>NC_057863.1:269299493-270796160 GCF_019393635.1 Dromiciops gliroides | reverse complement strand
TCCCCTTTATTACCTGCTGAATAAATTAACCCTCAAAGGAGAAGGGACCTTTTCTCCAGTCCACCATCCCTGCAGTGCAGAAGCTGCTTGGGCAGTAGCCAAGAATATTCTAGGGTCTCTTTTATTGGAGAATTTAACATGTGAAGGCGTGCTGAGCCATCACATATAACCAGAGGCCAGGCAGAAGAAAAATAGGCAACTATAGGGGGAAAACAAATGTGTATTTTCATTGGAGTCTTACAATAACCTATTTTACACATGAGGTTAGGAGACTTGCCCATGGTCATCTTTAGTAAGCATCAGAGGTAGTAATTGAATCTAGGATTTCCTGATCCAAGTTCAGCATTCCATCCACTATGCCATGCCGTCTGGAGCACCTCGGAAGAAAGACTCTATTATTATTAGTCACAGTATTAATTAGACACAAATTAAAATGTTTGTCCTATGTCTACAGCTTTACTGTGGGTCCCTCTTGGTGTCCAGCGTTCATGAAGCACAAGAAGTGTTAGAGGGTCTAGAAATAAAAGAGTTAGTTATTGGGTCCCTTCCCTTTGATGCAACAGCCCTAGCTCTTCTCTTTAGGTTAAACAGATCTCCCTGCCTCGTTTCTCTGTTAGACAGATGTGAATAATTTTGTTTGAGCTGAGTCTTTAACAAATACAAAAGTCTCCTGGGATCTATTCACCAAAGGCAAATACACCCAAGCTCATAGTTCTCCCTTTTCAGAGCTTTCTCCTGTCACTCTCAACTTGCCCCACTTCCTCCCAAATTCACACATAAACCACCACAAGTGTGTGTTCTCTCTCTCCCTCCCTCCCTCTTTCTCTTCGTCTCTCTCTCTCAATTCCTTCAGTACCATCACTATCTACTACTGTACACAGGGATATTGCATGAGTATTTTCTGATCGTTGGTGTTGGTTAATAAGTTGCTTAAAGCCCAGATAGCCTCGGGAATTTGTCTCACACCAGGACACATTGCTCAAAAGACTTTCCCTTTCCTGGCCTATAAGGCAAATCTTATTAGTGAGAAAGGAAAAGTTTTCCATTGTGAGTTAGTGGAGGGCAAGAGATTCCAAAGGCGAGAAGGCTCTACAGTTACATGTTGCAATTTATCCAGTAGGTGGGGATATGAAAACAGGCTTGGATTGGAAGGCCATTGGAACACACTTTATTAAATGAATTTGTTGGTTCTTTGATTCTCACAAACGTAAGGGGAGGGGGAAGCTTAAGGGGAAATTTCAAAGAAGTCTGGCTTTGGTGAGCACTTCTTGAGCAGTAAGGGAGAGTGACTGTATACATTGGCTTGGCTGGGAAGTATGATTTTCCCCATGTGGTGGAATCATTCTCATTTTTAAACTCAGTGCAGAGGCACAATGGAACTGTGTAATTATCACGTTAGCATCAGGGAGCAATATATCTACAATAAATTAAGGCTGCTTTGCAATTAGTTGGTGGAACGCAGCTGTGGAGACAAATGACATATGTGCTAATTAAATAATTTGTCACTTGACTGTTAAACAAACAATTCAGCCTCTTTCCATGACAAACTAGCATCTCCAGAATAGTCCATGGACTATTAACTAAATGGAAGGAACGGCTTGCTATGCCCTGCTTGCCTGGTAGCAGTGACAATAGCAGCATAAAAACAGCTACACACAAAATGAACATGGGTTTCATAAAAAAAAAAAAAAACAATGACAAATGCAATTGCAGGGCAGTGGTCTACCACTGAGAAAACAATCAGAGAAATGGTCTTTCCAGATTGCAGACTGATGAGAATTGGTGCCCCCTCCTAACGCCTTGGTCTCTAAGTTATTTTGTATAACTTTGTATTTACTTGCTAGAAATCATCTTTCCTTAGTAGAATATGAACTACTTGAGTAAAGGATTGTTGTATTTCTGTCTTTGTATGCTTAATACATGACACAATGACTGGCACATAGTAGGTTCCTAATAAATACATAATCAATGCCACTGAATTTCAGACTGACATTATTGACCCATAGCGTGTCCTTTCTTTATGATGCTTATTTTTTTTCAATGAGCAACAACATTCCAACATTCTATTTCCTTTGTTTGTTTGTTTGTTTTTTGTTTTTTGCGGGGCAATGGGGTTTAAGTGACTTACCAAAGGGTCACACAGCTAGTAAGTGTCAAGTGTCTGAGGCCAGACTTGAACTCAGGTCCTTCTGAATCCAGGACTGGTGCTTTATCCACTGCACCTCCTAGCTGCCCCGCCCCCAACATTCTATTTCATGCTTATTTTCATTTCTTTGTCACTTAATATAAGCTACCTTGTCCTGTTATTTGTCTTTGAATAAGATTTTAAGCATGCCCAAGAGGGCAGGCACCATGATTTATATTTCTTTGTGCCTCTAACACTTAGCTTAAATCTAGCATCGTAGATCCTCAGTACAGATTTATTGATGATAAGATGACCATAGGATCCTAGATTTAAGGTTGGAAGTGAATTGACAAGTCATCTGCTCCAAACTCTACATTTTGGAAACTGAGGCATGGAGAGTTAGAATCACTCTCCTGAGCTGATGGTGATGGTTTCTAAGATACTGAATTAAAGTTTAGTCTTGGAACCACTCAAGCTTACTGGTAATAAGTTAGCATAAGGGGGACTCCAGGGTGTAGAAGCCCATTCTCACTCCCAGGCCCCAAGTCTTTGGCATTTGACTATACACTGAGATGACAACAGGGAATGAGTCAGTTCCATCAACTCCTCCTATTCAAGCACTCTACCCTTTCATACTGGGGGTTTGTAGGGTATTTCTCTCATATCCTGTCCCATGTTGGGATGGGCAGGTGTTCCTTCTACATTGTCACTGATCACCCTCTTTCCAAATCTGTCCATGAAGCTTGCTGTCTACCAGAAGAGTAGGAGTTTTAGAAATCTACTCTATTGATAGAAGCCTATTCTCAATGTATTGTCCTACTACAAATAGGACTCTCCTTTCCCAATCTACTTCCTTCTCTACAGTGAACCCATGGCAAGAGTCTGCCACATTGTTTTTTGTTTTTGTTTTTGTTTTTGTTTTTTTAATATTTTTTTTTTGCGGGGCAATGGGGGTTAAGTGACTTGCCCAGGGTCACACAGCTAGTAAGTGTCAAGTGTCTGAGGCCAGATTTGAACTCATGTCCTCCTGAATCCAGGGCTGGTGCTTTATCCACTGTGCCACCTAGCTGCCCCCGAGCCTGCCACATTGTTCAAGCCTTCAATAGCCTTTTGATGGTTAATACATAAAACAGCCTGTTAGGTAGGTAGTGCTAACCACAGTTCATGCTTAGGACACAGGCATAGTGAGCCAGGGCCCCTGTGGCAGTGAAAAACAGAGCCAAGTAGGTAAGACAGAGCCCAAAGCAAATGGTATGGGCTGTGTTGTCTTCTGTTGCTTTGTTTGTTTTGCCAGGCAATGAGGGTTAAGTGACTTGCCCAGGGTCACACAGCTAGTATCAAGTGTCTGAGGCTGGACTTGAACTCAGATCCTCCTGAATCCAGGGCCAGTGCTTTATCCATTGCACCACCTAGCTGTCTTCTGAAGGAGGAAGGATCAATTGTAAGGGCTATGTAGAAGGAAGAGTGAAGGCACAGGGCTACAGGATCTGGTGTAGGGTCTCCACAGAGCCAAAGCCATCACACAAAGTTGTCACCTACTGGTAGTTTGGGGGGTGGGTTAAGAACTCTGTTGTTCATACTTGTTTAAACTGGCACTATCAACCATGACAGTGTTCCATATGTGTACATCTATCTAGATCTAGGTAGATAGACCTATGCATGCATATGTGTATATATGTTTTACAGTGGGCTGCTCAATGAGAACCCAGTCCTTAAGAGTATGTGGGGTACATGGTATCTTTAGCTGAGAGACTGCCCCGGATCTTCCGTCCTCCCTTCCCCAGACCCACACCGGTTTATCCTCCTTACTCAAATCAGGAAAGAGGCTGAGTTGTTGGGGTCTTTTGTATGCACGCTCAGTTCTAACTCAGAAGCCCATTCCCAAAGCCTTTCTCCACCAAACCGGAAGAGGACAGGAGATAGTGATAGAATTTTGGAGCACACGCTCCAAAGGAGGGATTAAGGCCCTCCATAAGGCATTCCTAAAAACAAACTCACCAGACATTCACATGGAAAAATGCATAAGGCAGCAGGGCATGTTATACACAAACCTAAGGATTGGGCTCTTATTGTTATATTTATGTGCATATGTGTGGTATATGTACATGAACATATCTAATTGATTTGTATATTAATAAAAGATAGGGAGAAAGAAAGTGTCTATTACTTTGTATATTATAGCATATACTACCCACAAGGTATCTAGGGGTTATTCTTAGTTGCCCACATCGTTGGGGTCTACTTGAATCATATAGGGTATGGACAAGTTCAGAGAAAGAGAGAAGGAAAACTGAAGAGACAGAAATGAGGCATCTTTGGGGTTGGAAACTGAAATGTGGGAGAAGGGAGATGTCTCAGGGAAAACAGGTATACAGGCAAGGGAAGGAAGGGAGAGGGGTCCCACCTGACCTCAGGGAGGGATGAGATGAGTACTGGTATATCTAACAATAGTGTCCTATATGCCTCCTGTGGACATGTGTGTCTCCTTGGCTATAATTATATTATCCTAGAACTCTAGATTCTGGTACACACCTCATCTTATGGCAGATAAGGGAAACCCTTATCTTATCCCAGAGTCAGTCACACAGCTTGCTAGTTGCTAGCTGGGTCTAGAACTTCTACCTCCTGACTTCATGTACAATACACTGCCTTTGTTAGTCTAAACATCAAATGGAAATTTCCAAGGAAATAAAACTATAGACCTCAAAGGGAAAAAAGAAAGACCTGGGGGGGGGGAGGGGAAGGAGGGGAAGGAGGGGAAGGGAGGAGTGCCACAAATGTAGTAGAAGCAAATTAGGGCTTTCCTTCTCATTCAACACAATGAAATTTCAGAGCATTTTGAGTGACCAGGGATTGGAGGGGGCAGGAGAAGAGGCTGGGGAATGTGAAAAGAAAACATTTGTAACTACCACCTTGACAAGGTATGTTTTAGTACTGTCATAATTTACTAGTGAGAGCATTCTGCCTCTGAAGTCTCTTCCAGTTTTAGGGACCAACGTGATCCTATAACCTCATTTCTCTGTTTCTCTGTGTGATATCCTTGTATGAGCTAAACCAGCCTTGGGGTGGCAGAGGCCTATCCATTCAAGGTTCAAGACTGAGATGGGGATGAGACCTACATAGAGACCCTTTTAAAATGCATAGAAAAGGGGCAGCTAGGTGGTGCAGTGGATAGAGCACCGGCTCTGGAGTCAGGAGGATTTGAGTTCAAATCCAGCCTCAGATACTTGCCAACTTACTAGCTGTATGATCCTGGGCAAGTAACTTAACCCCAATTGCCTTACCAAAAAAGAAAGAAAAATAAATAAAATGCAAAGAAAAAAATCCTAGAATCATAAACCTGGAAGTGATCCAAACTAGCTCAATTTCTATCCCCCATTTTATGGATGAAGAAACTGAAGTTCACAGAGGCTGAGTGGAAATGATCCCACAACACTAAACAGAAACTTTCTTGTTTGTTTTTCCCCCTTCCCTTACCACTTTTGATTTTAAAAGCATTTACCATTCCCCGCCTCCTCTTTCTAAAATAAGGTAGAGAAATCAATAAAGTATCCTTTCCTACTTAATATTTAGTGTGGTCTCAGACCCATTTGGCAATTCATTCATTCATCAACCATTTATTAAGTATCTACTGTTTGTGAAGCACTGAGGAGATATAAATATAAGTAAGATACGATCCTTGTCTGCATAGAGCATAGTCATTTATGATGATTGAATGCATTGGGCTACTTAGTCCTTCCTTTAAAAGGATATTCAGAGTCTGGCTAAGTTCTTAGTCCAACAAAGCCAGGAAACTGAAAAATTGAGACAGAAACTCAGGTGTGCGAAGTGACTGGGTCTCTAAAAATTGTCAAAGTGTGTATAGAATTGAGGTACACACTGGAAATTATATCCCCCTATAATCCCACTGGAGGGCTTCATTAAGTCACATGCTACTTGGGAGGTTTTAAGTATTCTTTAAGTATTAAGTATTGGGAGGTGTTAAGTATTCTTTCTCCCAGAGGCTTGGTAATAATTCGAGACATTTCAACATTCACAGCCATTTGCTTGGACTTTGGGCCATTTGCAGTGGACCTCTCCTAACTGGCCATGTAATCTTGGTCTAGTGATAGACTCACAGAATTTCAGAATTGGAAGGGACCCTACCTGAAGAGACATTCCCTCTACAACATTATCACCAAGGCATAATGCAGCCTTCTTTTGAAAACCTCTAATGATAAGGAACTAATGAGAGTTCTCATTGTTAGAAGTTGTTCCTTATGAAAAGAAATTCTCATGAGATAGAAAGCCCAGAGAACACTTTAGGAGATGCCTCACTCCTCTGGTTCACTGCTCTCACCTGGAAAACCTTGGAACTTGACTATCTACCTTTACTCAGGGTGTTGTTTCTATTCACATGGTTACCATCTTACTTAGTTAGATCAGCTCTCTTCACCTCTTGTGTAGATTACTGCACTGATCACCGCAGTGCTCTCTCTCTCTCTCTCTCTCTCTCTCTCTCTCTCTCTCTCTCTCTCTCTCTCTCTCTTTCTCTCTCTCTCTCTCTCTCATTTTCTCTCCACTCTAGCCCTTCACAATCTGACCTCAACCTATCTCTTTAGCTTTATTGGATATTATTCTCCCTCCTATGTGCTGTGGTCAAACCAAACAGGCTTTCTTTCTTTCCCCACATGCTACATATCTCCATGCCCTTGGACTAGCCTTCCTTCATGCCTGCCATGTGGCTCATAGAATCCCTCTCTTCCTTCAAGACACAGCTTAAGCATTACTTTCCACATTAAGTCTTTTCTGATCCCCACAACTGCTTGTGCCCTCTGACCCAAACCACCTTGTGTTTAACCACTTGGCATTTATTTGTATCCTCTTTATATTTCTATATATTTTGACATTTCCATATTTTCTATCTCTATAAAGGTATTTTTGCATTTGTTGTCTACCTTATTAGGATATATGCCTCTTGCAGGTAGGAATTGTTTCATATTTTATTTGTTTCTTCAGTACCTAGCCATACTTGACACATGGATACGGTTCAATTGTCCAGAACCCTGGACAGGGAGATACATGTCTGGGAATCAGTTCTTAGTTTCAGTGACAATGTCCTCAGCATCTTATATGTTTCATCCTGACTAAAACCATAAGAAGGTTATTGTCATACCAGCAATAATGGCAGGGCTATTTTAGATCATATCCATGTAGAAAGCACTTTGAGCCTATTGGCATCTTTGTAGTTCTCTGGACTTTGTCCAAAGCTCTGTTCTTTATTATTATTGTTGTTATAATCACCATCATCATTATTATTTTAAGTAATCAGAGTTAAGTGACTTGCCCAGGATCACACAGCTAGTACAAATCTGAGGCAAGATTTGAAGTCAGGTCCTCCTGAGCCCAGGGCCAATACTGTATCCACTGTGCCTCCTACCTGCTCACTTTGAGCTTATTGGAAACAGAAAAGAACCTACAGAGACACAGAGTTCTTAAATGGCAGCATCTATAAAATTATTCCT
Organism: Dromiciops gliroides; assembly: GCF_019393635.1. Taxonomy (NCBI): domain Eukaryota; kingdom Metazoa; phylum Chordata; class Mammalia; order Microbiotheria; family Microbiotheriidae; genus Dromiciops; species Dromiciops gliroides. The sequence continues at coordinate 270,788,531 of NC_057863.1, read as the reverse complement.
AAAGTCAAGAACTATATTTTTCGAAATGCTGCATTTTTTCAGAATTTGTTTTAAAGTTCTTTTTTTAAAAAATAATAAACATTTTTATTTATATTTTTGAGTTCCAAATTGTATCCCTCCTTCCCTCCCTCACCCTTCCCACTCTCTGAAGCAGCAATCAGATATGGGTTATACATGTGCAATTATGTAAAATGTTACCATATTAGTGATTTTGTATAAGAAAACTTGAATAAAAGAAAAAATAAAAGAAAGTGAAAAACAGCCTGCTTCAGTCTGTGTTCAATCAATATCAGTTCTTTCTCTGGAGGTGGATAGTATGTTTCATCACTAGTCCTTTGGGATTGTCTTGTAAATGCCTCCTAGGACCCTCACCCTCCAAATTCTGGGTCTACCACAAGTATACAAAAAGGTAGAGTGGGACACCTTCAACTCGATTCATTTAATTATTACTTAGAATCTGCAGAGCACACTTGAGTAAGAAAAAGAGACAGGAAATGGAAGGCTGTGTACAGAAAATACAAGAAGGTAAGTTTGGCTGTAATGTTGAGTGGCTGTAGGAGACTAATGTATAACATGCCTGGAAAGGTAGACTGGGACCCAGGGTGTGAAAGGCCTTAAAACACAACTAAAGAGACTAGAGTTTTTTTTGGTGCCTATCCCAGTGCTTGACTCACATGGTAGTAGGAATGCTTGTTAATTGAGTGATTATTGCTTAAGTAGGGGAAGACTATGATCAGATCTATACTTTACAAAAGACCAGGTTTCAATCCTAGCTCTGCCACTGAGTGACTATATGTGTGATGTTAGACAAGTCATTTCAACTGTCTCAGCATTAGGTCTTCACTGTTGTTTTTTTAAAAGCAATCGGGGTTAAGTGACTTGCTCAGGGTCACACAGCCAATAAGTATCTGAGGCTGGATTTGAACTCAGGTCCTTCTGACTTCAGGGCTGGTGCTCTATCCACTGTGCTGCCCCTAGGTGCTCATTTTTAAAAGGAGGAAGTTGGGCTAGATGATCAATAAAGTCCTTTCCAGATATAAATCTATGATTAGTTTAGGAATATCACGTTGACACCTGAGTGAACAATGGATTGAAGCGAGGAGAAACTAGATGCTAGGAGACTAATTAAAAAGTTATGGCTAGGGAGCAGCTAGGTGGCACAGTGGATAGAGCACCAGCCTTGGAGTCAGGAGTACCTGAGTTCAAATCCGGCCTCAGACACTTAATACTTACTAGCTGTGTGACCCTGGGCAAGTCACTTAACCCCAATTGCCTCACTAAAAAAAAAAAAACATTAAAAAAAAAAGTTATGGCTATAGTCCGAGTGAGAAGCAATGAGTGTCTGAATTAGGATGGTGTCTGAGTGAATGGAAAAGAAACAGATATGAAATATATTATGGAAGTAGAATTGACAAGACTTGGTGACTGACTACGTGAAGGTGAGGGAAAATTGTAAATTTGGATGACTAGAGGAATGGTGATGTTCTCACCAGAAATAGAGAGGTTATAAAGAGGGGGAAAGAGTGGTGGGGAGAAATAATAGGTTTTCTTTTTTTTTTCTTTTTTTTTTTAAGTTTTGTTTTGTTTGGTTTGTTTTTTGTTTTTTAGGCAATGGGAGTTAAGTGACTTGCCCAGGGTCACACAGCTAGTAAGTGTCAAGTGTCTGAGGCCGGATTTGAACTCAGGTCCTCCTGAATCCAGGGCCGGTGCTTTAACCACTGCGCCACCTAGCTGCCCCCAATAGGTTTTCTTTTGAACAAGTTGAGTCTAAGACATTTCTTGGACATCCAATTTGAAACATCTAATAGGAAGTTGTTGATGCAAGATCAGAGCTCAGGAGAAAGACTAGTGATGAATATATAGGTCTAGGAGTCTTATGAATAAAGGTGATAGGTGAACCTGTAGGAGTTGATGAAATTACTGAGATAATGTGATGAGAGAAGGGGGCATTGGACAGAGCCCTGTGATATAAACACATTTCTGAAATGGGAGAAAAGTCATGATCCAGAAAAGGAAAATATACACAGAGAGAAATAAATATGTGCACAGATAAGTCCATACAGGATGATATCTTTTGTTGAAGAAGAGACAATTAACAACTGGAGGGATTAAAGAAGGCTTCATAGGGGCAGCTAGGTGGCGCAGTGGATCGAGCACTGGCCCTGGATTCAGGAGGACCTGAGTTCAAATCCGGCCTCAGACACTTGACACTTACTAGCTGTGTGACCCTGGGCAAGTCACTTAACCCTCATTGCCCTGAAAAAAAAAAAAAGAAGGCTTCATAGAGAAGGTAGCACCTGAGACTAAAGAAGAAAGGAAGGGAAGAAAGTTATTAATTTTGAGAAGTGGAGATAAAGAGGTAATTCAGCCCAAAAGAGATAGAACATTCATTGAACAGGTAGCATTCAATTTGGTTGAATGTGGAATGCATAAAAATATAACAAAACTGGAAATATAAGTTGGAGCCAAGTTGCAGAGGTCCCTAAATGTCACTCAAGGTTTTAGAGCATAGGAATGACAAGGTCCTATCTGTATTTTTAGAATATTAATTTGGCAATTGTGTGAATAATTGATTGGAATTAGAAGAAACTGGAAGTAGGGAAACCAACCAGAAGCATATTACAATAGTCCAGGTGAAAGGTGATGAAGGCTTGAAGTAGCATGGTGGTCATATGAGTGGTCAGAAGGGGACAAAATGAAGAACTATTTTATAGAGAGAATATTTTAGATATGAAGAGATGAGGGAGGAAGAATTGGTTGTTTGTTTGTTTGGTTGTTGTCCTTCGCTCTTGAAGAGGACTAAAATGACATCATGATGTTAGAGTCAAGTACAGTGTATCCAACTGTGACTGATCAGACCAACACGAGTTGGGAAGGCTCTACCATAGGTTGGGCACAAATATTCCATGTGAACATTTGGGTTGGATTTTCTAAATATTCACATCTCACATTTCTTTTCAGTGATTTCAATTCTGCTTTGCCCATAGAACACAGCACCTTCTCTGATGAGGGCACGCCATGTTGGGTGGTCCTGTGCCAGTGTCTCCCATGTCATGAAATCAATTCCAAAGTCCTTAAGAGAGACCTTGAGAGTGTCTTTATATCACTTTTTCTGACCACCATATGAGTGCTTGCCTTCTGTGAGTGCTCCATAGAATTGTCTTTTAAGCAAGTAAAAGTTTGGCATTCAAACATGGCCAGCTCATTGGGATTGTGCTCTTTGCAGTAGAGTATGAATGCTTGGCAGTTTATCTCAAGAGATGATGTCTGTATCTGGTATCTTATACTGCCAGGTGATCTTCAGAATCTTCCTAAGACAATGCAAATGGAAGTGATTCAGTTTCCTGGCATGGTGCTAGTAGACTGTCCAGGTTTCACAGGCATACAAGAATGAAGTCAGCATAACAACTCTGTAGACCTTCAGTTTGGTAATCAGTCTAATACCTCTCCTCTCCCATACTTTTCTTTGGAGCTTTGGTGAGGTTTTTTTTAATTGATAAAGTAAAATTTTGATTAATTAGAACTTTCTTTAACCTCAACCTTCATATCTTATTCTAATGAACCTTCTTGTTCAGTTATTTCAGTTGTGCCTAAGTCTTTGTGACCCTATTTGGGGTTTTCTTGGCAAAGATACTGTAGTGGTCCTCCTGATTCTAGGCCCAGTTCCATCTAGCGGCCCCATGGTCACATCAGGTCTTCCTGACTCCAGGCCTGGTACTTTATCCACTCTGCCACCTACCTGCCCCTAATGAACCTAGGCAATATCAAAAGGATTGGGGAGTAATATCCACTGATAATCTCTTTAGCATTGTAGATTCTCTCCCACATTGAGAAGGTTAAGCTCCCTTAATAAGCTTTAAGATTTCTTGACGTCTTCCTATCTTAAAATATGGCGCTTTTTAACCATTTAAAAATGGTTTAATGTAGTTTTACTCACTTTCCCCCAAACCTTAGAGATTCACCGATGGACTTGGTCATTGATTCACTATCATGTCTTTATTTATGTAAAAGCAGTAGCTTAACTACAGATAAATGTTATTTTGGAGGAAGGTGAACTGAGATCAAATGAGGTTTGCCAGGATTCATGGAGGACTTGATTTCCTCATCTAGGCTCACTTCACTTTTCAATCGGGCAGATATTCTGGTTTCCTACACAACACATCTCAAAGTTTTAAAGTGTTTGTACGGTTGGGGGGGCTTTTGAAGGGTACTCAAAAGAGGGAGTGAAAACAAGTTTGCCATAGATAATACTTGTTTACAGGTCACCCCATATGGTGGGGGTTTTTTCCTTCCCAGGAAGAGAAAGGGAGGGAGAAAGTTTTCAATCACGATACTTTAGCAAGAAGAAAAGGCAGAAAACTGAGAAAAACACAAGAGAGGAAATGGAAGCAGGTGGGAAAATGATCTGTACCTTAATCATTCCTATCATCATGTAGACCTCAGCTAATAGGAGCTACCCTCTGCACATACAGGTATCCCAGTGCCCCCTCTGGTAGCCACCAGAATTAGAGGAATGTCTATCCTGAGCATATGAAGATATCCCTCAGGGGAATTGGGCAGATGAGAACAATTTGTTCCAACTGCCAGGAAGGCAGCTGAAGCAGGCAATGTGGAGCTTGGTCAGACGTCAAAGACCCAAGGTCATCCATGCATCCCCATCATTGCCAGTCATCTTGACTCTTGTCTTGCCCCTAGACTTTGATGTTTATAGAATAGTGAGGCAGATGACTTTGTGCAACTCTGCCTCATTTAAATCCAATTCACACAAAAATCAAGGCATCATCTGGGTTGTCATTGGTCATCTTCCAAGACAAAGGACAAACAACAAGATCACCTTCCATTTCCTTGGTACATATATTCTATAGACTTATTTACATATTTCTCCTCAATTTGAAAGCAGAGATTCCCCTCCACCCCCCTTTTTTGTATCCCTAGTGCTTAGCTTAGTTCCTGGCACATTTATACCAAGCGCTTACCAAATGTGTATTGATTGACTACTGACTGATACCTTACTAGGAGCAGCTAGGTGGTGCAGTGGATTGAGCACTGGCCCTGAAGTTGGGAAGATCCAAGTTCAAATCTTACCTAAGACACTTATTAGCTGTGTGACCCTGGGCAAGTCATTTAACCCCAATTGCCTTAAACATCAGGGGCCAACTCCAGCCATTCTGATCATATATCTTGCCACTGGACATAGATGGCTCTGGAGGAAAGAGTGAGGTTGGTGACCTTGCACAGCCCTCCCTCACTTACATCCAATTTACTGCAAATCATGACATCACCTTCTGATGTCAAGGTCCTCTTTGAGAGCAAAGGACAAACAACAACAACAACATCTTACCTACCCTGAGTATTACAATAATATTACATTAATGACTGATTATAGAATTTACAATAATACTGATTATACAATACTTATTACAATAACAACTGATTATAGAATTTATGAGCTGGAAGGGATCTTAATGATCTGGTGAGTAATCTAACATTCTTATTTTACAGATCAAATAACTGGCCCAGAAACTTAAAACAATATGCCCCCAAATCACCTGGGTCATAGCCAAGAGAGCCAAGATTAAAAAGTGAGGTCTATGGGGCAGCTAGGTAGCACAGTGGATAAAGCACCAGTCCTGGATTCAGGAGCACCTGAGTTCAAATCTGGCCTCAGACCTTGACACTTACTAGCTGTGTGACCCTGAGCAAGTCACTTAACCCCCGTTGCCCTGCAAAAAAAATGTGAGGTCTTCTGACTTCAAAGCCACTATTCTTGCCATCTTAATGTATCCACAAAAGGTTAATTTATGTTTAATATATTCCATTTAAGAAGTCTGAGAAGTATGTAATTCATTTTAGAAAGATTTCCATCGAAATTGTTAAAATAGTAAAAGTTTTGCCCCTTACAGTTTCAGATCTCTGAAAAGTGTGCCTACCCAGGATAGTTAAATCCTCACAAGTCTCATGCTGGGTAAATAAGGTTTTACTACTTATAATAGAATTGCAAGCATCCAACATTCTCTGCCTTACTGTTTAAAGTAGGATGAGCCTGCTATAGTCAAACGAACTTTGGGGAGTTGTTCCCACAGAGCACTTAGTTAGGAGTGCGTCTCTCTTCTGGGTACCACATGGCTAAGAGCAGACTCTCACTATCACACATCCAGGACCTCACATCTGTTCACTTTCATTTTGCATAGGTCCACACAATCATCTCCACAGCAGCTCTTTGGCTATGCTCATTCAGTCAGTGTTCCAGCAACAGGACCTCTGATTGATGAAGTACTCTCAGTGAACAGACCTCAAGTCAGTGATCCAAATGTCTCTTTCGTATAGAGTGAAAAAGGACAAGGGTGTTAAATCAGTTTGGGGGCCAAGAAGCAGCCTCCTACCAACACGCGACTGCTCTTTTTCTCCCCTCACTCACAACACCGGCATTGTTTAGGCTTTATAAATGTCACTCAGCCTCCCCCACTGTTACAGACAAGACGTGGTACTGTCTTCTTTTATAAAATCAAATATAAGTTCTACAAAAAGTTATCATCTGTGCAGTGAGCTCTGAAATACACTCTTCTTTTGGATGAAAAATAATATTTTCTTGCTCTTTATGATAAAAAAGTGCTCCCTCCTCAGATTTCATATAGAATTTTCCCCACACATGTGCTTTGCACATTTCACATTTTAACTTTCATTAGAGTTATTTCTACTCAATTCCATACAATAAACACCGAATGTCTAATACATTTCAGGCACTGTGTACATTGCTATTTGTATGTCTTATCAATTATTGGACTAGAAACTTGTTGAAGGCAAGGAATGGCTGATTTCATTTTTGTTTCCTCAGCCAGTGCTTTGCACATAGTAGGTACTAAATAAATAATATTGGTTAATTAAATGAGATTTGTTACTATCAACCCCTAGGTGAACTATTTGGGACTTTGTATAATTGAAACCTTGAAATTTGTCCCTGAATCAAGCAGGTCACAGACTGTGGATTCATGACTGGTTGTGTATGCCTGAAAAGCAATGCACTCCAGAAGCAAGCAAAGAAGAAACAAATCTTAATACAAATGTAACCTTATAACTACAAGATTTCAAAGTAACCTACATGTGGCATTCTCTAGTAAGAGGGTGAGAAAATGCTGAAATATTACCTTCAATTTTTATGATTAGACATGAATACTGATTTCATTTTGAGTACCTCACTTTGAAAATTAATAATCAATTCAAGTAGCAAAATGGTGTAGTGGAGAGAACTGGGGCTTTGAAATCAGGAAGATCTGAGTTCAAATATGACCTCCACTAGTTAGTAGTTGTGTGACCCAGAGCAAATCAACTAATCTCTGTTTGCCTTTGACTTCAATTTACTCAACTCTAAAATGGGTATAATAATAGTGCCTACTTCCCAGGGTTGTGATGATCAAATGAGATAATTTTGATAAAGTATGCTTAATAAATGCTTATTTCCTTACTTCAACAAGTATTAGATAAGTGCTGGAGGATATAAATTGAAAATTGAAATAATCTTGACCCTTAATTAGCAATTTTAAAATTTCATCTTTTTTTGTTGACTAAACCAGCATAAGGAACTTCTGGTATAGGAGCTCTCTCTACCATTCAGTTTCTAATCTAGTTATGACAAATCAATCAATCAACATATATTTACTAAACATTTACTTTGTGCCAGGAACGAGGATACAAAGGAAACCAAAAAATCCGACCTCTGACCTCAAGGAGCTCACATTCTAATGGGGGGGGGTATTTCAAACAATTAAGTAAATACAAGAAACAAATAGGGTAAATGGGAGGTGTTCTCAGAGGGGAGGCAATGGTGGAAGAAGGAACAGGATCAGAAGGATCTTGTAGAATATGGGATGTGAGTACATCTTGAAGGAGGCCAGTGAGGTGTATGGGGTGTTCAGGAGGACTAGCACCTCTGGTGTGAGGGCTGCTTGTCTGCCTTTGGTGTTTACCTGTCACTGGACTATCATCCCTGGATCCAAGGAGCTGCAGCATGGGCAGTGGCCACACCCCAGCAAATCATCTCAGCAGATGGACTAAACCAGGTTAAAGGTAACTGACAGACTTCAAAGCCATTTGTGAATTAAGGGGAAATATAACCCAAGTACGTGAAGACATTCCCTGGCAAAATGGGTGTAATTTGCTCCAATGGTCATGAAGACAGCTGAAGCAGGCATTATGAAAGGCTTAGAGGTTGGTCAGGCTTTGAAGATGCCACAGTCATTCACTGCATTCCAGGCCATCAGCAGTCATCCTGACTTTTGTCTTGTCACTGATCTTCAATGACTCTGGAAGAGAGAGTAAAGCTGATGACTTTTTGCAACTCCGCTTCACTTGAATTCAATTCATGTGCAAGTCAAGACATCATTGTCCTCCAGAAATGAAAGACAAGCAACATGAAGAAGGTCAACGAAACCAAGAGGCAGAGGTGAAAATGGAGAGCATTCCAGGTTATGACTTTGTGGATAAGTATAAAATAATTCCTGAGTGTTATTTCGAATGGTCCTGTGCAAATACTGACCTCTTCTGAATGACACACCTGTGCATAGGGATTTAGCATGTTCGTGGACCAGCACAGACAAGCATTTATTAATAGTACCCTCTAGGGGCAGCTAGGTGGTGCAGTGGATAAAACATGGAACCTGGATTCAGAAGGACCTGAGTTCAAATTCGGTCTCTGACACTTGACACTTATTAGCTATGTGACTTTGGGCAAGTCACTTAACCCTCATTGCCCCACAAAAAAAAAAGTACCCTCTGTATACAAAGCACTGAGCTGGGCACACGGAATCCTCAAGAAAGAACAAAACAATGCTTCTTTGTCCTTAAGAAGCTTACATTCTAATAGAGGAAATCAAGGTGCATGCTGATATAGAAGGGGTGCAGTGTAGTGGAAAGTTGTTCTGTTAGTCAAAAGGCCTGATTTCAAATCCCATCTCTTGTGTTTCCTAGTCACTTAATGCCCATGACTCAGTTTCTTCATATATAAAATGTGAATATTGTATTTATGGTTCTCTATATAAATAGGGGGGTAAATGGGAAGCACTAATAACATCTCAAATAAAAGGAGGGCGCTTGAAGGGAGGTATGACTTCTAGCAGGCAGAAGTAAAGAGGGAGAGGAGTCTAGGCAGTATATTGGATCAGATGTTGGGCTTGTAATTTGATCCCAGTTCAAGTCCTGCCTCAGCTACTTACTGATAGTATGACCCTAGACAAATGACTTATTAGCCTCAGTTTTCTCATTTGTAAAAATAATAGCACCTACACTACAGGTTTGTTGTGAGGGTTGAATGAGATATGTCATGATTGGAATGACGCCACCTGCTGGAGACTTACTGTAAGAAAGCTCTGCCATGAGGAAAAGGAGCCTGAGGGCAAGACATGTGATTTCTCTTTGGCGTCAAGAAGTGACATTTGCTGGTGGGAGGAAGAGGGGGTGAGGCTAGCGCTCTTGCTCTCTTCTTTAGGACTCTGGTTGAGAGTGGAGCTAAAGATGCACTCTCCCTTTGATAAATAGATGAATCTAGGCCTTTCTTCACCAAATTCTTATGCTCCTTAATAAATGCTTAAAAGTCTAAACTCTTGCTAAAGCTTCTAATTTATTTGGCGACCACTCATTAGAGATTTTAGACAAAATAGCTAGAATTTTAGCCCCTTCCAGATAATATATGTAGAGTTCTTTGCAAACAAAAGTGTAATATAAAGAAATGATAACTATCATCATTACCACCATCCCTTATCATCCCAGGCATGGCAGATAGCCTCTTTAAAGGTATGGAGGTGGGAGATTCAATGTCCTAGGAGGGAGAGTCTGGCTAAAATGCAGTTTGTTGAGAGGAATATTACAAAATCAGACTGGAAAGGCAGGGTGGAATCACACTGTGAAAGATTTAAATGCCAAACAGAAAAGTTAGTAGTTTATCTTAGGGTCATGAGGAAACCACAGAAGCCTCTTAAGCTGATGAGTGGCATAGTTAGACAATCGAGAATACACAATGCTGTCAATCTACCTCCTGGATGGATACCCAAACAAGAAGTTCAGAAAGAGCTCCCTTATTCTTTGTTGGGATATAAACAGACCCAAGAAATAGGGATCCTCTTCTTGTAAGTCCCTTGTCTCATAAGAGAAGCAGCTATCCACATCTATGGGTAGATGAGAAAGAGAAATAATGAGGTTTAAATTTTAAGTTACCACATTCAAAATGGTGTAGGAGAGAGAAATGTCCAGAAAGATCAGCAGTGGCTTTGTGTTCCTGAATGCAAAGTCAGGGCTGAAATTTGGTGAAAGCTCTTATGATTGTAGATCCAGACTCATTGTGGCTACTAGGGCAAAGAAAAGAGGGAAGGGAGGCATTATTCCTATTAGTTTACATGCTTGGAAAGAGACCCTGCTGGAGGCCACAGAGTACGGTGAGTGGTAGCATTTTTACCTGCCATCTCATTACTTGATGGCTCTCCACACATTTGGGTAAGAGCCAAAGACCAAGCTGGAATCCTTGAGTGTTACAAAGGAATTGTCAGAAAGCACCATGCTACTTTATTCCTGATACTCCAGACCTGGAATAGTGGAAGGATAGGAAGGTCAAGTAACAGGGCACACTGAAGAAAAGGACTCAGTAACTTCCCCAGAGTAGACTTTTAGTGCAAAGTGAGGAATTGTTTAAGTGAGGGGCCCACTGCTGAATGCTGGTAAGTGCCTTGTTCAACACCAAAGAGAGAATCCATCATTGTCAGAGCCCAATTCAGAACTTGGCACCTCCTTGATCCTCACTCTCTCCTGCCTCTCTCCCAGTGTATCATGGACCTTTATTTCTCCTTCCCCTCCTGTTGCTTTTACATATGCATTCTTCTCCAGAGAAGTTAATATGGAAATAATTGGATAACTGGCTATTTGGATTGCCAAATTCCTTCCCCACCAAAAAAAAAAAATCATCCGGAAAGAGAGTAGACACAAAGAACCAATATGATTTCCAGGTTTATTCCAGCAGTTGCATTGGAAAAAATATAGAAATTGGACACATTTAAGATGGGGCATCATATAAAACAAAATTGATGGCCTTCAGCCAGGGCATAGCTTGAAGACCAGGTAAGAAGAGAGAGAAAGTATCTTGAGGCATCTACCTCATTTTGCTTACTTAGTTTTAGTTGAAGATGCTGGAGAGATAACATAATATTGTAGGGAGAGCTCAGCATCATGGATCTAGATGGAGCTGGAAAGCACTTTAGTCCAACCCTTCTCCCTCAGTTTTTTTTTTTTTTGGAGGCTCAGTTTTACAGATGAGAAAACAAGGTCTTGCTTGAAGTTAGATAGGTAGGAAGCATACTAGGCAGGATCTTAATCCAGATCCTCTGATTCACAGGCCAATGTGCTGCCTACTGTACCATGAGATCACTAGCCCTAGGTTCCCATCCTGGTTTTCTTATTTGGTTAGCTGCATGACCTTGGATAAGTCATTTTCCTTCTTTATCCTCAATTTCTTCACCAACAAAATGGGGACATTAGACTAGATCTTTTCTAAGCTCTCTCACAATTCTCAGATTCTATGAGCTGGAAGATGATTAGTGCCACTGCCCACATTAGACAGGGACTAAATTTAGGATGAGACTTTTTCTTGACCCCAGAAATAACATCTAAGCTCTATATAGCATATAAAGGCCATTGCCTTCCAGGTACTTGATATCTCCATTGCTTGCTCCTTTCATGATCTGTGGCCAAGATCTTGAAAAGTAAACCTTCTCTGGCTGTTTTTGAGAAGGTCACTCAATGTTGGCAGGGTTGACCAACTTGCCCCACACCCATTTGTGGGTCACCACTTAATGTGGGGAGACTGGAGTTGTTGGAATAGCTATGTGGTCCAATGATGTTTGGACTTTTCCCTGAGAGATACTGCACCCTTAAAAGGACTGATAGGTTCTGCCCCTTTTTGAGTTTAATATAAGAAGATCTAATTAATATACTCTACAGCAGTGTATTAGGGGTCCCCTCCCCCTCAGAGGTACTGTTCAAACCCTGTGGTGATCCAAAGGTGCAGCACCTGCAAAGGCAAGGTCTGAACTTTCTGCCTTTCCCGGACCCCATTGGCCAACAGCTGTCCCAAAGAGCAGCCCCTCTCCTGAGAATCTGTGCAACTATTCACTGTGGGCCTCTCCTGAGAAGGGGAAAAAGAAGATTGCATTATATTAGGTAGAGCTTATCACTAGCATCTGCCAAGATGAACACATTATCCCCCAACAGTTCCCTAGTGCACAGCCCATGCCCTCCCCTCCTCCCTTACAGTCTCTGGTAGCTTTTTCAATAGTTTTTTTTTTCTTTTTCCCCTTCTTTCTGGTTAAGACAGGGCTGTCTCTCTGGGTGGAAAAAGGCAGAGTGTTAGTGGGGTGCAGCTGCGTTTCAAAGGTACTTTGTTGGCCCGTTATGAATTTGCTTTCACTAATGTGGGGAAACAGGGGGATTCTTTGGCCTTTTTAAAACTGAAATTGATGTTATTCCTCTGCCAGTGGTACCCAAGGAACTGTTTTGTTCCATTTCCTCCCCTTTCAGGCAGAGCCCCATTTATGTTTAGATCTGGTGTGCTGCCACTAAGAATCATTGTCATTACCACCAGTGTCTAAGGCCTGGCCAAATTTAGCAGCTGTGTGTTTAATGCCTACTCTCACTAAGGTTTATTTCCTTGACAACATCTTCTCCTTTGGACCAAGTTTTATTCCCTCTCCTTTTTTTTTTCCCCTCTTCTTCAGAAAAGTTCCCTTGTAGTGCTGTGGAGATTAAACCCAGGGTGGGATAGTGTGGTGAGGGAGGTATGAAACAGAAACTTGGGAGATGGAGATGGGTGTTGGAGGGGTGGTGCAGTTTTCGCCATAAATTACAGGATCAGATAAGTTATTATTTGGATGGTCACCACTCCCCCAGCCCCTAAGCCAACTCACCCTGAGCCTAACCCACCCTTAGTATTTAAAATGGAATACCTAGGTGGCCCAACAGGACCCCCTGACCCCTATATCCTGTTCCTTTCTCCATGCTTTGCTGCCAGTTTCCTCGATAAAAGGAGAGAGTGAGAGATAATTAACAAAAAACATGGCCCCAGGACAATGGAACAACTGGCCTTGGCCGGCAAGAAATTTATCCTGGTTTTCTAGGTGAACTTTCTCCCATCAATCTTTCCTTTAACCTCTGTGTTAGTGGAAGCAATAGGAACACCCCCTCCCATCCCTTGAGCAATTGCTTTCTTTTGACTGGAAACAAAAAGAAGGGATCGGAGAGCGCTGAGGTAAAATCTGGGTGGTATAGTGCGCCTCACAATGCTCCCACTGTGTCACTGGCAATAGCTGGTGTTTTACAACAGGGGAGGGGAGAGCATGAATAGGCTGATGATGTGAAACAATCCGACCAATTCAGGCCTACAAACCCATCTTCTGTTCCACTAGGGCCTGAACAAAAAAGAGAAAATCAGGGGGAAAGAACAAATTGAAACAAAATGAATTAATTTTTTAAAATATTTCATGTTGTAGAGGAAAAAAATATTTTAAGGAAGCTCTCTGTGATTTTTTTGAACCTTGTTGGATAAAATTTAAAGAGAGCTCATGGAGAGAAATTTGAAGGATTTCTTTGATTAAAGGGTAAAGTATAATAGGCCATATAGCTAAGATCTCTCTCTCTCTCTCTCTCTCTCTCTCTCTCTCTCTCTCTCCATTTCTCTCCTTATCAGTAGTAAAAAATGACTGGTAGTATGGTTGGAAGTGCTGGTGACAATACCCACCCACTTAAGGTCCCCTTTAAGAGTGTATTATAGTTAGAGAAAATATTTGTGCTCTGAAGATGACACTCTCCATTTTGTTAATGGCTCTTGTCTGGTCATGATAATCACCCTCACCAACAAATTGTTATGAAGAGTGTGCTGCTTTCTAATTAATGGGTACCCTTAGCAAAAACATTCTTTTCATGGCAGCCCAAGCATTACCATTGTGTTCTGTTGGGAGAATGGAAAGCAGGATGAATATGAGGGAATTCAATATTATAAATTACCATTAAAACAAAGGCAGGAAGATCCTTCTCTGCCCCAGGTCACTCCTACCCCCAATAAATTAGGACTGAGTTTGGTGGAAAAAAAATAGAAGTGAGATTAATGTTAGAAGAGTTCTTCTCTTAAACAGTAAGGTTAGGAACCCTTTACTGCCCCTCCCAACCTCAAACTCCATCAATCTAATAAATTGAGCGCCTACTATGAAATGGAAACATTCTTCAAAATCATCAGTGTTTCTTAATTTCATCATCATGCAATAAATACTGAAGGGGGATATAAATATGAGTAAAACCTATAAAACCTGCCTTTAAGTAGCAGGTGAGTACACAAAATATTACGAGGTAATGGATGATAAATTACTCAACAAGAATAAAAATCAAGTGATAAGGAAGTTCAGATGAGGGGGAGATCACAGCTTATTGGGGAAGATCAGTGAAGAGAATATGGAGGAGAGACACTTCAGTTGGGTCTTGAAAGTTGGATGAGATATCAATAATGAAAGTTGTGGAATGAAAGCAATCCAGGAATAGAATTACAGGGGGAAAGTATAAATGTGGGACCTTGGGGAACACTGCCATTAATCCAATTTTACTGGTGTGAATGGAAAAGATGAGATTGAAGAATTGGGTTGGGACCAATTTATGGAGTACATTGAATGGGAAGTTGAGGAATTTAAACTTCAAATGATAGTCTGTGAGGAATCACTAAAAGTTTTAGAACAGAGAACCAACAGGTGAGCTGTGCATCTGACAGTTTTTGCCTTCTTTTAAAAGTCTCTGTACCTGAGGTGTGTCTAGTTCACTCACTCACGTGTCTAAAGTTTTCCAGTAGACCAGCAAATCTATAATAATCTATAATATAATAAATAATATAATTACACTCCATAAATGGACTCTACAAAGAGAAATGTAGTATGACTCCTCACACAATAATAATTTGCTTAACTATGCTTATTTTAACCAGTAAAACAAACAAGCCCACACTCTGTATAGAGAATCCTTCCATTTGGGATCTGTGCTAGACATTCTCCATGATAGTTGTAAACACCTTTGATGCTTCACTGAATACTCAGAGGATTACCTCTGAGACTGTCACCACTGGTCCCAAATGTTATTGATGAAAACAATTGTTTGACCATTTTTCATTTGTTTGTTGTATTCCTTCTAGTTTCATCCTTAAATGTCCTCAGGATGACCTCTCTTTCTATAGACTTATTTTTTCTTCTGCCTGTCTGAGAATTGTTTTATGAGATAACCCTGCTCATAAATTCCACCATCTTCCTCTCTAATTTTTACAAATGGCATTTCCAAACCTAGGCTGCCCTCAAATGCCATATTGCTCAGCTTGGCAAGGAGATTGAGTATTTGATCAAGTATTTGTTCTCATTGTTATGGCAACTGATTTATATTTGCTAAACTTCCTTAAGTAATGGTGGTTGTTTGTGTTGATGCCTATTTTAAAAATTCAATTCTCATTTTTTAATGTCAAAAGCTAGCTTAACTAAATCAAGTTGGAGTTACTTTTTTGTTTTTTTGTTTTTTGTTTTGTGGGGCAATGGGGGTTAAGTGACTTGCCCAAGGTCACACAGCTGGTAAGTGTCAAGTGAATGAGGCCAGATTTGAACTCAGGTACTCCTGAATCCAGGGCCAGAGTTTTATCTACTGTGCCACCTAGCTGCCCTGGAGTTACTTCAATTGCATCCTCTATCACCAGCTTTATTTTTTCTGATTTAATATTAATTTTTATCTTTGATGTAACAGGTGGATGATCTATTGTACATGGACAGATGTTTTTCACTTTGGTAACCAGTTATTTCCTCTCCTTTTCTTTGATTTCATGCATTATGATAGTCTGTGCTTCCTTTTTCTGCTACTTCCAAACACTCTTCCTAAAGATATCAATAAGTTTTCTATGTATAAATCTACAAGCCTTTGGCTACATTCATTTCTTACTCTTGACATTTTCCAACATATTCTTGGGAATGCCTTATGGTACCATTTGCATTGAAGTCATGGAGTATTAATTTTGTATGTTTTAATATAGTTACATGTAGGATTATGATAGCCATCACTTTCACTTTACACATTTTAATCACATGTGCTGTAATGTGAAATTAACAAGTATCCCATAAAATGTATATTTTTGCTTTGGGTTGTAGTATCAAACCAACTTTAGTGAATCCTATATTTTTTCCTCCAAATAGGACCTGTGAACCATCTTTTCCTTTAGCTACAACTTCCTTTTGTCTTCTGGTTTCATTTATAATGAGAATGTTAATACTGATATAATTGAGTTTCTCTTGCAGTATGTCCACTTATTGATCATTGGACAAAGAGTACATATCTAGTGTTCTGAATGTTGTTATTCAGGCATTTTTCAGTTGTGTCTGACTCCTCACGACCTCATTTAGGGTTTTCTTGGCAAAGATACTGGAGTGGTTTGTCATTTTTTATTTTACAAATAATGAAACTGAGGCAAACAGGGTTAGGTGACTTGCCGAGGATTACATAGCTAGTGTCTGAGACCAGATTTGAAATCCTCAAGTTGAGTCTTCCTGGCTCCAAGCCAGTGCTCTACCTCCCATGACAAGTTAAAATTTATAGATGGTCTAAAAATGGATGTAATTCTTAGCATCTGCTGCCACATTTTCTACCACTCTGATCCTCTCACTGAAGAAGAGCACCATGGAGGACTGAGGGTCATTTTGTATATTCTTTACTACTTAGGTTGCCATTACCAAGTGGCCAACCCACTAATGATGAAATTGGAAAAGCAAAAACAGATTGTTGCTGAGACCATAATCAAAGCCTTTACAACATGGCAGAATCTGCTAAAACTTATACTCTGTTGACATAACCTTTAAAATCCATGGTCGGCTTCAGGCTATGAAGAGGTAGCAGAATTGGTCTTTGTGGAGTACAATATAGGGTAAAGTATTAAGATAATGTAAGGGTGTGAAACAAAGCCCCTTTCTTGCTGGATTGAGGGACAGGTAACAGAGACAATGAGGTCTAAGGGCAGCCCCCTTTCAGACTCTGAGTGGCCAAATTTGTAGCTTGTAAAGTATATGAAACAGAATGGTCCATTTGCATTTGAAAAGGTCAAGATTGACAAAGGCAATTTAGACTTGTTCCACTCTGCCCAGTCCTTGGAGAGGGAAAAAGGTAGACTGAGAGTTTAAGAAGTAAATCCTGTCCTGCTATTCAGGCTTAGCAGAGACAAAGATACTAGAAGGGAAAGTGAGCTTGGTGCCTGGACCTGGGATCCTACTTAGGAGATGGGAAGGCAAAGTGCTGAAAGCTTTCTGTTGTTTTATTAGCCAGTCAGCAATTGGGAATATGATCTCTACTTCCTTCCAGAAGAGCATAACAGTATCCTAGGCCAGGATTTCAACTCAAACCAATATCAGAGACATGAATACTATGACCAGACAGCATCGATTTAGTTCCCAGGGAATCCAGGAGAGAAACTCAACCTGCAGAAAAATGAGGAGCCATCAAGAGAAGCTCTTTGGACCCTACTGTGCTAGAGGTTTGAGTTGCCATGGCCACATGAGGTGCCTGGAATCATGCCTCTCACATAATATACACTATGTATGTGTCTACTTTTCCCGCTGATCTTGCATGTATCTAAATAAGAGTACAGCCCAGCTTTATAGGGAAGATGTTTTGTAACTGCTCTCCTTACTAGGTCATTTCAGGAAATCCCTCCACTATGATCTAACTGTGCCTTTTTGTTGTCTATTGAAGAGAGCATAAGTTAAGAAACTAAATCCCAGAGAAGGTAGGTGACCCATATAAGAGGTATCAGACATATTTGGTCTGCAACACTCCCAAGTGTTGCAAAATCAGATTAATATGTAATTGGGAAACATTTTAAAAATACTTTTAAAAAATACAATAGTTAGGGCAGCTAGGTGGTGCAGTGGATAGAACACCAGCCCTGGATTCAGGAGGACCTGAGTTCAAATCTGGCCTCAGACACTTGACACTTACTAGCTGTGTGACCCTGGGCAAGTCACTTAACCCCAATTGCCTCACCAAAAATCAAAAAACAAAACAAAACAAAAAAACATTAGTTAATAGTGTTAATATGTGGTTTTCTAAGTCAACATGTGGCTATAGGAATTCTAGTATCCCCTGTTTCTATTTGAGTTTGAAATCCCTAACCCATACCATACTTTAGTGAGGTTGCTTGGTCTATTTTATTTTTTATTTTATTTATTTATTTATTTTGCTCGGGGCAATGGGGGTTAAGTGACTTGCCCAGGGTCACACAGCTAGTAAGTGTGCTTGGTCTATTTAGAGACATGGAAACAGAGATATCCAGAGGTGAAATAAATACCAAAGTTAAAAAGAGATTAGCAGCATGATAGAATTATGAACATTAAATCAGTCAATAAGCATTTATTAAGCTCTTACTATTTTCTAGGATAAAAGTTAAATCATCACTGTTTTCATGGAACCGGTGTTCTAATGGGGAAGACAATAAGTGTATTGCGTATCTATGTATTATATGTATATGTATTTGCACATGTGTGCATGTAGTATGTATGCTTGAGTATAGCTTTACATATGTGTGCACCTGTTTTGATATACATGTATGTACATATTTGGGGTATGTGTGTATACACATTTTTACTCATCTTTGCCTTTTGGAATCCCTGGTTTCCTTGAAGTTTGAATTCAAGTGCTATCACCTATATAAGGTCTTTCTTGGTAATCTCTGCTATCAGCTGTGCAATAAGAAAACTGTGCTAAGTGATTTAAAAGTATTATCTCATTTGATCCTCACAGCAACCCTGGGAGGGAGGTGCTGTTATCATCCCAGTTTAACAGTTGAGGAAATTGAAGTAAACAGTGGTTTGAATCATTTGTCCAAAGTCACAAGATAGTAAGTATCTGATGCCAAATTTGAACTCAGGTCTTCCTGACACTGGCCCAACTCTCCATCCACTGTACCACCTAGCTGCCTCCTTTTGTCATGTTACATGTATGTAGATATAGATATATTACAGGTTTATTTATATGGATAATGTAATGCACATGTATATACACATACATATGTACACATGTATAAATAATAGTTAGCATTTACAGAGCCCTTTAATGTTTACAAAGCACTTTACAAATACTATTTTATTTGATCCTCACAACAGCCCTGTGCATTAGGTTCTATTATTATCCACATTTCACAGATAAGGAAACAAAGATTAATGACTCCAGGATCATACAGCTAGCGAATGCCTGAGACAAAACTTAGTGTAGCACTCTATCCACTGCACAATATCTATCTGTCTATGTGTCTGCATGTACATGTATATGTACATCTGTATCAATACACACATGTATGTGTATATGTGCATACATGTATGTAATATATGTGTGTCTATGGAAATCACGGATCCCAGTGGGCAGAGGTGAGGAGGGAGTGCATTTTAGGCAAGGATATCAGTCCTTCCCAAGACATGGAGGCAAGAGAGGGTCCTTTGTGACCAATTTGCCTGGATTCCAGAATATATGGAGGAAAGTAATGTGTACAAAGGCTGGAAAAGTAGAAAAGGACCAAGTTGTGGAAGTCTTTAAATGACATTTGATCCTGCAGGTAATAGGGAGCCACTGGAGTTTACTTCACAAAGAAGTGATGTGTGTAGGGGGTAGCTAGGTGGCGCAGTACATAAAGCACTGGCCCTAGATTCAGGAGGGCCTGAGTTCAAATTCAGCCTCAGATACTTGACACTTACTAGCTGTGTGACCCTGGGCAAATCACTTAATTGTCATTGCCCCGTCCAAAAAAAATAATAATAAAGAATTGACACGGTTAGACCTAGCTTTAGGAAAATCACTCTGGTGGCTGAGTGTAGAATGGATTAGAATTGGGAAAAGGTGAGAGCCAGGAAGAGCATTGCAATAGTCTAAATGAAAAGTTATGGGGCCTGAAATAGGGTGGCAATGGAGAGGAGAGAACATATTCAAGAGATTGCATAGTAATCAAAGCATCTGGCAAACTGATTGGACAAGTGAGGCAAATGAGAATAAGGAGGACAGGAAGGCTGCAAACCTGGGTGACTGGTAGGTTAGGTATGTTTTGCACAGTAATGGTGTTCTTCAGAAGAGGGTTGGGCTTGAGGAGAAAGATAATGAGTTTTGAACATGCTAAGTTTGGGGTTCTTCCAGGACATCCAATTTGAAACATCTAATAGATATTTGGTGACATGCCTGAAATGTAAGAGCAAGTCTGGGGTTGGGTATATAGATCTGACAATCATCTGCATACAGACAGTAGCTGAATTCATGGGATATGATGAGATTGCCAAATGAGATTAGCACAGAGAGAAAAGAGCAGAGGGCTCAAGGCATAGGATGCTGGGGTATACTCACAATTAGTAGATGTGAATTGGATCATGACTCAGCAAAGGAGACTGAGAAGGCATGGTCAGAGAGATAATAGGAAAGAGGATGAAGTTAGAGATGAGACCATTCAATTTGGCAATTAAAAGATCAGTGGTGAATTTGGAAAGAATAGTTTCACTTGAACCATAGGGTCAGAAGCCAGATTGGCTCTTCAACCCTCAGCTTGGGGAGTAATAATAAAGTCTGATCAAATGTATGAAGGACACCCACTTGCTTAAAAAAAAATAAAAAGAATGGATCTTTTTGATTACATTTGTGATGTTGGAGATGCCTGAAATGGACAGTGATACCAACTCAGATAAGGTATTGCCCTTTTTCCATAAGTAAACAGTTTGGTTGTTGAAAAAAGGATAAAATGAACTTTTGAGACAAAAAGTAATAAAGAAAACAATCATCTAAAGAAAAGCAAATTATATTACATAGTGTATAAAGGACTACCCTTCTCAAATGCAGTTTGGTTGCCAAAGAGGGACAAAAAAATCCTTTTGTTTATGAAAAACTTATAAATTCAAGTGTGAAGAAACATAAAGTGTGAGGAAAGACATATTTTCAAGAGGATCAAATGGAGAACTGAGGAGTCTTGCTTGAAGACAAAGAAAGGCCTCCAGCTGCAAGACTCTGGGATTCCTCAGCTCATCTGCATGCACCCATTTCTAGAATTTTTCTAAGCAAAAGTCATAAAGTGGTAAAAATGAAAAATGGTTTGGAGACTGGGGGATGGTTAAATAAGAGCTGTTGGTTTCATAACTAACATTATGAATTTTACTTCATAAGAGAAAAATGCATCACTGAACATGAGGAGACTGATTTGAGCTAGTGAGAGTCCAACCTGAAGAAGATGAGTCAAGAAGATATCAGGAGAGCCATCAAGGGTCCTACCTCTCCTAGGCTTCCTATGCCAGCATCCTTCACCATTCACCTGGTATTAGAGTCAAACACAGGTACAATACTGAAATATAAATAGATTTTTTTATCTGTTACCAAAACAAAAACAAACCAACCCCCCAAAACAAGCTCCACTTGGAGGCTTCTTGATAACAACTTTGCCACATCAAAAGAACCACCAGTTCCTACAGACCATGGGTTGGACAGAGCTGTACATTTGGCAAATACATCTCCAGAGACTTGTCTTTTGACTCTTCTAAGTGACCTAAACCTGAATGTCTGCTCATTGAAGAACTGGATGATTTCATTAATTTTCCTTTTCCCTTCTGTAGCTATGATCGACTCCTTTTTCTCTTCTTCCCTCCTCCTCCCCCCAACAAAAAAAAAATCAGAAAACAAAACAACCTACTGCCTCAGAGCAATCCTCAATCCTCAAAGTCATCTCCAATTTAATGCAGCTAATGGACACAAATGAAAAGTCATCTGATCAGTATTGCAGAAACTGGCTACCCAACTATCCAACAGGGAATATCCCTGGCTGTGACAAGCCTCCTGAGAGGTATGCCATTTAAGGGACAACCAGGAAAGAGGGAAAAGAAAGGGGAGACAGATCAAGGGAAGCCTTAAATAATTCTTACACCTAAACAGATTTTTAAAAAAAATTTCAAGTAACATCTATTCAGTTTCTCTAATCAGTCTCAATGGCCTTGTAAGGCTCCCGTTACTATTGTGTGGCTGGTAGTTCTATGTCACAACTAATTACTGCCTAATAGCCGTTGTGGGGACAAAATCTCCTGTTTAAAAGAAATCTATTTCGTCTTGCATTCAGACCTAATCTGACCCTGAATGGTGGAGATTACATGAGGTAATACAGCAGTTATTTCTACCTGCTGCAGTTCATAAGCTCCATCTCCAGCTGAGGCAGCCACCCCCTCCTCCTTTACAAAGATTATTTGTCATTAAAATGTTCTCTCTCTCCCACTCACTCTTTCTCTCACTCTCTCACTTTCTCACTCTCTGGCTCTCTCTTTTAAATCTGGATGTTGCCTGCACTTTGAGAAAGGTTTTTGAAGAAAGATTAGCAGGATTAGGAAAGGTTCACATATGTTCAGTTTCACTATTGGTATTCAAGACATCACAACTCTGCCACCACCCAGGAAGCACAAGGAAATCAGAAAAAGGGAGCAGGAGAGGCCTCTAGGACAGGAAAGGGGGTGGGGGGAAGGGAGAAAGCTTTCCACTAACTAAAGGAATGTTTGAGTCAAAGGCAGATCAAGGAATATTCGCAAGCTGGGAACATTCCTAGATGTTTTGCTAGAAATTTTGTTTTCACCTTTGTTCAAATCTTTACTCTCCACATGGTCTTGGAGAGATCATATTCCCTGGAATAATCAACAGACTTGGTGGAGGGAGGCAGCAGAAGTGCTACAGGGATTTCACTGCTCTGAAATTTCCAACATCTTTAATCCCTTTCCATTTTCCCCAGCCCAAACATTCCTCTTACCCTGACCGTCAACCTTTTCCAATTTAATAGGAACAAACAAATCATGGAGGATGGGTTCAAGCGAGGAAACACATGACAAAGATTCATTGGTTTTGCCAAGTTATATTTCATCTCATGAACAGCACTTATTGAGTATCTGCACTTATTGAGAAACTGTACAAGGCATTGAAGGGACATATTTAGAAAATGAAATAAGATACTGTGCCTGGTCAAGGCATATATCCCATAGTAATCAAAGATAGATTCTACACACACCAATTCATAATAGTATTTTGTAATAACAAAGAACTAGAACCAATGTCAATTCCCAACTACTCGGGAATAGCTAAACAAATTGTGGTAGAGGAGTTGTAATGGAAGATTACTGTTTGTAAGAAATGCTAAATTGGGATGAATTCAGAAAAACATCAGAAGACTTATTTAAACTGAAGAATAGTAAAGTGGAACCAGGAAAACAATACACATCATGACTGTAAAAGGGTGTGTGGACAGCAAACCCACCTTAATTAATGTAATTACAGGAGATCTAAACTTCTCAATCAGTCAAGAGAATAACAAACTAGATGTTAATGAATCCTTTTATAACCAAAGCTTGAATGAGTTCTTAGTCAATTTGCAAGGATAATAGTGCTTTGAGCATTAGATAACCTCCACAAAATGGATCAAAAGCTCTCGCAATTCCTACCAAGAATAAATTTTGTATGTTTTCTAAGAACCAGTCTAGCTAATCCCAAAGTGGTACATCACCACTGATTAGCCACCTGATGATAAAACTTTTTTTGATATGACAATCCATGAAACAGGGAAATAGGGGCAGCTGGGTGGTGCAGTGGATAAAACATGGGCCCTGGATTCAGGAGGACCGGAATCAAAATCTGGCCTCAGACATTTGACACTTACTAGCTATGTGATCCTGGGCAAGTCATTTAACCCTCATTGCCCTGCCAAGAAGAAGAAGAAGAAGAAGAAGAAGAAGAAGAAGAAGAAGAAGAAGAAGAAGAAGAAGAAGAAGAAGAAGAAGAAGAAGAAGAAGAAGAAGAAGAAGAAGAAGAAGAAGAAGAAGAAGGAAAGAAAAGAAAAACCAAACGCTGTCAGTCCTGTGGTCACCTTTCACTTCTGCAATTATGGTGGCAGAGTGGTGGGGAAGGGACCAGAGGACTTTACTTTTAATTAATTAATTAATTTATTTATTTATTTATTCATTCATTCATTCATTTGTTTATTTATTTTGCAGGGCAATGAGGCTTGAGTGACTTGGCCAGGGTCACACAGCTAGTAAGTGTCAAGTGTCTGAGGCCACATTTGAACTCAGGTCCTCCTGAATCCAGGGCCAGCGCTTTATCCACTGTGCCACCTAGCTGCCCCTTACATTATTTTTACTATCTATAATTATAGTAGGCCTCCACCAGTTGCAGACGACCATGGATCAGCACCTTGAAGAGCCACAGGCCACAGTGTGGCTGTGCAGTCAGATACAATACGGGAGCCGCAGCTCCTGAGTGAATTATAACCGGTAACTGCCACGTCCTGTGTTGTATCTACCCCATGAGGAGTGGCTGGAGTGTCCTCTCCAGGGTGCTGGCCTGGGCGGATCAATATGGAAAACAAGCTGTTGCCCATGCAGCAGGTTTCCCCTCTCTGCAACACTGGTGGATCCAAAGGAGAGGCAGAGCCAATACAGTTTGGCACCAGTGCGGCAGGAGTTGCCAGAGGGATGTGTTGTCCAATATCCAACTGCCTAAGAGACTCCGACTCCTGATTTTTTTCTCCGGGTTAACTCCTGAAGCCTTTCCCATATATGGATATAGCTGCAAGGCAGCGGAGGTTTAAAATCAGGGTTCCTTCCCCTAGGTGGGTTGCCTGCCAAGGCTAACGAACCCCACCTGCCCAAAGTGACTGGTTTTAAGGCACCAGTGACTGGCCTTTGCCCCTTCTCCTGTTAGTGGAAACAGTTCCTCCATAAGAAGGCCAGGAGTTGGGCTTCAGTTGTCAGAGGCTATTTGAGACGCACGCTATTGGAGCATTTTATAGAGAGTGGGAGCTTATCACCACTCCCACCCCAGCATGACAAACCTCTGGAACCCTATAATTATAATTATATGAAAAAAATGCTCTAAATCACTGTTGATTAGAGAAATACAAATTAATCAACTCTGAGGTACCATCTCATACCTATCAGACTGGCTTATATAACAGAAAAGAAAAATGATAAATGTTGGAGGGGATGTAGGAAAATTGGGACAATAATTCACTGTTGGTGGAGTTGTAAACTGATCCGACCATTCTGGAGAGCAATTTGGAACTATGCCTGAAAGGCAATCAAACTGTGCATAACCTTTGATTTGACAATACCATTAATAAGTCTGTATCTGAAAGAGATTAAAAAATTTTAAAAAGGAAAAGGACCTATTTGTACAAATATATATTATATATATATATATCTTTTTGTGATGACAAAGAATTGGAAATTGAGAGGATGTCCTTTAATTGGGGAATGGCTGAACAAGTTGTGGTATATGAATGTAATGGAATACTATTGTACTATAAGAAATGATGAACAGGATGCTTTCAAAAAAACCTGGAAAGATTTACATGAATTGATGCAAAGTGAAGTGAGCAGAACCAGGAGAACATTGTACACAACAATGGGAACATTTTACAATGATCAACTATGAATGACTTAGCTGTTCTCAGCAAAACAATTCCAAGGGACTCATGGCAAAATGCTACTCACATCCAGAAAAAGAACTGGTGGAGACTGAATGCAGATCAATGCATAATATTTTCACTCTATTTTTTCATCTTTTTTCCCTTTTGATCTCTTCTTTTATAACATGACTAATATGGAAATATGTTTTACATGATTGCACATATATAATGTATATAAAATTGCTTGCCATCTTAGGGAAGGGAATATGAGGGAGGAAGGGAGAAAATTTAGAACTCAAAAAATTTTTTTAATTATGTTAACATTTATCTTTAAAGTAATTGGAGGGGACAGCTAGGTAGCACAGTGGATAAAAGCACCAGCTCAATTCTGACCTCAGACACTTGACACTTAATAGTTGTGTGACCCTGGGCAAGTCTCTTAACCCTCATTGCCCTGCAAAAAAATAAATAAATAAATAAAATAAAACAAAGGAATTAGAAAAGATAAAATATTTTTTAAAAGAAAAATGCTTTTTATCTATTTGTTTGTTTAGAATTTTTATTTCCCCATTACATGGAAAAACAAATGTTAACATCAATTTTTTAAAACTTTGTGTTCCAAATTCTCTTCTTCCCTTTCTCCCTACTCCCCTCCCTTAAGAACTCAAGCAATTCAATATAATTTATACATGTGTAGTCATGCAAAACATTTCCACAATAGCCAGGTTGTGAAAGAAAAGAGACAAAAACAAAACTTCAGATAAAGGAATTAACAAAAAAATTATACTTCAATCTGTATTCATATACCATCAGTTCTTTCTCTGTAGAAGGATTGCATTTTTCATAAGTCCTTCAGAGTTGTCTTGGATCATTGTATTGCTGAAAATAACTAAGTTATTCACAGCAGATCATCTTACAATATTGCTGTTATTTTGCATACATTTCACTTTTCATCAGCTCATGTAAGTCTTTCCAGGTTTTTCTGATAGCATCCTGCTCATCATTTGTTTTTGTTGGTTTTTTTTTTTTTGCGTGGCAGTGGGGGTTAAGTGACTTGCCCAAGGTCACACAGCTAGTAAGTGTCAAGTGTCTGAGGCTGGATTTGAACTCAGGAACTCCTGAATCCAGGGCCGGTGCTTTATCCACTGCGCCACCTAGCCGCCCCCTCATCATTTTTTAAGAAAAACTTTTTATACTATTAAGAAATATTAATTTGATCCTTGGTACTTTAATACAGAAATGTGGATTTCTCTATTATTAGTGATTTAGAGTTATTGATAGTTTGGCTTATTTATACCTGGGAGAATTACTTTTATTCTTAAAAATATGAATCTGTTCTTTATCTAACTTAGACATGACACCGTTATCAGAGAAACTTGATGTAGAGATTCTTTTCTAATTTTAGCTACATGTGTGTCAAACTTTTTAATTTTGAGCAATCAAAATTGTCCATTTTATCTTCTATCATCCTTTCTGCCCTTTGTTTATCAATGAATTATCTCCCTATCCACAAATCTGAAAGATAATTTCTTTCTGTTCCTTAAATTTATTTATGATGTCACTATTTCTGATTATGTATCAATATGGAGCTTCCTTTGGTATATGGTATGGAACATCTATATCAAGTTTCTGCCAGACTGCTTCCCATTTTCCCAGCAGTTTTTGTTGAATAATGAGTTCTTATTCCTATAAACAGGGTCTTTGAGTTTTTAAAAAACTAAGCTACTATGTTCATTTGCTTCTATGTGTACCATATTTAATCTGTTCCATTAATTGACCTTTGTATTTATTAACCAGTACCAAATCATTTTGATACTTTGTAGAATAGTTTGATAACCATATTCCTTTCTAGTTTTTCATTCTTTCTATTGAAATTCTTGATGGTTTGTTTCTCAAAATGGATTTCATTCTTTTTTTCTAGTTTTATAAAGTAATCCTTTCATAATTTGATTGCTATATCACTGAATAAGTAAATTAATTTAGGAATTATTATCACTTTTATCATGCTGGCTCAGCCTATGCATGAATAATTAATCTATTTCCATAAAAAGTGTTTTGTCATTTTATTGATATCTTACGTATGATTAGTAGATAGACTCCCAAGTGTTTTATACATTCCATAGTTATTTTAAATGGACTTTCTCTTTCCATCTTGAGTTTCTTTCTCTCTCTTCTCCCCCCACCATTGACCATATCACCAGAGAGACTAGACCCATAGAAAACAATGTATTTATTCAGAGTCAGAGTGGCAACCCTAGAGCAAAGGGATGTGCAACGACAGTCATTTAAGGGGGGAGCTTAAAGAAGCATAACTCCTTGTACCAGACAAAAATGCCACTATGTGCTCAAGAATGGACTTCCAGGTCTTACAGCACCAGAGGTTGAATGTTACCTCCCCCTTCCCCCAATAACCACCACCACCAATCTCTCATAGTTTCTTTATGGGAGAAAAGAATGAGAAGGGACAAGACCTTAAGTAGGATTAGTTTTGGTAGTGATGCCAATACCTAGAGATGCAGAATTTCTCAAGTCATTGCTGAGTCCCTGAAAGTACATTGATGTTTATCAGGTTTGAGGGCATTTAATACATTTATCACTTTGTGGGTTTTCTAATACTATAGCTATTGATTAATGTGTACTATTTAGAATTGTTAGAAATTCCTCATAGATCCAATTTAATTCACTCCCTGGCTCCAGAGGTATAAACACCTCAAATTGAGGGAGCTACAATAATTCCTAACTCTCAGTCCAAACTGTCCTTTCCTCAACATCCCATTTGGCTCTGTAGTCTCTGTGGGAAAGCCTAGTGAAACAGGCATTATATTTCTCCCTATGGACAAAACTTTTCAGTCCCCTGAAAATTATTTGGAGAACACATAAAATTCACATGAATATTACAATTCATAAAGCAAATAATCAATTGGCAGGCTGCTTTAAATATGGACAAAAATAGGATGCCATTAGCAATGATATTAACAAATAATAAGTAGAACAAAAATACATGAATAATTGCATTTGCAAATAAAAAAGTACAAACTGATGGCTTATTTTATAATCTATAAATAGCTTTTTGCTCTAGTATTATGTTTATATATGTAGGTATATCTAGGTATAGATATCAATATATATTACAAGTATAATTTACAGATACACTGGGTAAAATGTAATAAATAAATATAATACAATATAGATAGATAATAGGGAGACAGATGGACAGATAGATAGATGGAGAAATAGGTAGCTGGAGAAAAAGAGAGAGAAGAAGGAGGGAGGGAGAGGGAGAGGGAGAGAGAGATGGGTGGTTAGGTTGATGGAAAGAGAAATAGAAAAGAAAGATAGGGAGAGAGAGACAAGGAGAGAGGCAGAAAGAGATACATGTACAGATAGATAAACTGACAGATAGAAAATAGATGGATAGATAGATAGATAGATAGATAGATAGATAGATAGATAGATAGATAGATAGATAGATAGATAGATAGATAGATAGATAGATGGATGGATGGATGGATGGATGGATGGATGGATGGATGATAGTGTGGTATAGTTGAAGAAGACCTGAAGTTTGTGTCACAGGACCTGATTTCTAATTCATGCTCTATCATTTACCACTTGTGTAACTTTCAGCAAATCACTTCACTTCTCAGTTTTCTCATCTATAAAATGGAAGAGTTAGCCAGGAGTACGTCCAATGGTCCAATACCAGTTAATATCTATGGTCCTGTACATGAAGTTTTCTATTGTTGCAATATGTTCATTTTATTTTTATTTATCATATTTTGTTTTATTTTTATTTATCATATTTTAGTTTTTTCAGGAATGCTAAATAGTTTGTTACTCCTTTCAAAGAACAAACTGTTTGATCATTTCTAAAGTCTTTTTGGTTTCCAATTTATCTATTTATCCTTTATTAACTTTCAATATCTCCTTTTTGGTGCTTATTAATAATTTCCCTTTCAATTTTGTCAATATATATTTTAGGAATATACCTTTTCCCTAAAGAAATAATACCTTTTCCCCTCTGGCTGCATCCCAGAAATATTGGTATGTTGTTTCATCATTATCATTTTATATAATTATTAATTGGTTTTTATGATTTGTTCTTTGATCCACTCATTATCTAGAATTTCATTATTAAGTCTCCATTTTATTCTGTACCTTTCATTTGTGCTCCTTAACCTGATTCCTATTTTTATTGCCTTATGGTCTATAAAATATATGTTTACTACCTCTGCCTTTTCACATTTATTTGCAATATTTTGTACCCTAACACAAATTTTGTGGTGCTAATAAATATGTCTATTATTTAGTAGTTTCAAGATACATAATTATTTTAGCTCTAGTTTCTTCAGCCATTTGTTCCATTCCTTTTGTTTATCTTTCTGTTAGTTTTGTCTAAAACCAAGAGAGGGATGTTAAAAGCTCCTACTATTACTGTATCAATGTTTATGTGTACTTGTAAGTTAGTTCATTTTTCCTTCATGAATTTAGATGATAAAGCAATTGAAACTTATAAGTTTAATATTGATATTGGTTTAATGTCTGTGGTTCTTTTCAGCATAGTATAATTTACTTGTTTATCTCTCTTAGGTTAGAATTCTGCATTTTTTTTGTTTCATTCAACAGCTAATTCACAAGCTTCATTTCTTCTAAAGTTTTCACATCTTTCCATATCAAATCTGAAGACCCAGATTAGTTTGACTTACAGAGTCCATCTTTCAGTGAAATAGCTTTTAGGCAGTGAGTTGGTCATGAGGAGGTCAGCCAGAGAGAGATAAATTAGAAGCAAAGAGCACAAATCCAAGTTTCATAGTCAATGCATAATGTCAAACTTGGCAGGAATGTCAGTGGACTGGCAAACAAGAGCTTGTGTAGAAAGGTTTAAAAAGTATGTACCATATGAGAAGACCCTGAATTACTACCCTGGATCTCCTTTCACCTAGACTGTTAGTAGCTCAAGCCTTGGGACAATATTTTTCAGGGGTCTCCCAAATAAAGCTTCTGCCAATGGACTTTGCCATGCCTATATGAATCCCCTTATATATAAGGACATCTGTTGATGCTCTCAACTTCTGTCCCTTAACCCACAAAGAAAGGTTGCTGATCTCTGGTTTGGACAATCCTCTAATTGGGCAATTGAGAATTGACTTTAATTACACCTATGAAGGAGATGGTTGTTTCCTAAGGGAGGCCAGTTTACAGTCTACCAAAACTCTGGATTCTTTTTTCAACTCCTGGGAATCACAAGGCAAAATAAACCACATCACATGCACTATTTAAAAAACCTTGCCACATTTTGAAAGGATGATTGAAATAAATTATCTAGGGTGGGTCAGTAACCTTGTTATAGGTAGCTGTCATTGAGACAGCATTTCCTAAATCAATTTAACCAATGGAACTTTTGAGCATGAAATATTATTGACAAAACCCATGCTTATTGAGTGATCTGGTAGCAAAAAGTCTCACTTGAATGAAGGGGAACAATTTGCAGCATCATAGATGAAATTAAGCCTAGTTTGTAATTAATGATTTCCACGCACAGTGTTTTTGAGACATATACAATGTGGGCAGGGAGGGCCTCCTTTTTATAAGGCTCTCCAGTGGAAGTTCCAGGTGAGAAGACACCCAGTGACATGACAAAGATTTTTTTGCTCACTCTGGAATGTCACAGTTAATTCCCAAGCTTCATTTCATTCAAAGCTTTAGCCTTCTTCTCTACCAAGTCTTTTTCCTCAGGAGCTCATAATGAGGAATAATAGATGATTGGTTGGAACTAAAGACAATTCAGGGGCATGAAGGTGCCAATTCTAATTTGTTAAAAATTTCAGTGTGAGCATTTACACCTCAAAAATTGATACAAATCAGGGTTTGATTGATCATTTTTGTTGATTGTATAAACTTCAAGTGATGAAGAAAATGGTTGTAATGTAGATTAAACTTAATAGTATGTTGGGAGTACATTTTGTTTTTAGAGAGACAGTTGTTAAACATATTTCAGCATCCCAAGTCATCTTTTTCCACCTTTTGAGGGGTCATGGAGTTGTTTATGGGCAGTGAAATGGCCCAAAAAAGGGGTCAATAAAAGATAGGACATTTAAGGAAGTCAGATACACCATGGGGCCTTGTATTTTGTGGTATGAACTTGGAAAAGAAAAAGAAATATATAGAAAAGATAACAGAAATGAATTAATGAATTGACTGAAAAGCAATTATTAGCTGCTTTGATAATACTAATTCAAAATCAATTGCCTTTAAGGACTTGTGTTTTTAACAGACCCCGTAGGTGGGGGTGGGTGCTGGAGCCAGCTCTATAACACTTTTTGAGAACCATTTGTTAAATTTCCAAGTGTGAGCATTTACACCTCAGAAATCAGGACTTGATTTGTCATTTTGTCACTTGTCTAGATTTGAGAAAATATTAATGCAGAATAACTTTCTTCCTTTTTGGGGGGGAAGGAGAGGGGAATGAGGGTTAAAAATGTACATAGAGGAAGCAGCTAGGTGGCACCCTAGGTGGATAGAGCAGTGGCCCTGGATTCAGGAGGACCTGAGTTCAAATCCAGCCTCAGACCCTTGACACTTACTAGCTGTGTGACCCTGGGCAAGTCACTTAACCCCCAATTGCCTCACTAAAAAAATATGTACATACATCAGGTATTATACTATAAGCATTGCTTGAGCTGAGTAAGTGTGCAAGCAAAGGCTCAGGGAATGAAGTCATCAACAGGCTGGAGGCCTGGTGAATGTAGTATGATAGTAATAATAAAAAGAACATCAGCAATAATAATGGCAAGTATATAGCATCTGGGGCAGTGGATAGAGTACTCAGCTTGGAGTCAGAAAGACTCATCTTCCTGAGTTCAAATCTGGCTTCAGATAATTACTTCCTAGCTGTGTAACCCTAAGCAAATGAGCTGGAGAAGGAAATGGCAAGCCATTCCAGTATCTTTGCCAAGAAAACCCCAAATGGGGCCATGAAGAGTTGCACAAATGACTGAAAGAACTAAACAAAAAACCGACATATTGCCCTTTAAGTTTAGCAAAGTGCTTTCCATCTATTATCTCATTTGAACCCCACAACACCTCTGCCTTTAGGGCTGTTCCCCCAACTTTCACTTGTGTTTGAATATCGAGGTCCTCAGAGAATGGTTGTTACCTCAGGCTCTCCCCTTTGGGGAGGCACTGTACCTCATAAACCCCAACTGGTGTGCTTCCTGTTAACAATCAGTCAGACTTAATTAGCTTTCAGCAAAAGTATTTAGGAAGGTGGAGAAGCAGATCTTAGAGTGCCAAGCCTGAAGTCAGGAAGACCTAAGTTCAAACCCAGCCTCAGACACTTACTAGCTGTGTGACCCTAGGCAAGTCATTTAACCCTGTCTGCCTCAGTTTAATCATTTATAAAATGAGCTGGAGAAGGAAATGGCAAACCATTCCAGTATCTTTGCCAAGAAAAGCCCAAATGAAGTCATGAAGAGTCAGCCATGACTGAACAACAACAACATAGTAACAAAAGTTGATATAAAACATTTTCTCCAAAACATAGACATGTTCTTTCATGAATACACACAGATCAATGGGAAGAGTAGACTCACATCTAGAATATAATAACAGTGACATACCTATGTAGAGAAAAGGGGTAAATCACAACTCCTGGCACTTTGTGGCCTAAAAGTACTTTCATGAATCTCCAGCTAGTATTCTTAGAGGTCACAGTCCTTATAGCTGCTTTCTCCCTCTGGTGATTGTCTTCTTGTCTTCTTTGTCTTTCTACTCCTAGCAGGATGCATTGCCTTCTACTGCTCAATTTCTCCAATAACATGGTCATTGAGGGAGGGGAAGAAGATAAGAGAAAGGACAAAAGTCTCTTCTTCCTATCCTCCCCCTTATTAGATGCCTCATTTTTTTTTTCAAAATTTCCAGTGCCAAGCTAAACTGACAAACTCTGAACTAGAACTTTCCCACCAATGGACACCATTGCTGTACTAGTGAACTACTGAAATCCCTCTGGCTATTTGAAGTCCCCCAGAAGCATGGCCACCCTGTCTGCATATCAAAACTATTTTCCCATTTGCTACTGAATTATAAAGGAATGGCAGAGCATAGCATCATCTTGCTGACCTCTAT
The DNA here is from genome assembly GCF_019393635.1 of Dromiciops gliroides. Classification (NCBI taxonomy): domain Eukaryota; kingdom Metazoa; phylum Chordata; class Mammalia; order Microbiotheria; family Microbiotheriidae; genus Dromiciops; species Dromiciops gliroides. The sequence continues at coordinate 270,754,921 of NC_057863.1, read as the reverse complement.
CAGAAGTGAGTTAATTCTGCAATTACATAAGTTGAGCTGGGATGGTAGTAAACCCCGCCCCCAAATTAAAATGCATTTATTAAGTGCTTTCCATTTGTCAATTGCTATGCTAAGAAATGATGGAGATAGTGACTTTCATAAGGACTACACTCTGATGGTGGGAGACAACAAATATAGGGGAGTATTGAGTGACCAGGGATGAATGTTTTCATCTGAGAAATCACAAAAATGGTGAGCAGAATTAGAGGGAGGTTTGCTGACACTCCTTTTCCGGAGGCAATGGTAGGGTCCATTTTATTGTCATTCCCAGGACAAGAGATGAGAAGGGAGACTGCAAGATGAGGGCCATTGCTATGGGGCAAATCATACTATCTGTCAATTCCAAATGAGCCTTGACAGCTCTGAAGAGCACATGACTCTCAACAATCTTTGTTCAAATAAGCATTTTTAAAAAGTTTTTTATTTTGCTGCTGTCACTCCAGACTCCCTTCCAACAGGTATATTCCTCATGAATCTTTGACTCTAACATGGAAAATCAAGTGATGTTTCTGGTCTAACAATCTTTGCCTGAACCTGTCAGTCAGCTTGATGACAATTCTCCTTTGACATTGATCTTCCCTTTTCTGGACAGAGATTGGCTTGGACTCTATCTGAATTCCCTCTCCTTCTAAACTGCCCACTCACAATACTCCTCGTAATTACTGGGCTGAACTGTAGCAATCTCCACCAATATATAAGTAAAGTCTGACAAAATGAATATACAAGAGAGCCTTGAAGAGGAAAAGAAATCATAGGATAAGGTAGCTTTAGGGGGATCTCTGGAGAAAGTCTAAAGACTTGTCTTACTGTGGGAAAACTATGGGTCAATTAGGGATATAAATTTCCTTTAATAAAAATGTTTGCATGTTTACAATCCTCCTATTTGCACATCATTTACAGTTCATTAACTCAAAACCCCTGAGGAAAGGGTTTTTCAGGGGAGAAATTATATTTAAAATGTTCAAACATATAGAGTTTCTGGAATGAAAGGTTTTAACCAAATCTCTTAGTAGGGTAGCAAGGGTAGGTGGTTGAGGAATGTTTTCTGAGTTCCAGGCACTGGAATCACAGTGACATTTGTTGGAGGAGGGAGGGAGTAAGGGGTTCTTGTTGTTAGTCCTTAGTTTTCAAAGAGGACCAATGACATCACAGAGTGATGTCTTGACTTGCGAGTGAATTGGATTTAACTGAGGCATGACTGCATAAAGTTATCTTCCTCACTTTCTTTTCCAGAGTCATCGAAGAGGGTAAAGGCATGGACATGGTGCCACCTAGGGAGATGATTTTCTTTTCTTTCTGCCTTTTCTTTATTAGTGGGAGAAAGACTGAAAGCTTTGCATGAGCTGAAATAAACAAAATAATTAACAACCAACATGACTACCACATTCCAATATTGAAAGCACTTGGTACAAGGGAAAGAGAACTGGGTTTGGTGTCAGGAGACCAGATATCAACCCTATGGTCTAACACTTAACAGCTATGTGACTTTCAGTAAGTCACTTAATATCTCCGAGCCTCAGGGGCAGTTAGGTGGTACAGTGGGTAAAGCACTGGCCCTGGATTCAGGAGGACCTGAGTTCAAATGCAGCCTCAAAAACTTGACACTTACTAGCTGTGTGACCCTTGGAGAGTCACTTGACCCTCATCACCCTGCAAAAACATTTATCTCTGAGCCTCAATTTCTTCATCTCTAAAACTAGAATGATCATGTCTAAGCTACATTTTTCAAACTTTATGAAGGTTATATAAATGTGAACTTAATATTATCGCAGAAGTTATGCGCATAGGAAAGTCTGAGTCAGTCAGTAAAGAGTTAGCAAGTATTTATCTAGCACTGGGCTCACAGTCTAATGGGGAAAACAACATGCAAATAGCTATGTACAAACAAGATATATGCAAGATAAACTGGAAATAATCTACAGAGGAAGGTACTAGAATTGAGGAAGATCAGGAAAACATTCTTGTGGAAGGAGAAATTTTAGCTGGGACTGGAAGAAAGCTAGGGAAACCAGGTATCAGGGAGGAGGATAGAGGATATTCCTGGCATGTTGAACAGCTAGGGAAAATGCAAAGAGTTGGGAGATGGTGTATTTTGCGTGAAGAGCAGCTAGGAGGCCAGTGTCAATAAGGCCAGTAAGACTATAAAGGTAGGAGGAGACCAGGTTATGAAAAATATGCATGTGGATGGACAATCCATATTGCTTTAAACATCAAACAGAGGATTCTATTTTTTATCCTGGAGGTGGTGGGAAGCCACTGTAGTTTTCTAAATAAGGAGCTGCTTGTTCAGGACTTTTATTTTTGTAAGATAATTCTGATAGTGGAGGAGAGACTAGAGTGGGGAGAGACTTCATACAGGGAGACAAAGCAAGAACTATTTGTAATGGTTCAGGGGTTAAGGTGATGAGGGCCTGTACCAAGAGGAGAGGAGAGAGTATATGAAAGCTGTTCCAAGGGAAGATCTATAGGAATTTGCAACGGATTGGATATGGGCAGGGTGAGCAAGAGTGATAAATTGAGAATGACACCTAGATTTCACTCTAGCCTAAGTGACTAGGAGGATGGTAGAATAGTAATAGTGAAATTAGGAAGAGAAGAGGGTTTAAGGAGATAGAGTTCAGTTTGGGACATAGTGAGTTTGAGATGTCTACAGGAAATCCTGTTCAAAATTTCCAGTAGGCAGTTGAAGATGGGAGAATGAAGGTCTATAGAGAAGGTTAAGTAGGAATGGAAAGGAAGATTTGGAATTTATCAACACGGAGAACCCTTAGGAATGGATGAAGAATATCTCTTGTCCAGAATACAATATTCATTTGGATGAACAACCTATATAGCTTGATATCATCTGGTTTGAGTGAAAGGTGAACCTTGATTTTCCTCTGTGGCCATTTAATAAACTCCCCAAGACCTGTCCCACCCTTTCTTTAATGCTGAAGACATCTGGGTTTTTATCACTGTGTTAATGACATGGGGAATTCACCTTTTTAAAAAGTTCCTGGCATAGCCTTTACAATTCTGAGGAGCCTTATTCTTGTGTGTGTGTGTGTATGTGTGTGTGTGTGTGTGTGTGTGTGTGTGTGTGTGTGTGTGTGTGTGTGTGTGTGTGAGGCAATTGGGGTTAAGTGATTTGCCCAGGGTCACACAGCTAGTAAGTGTTAAGTGTCTGAGGCCAGATTTGAACTCAGGTTCTCCTGAATCCAGGGCTGGTGCTCTATCTACTGCACCACCTAGCTGCCCCCTAAGGAGCCTTATTCTAATCCTTGCTCTCATAGATAGTTATTTTGATAATGGCCATTTAGTCTGTTCTCCCCTTCTCAGTATAAACTGCCAGTGATTTGTGCCCCAGTATCATATAACCAATGAAAACAAATTAAATTTTACAAAGGGATATTTATTGAGAAGATATAGTAAGGGGGCAGCTAGGTGGTGCAGTGAGTAAAGCACTGGCCCTGGATTCAGGAGGACCTAAGTTCAAATCCGGCCTGAGACACTTGACACTTACTAGCTGTGTGACCCTGGGCAAGTCACTTAACCCTCATTGTCCTTCAAAAAAAAGAGAGAGAGAAGATATAGTAAGAATAGAAATACAAAACATTTCCCTCCTATACCCAAGGACACATTTTCCCCTGTACCACATTTATCCATGGGGAGAGTGGGCTCCTACTTAAAGTAGTTTTTACATGGCAGTCACTCCTAAATTTTACTCCCTTGTACAACATAGCCAATGGATGTTTGGATAAACAGCTGTTGCTCCCTCTTGGATGCCTTCCTCTTTATTCTAGATCAAGCAGGTTACTTCGGACTTCCCTCCTCACCAGAACTACAAAATATCACATGAACTCTTTAAAGACTATGGTTTTCAATAGGAGCTAGGTTTCCATTAAGTCAGACACAAAAGGATACCCCTGGAGAGAATTAAAGAAGCAAGGTTCTCTAGAAGGAAAAGGTACCACATGATCCAAAATGCTCCTTCCTGAAGAGATCAAAGAAGGAAGGCTCTCTCTCTCTCTCTCTCTCTCTCTCTCTCTCTCTCTCTCTCTCTCTCTCTCTCTCTCTTTCTCTCTCTCTCTCTCTCTCTCTCTCTCATACACACACACACACACACACACACACACACACACACACACACATGCTAGCTTCACATGAACCCAATGAGATACCTGAAGGTCCATATGACCTCTATAAGGAATCATGGGCACCTAATAACCATAAGGGAGGAGACAGAGCCTCAAGAAAAGACAGAAAAATGGGATTTGGAGCACAAATATGAGAAGATAGGGAATGTTTGGAAGATGCCCATCCTTATCTTGCTATGAAAAGGTGCCCACAAGCCTCATGATCTGTTCAGTTCCTTTCTATTAAGGAGCTTAGGTACATGCCTGCTCTGTGTTTTTACCCCTCCATCCAATGTATTATTAGCCTGAACACTTGCAGGAATGCTGGTGTCCTTTAGGGAGACACTAAAAAAATTCTGATGTTCCCAAGGAAAACCTTTGGGTAGAAGTATGATCCATAGAGATGATCATTTAGAGAGGCTCTCCAGGTGATCCCAATACATAGTGCAAGGGCCCAGGGCCCAACTGATACAGGGGTTAAGCCCAGGCATACAGATGCAATCTAACATACAGGTTTGGCCAAGCCAAAAGTAACAAATAGAAGAGTTTCTGACAGAAGTTCCACTTGTAATTTATAATTAGGTATAATTCACGTTTCAGAATTATCTATCTAGTTGTACTTGTGCACTTTAATTGCAAGTATGATAAACCCATGGTCTGAAGATCTCAGGAGGGTCCATGATGAACCCCATTGCTGACAAAGCTTAACCTCCATAAAAAGAACAAACTTTGGGTAAGACAGACGGAACAGACAAACAGTTCAGCTGCCAGTTACCCCTAAAATTTGCTAGGAAAGAGAAAACTTTCCTAGAAAAGGGTGCCAGCTTTGGTATAAAGACCCAAGATTATTCTTGGAGGAATCCTGATCCTGAGAGAGGCTAATCATTTTCCTAACATTCCCTGGTCTATTGCCCTCACTCTCAGAGTTCCAGGGGAAAAATTTTCAAATAGTTATATTACAAATAGATAAAAAACTTTGGCTTTATAAGAATAAGTCATTCCAGGGCAGCTAGGTGGCTCAGTGGATAGAGTACTGGCCCTGGATTCAGGAGGACCCGAGTTCAAATCCAGCCTCAGACACTTACTTGCTGTGTAACCCTGGGCAAGTCACTTAACCCAAATTGCCTCACCAAAAAAAAAAAAAAAAAAAAGAATAAGTCATTCCCCAATTTATAAATAATCAAAGAATTTGTACAGGAAGTTTTCTAAAGAAGAAATCCAAGTTGCCAATAACCATGTGGGAAAAAAATGCTTCAAATCTATGATAATTAGAGAAATACAAATTAAAGCAATTCTGAGATTCTACCTTACACTCATCAGATCAGCAAAGTTGGCAAAAAAGGAAAATGACAATGGCAGAAGATCTTCAGGAAAACAAGCATATTGATGCACTGTTGGTGGAGCTGTGAAATAATCCAGCCATTCTGGAAAGCAGTTTGGAACTATGACCCCCAAATTACTAAACTTTGCATACCCTTTTATGCAAAAAACTCAGTATGTAGGTCTATACTTCCAGGAAGAAAGAAAGAATGAAAGAGAGAGAGAGAGAGAGAGAGAGAGAGAGAGAGAGAGAGAAGGAAGGAAGGGATCCTATATTTATAGAGATACTTATAGCAACTTTTTTTGTGGTGGCAAGGAATTGGAAACTTTTACTTTTATGAGATTATGATACCATATATATCTATATCTATCCACATCTATACAAGGAATTGGAAACGAAGGGGCTATTCAAATGGGGAATGGCTGAATAAATTATGGCATATGGATGTAACTGAACACCACTATGCTATAAAATATGATGAAATGAATGGTTTCAGATAAAATTGGGAAAGTTTTCATGAACTGATGCAAATTAAGGGCAACAGAACAATTACCAACATTGTAAAGATGTATAATATTTAAAGACTTAAGAACGCTAATCAATGCAATGGCCCACCATGATTCCAGAGAACCAATAATGAAGAGGGTGCTACACACTTCCTGACAGGGAAATGATGAACTAAATAGATAGAATGAGACTGATTTTTGAATATGGACAATATGGGAATTTATTTTTGCTTGACTGTGAATGTTTGCTACAAGGGATTTGTTTTTCTTTCCCCTCCCCCAATTTTTGGGGCAGGGGAATAGAAGAAAGAGAAAATAAATGTTTATTTTTTAAAATTTTAACTACTCAAAAAATAAAAACTAGAAAGTGGCTGATTCAGATAAGATCCATAAATTATTGGCTCAGGGGGCAGCTAGATGGCATAGTAGATAGAGGACCTGAGTTCAAATCCAGCCTCAGACACTTGACACTTACTAGCTTGTGACCCAGGGCAAAGTCACTTAACCCTCATTGCCCCACCAAAAAAAAAAATCATAAATTATTGGCTCAAATGATTCACAATGGCACATCAATTATTAGCAAAGGTAGGTACTATCACTATTTTATTGGTAAGGAAGTGGAGTCTCCAAGAATTTAAGTGACCTCCAGAATCATACATGTAGTATTAAGTGCCTGACATCTGCCTGACTCCAAGTCTAGCATTCCATTTGCTACATCCTGCCATCTCTAGATACAATACTCATTGCGTGATCCTAGAAAAAATCATTTCAGAGCATCAGTTTGCTCATTATAAAATAAAGTTTTAAAAAATCAAGCCAGTATCTACATTGCCTACCTCATAGGTTTATAAAGGAAAAATAACTTATAGAGCCCTATATAAATGTATTGTTATTATTATTACTAAAATTTTTCAACTACTAATAATATATTACCATTACTTATAAGAGTAGTAAGATATGGGGGCATGGTATTCAGGCTTGGATTCAGAAAGACCTGGTCTCATTTCCTTACTCAGACACATACCAGCTATGTGACCATGGGCAAGTCGATTAACCTCTTAGTTCCCCCCAAAGAAACCTCTTAAGACAATAAATAACAGATAAATTGGTGATCTGACCTGGTAGAAGGAGCTACCACACTGGGTGGTCCCCATACCAACATACTTGCAGGGCCAAAACAAAAAACTGCAAAACTACTATTATTAACTGTAGTAGAGAAGAGCCCCATACAAGTCAATTAGCAAAGTTAGAATGAATCTATGGAAGACATATGTTTGTAGTACTCAGTAGCAATCAATAATTACTGTGCTTAGGTTGTTGGTTTCCTATCCCTATAATGAGTAAGATAGTTAAAGTCCTGAACTGTTTATGTGACATTTCAATAAGCAATGCAGAAATTTAACAACATTTCCATATTCCTCTTTTAATGTCTGAATGTCTCTGACTTAATCCCAGTTCCTTGGCATTTCTTACTGTTTGTTACACTAACAAGTAAGATTATGAGAATTCTAATGAAGGCTTCCAGTGAAAAACTCTGTGATTAAAATGCCATAATAACAGTTGTATGCATTTATGTGCCTGATTATCATAATCTATTTAGCACAAGTAAACATACAAACAGAAGGAGAAAAGCAAGCACACTCAAACTCTAGCTAAAGGAGAATTTTAAATGTGGGGAAGACAATGTAAATATGTAAATGTCTGTGTATTCTTTTTTATCTTTTCCCTTTCTCATCCTAGCCTTTTTTCTTTTCTGTTTGTTAATGAGGCATCTATGCTTCATCGCATGTGGTATAGGCTCTACTAGGCCAGGATGCATTTGGGGGCCATCTGCTGGGGACAATATCCTAAACAATGCCACCCAGAAAGCAATGAAGATATTGGCAGCCACCTTTGACATCATGGAATACGAGAGATGGTGTCATAAAGATGGTGTCTTTGATGTGCTCATGCTGAACAATTAAGTTCAGCTGTTACTACATTAATGCAAGCCCCAGTATACCATGATCATGCAATAAGCTTCTCTTCCCTTCCTCATCTTCCTTCCTTCTTCTGCTCCCCCAAAACTACACACTACACCACCTTGTCAATGTATGAAAAGTAATCACACCAAGTTTCTTTTTTTTTAATACATTTTTATTTGACTCATTTTTATATCATGTTTTCCCCAGTGTCCCTCTTCCAGCCCCTCCCACAGAGCCATCCATATAACCAAATGTATTTTGAGAGAGAGAGAAGAAAAAAATCTGCATAACTACTGGTTACATCTCAGCACTTACTTTGAGCATTTGTCAATTGGGGAACAGCTTTACATTGAAAAGACAGAAAATAAATGCAATGCACAATCCTTGTGGACTTCCCACCTCTGCAAAGGGGTGAGTTGAGAATGTTTCTTCATACCTTTTCTTTTGAGCTTTGTTTGCTCTTTATAGTTTTGTAACATTTACTTTTGATTTTGTGTGTGTGTGTGTGTGTGTATCTGTTCTTTCCATTTACATTGTTGTAGTATGTTATTGTATGTGTATTTCCTAGGCTCTGCTTCCTTTTCTCTGCATTAGTTCATGTAGGTCTTTTCACATTTCCCTTCATTCATCACTTTTGCCATCTTTCCCTGCATTGTAATATTCCATTATATTTGTGGATCATAATTTGATTAGCCAGTCCCCAATTGTTGGGCATCTACTTTCTTTCTAATTCTTTACTATTACAGAAATGTAAATATAAATATTTTTGTGTATATTTGAACTTTCTTCTAATCAATGGCCTCCTTGGTATTTAAGGTCACTAATGGAATCTTTGGGTGAAAGGGAGAAACATTTTAGTCACTTTATTTACATGATGCGAAATTAATTCCCCAAATGGTTGTACTGATTCACCAGCAATGCACCAGTGTGCTTATCTTCCCACAACATCTCCAACATTAAATATTACCATCTTTTATCATCTTTGCCAATTTGCATGGTGAGAGAAGAAAAGTTGTTCTTGATTTGCATTTCTCTTGTTAGTAGTAATGTGGCTCAATTTTCATGTGGTTGTTGATACTTTGCAATTCTTTTTTTGAAAATTTCATATTCTTTGAATACTTGTCTATTGTGAATAGCTATTGCACAATAAATTTCTTAATCAATCTCTCTGCTCACTCCATTATTTCTAGCTCCTAAACAAATATTAAAGGACAGGCTGATTAGAGCATTCTTATACTTTTGTCAGTGAAGAATTTTGAAAAATTTTAAGAAAAGGGGGCAGAGCAAAGATAGTGGAAGGAATTTACTATTTCTACTGAGTTTTCCCAACCTAACCCACTAAACATCTTTTTTTAAAAAAAATTTCAAATCAAATTCTGAGTGGAATAACTCCCCCCAAAAGGTCATAATATCTCTTTTTCCAGTCCAAGACAGCTTAGGAGAACCAAAGGAGAGGCTGGCTTGTGGTCACTGGAGGAGGGGAAGGAGGAGACTGGTGGAGAGTGCCTGGAGAAATCAGCAGCTGCTGCAGGAACTGAAGGTAATAGCAGCAGCAGCAGTGGCAGTGCCAAGAGTGCCAAGAGTGGTAAGTGAACTAAACTTTTGGTTACCAGGAGAATAGTGACCAGAATTCTCCTGAGATCATACCATCTTAGAAGTACTTAAAACTGACAGGTTCCCAGATATAGTAATAGAAACTCAGGGTGGCCATCCCGGCCCCCTACACTTCACCCCTTTCCCCCCTCAGGGTGAATAGCACCTAACATAAAGTCCAAAGCCAAGAAATAAGATGGGAAAATGACTCAAGAGAAACATAAAAGGGTAAACATGAAGGAACTTCATAAAGTTAAAATATTTACATTCCCCAAAAAAGTTACATTCCTGTATGAGAAGATAATGCATGTAATTGCCAAGAATGTTATCATTATTAGGGCAGGTAGAAGTAGTCTACATAGCCAGAAGAAATGACTGTGAATGTATTATGTTGAGATTATCTCCAAAAAAAGTATAGAAAGATGAGAAAGAGGGATGCACTAGGAGATAGTAGAAAGGAAAAGAAGAATAGGGGAGATTATCTCACATGAAAGAGGCAAGTAAGGAGGAGTTTTTCCAATGGATAAGAAAATGGGGGGAGTGGATAACATTTGAACCTCATCTCATCTAAACTGATTCAAAGAGGGAGATAGGTAGCTAGATCAAAGAGGAAACTATCTAGATTTATGTCTATCTATCTCTATATCTTTATCTACCTATCTCTATCTATTTATCATCTGTCTATCTATCTATCTACTCATGCAATTGGGTATAAAAATTAATCTTACCCAACAGAGAAAAAGGAAGGGAAGGGGCTAAGAGAAGAAGGGGTTGTAAGAGAGAGAGTAGATTAAGGGAAGCAGTGATCAGAAAGTTAAACAGGTTTTTGAGAAGGAGATAATGTAAAAAATAAAAGAATAAATAGAAGAGAATAGGATAGGAGGTCTCAAGCAGAATCTATTACGTTTTAGCTTGACATAAAAAAGGAAAGTGTTGCTATCATGATCTCAAAGCAAAAGCAAAAATAGACCTCATTAAAAGAGATATTCAGGAAAACTACATTTTGCTAAAAAAGATACCCATTGAACCAATAAATAAAACTAGGAGCTGATTTTTTAAAATATACAAACCATTGGCTAACCTGATTTTTAAAAAAGAAAAAAGAAAACCGAATTACTAGTCTCAAAAATGAAGAGTACAACCAATGAATATAAGATTAGGATCACTTTGCCTAGATATGTGCCAATAAAGTTCACATTTAAATGAAATGGATGAATATTTAGAAAAATATAAACTGTCCAGATTAACAGAAGAGGAAATAGAATAGTTAAATAACCTTAGCTTAGAAAAAGAAATTGAACAAGCCAAAAATCAGCTCCCTAAGAGGGAAAAAACCCAGAACCTAATGGATTTACAAGGTTAATTCTGCCAAACATTTAAAGAACAATTAGTTCCAATATTTATAAACTATTTGGGAAAATAGGTAAAGAAGGAGTCTTAACAAATTCCTTCTATGACACAAATATGGTTTTTATACATAAATCAAAGAGAGCAAAAACAGGAAAATAAAACTATAGACCAATTTCCCGAATGAAAATAAAATACTAGCAAGGAGAATGCAGCAATATATCACAAACAGCATACACTATGACCAAGTGAAATTTATACCAGGAGTGCTGGATAGGGTCAATATAAGGAAAACTATAAGTATAATTGACTAAACAACAGTTAAAACAAACCAACAAAAAGTCCCAAGATTAAAGGAAAACTAGAAGTATAATTGATAATATCAGCTATAAGAAACCAACAAAAATCATATGGTTATGTCAATAGATACAGAATAGACTTTTAACAAAATACAGCACCCATTCCTATTAAAAGCACTAGAAAGCATAGGAATCAATGGGATTTTTCTTCAAATATCTAAGTCCAAGAGCAACATTATCTATAATGTTAAACTAGAAGCTTTTCTAACAAGATCGGGGCGAAGCAAGGGTATCTATTAGTACCATTACTCATCAATATTGTACTAGAACTGCTAGCTATAACAATAATACAAGAAAAAGAAATTGAAGGAATGAGCACAGGCAATGAAGAAACAAAACTATCACTTTTGTAGATGATATGATACACACTGACTGCAATTATGTAAAAGTTATAACAATGACAATAATAAAATCCAGAAAAAAACACAGAAGGAAAAGAATACAATAAGTACCCTTTTTTCCGTAGAGTCCACAAATGAGCATTTTTGTTGTTGTATATGTTGGAATTCTCATTTATGTTTTTTTTGGGGGGGTTGTTTTTGTTGGGGTTTTTTGTTTCTTTTGTTGTTGTTGTTGTTGTTTGTTTGTTTATGCGGGACAAGGAGGGTTAGGTGACTTGCCTAGGGTCATACAGCTAGTAAGTGTCAAGTGTCTGAGGTAGGATTCGAACTCAGGTCCTCCTGAATCCAGGGCTGGTGATTTATCCAACTGCACCACCTAGCTGCCCTTAATTCTCATTTATGTTGATGGTTACTAAGTTTAGCATGATTTCCAGAAAAAAAAAAAGTAAAAGAAATACATTATGTTCCTCTGCTCATTCTTGCTCCCAAGTAAAAATTCTCTCTATCTTGGAAGAAAGTAACAACAACAACAACAATAACAACAGAAACAACATAAATAACAACTGGTCAGTTTAATTTTTCTCTTTTTCCAGTGATATCATATCCCACTTGAAGACAGGAAAAGTATTTTATGTGTCTCATTTGATACTCCCAACAACCATGTGAGCTAGGTAAATATAATCTCTGCCTGACTTTTAAGACCCTTCACAATCTGGCCCCAATTTACTATTTCATCCTTATTATACATTATACATATATATTATATGGGATCCTCTTTCCCCCTATCATGCAGCCATACTGATTCTCTTGCTGTTCTTTATAGATGACATTCTGTCTTCCATCTTCATGAATTTGTACTGGTTGATCCCCAGTCAGTCCTGGAATGTCTTTCCCCATCCCCCACCCCTTACCCTGACCTCTTAAAATCGCTTGATTTCTTCAAAACTCAGCTAAGGTACCACGTTGTCCATAAAGCCTTTTCAATGTCTCCCCAGTTAAATAATAAAGGAATAATTACTTTGTATACATACATGGAAGTGGGGAGAGAAGGAGAGAGAGAGATTATTACAAGTCACCTAGACTAAAGATATAAAGACAAAAGAAAAAAATAGACCCTACCTGAATGTTTATTTAATTTTAATTTTTTTTTTTTTTAGTGAGGCAAATGGGGTTAAGTGACTTGCCCAGGGACACACAGCTAGTAAGTGTTAAGTGTCTGAGGTCGGATTTGAACTCAGGTACTCCTGACTCCAGGGCCGGTGCTCTATCCACTGTGCCACCTAGCTGCCCACCCCCCAGAATGTTTAAACAAATAAATCTGTATGCCTATAAAGAGGTTTAATCATGGGAATCCCTAATCAATGAAGACTACAGAAATGCAAGAACCACCTTTTCTAGTGATCTGTGAAATACCCCAACCTCCTTCTTTTTCTGCTCTTTCTCCCTCTCTTAGACTTCTAGACCCATGGTTATGGGGAGATACTTTCTACTTCACCTCCCAAGGAATGGAGAAAGGCATCTTGGAAGAGAAGCACATTTCAAACCTGAGAGGAGTTTTCCCAGATTGCCTGGTCCTGGTTGACATACTCCGCTTCTCAGAGTCCAGGTGTGATAGGACCAGGATTTATCCCTGCAACAAGGATTCGTTTCTCATTTTTAAAAAGGAACAAAGCTGTCCCCAAGAACTAATTGGCTCCTGCTTCCCTTGGCATAGCTTTTTGGTCACACTAGGGTATAAAATGTCCCACTTACATTGGGTCAGAGCCCCTTGAACTTGGTGGATATCTGAATGTAAAGAAGTAACATTGTATGCTTGTTGCATCTCCTGGATGAGACAGAACAAAGTTAACCTCTTTCTGCTACCTTCACAACAATTTATGAGTTCTTCATTTTATCCCATAATTGATCTTGAATTAACAAAGTGCTAATCTAAGAATTATTCCTGACAGCAGGCCATAGACCATTCCTGAAAACGGTACTTGTAAATTTGAGAGTATTCAAGAGACAGTTCCTAATTTCTTTTGTTCATCTAAAGTGGGAGAAAATTTCCTCAACACAATGATTCTTGCAGAAGGAAATGGAAAAGGACTGCCCCATATGAAGGACTGAAAGTCATAAACTGGGGAGAAACTTTCTAATCTTCCATCATATTGAGATGAGTTGCTGTTAAAGTGTAAGTAGACATTGAATGAATAGTTAAGCAGTCTCCAAAGTGCCTTTATCTTCCAGGTCTGAGTTTTATTGGGAGGGGGCCAGTACTTGAGTGCTTTATAATTCTGTATTTGTTCAAGTGCTCATGTGGGTCTCTTTTGCCATGAATATAAAGGTTGCACCATATTTGTATTATACATTGAGCTCCTTTGTGGGAATTGGAAACCCTGTTACTCACGTTTAAGGAAGCCTAAACAAGGATTATTTCTAAGATTTTTTTCTTTTCTTATTTGATATTTATTTTGTCCCAATTACATGTAAAAACAATTTTCAACATTCATTAAAAATTTTTTTTGAGTTCCAAATTCTCTCCTTCCCTCTCTGCCCTCCCTCCCTCCCACCACATTGAGAAGGAAAATAATTTGATATAGATTATACATGTGCAGGCATTGGAAATATTTCCATGTCAGCCATGTTGTGAAAGAAAATAGGAAAAAAACAAGAAAAATAAAGTAAAGAAAAAGTATGCTTTAATTTTCATTTAGGCTCTATCAGTTCTTTCTTTTCAACATACATTCTTCAGAATTGTTGGATCTCTATATTGCTAAGAATAGCCAAATAATTAAGATTTGATCATCATATAATATTGCAGGGGCAGCTAGGTGGTGCAGGGGATAAAGCACTGGCCCTGGAGTTGAGAGGATCTGAGTTCAAATCTCATTTCAGACACTTACTACCTGTGTGACCCTAGGCAAGTCACTTAACATCAATTGCCTTAATCATCAGGAGTCATCTCCAATGGTCCTGATGTATATCTTGCCACTGGACCCTGATAGCCCTGGAGGAGAAAGTGAGGTTCATGACCTTGCACAGCTCTCCCTCACTTTAATCCAATTCAGTGAAAGTCATGACATTACCTCAGTGTCATGGTCCTCTTCCAGAATGAAGGACAAACAACAAGATAACAACAACAATGTTGCTGTTACTGTATACAATGTTCTCCTGGTTATGTTCATTTCATTTTGTGTCAGTTCACGTAAGTCTTTCCAGGTTTTTCTAAGAGCATCCTGCTTGTCATTTCTTATAGCATAATAGTATTCTATCACAATCATATATAACAACTTGTTCAGCCATACACCAATTGGTATAAATCTCTTCATTTTTCCAATTCTTTGCCACCACTAAAAGAGCTGCTATAAATATTTTTGTACATATAGTCCTTTTCCTTTTCCTTTTTAAAAAAATCTCTTTGGTATATAGACCTAGTTGTGGTATTGTTTGGTCAAAGAGTATGCACAGTTTGATTGCCCTTCAGGCATATTTCCAAATTGTTCTGCTGAATGGTTGAATTAGTATACAACTTCACCAACAGTGTTTTAGTGTCCCAATTTTCCCTCATCCCCTCCAACATTTGTCATTTTCTTTTTCTGTCATATTAATCAATCTGATAATTGTATATTGATAGCTTAGAGTTGTTTTAATTTGCATTCCTCTAATCAATAGTAATTTAGAGCATTTTTCCATAGGAATATAATAGCCTTGATTACTTCATCTGAAATTACCTGTTCATATTGACTATTTATCAATTGAGAAATGGCTCTTATTTGTATAAATTTGATGCAGGTCTCTATACATTTGAGAAACGAGGTCTTTATCAGAGAAGCTTGCTGTAAAAAATTTTCCACAATAATGATTACTAACTTTTTATTTCCCTCCATCCTATTTTCTAAGATTTATTTTAGAGATTTTTTTCCCCTGGAGACTTCCAAGTAGAGACATGAGCCAAAGATAAATAATGACCCTTTTGTATTTAGACCCCCAGAATCTGACACAGGGCTTTTGGGGAGCAGTGGACCCATGAGTGATGCATTATTTTAAAAGCTAAAGGACATGAACAGGCAGGTTTCTGATGATGAAATTAAAGCTATCTACAGCCATATAAAAATGTTCTCAATCACTACTGATTAGAGAAACGAAAATTGAAACCACTATGAGGTACACCTCACACCTATTCAATTGGCTAATACGATAAAAAAAAAAAGGAAAATGATAAATGTTGAAGAAGATGTGGGAAAATTGGAACACTGATGCACTGTTGGTGGAGCTGCAGAATGATCCAACCGTTCTGGAGGGCAATTTGGAACCATGCCCAAAAGGCTTTACAGTTATGCATACCCTTTGACTCAGAAATACCACTACTAGGTCTATATCCCAAAGAGATCATAAAAAATGGAAACGGGCCCACATACAAAAATATTTATGGCTGCTCTTTTTATGGTAGCAAAGAATTGGAAATTCAGGGGATGCCCATCAATTGGGGAATGGCTAAACAGGTTGTGGTATATGAATGTGATGGAATACTATTGTGCTATGGGAAATGATAAGCAGATGGATTTCAGGAAATCCTGGAAAAACTTACATGAATTGATGATGCTGAGTGAAATGGGAAGAACCAAGAAAACATTGTACACAGTATCAACAATATTGTAGGATGATCAGCTGTGATAGACTTAACTCTTCTCAGCAATACAATGTTCCAAGACAATGCCAAAAGACTTATGGTGGAAGATGTCCTCCACATACAGAAAAAGACCTTGTTTGTGGAAGTTGAATGCAGATTGAAGTATACTGTTTTCACTTTTGTTGTTGCTTTTTTTGTTCTTGTTCTTGTTTGTTCTTTCTTGTGTGTTTTTTTCTTTTTGTTCTGATCCTTCTCTTACAGCATGACAAATGTGGAAATATGTTTAAAAAACAAATAAATAAAGTTGGAAGGGACATTAAAAAATAAAACAATGAAAAAAAGTTACACTCTTCAAAGCCTTTTCTGAGGCCTAATTATAAAAAACTCATTCAATGACTGAGTATTCTGGCTATGTGCTTTTAAGTGTGTCTTTGATTTAGACATGATATAAACTGTTCCGTTCTTTACAAAAGGCTGTAAGAAAAAAAGAAATGGATAATGAAGTAGTAGCAAAATTCATCTGATATAATCACAAAAATAAAATAGTGAAGCTTGCAGATTTCCTGAACTCCAATTGGGCTCCATGGGGATAAAGATGATGAATTATATTAGCCATTTATTTCCCCCGTATTCTGGCATAGTGTTCTGCCCACTTTAGGAATTTAATAAATGTTTGTTGAATTGAATTTTTAAAATAAGAACACCAACAATGTTGATTTCTACCAGAGGCCTTACTGAATAGTACCAGGAAGTTGTGGATTTCCCCCTTGGTTGTAGCATGATCTAAGACCTCTGAGCCATGGTTCATTTCGTAAATTATGCATAACATAACATAACACACAACACAGACACCAGATTTGAACTACAGTTCATAGAAATCCCCACCCCCACCCCCACGCACACTTTTTTTTTTTCTGAGAGGAGAATAGGGAAGAGAGAAGTTAGGATTGGAGAGGAAAGAGTGTGAACACAACCGACGGGAGAAGAAGGAAAAGTGGAGGCAGGAGGAAGAAGAAAGAGGGGGAAGGAAGGAAATGTGAGGAGAGGAAGTGGAGAGCCAGAAGAAAAGAAGGGAGGAGAGATAAGGAAGAAGAAAGGAAAGAAAGGGCGAAGAAAAGACGGAAGAGTGAGGGAGAGTAGAGGCTATGCAAAGACAGTTCATGGAAGGACAGAGGTACGTTTGTGAGAGCCCGCCTGTTCTTTTTTTTTTTTTTTTTTTGCGGGGCAATGGGGGTTAAGTGACTTGCCCAGGGTCACACAGCTAGTAAGTGTCAAGTGTCTGAGATCGGATTTGAACTCAGGTACTCCTGAATCCAGGGCCAGTGCTTTAACCATTGTGCCAACTAGCTGCCCCGAGCCCGCCTGTTCTTAAAAAAAGATCAGATTAGGGGAGCGAGGTGCAAGTTTCGATGTCCGATGTCTGAGGATCGGATCCCTTCTACCTCTTCCCCTCAAACTTAGCTACGCACCACAACCTCAAAAAGACTAAACAGAAGTGCTTGACACCAGCGAAATAAGACAGCCCTCACCATCAAGCAGAAAAGTTCAGGTTTCCTTCCCAATGGGGGGTCCAAGTAATGAGAAGATGGGCCAATGAAGACACCACGACAACTCTTAATAAACCTCATTTGCTCATAGGGGCTAGTCAGATTTACCTTTATATCCTCCTTGACTCTCCAGGAATGAATAAGTTTGTGTATGTATGCATGTATGCGCATGCATGCATGCATGCATGAATGAATGAAACGAAATGAATCAACCACAAAACTTTCTTATTTCTCCTTCTCCGCCTTTATTTTGTTTCAGCCCACTTCAGTCTTTGACCGGGCGTCTCCCGAGGTAGATTGGCACAAAACATCTCTGCTTTTCATTTGGCAGGACTGGAGAATAGACCCTGGAATTGGGAGAGAAGGGAAACGCAGGTAGGCGGTACAGGTGTAAATTCGTTTTTAGAAAGACTATCCTTTCTTTAGAGCTCGGGAGATTGCCTAGTGTTGGGGACCCGGAGCACCTGCGGCCACTATTTTTGAAGCTGAAAGGCCCCTGCCCTCCCAGGTCTCCAAGAACACCAGGCTCCAACCGCCCTAGCTGGATTCTCAGTCCGTAGGGAGGAGCGAGGGCGCCCTCTGGACCTGAGATGCCAGCCCAGGAGAGGAGTCAGAGACCTAGCAACCCGACCTTCCTGAAACTGGTTTTTGCTTGGAGACCTATAACAGTGTCTATTATTACTCAATGCTTCAGTCCTTCCAAGATCCGTGATTTCATCGGCACGCAGTTCCTGCTTTTACCAAAAGCAGGCTGCAGCTTCAGTACAAGGTATTCTGGAGCTGTTACAAGCAAGAGCCTCACTTCCACACACACCCGCTTCTGCCCACTACTCCATCGCCAAACTTCTGAGGATGAACCTTAATAAACTCAGTTAGCTTGGCACTCCGGACAGCAGATACAAGCAGGCACAGTTGCTAACCATGTCAGTGAAGTACTTTAAAAAAAATTCTTTTCCGTTGACAAAGTTCTATTTTCTCCCTCTCATCTCTCCTCCATGGGGGAAAAAAAAAAAGAAGGAAAAAAAAAACCCTTGTAACAAATACACATACTAGACATACTCAAGCAAAACAAATTCCCACATTGACCATGTAGACAAATGTGAATCTCTTTCTACAACTGTAAGGAGGCGGGTCTCATTCTTCATTAGTTGTCCTCTGAAATTATTGTATTGATCAGAGCTCATAAGTCTTTCAAAGATGGTTGGTTGTCTTTACAGTGGTGAAGTCTTTCCAGCTTCAAGGGACCTGCCAGAAGACAGGGTCATCATCCCTACACAATCAGAGCAAGGCTTCCTTGAAGGATGCTTATGATAATCACTTTCCTGCCGTATGAAAGAATAGTTAAATGAGTGTGGATGTAAATGTACAGCAGAATGTTATTGTTCTCAGTATTGATATTGATGCCACATAGGAATTCAGTCTCTGGTAAAATGTGATCTTTTTTCCCCAATAATAATTACAATAACTATTGTCATAGCACTTTAATAATCTCAAAGTACTCTCCCCACAATAACCCAATCCCCAGCACTAGGTAGTGGAAAGATGTGTAAACTTGGGGTCTTAGGATAGTCACTATGGAGTTCAAATCTTGTCTCTGCAACTTACTACTTGTGTATTTTTTAATGAATCATTCAACCTTTCAGGACCCCAGTTTCTTCTGTAAAATTAGGGGATCAAAGTAGGTACCCTGTAAGTTCCCATTTTACTGATGAAAAAAACCTGGTCAAGCCAACCAAAATACTACATGTAGTGATACAACGTTAGATGCAATGACAGTATCTTTTACAAAATAACAATAATGATTATTTAAATTTAGTGTAGGCTTTCTTGGTAGAATAATAAAATCCATAGCTTCATAAAATGCATAGAATTTCAAAGCTAGGAAGGTAGGAGGTAAGGACCTAAATCTGACCAAGGACACAAAGCTAGTTAAATGAGAGGCTCAGAGCTGGCCTCACAAACCAGAAGGGAAAATTCTGTATCCTGTGGATTTTACTTAATGGTGATCAGAGCCCCAAATTTTCTTTTTCAATGAAAATTCCCACTTTCTGGGAGTCTGTTGTAAGAGGGTGGAAATGAAACCTTAAACTATCACATTGTTTTATTCAATATTCCATCCCTAATGTAATCAAATCTGGTGTAGCTGCTTTCTGTGGAAAGGGCAACTGTACCAAGATATAGGCTCTACCCCCTTCAGAATCCTCTAAGTATGGCGCAGTGGATAGAGCACCGGCCCTGGATTCAGGAGGACCTGAGTTCAAATCTGACCTCAGATACTTGACACTTACTAGCTGTGTGACCCTGGGCAAGTCACTTAACCCCAATTGCCTCACCAAAAAAAAAAAAAAGAATCCTCTAAGTATTTATTCAAGCACCCATCTATGCTTCATCTTCAGGAAGCCTTATTTGATTCCCTCAATCAGCAATAATTTTTTCTCCATACACCCAAGACCCCTTAAGGAAGGGTCTTTAAAGGTAAACTAGACTAATATCATTTTACAGATGAAGAAACTGAAGTTTGGGTGATTTGCTCCAAGTACCAGAACCAGAATATCGACCTCCTCTAACACAAAATCCAATGTTTTCCTCTATCATGACTATATTTCACCTTATACTATAGTGTTTTTGAGTCCAAGTTCTACTTGAGGTCAACTTGGGCTTCTTGTACACCACTGCCTCTCCCTGCTTCCAACACCTGGCATGGTGCTCTTGTACACAGTAGTCAGTTTATAAATGTTTATTGAATTAAAAGTATTGATAATTGCCAGGAGCCTTTTCCTAGAAAGGGATGATGAGAAAGTTACACTGTGTACCCCTAATTTGTGCTCTCCTCTGCTATTATTGATTTAATCGGATCCCATTTTCAGAGTTGTCAAGGCGATAACAAGAGAAGGGTTGGATTGACTGTATTTAGGTATTCAGGGGGCCATGTGGTGTCCTGGAAAGAGCTTCAGCTCTGCACTTACTATGACCTTGGGCCAGTCACTTTAGATCTCTGGGCCTCTGTTTCCTTGTCTGTAAAAATCAGAGGGAGGCCAGATGAGCCACTAACAACTTTAAGTCTACAATCATATCAGAGCACCCAAGAGAACACCCAGTCAGCATTTAGCAATGCTGACATCTGAGGCTAAGACAAATAACCCTCAATCACTTCATGCTAAAGAGAGATCTGAATAAGTGCCTTAGAATCACTTAGATAGCCAGGGGAAGAATCAGTGTTGATAACCTGGAGAAGTTACTTCACAGAGAATCAATTCAGGCCCTAAATGACTTTTGATCCTCCCAATGGATGATATGAACAGATAGGAAAACCAAATGGAGATTTTGAGAATAAAGTTAGACTTCTAGTTTCAGACTTGGACTTTAAGAGATGAGGAAGAGCACAGAGATAATATATTTCAGACCCTTCATTTTTTGTTTGTTTTTAGTGAGGCAATTGGGGTTAAGTGACTTGCCCAGGGTCACACAGCTAGTACATGTTAAGTGTCTAAGGCCAGATTTGAACTCAGGTACTCCTGACTCCAGGGCCTGTGCTCTATCCACCCCTTCATTTTTTGAATAAAGAAACTAAAGGCCAGAGGGATTTAACAATTTGTCCAAGGTCACCTATCTAGTTGGTAGAGTTGGAATCAGACCCAAGACCAGGGACCCTTGACTAGAGTCTTTTGCTCTTATCACTCCCTCCTTGCCAACCACAATGGCCCCAGAAGTTGAAGGCCTTAGATAACTTCTTCTAAGCCCAGGACCAAGTTAGGGCTTAGATGTACAGTTAAACAGAAACTTCTTCTCATTCACTTTTTGAGGGGGAGGGGGCAATGAAGGTTAAATGACTTGCCCAGGGTCACACAGCTAGTGTCAAGTGTCTGAGGCTGGATTTGAACTCAGGTCCTCTTGAATCCAGAGCTGGTGCTTTAACCACTGTGCCACCTAGCTGCCCCTCTTATTCACTTTCTACTTATACTATACACATATACACATGCATATATAGACATCACAATTACATCCTTTTGTTCAGAAACTTCCACAGAAACAGAAACCTACCAGTCAAGTTCTTAATCCCTCAAATATTGTATTATATATCCACTTAAGTGGATGCAAGTAATCTCATCAGCAACACAAAGATACATACATACAAATAAATTTATATGTACTCATATGTATGCAAACATGTCAACGCATGTTAATGCAACAAAAATGTATTGATTCCCCTGCTCTGAGTACTGGACTAGAGATTATGGGCAATATAAAGAGGAATAATAATAATGGCTAACATTTCTAAAGCACTTTCCTCATAACACTCTTGAACCAGTATCACAGAACTGCAGACTCTCAGAGTTCGGAGGGACCTCGGATGTCACCTAAAACAACCTATCCTTGAGCAGAAAGACAAATTATAATATCCCAAGTTCGGATTCTGAAGGAAAACCTCAGGGGAGAAGAGACTCCAGAAATCGATTGCTCTACAAGTTTTTCTATGGGACGGCTTTCTCCAATACACGGGTGGGGAAATTTAAGTTTAGAAAAACATAATGGGGGGGGGGGCAGCTAGATGGCGCAGTGGATAGAGCACCGGTCTCAGACACTTAACAATTACTAGCTGTGTGGCCCTAGGCAAATCACTTAACCCCAATTGCCCCCCCCCACACAACATTAGGACTTTCCAGGTTCCAGAGTGAGAATTAGTACTCCAACCCAGGTCTTCTGACTTGAGCCTATAACTTTCTACTACACCATGATGTCTCTGAGATTTTACAATCCAGGAGAAGATGCCTATCCAGTTGTTTCCGGGGTTCTATGGTCTTGAAGTCTGTGGTCTGAGTGCTTCTTTTTTGCTCTCCCTCTCGGCACCGTTGGCTGAAATGGCCTTTCTCCCTCTGCCAGGAGTTGTGTTATGCTGTGCCTTTTGGACGGCATTAGGCAGGACAGGAAGCCATTCAACTTGGCAGCCAAGGCTCTGACAGCCCAGCAGGCAGAGGGAGGCATAAGACTTGAATGCCCAAAGGAAGAGGAAAGGGAGGAAAGATAAAGAAAATAGCGAGGAAAGGAAAGAAGTTGGGAGGTCTATCCATTTCGAACCCAGAAACTAGAAAGCCTGGCCTGAGAAAGTTCGGCGGGAGCTTTTCCCACCCAGCCACTAGGTGGCTTGAGCAGAAACCGACCCTTTGTGGGAGGAAAATGCAAAAAGAGGAAAAAGAAAGAAACCCTCCAACTCCAAGGATTTGAACAGCGGATCCTGAGAGCTCCAGAAAACCCCGGCCAACTAAGAAACCTCCCCGGGACTTTACTAACAGTAAATATAGCGAGTGACTCCTGTGGGAGAAAGCGGTATCCAAGCAGCGGCGGGGAGCGCGCGCGGACACGGTCACACACACACACACACACACACACACACACACACACACACACACATATACACATATCCCCCTGCAGGAAGCAAGTTGAAAGGAGGAAATCGAAGCATCTGATAGGCCTCTTCGGAAGATCTTGTGAAGTCAGAGTGCTTTCTTTAACTACTATTAGTTACACTTCTCTCCTCCCCAACCCACCCACTTCCCCCACCCCACCCCCCCATCCCCTCCACCCCACACCCACCCTCTCACCCCTGCCTTGGTTTCCTCCGTGCAGCACAAGAGACCTCTCTGGCAAGGAGGTCTGGGACCGTACAGAGTGGGACAGTGCTTCAAAGCAAAGAGCTCAGCTCAGCTTCATCCCCAGGTCTGGGGGTAGAGAGATACCTCCCCTATCCCTGCCTCGGGCCTCAGCCTGCGCCTCCGCCCCCGCCCCTACCCGCGGGCAACTTCTGTTCTGCGCCTGGAGTGGCCCGCGAAGAATAGGGAGGTTACTAGCCCTGCGTACTCTGCTCGTGGAGCAGCCGGCTATGGGAAGGAGGGGGTGGAGGGCCTAGTTTTCTGATTTGATAATCCTAGACTCAAAGGACTTTAGAGAGGGAAAGAACCATAGATCTCCTAGTCCAACACCTTCATTTTATAACTCAGTGCTGTTGCCCTACGTTGAAGCTGCTGCGGCTGCTCATTTGGTTGCGTATTGAGTGGTGTCCAAGCTTCAGATGCTCTTTTTAGAGACCCTTGAACTAGATCTCTGCGCACTCCTCCTCATACACAGGTGCAATTACGTGGAGTCAATCTCCTGCCCCGCCTCCAATCCCGCTACAGTCAGCTGCCTGCGGGCGGCTAAATTTTAGCTCCTAAACCCTGGCGGGTAGCCATGCCTTCTGCAACTGGTTGGCCAGACACCGGCTAGCCTCCTTCCCAGGCCAACTTGCCTACAACAAAACCACGAGAAGCTACCACGCTCTTGGGAATATTTTCCACACTGTGTTGGGGAGGAGGAGGGAGGAGAGGAGAGTGCGTGTATTTAGAAATCCAAACTTATGGACAGTCATACACACGTTGTTAATATACGAATTGTAGATACGTGCACAAACCAGAAACCGCGCGCACACATAGCACGAATGTTTGTGCATGTAGACACTTGTACATGAACACACACCCCTAAAAGCACGAGAATGCAAAAATTAGACCTAGGAGCACAGAAATGGGTACTTTCGCACACCCTTTATTCATGACGACTATATGCATAGACTCTCGTGCACAAGCAAGCTTTCTTGAACGCTCCCCCCCCTCCAACTCCAGCCAGATTGTCTATGTGACAGATTCTCCTAATTGAACTGTTATGGGTCATCATCATAACCGTTAGGCAACATATTTCCACGCTTCAGGTCTTAACGTTTTAAATACATATTTAACGGACGGTTTGCAGTGCCAGCTGCGAAACACACGGTTAGAAAAGCAATGCTTCAGAAAGAAGATACGAAGCTGAGGCGGGGAAGAGGACCTGCTGAGATTTACTCAGATAAGATGGGCAAGGGCAAGGGAATAAAGATTACAGTGGCAAGGTCCTCTCACTCCTAAAGCTCTCAATATGCATTTGAATTCCACACATTTGTTCAGCATTGCACTGAGTTAATGTTACTGCGCTGGGCATTGCGGTTAGATAGGTCACATCTTACCCTTACAAATTCCAGGAGCTGGGACAAATATATTGAAAATATATTGGCCATGTCCTTAATTTTTTTAAAATATGGAAAATAAAAGAAAGCAAGAAACACGAAGGCAGACAACAGTCAGCGAGTTTCGAGCCAGAATGCAGAATGCAGCTTTCCTTTTTCACACTAACAACTTTTCTACAAACTCGTGTGATTCTAAAAACGTGCCAGATCTAGAGAAAAGATCCGGGCTAGGGAAAGGCTTGAGCAGATCACAGTGATTTAGGAAGCAGCCCAAGTGCCTTCCCTCAGGATGGCCAATGTACGGTCTCGCTGATTTCTCAATGAGCCTGTTGATTGTAATGAAGGAGCTCTTAATCAGAAATGTTACCGGCATTCAGTTCCAAACTGTCAGCAATTTTTTATGTAGCCTCCCTCAGGACCTTTGAATCTGTTTCTTCATTTTTACAATGGATAGAAAAGTATCTGCCTTCAAGCTGCTTCGAGAGATTGTTCTACAGACAGAGCAATTAGGTTCTATGGAGTTGTTGTTTTGTTTTGTTTTGAAGCCTTCTGAAGACGTTCAGATGTAGCCATGTAAAATTAGCAAGAGCCCGTTTGTATGATGTATGAAATAAGTTTAACTAGGCCTAAAAGATTTCATCCTGAAGGCAAATAAATTTAATTGCTGCTGCTTCTCCTAATAGTGAAAATGCAGCATAAAGCCTTACTTTTTTTTTAAATCTTAGACTATTACTATACCCGTGGTCAACATTCATTATATTTACCGTTGGTTGCTCTAACTGGCAAGAAGGTCTGGGACCGTGGGGAAAGCTAGGAAAACTATGGCTTGTCTACCCAACATGCAAAATACAGCTTTCAAAAAAAATCAAAATTTGTAGTCTCCATCCATCTAGTCAGCCAACAAATATGTATTAAGTGCCTATGATTATTTGATGCGATCAAAATTATCGTGCCGATAAAATAGAGCACCAACGATGACTTTTTGAGATTTGGGTTTTCGTTCTAGACTTTTCTAATAATCTCTGTCCAGTTTCCCTGGACATTTCCCTTCTTCCTTCGACTCCCAAAGACACTCGGAGAGAAATAGAAGTTTTCGGGAACTGGCAGATGGCTGGAGCGCCGCTGCTGCCTCCCAGACACGAGGTAAGTACTTAAGTAAGTGTGGGATGGGTTGGTTGCATTGTGACTGGTGAGTGTTTACATTCGGGACGAGAAAATACAGATGGGATTGTGAAAACCTATTAAAACTCTCCAGACCTGCTCGAAACCAAGGGAAGATTCAGAAGCGGAGAGGGAGCCAAGACAAGACTGGGAGGGTAGGGACGAGAAGAGGTTAGTAAGGTATTTTTCAAAATGTTATTGTTGCTTGCTTTAAGTTTGTTTGGTCTGCGTCTCCCCTTCCCTACTCACACTAACAGCTGTTCCTAACACTAATCATTGTTGTATTTTTATAGAGATTTGACAAAGCTTCTCTCTCTTCCTCCTTTCCTCCCTCCAGTTCTACCCTCCTTTTCTGTCCCTCCCTCCTTCTGTCCCTCTCTGCGACTCTACTTCTTGAAGACGTCCATTGGCTCGGGGGTGGGAAGAGGCGTGTGCCCGGGGTCCGTTTCATTGAGCGGAATTAGCCTGGATGACATCAGCTTCCCAGCCCCCTGACAGGACGGTGCTTATTGGTGCAGAGGCCCCTCCAGGACAATAACATTGTTCTCCTTCCCCCAACCCCCCTCCTCAACCTCGGCTGTTGCCGGCTGATGTGCCTATAAAAACCCGTCGAGACCCTAAAGGTGCTGAATATCATTACAGCTCTGACACAACGCCCATCGCCAAGAGCCCAGAGCGGATCCCGGCTTCCCCTGGCTGCACCTTGTTGTAGAGATCGCCTGGAAAAAAAAAAAGCTAGTAAGTGTCGGTCGCCAGTCAAACCTCCTCCCCACTCTCTACCCTCCCTAGCAGCGCCCCCCCCCAACCCCATCCCACCTCTATCCAGATCTCTGACATCGATCCAGAGTAAATTCTCAGTTTACTCAGCTCAGACCCGGAGTTTGGGGCTGAACTCGAAACTAGATGTATCTAACCTAAAAGTAGGGGGTGGGGGGAGGCCGCCTTCTCCTGAGCACCGCAACATCCTTTTCTTCTATCCTGCTTGACACTTCTGCCCTCATCCCATCCCCAAAAGCAACAAATAGGAAGAGGAGTAGCAAGGAGCTGCTTCTGTTTTTCTGTGTCCCTGTCACCTTGAGGAGTTAGCGGACAGGATAAAGAATAGAAAATGGAGCATGTGCGTGTGTGTGTAGTGAGGGTGCCGGTAAGGGTTAATACAACAACAAAATACTCTGCTGTTCAGATTAGGTTCCCCCTCTCCCTAAGGAAGAGTCTTCCTCTCTTCTGACCCTCGATCCTTCAGCCGACTGTCCCGACCTCTCCATCACTTAGGGTACTTAACTGCTGGAAACCTAATGCCGGTTCTCCCTCACTGACACAACCATCCTCCCCTCCTCAACCAGTCGTCCCCACCCCCAACCCCACCCCACCCCCATACGCCTAAAATAAATCCCGTGCACTGTATTGGAGAGTAACTTGCAATGAGATCTACTAAGAGAAATGGGGAATAATGAGGAGAGGGTTGCGGGGGAGGAGGGGGCAGGAGAGAAACATAGTAGCTGGTGGTGTTTTATTTGTTGCCAAAAAGAGAGAGTCCATAAAAGTTAGGCTAATGTGGAAAGATGTTAAGCTGCCGGGGACCTCCTGCTACTGCTGCTTAGTTGTAGCAGGGAGTGAAATTTTTCTTTCACTGACTTAGTGTTTCTCTCTCTTGCCCTCTCCCCTCCTCCTCTCCACAGGAGGCGTGCGAAGCGGCTTGGCGGGCAGTGACTCCGACTGTGAAAGAGAGAGTTCACTAAGAGACTGGTGGTGTGTGCGTGTGTGTGTGTGTGCGTGCGTGCGTGTGTGTGTGTGTGTGTGTGTGTGTGTGTGGCGCCTGCCCAGGGGATATGGACTCCGATGCCAGTCTGGTGTCCAGCCGCCCGTCCTCACCGGAGACGGATGACATCTTCCTTACAGCCCGAAGCAAGGGTAGCAGCGGCGGCGGTGGCGGTGGCTTCACCGGGGGCACGGTCTCCTCTTCTACACCAAACGACTGCCAGCCAGAGCTAAGCGCGGAGCTTCGAAACGCCATGGGCGCGGCGGGCGTGCACCCTGGGGACAAGCTGGGCGGCGGCTGCTTTAAGTCTTCGTCCTCCACCACCTCATCTTCCTCTTCCACCTCCTCGTCTTCCTCCGTGGCCTCTTCTACCAAGAAGGACAAGAAGCAGATGACAGAGCCGGAGCTACAGCAGCTTCGGCTCAAGATCAACAGCCGCGAGCGCAAGCGGATGCACGACCTCAACATCGCCATGGACGGGCTTCGTGAAGTCATGCCGTACGCGCACGGGCCCTCGGTGCGCAAGCTCTCCAAGATCGCTACTCTTCTTCTGGCCCGCAACTACATCCTCATGCTTACCAACTCCTTAGAGGAAATGAAACGGCTGGTCAGCGAGATCTACGGCGGCCACCACGCTGGTTTCCACCCCTCAGCCTGCGGGAGCCTGGCACATTCGGCACCTCTGCAGGCGGCCGCTGCGCACCCAGCGGCGGCGGCGGCGCACGCCTCCCACCACCCCGCAGTGCATCACCCAATATTGCCACCCGCTGCGGCGGCAGCAGCCGCAGCTGCAGCAGCAGCCGCGGTCTCCAGCGCCTCCCTTCCAGGCTCTGGCCTCTCAGCGGTTAGCTCCATCCGACCCCCGCATGGTTTGCTCAAGTCGCCCTCGGCGTCCGTGGCCACCCCGTTGGGTAGTGGAGGAGGAGGCGGTGGCAGCTTCCAGCACTGGGGTGGGATGCCCTGCCCGTGTAGCATGTGTCAAGTGCCACCACCTCACCACCACATTTCCTCCATGAGCACGACCAGCCTCCCCAGACTCACTTCCGACGCCAAATGAGCTCAGCCAGAGCCAACCGAGGCTTTGGAAAGGGCCCTAGGTGGGGATAGAGAGGGCAAGGAGCAGAACTAGCTCCAGCTGTGGAACATTTTCCTGGAGAAAAGGGGAGAGAGGAAAGGATGGAGAACCCTAGACTGTGACTCTCCAAGGGACCGAAGAAACAGAGGCCCCAGTTGCAGGGGTCGGTGACCTTTCCCCTGTGGCCTCTGCCAGCCCTCCCGGACCTACAAATAAAAACAAAACACTCGTTTGATAAAGCAATTTGAAGAAGGCACCCGCAACTTCCACTTCTACGTTCCCCTTCTTTTCCCCAGGCAAGACACTGTTTCTTCACTGCTGGTTGAAGTAGAGCAGGATCTGACAACACTTGCACCAATTTTTTATTTACTTCTCTCCCTCCCCCAGTTTCTCCTTCCTATGGCTCATTAGGTCAGAGACCCAGGAAAAGTGAGCCCGAGACGGGCTGAGATCTGGTTGCAACAGGCAGACTCGGACACACGCACCCCATACAAGTTCTCTTATTCTCCTCCTTGTAAAGGAGAAGTTGGAAGACGGTATTCTGTACAGCGCATACTTGCTTTTTTCCATTTTCAGTAACTGTATACACCCACAACTCACCGCGAATTATGGCAATTGTTTTTGTTATCGTTGTTTTGTTTTGTTTTACCCAGTGTTGTTCTTTTTGTTCATTTGAGTTTTTGTTATTGTCGTTGCCTTTTTAAAAAGGGAATTTTCTTTTTCGAAAGAGGAGAGACTTGGTAGGCAAAGTGAGAATGGATGCTCTTGAACTGGAGTAACCAAAACGGCTGATGCCTTTTTGGTGGT
Source organism: Dromiciops gliroides (assembly GCF_019393635.1). Lineage (NCBI taxonomy): Eukaryota > Metazoa > Chordata > Mammalia > Microbiotheria > Microbiotheriidae > Dromiciops > Dromiciops gliroides. Next base: position 270,725,345 of record NC_057863.1, on the reverse strand, counting down.
GTTCTTAGTTATATACATATACATACATACATACATATATATATATATATATATATGTATATTTTTAAAGGCATTTTACTCCTCTCATCCTACCTTTTCTGTTGCAGATCACAAAATGTGAAGGTGGTTTGGTTTCTTGGTTTCCTGAAATTCGATATCCGGTAGTTTGAAAGAACTAAAAAAATTGTTGCTGTAAAATGTAGTCTGAGTGATTTTTGTTTGTTTTGGTTTTTTTTTTAAAGTTTCTCTTGTGAAGTTGTAAATATAATGGCAGATGATGAAATGTGTTCCTTTTGCTGGAGCTTTCTGTTTGTATACATGTGCTGTATGAGGCTCGTCGATGTCTTAAGGTTTTCTTTATTAATGTTTTCTTGAGGCCACATTTAACAAAGTTAAGACAAACCTTCAGTGTGCTTTCTATGTCAAAACAGAACAGAACAGAACTCCACATTACATTGCTGTAATACTTAGTGCTGAGCTTCTTAGCATCTGCAATATAACACCACTTTTCTTATCGCTGCTCCCTGCAGAGATTTTATCATCTGTTTTATTTTTGTAAAAAAAAAATGCTAAATAATATTTATTACTTGTTTGGTTGCAAAAACAAAATAAATGATCAACTGTTGAAATTTTAAATAAAAAATACATTTTAAGTAAGTGGCAGGTTTTCCCCCTCTGTTTGTAATATGAGAAAGTCTTGGGAACTTATTGCACTGAAGTACAGACTTTAAGCAGGGAAGGAGAAAGGCACCTGAAAGCCCAGGATCACTGAGAACTTCTTCCCTGGAACTGCCCAAATCTGTCCAACATCCCTCACATTTTGGGAAGATATAGTGAAGACATTTCTTCTCCAGATTAGATTTAGAATGAAAAGGATCACAAATGAGTTTATGCTTCTTCTAACTTCAGTGACAAAACTAGTTGACCAGGTTTATTGTTAGGGGGTTGAGGGGCAGGGGAGGTGTTCAGTCCAAGTGGCTTAAATTTTTGTGAGTATGGAAACAAATAACTGGAAGAGATTAAACTGACCAAATTTTAAAAAGAAACAAGAAGGTCAAATAATGTTCCTTGGGGGGGGGGAGGCTCAAATTTGGCAATAAACCATCTTTTTGGTTTCCAGCACATCATTCGGTTAAATTCACTTCTGTGTCTCCATTTTCCTGTTTTCGTTTCTTGACAATTCATTGGGCTCCTCCCTCACCAGTAAGTGGGTAATTTAATAAATCTTAAATACAGATATGTGGAAGGAAATGGGGGAAATAGTCTTATCGAATTCTTACTGCCATCTTATTATTTTGGACCAGAAAACCACCTCTCTGGATTGTAGAATGAGTCTGTGAGTTCCTGATTTTTTTTTTTGTTATTCCAAGTTAAAGCATTTGCCACAGAGGAATGTCCTTCTTCTGCCTCTGCCAGGTCCCAATTTTTTCTTTTAATTCAAATGGTGTTTTCATATTCAGATCCCCCGGAACAATGGGCCAAATGTTTTAGCAGATTCCCATTCCCTTTTTAAAGAGGATAAGGGAGTAATGTTGATAGATAGATAGATAGATAGATAGATAGATAGATAGATAGATAGATAGATAGATAGATAGATAGATAGATAGATAGATAGATAGAGGTAGACCTTTTAGAAATCATTTCTATTTGATTCCCAAATTGTTTTTAAGCTAAAAATATGCAGTTCTAAAGTACATGGGCTGCAGAGTCTAACTAAACTACTGTCCTGCACTTAATATGTTCATAAATTGTATTGTTGCTGCTGAGGAAGAAGAAGCTGAAGATGGTGTTGGTACCAGGCTTGTCTTCCCGACTGCAGCCACTTCTTTCACCTTGCACTGCAGTGACCCTGTCTTCTGTTCTCAAGAAGTTAGCAACATGGGGAGGAGGGGGGGGGGAGGAAATCAATCAATCATAATATGCAACCTAAGGAACCTGAAGTTTATTAAAATAATTTGATTCATTCACTCAAAGGATAAGGGAAAACGCTCTACACCAGCCAGGTAACCCCATACAGAGCTCAATCATCTACCCTCCTATCCCTGGTTAGCTGTACTTGTCTCTGGCGCAGAAAGGTAAGTATATGGGATAGTTTCCTATCTTAAAAAATTTATTAGGAGACATTCTTGGTGGGGAGTTCAATCACACATTGGGGAATGTTTGCTCATTGATAGAGAGGTGTTTGTGGCTTCATTTCTTTTAAATAAATGCCACTTCTTTTAGTAGTATGAAAACAAATGACAAGAAGACAGTTTGTGAACCAATTTAAAAGAAATGTTTTATTTTTAAGTAGTGTTTTCAAAGAATGATTTAGGAGTTGCCAGTCTAGGATGGCTGTTTTCAGATGGATGATTCCTAAGCTGGGGGCATTTTGTCTTTCCAAGTGTGGCATTCATTTTATTGGAGGTGGGGGTTGGGGGACAGGGGAGGTGTTCGGGCCAAGGAAAGGCAAGAAACCGGAAGAGTGAAAGAGATTTAACTTTTCTCAAAACTCCATTTTGAAAGGAAACTGGGAAAAATTCAAAAATGTTCCTTGCTCATTCTCCGTTAACTAATCTATTGGCTGGGAAGAGATCTGGGGAAATGAGAAACGATTTTGGTTTTGTTTTTTTTCCCCCTGCTATTGAGCTGTTTCTTGGCCCCTTCCTTGGGCTAGATAGGGTGGAAGTCAGGTTATTGAAGGGAAACAACATAAGCCCACCCAAGCTCCCTTCCAATTTCCTTCCAATTCAGAGCAGCCTTCCTCAACTAAATAAAAGGAGGCAAGGGATATTCCGCCAGCACACACAAGACTGCCCTGTCCTCACTGGGCCAGCAAGTCCACTGCTTCAGTCCTATTCTTTGAGCAACTCTGCAGAGCTGGGACACTCTCAAGTAGCCCAGGCCCAGCCACTCAAGGTCTATGAGAAGTTCAAACTGACTGAAGGAGGACCTTGGGAATCTCAACAAGGAAATGTGTTTGCACATTCAGTATTTTCTCTTAGCTTTTCCTCTCAACCCTCGATATTCCTCCCAAGGACTGACTCTGTCTCTCTGTCTCTGTCCCTGACTCTGTCTCTATCTCTGTCTCTGTGTGTGTGTGTCTCTGTGTCTCTGTCTCTGTCTCTCTCTGACTCTGTGTCTCTTCCTCTCTCTGTCTCTGTGTTTCTGTGTCTCTGCCTCTCTCTCTGTCTCTGTGTCTCTGTCTGTCTCTGTCTCTCTCTCTCTGTCTCTTTCTCTATCTCAGTGTCTCTCCCTCCCCCCACCATGCTTTTCTTCCAATTTTGTCCAGGGCCTAGGGTCCATCAGCCAGACTCGTTCACTTGGCTTGGTGTTTATGTGACTGTGTCAGAGTGGGGATGCAGGCAGGGAGTGTTTAAGAGAGAGGGCTTGGAAAATCAAAGGGTGCCTTAGCTAGAAATCTGACAGGAGAGGAAAGGAAGTCCTTTGCTTTGTTTTGGGGTGAGGAGTAGGTTCGGAAGTGGGGGGAGGGGATTGTCTAGTGTCTGCAGCAACAAGTTCAGCCTACAGCGGAAGGACAGATTATGAACCCCATAGGTCTCCTGCTCCTCCAAATTTTCCCTCTCCTTTACAGAACTACAGAAGGACTTTCCTTCTTTATTGTCACCCTCACAGGTTCCCAGTACCATGGCAAGACATCCCATCCAACCCGTGAAAGGTTGACTAAGTGCATGTACCAATCTGAAGTCCAGCATGTCCTGGGTGTGAGTGCAGGGGGGATCCTCCCCACTTTTCTCCAGGAGTCTTAAGACCCATGGCTCTCCCAAGAGTAGAATGACTTCTCCTGGATCACTTGGAAGATTATGAAGCAGCATTTTCAGAGGTTAGGTACATGGGATTCCACAAATCAAATTTCCCAGCTCTTGTGAATACAGAAAGTTTCAGTATTGTTCAGTTACGATAAATTATTACTTTTCAGAATTTCTATGGACAAAAAATATATACATGGGACCAAAACAAACCCATAGTGCCAGTCATTTATTCTGAGTAACTGTATCCATGTTTCAGGAAACAGTAACTATTTCATAATACAATTTCTAAACAGCGTTCTATAAATTGTAACTTTAATTATAAGTGGCAGAATCAATTCAATGTTCTCAGTGCTGCCGAGGATTTCCATCAGCCTACCATGCACTCAAAGGCTAGGAGAGCTCGAAGGTAAATTTTGCTTCTTCAGTTGCCCAGATCTATCTAAAGCTGTCAGGCCCAGTACACTCTGGCTAATATAGACCAACAAGAATCTTCTGACTTGGTTATAAGGGAAAGAAGGAATACTCAAGGATAAAATATCTAAGAAAATTGGTGATGAGGTAGGGAATGATATTTATAAAGAGCTTAGTACGCTGCTGACACATAGTAGGTGCTTAATATTTGTTCCTTCCCCCCTTCTCTCACACTCAGGTATCTATAAAGTGCCAAAGGAAAATCAGACAATATTCCAACTTCCTCTAATTGGTTTGATTTTTTTGAACAGAACTTTTAGACCTTTCTCCTCTATTATGTAATCTTGCCCTTAAATCTAAAAATACCGACATGCAAACAAAATACATAAATACATGCATGCATATATGGTCCGAACTACCATGATTTTTTGAGTTTGCCTGTATTTAGTGAGGACCTAACTTGGAGAAGAAAAAGGAGCTTCCTTGGAAAGTAAGACCAGTAAGCTACTTTCTCCATAAACTTATCTGAACATGTACCAGAAAGCATGAGGTCAAAAAAGAAAGAGTTAAACTTCCTTACAGAAAATCAGAAATATATTCAGGAAAGGAATACCCAGTAGAATAAATGGCTCTAATCACCAAGTCAGGGACCTTTCTCTGTGTGATTCGCCAGAATCCTTTCTAATGAGTTAGCTTGGGTTTGGGTAAAACGGATAAAACAAGTGAAATCTCTGCTGAAAGTCTCAGGACTACAAAAATGCCTCATTTATAATTTACAAATATCTTCTAAAGGGAGAGGACCATTCCAGGGAAAACTGAAATGGGAGTTACATACACAAACACACACACACACACACACACACACACACACATATATATACACATGGCTTTGGAATATGGTGTAGTGTGAGTTCTGGCTCTGCTACTCACTGCCTATATGATCTTGGGCTACTACTCATTAAACTCTTTGGTCCCCACTTTCCTTGTCTGTAAAAATGTGTGGAATTGTACCAAACAACCTTTGAGACCTCTTCTAACTAAATCTGTTATAGTGCATTACACAGCAAGTTGGGGAGAATTGAACTCTACGACACATGGAACAACATCATAAAATCTAGAGTTTGGTCACTCAAATTTGTAGATAACCTTAAGATAACCTCAGTCTACTACTTGACTCATCAAGCTTAAAACTTCACTGAGGTTTTGGGGATACACTATATATTTACTTTTCTCCTCCTCCAGAGTTCTATAGTGGCCTAGGAGCATATTTGAGTATTTCTTTCTCTTTTTTTTCTTTATTTTTTTGTGGGGTAATGGTGGTTAAGTGACTTGCTGAGGGTCACACAGCTAGTAAGTGTCAAGTGTCTGAGGTCAGACTTGAACTCAGGTCCTCCTGAATCCAGGGCCAGTGCCCCTGGATATTTATTTCTTATAAATAAACTTGAAGTCCCTTTCTCATCTGGTAATTAATAAGCTGAAGTGCCTAACCCAATTGGGCATTAAATAGTAAGAAAAAATTTCCAAATGCCTTTTCTCAATAGTGATTACTTTTATTTTTGTATGTTTAAAGAAGTGTTAACATTATTACATATATAATGTATTAATAAATGGAATCAATAATAAATACAAATGTATTTTGACTCTGACCATTGTCACAGTCCAAGTTATTTTAAATTCTCAGTATATCAGGAGATGCATCAGGAGGTTTTGTCCGGTAACACGGTCTCAAATCATTCAACCAATCCACATAATGATTGAAGTCTCTTAAAGTATTTTATACTAATTTCTTCTCAGGATTACTCCTTTCTATTCATCCTTTCTTCACAATACTATATCCATAAAATCACAAGAAACAGTTTTTCAATGTCTCTCAACCCTTGTTAGAATTTTCTTTATAATGGTTTTTTGTAACATGGCAGTTAAAAGAGGTCCAACAAGGAATAAGTTTCTCCTAACCTTCTGTCTCTGACTTCAAAGATTTCTCATAGATTCTCATAGACCATGGGGAAAGCATGCCTTCTCCCTGCCTCTACAGGGAGAAAAATTTCAGTCAGTCATTTCTCAACTGACATTTAAAACTGTGAGCACCAAATTGTTTTTCTCTCAATATTCTATCTGAGCTCTTAAAGCTACAATGACAATATCTTTAATTTCTGTGAGAGATACATTTAGGAGAGGGGTTTTACTTGTCCCCATGTCCAGAAAAAGCTCAGTTCCCAGAAAATAATTTAGGAGTATATCAAATGAGCCTGAATATTATGTGCAATACATATATCTTAATGCTAAGTGTCACTTGACAGTTTGCTCTAAATTTGGAGTAATAATGCCACATCACCAATAAATTAAACAGAATAAAACAATACTTATCATAGTAACAATAAATATAATATAATTGGAATATTAGTAATATATTAATACACCAAAAATTTCAAAACATTACACATCATTCAACAATTAATTTTGTGCAGCTGAAGGAATAATCACTTCTATACTATAATAATATAATCTATATATAAGTTAATTCAATCTTTTGACCTATTGCTTTTTCTATATCCTTATCCACATGGGGTGATACTACAAACTGAGACTATTAGTCTTTATAAACTCTTTCTCTTTTTTTGGTGGGACATTGAGTGTTAAGTGACTTGCTCAGGGTCACACAGGTAGTAAGTGTCAAGTGTCTAAGGCAGGATTTGAACTCAGTTCCTCCTGAATCCAGGGCCGGTGCTTTACCCACTGCATCACTTAGCTGTCCCTAGTCTTTATAAACTCTTGAGCTAGTCTTTTTTAAACAAGGGGATTGGGAGGGGGCAATAAAATAAAATAATATAATATAATATAATATAATATAATATAATATAATATAATATAAAATAAAATAAACAAGGGGACTCTGGCAAGAAAGGAACTGTCTGAACTGGAGTTCAGTCCTAGGCTTTCCCGATGTTGGTTTCCTGTTGTAATGTTTTCTTTACTTAAAGCAACACCTTTCTCAGCAGTTCTCCATGCTTTCTGGAAAACAAGCCTGACCACAATTTTTGAGTTGCTTCAACTTAGAAGCTTCTTTTCCAGTACCATTCAATAATTCTTTTCTGACCAGTGAATTGCTTATTTCATTTTTAAAATGAATTATTGTTTCTCTTCTGAAATTTTCAATTCTTCAATTGAGATATTTTACCTTTAAGCATTCTTATATGGTTATCAAGAATTTCTTCAATTATTTGTCATTGGTTATTGAGTTATAGGTCAATGTTTTGCACTTTGGGATTTTATGAATATGTTATTTTCCAATTTAATTGTTTCTCTAATACCCTCTGAACACCAAAGTTTTTATGAAAAACTTTGTCATATCATCCCTTGTATTTCAGCACTGGTTCTTGGACATCAGCTTCCTCTGAATCAAGTGATAATTCTCAAGTGCAGTTGACATTTATAACCATCTAGTGCATTTACAACAGAAAACAATTCTTTTCTCTGGTTGCATCTCGATTGTATTATTCTTTTGTTAAATTGTAGTGATCTAACAAATGATGAGGTCATTCTTACTGTTTTCTTCAGTCCAGAACAAATTCTATATCCAACCCTATCTTTGTTTCCTGGTACTGATTCTTTAAAATTCACCTTCTTACCCTCCAACTTTGCATTCTTCTTTCCAGAACATTCATCATTCATGTGTTCATTGAGGATACAATCACAACAGAATTTTTTTTTTCTGAAGTACTGTGGTGATAACAAATTTTCATCAAACAGGTGTGAACTTTTTTCTCTTGGTCACAAATGAAATGAAAGAGTTTGTTTATTGTTCAATCTTCCTAAAGATTCTTTGTAACCTTTTGTCTCCGAATCTGTATTATGGCTTTTTTGCTGGACTTCTTTAGTTAGAAGAAGCTGCTTTTAGCATTAGTCAGCACTGAGTCTCCCTGTGGGGAATCCCTTGAAAGAATATATGTTCCATCTCTCCCACAAGCATTACCTTTCTGTAGTCTCAGAGAGATATATTTGAAAGAGAGATTATGCTAGGATCCTATGAGCCTACCTTTAGAATTTTTGCAATTCACTTAGATGTTCAGAGATCTAGTTTCTTCTTGTGTAAAAGAAGGGGGTTGATTAAATAAACCACAAAAGATTCCTTCCAGGTCTAAATCCATGCTGATCCTTCATCCCCTACCTCTGGAAATTGTCTTGTGACTATTAGGCTGTTTCCCCATCGAGAAGTGCTAAAAAGTTGTTTTCTGGACAGACGGCAGGGGAGACTGGGGTAAGAAATTCTGAAAGCACTGGCTTAGGTTGGGACTCAGGTTCAATACAGAGAATTACACCTGAACTCTTACCATTGACATCCTTCCTCTTTTCCTTCTTTCCCCATTAGAGTGTAAGCTCTTTGAGGGCAGGGATTTTCTTTGTTTTTAATTTGTATTTGTAGCTCCAGCTCTTAATACAGTGCCTGGCAGGAGGTGCTTAATAAATGTTTGTTGATTTACTGGCTTGTCTCTTATTCAAGGAGGCTCATTTAGACTATAAGATCCATGAGGTCAAGGAGTATGATGCAGTTGAAAGAACAGTGAATGTATTTGGAGAGGGAATAGTCTCCTTTAAAAGTTCAGGTCTGCTACCCTTTTGAGTCTCAGTATCCTCAAGTAAGGTTGTTAGACTAAATGTCTTTTCAGCTTCAAATACATGCACACACACATATATATCCATATATATGGATATGGATATGGATATATACACACATATATGCATATACACACATACATATACATGTGTGTGTGTATATATATACACACACATATATGATGATGTAACTTGTAGAGAGTTGGAGCCCAGCACAATGCTATTTCTTTATAAATAATAGGTCTTGAATGTTCATTTGGATTAGTCAGAGACTATTTTTCAACAGCCCAGGAAGCCTCTAGTAAAAATGAATGGTGCCAGGACCCATCTGGTTCTGTCCTTTGACCTCTGCTCCTCCACCCAGATTCTAATGCACCTTCCTTTGAGGCTTTAGCAATTTCTGGTCTACTCGTCCTCTCACTTCACCCCCACCTCACCACCTCCCACATCTGTGGGGAGATGGAATGAGCAGACCAGCTTTACCAATTAGCCTGGCTCCGGTGCGTTAGTGATGCTGGAGGGAGGGCAGGAGCAGGTGAGAATGAGGGGGGAACACTCATTAGGACATGTTCTTTGCCTCTATTAGAGGCAATAATTAAGTGCCCTGACAGCTGCAGCAGCACATCATTGGAAGCCAGAAGCTACCAAATCCGTCCGTCTGGCTTTACCCAGAGCACTCCTCAGCCCAAAAGGGTTCTTTTTTCCATTCCCACTACAGTAACAGGTGGAGCGAGGGGTGTGGTAGCTGAGGGAGCTGCAGACGGACAGGAAGTCAGCTCTCTAATCCTCTTGCAGTCTGTAACTCTTGGCAGGTAGAGAAATGTCCCGGGTTTTCTGGGCTCATAGTACTCCCTGGGAAAAGGGACAAATGGGGACAAGGGGAGAGATCAGGGACGTCCTCACTGTGTCTCCTCCCAGACTCCGTTGCGTCCTAAGCAAAGTCAGTTCTGAGTCCAAGACTTCTGGAGGCAGATGAGTCACAGAGCCCAAAGGGCTATCCTATCAAAACTGCCAAAGACCGCGGCATTTTTTCTCTTGAATTTTGCCTTTGTGTCAGGCTCTCTCATCTATTCTTGATGCTAATGAGTCGAAGTGTATATTTTTTAAAACGTCTATTAGCAAAGAATTTTATAGTCTTACGTTAAGGTAATCATTATAAGCAGTCTTGAAGTGGATTTCCTGTCTGGTTTCCCTTCTTCGATCAACCACTGAATTCCGTACAGATGCTGCCAGCGCAGCACTGAGATGTCTCTCCTCTTCTGCACAAGCCAATCTGAAATCCAGCGGTTTGGTGTGTGTGTGTGTGTGTGTGCGTGTGTGTGCGTGTGTGCGTGTGTGCGTGTGTGCGTGTGTGTGTGTGCCTGGGCGTGTTTATGTGTCTCTGTGTGTATCCACACGCTCGTGTGTGTGTGCCTGCGCGCGTTTATGTGTCTCTGTGGTGTGTTTAGCTCAAACTGTTTCCGGACACGGAAAACAGGCTCTTTTTAGGCTGCGGGGTTTGGAGTTTAGTTTCCATTTGGATTTTTTTTTTTTTGGCCATGGTTCTTGGGGGTTAGGCGGGCAGAGACCTAAAACCCAAACTGACCTCGACCCAGTTAGATGAGTCCTAACAAAGAGCGTCACTATGGTTTGCCCAGAGGCCAGCAAGCACACCCGAGAATGAGATTGTGACAAGGGGGCTAGGGGAGCAGTGGCGGCCTGGGCTGCATCAGATCAGTCCCTTTGTGAGGCTAATGGAGCCCTCCAAGCAGGTAGTACAGTCAGGAGCAGGCTAAGGCAGCGCAAACTGGAGGGCCTAGAGGCCACTTGCTTGTGTTTTATAGGCCCACAGAGTTTAGAGCTGAAAAAGACATCAGAGCTAATTAAACCTCTTGGAAATGGCTACTGAGAGGAGTAAAAAAAAGGGGGGGGATTATTTGCCCAAAGAGATATTGTTGTTCAGTCGTGTCTGATTTTTCTTGACCCCATTGAGGGTTTTCTTGGCAAAGATACCTGAGTGGATTGCCAGTTCCTTCTCCAGATCATTTTACAGATGAGGAAACTGAGGCAAACAGGATCAAGTGACTTACCCAGGGTCACCCAGCTAGTAAGTGAATGAAACTGGATTTGAACTTAAAAAGATGAGTCCTGACTCCAAGCCCAGCACTGTGCCACCTAGCTGCTTCCAAATTATAGGGTGTGTGTGTGTGTGTGTTTTTTTTTTTTTAAAGTAGGGGCAGGGCAGCTAGATGGCGCAGTGGATAGAGCACCAGCCCTGGATTCAGGAGTACCTGAGTTCAAATCTAGCCTCAGACACTTGACACTGCCTAGCTGTGTGACCCTGGGCAAGTCACTTAACCCCAATTGCCCCACAAAAAAAAAAGTAGGGGCAACTAGGTGGTACAGTGGATAAAGCACCAGCCTTGGATGCAGGAGGATCTGAGTTCAAATCTGGTCTCAGACCCTTGACACTTACTAGCTGTGTGACCCTGGGCAAGTCACTTAACCCCCATTGCCCTACAAAAAAACAAACAAAAAAACCACACCAAAAAAGTGGTATTTGAACCTGAGTCTTCTGCCTCCAAATCTCCCCTTCTCCACTAGTTTGCATTGCAGGTTCTCCACCTCCATTTGGCAGGTTCTTCATGCAGCAGCATCCACCAGCAACCTTTACAGGACTTTCTAAAGAGGCTCATCACAGAATTATAGGCAAGGTCCTTGGTTCCCTCAATCAACATTTATTGGGGCCTCCTTCATTTTGGGGCAGTTAAAGCACATCATTTGGAGTAGCTCCTAGTGCCTGGGGGAGCCCTTTTTTTCTCATCAAGTAAGACCAGTTTCTGGTAGTTTAAAAAAATCAGTCAACCTGTTCACACGTAGCCTTCTCTTTCTCTACCATACTGTGGCCTCTGGATGTTGTTCCAGCCAAGCAGAAGGCTACCATCCATGTGTGTCTGTAACCACTGGGCTTTCAGAGGCTTCTGTTCTTGACCTTAACCCTACAAAGGAAGGACCTCCAGGCTGCACTTTTACTTCTTGGCTGGCTGATGGAAGAACTACCAGAAACATCTCTGAGGAGAGTCTGTATCTACAGAATTCATACAATGGGAGGCTAGAAGAAGTTTATGGACCAGCTAGGCTCCTCTACCCCTATTTGCCCAACAGAGCAAGACCAGAGAAGTGGTCACATAGACCTGGTTAGCAATGGGGGAGATCATAGGATCTCGAGTTGGAAGGGATTCAATCCAGTCTCCTCATTTACAAATGAGAAAAACGAGGCCAAGAGAGGCTAACTGAAATAACCAGGGTCACGTAGATGCCTAATATAGCAGAACTGGAATTCAAACTCAGGTCCTCTAATTTTCCTGAGAGGCAGTACTGGAACCCAGGTGTCTGCCACTCACATATGGAATAAAGGATGGATGTGAAAAGGGCAATTATGGAGATTTTTCTATGGTTTTATGACTGGTTTGATTTCCTAGTTCACCACCACCACCACCTTGATATTTTCTACCATGGGGAGTAGAGTTTATCAAGGTCATTACCAAGTACAGTAAGTTCTGGGACTTGGACTGTAGTGGTTCTGGGTATAAGAAGGAAATAGAAGGGATCATTGTAGAAATCTGACCAGATGAATTTCCTCAGATTATGACTGTATTAGCCCTCTACATGTTCTTCCTCCAGATCTTGAAGCTCCTAGGCCACCCAAAGTGAGGCTCAGTGAAAGAAAAGTGTGGAGATTTGGTTCTGAATTCTACCCCTTCCATTGTGTTAGCCTGAGCAAGTCACTCCCCTTTCCTGGAACCCTATACCTCCAGTTACAGAATTAGGGGATTGGTCTTTGAGATAAATTCTGGCTCTGATATTGTTTGATTCTATAAAATCATGATTTTTTTTCTTGCTTTCTTGAACTAGGAAACTTCTGGTTTCCCTGGCTAGAATAAGTCAAATAAAAGTAGGAGAAAAAAGCAAGATAGAAGCACCTCCTTGCCCAGATGCTTGGAGGGAGCACTGGAAGAAACGTTACCTTGCAGGAAATGGTCCCCTAGGACCATGTTCATGTCCTCAGATGTATTAGTGTATATGCAACTGCCTATTCCTGTCTAAATATATGTAAAGAAAACTATAAATAACTCCAAGCATAGTACCTGGGAAAACTCTCTCTACTTATTAGACTGTGAGCTTCTTCATAACAGGTACATCTTTTGCCTTATTTGTATCACTTGTTCTTAGCACAGAGTCTGTCACATGGGAGACAATGAATAAATATTTATTGACTGACTCACAAAGAGATGGGAACCTAAAGAACAATGAAAGAACAGAAAATTGGGGAGGAGCTAAGGGAAAGATAAATAAGGTTAAAGATGGCATGAGGAGCAACAGACTCATGTACAGGGAGAAAGTAGAAGTTGTAGACAGGGTGCAATTACAGATATGACTAAAATGCTCATTTCTCCAGTCTATCCATTACGTTAGCTTCTACTATGCTATAGAAGCCACTTCCTGCAGATGACTGGGCTTGCCAAATCCAGCGATTATACCATTCCCTTGCACTATTGACATTCTCTGGATGTTTCTTTGCTGCTTATTACAGCAAGGATTTTTCCATTTCCCAGCATAGAAAGAATTCTAGAGTCAGAAGGTTTGGGTTCAAGTCCTAGAATTTTCATTTCCTTAGTCTGGATGACCCTCGGGAAATTATTTGATCTGAGTATCAGTTGTTTCATATGTGAAAATGAAAGGGCTAGACCAAATAACTTCTATGGTCTTTTTAGCTCTAAATTTTATGATACATAGTCCCTGGAAAAGAAGGGAAAGTTGGTAGGGAAGGTAAACATGTTTGGCCAGGATTATCTACACACCCCTCTAACAATAATCTGGACTAGATGAACATCCTTTCCCCCCAACCCTAAAAATAGGGCCTCTGTGCTAAGCCACTGAAAACTCTTTCGGATCTTGTTGAAATAGAGTGGAGAGAGGGTGCCAGTAGTTTGGGGAGTAGGAACTTATACTGTATAATTCACAAAGTGTAGGGCAGCTAGGTGGTTGTAGTGGATAGAGCACTGGCCCTGAATTCAGGAGGACCTAAGTTCAAATCCGACCTCATACACTTGACACAAGCTGTGTGACCCTGGGCAAGTCACTTAACCCCAATTGCCTCCCCAAAACAAAGTGCTTAAATATGTGTATATATGTTTATATATACATATATATGAATATATATTCACCAAAGTATTACTCTGATGCCTCACTGGATATGGAAGTGACCCTGGGGTCTCACAGGTTATGTGCTATCAGATCCTGCCAAGGTGGACAGCCTTTGGGTAGAAATTAGCAAGGGATTGTATGTCTGTTATAAGCTTCGGGCTTAGCTGGTCATCTATGAAATATGGATAATGATATTTTCCAGAACCAACCCTTACAGGTGTGGTAAAAAGTTTTTAACAGTCGGTTAGTGAATACGGAAAGACGCCAGTTTTTAAAGGACCACCCTTTCGGGGAGGAGACCAACGGCCGTGCATGGGCTATGCACGTTAGTCTGGCTGCTAAGCGTTCCACTTCCGGGGTGCGAGCTTAAAAGGCAAGGAGAGAACGGAAGTGGGCTCTTTTTTTTCAGCTCTCCTTGTTCACTGGCTGCACTGCACGGACAGACGCTGACTGGAGTTCGACTCGGCCTGGCTCTCCGTTAGCAGCATGTACTTGACGCGGCTCTCCCCCTCAAAGGTGGCCTTGGGCTTTTGGTGAGTTTTATAGGGAATATAGACTAAACTTAGACTTAAGACTATTTGTTTTGTATTTCTACTTTCCTATTCCTCTAATCAACATCACCTTGTAATTTCCAAACAATAAAAGCTCTAACTAGAGACCAGAGGCTTCTTCCATTTACTAGTCTGGGAGATAAATAAGGGAAACAGTTAAAAGGGGGAGGTTAATGCTCTAGTATCCAATTTTAAACCTCACACAGGATAGTTGAGAAGAAAACATTTTTATAATTTGACCTATCTAAATATAACCTATTATTATATACATAGGGAGAATGTTCTATAGGCAAAGGATATTGTCACCAGCAAGCAACCAATGTGGAGTACTGGGTTTCTCCTTCCTTTTCTGCCTCTAGCAGAGTCAGCAACATCCTGCTGAGTCTTCTTGCTTGGGTATAGAATCTTTGTAATCTGGGAAAGCAGATGTACCTGCACAGGTCATCTGGGGACACATGAACCCCACTTCTGGAACAGACTACACTTAGAGCCAGCAGTCAGCCACTCAGATAAGCTATCAAATCCAAATCCCACATCTTATAATTATTATCTGTGACCTTGGGTGTGTTAGCCTCTCTGGGCCTCAGTTTCTTTATTTGCAAAATGAGAGGATTTTCTTAAATGGCCTCTATGGTACCTTCTAGCTTTAAATATATGATCCTATGATTAGTAAACACACACTCACACAATACACTGTTGTTTTGTTTTGTTTTTTAGTGAGGCAATTGGGGTTAAGTGACTTGCCCAGGGTCACACAGCTAGTTAAGTATTAAGTGTCTGAGGCCGGATTTGAACTCAGGTACTCCTGACTTCAGGGCCCGTGCTCTATCCACTGTGCCATCTAGCTGCCCTTCACACAATACACTGTTAAATACACTCTTTACATATTGAAGACACACTTTTCTTGGTCTCAGATCAAAATTCTTCCAAATCATGCCAGGCAGATTGACTGGATCATAGATATAGAGCAGAAATGGAACTCAAAACATCATCTAATCCGGCCTCTTCATTGTACAGATGGAGAGATGGAGAGGTCACATAGATGATAAGTAGTCATCTAATCCAAGCCCAGGTCCTCAGACCCAAACCCTGAGATCTTGATACTTTACTATCTGCTTCCTATACACCTATCCTCTAGAGAGAGTGAGTCAGTCAAGAAGCAGTCAGGCACTCTTAAGTCTGAGGATACAAAGAAAGACAAGAAACAATCCCTATCCTCCAGTAACTCATAGTCTAATGCGGGAGAGCACATGTGAACAAATGTGTAGAGACAAGCTATAAACAGGATAAAGAGGAAGTAATTAATGGAGGGAAGGCACTAAAAGCAAGATGGATTGGGAAAGGCTTCCTGTACAGAAGGAGGGATTTTAGCTGGGACTTAAAGGAAGTCTGAGAAGGTATTGACAAAGGGAGGACATACCAGGCATGGAAGACACCCAGAGCTGAGAGATGGATGGTCTTGTTTGTGAAAAAAAAAAAGGAGGCTAGTGCCACTGGACCCAAGAGTATGTCAGAGAGAAAAGGTTATAAGGGATAACAAGATTTGAAAGGTATGGGGAGTAATACATTAATTATCTGTCCCATAGCCCCAGAAGAACTAGACATTGTTTGCTTATGGAAGGTGGGAAACTGAGGTTCAGAGAGGAGGGTCAGTGAGACTTCTTTTTTTGTTTTGTTTTGGTTTTTTTGTTGAAGCAATTGGGATTAAGTGACTTGCCCAAGGTCACACAGCTAGTAAGTGTCAAGTGTCTGAGGTTGGATTTTAACTCAGGTCCTCCTGAATCCAGGACCAGTGCTCTATTCACTGAGCCACCTAGCTGCCTCTGGCAGTGAGACTTCTTAGAGATACTGAGAATATTGATCTTCCTGGCTCATCTTCTCTTTAAGCCCCTTGGAAATTCTAAGGATAAGCCTCATATGACCCAGCAGCTCTTTTTCAACTTTCTCTTCTAGAAAGAAAGCAAAGAAACCCAATTAAAGAAACAAACAAAATCCTGATCTCTGGCTCTTCTTGGAATCAGATTCAGACTTGAGTAACTGGTGCAACAAGTGGGAGATAGAAGAAGTGGTGGTAGTGGAGCACCTACATGGCACAGTGGATAAAGCACTGGCCCTGAATTCAGGAGGACCTGAGTTCAAACCCGGCCTCAGACACTTAACACTTACTTGCTGTGTGACCCTGGGCAAGTCACTTAACCCTCATTGCCCCACAAAAAAAAAAAGAAAAAGAAATGAAAAAAAAAATCCCTAATGTAGATAAAACAGCTCTAGCCTAGGATTGAGCTGAAAGGCAGCAAGTAAAAGAGTCAGTGATTATAAGGAAAAAGGACTTCTTTTCACTTCATTACTAACTCAAAAGCTGGCAGCATACCCCAGTTTAGGGACTGTAATCCACATAGACAGTTTCCCTCCATATCCCAACATGTTACACAGATGTAAGATGAGGCCAGTTTGTTCTACCACCAAAAAAATACTTAAGATCAAAGGATCATTAATTTAGAGCTTTGATTATTTGATTTATAAGAAGACTGAGGCCCAGGGAGATAAAGTGACTTGTCTGAGGTCACACAGCTTGTAAATTAAGTAGCAGAAGAGAAGAATTTGGGCGCCCATCCTGTGACTCCAAATCTGGCATACTTTACACTGCCAAGCTCTCTCACTGGAGGCTTTCAAACAGAGGCTGGATGCCACTTGTCCGTACCATCACTCTTGGTGAAGCAGTAGTTGTTGTGTTCAGTTGTGTCTGACTCGTCATGACCTCATTTTGAGGTTTTCTTGGCAAAGATACTGGAGTGATTTGCCATTTCTTTCTCCTGCTCATTTTACAGAAGAACCTGAGGCAAACAAGGTTAAGTGACTTGCCTAGGGTCACACAGCTAGTAAGGGTCTAAGGCCAGATTTAAACCCAGAAAGATGAGTCTTTCTGACTTCAGCCTCAGTACTCTAACCACTGTGCACCACCTGGCAGAGTAGAGGTGATACTGGATGGCCTATGAGGTCCTTCCCTACTCTGAAATTTTGTGATTCTATGCAAGAAGGGTTGTGATGTGACATGCAATGGGATGTCGGAGGGTTGGGGTAGGGAGAGAAGGTGATTCAAGAAAGATAATGTACTCAAGAAGACAATCTAAAAATATGACAAGCCCTTTGCATCTACTCAGGGCATATTAAAGAGTCTTCGATACATACCAGGTGGTAATTTGGGGAGAAGAGTCTGCAATAGTTTATCAGTTAGAAGTAACATTTTATAAAATTTAACAAGTAACATTCAGCACTCAGAATATAAATACCCTCTCTCTAAGCCCCTCATACAACTCTTTGTGCACAAAAAGGATCAAGGCCTCAGATGTAACACTGTCCTGAAGATTAAAGGGATTTAAAGTTGGTTGCTTTTTTATAATCCTTTTGGAAACAAATAGATAAGTTGTAGTTGTGGTAGGTTTTTTAAGTCAAAATTTTAATGCAGGTATGGCTCCTATGATAAGCATATTTGAAGAATGGAAAAATATTCCCTTACAAATATAACATATCTATTTCAGTGTCATAGATAGAAAGAAGAGTTACGTTTGAAAGGAAAGGGGAAGCAACTTTTCCATTCACATCATTTAGAGCCTATGATGTAAAAACCTCAGTCTCTTAGATCTTTTTTTAAAAAAATCTCTCAGTGGATGTATTTACCCCAATGCAAAACTGTCCTCTTTTGTTAAGGATGGCTGAATTCAGCCCAGAGAACAATGTTTAGGCTGACTGGCTGAGCCATGTGTTAATGTGTTAATGCATTACAGTCTGCAACAGATGGTTGTGAGAACACAGTCTGACACTGCTACCCAGGGTTTGGACTCAGAGCTTCGAGAATACAGTTGTCTTTTCTATGCAATCAATCAAAACTCTGCATCTCTTTACAATAGGAAAAATGGGCTTCATAAAAATCAACCTTTACCTCCTCAGACACTCTAGGCTGAAGTTCAGCATAAGCAAATCAGTCTGAGCTCTCTTTCTGGAGAGTGTAGTCAGGCAAAAATATGAGGCAAAAGCTTTTTAAAAATTGCCTCCACTAAAAGTACCTCTACCAAAAACCTTCCTCTGATCCCTCATTTTCTGGTAGTTACTTTGATCTTTAAGATTTCTTGGATGCCTTACCAGCAAAGTCTAAGACCTCTGGATGATCTTACCAAGCTCGAAAAATTTTAAGAGTACACCCAGCAGGGGACTTTGCATTTGTTGTCTAAGGACATTTCTTTTTTTTGCCAAATACAAAGAATCTTATTACCAGAAGGTTGGTCACCAGGAGATGAATCATTTTTGGTTTCTACAACTTACAAAGATAATAACCCACAATGGAGAATTGCACAGTTTTGTGTGATTTAGGAGATAGGAAAAGACAGATATGTTGTATTCATTATGATAAAATATATTACATTTTACATGGTGAATTTTTATGACCTCTGCTATGAAGTAACTCTTGAAGCATTCAGTACCTCCATACCAGTCAAATTCTCCTTTGAAACCAAAATGCCAGACTAAATTGATGAGGACCCTTGGCAATCCATTCTAACTTTCCTATTGCCCCAATTCTCCTTGTACTTTGTATTTATTTATTAGTGCAAATATTATATTCTCTACCTCTTCAGTGAAGCTACTTGAAAATAAGGACTATTTGTTTGGACCCAGGAAAATACAAATATGTTGAATAACCACCTAACTTATTTTTAATAAACATTTTTATTTAAAGTTTTAAGTTCCAAATTCTATCCCTCTTTCCCTTCCTCCCCTTCCCTCCCCCCCTTCCTGAGGCAGTAAACAATCAGATATAGGTTATACATGTACAATTATGTAAAACATTTTCATATTGGTCATTTTGTATAAGAAGACTCGAATAAAAGAAAAAATGAAAGTGAAAAAAATAGCATGCTTCAGTCAGTTCAAGAAATATCAATTCTTTCTTTGGAGGTAGATAATATGCTTTATCATTAGTCCTTTGGGATTGTCTTAGATCATTGTATGCTGAGAATAGTTAAGTCATTCACAGTTCTCCATCGAACAATATTGCTGTCACTGTGTTAATGTTCTCCAGGTTCTGCTCACTTCACTATACATCAATTCATATAAGTCTTTCCAACCACCTAACTTATATCCCCACTCTGTCCTTATGTAGGCCCAATATTCTTGGGGGCAGAACTAACACCAAAAAACTGAGGCTATATTCAAGCAGAGATATGGAAATGCTATTTCCTCCTCCAATTGGAGCACCTGCTGCTCAACTGCCCAACCTCACTCACTTAGGGCCCAGCTGGGACCCAACAAAGAGGGTCTTGTGGCCTTCTCACCCCTCTCCTATGACCACCTGGGATTAGCTAGGAACCATGAAGCAGAGAGAGACCATTAAGATGCAAACCAGTGGATGATGGTGAATACAGTGTCTACCAGTTGTTCTCTATGTCTCCCCCCAACACACCCCACTCTGTTATTTTTCACTTAATTATTCATATAAAAAGGGGATAATAAGATATTCAATATCTAACTCAGAGTATAGTTGGAAGCAAAGTGCTTTGTAAACAGTTAGCTACATCACTGGCTTGGTCTCAGAACTCCTGAGTTCTAGACTTACAATAGTAGACACAATATATTTTTCTTTTATAGTAGACAATACATACTTATTTGATGAAAATGGGATATTGATAAAATATTGTGCAGGCAGACAGTGACCTCTTATAAAAATGTAAAAAGTCTAAAATAATCTCACTTTACAAATATCAAGAGAGAAGTCAAAGATGACATAGAAGAAATTGAATAGTCCTAACGCTGACTGTGATAGAATATAGCTATGCAACTCTTTTCTATGTTTCTTGTATGAATTAATAGAAAAAACTCTCATTAGGTATGAATATTTTTGTGTACTCTTCAGATCTAGAGGTAAGCAGAAGGTCTTTTGGTTTATTTTAAGATATTTGAAATAAGAGGCTTTCAACGTTTTTTGTATCAAGGAGCCCTTTGGGTATAGTCTGAAAAGCCTGTGGAATTGTATCTCAGAATAGTTAAATGCATAAGCTAGAATTCACTGTTATTAAAGAAGCCAATTATATTTAAAAATAATCATCAACATTTGTGTAAGCTTGAACATGTGTGTATGTATATATACATGTATAAAATATACCTAAATAAATATGTGCATATACATACATATCTACACACACATACCTATACATACACATACCTATACATACATACACAGGAGTGTGTGTGTGTGTGTGTGTGTGTGTGTGTGTGTGTGTGTGTGTGTGATACACAGATCTTAGGTCAAGAATTCTTGCTTTAAATTGTGTTCATCACTAAGTCACTTGGACATGGCAACAGAAAATTATATTGCTGACAATAAATAATAGAAAATCATGATGGGCAAGAATTTTTTTTTTACCTCAGGGATCTATGATTTCATTGATGAAGATAATCCTTTCATTGACTGTGATTTCAACCTTTCTAAAACTTACTAGTTGGTCCTGATGAATTATTATGCCAAAAAAAAGATCATTCTGTGGTCAGCCTTGTGATGAGTATGTCTAAATTTAGCTTGGCATGTTCTCAGACAACAGAGAATGGTCCATCACTGACCAATATGGTAAGGTTCTACTCTGATGTCTCATCACAGTGTGGAGATGACTTTTGCCCCCACCCCCACCTATCTACTGAACTGTATTTTCCCCAGGTGCCAGAATTCCAAGTTTTGCTTGAGGGCAAAGGGTTGCTGGAACCAATATGGCCTCTGGGAGGCAGAGGGTGTCCAAAGACAGACTGTGCTAATTGGCTAAGGGGTGTTGGGAATTCTGGCTGTAATGAGCTCCTGGGATCTGTTTCCTGCTACTGT
Source organism: Dromiciops gliroides (assembly GCF_019393635.1). NCBI lineage: Eukaryota > Metazoa > Chordata > Mammalia > Microbiotheria > Microbiotheriidae > Dromiciops > Dromiciops gliroides. Next base: position 270,703,968 of record NC_057863.1, on the reverse strand, counting down.
AGGGCACCTGGCCACTGCATATTCTTATTTGAAGAGCCTATCATTGTAGGCAGTTGAAATGATAGCTTTGCTAACTCTTCCTTTCTGTGCTCAAAAAGAGGCTTGTCTTTTCCTTTGCTCATATTTTTTTCCAAGTCAATGAAGCAGGCCATTTGTTAATTTGTTTGCTTTATGTAAATTTGCATAGTAGATTAAGTAGAGTACCTCATACCCTAGAGGTTCTCTGATGCCTATAGGATAAAATCTAAACTTCTCAGCCTGGCACCTAAAGCCTTCAATAGTCTGTTTCCTACTTACCTTTCTGGTCTTATTTCATATTTCTCCCCTTCCTGCTCTCTTGGTTCCAATCAAATTGACCTAGTAGATGTGACAAGGTATGCAGGATTTCCTATTTCACCTCCACTGCCTTTGCACAAGCAGACCTCCATGTATACAATGCATTCTCTCCTCACCTTCACTATGTAGAATATCCAGTTTCCTTCAAAGCAGCATTCAGGTAGCCCCTCCTCCATGGTGTCTTTCTTTATTGAATACTTACAAGCACTCTCTCAGACCCTCTTGAAATTACTTCATACAAGTTTTGTATTTACTTACATACATGTTGTTTCCCTTATTAGAATGTAAGCTTGGGAGCAGCTAGGTGGCACAGTGGATAAAGCACCAGCCTTGGATTCAGGAGTACCTGAGTTCAAATCTGACATCAGACACTTGACACTTACTAGCTGTGTGACGCTGGGCAAGTCACTTAACCCTCATAGCCCTGCAAAAAAAAAAAAAAAAGAATGTAAGCTTCCTGAAGGTAGTTTTGCCTTTATCTTTGTATCCTCAGCATGTTGTACAGTTCCTTGAACATCAGAGGTACTCAATAAATATTTGCTGAGTTGAATTAAATCAAAATGGACTAAATACTGGGCATATGGTGGAGGCAGAGGCTATTTTGAGGAGCAGATTACCTCAAACCCACCAAAGGTGGGTAAAAAAGTAAAAGGCCCACAAAATTGGAATGATAAGGGATGTAACTTTTCATGAGGTATTATTTGCAGAACAAGACTGGTTTGTTGGTTGGATGCTGTCCTTCATTCTTGAGGGGAACCAAAATGACCCCACTGTGTTGGAATCAAGTTACAGTGTGTCTAACCATGGTTGATCAGATGAATATGAGCTTAGAAGGCTCTACTATAGGTTGGGCACAAATAGCCAGTATAAACATTTGGGGTGGAGTTGTTTCTAAATGTGTGCATATCACTTTTCTTTTGAGCTACTGCAATTCTGCTTTGCTCATAGAGCACAGTGTCTTCTTTGATGCAGACAAGCCATGCTGGGTGATCCTTCGCCAGTGTTTCCCATGTCATGCAATCAATTCCAAAAAGATAGCCAAATGCTAATTCACCAGCCTGTCTTTCATAGAACTCCCACCATTCCAAGCATCTCCAATCTAAAACAGACTTTGCCACTGTCTTGGGTCCAGTGATTCTTATGGATACAGAAGCTTTAGAGACTGGGTTTTGAAGTGAGCCAATCTTACTCTAATCAGAATTGGCTCAAGGAGTGAATAACATACACACTCAAGTGGGTATAATAATATATTTTGCCCTGAGGGAAAGTGGGAGGGGAAGGGAATAAGGGGGGGAGGGATGAAGGAAGGGAGGGCAGATTGGGGGAGGGGTAGTCAGAAGCAAAACAGTTTTGAGGAGGGATAGGGTAAAAGATGATAGAAAATAGAGTAAATATAATGGGGAGTGAATAGGATGGAGGGAAACAGCAATTGTAACTGGGAGGGAAATTTGAAGCAAGGGCAAGAGCAATGTAAGATGAAGATGAGGATGAGGATGATAATGATGATTGTACTTACTTTGCTGGGCTATTGTGAAGAAAATTCTTTGTCAGGTATAAGGTACTATATAAACGTTAGCTATTATTGTTGTTGCAATAATCAACCACATGGGTGTTTTGTAAGGAAATGTCCCTTTAAAGTACTTTATAAATGTAGTTTACTATAAAAAAAAGATGAGCAAGATCCTATTAGAAAAACCTGGAAAGACTTATATGAACTGATGCAAAGTGAAATGTACTGTATACAAAATAACAGCAACATTGTAAGATTATCTTCTGTGAATGACTTAGTTATTGTCAACAATGCAATGATCCAAGACAACGCTGAAGGACTTATGAAAAATTCAATCCATCTACAGAGAAAGAACTGATGGTACCTGAATACAGATGGAAGTATATTTTGTTGTTGTTAGTTCCTTTTTCTAAAGTTTTTTTGTCTGCTATGTTTTGCACAACTGCACATGCATAATTTATATTGAATTGCTTGAGTTCTTAAGGGGGGATAGGGAGGAAGGATGAGAATTTGGAATGCAAAGTTTTAAAAATTGATGTTACAATTTGTACTTTTGATTAAAAATATTTACTATAGCATAGGCAGTCAATAGAAGGAGGAGATAAAAGTGAATAAAAGATCCAAAATGCAAAGACTTCTCCAAGCATCCCTTTCTGAAATATTCCAGGGGACTCACCTCTGCAGCTTTCATAACCAGCTCCCAAGGAGTACTCTAAGGACTGAACAAAGCCAGTTACAGTACATATGATTAATCTCAGAAGAATGGGGTCGATGATGGTGGAAGACACCCTACAATAGTGACAACTCAGAATCTTTATGCAATTGTGTCCTGACTGTCCACCTCTGAGGTAAACAAATCTAGCTCTGAGGGTTCGAAAGAACAGAGAATAGGCAGCAAAGGCTGGGGAGGGACATGACAGTGCCAGGCCTTCTGAAGGAAAGGAGTTTTCCAAAAGCATATATTCAGCAAGGATACCTGAGTAAAAGACAAGGCAAGGCAAAACTGTAAGCATTTACTAAGCCCTTACTATGTGCCAGGTACTGTGCTAAGCACTGGGGATATACACATAAGGTCACTGACCTCAAGGTGACTACAATCAAATGAAAGGAAACAACAAACAAAGGAAAACTGGAAAGCAAGGGTTTAGGATGGGAGGTAGAGGCATCCAAAATGAGGACATAGTATTCAAGTTCTGAAAGAAGCAGACAAAAGCTGATCAAAAAATAGAAATCAAGAAGTGTTCAAAGACAAGATCTATCTCAGAGCCATACTTGGGATGTTGAGTCAAAATCTTCTAGGGGAGGTGAAAATAGTGCAACAAATTCAGTGACATCCCCTGAAACAACAATGGAGCAATTCCAAGAACTTCTGGGTTTAGAAGACCAATTAAAGATATAAGGGGAATGTTTCTTCTCACTGGCAATGCCTTCCCTATCATGGTGTCTTCCTCCTAGTGGTAAGTTCCTCTACAAATATCCATTTGTGGAAGCACCCAAACCATCCATGATGTGGAACCCATCATGTTCTCTTCACAGCAGAACCAACTCTGAGCAAGCATATTCTGCACTGCTCCCCATCCTTGCTTTTTAACTTCTTTTTATGGGTTGTCTTCCACCACTACTATGTAAGAAATTTGAGGGTCAGAGACTGTGTTTTTGCAAGTATTCCAAGTGCTTAGCACAGTACCTGGCACATCTATCTATCTATCTATCTATCTATCTATCTATCTATCTATCTATCTATCTATCTGTCTATCTACCTATCTATCATCTATCTATCAACTAAATATGCAAAAAATTAGAATACATGAAAACTTGACCAAAAATATCGAACTTGAAGATAATGTTTGAAGAGATAATCTAGTGATTATAGGTCTTCCTGAAAAAAAAAAACAGATAAAGAAAACCTAAATATCATAGCCAAGAAGTTATACATACAAATTGCCTCCAAAACCTTAGAAGCAAATGCAAATTTCAGATAAGAAGAATCCACAGAAAACAAACAGAAAGAAAATTCAGCTATAAATTACCAAGAAACGTTGTGGTTAAAATTTAAGGCTATGACATAAAGGAATAAATTTTACAAACAGAAAGGGAAAGAGCTCCTTCAAACTCCAAAGAGAAATAATCAGATTAGTACTGAATCACTCTGTAGTTTCAAAAAATAAAAGGAAAAATAATGATGTGCTATCTCAAAGAACAAAGAAGATAGGCTGGAAATTCAAATGCATAGGCTGGGAATGTACTTTCCTGTTTGCACAGGAAAACATGAGAAATTTTTCTAGTACAAGAAGAAGTAGAACAAAGTTGCCCTCCCTTCCTCTGGCAATAAGACAAGAGGAATAAAATGAAATATGTCAAATGTCAAAGAAGAGATGAAGCTAACCTTATTTGCTGTTGGCATTATGGTATACTTAGAAAACTCCAGAGAAACAGAAAAGAGACTAAATGAAACCATATCTATAGAAAGAGTGATGAATGTAAAATAAACCCACAAGAATTATCAGTATTTTTGTAGATTAATAACAAAAGCCATTAAGAAACAGGAGTAAGGGGGCAGCTAGGTGGCACAGTGGATAAAGCACTGGCCCTGGATTCTGGACTACCTGAGTTCAAATCCTGCCTCAGACACTTGACACTTACTAGCTGTGTGATCCTGGGCAAGTCACTTAACCCCCATTGCCCCGCAAAAAAAAGAAAAAGAGAAAGAAAAAAAAGAAACAGGAGTAAGAGAAATCCTATGCAGATGTTTGTACAGTGCATAAAATATGTGTTAAACTGCAAAGACTCTTATAAGATTTATACAAACACAACTACAAAACACTCTTGACAGAAATAAAAAATAACAAATAATTGCAGAGATATATTTACTATCCATGGTTGGTTCATGTCAATATAATAAAAATAACAATAGTAATACTAAAATTAAAGCCTTTATAATAATGTCATTAGATTGTAAGCTTCTCTAAGAAAGGTATTTTCTTCTTTTTATTAATTGCATCCTCAATGCATAGTACAATGCCTGACACATAGTAGATGTTTTTAAAAGAACAGAAGGTGTAGAATCTTAAGGGAAACAAAGAGGAAAAGTATGAATGGAAGGAGACAGAATTGGCCGCTCTTGCTCTTAATTTCTAAAGGCAATTCCTACTTCTGGGTCATTTCCCCCCCTTCCCTCCATCCTTACAGATAAATGAAGACAAAGAGCAGGTACTCAAACTGTTTCACCAGGTTAGTAGCAGATCCAATAAAGAGTAAGTTTTTTTACTTTCAAGCCTTCTTATTTACCCACTAGCCCATATTGCCTTTCATGTATACACGTGGATAGAGTCTGTAAATGCAAGTCCAAATTCTATTCCTGTTTCAAATTTGCTATTGTGCCATCCTTGATTTTGTACTTTAAAAGATCTATTTTCTTTGATGTTATTTTATATGATTATAGTCAATGTGCATGCAGTTATTCTGCTGACTTTTTTTCTGAAAATATTTTAAGATTTGTATCAATTGGTATCACTTCAGATAGGTTATCTACATTTCTTTGTATTCTTCATATTTATCACTTTATGACACCAAAATATTTCTTTATGTTATACTTCAATATTTTAATGGATCCACAAGCTCATCAATGTGGGGTGTGCCCACAGTGGTGTGATCATAAGCCATCAAAACCCTCTTATCCTATATATTTCTTACCTATGTCTTCTCACAAATCTTCTATAGGGAATATGCAAGTCTCTTGTTGGAGTCTGTTCTCAAGGTCTTTTTTTCTTCTTTTAAACATATTGTAGGTACTGGTGTAACATCCAGGCTGTCTATCTGTTATCCTTTAGCCTTGCTACATGACCAGCCCATCTCCTTTTCTAATCATACATCTCCTGAATAATAGCTTCTATGACACTTCCTAAATACAAGCTGTAATTGGTAACATGCTACAGTTTACTAATGCCCATTATCCATCTTCTTTATTGCTCTTGGGCCACTTGTAATTTTGATTCTTTGTAGATTACAACAGTCTATGATTCAATGCCATATAGCATCATTGTGAGAATTCTGATGTTAAAATAGATGAGTGTTTGTTTCAAGAAGAAACATTATTGAAAATGTCCTGCAATTTCCCAAGTACTGTACAGCCTTCTGTCTTCTAACTGCTTCATTCTGGTCCCAACAGGAATGCCAATTTTATATATAGATCCCAATGGAATAATTCAATGACTTGTCCATATAACTGCATGTAATTGTCTAGGCAACAGTTATTCTTTATCCACTTGCTTTTTCATATGTATACTGTTCGAGTCTAGCCACACAATGATAAGCCACAAGAGCAGGGATTTAGGGGGTGGTTTGGGAAGAGGATTCCATTACATTAATACATTATAGTTTATTAAAATAATCCCTAATCCTTAGACACATACAGTTGGTTATTTCTATTTTGATTTTTTTCCATTTGCGATACTGCAAATATTTTTTATAGATGAGTTCTTTTTTCCTTTCAATGATATCTTCAATCCTGAAGTAGGATTCCTGAGTGAAAGGGTATGGTCAATTTTGTGACTCATTTTATATCACTCAGAAATGTCTGCATTAGTGTGCAATCACATCAACACTTTAATACATTTTCTACTAGCTTGTGCAATATGAGTAGTTTCAGTTTGGCTGGAATGGCGAATATGTGAAGGGCGTAGATAAAATGATTCGTGGGGCAGTTACGTGTCACAGTGGATAAAGCACCAGCCCTGGATTCAGGAGGGCCTGAGTTCAAATCCACCCTCAGACACTTGACACTGCCTAGCTGTGTGACCCTGGGCAAGTCACTTAACCCCAATTGCCTCACCAATAAAATTATTTTTAAAAATTAGGAGATTGGGTCAGTTTTTCCTACCCATTTAAGTTTCTTCATTTGTCATCCCTCTTCAAGTGAGGTATTATATGGTAATCCAAATGTCCACACTAGGAAGGGTAAAAGGAAATCCACGAATTCATGCAAAGGAGATGTATCAATAAAATTATGTAGAGCTAGCCAGAGACAGAAATGGGATGCTTCAGGTCTCTTAATCTGCATCTAGATTGTGGAGATGGTATGTCTGTCAACTTCCCAGATTGCAGTAGAGAAGCATTTCAAAGATATCTCTCTGCATTTCCTTTTTGCACAGGAAAAATTACATCTCTCATATTAGAATGTAAGTCCCATGTGAATAAGGATTGTATCATTCTTCATACTTATATTCCCCTGTGCCTAGCACATAAATGTTTGTAGATTGATTGATTGACATGTGATAGAGATGCTTCCTCCTTGTCAGGGTTTGCAAGATGGTAAGTGATGGGGAGCAAGGTGTCATCTACTTTTGCTTCCAGATTTACACTTTGAGATCTTTGCATAAAGTAATTTTTGAGGGGGACGAAAGTATGGGTATACAATGTCCCTTGATTTATTCAATATTAGCTAACAATGGGGATGTAGAAGGCCTTATCCAGGATCATGGTGGAGCCAGCTCATACTGACCAGGGAGAGCCAATTGCTAATTTGTCAATGAAATTGGTGAATCAAGGCTTGATTTGATTTTGTTGACCATCTAAACTTAAGAAAGTGATAGAAAAAATGTTAGTAATTCAGATAAAACTTAAAAGTGAATTATGGGGGCAACTAGGTGGTGCAGTGAACAAAGAACTGGCCCTGGATTCAGGAGGACCTGAGTTCAAATCTGGCTTCAGACACTTGACACTTACTAGCTGTGTGACCCTGGGCAAGTCACTTAACCCTCATTGCCCCACCAAAAAAATAACAACAACAACAAAAGTGAATTATGCATACTCCCCCAAAAACCTGATCATTAAATATTTACCAGTAGACCCTTGTTCTTATTTGTCTTGCCAGATGCTCTAGGGCTTTCTAGCCTCAGATGCACACTTTAACTCGAGGGGTATTTCTAGTGAAATAGGAGAAGACCTTATCTGATTTTAAGGATGAAAGCAAAAAGCAAGGGGCAATGGACACTCATGTGGGATACTTACTGATTATCATGCAAGTGTCTGGAGAATGACCTTGAATTGATCTCTCAATTGAAGAATCAAAGGACTCCTAGAGATACTTGTGTTTTAAGGTTTTCCCCCCTTTGAGATTCTACATGTGATATACTAGCTCAGATTCTATGGAGTATGGAGAAAAAACTTCCAGTACCCAATGATCCTAACAAAGGCAGCTAATTAAGTTAAGGACTTAATTCTTAATGACACATATAGATATTGTGGTAAAATATGAAAGTTTTTAACAGTCGGTTAGGATAACTGAAAGACGCCAGTTTTTCAAGGACCACCCTTTTGGGGAGGAGATGAACAGTCCGCCTGCTGCGCATGTCAGACTGCCTGCCGGGTTTTTGACTTCCGGGGTGGAGAGAACGGGAGTAGGCCTTTTTGCCTGCTTGGCGGGACTCCTGACGGCGCGGCACAGACGGTCTCTCTCTCTCCAAAGGTGGCCTTTTTGGTTTGGTGAGTTTTTATAAGGAATATAGACTAAGCCTAGACTTAAGACGATTTGTATTGTATTTATATTTTCCTATCCTTCTAATCAACATCACCTTGTGACTACCATACAATAAAGGCTCTATCTAGAAAACCAGAAGCTTCTTCCATTTACTAGTCTGGGAGATAAATTAGGGAAAAGTTAAGTAGGGGAGATTTATGATCTAATATCCAATTTTATTCTCACAATATAGATAAATATAAATTATAGATACACACATATATATTCTATAGCAAGCAAAATTAATTCATCTCTAAGTGAGGAAGAAACATACTTGAAGTTATAAGATTTTAAGAAGAAAAGCCATATCCTTATAAACATAACAAAGCACCATAGAAACTGCTGGGATCAGCCATTATGGAAATTATTACAGAAGTTAAAGTTTTGTTGCTGTTATCATACACCAACAAATAGAACGAAGAGGATGAGCCTAAACCTTGTAAAACACAAGAAGCTCAAATTCCTCAGACAGTTATAAATAGAGAGGAAGGCCAACTAATAGGTTTCAACTTATTATGCAAGTCTAAGAATTTGGAGAGTGTCTGGTAACATGTGAATGGGGGCTAGTATCCAGCTATTATGCAATGTTGTCATGAATCTTAGGTTTGCTTAGGTCCTATCTCCTGCTGCCTAATAAAAAGGGATGTAAATACAAACCAGCATTCCCCTCTTTTCTTCCCTCTGCACCCCCCACTTCACACCCACACCCACACTCATTATTATTCTTAGGTTTATCTTTAGAAGTTTTGTTCTGTCATTTATCTTCACTTGTTGAACATGTCTTGACAAACTCCTGAGAATCAATTTCCCATCAGCTTTCCCCTGTCTCTTCTTGAACTGCCAAGTCAGAGCTTACCCTGTGCATTAAAAGAGGTTATTTTGATGGGCCACCCTGCTCTGTTGTCCCTTCTTATTCAAGTCTCTGTCCTGGTAGGGAGCCTGTGTAATGTAATGGGAAGGCCCCTAATACCATAATACAAGAGGAGTCAAGCTCTTCTTCTCAACAGACCTCAACTGCCCAACCATCATTAATCATTGTGTTGCCCCTGCCAAAACCCAATACAATTGGATCAGACCCAATACACAGAGTGTTTCCTCAAACTCAGAAGTGTGCCTTTTACTTTAATATATTCCCTTCATTGATTGTAATAGGAAGAAAAATCAATCAATGTCAGTGCAGATCATCAGACTTCAGACTGATCATAGGGTTTGGATTGTTGAAAACTTGTTTTGGACATCTGAGACAATTGTTAAAGATTCTGGGTGTTTTTTCCTTCTTATTAAAACATCACATTCTCTAGGCTTTAACTAACTTTCCTTTCATTCACTTTCCAGAATGTATGTTTCCAGCAATAACCCAAAAGATTCTCAAACCCTGTGAGCTAATATGATTTGGATGATTGGGACGTATAAGAAAGAGATAGACACTAAGCAAGGGACAGCTATCTTTGCTATGGAGACTAGATAGGTTATTCCACTGCTACTGGTATCTCCCATAAGAGGAAAGTTTCTCTACCAAAGCAGGTTGGCATTCTCTCTGTAGTTAAGTGTTTTAGAGAGCTGGAACTTAAACCCAACTCTAATCAGACTTGCACCTAGCTCTCTATCCATTATACCCCCTGATGCCTCCATTGAGGCATAACTAATTAAGTGGTTACTTAGTTTTTCTGTTTTAAATATTAAAATAATCTTATAGTAAGTATACAAAGCACTCAGAACGATTAGGCCACTTTAAAAAGATTTCTATTTACTTTCCTCTATTCACCACACTCCAATTGTTGAAGACTGCATTTCAGGTTCTTTTTTGGCTCTCCTTTAGAACTGATCCAAATTCAGCATCTATATGCAAATGTTACAAAGTCTTCAATGGCCATCTGGAGAGGGATTTGATTTATTCTGCATAGCCCCAGAGGGTGAAACCCTTGGGTATAATTTATCGAGAAGCAAATTCAGCTCAATGTAAGGATGAACTTTCTGACAAAATCCAACAATGGAAAAAGGTCTACTTCATGAGGAAATGATTTCTCCTTCAGTGGATGTATTCAGGGAGATGTTGAGTTATTTCATGTCAGAGGTGTTATAGAGACTTCTACGCTGGAGAGGAGGTTGGACCAGTGGAAGTTTCCTTCCACTTCTAACATTCTGTGATTTTACTTGCTGGTGGTCAACCACAGAGGCTCAAAGACCTGGAGGAAAGATGAGTTTAATATAACCTCACTTCAAATTGTGACATCACAATCCAGATTCCCAAACCCTATAAGTTAAAGATAATAGTTCCAGATTCTCGCCTAAGCAAGAAAGATGGAACTTTGTTCTTGGTCTAACGATATGGTGTCATGTAAATAGAAGAGAATATGAAACCTCTATATTTCCCCATGCTATTAAATGTATTTTTTTATTTCTCATAAATCTCTTGTTCTAATTTCCCTTGAATAGAGGTGGAAATCTTCTTATCAGAAGATCTGTGCCTGTCAAAGAGAGCAGAGGATGCCAAGACCCGGGTGGTGGTTCCTTTGCCTGTGTACCTATATGACCCTTTTGTAACCTGGAAAAGTTAGACTCAAACAGGCAAGGAGCTGGACTAACTGCAGTTCTTAACATGGGAGTTGGCTGAGATCTAAGAGGTACCAGGCTCTACAAAGAGATAGAATAGTTGAAATCTTGCTAGTGAGTGAGAAACAAATACAGGCGATGTTACATATTTCCCCCATGGATCATTCAATTCATTTTTTTTTTTGCTCAATATGATTTTGATTTTTTAAAAACAGCATTTTGGAAAAATTCATGGTTCTATTGCAATACGACACTTTTTAGCTCACAGAATTGAAATAGTATGTAAAACATTATTTTAAAAAATTCCACTGTTATGAAAAATAGACACGTAGAGAGATAATCATCATTATATTAAGATTTCATGAAAGCAGATTTGTGGGATTAAAGGGAGGAAAATCAGGTGAGCATGGTGTACTGGGAGGAAGTATTAAAATCACCGAGTGTGGGAGAGGGCTGGAAAATCCTAAGGGAGAGCATAATTAAAGCACAACAGATGACAATTGCCCTGAAAAAGGATGAAAAGAGAAGATGAATCCACAAAGGGTTGTTTTAGGGCAGGGCGGGTAGTGAGAGCTCTATTTTTAAAAACATACATATTTACATATAGATAGATACATATACATGTGTATATGTATATATACATTATATATATATTATGTATATAGTTATTCTGAACTTGAGACAGGCCTATTTTATAAACAGAAAATAAATCAAGCTCATCATTGGCAATATAATTTATACTGTGCATCACTGCTACCACTATCAATGTGGTCAAGCTAATACAAAGAAAACTGAAACTTTCTATACGGCCATATGGATATACTTATCTATCATGTTTTACATGTAAGAGAGCTGTTTAAAAAAGAATACTTTAAAGGACGATCAAAAATTTGGAATAAATAATTCTGAAATCATTAAGATGCTGAACGCTAAAAATTTCTGGAAAAAAATCAGAATCAATATTGTTAGAAACAACGAGACTAACAAGACAATGAAGCAGAGACAGATAAGGAAGCACTTGGAGAAGTTAAACATGAAAGTATATGCTGGACTGCTGTATACTTTAAATCATATCCCATGCTGTTATGTGAACTCCTTAGAAATTCCGTAAATTACAAGCATGCTTTGCACCTCTTGATATAGAGATGATACAGAGACGTATTTTCAGACATGGCCAATCTGTCAATTTGTTTTACTTGACTTTATTTGTTAGAAGGGAGGGTTTCTATCTGTGAGTGAGTGAGTGAGTGAGTGAGTGGAAGAATGAAAGAAGGAAGTTGGTGAGTAGCAGTGATTGAGATTGGACTGGTGTTTTTATTGATGCAGGGAACTCCCTGATGAGAAAACTCTCTCTACCAATGCAAGGCAGCATCTTCTCTGCAACTTAAAGTCTTAGAGATTTTCCTAAGACTCTGAAAGGTCAAGTAACCTGCCCAGGGTCACACAGCCAAAATTCATTAAACATGTGACAACTGAGATCTTTCTGACTCCATGGCTAATTCCCTATTATTATACCAAGTTGTCTCTACAGAGAATGAAAAGGAGGAAGAAGAGGAGGAGGAAGAGACTGATAAGACAAACAACAGAAGAAAGTTCAGAAGGGGGCACAGACAAACATGTCAGTTTACTTTCTATTGTGTTAAATAAACTACAAAATGGAAGCTCAAACTTTTATATATAGTCCTCTTTTCTGCTCTTTATATATTAAAACGTTCATTTTTGTTGGTGTTAAGTTCCTAATTTCTTTTAAAAAAAGTTTTTAAAAATTTCTTAAGGTCCTAATACAAAACTTTGCTGTGCCAAGAATTCAGCTAGTCTGCATATCAAATCATGTCTTTCACATGCAGAAAAATTCACAGAACATTTTCCCCATGGTAACAAGGAAATCCTATAATGTTGGTGTTATCCTTGTCTCTTCCATACCAGCAGTAAAACAGGCTTTTACTATATGTTTTAAGCCAAACAACAACAAGAAACACACACAGAAAGAGGGAATAAGAGATGTCAGAAGAATGGAAAACAAGGAAATGTGATACAAGTATAAGCATACTTTCTCCATCTGGCCTGTGGCATTGTTTTCTCCCTGCTCACCCACTCCTCCCTTTCCCCATATGTGCTATCTCATTTAGAGGGCCAACTCTTTTTCTTTGTGGAAGTGGGAATGGCAGAAGTAAGCAGAGGAGGATGGGAGTAGTAGAAGGGATTTCTCTATAAAGACAGATAATATTTAATGCAAGTCCCTGACATTATGGGGTAAAACAGGAAAAATATGGTTAAGGTAGCATAGAATCCTCTCTAATTATTTCTACCACAGCTCTCCCTCCCCCAGCCCAACTCATGCTTGATGATACACTTATGGGTTGGGCAGGTTTCAGGGGATAGCTGACTACTACCACTGCTCTCAAGATTTGAAGGGTGCTGCTGTGGTGATAGGCTTCCAAGATGGCAGTTAATGAGCCCCCATTGGTGAGGTTTCCATTAACAGGCAGTCAGTAAACTCACTTAGCTTTTAGAAAAATGTATTTATTAGAAAGGTATAGAAAGAAAAATGTTAGTACAAAACATCCCCCAATGCACCCCCCAAAACCTCATACTTACCCTCACACATTTAAACATCCCTTCTCTGATTACTCCTTCCTCCTACTCCTGGTAGAGATGCAAGGGTTTGACCATACCAAGTATTACTGAGCCTGGGATCTTCTATCACTAAAACCCTCACTTGATCCTTCCAGGAAATTCAAAATTTTTCCAGGGATCTTTGAAACATAGGGAGTTGAACTGAATGTTCAAAGTCACTTCTCAATAGGACAAGTAGACCAATTTAAAAAGAAAAAAAACCTTCAAAAATTCCCAAAGAAGTGTGGGGCTCCCAAAAGGGATTAAGCACTTGGGATTGATTAGTTTAGGTTTCAAGGTCAGCAAGAAAACTTTATCCTATGCACCTGCTATCCATAAAAATATTAGACTAGCTGTCTGAATTTATATCACAATAAGGCAAGCAGTTTAGGGCTGTTTAAAAGTAAAGAAAAGAGAAAAGAAACAAAAATGAACATTTATGAACCAGAAGTATACTCTAGAGAAATAGGCACCAGTATTTTAGGGATGCAATATCCATATTACTGATGTTAGCTATCATTTTCATAATGGATATAATAATACAAAAGCTATTAGTATATAATCATTCAAAAAGCAAAAAGTTTTCTTTAAAAAACCTATCTTATAAAGGAAATAGACTGTCTAATTATAGTAAAAAACTAGAGAAATAAATAAAGTTTTCTCCAGTGGATACCTGCAAAAAATTATAGTGTACAAGGACAAGAGTCCCACATGGAGAACTTCTCCATCAGGTTCTAGTAAATGTGAAGGACACTCACACTGTACCTTGACCCCCAAACAGTGGTATAATTTTGGTCCTCTTCAAGAATAAAGGACAGCAACCACTAAGGAATATTTATTTCAAAAGTATAGTAAGAACAAAAGTACAGATATTTCCCTCTAACATTGCAGGGACACCTTTTCCACTATCCCACCTCTATCTCTGGAGAAAATTAGCTAAGAATTAGAGGCAGAAAACCAAGACCCAACATTTGAACTTTGGAGAGAAGGGGTCCAAGTTCTCTCCCTTTGCATCATGGTTTCTCACCAGATATCATCAGCAAAGGAATCAGACCAAGAGCAGAGGCCCATCAAAGAGAGCCAACTAAGGCTTTTTGAAGGCACTCCCAATTGCATCTCTATATCTGCAGCCAATTAAAAAGGCTGTTATTCATTTTGTGATTAGCAGACTGGAACTAGTAACAGAATGTCCGCATATGATCCAAAGTCTCTCCAAGGTACTTCCATTTACACCCTCTGATGACTCTCCCAGAAGCAAGCTTCCCAACCTCTTAAACAGAGGGAGTTGCATCACATTTATCATCTCATTTGAATCTCATGTTTATTTTGTGGGGTAGGTACTACAAGTATTATCCTCATTTTACAACTGAGGAAACCAAGGCTCAGAGAGGCTAAATGACTTGCTCAGGAAAAATATACTGGGGAGGGGGGGCAGCTAGGTGGCACAGTGGATAAAGCACCAGCCCTGGATTCAGGAGGACCTGAGTTCAAATCTGGCCTCAGACACTTGACACTAACTAGTATGTCACCCTGGGCAAGTCACTTAACTCTCATTGCCCTGCCTCCCCACCAAAAAAAAAACTAGACTTGAAATCATGAGATCTGGGTTAGAATCCTGGCTGTAATGCCAGCTATATCATCATAGGCAAATTATTTCAACTCTTCAAGCCTCAGCATGTTTATCAATAAAACAACAGTTAGAATTATTGCCTTTTTCAAATTGTTGTAAGGAAAGAGATTTATAAAGCTTAAATACTATATAAATACTTTGAGATATTCTCAACAATGTAGATATAACCCTCTGAAAGTACTTTTTTTGGCACAGAAATGAGGGTTAAGTGATTTGCCCAGGGTCACACAGCTAGTAAGTGTCAAGTGTCTGAGCCCGGATTTGAACTCCAGGGCCTGTGCTTTATTCACTGTGTCACCTAGCTGCCCCCTGAAAGTACCTTTTTTTTTTTTGTAAGTGAGGCAATTGGGGTTAAGTGACTTGCCCAGGGTCACACAGTTAGTAAGTGTTAAGTGTCTCAGGCTGGATTTGAACTCAGGTACTCCTGAATCCAGGGCTGGTGCTCTATCCACTGTGCCACCTAGCTGCCCCGAAAGTACCTTTTTTAATTCACTATTTGAATGGATGGATGAGCTATCTCCCCAAAAAACTTCCATGGAAGAACTATCTAATTATTTAGAGGTCTTCTTCCAGGTCTTTTAACTTTTTGTGGGCAGTAGTGTGGCATTCAAACCACTTATCTCTTGTCCCTTACTCTCAGACCATAGGTGGCCTTCCTCCTTTTCCTTTCATAAATTTCCTTGCTCTTTTGTGTTATATCACCATGATTTATTACTGTTCCCTAACTGGTCACTATCAGTACAATTTCTTTTTTTTTTTTTTTTTGGCGCGGCAATGGGGGTTAAGTGACTTGCCCAGGGTCACACAGCTAGTAAGTTTCACGTGTCTGAGGCCGGATTTGAACTCAGGTACGCCTGAATCCAGGGCCAGTGCTCTATCCACTGCACCACCTAGCTGCCCCTAGTACAATTTCAATACCAGCTATGAAGGGGGAAAACATTACGAGGATCCAAAGAGAAAGGAAGAAGAAGAAAGGAGGGAAAAGAAAATGGCTGGGAAGCCAAGGAGCTCCACATGTGCTTTGCCTTTTCTTCCTACCAATGTGAGGCTTTGTGGCATTGGTGCAGCAGCACTTCTACAGACATTGAAACACTTCTCCATGTGTGCTGATGTGAGATTTTGGATTTGACATGGTTGTACCTTGCCAACTTTTTGAGATTTTGCCTCTTCCAGGTGCAAAAGATTTCTGAAGAATCTCCAATCAATAGCAAGACATAGAGTAGCATTGTTTCTGAACTTCTGATGGTCAAATTGTTAGCCCACTGACACAGGATCCCTTAGATTGGGTGCCAGGCTGATAGCAGGAGGATAGGATCAGGCCTGACTGAAGTAGAAATCTTCTATTTTGGGGGTAGTTTGACTGAGGTAATAGATTATGAGAATGTTTGCTGTTCAATGTATTTTCCTGATATTTACCTTGAATTTCTATTTTAAGTAAATCGTCCTTTTTTTGGTACTACCATAATACACATCATGTACTTAACACTGGCTGGTCCTGGCTGGGGATGGAATCCAACAAAGGGAAAATGGAAACTTGGAGCAGTAATTGGAGTAGGTATAAATTCAAACTGGGTAAAAACATTTGGAGGTAACCTAAAGGGATATTGGATAGATTGGATAGATTGGATGGATGGATGGATGGATAGATAGATAGATAGGTAAGTAAAACTATATGTGGTCACCCTTGGGGTTTAATCATATATTTGTTATATAGAAATTAGAGGTTACTGCACCAGTTTGGGGGCATTGAGCATTTATTAAAGCATATTAAGTATTAGTAAAGAAAGCACACATGGATGGCTCTGAAAGATAGGAAAGCCTAGCTAGGAGAGAGAAGAAAGAAAATGGGGAACCCTAGTGGGCTGTATCTGCTCTCAAAGTTTTCCCTGGACAAAGAGAGTGTCTTTGCAAGCTTGCTGCAGTCAGGAGGAGACCCCACCCAAAGACATTGTTAAAAGCTAATTGGCTAGCCTAACTCAAATCTATTGGTTGACTGGATTTGAGGGTGGTTCAGTGCAGTCCTGCTCAGAAAACAAATCCTCTGGTGGGAAAAAGGCTTTCGGGTAGGTGTGGTTTTGAATGAGGTAACTTCCTGAGTCAGGCCCTGCTCTCTCAGCCGGGATCCCTGGGAGTCCCAAAATCCTTATTATTAATAATTTGCTTATAATACACACCACACACACACACACACACACACACACACACACACACACACATATATATATATATATATATATATATATATACACTTAAATGCATAAGAGTTAGGCTTAAACTGGCTGGTTACTCTTTCTACAAAACTTGGCCCCTTGAGACAAAACTTACCTTTTGGAGAGAGGGAAAGCTTGTCAATATCAAGACCTTGAGAACTGATAGACTATTCCCATGGAGCAAAAAACCAGCTATGGTTTATTTTCCTAGTCTGATACTAACTAGGTGTTGTGAAGGGCTTAAAGAACCCTAAACACCTCATACTAGGCTCTCTGAGCTGCAGACTGAATGGGATATGGAAGAGCCTCTTTGGGTGGGGGGGGAGTTACACTTCAGTTGAGCACTCCAGCTGAAGTCAGTAGTTGGAAACAGAAGTTCTGCCTATCACATATCATAACCCAGCAGAGGTGGGTTAAGAGCAATGAGCAGTAACCATGGAACCAGAGACCACCAACAAGCAAAGACCACATGAGGTCAACAGGGAGCAACACCCATTACCTAGAAGACATTATACCACTAGAACACATTACTCACTCCATAAAACAAGCCAGAAGCAGGCCTGAGGGTGGTATAGAGGTAGAGAGGTCAGCAGGTCAGTAGGAGAATTAGGTATATTTGACCAGTGACCAGATTAACTTACAAGGTTCTAGGGGAAACTGAAGAAATGGTTACACGTGTAGTAAGATGGTAATACTAAAATTTACCAATGTAGCATGTGCCTTGCATGTGATTGCATGTAGACAAGCAAGAGAGAGGATGGAGAAGGAATGTAAGCTGGATCAGGGAATTGATGTGGCATGGCTCCATGTGACCTGTATCTATGGAGGCCAAGACACTGATGACAGATGTGGCCTGAATAGACTGAGATGTTATTGAACTAATTTCTGTGGACTGTAGGTAGCAAATTCTACTTCTCATCCTGGATCACCATTTTGGAGTCATCCTTCTATCTACACTTTATGGAGAACTGAAAGGATTTGCCTACTGATAATGCATAGAATTTGAGACCCAAACCCTCAAGTCACAATTCTAAGACTAGTGCTTTTTTTGTGGGGCAATGAGGGTTAAGTGACTTTCCTAGGGTCACACAGCCAGTAAGGTCAAATGTCTGAGGCCGGATTTGAACTCAGGTCCTCCTGAATCCAGGACTTGCACTTTATCTACTGTGCCACTTAGCTGCCCCCAAACCAGTGCTTTTTAAAAAATCACTATATTCTGCATTAATTATATAATATATATTTTTGTGTTAATATAAATAATAATTAATCAACATTATATTTGTATGTGTATGTATATATGAATATACATGTATGTGGATATATATGTATACATATACAGTGTCTACTGTATATAGAGTACTATTAGGCACTGGGGGAGATACAAAGTTGAATTATCCTATAGTCATCTCAAAATTAGCTTTTCCAAAAGAGAACTCAACATCTTGCACCTTGCTCCTTCCTAACTCTGATGGTTATATCTCCCCCCTTTCTCCCCTGTGTCTAGTACAATGCCAGGCACATAATAAGAGCTTGATTTGTGCCTATTTCTTGATTGCTTGATGGACAAGGAAAATGCATTTTATTATGGTACAAAGTAAGGGTAAAGAAACTGAAACATGAATTTTATTCATCCAAGAAATACTAAATGTACTAAATAAATGGACTAAGTGGATGGAAATCTTATTATATATTAGCTAATGCAGCTGAAGAAACTTTTATCCTAAAGGTCAACGGAAATGAGTTTCCCCTAATTCATCCATGTTAAATGAGAATGATACGAATGATACAGAAGCTCAAATCAACCAATGTATATAATTCCTAGTATGTGCAAATTCCATACTACTGCAAAATCCAGCATAGGATATTTGTAGAAAGGACATTTCAATTTTAATTTGAAGTGGGGAAGAGTACAGGATCTAAATTAATTCTAATATACTTTGTAATATATTCATCATAATGAATTCAAAGTGAATTTCCATTTTTGCCCTCCTCTCAGTAACGTGACAATGTCCTGTCTGCAACTGCCCCTGGGTATAAACAATCATTGTGTCATTTAATTAGATATTCTAGATGCTAGTGTGAGGGACATATGTCTATTCCCTATAACAAATAGCAAGAGCCTGCCACATGCTTTCATGCTCCTACTATATTGAAATAAAAACAGAACAAGTGCAAGCTCTCCCAAGGACCTGTGGCCCTTGGACCGTTTGAATACAATCAGCCTGTATTCATGGATTGGTTACAGTTTATTAACAGCCTATGAACTTCTCATCTGCTCCTGGAGACTCGTTAGGATTGTCACCTGCAACTGCTGGACCATAGTTTCATCGCTCTTCAAAAATAAATCTGTGTCAGAGCCGATTTGCACATACACACACTTGTATTTTTCCACCACAAAGAGCACTGTATTTTGGAAACAGCAAATGGTTCATATTGAAAGGCAGATAAACTTTTCAACTGATTGGGATTGTTTGGCACCCATTTAACTCTCAGCATTGGGGGTAGGGTAAGGTTGGAGGTTGGATTAGAAGCAGAGATTAGCCCATTGAACTGAGCCAAACCAAATTTGGCTTATTTTAACAGATTCAGGTTTCCTTTTAAATTTTTGTTCAATGTAAGCAGAGAAGGCAAGGTAACAAATAAAATTAAAAGGAAAAAATAAATTTTATCTCCATTTTATTTGCTATTTAAAGATTGTTT
The DNA here is from genome assembly GCF_019393635.1 of Dromiciops gliroides. Classification (NCBI taxonomy): domain Eukaryota; kingdom Metazoa; phylum Chordata; class Mammalia; order Microbiotheria; family Microbiotheriidae; genus Dromiciops; species Dromiciops gliroides. The sequence goes on along the minus strand of NC_057863.1, from coordinate 270,683,896 downwards.
TTTAAAATGAAAAACAATTCATCATTTAATGACTATTGTTTACTTTCTGAATGTTATGGGTAACTTATTTTACCAGGTAACATTTCTTAGGAAGTCCATAATCTTCAAGTGATCAGAGCAGCTCTTTCCTGAACAGCCAAAGTCACTAGTTACTTTCATTTTTGTGTATTATAGGATTTAGAACTAAAAGGGACCTTAAAGATGATCTAGTTCAACTGTCTTATTTTATGGACAAGGCAATTGAGGCCCAAAGAGAGGACATGATTTGCCCAAAGCTATGTAGGTTGTGAGAGAGACAAGATTTGAACCCATGTCATCTGACTACTATGGTCTTTCCTGTATACAATACCGCTGTCTACTTTTAGGATTGAAATTGGAATTCTTTCCATTGAAATAATGCTCATGATTGATGTAAAACTCACTTTAAAATGCCACCACCAGGGGCAGTTAGCTGTCACAGTGGATAAAGCACCGGCCCTGGATTCAGGAATTCCTGAGTTCAGATCTGACTTTAGACACTTGACACTTACTAGTTGTGTGACCCTGAGCAAGTCACTTAACTCATTGCCCCACAAAAAAAAAAGCACCACCATTTAAGCAATTAAGATGGCATCCTTATGTTTTATTAACCCATTGTGTTCTATTGATATTTCAAAATGATGAGAGATTCAGATTCACTCACTAGTTTTCATCAGTGCATTACAGGCATATGAATTTAAATTTGAGATCATCAAGTCAAATGTCAATAAAGGTCTCCTTTCCCTACACTAAAAAGAGTAAAGAAAAAGATGGAATCACAAAATCTTAGACCAGGGAAAAACTCTTACCTGAGGTTCAAGTCTCCTCTACAACATCCCTGAAAGGGATCATTTAAATTCGGCTGGTAGACCTTTAGAAGTGGAGAAATCATTATCTTATGAGTCAGGGCACGCTATTATTCTCATTGTTAGGAAGGCAACATGTTCTATTAAAAAAAGGGTTGGAGGATAGAGCACCGGCCCTGGAGTCAGGAGTACCTGAGTTCAAATCCGGTCTCAGACACTTAACACTTACTAGCTGTGTGACTCTGGGCAAGTCACTTAACCCCAGTTGCCTCACTAAAAAAAAAAAAAAAAGGGTTGGAGTCAGAGGCCCTGGGTTCCAATTTTATCTCTACCACTCACTACCTGTGTAACATGAGTACTCCTGAGGTATCCCAAGTATGAGTTATCCCTTACATTGTATCATGACCACACAGTGCGTGGTTGTCGTTGTCCTTGTTGTTGCTGTTATTGTAAATATGTCCAGATTATGAAGGAATTCAAATGCCAAATAGAAGATTTTATATGTGATTCTAGAGGTGATAGGGGACCACTGGAGCTTACTAATTGTCAAAGTGAGGGGATTAACATGGTCAGATCTGAACTTTAGGAGGATGGCTTTGGCAGCTGATTGGGGCATGACCTGGAATAGGAAGAGACAAGGCAGGCAGACCGGCCAACGGGCTATTGCTATAGTCCAGGTGTGAGTTCCGAAGTCCTACACCAGGGTGCTGGTAGTATCAGAGGAAAGAAAGGAGCCTATCTGAGAGATGTCATAAAGGTTAAACCAACAGGTCTTGGCAACAATTGTACACAAGTGGTGAAATTGGGGAATCAAAGATGACTCATGTTTTTTCCAGTTCTCCAGGTCTCACACATTCCCTATATTTGTATTCCTTAGGTGTGTCCACTCTTCCTAGTGATGGTATGTGTATTTATGGGAAACATTGACCTAGGTTAATGCAGGGAGGGGAATTTTCTATTGCTGCTTTCTTGGTGTAATATTTCATTAATAGGGGCAGCTAGGTGGCACAGTGAATAGAGCACTGGCCCTGGAGTCGGGAGGATCTGAGTTCAAATCTGGCCTCAGACACTTAACACTTACTAGCTGTGTGACCCTGGAAAAGTCACTTAACCCCAATTGTCTCGCCAAAAAAAAAATTTCATTAATAGATTATATAATATTATATGTAATAATTATATAATAATGCAATAATATTTTATTATATGAATAATATATAATACATTATAATAAATATTATACTAATATTTATTGTTTATATTATACTTATCTACTGTGAGAAAATAATAGGGTTTGGGGAACACCCAAAGGCCCCCCCCCCAGGGGATTGATTAGATTAAAATTTATTGGATTGACTGACTTCCCTGATTAACTCACGTAAAATTAATTCAATTAAAACCACACCTGCAGGGGCAGCTAGGTGGTGCAGTGGATAAAGCACTGGCCCTGGATTCAGGAGAACCTGAGTTCAAACCTGACCTCAGATACTTGACACTTACTAACTGTGTGACCTTGGGAAAGTCACTTAACTCTCATTACCCCACAAAAAAAGAAAGGGATGGAAAAAAATATTAAGAATGTAAAAGAGGGGCAGCTCGGTAGCCCAGTGGATAGAGCACCAGCCCTGGAGTCAGGAGGACCTGAGTTCAAATCCAGCCTCAGATACTTACTAGCTGTGTGACCCTAGGCAAGTCACTTAACCCCAATTGCCTCACCAAAAAAGGAAGAAGAAGAAGAATGTAAAAGTACCTTTGGGGCAGCTAGGTGGTGCAGTGGATAGAGCACCAGCCCTGGAGTCAGGAGGACCTGAGTTCAAATCCAACCTCGGACACTTAACACTTACTAGCTGTGTGACCCTGGGCAAGTCACTTAACCCCAATTGCCTCACCAAAAAACAAACAAACAAAACATACCTGAGTGGCCCTCAAGAGGGTATGTTCTCAGAGGGTGTGAACTCTGACCTCAACACAGAACCACCCTCAAGTCCAGTGAACCAATGGATTTGGTTGTTGCTAGCCAATTAGCTTGAAGCAGTGTGTAAGGATGGCCTTTCCTCTGGACCCAGAAAAGGCTTCCACAAGCAGTTACTCTCAGTTAGACTCTCTCAGGTGCTCCTGATGGCAGAGGACTCAGACGAAGAAGCAGGCCAGGCTGAGCTCTATTTTTCCTCTAGGCTAGATAGGCCTTTTCTGAATTTTCAGAGACATGTGCACTCTCTTTACTAATATTTAATATACTTTAATAAATGCTTAATGCCCCAAAACTGGTGTTAAAGCTTCTAATTTATAAGTAACAACTATATTAGGAACCCCAATTAATTTTCCCCAAACTTAGGACAGAAATAAGGCAACCACACATATACATACCAAATGTATTTGTGATTTATAATATAATTATATATTATATCTAACAATCTATAATATAAATTCATTAATATTTCATAAATTGTTTTTAACTGCCAGACCCTCTGACTGATTGAAAAAAAGTAAACACTTCAATGGGCCTTATGAACTATGATCCTGAGTGACTATGGATCCACAAAGCACTGTGAACTTGAAAGTACCCTGTCTGAGGTGGCCCATTTGGGGAGAAGACAGAGGTCCCAAGTATTACACAGAAAAGGCTTTAGAAATCAGACTAGATGCCATGGAGTACCTATAATTTAGAAATAATAATTGACATTCATATAGTATATAAAAGTTTACAAGACACTTTATATACATTGTCTTATTTGATCCTCAGAATAGCCCTATCAGGTAAGTATTCTTGTACCCATTTCATAGATGAGGAAACAGAGACCCAAATGGGACAAGTGAATTGGCTACATCATACAGTCAGGCCACATAGCTGGAATCAAAAATTGGATTTGTAACCCAGATCTCTCTGGACTCTTCCCTTTACATCAGACTACTCTGCAGGAAGAATAGTAGCATTTAAGTGGCCCAGAAGTCAGTAATAAGATCCATGATCTTAGATATCAATTAACTACACTGCAGCCCAGCTTCCTCATCTAATAAAATGAGTTGAACTAGATGTCCTTAAAGGTCTCTTCTAGCTCTAAATATATGATCCTATAAATTCTTATGATCCTATGGATTTTCCAGCTTTGGGTCCCTATACAATCTAGGGACAGGCATGCTATTATTCTCATTGTGGACAGTATGAAAGCCTGGAAAGTATCAAATATTCAGCCCATATTTGTTAGTTCTATTTTATATGCATTCTTGGTTCCCTTTTATATGCTTATGTATTCCCATACTTTGTATGTACTTTTAATTCAAGTCTTTGATGGATCTATGATCTTACTGGTATTGATTGGTAACCTCTTCATTGGTACAGATCACAACTTATCCATACCTTCTCATCCTTTGTGATAATGATTATGTTCTCCCATAAACACTCAATGAAGGATCTACTCATTGCACTGGAGACCTTCTTCCAGATCTTTTAAAATTTAATTGATATTAAAGCAACATTTGAGAGGCCCATTTGTTAACCCTGTTTTTGTAGACTCATCTCTTTTGTGATCACACATTTCCTATATATTATGTCACTTCTTGGGCACAGGGGATTGTTGGTAATTTGTCTTCACTGTATAAGGGTGGAGTTTAAGCTACCTCCTTTTAATTCTGATACCTTAAGGTGAAATTACTTTTCAATTGAGTGTGAACAGGGCCTATACACTTCTTTGAATCAATCAAAGCCATTGGGTGAGAGACTGGGTCTCTCACGCCTTTAGTTATTTGTATAAAAAGAAGAAATCATCTTAGGACTAAGGAACAGAGATTCTCAGGTTCTGGATTCTAGAAGTAGAAAGAGGCATGGCCGTTCCAGAACACCTTTGGGGAGCAAAGGAAGGACTGAGTGGTGGAAGAAAAGGGAGAGATCTAGAATACTGGATGCTAGACATCTCAGAACAGAGGATTCTAAGGTAATTCTCAAGAAAAGGTAAACTCTTTTGCAGGTCCTTAGATACCTGTTTATTCATAGACTCTATATAAGCTACTGTTTTATTACCCAAATATTTCCAGTAAACCGAATTTAGTCTCAGCCAAAAGAGTCCAAGGATTAACTAGAGATAGATTTAAATGTAAGGTTAGTCAGAAAGCCCATCTCCTATCTAGTTAGGAATTTTTCTAACTAGGTACACAGAGCAATTTTGACTTAATTCATCTAAAACTTTTCATCTAAAATAAACTCCCTAAAATTGAAGAGGTAGGAACCAAGTTGACCTTGGCAGGGCATCATACAGCACCTTAGGCTGAAAATTAGCTAATTATTATAATGGAAAGTTACAAATTGGGGATAATAACTGGTATCACCAAGCCTCCTGACTCCAACAGAGGTTGCCTTTTATTAGATGTGAATGATCCTTCACCTTCTCACAGGAAGTCTAGTCTCACCTGTAAGAAGCCTTTCCCAGTTTACCTTAATCTTAGTGCCTTCCCTCTGAGACTTCCCCCAATTTGTCCTATATATGTATACCATTTTCATTCATAGTTGTTTGCATGTTGTCTCCCACTTAGATTGTGAGCTCCTTGAGATCAGAGGCCCTTTTTGCCTTTCTCTGAGCATCCTCAACATTTATCACAGTACCTGGCACATAATAGACACTTAATAAGTGCTAATTGACTTGCAACATAGGAGAGTTTAAGGAAAAGAATGAACCAGAATGCCTCTTCTTTTTAAGTAATGGAGCACTCCACCCTCCTTCTACTATTACGGGGCAAGGGACCATCCAAAGTTTATTTTATCATGCCAAAGTACCATTGCTGAGCTAAAACATGGCAAGAAGCATTTAGTCATTTCCAATGTGCCCAAGTGCTGACTAAAACACGTGGTCTGTTGGAAGCAGGAAGGACAACTTTTCTCATATCCTGTTCAAAGCCTGGTTACACAAAAATAGACTGGAAAGGGGAGCAACTAAAAGCAAAGAGCTCTTAGAAATCTATTATAATTATTCCAGATGAGTAGTGATGAGGCACTTAACTAGGGTGGTAGCCATGTAAATGGAGGGAAGAGGATATACAAAAGAGATGTTTTGGAAGTAGACTGGGCAATACTTGGCAACTAATTGACTCTAGCATATAAGAAAGAGGAAAATGTGAAGAATAATTACAAGATTGTGAACCTGGATGATTGAAAGGATGTAGTACCCTCAAGAAAAATGGGGAAGTGTGGAAGAGGGGTTGGTTTAAGGGGCTGGTCATTTTGAATCTGAGATGTTAGTGGAACATTCATTCAGGTGAAATAGCCAACAGGGAGTGGGGAATATTGATAAGGGTTTATTGGAATCCATGAAAGAAGTTAGGGATGGATACACACAGATGATAGATAGATAGATAGATAGATAGATAGATAGATAGATAGATAGATAGATAGATAGATAGATAGATAGATAGATAGATAGATAGATGGGTGGAAGGATGAATGGATAGATGGATGTGTGGATGGGTGGGTGGATGGATGAATGGGAATAGATAGAAGACAGATATGTAATGGAGAAGTGGCATATAGTCATAACCCCTTGGATGCTACTCTCCACATGGAAGAGGCTTAGGACCTTGCTTCTGGGAGTGTCATAATGATGTGCAATGAAATACATCTTGTGTAAACATTCAGAAACTCATTCTGTTTTGCTAACTACCTGCAGCTATGGAACTGGAAATAATGGTGCCTTCAAAAGAACTTAGCTAGGGGCAGCTAGATGGTGCAGTGGATAAAGCACCAGCCCTGGATTCAGGAAGACCTGAGTTCAAATCCAGCCTCAGACACTTCACACTTACTAGCTGTGTGACCCTAGGCAAGTCACTTAACCCCAATTGCCTCACCAACAAAAAAATCAATAAATAAAAGAACTTAGCTGACCTCTTTATTTTTCATGGTTGGATATCTAATCTTGGGTTTGATTCCTTCACTGATAGTAGCCAATGAGAGGCAATGGTTTAATGGGAAAGACCGTGGACCTTCTCCTCCAAAGATGACATATGACCCCCATGAATAAGGGCTTCAGTCTGTCAATTCTTTGCTTGCCTTGGTGTTTGTTCTTTCATTTTGTGTAAAGTAGGTTAATCTAGAGACTCTAACATTGTGCATTTCAAAAGGTCAGGAGATTGATGCAAGGTGAAATGAACAGAACCAGGAGAACACTGTGCACAGTAACAGAAATATTGCAGGATGATCATCTGCTATTTGCTATTCTCAGCAAAACACTGATTCAAAGCAATTCCCAAGGACTTATGATGGGAAAAACTATCCACCTCCAGAGAAAGAACCAATGAAATCTGAATACAGATGAAAGCATTTTTTTAAACTTTCCTTGTTTTTCTTGTTTTTGTTTTTTCATTTTTTGGTCTGTATTTTCTTTTTTATTCTGGGGCGATGAGGGTTAAATAACTTGCCCAGGGTCACACAGCTAGTAAGTGTCATGTGTCTGAGGTCAGATTTGAACTCAGGTCCTCCTGAATCCAAGGCTGGTGCTTTATCCACTGTACCACCTAGCTGCCCCCACTGTGCTTTCTTTTGCAACATGGCTAGTACAGAAATATATTTTGCCTAACTGCACATGTATGATCAATATCTAATTGCTTGCCATCTGGAGAGGAGGGGAGCAAGGAAGAGAGAATTTTAAGCTCAACATTTTTTTAAATGAAAGTTTAAAATTAATTTTACATGTAATTTGAAAAAATAGAAAGTAGACCACCAGGAAAAACAAAAAAGGTCAAGAAATTAAGCCTACAGGGGTCCAGACCTGGATCCCAGAAGTTCAGGAGTCTGGGATTCAAGGCTATAGCAGGTTTTTCAGCCAGTCTAACATTAGTACCCAAAGTAGAGATCTTCAGGATCTGGTCCATTGGTAACTGAGAGGAGGATTCATCTGGCAGTAATGCTGCATATTAATATAAACAGTGGGAACTACGGTTAAGTAAAAACTGTGCTGTTTAAGTCCATTGTCCCCAGAAAGGGAGATAACATAGCAGAGAGTATGCTCCAAAGGTAGTAGAGGTACTTCTATTCTTCCCATATCTTTCAAATAAATATTCATTTGTAAAAGCTAATTGGCAATTATTCACTAAATGGGACTGAGGTGCTAGTGACTCACTAAATACTAGGAGTGATGGGGGAGTGAACAACAAAATGGTAAACAACATATTTTCTCCAATCCCCACCTCTCAGACCTTTTCAAAACAGAAATTATGTGCCAAAGATAATGTAACTTTAACTGTTTTCATAGTCTAGGATACCCAGAATCTAAAAAGAATGTTTTAAAAAAAATAGTATGGACACTCACTAATGCTGAGCTCACTCAGCACCCATTCCCCACCTGTGAGACTATACTATAAGATCCAAAGAAATGACACAGGTTTACATCAAAACTTACCCTGTATTCTGTTCCTCCCTCCCTCTTTTCAGTGCTCTAGAGATCCAGGCTCAGGCCTTTATAGTCAACTTGGACACAACACTTCAGCCAGCCATTCAGTCCTCTCACCAGACCGTGAGCTTGGTTCTAGAAGACGCCAGTGCTGCAGCTGATTCAGAGGCTCAGGGGTAAGTTTCTTCCTTGGCTCTGATCTCTTCAGCCACCTCTGTCCCTCTCATGCAGAAAAGGCAGAAGCCTAATGGTCTTATCTCTCTTGCTTCAAGGTATGTCTCAAGGAGAAGACTCATGTCAGCTGGCCAGGTTAAACTTTAATAGTCTTAACCTGGTAACAACACCATTGCAGATTCCATTTGATCTATTCTGTCCATATATCTGCTACAAAGGACATAAATTTTGCTCTCTTAATCCTGGCTGGGGCAGGGCTGGTGGTGGGGGGTGCGGGGAGGGAGGGTAGTCTACAGGGGTATATGCAGGAGCTAAGGGGAAATTTGGATGTCCTACCCCAGTGGGGAACCAGGAAGATACCTTGAGCAATGGTGTCCCAGGTGGGGAAGGGATGCAGCCTCATCAAAGTTAGCAACCAAGGCACATAAACTTTACCTGCCTGGTTGATTGGCAAGTTGGCCTGGGGTTATCTGTGGACCAGAGAAAGGGCTAGGTGAATGAAGAAACTGCTCCTCACTAAATCATAACACCTGGTACCACTTGAAGCGTGGGACAGTATAACCTGGAAGCAGGACCCCACATTAAGAAGGAGTTAAAAGTCAAGTAAAGGGGTGGCTAGGTGGCACAGTGGATAGAGCACCAGCCCTAGAGTCAGGAGTACCTGAGTTCAAATCTGGCCTCAGACACTTAACACTTACTAGCTGTGTGACCCTGGGCAAGTCACTTAACCCCAATTGCCTCAATTTAAAAATAAATAAATAAATAGATAGATAGATAAATAAATAAATAAAAGTCAAGTAAAAGATGGGCAAGATGAGCAGGCAGAGAAAGCTGCAAACCACAGAAAGCTTCTTTAGTGACAAGAAAGATTGAGATGCACCCTCAGAAGAGGATAGCAAAGTTAGGGCTCCTACACCTAAAGCTTCCAAGAAAAATATGAATTGGTTTCAGGCCATAGAGGTGCTCAAAAAGGACTTTGAAGATAAAGTTAGAGAGGTAGAGGAAAAAATAGAATGAGAAATGAGGGTGATGCAGTAAAGTCATGAGAAAAAAGTCAACAGCTTGAAAAGCCAAATGGAAAAGGAGATACAAAAGCTCTCTAATGGAAATAATTGCCTAAGAATTAGGATTGAACAAGTGGAAGCTAGTGACTTTATGAGAAACCAAGACACAATAAAAAAATCCAAATGAATAAAAAAGATAGAGGGCAATGTGAAATATCTCCTTGGAAAAACTGCTGACCTGAAAAATAGATCCAGGAGAGATATTTTGAAAATTATCTGTCTACCTGAAAACCATGATCAAGGAAAGAGCTTAGATATCATCTTCCAGGAAATTGTCAGGGAAAATTGCCCTGATATTCTAGAAATAGAAGGTAAAATAGAAATTAAAAGAATCCACCAATCACCTCCTGAAAGAGATCCCAAAAGGAAAACTTCCAGGAATATTATAGCCAAATCCCAGAGCTTCAAGGTCAAGGAGAAAATATTGCAAGCAGCCAGAAAGAAGCAATTAAAATACTGTGGAGCCATGGTAAGGATAGCACAAGTTCTAGCAGCTTCTATATTAAAGGACTAGAGGGCATGGAATATGATATTCTGGAGGGCAAAGGAATTGGGTTTACAACCAAAAATCACCTACCCAGCAAAACTGTGTATAATCTTTCAGGGAGAAAAATGGGACTTCAATGAAAAAGAGGACTTTCAGGTATTTGTGATGAAAAGACCTGAGCTGAATAGAACATTTGACTTTCAAATGCAAGATCCTAGAGAAGCATAAAAAGATAAACAGGAAAAAGAAGTCATGAGAGATGTTAAAAGATTAAACTATTTACATTCCTATATGAGAAGATGATATTTCTAAATCATTAGAGCCTTCTGAGTATTAGGGCGGATGATAGGAATAAATTTAGACAGAGGACACAGGTGGGAATTGATTATGAAGGGATGAGATCTGTAAAGCATTTATTTTTTGTTTCTCTTTTTTTGGGAGGGCGCAGTTGGGGTTGATGAGTGTCTTGCATCGTAGGCTGAATTTGGGCTCAGGTCCTCCTGGGTCCAGAGTGGCTGCTTTGTCCACTGTGTAACCTAGCTTCCCCATGATGACATCTTTGGGGTAAAATTGAGGGGGGAGAGTAATATACTGGGGGAGGGAATAGGGGAGTCACAGAATGGGGTGAAATTTCACATGAAAGAAGCAGGAAAGGGTGTTTGGAGTGGGGGGAGAGATAGGGGAGGAGTAGGAAAGTGAAAGAGCCTTGCACACATCAGAATTAGCTCAAAGACCTTAATCTCATCAGAGTTGGCTCAAGGAGGGAATAACATACACACCTGATTGGGTGGAGTAATGTATCTAACCCTGCAGGAAAGTAGGAGGGGAAGGGGATAAGGAGGGAAGGGTGAAAGAAGGGAGGGCAGAGTGGAGCTGGAGAGGAGCCAGTCAGAAGCAAAACACTTTTGAGGAGGAATAGGGTAAAAGAAGATAGAAAATATAGTAAATATCATGGGAAGGGAATAGGATGGAGGGAAACAGTTATGATGATTGATTAATGATAATGGCAAAATGTATGGTACTTATTTTGCTGGGCTATTGTGAAGAAAGTTCTTTGTCAAGCTTAAGGTACTATATAAAAGTCATCTATTACTGTTGTTGCAATAATCAACCTCATGGGTTTATTGTAAGGAAATCTCTCTTTAAAAGTACTATATAATTGTAGCTTAATATAAAAAAATGATGAGCAGGATACCATCAGAAAGACCTGGAGGAACCTGCATGAGCTGATGCAAAGTGAAATCTACTGTATACAAAAGAACAGTATTATTGTGAGATGATCTGCTGTGAATGACTCAGTTGTTTTCAGCAATGCAATGATCCAAGACAACTCCTAAGGTCTCATGAAAAATGCAGTCCATCTACAGAGAAAGAACTGATGGTATCTGAAAATAGATTGAAGCATAATTTTTTTGATAGTTCTTTAATCTGAAGTTTTATTTTTGTCTGTTTTCTTTCATGACCTGGCTAATGTGGAGATGTTTTGCATGACTACTCACATATAACTTATATTGAATTGTTTGAATTCTTTGGTGGTGGGGGGGGGGGTGGCGCAGGGTGGGGCGGTGCGGGCGAGGAGGAAGAGAAATTGGAACACAAAAATTTTTTTAAATGATGTCAAAATTTGTTTTTACATGTAATTTGGAAAATAAAATTCTAAACAAAAAATAAATACATAAACAAATACATAAATGGGTGACTAGATGAATGAACGAATGAATGAATAGATAGATACAATTAAAAAAAATTTTTTTAAACAGATTGGAGCCACTTCTTGCCCAACTTCCTACAGCCACCACCAGTGGGGGATGGTCCTCCTTTGGGCGAAAACCTCCAATAGAGGAACTTTCAACCATCAGATGATCACCCCATCAGACCACCCTTCCCCAGCCCCTAAATAAACTATTGTCTTATTCTATTGGATTTGTGTGCAAAGAGGAATCCTTAAGGACCCAAACCCCTACCCCCATCCCAAACCCCCTACCCTACTTCCCCACAACAGTCCTCTATAAAAATATTTGCCTGTCTCCTTCTTGGGGAGATAGATATCTCAGAAAACCATGTCTCTGTTCCATGCCTTCTCTCCATGAGAAGAAGTCCAAGGATTTCTTTCTTGGTTTCCTTTCCCTAGTGCCTAAATGAAATATTGTTTTATTCTAATTGGATTTGCGTGCAAGAGAGTGTAACTCTTTAAATAGGAATTCCTAAGAAATCCCTACCCCAAACCCCCTACCAATTTCCCCCACAACAGTGTACCTCACCAAAGAAACAAAAGAGAAAATAATAGATGGGGAATGCAAATACACAGATGTAGAGGACAACCTAGAAGAAGAGAAACAAAAAAAAAAACATTAAAAAAATATGCAAGGAAAATATACTGATCTTGGAGACAGGGTGTATAGAGACAGGTACCTAAGGACCATCAGTCTTCCAGAAGAATATGAAAGGACAAGAAAAAACACTTTAAAATGTGAATGAAGGAAGTAATAGAAGAAAACTACCCAGAGCTTCTGAACCTAGAAAATGAAATTCCTATTGAAAGAATTCACAGCTGCAAACACCAAGATACATAATGGTTACATTTAACAATTCGATTCAGAAACAATAAATTCTGCAAGCCATTAGGAGAAAGACCTTCAAATTCAAAGGAAAGGACATTTGAACAATGCAATACTATTCTGCACCCACTAGAAAAAGGATTGAAGGGAATGATGTGTTCCAAAAAGCAATGGATCTCGGGGGCGGCTAGGTGGCACAGTGGATAAAGCACTGGCCCTGGATTCAGGAGTACCTGAATTCAAATCCGGCCTCAGACACTTGACACTTACTAGCTGTGTGACCCCGGGCAAGTCACTTAACCCCCATTGCCCCACAAAAAAAAGGAAAAAAAAAAAGCAATGGATCTCAGGACACAGGCCAGGATTACCTATTCTGCAAATATGAGCTTAATCATATAGGACAAAATATGGACATGTAATAATAAAGAAGAATTTTAACACCTTTAGAAAGAAAACCAAAATTGTAGAGATCATTTGCTTCTCAAACACCACAAACAATAGAAATGCAGGAGGAGTGAATAAATGCAGACAACCACAGCAGAGCAACATCAAAAAGACAAGCAAGTGAATTCTTTATAAATGTTCACAAGAAGACAGAGGAAGAAGAAATATGGTAGAAGTAGCCATGAAGAGGTGAAATGGGTCATTGTAGACAGAAACTAGTGACACTGCCCACAGGGGAATGCTTCTTTTGTGAGACTACATTATCACATGGGAGGGTACATGAAAGTGGAGAGAGAGCAGAGGGATAGAAAGGAGTGAGTGGTGCATTGAAGTCAACTCATGGACTAGCAATAAGGTAGAGGTGATCTCTGTGGTCTCAGAAGAAGAACCTACAGGGAAGTCAGTGGGGTCGGGGTAGGGGAGATTGAAAAGGTGAGGGGAGGAAAAGGAAACCTTACTTCAAAAGTAAGAGGGGTAAAAAATTAAAAAATAAAATAAAAGTAGGAGGGGTTTGCACTGATGGATTCTATGAGAGAAGGGAGATGAGGACCTTATCTCAGATAAGGCCTGGGGGATTTGGTGCCTGAAATGTCTATTTGTCTTGGGAGGGTGTGATAAAATAATGGGATTTAGCAGACACTCAAAGACCCACCTGGAGATTAATCTAAACTGATTGAATCAAGTGAGAGTGATTGACTGCTGATTAGCCTACTTCAAAATTAACTAGATTGTAATCATACCTGGCTAGCCCTTAATGGATTTGGAGGATGCCAACCAATCAGCTTGAAGCAGTGTGTAAGGACTGCCTCTGTTCCAGACCTATAAAAAGCTTCCACAATCAGTTTGCTAAAGAGTTCCTGATTAAAGCAGGCTCATGGAGGAGGACTTGAGGAAGAACCCAACCAGGCTGGAACTCTATTGGAGATAGGCCTTTTCTTAACTTTCTGAACTCCATGTTAATACCTGTATGTTTTAATAAATGTTTAATGCCCAAAGACTGGTGCTGAAGCTTTTAATTTAAGGCGATCACACAATATAGATTTTAAACATCACAGTTTGGCGTCCATGAAGGAACTGCTGAACCCCTCAACCTTCTGATCTTCACATTGGGTAAGAAATTTTATGTTTGTAAGTTTCTCCTATTTTCATTGATTTTATGTGCTTGTCCCTTTAAATTTTCAATTGGGTTTCTTCTACCCACTAAGTACCTAAGTATCTCCTAAGTATCTCCTTTCCTCTGGTTAATCTGACAAACAGGGGATAAGATCATGTTAATGCTTCATTTTTGTGGATTTTCTATTTTGATTTTTCTTTACCTGCTTTCACCTTTAACTAATAACTTTATAAAGCATTGGTATTATGAAAGAGAAAATAAAGGGGTTGAAGAAAAACAAGAGAAACTTTATCATCATCATATTTCAATAATCTGCTTCTATTACCATAAACTGGGACATATTTTGCCGAAATGCAGAAGTAGATAACAAGATATTAATATGAGATGTGGAGATTTTAGACATCGAAATAAAAAATGCTCTAAATTCACTCAGAGAAATAATGTCAGTTCAAATGTTACATAAAGGTTTCCTTTTTATGCCATTGTATCTACATTTTGAAATTAATAGTATAAGTTTGTTTTCATAGAGATTTTCATTCTTTTAAGATTGTGGGGTTTTTTCCAACTGATTATTTGATCAAATTATATAAAGTATTTCCTTGGTAAATTGATTACTATGACAAGTGTAAATTAATTCTAGAAATACTATTTTTACAAAAAATATTATTTGGAATCATTGTACATTGTAACTTATATTCTGAGTCAAAGCAAATTCACATTTTTTTTGCGGGGCAATGGGGGTTAAGTGACTTGCCCAGGGTCACACAGCTAGTAAGTTTCAAGTGTCTGAGGCCGGATTTGAACTCAGGTACTCCTGAATCCAGGGCCAGTACTTTATCCACTGCGCCACCTAGCCACCCCCCAAATTCACATTTTTTGTGATCATTATTATCCTAAAATTTTAAATCCATATGAGACTTGGATTATGGGAATTTACCATTTAAGACATTAATTGCCTTCACTCATAAGAGGAATACATAAAGAGCAGACACTGAACTCTCACAGAAGGGGAGACATGTATGAAGTCCAGGTACTGAAATGACTGATGACTGGAAGTTTTCATCCCACCTATCTCATTCTATACCTGGCTTCTATTCCCCCTACGATATGCCTGATGCCATGGATGTCTCAATCCCATGCATCTGATTAAGCCTGACTCAGTTTCCTCCAATATGTTCAGTGGCATGGATGTATATCCCATCCACCTATTTTAAGCCTGGCATACTGCATGGGTTGTATATATTGCTCAAGTGTAGGAATGCTCATATCCCATCCATTCTCTATTCTTTTATGGTAATCCCCATAATTATTGAGTCTCATAATGGCATGAGGATAATTAGGCAGATGATACAAAAAGTGATGAAATGAAGATTTAAAAAATTCTTGTCTTCTCAATTCATGTTTTTAAGAACTTTCATTGTTTGATTTGATTACTGGCAAAGCTCTTTAAAGTTGTGTTAAGCTCAATTTTGTAGGAAACTTTTCCTAGCTGATTACCAGCATCTACACATTTGAAACACCTGAAAAGACTTCCATTCCATGACTACACCCAGAGGACATCCCAAGAATCATCTGAGAAAAGACTTTCAAAGACTTAATTATTTTTTTACTGTTTCATCAAGGAACACCTATTCCTAGAAGAAACAAAGAGGGGAAATGTAATAAACATTACAAGGGGAAGAGTTTAAACCTTTGGGAGCAAGTGACACCTGGAAGAGGGGGAAAGGGAACACAGGGAGGATTTTCTGGCAAATGGGGTAGGGGAAGTCAACAAGAGAGAGTACAGATAAGTTGGGGGAGGGGAAAAGGGGGGAAGGTGTTCTACCATGGGGCAGTGTTCTCTCCACCACCTGCAATAATTGGCATTGTTCTGAGAGAAAGGCACAATGGAAAAGGAGAATGCATAGAGTAAAGCCTATAAAGCAGCTCCAGAAAGCACCTAGAAGGAGGAGCCTAGAATGGATATCTTGGAAGTTTTGATTGTGTAAAGAATACAGAGACCAGATGATTATAGGGGTTATGGATCAGAGAATGAGGGTCTAGAGTAAGCAGAAAGAGAATATGGATAATGAAGAGAGTGAGAGAAATTCTTTTTGGAAAGGAAGGCAAAAAATGGAAGTGAAAGTAATGAATAGGACTAGCTGAAAGAAAGGAGAGCAATGAGACGTCTCCTTGACTAACTGGGAGGAAAAAAGAGGGAGAAGAAATTTATAATCAGATAACAGCAGGAGAGAAAAAGGAACTAATAAATAAAACCCTAAAGAGAAAAGGAAACAAATGAGAAGTGGGCATCAGGGCTGAAAGGAAGAGGGCCAGTGCAAACAGGGCCACCTTTTTAAAAAAAGATGAAAGTTACTAAAGGAATATGATATTATGTTTATGGCAGAAGAGAGGAAAATCATAACTTGAAAATAAGCAATTTTAGAGACAGAGGAAAATATAAACCTAACTTTTTAAACTTTAATATGAGTAGACTTTTTTCTTTTCTAAAAAAATACCATTTGTCATATAAGATGACTTTCAGGGAGGGGGAAAGGGAGGGATACGTGGGATACTATGGTAATATAAGGAATAGAATATCAATAAAAACATTTTTTAAAAACAGTGAGGGGCTGTGTGACCCTGGGCAAGTCACTTAACCCTCATTGCCCCACTCCCCACCCCTTCAAAAAAAGACTAGCTGCAAAAAACCAGTGAGGGGGAACACAACTTGTGGGAGCTTGAACCAATAACATCATAGAAGAATGCCCAACCCCTCTTGGGCACCCACAGAATCCTGAGAGGAAGATGTAACCTGTGAAGATAGTGGAGCAGAGAGTGCTCACTCCATTTAGATATTTGAAGTATCTACATAGAGATGATAATTGATCCTATGGGAATAGAGGAAAACATTTAAGAAAGAATAGAGAAAGGAGATCAGAGGGTTCATAATAGGAATTTAGTGGAAACCCATGTTTTGGTTTGGGGTGAAAGGCAATGATCCAGAAAAGGTCCAGGGGAAAAAAAGATCCACAAGGGGAGGAGGTGTCAGACAACTAGGAGAATCAAGAAAAAGCAGCATCATAGGAGCCAAGGAAGAAGAGATTATATAGGAAGAGAAAGACAGGGGAAACAGTATTGACATGGGGCTTAGGATGACTAGATAACAGGACAAACATATCAAGAAATTAAGGGACTATTAAAGTTTAAACTGACCAACTAGATATCAGGACAGACACACCTAAGAAGTAAGGGGAGATAAAATTCTATAGCAGGAAAGTCAATTCAATGTGGCTACTACCTGACCCGAACCAGGAGAGAGAGATATTCCTAAACAAACAAACCCTCAACTCTTAGGAATGACAAATGACAAGCATCCCACCCCCAAAAGGAACTTTCCGTTTTCAGGTGGTCACCCTATCTATCCTCTATAAAGCTTTTTGCCTTCCTTCTGTTCTGGGAGGAGAATGTTTTCAAGCTCTCCTCCCCTTGAAGCTAAGTTTTCAACTTCCCTCTCCAACTCTTTCCCTATCACCCAATAAAGGACCATTTTAATTCTAATTGTATTGTGTGTGGGAGTATAATTCTATACAGAGGAATACCTAAGGACCCCCACCACAATTTCCCCTTGACAGTATCATAGGGTAGAGCATGAATGTCTTCTGTATATATTTGTTCTAATCCAGCAATTCTTCCTGATTTCACTACTTTCACAACCCTTGGGATGATCAGCATATTTGGAGCTCACCTGAAGCTCACTGCAGTCTCATTTTCCCTCCTTGCTTTTTGCTATTTTCCAAAGTGATACTATGCATAATCTTTCACCATCCTCCCCTTTAGTATTTTACAAACTAGTTTGTACTCTAAACTGGTTTTGCCTCTGCCTGCCCCATGTCTGTGCTTAGCAAGTTAATCAAGGGTATGAGCTGAAACAGCTTCTATTAGGTTCTTTTGGTCTCCTCCTTGTGGCTACTACTTTACATTGATTAAACTTCTTGAAGAAATTGTGATAATCAGAGATTATGCCTAACTTTGGCCACTTTCATTTTTTTCAGAGTGAACAGCATATTTGAGTAGGTCAAATTGTCCCTCTCTTTATCCTTTTTTCTAATTTGGTATTCATTTTTTGCTTTTGTTCAAACTTGTTGATGATCTGATTGCATGTAGCCAGCTAATTTGGAAATAAATACCAAGTTAGTAACCAATCCTTCCTGTCTGATAAGATATTGTTGATTTCATTGTGTGTTTGTGATGTTTTCCATACTCAGCATCTTCCAACTCTCTTTTTGAAGATAATATTTATAATGCACACATATGTGGCTTTGGAGTAGTCAACAAGCCTGTAGTTTCTTTCATTTTTAAATCCTAAATCTTGTTTTCCAACATATTATTCACCATCCTTTCTTGTGTCCACTTTTACATGAAAGTCATTGAGTGCTACAGTTGACTTAGATTTGAAGAATCCTTTCAAGTTCTTCATAGAATTTTTCTATTTCTTCATTTTGTGAAATAGATGTTGGCATAGAACGTGTATTTGTTTTCCTTGTAGTACTTTTATTGGGGGACAGGGCTGATCACAAGCATTGTAAAATAAGATATGTGGTCAAGTATCTCATGAAATAATGTTTCAGAAAAAAATAAGAACCAATGTTTCACATGATTTCACACACACACACACACACATATACATATATATATATATATATATATCTTATTTCTGATTGCTTTACTGTTTAAGGGAAGGGGGAATAAAGGGAGGGAGAGAGGTCTTGAATCTGGAACTCTAAACTTTTTTTAATGCTTACAAATTGTTCTAGTATGTAATTGGGCAAAAAATAAAATATGTCAAATTTATAGAGATAATAATGTACTTCTGAAATTGTATTTCTGAAAAGTAATGAAAAAATTCTACTTCTATGTCTCATTGAAGCAAGGTAGTAATGTAGTGTTGATTAAAGAGCAAACCCTCTTGCAGATTCTATGTAGCTATAAAAGCTTTAAATACATCTCCAGGGAATATCTTACCTATATATGGTGGGGCTGATCACTAGTAGGTTGGCCAAGAGGTGATGAATTCTTTAGCTATAGCAACTTACCGAAAAAGAAAAAGAAAGAAACACCAAATACTAAATGTCTCTGAGTTTTCTGTGATCCTCTACTACTGCTGATGCTGGTCACATGGTAGGAGTGGGGAAGAGGATGCTAAGAATCATACCATTTTTAAACTATCTATAAAAATTAATTTAACTATTTCAGCCTAAATGTGAAAGATATATCCAATGTCCAATGATGATATACTTTTGGGGAAGTTGAGTTACATTGACATTGATATTCTTGCTGTAAACTAAACCAGAAATCATTCAAAATTGTAGTTAAATGGAAAGATAACTTGTGGGTTCTCTTTAGAGAAGCAAATAAAGGAGTTTTCATCATATGGCAATAAGAAACATAATTTTATGTTATGTGGTTTCATTAACTTCCTCTCTCATATATGTGTATGTATGTGTATATTTATATTAATTTTTTTCTTTGTAAAGAACCCTCTAGAAAATGTATCTTTGTGGTATGGAATGTATGGCAGAAAGAGAAGATTAAGAGGAGCAGATGAAGCCAGCACAGCCAGGCTGGACCCAGACTTTCAAACCCCTAGCCATTTCTTTTTCTGTCATAGTACCTCATTTCTGCCCCACTGCCTAAAAGAGGTTAAGCTTGCTAAAATTTGCCCATATATTTTGAAGTCATTCATCTTATTTCTAAAGAGCACCATATTAGTGAAAGATAAGTTTCCAGTCATCATTCTTTAATAAAGGGAGGTGGTCTTAGTAGAGAAAAACAATACAAATAAGTAGGCATCTCAACTTAGTCTTACTTAGGGAAAGTATCTTTCCCTTGCCCTCCCCACCCCCCCCCCCTATGATATCAGGAGCACAGTGAACCCCTCTCCTAATGATACTTTCTCTGCTCTGGGCTTTGTTGTTGCCTGAAATTCCACAATTAGAGAGAACTTCATTATTTTGTCTCTTGTCAAAATACAAATGCCTCTGGGATTGGTAACACATTGCCAGTTATTTACACCTTGGGAGACAGCTGTGGTACAATGGAAAGAGAGCTGGATTTGAAATCAGAGGACCTGTGTGAACCTGGGCAGGATACAAAATCCATCTGGAACTCAGTTTCCTCACCTGTAAATTAGGGGCTTGGATTAGATCTAAGGTTGATCAGGCCTAGACTTTGTATCTGTTATCCTGGGACCAGCCCAGGTGGGTTTGGGAAAGCTCATCATCAGACTGTTGGCCATTAGGTGATGATTAAAAAAAAACAACAACAACACAACAGCTCATTAAATCATCTACTAAGATGAAGGAGTTCCAATTTGTGCCAGTGGAGGGAATACCCACATCAGTGAAATCACAAATTATTTGCCATAAATAGAAGCACATTAATTTTCCATAGGATCATAGAGTGGGCAAAAATCATTGAACTTAAACTTCATTTTACAGATTTAAAAAATAGGTTCATATAGATGGTTTGCCTTTTCTAAATCTGCATTGATCATTAATTATTGGCAGAGATAGGACAAGAAGTCAAGTCTGCAACTCACTAACTACATATATATGCATGTATACAAACAAACACTCACACATAGAAATGAACAGGAGGAGATCCAGAGTAATAAAAGATTCAGGAAAGGTTTAAGGGTAGTCTAGGAAGTTTTGGTGTTGTTGCTGTTCCTGTTGTCCTTTCATCACAACCACCTCACACTTCCATCCCTCTCTCCTCAAACTATACTATAACATAGGATTCAACCCAGCTTCCAAGATGTCTGGCACCAATTGGTTTGCTATGTCTTGGGGCTTTGCCTAATGTATCCTTATGTCCTTCTTCCCCCCCCCCCCCCCCGCACAAGGCAGAGTCCTGGACTCACTCTCTTGACAGAGATTTGTGACCCAAAATCTAAGGTCTCCCTCCACAATCTCCCCCAACCCAACTACAAAGTGAATTGATGGCATCTTTTCTGCTGCTTGCTCTAGGCATCAGAGTTTCTAGTTATGACTCTGCTATAAACCCATAGAATTAGGAAAATTCATTTTCTCCAATAAGCATCAGCTAATAAATAAGAAAATAGCCCGGAAATGCAACCCCAAAGTACTCAGTCAAAGTTAAGAGAGGCAATTAGAGAAAAAAGTGCGTGGATAATCCACAAACTGAAAGATCAGCCCCAGGATAATTAAATCAACAGTGGTGGGGATTTATTTGCTGGTGTATTCTCTGCATCTGGGGGGGGGGAGAATAATACATCAAGTACCCTGTATAGCATTGAGCAAAAAGAGCATACTCATATTATTTGAGATCTTTTCTACAATGCCTGCCCTGTTTCAAGACTCAGCTCAAGAGTTACCTCCTACCCTGGGCCCTTTCTGAACCTCCCAACAAGTGCTACCTACTCTCACCCAATTACTTTGTATTTACTCTGTATATATTTTGTACCTACTTTTATAGCATGTCCCAAAAGTCTTAGTACTCAGTGCTCTAATAGTTTAACTAGCCTTAAACTTTCTTTAAAAGCTTAAAACTCTACTAAGGGGGCAGCTAGATGGCGCAGTGGATAGAGCACCGGCCCTGGAGTCGGGAGTACCTGAGTTCAAATCCAGCCTCAGACACTTAACACTTACTAGATGTGTGACCCTGGGCAGGTCACTTAACCCCAATTGCCTCACTAAAAAACAAACAAACAAACAAAAAATCCTCTACTAAGACTTTGGGACACCCTGTTTATTTTTTATTTGCATATTGCTTCCCCCCATAAAAAATATGTTTTTGTATCTTCAGTATCCGACACAGTGTCTAGTATGTACTAGGTGTTTAATAAATGCTTGTTGATTGATTTTTCCAAACTCCAACATGTTCCAAGCATAGTAATAGCAACAGTTGTTGCAAAATGTAAACAGTAATGAATAAGCCTCAATATAAGAAAGTCATATAGATGAGTATGCTATTTTTATCAGCTTCCTGGCCCACTTTCCTTGTTAAAGACTGTATAGCAGGGTCATGAGCTCTTTATAGCTTTTGACTTTGAAAGAAAAATTTAAGGGAATTTCCTAAAAATGATCAAGTCATGTAAACACCTAGCTTGTCTATTTTAACTTCCTTACATTTAACAGAATTCTAATGAAGAGAATATATTATGTTGTTTTGTCCTTTGTTTTCAAAGAGGACCAGTGTAATGTCTTGACTCAAGCATGAATTGGATTCAAGTGAGGCAGAGTTGCACAAAGTCATCAGCCTCACTCTCTCTTAGAGTCATTGGAGGCCAGTGGCAAAACAAAAATCAGGATGGCTGGAGATGGCCTGGGATTGGTGCCTTACACATCTAATCAAGGTCTAAACTCTTTTCAGTACCTGCTTCAGCTGCTTCCATGGCTGTTGGAACTAAATAGTTAACAACAATAAGGATAATAATGATAGCACTTATTTTTGTTTGTTTATTTGTTTCGGCAGGGCAAAGAGGGTTAAGTGACTTGCTCAGGGTCACACATGATAGCATTTATATAGCACTTAAAGGCTTGCAAAACATTTTACAAACATTATCTCATTTAATCCTCACAACAACTCTGGGAGATAGGCAGGATTATTATCCCCCTTTTACAGATCCCTTAACCGAGGCAGACAGGTGACTCCACACAGCCAGGAAGTATCTGAGGTCAGCTTGAACTCAGGGTTTCCTGACTCCAGGTCCTGTGCTCTACCCACTGCAATATGGTGACATGAATTTCAAATTGTTAGGTAACATTTTACAATATGCCTTCTGAAAGATTCTGTTTTTATTTCTAGTGCATTGAATGCATGAAGGGAAATAGGAGGAGGTAAGACTGGAAATGTAGATTGTTAAGTTGTGGAGGGTCTTGCATATCAGGTGAATTGGGGGAAAACATTGGATTTGGTTTCAGAAACTTTGAATTGGGCCCTACATAAAGAAATTATCAGAGGCAGAGCCAAGATGGTAGAGGAAAGACAGTAAGCTCTTGGAACTCACAATACAATTGCTCCAAAAAAACCTCCAAATAATGCCATAGGACAATTCCTGGAGCATCAAAACCCACAAAAGAATGGGCTGAGATCATTTTCCAGCCAAAGATGACTTAGAAGGTTGGAAGGAGGGAGCTGCTGTGCTGAGGCAGGAGTGGAGCCCAACCCCAGTCACACTGACACAGATCCAGTCCTAGGCAGACGGAGCCATGGAAAGAGACCCCCAGAGCCTCTGAATCAGCTGCAGTGCCAGTGTTTTCTAGAACTAAATTCACAGCCTGGTGAGAGGGCTGAGCAGTTGGAAGAGGGGAGATTAAAGGTGTCTCCGATGTCACTGAGGCTGAACTTGGGGTTTTCACCCCTGCTGGGAACCAGGAAGTAGACTTGAGTGGCAGTAGCTCAGGTGGGGGAGGAGCACAAGCTTGTTGGAGCTAACAACCACAGCTCACAAAGTTTTGCTGATTAATTAGCAAGTTGGCCTGGGGTTATCTATAGACCAGGGAACAGGCCAGGAGAGTGAAGAACCTGCCCTTCCTTAAATCATACCACCTGGGACCCCCTGAAGCTTGGGACAGTGCAGCCTAGAAACAGTGCCCCACTTTAGGGAGTTAAAAATCAAGTAAAAGATAGGCAAGATAAGTAGACAGAGAAAGGTGAGGACCATAGAAAGTTTCTTTAGTGACAAGGAACCCTCAGATACTCTGAATTGAAGTCCCTCCTTTATAACTTATTACCTGAGTGATCAAAACAAGTCACAATTGCTTTGAGTATCCATTTCTCCACTTATAAAATAAGGTAATTGTACCAGATTAGAAGTTTTCAAAATTTTGGCCTCAAGGTCTCTTCTCATTCTTAAAAATTAATGAGCCCCCCAACAAGCTTTTGTTTATATAACTTATATCTATCAATATTTACTATATTGGGAATTAAAACTGATAGAATTTTTAAATATGTATTTATTTTTGAAAACAATAAAAACTAATTATATGTTGGTATGAATAACAAATTTTGATTTAAAAATAACTATTTTTCAAAACAAAAAAATAATGAGTTGTATTGTTTTGCATATTTTTAGAAATCTCATTAATGTCTAGCTTAATAAAAGGCAAAATCTGTATTCTCATAACTATTTCTGCATTTACTCTGTTGTCATGTTGTTTTGGTTGAAGAAAATCTGGCCATACACCTAATGTAGTTGGAATATGCAACTAATGTCTTTGTATTCTTATGAAAGTAGTTTTGACCTCATGGATCCCCCTGAAAGGGTCTTGGTCCCTAGAGGACTGAGGACCATATGACCCCACTTTGAGAACTGCCATGGGGCAGCTAGGTATCGCAGCGGATAAAGCACTGGCCCTGGATTCAGGAGGACCTGAGTTCAAATCCGACCTCAGATACTTGACAATTACTAGTTGTGTGACCCTGGGCAAATCACTTAACCCTCATTGCCCTGAAAAGACAGAAACAAAAGAGAACTGCCATAGTAGATTATCTAAATCCCAGGAAATCTCTGACTTCCAGGCCAGTACACAGTTCTATATCACCATCAGTTTCAGACCTTCCACCAGGAGCATATTTTGAGAGGGTGTAAGTAGAGGGAGAGAGGGGGAGAGTATGAGAACCCTAGAAATAGGAACAGCAGAAATGCTGTTCAGAGTAGGTGAAAATAGAGGCTAGATAATGGAAAGATAACTTTTTATCTGCTTTACAATTTTGTTCAGGAATAGCCCCAGAGATAAGTGTTTCCTGTAAATACAGAGCACTATATTTGAAGGTTTGAAAATATATAGTATAGTCCACAATCCCTGGCAGGATAACTAGTCTTACTCAAAAAAAAACAAAAAAGGCAACCTACAACAAAGATTCCCTCCAGTGGGAAAGGAAAAAACCCCCAAAACTTCTCTCTCCTTTTTATTTTCCTGTTCCCCGCCTCTATCCCCCCATATACATACATTCACTGCTTTCTCCCTCCCTTCTAGTTGAATATTTGAGTGCCCATCGTGTGCATAATTGTGGGTCTCATCTGGGCATGGGCTGTCAATTATCCACAGCTGTTCCAGATACCTTCTGAGTCTGGCCATATTCACCTGGGGAAACATGGTATGTGGCATTGTTCCGTAGGGGGCTGTTTGTTTTCTGTGGAAATAATCTGCAGCAAAAGATCCTTCTTTGAAAGAGTCACTCAGCCTTTACAAAGCGCGTTGTTCAGTTCAGTCAGTAGCGTTAGCTTTCAGTTCTCTTCAAGGAACCTCCAAATGCTCTGACGCCCTAACCCATACCTTGCCAATAGTTTCAGAAAGAGGCTGTTGGAGTGAGCAGCCTATCTCAATGCAATTCCTATTGAAGCAGTGACGCATGTGCTTGTGTGTGGGGAGTGGGAGGGGGGGGCGGGGAGAGGGGTTATGCTGGTGTGAAAGGCTATTCTCTCCTTTCTCCAACCCATCTTTAGTGAATGCTTTTACTCTTTCCCAATCACTTTCTTAATTCCTCCTTGGGGGTGATGTTCTTTCTCTCGGAAGTTATGAGTTTCTTTCAAACCTTGGGGAAAACAAGGGGAGAGGAAATGTCCAAGGTGCTAGTACTCATACAAGTCATCCTCCCTCCAGTCAAAGCTATTAAAATCATTGCCTAGGAATGTCTTGGCCTAAGTTTTTCTCCCTGTTATAGGAAGTTATAAAAATGAATAAATAATTCTCTTTTGTTTGTTTCAGGAAGTCTCTCTCATCTCTCTGTGTGTGTCTCTCATTCCATCCTTGCTGCCTTTCCTTTGCGTCAAACTCTTAGGAAATGGAGATGGGGGATAGACACAGCTTTGCTGAGAAGGGAGTGTGGGAAAGAGAAAGGACAAAGAAGTGTGGAATCACTAGCTCTGTTCTCAGCAGCCTGAATGGTTCCCAGAAACTGTTTTGTGCAGCTTCTGCATAGCCCAGTCACATAGATATTGCCTCAGTGTTCCAACATTTGCTCCTCCTGGCTCCTACTCTCTGGCATGGCCACAGGTCCTGGTGGTCAGCACCTCCCTTCATACTGTTGGTTGCAATGTGTGGTAGGCTTATTAGAAATATTGTTTCCAAGGAGATCATTTCCTTTCCCACAGAAGGATTAACAGGGAATATGAACAAGAATCAAACAGGAAAATCGGTTTGATCTACTTCTGTGGAATTGTTCATAATACTAATAGCTAGTATTTATATAACACTTTAAAATTTGCAAAGCACTTCATTTGATCCTTACAACGACCATGTGACATGAATGTTATTACCATCCCCATCTTATAGATGTAGACAATGTGGCTTTCTGGCTCCAAATCCAGTACTCTACTACCTAGATACCAAACCAAAATACTAGAGTAGCTCCTAATCCCCAATGCTGTGTTCTAAGTATTGAAAGTATACCATTTGGGGCAGCTAGGTGGTGCAGTGGATAAAGCACCAGCTCTGGATTCAGGAGGATCTGAGTTCAAATCCGACCTTAGACACTTGACACTTACTAGCTGTGTTACCCTTGGCAAGTCACTTAACCCTCATTGCCCTGCCCCCCCCCAAAAAAGAGAAAGAATAAATTAATTAATTAAGAAAGACTGGTCATCTCTCCAGTTTCCAAAATCATCCCTTCAAACCTAAGATGAAAGCTAAGTTGAGTGGGTCTTTTTAAAAAAAGAAAGAAAGAAATATATCATTCAGGAAACATATGCAAGTCACTGTTTTCTAGGGCTACAGAGACAAAAATGACACCATTTTTTACCTTAAGAGCCTATATTCTGGGGGAATCAAAATAATACAAAGTAGGAAATTGAGTTGTGGAGAGAAATGAGATGAAATGGTCCAGGAATATTTAAAGGAGAGAGGACATTAATGTTTCAGGGTATCAGTGAAGGCTACACAAAGGAAGTGCTACCTGAACATTCTGATTGTGGAATTGAGGAGCTAAGGGCCCCAGCCATGGGGGAGGGGATGTGCAAAAGCCTAAAGACAGGAGGCATCACCCCCAAGGGAAGCCACAGAAAGGTTTTGAGTAGGGATAGGGCTTAATCAAACCTTTGCCTAGAGACAATTATTTTAGCAAGGATTTGGAGTATGGATTGGAGAAAGGAGAGAATGGGGATAAGAGTTTGCCATAAAAGTTTGGGCAAATGTTGATAAATGCCTGAATTAGGCTAGTGGCTCTCTAAGCAGAGAGAAGCAGTGCAATGGGAGAGATATTATGGAAGCAGAACCAATAGGACTGTGCAATAGATTTAAAATAGAAGATGAGGAAAAGGGATGAGTTCAGTATTGCTTCACAGTAGAGTACCTGGTGATTGGAAGGATGGTGGTGTTCCTTCACCGAATTCCAGAAGTTTTGTGAAGGCAAGTATGGATGTAGTGAGGAAGAGAATTTTCTCAGTTTTAGACTTGTTAAATAATATCCCATAACAGGATAGTCATCAGGCCAAGGAAATTGTGGGAAGTTAGAAGGTGTGGGGGTGTGCAGCATGTGCCCATGTTGGGCAGAAGGCACAAAAGAGATAGCCTTTAATGAACAATATCTTGGCCCATGTAGCATGGACTACCCAGAACATGAGTTGTTGGAACATTTCCATTCTGCTTAGCTGGTAAGCAGTCAGAAGGGTTATGTAATCATGAATCCCAATCATAGTACTCAGGAAATATTGAAGAGAGAGGGAAATAAGGCCCTCCTACTCTTCCATTCTACTAGAATTTCCATTTTGAATGGAGAGGGAAAAAAAAGTGTCAGCCCAAATGACTGTAGAAAGAAGGCAATATTTATTGACTAGAATTAGATTGAATGTAAATTTCTCACATGGTTGATTCTAGGTTTTGGAGAAGAGGAACAGGGTTGTATTGTAGACTATGATAACTCAGCATTTTTCATGTTGTAAAAGGAGAAAATTAATGGCCCAGGATATTGTCAATTCCTTGAAGAAAGGGACTGTTTTTGTTTTGTTTTGAACTTCACATCCCCCATTTGTAATTTGAGATGAATTGTTGGAAAGTAGTGATTACTTCCACAATTTAGTCCCAATAGCATTGCCCATGCTTATGTCATATCAGCTCTTTTATGCATCATGAAATGGAGAGTAAAGAGAAGATGGGGTGGGAAGAAAATAAATTCATGAGTCCAAGCAAAATGATAATGGCAAAATTCAAAGTGGCCAGTAGGGGACAGTATATCATACCACCCTGTGTGCATACAGCTTCATTTTCATATTCCTGTGGTACCACCATGTTAATAACACCCTATTGTCAACATTTCCTGTTCCTATAACTCTTAATACATGTGTGTTTTCTTATCTGTACTTTAAAGCTAAACAATTATAATGATAATGAGCTCAATTCTTTCCTTTGTTAAAAGGAGCAATGAATTCATCATTCACTAATCAACTTTGTACTTAAATGGGGCCCATGGGGTTATAGAGAATACAACAAATCACTACTACCCTCTAGTAAATGAAATATTTGCTCCACAAAATCCTACGCACCTGAAATTTTATGTATTTTTAAGCTAAGTTTAACAATAAATGTTGTTGATATTTATATTTATAATTAATAATTGTGATTACTTCCTTCTCATCTTGGCAGCTGCTATGTTCTAGTGAAGTTAAGGTCAGAAAGTGGAGAAAAGAGCATGAAATCAGCCCTGACCTTAGTCTCTGTTTGAATGTGGGAAGCAGTACCAGGTGTCACAGCTGCATCCCTTGTCCTCCCATCGGTAGAAAACTGATGGGAAACAAAACTTAACCCTGGGAAATTCTAGTATCATTTGGATTTACAGAAGCCCCTGGGTAAAATGGGTCCTATCCTGGAAAGACATTGGCTACTAACTAAGAAGTTCTTCCCTAAGGCTTCTATGGGAAGTCCCTGACAAACTTCTCTTTCCTCATCCATGTCCATATTCATGACCTTTTCATTCATATCAACAAGAGAGAAGATAAGCAATAAAGAAAAAAGCAAGTCATCCTACCAGTAAATAGTTATGCAATTTATAGTTGGAAGGGATTTTTATGATCAACTAGTCCAATCAACTGGCTCAACATGTAGCTAAAGATACCAAGTCCCAGGGAAGGGAAGTGATTCATACAATTGGTGAGAGGGCACTCAAGGTGGGCATGTTTTGAGTGTTGTTTCTGTGTTTTGGATGGGGAGAAAAAGAGGGGAAAACATTGTACTTTGGAGTCAAGAATCTTGTGTTCTAGTTCTACCCCTGCCATTGACTCATTGTGTGACTTTAGACAAGTCATTAAACCTCTCTAATCTTCATTGTTCACATCTTAGAAATGTATGACTCTCATTCCCCAATTGAGAAATGGTCAAAGGATATGAACAGGCAGTTTTCTGATGAAGAAATCAAAGCTCTCTATTCCCACATGAAAAAATGTTCTAAATCACTATTGATTAGAGAGATGCAAATTAAAACAACTCTAAGGTACCACCTGACACCAATCAGATTGGCTAAAATGACAAAAAAGGAAAATAATAAATGTTGGAGGAGCGATGGGAAAATTGGAACACTAATGCATTGCTGGTGGAGCTGTGAACTGATCCAACCATTCTGGAGAGCAATTTGGAATTATGCCCAAAGAGCTACAAAGCTGTGCATACCCTTTGACCCAGCAATACCACTCTTGGATCTTTTTCCCAAAGAGATCATAAAAAAGGGAAAAGGACCCACATGTACAAAAATGTTTGTAGCTACTCTTTTTGTGGTGGCAAGGAATTGGAAATCGAGGGGATGTCCATCAATTGGGGAATGGCTGAACAAGTTGTGGTATATGAATGTAATGGAATTCTATCGTGTTGTAAGAAATGATGAGCAGGTGGAATTCAGAGAAACCTGAAAGGACTTGCATGAACTGATGATGAGTGAGATGAGCAGAACCAGAAGAACATTATACACAGTATCATCAACACTATGTGTTGACCAACTGTGATAGATTAGATTCTTCTCACCAATCCAATGGAACAAGAATGTTCCAAAGGACTCATGATGGAAAAGGCTCTCCAAATGCGGGGGCGGGGGAGGGGGGGGAAGGAACTGTGGGATATGGATGCTGATTGGACCATACTATTTCTTTTGTTTTGATGCTGTTGGTTTTCTGATTTCAGGTTTTTCCTTTGTGCTCTGATCCTTCTCATATATGATGACTAATGCAGAAATATGTTTGATGTTATTGTGTATATTTAACCTATATCAGATTGCCTGCTGTCTAGGGGAGGGGGGGAGGGAGGGGAAGGAGTGAGAAAAATTTGAAATTTGAAATCTTATATAAGCAAATCTTGAAAACTATTTCTAAATGTAACTGGAAAATAATAAAATACTTTTATTTAAATTTTTTAAAAAGAAATGTATGACTCTAATCCCCTCTCCTACTCAGTCACAAGCATGTTGTCAGAATAAAATGAGATGATAAATGTGACAACCGTTTTTGGAAATAGTGTTGCACACAATTAGGGTTATACTTGATTTAGAATTCAGTATATATGTCAAGTCCAAAGATTGACCACAGATATGCTCAGTCACCCAACATCTTCTTACACAGTTTGATATGATGCTTGAGCATGTTGGGCAAGAGTATATTATTGCACATTTGCTTTTTTAAAAATCTGAGTGATTAATAAAGAAGAGGAAGCAAACTAAATACTGTCACAATCCTTCTTAGAAGAGTTTTTAGAGGGAGGCAGCTAGGTGGCGAAGTGGATAAAGCACCAGCCCTGGATTCAGGAGGACCTGAGTTAAAATCTCGCCTCAGACACTTGACACTTATTTGCTGTGTGACGCTGGGCAAGTCCCTTTACCCTTATTGCCCTGCCCCCCCCCCAAAAAAAAAGTGTTTTTAGAAACACCAACTATTTTAGATACGATAACATTTAAATGTAACTCAGTGGGGGGCAGCTAGGTCGTGCAGTGGATAAAGCACTGGCCCTGGATTCAGGAGGACCTGAGTTAAAATCCTGCCTCAGACACTTAGACACTTACTAGCTGCATGACCCTGGGCAAGTCACTTAACCCTCATTGCTCCACAAAAAAAAAAGAAAAGAAAAGAAAAAGAAAAGGTAAAAAAACTGTTAACTCAGTGGTACCAACAAATAGTAGTTATCTGGTAGGAAAAGCATTGTTCTACCCCCTTGATTTATGATTGTCCTATCTAGAAACTTTTCACTCCAACTAAATGAGTATTCTCACTGTCCCCAAACAAATTTTATTTTCCAACCTTCAAAATTTGCTCAAGTTGCTCTCTGTCATTTGAAATTCCTCTATCTCTCTTACCTCCTCTTAAAAGTATTTTCCTTCCAGCTCCCCAGAGGTGACCTCTGTAGTTAGCCATACCATTCAGAGTAGTCATAGGATTTTAGACCTGTCCATCACTGGTTGCCCAATGTTAACTTTTGTGTATTTATTCTGTCTTCCAAAAGCAATTGTAAACTCCTATAGGGCCAAGATTTCTTTGTTTAGACCTTCTCCTCCCCTTAGTTCAGAGCTTAGTTGAATGCTTTGCCCATACTGTATTACGTACTTTGTCAATAACTATTGTTAGAGAATTACTTCTCATCTTACAACTAAATCAGCCCCTCCCTCCAAATATCCCTGGTCATACATCTCCTGCAATTACCTATGAAGCCCCCTGCTCTCCATGGTAGACCTTGCTAGCTAATGCAGCTACTGAGGAATCAGTCCCAGCTTTTTCCTTTCACTAACTGATAAAGCTCATTTGATCACTAATCCCTGGCTCAAGAAACAGAGTTCCCCACTGACCTGCCTGGTCTCTTTGCGACTGATTGCTTCCTTGGGTTTGTGATCAACTGTATCATCATTTGATCCAACCACTCCCAACTTATACATCTCTCTTCTCCTTCTCAGTTAAACTCCTTGAAGAGGAGTCTATATGAAGTGTTTCTACTTCCTTTCCTTTCACTTGATGATAAACTCTTTGCATTCTGGCTTCTGTTGTTATCATTCAACAAAAACTGCTCTCTCCAAAGTTACCAATGATAATTGTCAATTACTCTATTTTTCTGAATACTCTTTCTCCTCTGGGTTTTCATGACATAGCCTCCTGGTTCTTCTCCCACTTGTCTATTCAGTTTCCTTTGTTGAATCTTCATCCAGGTCATACCGAGGAATTCTGGGTGTTCCCCAAAGGTCTGTCCTGCACCCTTCTCTGATTTCCCTCTATTTGATCTTGCTTGATTGTCATAGGTTCAGTTATCATCTCTGAAGATGCTTCCTTAATCTCTCTAAATTACAGTAAACAATGGGCTACCTTGAACCTATCTTTTGCCATTGTGCATGTCAGTGCCTGCTTGGGCTTAACTGTCCTGAGCTGGGCCAAGCATAATCCTCTTAGGTTGGAGCCTGACTCTTCCTCCCTATACTGTGACACAATATTACTGTGGCCCTGAGCTCTCTTGCACTGCCACTGTTGGGACCTGACTCTATTCCTTCTATGCCAGGCTTGACTTTGTTGGGGAAACCACTGTCCCCTTCTATTAGGGGCATATAAGTGGCACAGTAGATAGAGTGCCTGACCCAGCCATTGACACTTACTAGCTGTGTGACCCTGGGCAAGTCAATTAACTGCTATCTGCCTCAGTTTTCTCATTTGTAAAATGGGGATAACAATAGCACCCAACTCCCAGGGTTGTTGTGAGGATTATGAGATCATAATTGTAAAGTGCTTAGCACAGTGTCTGGTACATAGTATGTGCTATATAAATGTTATCTATATATGTTTGAGCAAGTGTTCCCCTACCCCATACCTGTGCCCCACTCTGCCCCACTGTACAGAGTATTACTGCTAGTCTGCAGTGCAACTGCCCTCCTATATTTGGCAGGAGTGTTGCGGATGCTGCTATTGCTCTCGCCTGACTCTTCCCCTCTTTATTGAGGCTGGATGCTGTAAGCCACAATGTCACTGTACCTAGCTGCTCCACCCCAGTTGGTGAGGACATGAACTGCCCTCTGAGATGGCCCAGGTAGCTCCAAAAAGGGAATAAGCCTTTATGTCACACCTACTATATATCAGATACCATATTGAGAGCTTCCCCCCCCAAAAAAACCCCCACTATTATTGTATTTGAGTCTCACAACAACACTGCAGGGTAGGTGCAAAAGATTCTGGCTGGTCATGCCAGGGCTTGGGTTCCCCTTCTTGTCAGTATTCACCCCCTCCAATTCAGAAAATTACTCCTGCTACCAGCCAGCCCCAACTGAGGGACTCGGCAGATCCTGATCTCTTGAAATCCCAACACCAAGGCTATCAGCAAGATAAGGAACATCTGGCTCGGGATTGCCCACCTATAATGTTATCAAATTCCCAAAAGATATTCCTAGGTCTTCAGGATTTAGGAATAAGGAATCAAAATTCCTGAGAATTATTAGAAATTCCTGAAATCATGTTATTCTATATTTTTCATAACATTTTATTTATATATTTTTAAATAATAATGTATGGTCATAATAATAAACAGTAAAGCATTTTTCTACATTAAAGTTATTTTTAAAGTTTGTAAGTTTATAAAAGTTTCTGTAAAAAAAGTTTTATGTAAAAATATAATAATAAATATATGGTTTGTCATTATATATCATGACCATTATTCAAAACATCTAACAATGAACTGATTTCCTTTATCTTTCATAAAATACAACATTTTTCATACTCTTTATTCATTATGCTGGAGTAATAATCAATAATTAATGAATAAGAAATATTCGATTTAGCAGGATTTACAAAGAGTTGTAGATTTATATTCAAATACTGGGAAATATAAGCAGGCATTACTAGGTTGTATACAAACAATGTAACATTCAGATCACCTAGAAAGGTTAATCATATGTGAAAATTACCAATTTACAAAAATATTGTGTTTTCCAAAACTTATTTCCTGGAAAACCTCTCATACAATTTTTTTTGGTGGGGCAATGGGGGTTAAGTGACTTGCCCAGGGTCACACAACTAGTACATGTCAAGTGTCTAAGGCCAGATTTGAACTCAGGTCCTTCTGAATTCAGGGCCGGTGCTTTATCCACTGCACCACCTAGCTGCCCCCACCTATCATACAATTTTGATAAAATATACTATGTTTATAAACATTAACATTTACCTTATTTGTAAGAATGATTCAATGATAACATCAGACAGGGCCACAGACACATGATTAAGTTAAAAGTTAAAAAGTAAGATGGCAAAAGTTAAAAGTAAGATCAACTGATTACATTGTGATCACTTCTCTCCTACATGCTCCAGTTTTGGTTCCCAGGAAATGTCAACCTTAAATGACATCAATAGGTTCCTTCAAACCAAAACAAGCCAAGTTGATTGTTAACATTTAATTCTCATAGGAAGACTATCACACTTCCCTTCCTATTTCCCTATTGGGTAAGATAGATTTCTATACATGACTGAGTGTGTGTATGGGTGTATACATCCATACACACACAAACATACATATATGTGTCTGTATGTGTATATGTGTGTATATATATGCACATACATACATACTGTACAAAAATATTATTAACAACTATATCTAACCTGGAAAATTTATATAATTGGATTTATGAAAAATTATAACTAAATGAAAAATTATAGGTTTAGAGAAATTATCATTGGATTCTACGTCCCTTCGTGGTCGCCATTAAAATGTGAAAATATTTTTGAATTGACTAGCCTGATTTGGGGGGACTAAACTGACTGGAGGACTAATCTGGGGACTTTTGACTATTTGGCTATCTGACTGCTATTAATTTAATGTGGGCCATTTATAAAGTTCCACCACACTGCTCCACTCCCAAAATTGATAAGCAAAATATTAAGAAGCCTTTTAACCAAATAATCAAAGCAGAGTTTATTTATGAGATACTATTTAAAATTAAGAATACAGGGAAATACAATGTACAACCTGACTGTGTTGTGGCACATCTCTTTCCCACCTGCTGTGCTTCGAACTTCTTGAATACAATAAGGGCCTTAGCTGCAAGAGGCCTTAGGGCACTCAGGTCCTTTATTCTAACTCCAAGCCCCTTTCACTTTGTAAATCCCCCTGCTTCTAACTTTCCTCTCCTTACTGCCACCACTGAACCCCTGTGTTTCTCTCTCACTGACCTTCTGTCTGTCTGCTCTGTCAGTCTGCCCTTCGGCCTCTCTTTTCTCTATTCCTAGTCCTTCTCGTCTTCTCCTGCATCCTTGTAGCCCCCTGTCTGTCTTCTCCAACCTTTGCCGTCTCCTCAGCAGTCACTTGACTTCTTCTTGTCCCCCGAACCTCTTCTTAGCCTCTCTCATCCGCCCCCCCCACTTGCTGTCTAACTCCCAGGTCTATATATACCTTTTCTTCTCTCCACTCAAATCTCGGGGCTTCCTGCACCCCCACAGACCAAGCTAATCCTCCAGCCAGGGCTGTGGCTGGTGTGGGGGGGGGGGGTGCACTGCAGCTTCACGTGCCTCAGCACAGGCTACGCCAGAGCCCAGCATCTCTCAGATACCTCCACTCAGGTCGGAGAGAGCTGGGGGCTTTGTCCCCCCAGCTGTCTGACCTGGCATCTTGTACAGCTCATGGGGCTTTTTGGCTCAGCTGAAGCTAAGGAGGAGGGGCATCAGCCCCTCCCACACAGAAGAGACCCTGAGGGCCTAAGGCTTTCCAATCTCAGCCCAAAGGTAGGGTCCCCAAATCAAAATAAATTTCCACAATACACATACACATATATTCTTCTCTCTTTGAATCAATTCCAATGAGAGTAAGGGGGGATGGGACAGCTAGGTGCTGCAGTGGATAAAGCACCAGCCCTGGATTCAGGAGGACCTGAGTTCAAATCTGACCTCAGACACTTGACACTTACTAGCTGTGTGACCCTGGGCAAGTCACTTAACCCTCATTGCCCCACAAAATAAACAAACAACAACAACAACAAAAAAACCAATGAGAGTAAGGTTTGAGCATGGTCCCCTCCCCCGTTTTTCCCCTCCACTTATAAAAGCTCCTTTTCTCATACCCTCATTTATGTAAGAAAAATTTTCCTCATTCCACCTCTCCCTTCCCCACCTTCTCCCAGTGCATCTCTTTTTCTCACCTCTACATTTTTATTGGAGATCATTCCAACATAGTTGACTCATATCCTTGACCTCTGTCTATGTAGCCTCCTTCTAACTGCCCAAATAATAATAAAATTCTTAGGAGTCACCTTCCCATATAGAAATGAAAACAGTTTAATTTTAATGAATCCCTTAAGATTATTCTTTCATGTTTATCTATTTATGCTTCTCTTGAGTTTTGTGTTTGGATGACAAGTTTTCTATTCAGCTCTGATCTTTTCATCAGGAATGCTTGGAAGTCCTCTATTTCACTAAATATCCATTCTTCCCTGCAGGATTATACTAAAATTTTTAATTAACATTTTTATTTAAAGTTCTGAGTTTCAAATCCTATCCTTCCCTCTTTTTCTCCCTCCCCTCCCTGCTCTCTGAGGTGGTAAACCATCAGATATAGGTTATACATGTACAATTATGTAAAACATTTCCATATTTGTCATTTGGGGATTATACTAAATTTTGCTGGGTAGGTTATTCTTGGTTGTAATTCTACTTCCTTTGCCTTCTGGACTATCATATTTCAAGCCATCCTTTAATGTGGTAGCTATTAAATCTTGTATGATACTGACTGTGACTCAATGGTATTTGAATGGTTTCTTTCCGACTGCTTGCAATATTTTCTCCTTGACCTGGAAACTCTGGAATTTGACCAAAATATTTCTGGAATTTTTCATTTGGGGGATCTCTTTCAGGAAGGGATTGAGGAATCCTTTCAATTTCTATTTTACTCTCTGTATCTAAGACATTGGGGCAGTTTTCCTTTATAATTTCTTGACTTTATTTTATTGTTTCTTGAAGTCTCATTTAGTCATTAGCTTCTACCTACCCAGTTCTAGTTGTTAAGGGAATTCTTCTCCTCAGTGAATTTTTTTATATCTTTTTTTTTTCATTTAGCCAATTCTGCTTTTTAAGGAGTTCTTTTCTTCAGTGAATTTTTCTACTTCCTTTTCCCATTTGGGATATCCTGTTTTTAAAATATTTTGTCTTTGGTGAATTTTGGGGTCTCTTTAACTATTAGACCAATTCTGTTTTTACAGTGTTATTTTCTTCAGCATTTTTCGTATCTTTTACCAAGTTGTTAATTCTCTTTTTATATTTTTCTTACATCATTCTTATTTCTTTTCCCAAATTTTCCTTTACCATTCTTATCTCTTTCTTTACCTCATCCAGTGAGGCAACATGTTGGATGGACCACCTATAGTGAATTTATGGGAAGACATGGATCAGAGCAATATGGGATGGGCAGGCATGCACAGGCTGTAATCTGTGTCATATTCAGCTTGATAACATCGCTAATCCATTGGATTGCTCATTTGAATATGTTCAGAATCTGGTACAATATCTTGCACATAGCAGTTTGTTAATGAGTGCTTAAATGGAATCAAATTGTGTGACTTGCTCACAGCCACAGTTTATAAATAAGAGAGTAATGATTCTGATTCCAAGTCTAAAGCACTTGCTACTTCCAAATGGTTGCCCGGATATCCTGGAAGGGGGAAACACATAGATTAAATCCCTTCCTGAGAAGTAGTTTTTAAGGGAGGAGAGAGAGAGTATATCATTGGGTACTCGAGGGGTGGCAGGAATAGGAGGAAAATGGTGGGAGAGGAACAGAGAAGGGCAAGAAAGAGCTAAGGTTGAAGGGCATAGCATAATGCAAAGGGTCCTTAACTTCATCAAAGGAAACCTAGGATCCAACACTTAATAGTTGTACGATCATCACTCAGCTGAGTTTTCTCATCTGTAAATGGGAAAAATGAGGGAAGGGAGAAAACATTAAATTTTGAGCCAAAGTATCAAGGTTTAACCTCCAACTCCACTATTTATTATCCATGTTAGTTTTCTAATCTGTAAAATGTTCTTGTTGGATCTCTAAGGGCCCTTCCAACTGTAAATTTATGATTTGATGAACATAATATTTTTCTAGTACCCATTTCACATGGTTATTGTAAGGATAGGATATGATGGTTTGCATAAAATTAAATCACTACCTAAATGGCAGCTAGTATTTGAATAACCTAAGAAAAACTTAACCAAATACATAGTTTTTCTGTTTTCCTTTTCCTTCTTTCCCTCTCAAGTATAGAGAAAGGATAAAAGCAGTTGCTAACTCCCTGCTAGGTATTTAGGTAAA
The DNA here is from genome assembly GCF_019393635.1 of Dromiciops gliroides. Taxonomy (NCBI): domain Eukaryota; kingdom Metazoa; phylum Chordata; class Mammalia; order Microbiotheria; family Microbiotheriidae; genus Dromiciops; species Dromiciops gliroides. The sequence continues at coordinate 270,645,637 of NC_057863.1, read as the reverse complement.
GATAAGTATTCTAGTATCACAGAATTCTGGAATTGGAATGAACCTCAAAAGTCACCTAGTCCAACTCATGCACAAAAGAACATTTTCAAGTGGAAGCCAGTGAGGCATAATGAACAGAGAGGGGGTCTTGGAATCATGTAGTCCTGGGCTCAAGTCAAGGCCCTGGGACATAATAGTTATATGACCCAGGACAAGTTTTGAATGTCTCAATACCCCAAGGCAACTCTCTAAGACTATAGATTGCTGATCTATATTGTCCTTGGGGGTTCTCAGACTGGGAGTTCCCTACATTAATGAAACCACACTTCTGCACATACCCAAAAAGAAATGGGAGTTGAGGCATATTTCTCTTGCTCCTTCTCTGACAGCCAAGCCCTTCCTCTCCTTCCCCAGAATTTCATTCAGTGCTAACCAATGATGCATTAAACCCATACTTCACTTAATGACAGTCCTCCCTCCCAGTACTAAAGAAATCCCCTACCAGCTGATGAAAAAGTGTGTTGCTAAGAATGTGAGCCATTAGCTCCTGCCTTCATCTCTAAGAGATGATCTGGGCAAGGCATGGGAGTGATATGGTAGATGAGCCCTGAAACAGTCCAGGCTGACTGCTCTCCATTATCTAAGTTATATTTCTACAAGTTGTCTTTAGGGAAGAAAGGGAAAGAGTTGGGAAACAGTTCTCTCCTTAACTGTTCTCTGGAAAGTCTTCTTCCTGTCTTTCTCTTTCCTCCTGGTGGTCTAATCTGGAGTCATGCTCAGCCATGAACTATTAAAAATGGCTAAGAACTTTGAGCCAAAAGGGAAAACAACAGGTGAGATTATGAACAGTCCCCTTCTGTGTCTACAACAGGGTGCCTAAATGGCACAACGGAGGGGGAGCTTTTGACTTAGAGAACCCCCTGCCTTTGCACGGTGTTTTAGGGGACTTGGCCACAGTGCTTCAGTGACCCATATTTTATTACCTTTTGGGTTTCTAGAATTCATCATTCATTCCTTTCTGAAAACGGAGAATGAAAGTTGAGCAGCTCACTGCCCCTGTCTCTTTCCATTCTCTCCCCTAGTACATTCGGCCTGTTTGTTCTCTTTCATTCCAGTTCTTCCTGTCGCATTTTGCCCATTCATTAGAGAAATAGTGAACCGGATGGCTGGACTCAGCACAGGGAAATGACTTCAGAGCTACCTTTGTTTTGCCCCCTCATTTCTCTGAGCACACTTGGCTGTGGGTCTCTATGAAAGGGCTTGTTTTAAACCGTTTGGAACATCCAGTAAGCAAAAGATGCATAAGCCAGACTCGCTCACATCTTTTCAGGTTGACTGGAGACTGAGGTTAAACTGCCAAATTTTTGCAACCAAAACTAACCATGACATTGGACATTGTGTTATAAATTAGCCACCAGCCTTCCAAGCAAAATTGGTCTCTTTTTATTGTATCAGTGTAAGCTTTGGGGGCATTTGGCTTCAGCTTACTGACTTCGGGGAGGCTCAAAAATATTTTGTTCTTCAGAAAACCAGCTCTTGAGACCTCAAAGGGTATGTGCTAATATTTGAACTTTGTTTCAGAATTTTTAAATAAATGAAAATATTTATCCTTACTACAAATGCCTTTATTTCCATTTTCTTTCTCTGAATGCCAATCTGGCATTTACTTTTGCTGTGAATTAAATTATTTCCCATCTCTTTAGAAAACAAAAGCACATACTTCTCTTATGAAAAATGCTAATCACAAAATTTACTTTGATGCTTGCATTAAGTAGTATGCACTTGGGAGTCAGCAAAGGGCTAGATTTATAAACTAATTTTCATAAAGCTGCAATGATATGTAAGAGGGTAACATGTAGTACCCTGACTAGGAATCCCTAGAAGAAGGATAAATGTAATAGCTTTTGTTAAAATACAAAAAAAAAAACCCAAAACCACATGTTAAAGTACACTAATCTGAATTCAAACTCTCATTTTAAAAATATCTATAATATATACACACATTATTTATTAAAATGCATACTACCACGCCACCATGTAACAGGTTTTAGAATAAAAGGGTCACATTCATGATGAAGTAGGGGGAAATGCTATCTTTGGGGTCATCGAGCCAATCCAAACTTACAGTGTAACTTTGGGACAAGTCATAACCTCCCCAGGGACCTTGGTTTCATCTATAAAACAAGAGGTATGTACCAGATGACATTAAGTTCCCTCCCCACTTTAAATCTGTGATTCTGTGATTGTTTGTCCTTTAAACCAGGACCTAATGGGGAAAATCTATTATTTTTTCTCTTATACACTAGAAACAAGACTGGATGGTAGCTTTCAAAATGTCCTGTAGCTAACATACACTTACTTTACTCACCCTTTGGAAAGGAATGAAATTAGAACACTTTCCAATTTTGCCCCAAATACATTTTCATTCTCTTTGGTTTGTTTGCAAGTCAGATTTATAACAAGGAAAACAGTGCCCACAACGACTTGAAAACCAATAACTGATAGGGACTCAGAGCTACTCAATTAAGAGTTCATTCCATTCAAAGGGAGACCAAGGGGACTAAGAAGTCAAGGGCACTTTGCCTTTCTCCCACTTAGAAAGATGCCTAAGATCCCTTCTAGCTCTACAAATTTGATGAGTGAATCTTCCCTTTCATGAAACTTCTTTCAGTGAAAATGTCTACCTGTTCCCTATAGACCCTATAGAGGGAGTCCCCATAGAAATAAAGCCAACACACATCCCTACTTCTCATTTCCCACTAGGCTGACTCTTAGGGTAGTAAAAAATGTTATTTGAAGGACCTAGGGCAAATGTAATTTATGAATAATATATTTTCTATTGATGCCTCCATCTCCAAGTGTTTTGCAATAAAGTTTAGTGGTTTATAAAATAATTTTTTCCTTTCTTAGAAAAAAAGTAGAGGTTTGGGGTTTTTTTAATGAATATTATTCCATTACATTCTAAAAGAAGAGCAATCTAAATGGAGGGAGGGGAGTCATGAAGAGAAGGTGTTTGAGTTGCTTGGCCTTTTCAGAGACACAGTCCTTACTTTTGTGCTTGAAACCTAAGGTGGATGGGAAATATAATTAAGATACTAATACCACCCTCTCCCTGACTGCCAGCCTCTCTTACCAATGCTACAAGTCTTCCATTCTCTTTAATATTAAAAGTTCAAAGTTCCTTGGCCAAAGCTGGAGGGAGGGCAGAAAGAGGAAGTACTTTAAGTTTCTTTGGAAAAAAAAAGGAAAAACCGACAGGCCATCTCCTTTGGGGTGAAAAGCAGCCACCACTAGGCATACAACAGCCTTTAGGCAAAAACAACAGTGGTTGTTATGGTGGATGTGAGTAACTGAGAAGCAATGTGTCTAGTACATGAAGGCCCAGCAGCTGCTTACTGCTAAACAAGGCACATGGAGCATCTCTGTCAGTAGCCACAGACTGGTCTTTAACTCCTGTCAGCTGTCACACTGTATGTTACTTGGAAGCAGGGGCATATACAGGAGAGACCTCCTGCCTCTGTTGTTCTCTCACCTTCCCATCCAGAAGTTGCTGCCATCTGGGTTACACTCCACCCCCTCCCCCAAAAGAGTTTGTTTCAAACTTCCTCAGATGGACTCTCATCCAATTCTCTCAGATAGTGAATCCCCTCCCCTCACTCAATTCTTGTTCAATTCATCCAAGCTTGGCCTCACCAGCACCCTGGACCCATTCCATCTGCTATTTCACATAAGCTGCCTCTGCCAGGCTTGTATCAATTCCATCAAATGCTTCCTCTGCCCCTGTGCCTGCCTGTATAGCCAAGTTCTGTTGGAAAGAAAAATCTAGTAGCTCAGTGCACTTCATTGATTACTGGATGAGTATGTACTAACTTTCAAGCATACAGTCCCTCCATCAATCAGTCAATCAGCAAGCATTTATTGAGTGCCTATGTTCCAGTCAGTGTGCTAGACAGTGGAGATATAAGTTCAAAGCATGAAATGATCTTTACTCCCAGAGAGATTACATCCTGATGTAGGAGAAAATCAGTAATAAGTATATACAGCATAAATGTATTGTGGATAAACATATACAATGTAGTTAGACTCGAGGCAATTTGAGAAGGAGGGCATTAACAGTTGCGGTGATAAGTAATGGTGACTGGGGAAGGGAGCTTTGGTCTAGGCTGTTTCAAAGATTGTGGATAAAGCAACAGGACAGTCAATTGTCATCTCTCCAGTGGCAATGTTAATAATAGTAATTGAATTGTTATTCCTTGAGCAATAGAATATTCAGCAAAAATGCAATTTCTTTGAGAGGAGGGTCTGTTTTTCTCTTTATATGTAGGACATATAAGGTAGTACTTACCTCACAAAGTCATTGTGAGTATCATATGAGACAATATTTGTTAAGTTTACTTAGCACAATGCCTAACACACAGCAAGTGCTTAGTAAATGTTGAATTAAATGGTTGGATAAAAAAACCACACCAGTTGCATAAGGATTTTACATGAGATGATATATGAGCTGCACCATAAAGGAAGAGAGAGAGAAACTGTGAGTTGGAGGTAAGGAGAGAATGTATTCTAAGTGAAATCAGAGAGAGAGAGATGGGAGATGGAATGTCACATGTGAGAAACAGAGGGGCCAGTTTGTCTGGATTACAGTGTTGGAAAGAGGGAGTAATGTTTAAGGAGGCTGAAAAGATAAGTGAGAGATAATTGTGAAGGGTTTCAACTGAGGACTTGATATTTTATCTTAGAGGCAATGGGAAGCCACTGGACTTGATTGAAGAGAAAGTCATATGATCAAATCTGCCCTTGAGGGAAAAATATCTTTGGCAACAGTGGAGTGGATGATCCAGAGTAGTGAGAGAATTGAGGCAGGAAATCCATGAAAAGCCTGCTGCAATAATCAAGGTGACAAGTGATGAGGACCTGAACTAAAGTAAAATAGTTATATGGATAGAGAAGAGGGGTCAGATGCAAGAGGGGTTATGGAGATAGGAAATGGTAAGATCTAGCCAACTGAATGGATATGTGCTGTGAGGGAGAGTTTGGAGTTAAGGATATTGCTAAGGTTATGAACCTGTGATATTGGATGCTGGTGCATCTGACAGAAATAATAAAGAAAAAGGGAAGAGTTTGGGGAGAACAATCATGAGTTCTGTCCTTACTGACTGTTTGAAACTGTCATATGCTACTTCCTTAATAGTGCCCAGCATGCTGTAAGCATTCAATAAACGTTGTTCCCTCTCCAGTTTCTACAGTCTCAAGTGCATTTCTTTTACCATTAGACCTTCCCTGTAAGAACTCAAGTCAGGAAGATCTCTACCCACTTCCCTCTCCTCTACACCCACTGGGAGGAAAAGGGATTCATGCACTGGGGTTCAATTGTCATTCTATGGCATGAAAAACACATTTTATAAAGCCAAAATGAATGGGAAGGGGAGAAAAGGAAAGTGACACGTATTGGAGTTAAAGAATAGTAAGAAAAAGAAGTTTGGATCTGGAAGACACCCAAGAATGGATGAAGGGAAGGGTTCCAGCTCTGGCTGGAGTGGGAAGGAAGAAAGCTTACTATATTACTATAAAAGAGGGAAGGTGGGGAGGAGAAAAGGTGCTGCTCCCCAGACTGGGAGAATTAAATAAAAGAAGCTCAACCAAATGATTATCTAAAAAAAAGATATGAAAAAAATTAAGGACTTTATACAATAACCAATCCTGGGCCCTAGGCCATGTTTGTTTCCCATAGTATTAACCCTTTATAATCTTTCCAGGGGACTCTTTTGACCACAAAGTTTTCACTAATTACTACTTTCTCTGCCCTGGAAAACTTAATCAAACACTCTGATTCTCATGGACTTAACTGTCCCAGAATCTAAGGTAGTTTGGACTCTGAAATCTGCCATGACAAATCTTTCATTATCTCTACTCCTTCTGATCTTGGTGACCAGTTTTCCCCACCTATTTCCATCTATAATTTCTGCTAAGGGCAACACTCCATTTCCAAGAATTCATTCAGAATTCAATTTAACTAACATTTAAGTGCCTGCTCTGCAAAGCACCCCTTAGGAGAGGAAGCCAAGAATGACACAGTTTTTAGAGAGTCGATACATTTTAATTTGACTGTTGGTACTCTAAATGCATGATCCTTGTCCTGTTGATGGAGGAGGCTGAACCACATTGATCTTGATAATCTTGATATAATGAAACAAGAAAAAAGGAGCAAGATTCCATTAAGTGGGAACGATGTTTACAGGTACTCCTTGGAAAGGCAAATAAAAGAAGTGGAGAAGTGAGCTTTACCATATGATCAAAGGGATCCAAAAATATTATTTCATGCTATATTTAGTCATCGTTTATTGCAATATTAATTTAAATAATTTGCAAAAATCACCATGAAAAACAGTCAGGCTGATGTACCAAAATAAATTGCTAATGAAGTTAGAAAAATTCCATGAAAAATGCAATACAATTCTCCAATTAAGTTAATATATATACTCTAAAAACTTGAATCCTTAAGTTCAAAGGGTGCTGATGGGGAAAATGTATGAAAAAGCACAGTTCAGAAAATCATAAACACTTTCTTTGGACAAAGAATAATTGGATATAGCAAGCATTGAATAATACTACAAAATGAAATAGTTTTCTATTATAACAAAACAAGAAAAGACTTATGTTGATGTGGGGTTTATCCAAAGTCGACTGTCTGTGTACAGGCAGGTCATTTATTTGTCAGATATAAGGAGGAGGGGGAGGGGGAGGAGGAGGAGAGGAAGAAGAAAAAGAAAGAAAAAGAGAGAGAGAGAGAGAGAGGAGAGAGAGAAGAGAGAGAGAGAGAGAGAGGAGGGAGTAGAGAGAGAGAGAAGAGAGAGGAGAAAGGAAGGAAGGAAGGAAGGAAGGAAGGAAGGAAGGAAGGAAGGAGGAAGGAAGGAAGGAAGGAAGAGAAAACTAAATTCCAAACTAGTTAAACAATGGATGACTATCAAAAATGGAGAAATAGCCAACATATGACACTGAGCATAGAAATGTCATTGAAGCTAACTATAATAACTTTATCCAGAAATGTATCTAGTCTAATTTAAGGAGATGATAAAAAGCTCAGGAAGTGCTTTAGCCAGCAAACATATTACTTAACTGGCCAAACTAAGAGAGATGACTGCCAAAGGCAACATTGTATGAGAGTATTAAAATCATTTGTAAAGTCTTCTAAAGAAGAATGATAATCATCTATTAATAGTATCCTCTCATAAAGCAGAGAGGAATAGTAAAACTTGTTTAAGAAAAGTTTGGCAATAAATCCAACTAAGCAAAGCTACTGTAAAAGTAACAAAGAATGAAAATGTAAAGGACAACAAATATAAGGAAATGTGGAAGAGATTCATTAAAAACCCGCTTACACAAAACTTTTGTTTCCATCAAGGACAATGGAACCACTGCACTTGGAGCTAATATCCTATACATGTTTTATGTGGGGAATTAAAAAATGTCACTAAAGAGAACAAATATGGAAAAGAAGTTGGCCTTTGGGCCAAATGTATACAGGAGAGGAGCTATGCGGGAGGCAACACAATTTTAATGGGTATTGGGAAATCTCCAAAATATTTGAATCAGGGGAAGGATATCAAAGATATGGGGGTGAGGGTAGGGAATCTTACTTTCCAGTATTAATTTTGTTAAAATGTGACTAATAGAACATCAGTAACTATTGATGTCTATCCCAATTCTCCAATCTATAAAAATATTTATGAATTATATAGACATAAATTCAGGGCATCCTTAGTGGGGATAGACAACAAGTGATTATTCAACAATGGACTACATATTCGCCATTTTATAATGAAATGAAGGTATAGAGAATAATATAACACTCTACTTATTGTTTGTTTATTATGAAAAAGAGTTTGATCTGGTAGAACAAAATGCCTATTTGCAGGCTGTTTCACAACAAAGTTTCTCCCACTCATATATCAAAATAATTCAACTTATTTGAAATATAGAACAATAATTTTGTTAATGACTGTTTGATCATATACATCAGGTGAGGAAGATATGTGTCTAATACTGTGATGGAAGAGATCTAGTATAGAATTCAAATTGAAGAGGGAAGTCCTCTAGACTAGAGGTGTCAAACACATACTCCCAAGTGCTGTTTAAACCAGATTAAAATGTAATTGAGAATATTTTTAAATAAATTAAATACCATAGGTCATAGTATTAATATGTGGGTTTTCTAAGTCAACATGCAGCCCACAGGGATCCTTAGGTACAAATTAGTGATTCTATTTCTATTTGACTTTGACACCACTGCTCCAGATATTCCTATTGTAGATGACATTCTGAGTGCATTAAGCCCTAGAACATTATAGAGCCTCCTAGCAGAGAATTATAATTATTCAAAGGCAATTTGGCTCAATCATCTATCCAAGAAAGACCAAGTAGATAGGCATCTGTAATAACAAACTAAAAAGTTTATCCATCAGCATATATATTGTACATATGTATGTATGTATATACAAGCATACTGGAGCTATTGCAAGTTGGGTACCAGACCACTGCAATAAAACAAATATCACAATAAAGTTAGTCCCATGAATGCTTTGGGTTTCCCAATGTGTATGAAAGTTATGTTTACACTATAATGTCTATTAAATGTGCAATGGTATTATGTCAAAAATATACATACCTTACATACCTTAAAAATACTTCATTGCTAAACAATTGTAAACATCACCTGAGCTTTCAGCTAATCAAAAACCTTTTTGCTTGGTGGAGGGTCTTGCTTCAATGTTGATGGCTGCTTACTCATTAGGGTGGTGATTGTTTAAAGGGTCAGAGTGGCTATAGCAATTTCTTAAAATAAGACAACAATTAAGCTTGCCACAGCAATTGACTCTTCCTTTCACTTGAACACTTAGAGGCCTAATTTCAATATTGTTGTGTCTTAGGGAATAGGGAGGCCTGAGAAGAGAGAGAAAGATGGGACAGCTGGTCAGTGGAACAGTCAGAACACACACATTGAATGATTAAATTCTCCATTTTATATGGGTACGGTTTATGGCACCCCAAAACAATTACAATGATAACATCAAAGATCATTGATCACAGATCACCATAACAGATATAATATTAATGAAAAAGTCTGAAATATTTTTGAGAATACCAAAACGTGACACAGAGACATGATATGAGCAAATGCTATTGGAAACATGATGCAATAGACTTGCTCAGCATAGGGTTGCCATAAATCTTCAATTGTAAAAACTCAATATCTGCAAAGTGCAATAAAGTGAACTATGTCTGTATTTATGTATGTTTGTATCTGGATTAGACAGTACAAGTAGGTGATGGACAGGAGGAGGAGAGATGGTTGGATTCCCTTCAGGAAATGCCAAACCTCCTATTAATGTCTCCAAGCTTCCCATGAAAACAAAGGCCCTATATTTTTAATACACCATTCTACTAGTGTTACTCTATGGCAATAAGACATATTCTCTGAATAATTAAAAATTAATACAATGAAAAAATTGAAGATATGCACAGTAGCTGTGAAAAACTGCAATATGCAACCAACGAGACACCCCAAACAAAAGGGGTCATAAAGAAATGTACTGTTTGATAGAAAAAGGAGGTTTACTCATCACATGAGAGACAGTTGTAGAGGGCCACAGGGCTCCATTGGTATTCTTGTGATGTTAGGAGAAATCAAGGAAGGCTTCAAGAGCCTTACCTGGATTCCTAGCAGTAACCTTGTAGAAGGACATGAACAAGATGTCTCGCAGGATGCTGTACCGTGTGAATAGTAAATAATAAGAGCTAATATTTATATAGCACTTACTATGTGTCAGGCACTGTGCTAAGTACTTCACAATTGTTATCATCATTTGATCCTCACAACAACCCTGTGAATTAGGTGGTATTATTATCCCACATTTTACAGTTGAGAAAAACTTGAGACAGAGTTTTGCCAGGGTAAAGCGACTTGCCTAGGGTCACTAGTAAGTGTCTGAGGCCAGGTTTGAACTCATGTTTCCCTGACTACAAGTCTTGGCACTCCATCCCACAGCACCACCTAACTGCCCTATCTAGAATAGATGGCTTGTAGTCTTCATCATTGGAAGTCAAGATGTGTTTAGTGACTCAAATGCAAATATGGAATGATCCTTGTTCTAAAGGATCACATAAAGGTATACAATATGAGCGTAGATAAATATAATATAGAGTAGGTAATAAAGGGATCTGAGGACAGATCAGATAAAGTGTTCCATGAGTATATGAGGAGAAATATAGTACTAGCAACTTGGGGAGTGGAGCAAATTAATGAAGTCCCTCAGCCCCTTGTGGTCCCCAAGTCTACTGAGTGGAGCTACTAGCAACCATCCTCTAGTGACCCAGCCTGATGGTTTCAGTGGGGCTGGGACAGTGAACTCAGGTCCTACAGAAGGAAAGTGAGACCAGAATAGTGATGGTAGTTGGAAAATCAGGGAAGATTGAAGGAGCAGGGGGTTGTGGTGAGAATAAAGAATAGGCTTAAGAATGTGGCAAACGGTGGGCAGCTAGGTGGCACAGTGGATAAAGTACCAGCCCACGGATTCAGGAGTACCTGAGTTCAAATCCAGCCTCAGACACTTGGCACTCACTAGCTGTGTGACCCCTGGGCAAGTCACTTAACCCTCATTGACCCACAAACAAAAACAAAAACAAAACAAACAAAGAATGTAGCAAAAAGAAGGAACGATAAAAAACAGAGATAAATTTTTAATGGACCAAAAACATGGAATTGTCACAATTTGGGGATGATAATGAGGCCTTAGGTATGGCCACCCCTGTCGGTACAAATAGAGATCATAGAACTTGAGGTTAATGAACTTAGAGGCCAAAAAAGTTGAAGGATAGAAATATGAATGCTGAAATCCCCCAAGGTCAGGATAGGGGTTGGAGTGGGAGACAGATTCTAAACCTGGCACTGAACTTCTTGAGAAAGGAATAAAAGAGACCTGGAGCTCAGTGTTATTGTTGTTGCTGCTACTCCTGCTGCTAGTTGTTGTTGTTTGTCCTTGATCTTGAAGAGGACCAATTTCATCAGGAGGGTGATATCTTGACTTGTGAGTGAATTGGATTTCAGTGAGGTAGAAGCTATGCAAAGTCATCAGTCTCACTCTCTCCTCCAGAGTCATCAGGAAGTGTGGGAGAAGGTTCCGTGTAAGCAAGAGAAAAGATTGACCTGGAGAGTGTTATAAGGGAAGAATACAGATTTTCCATGAGCACTGTAGGCATGTGGACTAAGGTGCTGGCATAGCCTGGAGGAACATTCTCATTGCCCAGACTAGTGATCCATAGGAATGCTTCATGAGGAAGGCCAACATGCCTAACTCATGAAGTTTTGCACACTCATGATGCAGACTGTGAGAGGAAGAAATCCAGGTTAAAATGCACTTATTAAGAGTATATTTCAGGGGCAGCTAGGTGGTGCAGTGTATAAAGCAGCGGCCCTGGATTCAGGAGGACCTCAGTTCAAATCTGGCCTCAGACCACTTGACACTTACTAGCTGTGTGACCCTGGCAAGTCACTTAACCTTCATTGCCTTGCAAAAAAACCAACCAAACAAACAAAAAAAAAAACAAAACAAGAGTATATTTCAGAAGGCACAGTAAAATAGCAGGCCAGAAGAGGATAGGGACTGGAAAGTGGTGGGACTTAGTTGGATTGGGAATGAAAGTCAATGGGGAAAAAAGGAAAAAAAAAAGAAAAAAGTCAATGGAAAAATCAGAGGAAAGTGAACCGCAACTCCAAATCCCAGAGATTAGGGGATGAAGTTTACCAGCAATTGGATAGGGGAAAATTGTAGTGGTTATAATACCCACTTGAACAGAATAGGGAATGAGAAGGTTGATGGCAGGAAGTGTCAGGAAGGCATAGTAATTATTCCTATAAATATTGTACCTCTTAAACTCACACTAGTGGAAAATTTGAGGTACTCTGGTATAGTGAAAAGAGTACAAGGCTTGAAAGACTTGGATTTGAATCCACATCTGAGACATCCTAAATGTATGATCTTGAGCAAGTTGCTTAACCTCTCTGAGTGTCAATTTCATCATATATAAAATGGAATAACAAAACTGTGATACCTTCCCCCCCAGGACTGTCATGGAGATAAATGAGATGAATGAATGAATATATGAAAAGTCATACATTAAGCAATTATTTTGTGCAAAGCACAGTCCTAAGCACTGGGAATATAAAAAGGAAAACAAGACCATTCCTGCTCTTATAGAATCACAAAATTACAAAATTTGAAAGTTTGAAGAAACATCAACCTATATGCAGAAAGAAGCCTCTCTATAATAAGTGGTTGTCTAGATTCTGTTAGAAGACCTCTAAGGAGGGGGGAAACCTACCCTCTTCTTCCTAACAGGCAGACTATTCCACTTTTGAACAGTTCAACTTGTTAGAAAGTTTTTCCTGATATCAAGTGGAAATTTGCCTCTTTATAACTTCACCCTTTGATGGCACCAAGAATTTCATCAAACTGTGTCAAGAACTTTGTTTTCCTGTTCTTTGGTGGCTGCAGTTGCTGGGGGGTGAGGGGCAGAAGGGAGGAGGGGTGAGAGGTAAGGAAGGAAATACCTGAAGAAGCTAGCAAGTCATGTCTCCTTAAGAGTTGCTTCTCTGGACAATGATTTCTGGAGCTGGACTGGACCTGGGTGGGAAATCTGGATGGGTGGAAAGTCTGGGAGTTGCTATTCCCAGGACTATCAGGCTTATGTGCCAATTGGTGGAAAGTGCATTAGGAAAGGGTAAACCTTCTCCACAAGAGATAATGCTTGAAAAATGTTCTGGAAATCTTGAAGTGCTCAAAGTGATTTTTAAGCATTTCTGAGAATTCTTAGCAAATAGGTCTTGGAGGTGTTTTTTTTTTTAAGAAAGTAAACTGTGTATTGAAATAAACAAAGATTCTGTCTTCACAAAGTACACAATACAAAATAAGATCCTGGCATAGTAAACCAAGGAACCTTGGTGAATTTCACATTTTCAAGGAGTTTCTGAATATAGTGGATAGCTCCTAAAATTGCAAATTTTTGTGTGATTTCTAATAATCCCCTTTGCTACTCATCAAAGGTCTTTTCATGCCAAGGGTGCTATTTTCTGCCTCAAAGAGTATAAATGTGATGGAAATTCTCTTCTTTCCCTTAGCTTCTTGAGTCATAAGGATACCTACAGATATAGCAGAACAGTCTGAACATGTATATGTTCTTTCCTTCAACATAATTCTCAAACATCACAGGCAAGTATTTTGCTATGAAAGAGTCTATGGTACTTTTAGACTGCTATCAAATGATGTAATGTTTAAAGGGCAGAGTGTTTATCTTCCACACCAAGCACATCTTACTAACCAGCTGGTTTTTATATCTCCTAGTTGCTGTTTTTTTCTATTGTATACTATAGGGTTTGTGTTTGTTTCTGTTTGTTGTTTTAACCCTGTAAATAGGCAACTTCAGGGCACACCCCCAGTTTAAGCATAAAACTGAGTGGCAAAGTTTGGTAACTATAGAAGATTAATATGCAAAACATAATGTCTGGGAAAACACAGATAATCGCACCCTTTCCCCATTCTTGAAAATCCCCCCCCCAAAAAAATAAAGCGTTCAACTAGACGAGCTCCAAGTCACCCTTCCGTTTGTAAATTCTACAATACTTTATAAGAAAAGATTGGAAGTGGAGAACGAAAGAAAAGAGATGCCACATTAAATGCTAAGGACAGGAGACCTTGTTGAGAAATAAGCCTTTTTCTGCCTCTTGGCAGGCAACGAGAGGAGGGAGGAAGGCAGTTGGGTATAAGCATTGGATTTCTGGTTCCAACAAGGAAATCATCTCTACTTTAACACCCCGACTCCATCAGGGGGAAAAAAGGGCCCTCTTCTTTCTCCTTCCTGGAGAATCGTGTCGCGTGATAGCCTGAACCCGGCAGAGAGAATCACACAGTTACTTAACAATAAACTATTTCAACGGTGCCAAAAATCACCTCTACACCCACCACCACCCCCTCCCAACCCACAGCGACGTATGCGCCGCAGCCAATGAGTGTTTGCCTCAGCCCAGGCTCTCGACCTAGTTGGTTCTTTTCTTTTCCCCAAGTTCAAGAGCTGGATTTAAAGGCCCTCTGGTCAGTACCCTTCTTCCCTCTATGCCCCTCTCCCAGCACCCTCAAGCAGCAACTCCCGCAACCAGATCTTGGGAGCGGGGAAGGTTCGCAAAACACGCCGCGAGTTCTTGAAGTGTGGATTCGTTGTCATCTCTGCCAGCAGCTGGGAAAATCCCCCGCGAGCGAAAACGCGAGTACACACACACACACACACACACACACACACACACACACGCACACGCACACGCGCACACGCGCGCAAACACACACGCATACACACGCACACGTTGCCACCCCCTCTCCTACGTCCCCTCTACTCCCTTTTTACTATGAAGGTTTCTACACTGGTTTGAAAGCATCTCTGCCTAAGAATGTTGAGGGCAACAACGCGCGGTGGATGTGCAGCTCGGGGCTTCCCCATATGAATTGGTGGGCTATAGGCAGCCACTGTCCTCTTCCTCTGCCACTGCTACGCTTCCTTCCTAAACAGTCCACGAGAAGCTGGAACCCCCTCTGGAGCAGCTGCAGCAGGGCGTGGGAAAAAATGCCAAGGGTAGCGGCGGCTGTGGCGAGAGCGGGAGCAACAGCAGCAGCAGTAGCAGCAGCAGCAGCAGCAAGACGGAGTTGAAGGAGGAGCAGCAGCAGCTGAGGAGGAAAAATCAACAGCCGGGAAAGGAAAAGGATGCAAGATCTCAACCTGGCCATGGACGCTCTGAGAGAAGTCATCATGCCCTATTCTGCCCGCTCATTGCCAGAGTTCCCCGGCAGGAAGCTCTCCAAAAATCGCTACGCTGCTCTCCTCGCCATAGAAACTACATCCTTCTCCTGGGCAGCTCCTGCAGGGAGTTGCGGCGGATCCTGGCGACATGAGCGGGCCCGGGCCGCGGTTGCTGCTCGCTGGCTTGCCCCTGTTCGCTGCCCCCGGATCCGTGCTGCTGGCCCCAGGGGGCGTGAACCACCCGGAGACTCTACACTCCAGCAAGTACCTGTCGCTGGAGGAGCCGCCGTGTGGTCAGTTCCCTCTCCCTGGCAGCCCTGGTCTCTGCACTTGTGCTATCTGCAAATTCCCGCATTTAATTCCTTCAGGCCTCGGGCTAGCTGCGGTACAGACACAGTTCTCCAAGTGAAGAGACCGGGCAGACCCCATTGCACCCTTCCGCCCCTTTCCCTCCCTAGCCTGCCACCCCGTCACCACCGCCCCACTGATAGCACTACCACCACCCTCGCCCCTTCTCCAATCCCGGCTCCCCGGAGCCAACTGCAGCAAAAGAACGCGGGGGTCGGGAGAAGTGCGAGAAGACAGAAAGGAAGAGATGGAGACTTTCTTTAAGGGGGGAGGGGGCGGGGAGACTCCCTCCAAGTACATTTGCAGTTATGGGGACGTGATGAGTGAGAAACAGTAAAAGATGTTTGTTTTTTGAATTCCGGTGGATCTTTTCCCGGTAGCTTTCCCACTTGCAAGAGGGTGGATTAAAATAAAAAGTGAGGCCTGATCCTTCCTTTCAGTCCTTCTACTCTCCGGACCCCTCCTCGCTTCCACCCCGCCCGCCCTGCAGGTGTAGATCTAGCTGACTTTTCCTTGTCCTTTTCTTTCCATCACTAAATGTCGGGATTGTTCACGTCTCTTGTTTTGCTTCTAAGAAAGCAACCCTTTCCTCGCCTCCAGGTAAGCTGTTTCCGGACGCTTATGTTATTGGGGGGGGGGTCAAGGGGGGGGGGTTCTTTCCCCTCCAGGAAGAGAGAATAGCAGTCTTTGTGTCTACTTTTCACTAGATTTGGACGGACTCTTCGAGGGGAATATATGTACGAGGATCGGATCGAGGAATCCTTCGGGTTTCTGAAGATCCCTTAGTAGAGACTTATTAATCACGGAATGCTCCATGTGAACTCACAGAGGGTTAGGCGGCGTTTGGGCTAAGGCTCGCTTCGCTCTCTGCAGAGCGTTGGGGGGTGGAGCACGCTCGATTTCTGGGTTCAAAAATCCAAATCTTTTTGGACATGCTGTTCTAAGACGACGTTTACCTTCGTTTGAGGCTAGCTTGTTATTTTTCAGGGAACTTTGTAGGTTTTTAAGTGTAATTTCTTTCGGGTTGATTTTTATTACCCCCGCCCCCGCTTCGCTATTCATCCTTTTAGAAACAGAAAGGAAGCTCTTTCCACTTTCGCCAGTTTTTTTCAGGTTAGCCTAATCAGCATTTGAGTTTGGTATACATTCATATAATGCCCTCCTTTCAAGCAACAGTTTTCTTAGATTACTGAAAATAGGCACACTCCTCTCACACTCTTGACTTAACAAGGGGGGGGGGGGAAGCCTCGATTAACTTTTATTTCTTTAAAAAAAAAAGACTTGAAATTGCCTTGAAGCAAGTAGTTAAATTCATCTTTTAATCATCAAAGCGATCAGTGCAGTGTTTTTTTTTTTAGGTCCATTCTGGGCATTGGATTCTAACAGAAGTTTTAATAAATACACAGCCTTGTTTCTTCCTATTCACCCCATATTAGACGACATAGATTTCAGGTCTTGATTTGTAATGGGCATTTAAGTATATTGTTTGTTTTTAATACCAGGTTGTGACTTTGGATTTTTATTGTTGGGGATTTTGTTTGTTAAAAAACCATTTTAAAACTAACCATCTTTCCCTCTTGTATTGTCGAATCATCACAATAAATAAATTTTAAAAACCCAACTACGTGACTTGTTTGTAGTTAAAGGCATTCATCTGGAGGTGGTTCTGACCTATGAAGTAAAACTGAATGGTAAAATGGCCGAGGATTTAACTCTTGCATTTCAAAAGGAAAAAACGAAACAAAATTTGTTTGTTTGGGTTAGGTGAGTCAGGTGAGAATTTGGCAGCGTGAAGAAAAATCAGGGCCAAGAAGTTCTAATCCCAACAATTCTATTAAATCATTGCCAGTTTTGAGCAGGCAGTCATTCCTCAAATGTTTTTCACCTGGAAAATTGGTGGTAAGGGTAAACCTATTTTCAAATTAGTTTTGTGTGCCAAATCTGCTTTATCTAAGTGGACAGTAATTAACTCTATAGACTAATTAGTGGTTTTCTTTTCTGTACCTTCATAACTATCTTTGACCAATATATCAATGAATTATAAACATTTGTTTTTCATTAATGCTTTTAAAGGGAGAGAGAAATTATTCTATCCATCACTTGGCGTATGTTACAGTTAACATTTATTATCAACTCCCAAATGTACAGAAACACTGAGGTATAATGAAGCAACTTAGATCATGTAGCAGGTTATCCATGCTGATATTACTAAGTCATGCTACTAAATGATTATTCTTTCTAAAGTTGTTTCTCTATTGGGCCAATTATAAAGGGTAATCTGAGCTTTACAGATTGGAAAAGGGTTAAGAGTAGGGAGAGATATCAGATTTACTTCCCTCAGCATGCTAACCAAGAACCACCTCCCTGACTAAATCAGAAAAAGGAAAAATGGGAAAGAATGTTAAAGCATTCCATTTCATTATCTCATTACCTTTTTCTTTAGAATATGGCACTTCTAATCACTCTGGCCAACAGAAATTACTATTTTTTAAAAAAAATTTAATTCTATCTCTTTAACCCCTTAAAAATTAAAAATTAAAATTAACCCAATGTAGCAGTCACAGAAACTGAGCTCAATAACTGAAGAAAAAATCAAACTGGAAAATAAAGAAATTTTTAACAATTAAATTCACATGAGGTCAGAAATGGACTAACTCTGACAATTCCAGAAGACATTTATTAAATGCTGAAATAATTGACTCACAAACAATGCATTTAAAATGGAGATGCAAAAAAATAAATAAGACATAGTCCCCACCTGAAATGATAAACTGATAGATGTTTAGTGGCGAGACATCATATCACTACAACCAACTCAGACTGTAAAGGAAAAGGAAGCTAGGGAGAAGATAAAATTGAGGTTGCCCATGCCACTAATAACTCAAAATAGTGAATGTGCTGTTTCCTATCTTATGAAACATTGGTATAATGTATTTACAATGTTTATTGACCAGGAAAACACAAATGCCACCACACTCAAGAAAGCTAAAGATTATTTTAGACAAAGATTAGGTAGGGTTAACATTTAAGTGTAAACAAATAGTTTTTTAGATCATTTGAGCAAACTAGGGATGTTCAGATCTGGGGGGAAAAAAAAGAATATTCACGTGGGGGAAGGGGAAGCAATGACTGCCATCTTGAAATATTTGGAAGTCTGACATTTATTTGAAAGAGAGCTTAGACTTGTTTATATCCCTGTAGTAGGGCCAGTTTGACTCAGGCTGCTCTGATGCCTTAGGTTCAAGACTGAAATGAAAGTAAGGATGCTGTAGAACATAATGAAAGGAGTTTTACTTAGCCGTAGCAAAGGAGATTCAGCAAAGAATGCAGTATTGATTTAGTTGAGTATAGCTTGCCTGCCTCTGTATTGCCTGTGGTGGTCCCAGGGCCAGAAGCCTGAAAGTGGGAGGCAAGTGATTGCTTCAGCACTAGTTTTTTTTCTTTTGGGGAGGGGTTGTACTTAGGGACCCCAGGAAGGCATTTAGATTTCCATGGTCAGAACCTTAGTCCCAGATGAGGCCCGGAGGGTAGAACTAGAAGCAATGGTAGAAGTTGCATTTAGGCTAACTGAGGCTTGATGCAAGGAAAAGCTTCAACCCATTTAGAACTATCCCAAAGTGTGATGGAATGGCTTGAGATGTAGTTTGTTAGCCTTCGTTAGAGATCTTTAAGCAAAAGTTGGATGACCACTTTTTGGGTATGTTGTTGAAAGGATTATTTTTTCACAGGCTGAACCAGACAACATACTGAGTTACCTTTCAACTGAAATCCTGTGATTCTATGGTTTATTAGCTGCTTGGTGAGGAGTGGCTGGACAAGATGTAGTACCATGAATGCAGTGGAATAGAAGCAGGGTAGTATAATGAATAAGATTTAGACCTATAGTCAAGAAGACCTGAGTTCAAATCCTGTCCTTAGATGCTAGTTATACCATGCTGGGCGAAATAATTTTCTATGCCTCAGTTACCTCATATATACACTAAAGGGGTGGACTTGTTGGTCTCAAGGTCCCTTCCAGTTTAAAATCTTCAGTCCTAATACTATTTGTGGGAAGCTAGGTGATGAAGTAGACAGTGTGCTAGAACTGAAGCCAGAACAACTCTTTTTCGCCTGGGTTCAAATCTGGCCTCAGACACTAGCTTGTGTGACCCTGGGTCCTGTTTGCCTTAGTTTTCTCATCTATAAAATGAATTGAGAGAAGAAAATGGCAAGCAACTCCAGAATCTTTGCCAAGAAAACCCCAAATGGGGTCATGAAGAGTCAGACACCAGTGAACCACAACAAACATGAATATCTGTAAGAAATCATTAGTGAATACAGAGGAGCCTAGAATGCTTCATGATAGATTAAAAAGTAGGAGAACTAAGCAAACAATATAACACAATGACTACAACAATTTTGTTGTAAACCAATTGAAAATTGATGTTGTGAAATTATAATGACCAAGGGTAGATTGAAGATGATATATGGTGAGAAGGTACCTCCTTCCATTCTTTGTAAAGTGTGGGCCCTATGAATTAGCAGTTAATGTCAGAATTTTAAATGAGTTGGTTAATTTTATTGAACTGTGCTTTCCCCCCTAAATTCTATGTGGTAAAGAACTTCTCTCTGTGAGGGTGAAGAGTGGGAGGTAAGGAATCATTGGGAAATGTACATGGTCTAAACAACAAAAGATGTCAATAAAACGTTACTTTAAAATTAAATTAACTGCTTAATATAACAAAAAAGAGAATATTGGATGTTGGAGGGGATAGTGGGAAAACTGGGATGCTAATCCACTGTTGGTGTAGTTGTGAATGGATCCAACCATTCTGGAGAGCAATTTGGAACTATGTCCAAAGGGCTATAGAAATGTGCATACCCTTTGACCCAGCAATACCACTGACACCCTCCCGAAGACATCCCCCCAAAATAGAAAAAGACCTATTTTCACAAAAATATTTGTGGTGGTTAAGAATTGGAAATCAAAGGAATGTCCATCAATTGGTGAATGGCTAAATAAACTGTGATATATGATTATGATGGAATGTTACTGTGCTATAAAAAAATGAAAAATAAGACGATTTAAGAAAGGACTGGAATGATTTATATGAGCTGATGTATAGTGAACTGAGCAGAACCAGGAAAATGCTATGTACAGTGACAGCAATATTGTTCAATGAAGAACTGTGAATGACAACTATTCTCAGCGATACAATGATCCAAGAAAATGCCAAAGGACTAATGATGAAGCATACTATCCAACACCAAAGAAATAACTGATGTTGATGGAATGCAGACTGAAGCATGCTATTTTTCTTTCTTTCATTTTTTCTTTTATTTGTTTTTTATACAAAATGACTAATATGGTAATGTTTTACATAACTGCACATGTATAACCTATATCTGATTGCTTAGTGCCTCAAGAAAGGGGAAGAGGAGGGGAGGGAAGGATGGATGGAATTTGGAACTCAAAACTTTAAATAAATTGATTTATTAAAAATAAATAAATTGACCCCCAAAAAAGTCTAGTTTTGTATGACAGGTGGCTAATACAATGCTTAATGTAATATATGTGTTTAATAAATTTTTGTTGAATGAAATTGGATGAATTTTTTTAATTAACTGCTTACACATGATAGTCTGTTAGGCATTATACAAAGCAATAAAAACTGACCCATTAATTAATATCCTTGTCTTTCTAGGAGATTATACCCTAAAATAACATCAGTGTGAATATTCAAAAATCATGTACAATCAAGCAGATACAAAGTACTTACACACTCTTTTCATAGTCAACAATTGTAGCTCCTAATACAGTATGTAGTGCAAGGCAGTATGCTCAAGAGTCATATGATATTTTTGGAAAATTTAAATGTATGCAGGTATTGCTGAGAATAGTATTGTAATTTCAAGTATGGTGCATAGGGTTACGCCCATGGATAGAGAAAGATTACTCATACTTCTCAAACTGTTATCATGAGGAAAAAATTGGATAATGTATGTAAAGCACATTGCAAACTGTAGGTTGATACATAAATGGGAGTTATTATTATGAAACTTTCATGGAGAAACTATAATAATAATAATAACCACCATACCTTCAAAGCCCAACCATGACATTGCAGGGGTTGGGGGTGTGTGCAACCAACAAAGTAAGCGAATGCCCACACAGGTGATATTCAGTAGACAATCTGTGTGCCCTGTGACTGCTGCAAAGATATGACAGGAACACCAAAACCTCGACCAATTGGACTACAGGGAGATCATCAATGAGGCTAACAACCTGGCCACTGCGATGTAACCTCTCCTGTGAATCTAAGAAATAGATGAAGCATCATAGGGTTGGAATTGGCCCTGCTTATAAATCATCATTATGAACTACTTTTCAGGTATTTTGCTACAGTAGGAAGGCAAAATGATCAGGAACAAATGGGAAAAGTCAATTCCTCTCCCACCTCCAGAAATGCTTCAGTGCAAATGGCGCTGACCATTAAAGCAGAAACATTAAGGTGTACCATAACTAAATATGTAATGGACTGAAGCTGTGAATGTTTTTCTTATGCATTCATTAGAATTACATCACAATTTAACCTGAAGACATTGAAAATCTGCACTTAATAGACACTCCAGAAGTGCTACCTAATACTGAAACATAATTGATCTATATTTGTAGGGGTCACTGATGTTCTCATCTTGTGGTAATAAATATATGACATCTTCTGTTAAGAACAATGGGAGGGGAAGCTAGGTGGTGCAGTGGATAGAGCACTGGCCCTGGATTCAGGAGGACCTGAGTTCAAATCCAGCCTGAGACACTTAACACTTACTAGCTGTGTGACCCTGGGCAAGTCACTTAACTTCCATTGTCCCCTCCCCCAAAAAAGAACAATGAGATCAGGTTTGGCTTGCATCAGAGATGGAGCTGGTAAAATGCCTTCTTGGTAATTCATGTGCCAGTATGAAACTCTATGCCATGACGGTGAAGCATTTGAACCAATAAACATGAATCTTACTTAGACCTGTAGCTTTCTAGTTTTGGAAAGAAGTTAAGAGTCTCAGTCACCATTCTGCTATTCATCATTTTAATGGTATACAAGATTTCTGTTCCTCATTTGATTGCAACAATCTTCTTTTGACCATATAGACAACCAGAAAATGTTCATATCCTCATTCTTCAGGTTTTGAGTTTGAACTATTCATTTTCTTCTTTACATTGCTTTGACTCCTTATTACACTGTAACATTTTAGCTTTTGCTTTTTTAATTGTTGATTAATTGTATGAAGGATTTCTGATATATTTTTTTTTCTGGATTCTATTCCATATTTCTTTTTTATTTGCCTTTAATTAAGTGAATGGTGCTCGGGTTTTCTAATGAGAACAACAATTAGATGTTGCTATAATCTTCTGATACCTTTCCATAGGCCTTCCATAGTTTTTCTAAGCTACTTCTGCCATGGTGGTAGCTGACATTTATATTGAGGAATATCCCTAGATAGCACCACCTTTCTTCCCATGGTTCTTATCAAGATATTAGCTATAGCATGTACCCTTTGGTTATGTCCTGAGCTGTTTTTATACTCCCTGTTAAATGTTGTGGGAAGATTTGTGCTGGTTATATCAGATATCACCTTTTATGAATCATATGAAAATTACATGCAGATTATCACTCAAGGCTGAGAATATCCAAAAAACACAACAGCAAAGTAATGCAAAAGAGCAACCTGATATCAGTAGGTCTATAAAACAACAGAATGTACTGAGGCATTTGTCTATATGTAGATATAGAAAGAGCAATTCAGAATAAAAGAGCATTTCACTTCATAACTTACAATTGATAACTATAATACTTACATAATACTGGTGTACTGTTAACCATCAAGAGCAAAATAATGACAGCAATGTAACAGAATATGAAGTAATTATGGTACATGAATAACCAGGTAAATACATGCAAAGCACACATTGCATGGGTAAACATTAGTATTGTCATCTGGCTTCATGTATAACCACTTCTCCAATTTCACCTATAGCATTATAGGTTGATCTGGATGTAGTTCAGATAGGAGTAGTTCTAATTGGTTGCTAATTTATCTCCCCCTATACCTGAACCAGTTGATGGTATGGGCTAATAAAAATCCTCATCAAAACAATAGTCCTGAGGGCAGCTAGGTGGCACAGTGGATAAAGCACCGGCCCTGGATTCAGGAAGACCTCAGTTCAAATTTGGCCTCAGACACTTGACACTTACTAGCTGTGTGACCCTGGGCAAGTCACTTAACCCTCATTGCCCTGCAAAAAAAACCCAACAACAACAAAAAAACAATAGTCCTGAATGCAATCATTCAAGATTTATTAAGTGCCTACTATGTACCAGGCTCTGTGTTAATCATTGAGGATAGAAAAAAGAGGAAAAAGACATTCTCTGCCCTCAAAGAGCTTACAACCTAATGAGAGACAATGCAAACAAATAAACACAAAAATATTCCCGAAACTTGAACATACAGAGTGTCCAGGCTGGTTATTTGTGTTCTTGGGCTTTGTTAAATGTCTCTCTATGGATGAAGTTCTAGCCAGTACTTGCTGGAATTGGGCCCAGTACACAATGTCTTCTTCACTGGAAATGCTATTTTCTAGGCCACTCTCTGGTTGAGACAGTCTTTGTACTGGTAGAAAGTAGTTTTTGTTTGGTTTTGTTTTTAGAGTTCACTAAAGTAAATGTCCATCACTTGTCTCCACCTGTTATATAATAAGGGAGTTCAGCTATCTCTCCTATGGGCAATAAGTAGTTGCAATAAGCAAACTCTCTTTACAGAGTTGTCTAGTATCCATAGCTAAGCATGCAGTTGCTTTCTATACCTGTCTGCTCTCTTGGATGTCCCTTGAATACTTCATTTCTTTCAACACTTATCTATTCATTGGAGGTCATATGAATGAGTTTGAGCATCATGCCATCATTTGCTTCAATCAGAGCTCTTCTGAGCTGAAGACATGGCTCACTGGTAGGCATCTTTCCATCTCAATCTCTCTCTCTCTCTCTCTCTCTCTCTCTCTCTCTCTCTCTCTCTCTCTCTCTCTCTCTCTCTCTCTCTCTCTCTCTCCCTGCTGAAATGTACTGTTGTGAGAATTTGCATTCTATCCATCCTCTGAGACTCCAAAGCACAAGTCTTTTGTGTAGGCATGATTCTCATCTGAACATCAGCAAGTATAATGTAAATCTTGTCATATCACTCATGGTAGAGTTGTACACTTGTACTAGGAATGCCACATGCTGACTCCACCCAGGTGTTCTAATCTCAGTGCTCCTAACATGTTCAATGTGTGTTTGACGCACACAAGACATGGGCATTCATGTAGATGATAAAGCACAGTTCTAGACATCATGCTTCTGAAATCAACCATGAACTTATGTGGTTTGCTCTCAAAG
Organism: Dromiciops gliroides; assembly: GCF_019393635.1. Classification (NCBI taxonomy): domain Eukaryota; kingdom Metazoa; phylum Chordata; class Mammalia; order Microbiotheria; family Microbiotheriidae; genus Dromiciops; species Dromiciops gliroides. Next base: position 270,621,062 of record NC_057863.1, on the reverse strand, counting down.
TTTCTGCCTTGGTCAGAATGTAGCTTTTTTGGGGGGGGGGAGGCAATTGGGGTTAAGTGACTTGCCCAGGGTCACACAGCTAGTAAGTGTCAAGTGTCTGAGGCTGGATTTGAACTCAGGTTCTCCTGAATCCAGGGCCGGTGCTTTATCCACTGCACCATCTAGCTGCCCCTAGGGTGTATCTTTTTTTTTCCAGGACAATGAGGGTTAAGTGACTTGCCCAGGGTCACACAGCTATTACGTGTCAAGTGTCTCAAGCCAGATTTGAACTCAGGTCTTCCTAAAACCAGGGCCAGTGCTTTATCTACTGCACCACCTAGCTGCCCCCGGTCAGAATGTATCTTAACCAAGAATCCATATACTCAGAAATACTTCCACAATACTTTTGCAAATCTGTATACTTTCTGGCTCCTGGTAGGGTATGGTTATGCAATAATTACTAAAAACATATATAACTCTTTTTTTTCTTTTTTTTTCATATATAACTCTTGTTGTTACAATATCCTTCTAGGGGAAAAATAGCAAAGAAGATCAATTCCAAAGTATTGATAGTGCTTACATTCTCCAAATATATAGTTTGAATCAGTAGCACCTTTCTTTGAACAAAATAAGCACAAGTGTTTCCTTTCTAACATCTGCTGCCATCTTGGACCAGTAAAATATGCTTCTTATTAGTTCCAAGGTTCTCTTGACCTTTTTGTTCAAAGCCATTACAAAACACTTTCATGGTCATAGAGCAATATATGTTGGGCAGCACCAACTACTTCCTAGTACCATTCATGGGATCATTCACACACTGAAGTACACTCACTTGCACAGTTCCAATTTCTGCCTTGTTTTAGTACCAGGGCGCTTTCTTGGGAATAAATGTTGAATCTTTTAGTATAATTTCCTTGCTTCCTAACACATCATTTCTTATGATCCTTCACCTGCTTTAATCATTCAAGAAAATGAGGCAGAGAAGGTTGGTTTAATGAAACAAGGGTCACAGTTGCTATTGTTACACCAATGGGGGTCCCAAGCTTACCTCCACTTCTTGATTTTGGCTCAGCTTCCTGAATATCAAATATAGCTTTCATTCACTCCTTATGTATTACTATGGCATATGTGTCACATGCCTGTCAACCCCCAATGATTTTTCAGCTTCCTTTTATGAGTTGTCCTCCCCCCATTGAAATATAAGCTCCTCAGAAGCAAAATCATCTTTCTTTTTGTATTTCCAGAACATAACACAGTGTCTAGAACATAGGAAGCACTTAATATATGTGTCAATTGATTGCTATTGCCTTTGAGACAGAGAATCTGGGCCCACACTGGTCTTCTTTGTCAGGTAGTGAATGTTGAATTGATAGTTGGCTTGTGCCAACAATCACTGGCAAGCATCTTCAAAATTGGCATTGGTCAAAATGTCAGTGGTTTGTTGTCAGGCCACATTTGCAATTTAGTTCCATACACATCCTTAAAGTAGTAGTCTCCATTAAAGCTAAGAAGTCAAGCTTATGAATGGAATAGCAAGTTTCTGTGTCACTAAGTCCTCTTTTGGCAAATGTAACCAATTTCTGGTGACCATCAATTTCTTCATACAAGACTGCTCCCAAGCCCTCCAGAATGGCATCCATGTGAGATGAAAGGCTTGTTTGGATCTCCATGGGCCAACCTTGGCATATGTGTGAGGTAGTTGGTCAAGTTTTTTGGAGCTTAGCCAAAAGATGGGTTATATAAATAAAGAAACTGAGATCCAGAGAAGTTAAATGATTTTCCCAAGGCCACATAGGTAAGTAAGTGGAAGGACCAGCATTTGATCCGCGGTCTATTAACTGCAAATCCAGTGTTCTGGTTGGGGGAGGGGAGTGTGCAGAAAGGTTACTCTCTTTGGATTTTGTCCCTCTTTCTTCACCATTACAAAGCTCATGTCTTCCACATCAACCAAAGCAGCCATGGCTCTAAGTTTCTTGAATTGTTTTCTAGTAGACTCCCATTTCCCTTGGGAAAGCTGGGATCAGTAGCAAGGAGCACAAGGGGAAAGGAAAATCCTGTGAGTAATTCTCAGGTGATTATATGTTTGTCATTGGGATTTCAAGAATAAACTTTCATGTTCTTTTCAAGAGAGAAAAAGTGGACAGCTTGCAAATGAAAGCCGCATAAATTAAAAGGAAAGCAGTGTAATACAAAAGAATATGACTCTCCTTTTCCTGTTTTAGTCTTTTGGTGTCTGCAGATTTGGACTATTTAACATTTGAATTCATTCAGCACTGTAGAATGCTTTGTTGTTGACAATTTTTCATACATGTGAGTGACTTTTTCCTTGAATCCTTTCCAAGTGGTGTTGCTTTAGCAGTAGAAGATGAAAAAGAGGGCACGAGCTTCCCATTACCCTTAAGGGTAGGTAAAGAAGATATCACAGGCTATTTGCCCTGCACCAGGAGGCTTCAGCAAGAGGTAGGAGATTGATTCCTAGAAAAATAAGAGATATAGATCCTAGTATTGAGACTGCTAAAAAGGTTCTTTCTTCCATTCTGTTCCCAAGAAGCTTCATACATGGCTAACACCTTAGGGAATGTTGGAGTATTTTTTTTTTGCACGGGGCAATGGAGGTTAAGTGACTTGCCCAGGGTCACACAGCTAGTAAGTGTCAAGTGTCTGAGGCCGGATTTGAACTCAGGTCCTCCTGAATCCAGGGCCGGTGCTTTATCCACTGCACTACCTAGCCGTCCCAGAGTATTTTTTAAAAGTTGAAATCATGTCAGAGAAGAATGATAAATGTGAAGACATTTCTAGGCATCTGAGTGGAGTAGGGGTTGGTAAAGAGAGAAACAGGCAAGAAACTGAAGCTAATGAGGCAGTAAGTGTAAAATAAAAAACATTTTTTAATTCAAAAGAAGAGCAAATTGGTTTGGGAAAAGCACATTATTTGAAATTTTCTTCCTCTCTATCATTTCATGTATAGAGAAAGGGCCACGCCATCAGCATTGCTGAGTGAGATCCAGGAGCTATTTCACTCAATATAGAGTGCTGCCTCCCTAAAAATAGAGGGAGAAAAAGGAAATTGTCCAAACATGATACAAAATAAAATTAATCAAAACATCCCTCACCAATGAATGTTGCTTATTAAAATCTGTACATGTAATATATAATATCTTACAAATTCTAATAGTGCACTAGGCAATGAGTAGATACACATATAGCCTCTCCCCTTTAAGTTCTAAGGCACCATGTAAAAAACAAGATAAATTTAGTTCACACTCCCCAAATTCAGATTCATTATTATCATACAACGACGAATTGGAGTTATTTCACTTTAATTCTTTTATATTTTTTTGTGACTTCTAGTTTCTTTGTGATTTTCTAGTTAGATAAACTATAGTAGAGGCTATAGGAAAGTGCAGTTTTTAGACAACTAACAGAATTTGCCTCCTTCCAGAAGAAGGTTTCTGTTTCTGTCACCCAACAGCTCCCTTTAGTCTCCAGCCAGAAAATTTGCTTTGAAATTTTCTACTGGTGGCTAGGTGTTGCCCAGTTCAAATAGAATTAAATGAATAAACTGGGTGAATATCTGAAGATTATTGACTTATTTCAGGTTAAAGCAATGTGTGGTAGTGGTGGTGATGGTGTTTTATTTAGATTCTGATGCATTGCTCTTTGTCTTGGAAAGCTAAAAAAGTTATACTTTAGAAGTGACATCCAGGAATTGTTTCACTCTCTATGTAGTGATGGCTACTTCACTAAGAGTGGTGGAAGAGAAAGGAAATTGTCAAAAAGACTTTCACACTGATAGAATGCTGACAATAATATCACTTTGTATTTTACCCTCTGGTTCCAGTGCTTCTGGGCAATTTTCTTTTATGATTGACATAAAGTTGGTCTTCAGGCTTTTCATTTCATTGATTCTTTTACCGACTCTTTGAATCCTATCTACAAAGTCAATTATTTTTAATTATAGAAGCCTTGCTTATCTTCTACTTTTACTTTTTATGTTTACTTTGCTCCAATCATTATTGCATCAAATAACGTAATATTTGTAAAATGTCTTGTAAACCTCAAAGTGGTATTATAGATGCCAGTTGTGTTGATTATACTACTGTGCTATAAGAAATGATGAGCTCAATGATCTTAGAAAAATATGGGTAGACTTTCACAAAATAATGGACTGAAATGAGCAGAACCAAGAGAACATTGTATACATTAACAATGTTGTTTTAAGAACAATTTTGAGCAACTAAGTCATTTTTACTATCATTCATCTTTTAGTGTCTCCTCCAATCTCTTTGTAATGTACTACTTTTTAAAGTTTTTGAGCATCTGTTCTAAACTACCAATTCCTTAAAATTTTCATTAAGAATTTTAATTTCACCCCTTGTCTCTTTTTTCATTTCTTTCATTGGCTTTCCAACCACTCTGAGGATTATTGTGGCCTTTTCATTCTCCTTAGGAAGTTTCTAGTTATTACTGAATAATTATTCTCCTTTTCTGGAGTACTTCCCAATGGTTTTTCTTATGTACTAGATGTTTTTATTTACTCAATTATTTCTTCAATCTCTGCTTTTTTTTTCCTGCATACACTTCCTTCTTGAGTTGTTGTTCTTTTAGTATATTTTGCACATTTCTTTTTGTTTTGAGATAATGTCAGAGAGCTGGGAATAGATATAACTGCTCATTTAGCTGTTCTGCTGAAAATCTACATCAGCATTCCTGGAAATAATAATAGACTCAATGAATATCACAGAAAGAATTGTTGGCTTCATCAAAAAGATTTTGTGTACTAATACAGTAATTTAATCACATGCAACGTGTATGTAACATGAAACCACAGGATCTCCAAAGTGAAAATTTTCCACTTCAAGACCCATTTGTAATAAGTGCAAAAGAAAAAAGATGATATAGTTGACCTCTGAGGAGAATTTTGGTGGGATAAAGACAAGCAAGCTGTCATTCCATTCTTGACTTCTATTCTCATGCCCTCTAACTTTGAGAAAGTGTTCCTTCTAACAGCATAACCAAATAATACCCTTTTTCCTCCTTCCCTTCCTCCTTTATTTCTTCTTTCCCTTCCTCCCTTTTTTCCTTCCCTAGCACAGTAGCTCAGACTATTACTTGTTTAAACTAGAATGCATCATTACACTGAGACTTAGATTAGTGATGGCTCATATGTAATAGTCCCTCTCCTGTCTTATAATGCAACAATAGAAAGCAGGATATCCAATATTTCTGACTCAGCCTGCACTTAAATGGAAGAAAGATATCTTCTAAAATGCCCATATACCTTTAGCATTTATATGTAATTTTCAGGCAGCTTTTCCTTTGCCAGAGGACCCAACTGCCACCTTGCTTAGCTCGTGCACGATTTTTCAGAATTTCCACGGAAGTTGGAATGGCTACAATTCATAGGGCTTTTCTCTCCCTGCCAATTGACTAGCAAACAATGGTATTTTTGAGGAGCTACCATCTTTCAACTCTTTTGGCAGCAGAAGCAACAAGCTTACTTGATGTCATTTTCTGACTGCAATGTCCCAGCTCAGAGAAGCACAACAATATCAGTCAGTTTGGGGCCATTTGCATAAACAGCAGTCTGGGGTGAATGAAATCATGGATTCAATCATCCTTTACATATGAGGGTGGGTGAATGAAATTCAATAGGATTTGAGGGAATGAGTTTTTAAACAGGATTTCAAGGCATTCCCCCCTCTCATAATTGTATTTGGACTACAAAACATTGGGATAGTAATTAATCTACACTGATACTGCTAAGTATTTTCCATTATACATTTATCCTGAAGACTTATGTAACTTCTCTTTCCTGATGAATTCACAGTGCCACACAAAATACATTTCCATTTCACAAAATCCAATTTGGAAAGGACCTCAGAAACCATCTAGTGCAAATAATACTGGAATATGAAGACTCTCTGTAGTATATCTGACTAGGGGTTCTCCAAGCTATGCTAGAAGAACTCTGGTTAGGGAAAACCCACTACTTCTCAAAGGAGTCATTTCACTTTTAGCTAGTTCTGTTTCCTAGGGGGGCTTTTTGTTTGTTGACTACATCAAGCTTAATGGTAAGTTTCTTTAATCAGCTTTCTTTTTCTTTCCCTTGAAACTTCATTGGCATGTATCATGTTATATTTGAAAACTAATGATCTATCTGAAAACTGTTTGCCATAGATTTCACATAATTTAGTAGTTTGCATAGACCATTGCTAGATGTAGGAGTAAAGAATTCTCATATTAATTTTGCTGTGGTGATATAACCCCTTAGTGGTCTTTTTAAAATAAAATGGGGGAGGCAGCTAGGTGGCTCAGTGGATAAAGCACTGGCCCTGGATTCAGGAGTACCTGAGTTCAAATCTGGCCTCAGGCACTTGACACTTACTAGCTGTGTGACCCTGGGCAAGACTCTTAACCCTCATTGCCCCGCAAAAAAAAAAAAAAAAAAAAACCAACAACAAAAAAAATGGAATATCTCAAAAAGTCATGAGTTTATGCATAAAGGCAGCCAGCTACCACAGTGAATAGATGTCTGTTCTGGAGTCAGGAAGACCTGAGTTCAAATCCCACTTAACTAGTTGTAAGTATGTATAACCAGGACAAGTCACTTAACCTCCATCTGTCTCAGTGCCCTCAACTATAAAGGATAACAACAGCACCTACCTCACAGCATTATTGTGAGGATCAAATGTGATAATATTTGTAAATCACTTAGCACAGTGCCTGGCTCATAGCAGTAGGTGCTATATAAATGCTTATTCCTTTCCCTTGCTTGCCTCATGTGTTTTTAGTCAGCAGTGCTACTGGGGAAGAATAGAATTGCAGCTGAACATGATTTGTTATAGTTATTATAGCATGGTTTTTTACTTTTATTGAGTAATGCTAGGTCAAACTATGGCTTCCAAAATGTCATAATTAAATATGGTAAACACTGTTTATAAAATGGTGAACCAATAGTGTGGGCATTAGCTGTTTTAGCCAAAGAACAAACAAGAATGTAAAGATCATGATTTTATACGGTGATGCCTAGGGATAGGTTAAGGAGGCAGCCTGGTGGCACAGTGGATAGAGAGCTGGGCCTGCAGTCAAGAAGACCTGAGTTCAAATCCAACCTCAGACACTTGACACTTACTAGCTGTGTGACCCTGGGCAAGTCACTTAACTTCTATTTGCCCAATCCAGAGGATTAACACTGGAGAAGGAAATGGTAAACTAGTCAAGCATCTTTGCCAAGAAAACCTCATAATGTGGTTACAAAGAGTCAAACGTGACTCAGATACTCCTGAATCCAGGAGCCGGTGCTTTATCCACTGTGCCACCTAGCCGCCCCCCATATATATTTTTAAAAGAGTATATTAGCCCTACTCTTGACCTTAAAGTTAGAAAACTGAACAAGAAGAAGAAGAGGGAATAGGTCACTGAGCCTGTGGAATCACATACATGGGAGAGGGTATTTAAACATAGGATAGATAGGCTTTTATGCTTAGCAGCTCTGGTATAACATGGATGACCTTTAAAGGTCTCTTTCAGCTTTGTGACTATAACAGATTTATTTTCCTTCTGTGTAGGAAAAAACAACTAGCATTCATCAGTAGGAGAGTGGAAGTTATTCCACTTTCTTTCCAGAATCTTCTTTGATACACATATACATGTTCACGGTCAGTCAATTAATAAGCATTTATTAAGCACCTATTATGTGCTAAGTGTTGGGGATACAAAGAGGGGGGAAAGACAGTCCCTGCCTTCAAGGAGCTCTGAATCTAATAAGGGAGACAACAGACAGACTAATATACAAACAAGATATACATATATGTGATAAATATTTAAAAAAAAAAGAAAGAAACAGAGAGAGAACAGGTAGGTGGCTCAGGGGATAGAGTGCCAGGCCTGGAGTCATGAAGACCTAAGTTCAAATCTGGTCTCAAACACTTACTACTTGTGTGATCCTGTTTGATTCAGTTTCCTCATCTGTAAAATGATCTAGAGAAGGAAATGGCAAAGCACTCCAGTATCTCTGCCAAGAAAATCCCAAATGGAGTCACAAAGAGTTGCACAAGTCTAAAAAAAACTGAACGACAACAACAACAAAAAAACAGAATGAGGACCATGAAATTAAAAGGGTATAAGGAAAGTTCTCCTGTAGGAGAGGGCATTTTAGTTGCAACTTGAAGGAAGCCAGTAGATTGAGATGAGAAGGGAGAGAACTCCAAGTATGTGGGACAACCAGAGAAAATACCCAGAACCAAGAAATGGAGCATCTTGTCTGTGGAACAGAAAGGAGGCCAGTGTCACCAAATCAAAGAGTCGGGTGTATATTTTTGTGAAATGAGGACTCTTCAAGTTATTAACCTTTGTCAAATACAAGTTAAAAGTTTGGTAGGCATTTAAAATGAGTTTCATGTGACCTTACAGTCTCATAGAAACTAATTTTTGAATAAAGTAAGAGTGGCACAGTGGAGAGAGCACCAGCCCGGGAGTCAGAAAGGTTCCTCTTTCTGAGTTCAAATCTGACCACAGATCCTTACTAGCTGTGTGACCTTGGGCAAGTCACTTAGCTCCATTTGCCTCAGTTCTCCATCTGTAAAAAAAAATGAGCTGGAGAAGGAAACGGCAAACCACTCCAGTATCTCTACTAAGAAAATGTCAAATGAAGTCACAAAGAATCAAAAAAAAAAAAAAGAAGCTGAAATGACTGAACAATAACAAAAACAGAAATAATCTGTGCTAACAGGTAAAAAAATAAAAACAAACAAAAAGAAAACCCCATAAACACACCTGCAAACAAAATTCAAATTTCCTACATAACCTTAAACCTATGATGGCCTTAGCAGCTGGATCAGGTAGAGCTGTTTGCTCTTTTGTTGCTTTTCTTGCTTATAATTCATCTTGGAATGCTGCTGTTTGGTATATTTTGGACATTTTGGTTCTCTGCTCAGCTGAACAGATGGGCCAGGTGTGAAAGCCAAGAGTCCTTTCTTTCTTTCTTTCTTTCTTTCTTTCTTTCTTTCTTTCTTTCTTTCTTTCTTTCTTTCTTTCTTCCTTTCTTTCTTTCTTCCTTTCTTCTTTTCTTTCTTTCTTTCTTTCTTTCTTTCTTTCTTTCTTTCTTTCTTCCTTTCTTTCTTCCTTTCTTCTTTTCTTTCTTTCTTTCTTTCTTTCTTTCTTTCTTTCTTTCTTTCTTTCTTTCTTTCTTTCTTTCTTTCTTTCTTTTTCTTTCTTCCTCTTTCTTTCTTCCTTCTTCTTTTTTGGTGGAGCAGTGAGGGTTAAGTGACTTGCCCAGGGTCACACAGCTAGTACGTGTCAAGTGTCTGAGGTCAGATTTTAACTCAGGTCATCCTGATTCCAGGGCCAGTGCTTTATCCACTGTGCCACCTAGCTGCCTCTGCCAAGAGTAATTTCTTAAAGTGTTTTGCCATCTTTTTAATTTTTTTCTCATTAGGGATGATACATAATAAATAATAAATGCTTATAGATTTATTGATGAATAAGAGTTTTTATAAAATTCTCCACAGCCATTCAATTATTATCATGGACTACAGAAATACACTTTGTTTGTAAAATCAGGGTTTTAAAATTTTAACTCCAAATTTTCTAACTTTAAGGTCAAGAGTAGGGCTAATATACTCTTTTAAAAATATATATGGATCTGAGAAACAACCTACTATTTTCAGATGGTGGGGGAGAGATGGCTTTCTCTTTGATGTAGCTTGAACAGAATATTTTCAGGATCTTTCAGTGTCAAATGGGAGAGAAACCATCAGACAGATATACATATTTATGTATTTTAAACATCATAGTAAATTAAATAGCATATGATAAAGGCAAATTGGGTTACTAAAAGAAAAAAATCACATGAACATATGTTTCTCAAGGGACCCTAAAGAGCACTAGATTAAGGATCTCCATTGTGCCTTTGGTTCCCAAGACAATTGATTGCTATTCTTACGACTTTTGTCCATTTGGACTGTTCTTTTTATTCTAAGAGCTCAAAGTAAATAGTCTGTAGTCATTCTCACAACTTGTGAAGATCATTTGAAAAATCATTTGCCAAATCAGTACTAGAGGCATCAATCACTAGATTTTGGTTCTCCTGACTTTTCTCTCCCATTTGGCAGTATGGTCCTGCCTGAAGGCAGGGGGATGGACCAAATGGTCTCATTTGGTGCACTCTACCACTGGCTTGTTAAATCTAACAAACCATTATGTCACAACTCATATAAACTCCAGTGCCCCTCAAGGATTTTTCTGTCTTCAATTACATAACAAAATAATACGCATTTTAAAATATAAAGAGGTGACTTGCTATAGTACTAGATATTTTAGAATGCATAAGCAAAGCAATTAGGAAAAAAAGATATACAAACACACCGCCACCACCACCAACAACATCATATGCCAGAGCTGTTAGGATGTTACTGACTCAATAAGTTATAAATTTAAGCAAGTCACTTTTCTATCAATGTCACTCCACCTCTGAAACTGGATCATACCCTGCAGCCTCACTGTAATAATCATCTTTGCATTTTAGTTAAATAGATAGTATTAGGGGCAGCTAGGAGGCGCAGTGGATAAAGCACCGCCCCTGGATTCAGGAGGACCTGAGTTCAAATCCAACCTCAGACACTTGACAATTACTAGTTGTGTGACCTTGGGCAAGTCACTTAACCCTCATTGCCCCACCAGAAACAAAAAACAATAGATAGTATTAGATCCCACCTACTGAGGTCTTCCTTTTCAAATGAACTCAGCCATACATATAGGTCCAAAGCACAGACCTCAGGACAATGCTTTAACAAGACTCTAATAAACCTGAAGCTTCCTTTTTTGGATTCATGTTGGAGGCATTGATAAACTATCAGAAAGGGAGTTTGAAGATATTGGTCCTGCTGCAAAACTCAGTTTCCCTGGACTACCTCAGTACAATCTCAGTGCCGATCACTTCACAGAAAGGGAAAAGTCAATTCTGTCTTCTAAACTAGGAGCTTGCAGTTGGGGAATTGTCTTGAGATTTCTCCCAGGATATATCCATAACAGGTTAAGCCAAGAATAGTAGAAATACTCACAGGAGCAGTTTTGATGCCGCAGCACACACATGAGCTCCCTGCCCTCCTCCCCCCCATCACAAATGACACAATTTCTTCCCACTACACTTAAAATTTCCAAGAGAAAAAGAGTTGGTCTCATGTTTTCTAGTTTAATCTTCGAACCTAATATCCCTATTAGATAGAAAACTGACTAATTCAAAAAATAGTCTCACCTAAACAGCTAAAACTAGCTGGAGGGCGGTCACATGAAACTATGTTGATTAGTTTGGGCTCCATAGGAAGGAAACAAGTATTTACACAGTAACTACAATATTGCAAGCACTGTGCTAAGCCCTTTGCACATTTTATTTCATTTGATCCTCACAACAACCCTGGGAAATAGATACTATTGTGATCTCCATTTTATAGTTGAAGAAACTGAGGCAGGTGGAGTTTAAGTGATTTACTCAGGGACACACATCTAACAAGTGTCTGAGGAAGGATTTGAACTTTTCTTCCTGACTATAGTCCTATTGTTTTCATCAAGGCAACACATATGATTTGGATGAGCAATAATTTAAGAAATCAATCAGATTCAACAACCCTATATTAGTTTTTCTGCCAGCTAGTCTTCTATGACCCATAGTATAGTGGAAAGAGCACTGGATAAGAAATGAGGAGACCTTTATTTTAGGCCCAATTGTGCTATTTAACTTTGTAATCTTTTAACTCTTTTATAATCCTTTAACTCTTGAGGGTCTCAGTTTCCTTATCTGTGAAATAAGCAGGGGAGGGGCAGCTAGGTGGTGCAGTAGATAGAGCAACAGCCCTGGAGTCAGGAGTACCTGAGTTCAAATCCGGGCTCAGACACTTAACACTTACTAGCTGTGTGACCCTGGACAAATCACTTAACCCCAATTGCCTCACCAAACAAACAAACAAACAAACAAACAAATAAATAAATAAATAAATAAGCAGGGGTTAGGGGTAGTTGAACTAGATGATCTTTAAGACCACTCAAAACTTTCTTTTTAACTCATGGGGCTAAAATTTTATTCTGTGCACAATTCCTATCAGTATGTCCCCACAAACTTTTTTTTAATCTCTAAGACTTATTTCTTTCTCTGTATCTACCTGAGGATTTTTTCACAACTCTCTGTAGGTCAAGGACTATAAAAGGCATATCTAGGACTTTTTTTATACCATCTCAAGCTATCATTTGTGACTCAAGTTACACAACTCCCAGGAGACAGTGCCAGACACCTGTAGGTCTTGGGACTATTTCATTAGGGAAGCAAATGTTATTTATATCATTTATTAGTCCAGGTCATAGAAAGTCATTTCAAGCAATACTTTCTCTTTCAAAACAGTCTCTTGGTGGCCAAGTTTGCCTTAAAAAAAAAGATTCTACTTCAAAAGAAGAAAAGTATTTCATCAGTGTGGCCTCTCTGAGCTAGACTTTGTACAATCAGGATAAGGGCCTAGTGGCCTATGCAAAAAATGTAGTTAGTACTTTCTCTGCCTCCATCTATAAAAACCAATGGACATTCAAGAGTTCCTCAGAATAGTTTAAGGTGTGTTTCATACATTAGTTTTCTGCTGATATGTTTAAATGTGCATTTATCAGGCTGTCAATAAAAATCCCTCCACGATTGGTGATGTCCCAACTATGGCATCACTTTGGCTCACAAGGCCTTCCACAAGCTGATGCTAATCTGTCTTTCCAGTCTTTGCTTCTACTATTCTCCAGTGAGAATCCTATCCTCCAGCCACCCTGGACTATTCAAAAATATAGATTTGATCTTATTTTTGTTCATATTTTTATTTTATTTTATTAATCTCACATTCATACCTATGAAGACAGTGCAAATAGGTGGTCATTAAATATTTTCTAAGTGAATGAATTTATAATTAAATGCAGGCAATGAACAATTACAGTTCTATAAAAGTAAGGAGTTTTTATAACAAAATCCATACATCCAAATGTGTGAATATGGAAAAAATCTTGTATTAAAGATTTCTAGAAAAGCCTGTAATCTAAAATCTGTTGGGAATTGACACAGGTTTATAAGATTAAGAGCCTTTCCTCAATGAATGAGTGGTCAAAGGGTACATATAGGCAATTCTCTAGTGAAGAAACACAAACTATTACAAACTACTTGGTAAAATAACTAATAATCAAAGGAAGGAAAAATTATAAAATTCTAAGTTACTACCTTTCATCTATAAAAATGGTAAAAGATGACAAATTTTAATATAGGTGGGCATGTTAATAATTCAGTGTTGATAGAGGTTAGAATTGGTTCCAACTAACTATTTTGCAAATATGCATGGAATTATCCAATCAAAGTTACAAAAATATTCATATTCTTTGACATAGAAATCCCACTTTTAGGTTTATACTCTAAGTAACTTATTGATAGCATGAAAACCCCACCCGTGCAAAAGTTTCACAGAAGCACTATTTATAATAGTCACTGATTAAATAAATTGCAGTATATGAATATAATGACATATTTCTATGCTTTAAGTAACAACAAAAACACAAAGCAATATGGAAAGGCACATGAAGTATATTGAGAGAAAAAGGCAGAATCAAGCAAATAAAATATACACTGATTAGAGTTATATAAAGGAAGATAACATCAAATAGCAACAAAATTCAGAGTAAATACAGCATTGGTGTTGCCTTGTTGAAGTTAATATATTGTCTTCATTTCCTTTATCAGGATGAAAATGACAAAAGAATACAGTTGCATGTACAATCACTTGCAGCCATTTAAATTTTTTCTTGTGCTTAATTATCCTTGGGTTCACTTGTCTTAATTTTATTTTGGAGTTTATGTCATCATGTTTCTTGCTTGTAATTTTATGGTACTATTTTGACTTTTTTGGTTCTTCAGTCAATCAACAAGCATTTACTAAACACCTACTCTATGACAAATGCTATGTGACACCTAGTTGGATAAAAGACAAAAAGACAAAAAAAGAAAGAAAGAAAGAAACAGTGCCTGCCCTCAAGGAGCTAACATTCTATTGGTTGAGACGATATGTACTTTTATAAAAATAGACACAAAATATAGACAAGGTAAAGCAGGGGAACAGTAGCCATTAGGGACATCAGGAAAGGCCTAATGTAAGAGGTATCATGGTACGTGAGCTTTGAAGAAAATCATGTATTCAAAGACATAGTTGTGAGGAGTCCATTCAAGGCAAAGATACAGAGATGGTAGATAGAATGTCTATTATAGATGAGGAGAAGTGAGACCATCAGTTTGGTTGGATCAAATAGTACATGAAAGGGAATCATGAATAATAAGTCTAGAAGAGAAGGTAGGAACCAAGTAACGAAGGGTTTTAAATGCCATATGGAGTTTGCAGTTGATTCCAAGAGGTAATAGATAGTCACTACATTTTAATGCTTTTTTGGTGTAATGGTGATAGGGACTGGATGTGTAAGGTAAATTCCCAGGTAAGGAAACTCCCTTTACCAATGTAGGTTAGTTCATTCTTTGCAGTTTATGCATTGAGAGGTTAAGTGATTTGCCCAGGGTGAAACAGACAGTATGTGTTACAGGTGGAACTTGGACCCAGATTTTCTTAGCTCCAAGGCCATTCCTCTATCTACAACGGAAGCTGCTTCTCTCTTGTGTATGGTGATAGAAGATAAGATAAAATTATGAATAAAAAATTCAGGTAATACAGTATAATTTTACTTGAAAATTATCACAGGTCTTTACCTTGAGGAAGAATTATTTAAAGCTTAGGTTTGACACATGTGTATCAAATCCCCAAGAAGAGAGCTAGAATGAATAGAAAGGCATCCCATGTACAATATAAATCAAGTATGGGACAGATATTTATTTCTTTCACACAAAAGAAATGTTTAACACAAAAGACTCTCACAAAAATGCATCGACAGAAAAACTTAAAAAAGCAGTAGTATCCACTACTACAATTATTTTTCAGGAAATTGAGACTTAAACATGAAGCAGTTTACAAGACTGTTGAATAGGCATTTTACATTTTACTTCACTCTGTACTGTTTTTTGTCAAGGTAGATAGACAGTCCAGCCAATAGTTGAGTTCATTCCATTTCTGGGGGTATTCTCTCCATTGCAGATTCTCCCCCTGCTAACAATGATCTGTCAGACCTAGGATTTCTATCTTCGCAAACTTACAAGTTTGTCTCCAAGACTGAATGTATACATCTCAGGATTGCTGTTCAATCACCTATATTCAGGGATCAGGGGAAAATGACACTCCATACTCTTTGCAAGTGCAGCTGCACTCAAGAAGAAAATTAGCAACTGAGGGAGGTCACTTCCTTTAAAAGATTCACCCAATAGAAGTACTTCCTGCTCATTAGCCAATAAGGGAATTGTTTTGTCATCCCCAAAGCACTTGACACTTTCAGTTCTGAATCACACATGACTGACTGACTATCTGGAAGCAGCCAGAGTCTGCTCATCCTTCCCAAAGTGCTCAAGTACTAAGTTAGTATGTGTAGTCAGCTTGAAATAGGCAGAATAGTAATGATAAAAGGGATTTTTGATTGGCTATTGAACCAAAACTGTAAGTACATTAAAAAAAAATTCTATGGGAGTGGCTTGGCTTTTTTTTCTTTCTTGCAAAGAGGGCAAACTGAGGAGGAGGAAAAGGAGGTGGAGGCAGAGGAAGAGGAGGAGGAAGAAGAAGAAGAGGAGGAGGATGAGGAGGAGGTGAAGGAGGAAGAGGAGGTCAAAGGAAGCAGAGAGAGAGGGACTTGTCTATACCACATTTCTAAGTGAACTTTGGTTTAGGGGCAAATGCTTTGTAGAAACTGCTTTAAATTGGAACCTATTATGCCTTATTACATTTATTACATTTTTTCTAACGACCCTTTTTCACCCAAGAAGTTTTTACACAAGACTGAGTCTATAAATATATAAAATAGGTATACATAACCTTTTAATGTTGTCAAATTTTTCGTGACCCCTACATTCAGTTATGTGATCCCATATGGCCCATGACCCACAGTTTAAGAAGCTTTGGAGGGGGCAGCTAGGTGACACATTGGATAAAGCACAGGCCTGGCCTCAGACACTTGACATGTACTAGCTGTGTGACCCTAGGCAAGTCACTTAACCCTCATTGCCCCACCCAAAAAAAAAAATAGAAGAAGAAGCAGCTTTGGAGAGGAGAGCATGCTCCTGGGTGTTGGGGGCGGGGGAAGTATTTGTTCCTTTTTTCTTGTTATGTCATTTCAGTAAATATATCCTCATAAAAGCTGATTGAGGTCAATTGGTTAAATGACGCTAAAGTCCTAATCACTGGCAACTGATATTTGGGAGAATGAGGTTCAGCCAATAGAATTGGAGAAAGACACCCCAGGGGTATGCCTAGAACCCTGAGGGGAGATATACCTAGTCTTGCTCTGAGGGATTCAACATGTCATTTAGAGTAGGAGATGGCATAAGGACCCCCGAAGTTTATAAGGGCTATAGTTGTATTTACTTTGTATACACACACACACACACACACACACACACACACATGCCTGCAAAATATGAAATGTCATCATTTTTACTCTGTCTTTTTGTCTTTCAAGTGTTTGATAAATCATGACAATAAGATTTTGTGATGCAAACTGCTGAAACAATTATTTTCCCAATTTTAGTTTTCATTTTTATTTCTGAGTTTCACTTTTTGCCCAACTCCCTAAAGAACCCTTGGTTAATCTGTGCATATCATCTGGCACCCCACATATATACAACCCTCAGCATTTGGTCTCCTGGGTCACCATGTAGTGGACTAATCATCATTACAGCAGATAGGATACTGGACTTGAAATCAAGAAAATCTGGGTTTGAACCCTGTCTCAGATATTAACCAGCTGGATAAATCATTTAACCTCTCTCAGTTTTAATTTATATGTAAAATAAAGCTAATAATATTAACAGAATTATTGTTAGGTTCAAATGAGAAAATATATGCCAAGTGTTTTGCAAATCATAAAACTTTAAAACTGCAAGCCAGTATTATAAGCAAAATATACCAATCATTTCCCCTCAGTCATACATCAGGTTCAGTATGACATCCTTCCTGATTCTCCCCACTCCAAAATAAATTACCTTATAGCTTATTTATGTTTGTACATGTTTTCTCTTTTGATTGAATTTAAGGTTCCCTAAGGGCAAAGATTATTTCATTTTCTAATGGAATATTAATGGGCTGTAAGAAATGATGAGCTGGCAGATTTCAGAAAAACCTGGAAAGACTTAAGTGGACTGATGCTGAGTGAAGTGAACAGAACCAGAACACTGTACACAGTAACAGCAACATTGTATGATAACCAACTGTGATAGACTTGGCTCTTCTAAGCAGTGCAATGATCCAAGACAATCCCAAAGAACTCATGATGGAAAATGTCCTCCACTTCCAGAAAAAAAGAACTGTGGATTCTGAATGCAGATTGAGCCATACTATTTCTACTCTTTGGTTATTGTTTTTTTTTTACTTTTTTGAGGTTTTTGCCTTGTGTTCTGATTCTTCTTTCACAACATGACTAATACAGATTTTTTTTTTAAGTGAGGCAATTGGAGTTAAGTGACTTGCCTAGGGTCACACAACTAGTAAGCGTTAAGTGTCTGAGGTCAGATTTGAACTCAGGTCTTCCTGACTCCAGGGCTGGTGCTCTATCCACTGCACCACCTAGCTGCCGCAGAAAAAAATTTTTTTTGAAGATTATTTCATTTTCATTTTTGTATCCCAAACATCTAGCACAGTGCATGGAACACAGTAGGAACTTAGTAAGTGCTTATTGATTGGTTATTAAAGTCAGAGTCTGAGATTATTTTCTAAATTATTTATTTGTTCTTGGCATTCATTTTTTTTTGAGTTCCAAATTCTTTCCCTCCTTTAGCCCCTCCCCCACCCATTTGAGAAGACGAACAATATAATACCCATTATACATATGAAGTCATGCAAAAGAAATTTCTATATTAGCCATGTTGAAAAAAATGCAAGAAAAATTAAGTTAAAAATATGTTTCCATCTGCACTCAGAGTTCATCAGTTTTCTCTGAAATTTGATAGCATTTTTGATCATGGAGTCTTTGGCATCATCTTAGATCAGATTAGCTAAGTCTACTTTTTTTTAATGATGTTTGGTGATTATATTTGTTCTTTAATAATTCATGTTATATCTCTCCCGCTTTGAGTTAAATAATTTGCTCTTCATTGATAATACAGTAAATACTGAAGCAGAAAAGTAGTATTAAAATACCAGTACCACCACTTTAAAATCTTTTTGAGACCACCACTTTGAAATCTTGGGGTAGTCATTTAAATTATGTGAGTCTCAGATCTTCATCTGATTAGAGAGGGAGTTGGACTAGGCAACTTCTAATATTCCTTAAAGCTCTGAATTTGTGATTCTATCATCCTCTTAATGTTTTTTTTCTTTTTTTCTTTTTCCTTTTCCTTTTAAAATTCATTTTTTTAAAATGTTGACTTCTAAATTCTCTCCTTACCTCCTGCCCCTCCTCCACCAACTGAGAAAGCAAGCAATATTATCTCAGTTTATACATGTGATGTCATGCAAAACATATTTCTATATTAGCCATGTTGGGAGGGAAAAAAGCAAATCATTGTATTGATCAGAGTAGCTAGAATGTTTTCAATTCAATTATCCATTATCACTCCTCCTTTGAGTTAAAGAATTTGCTCTTCATTGGAGGTAGATAGCATTTTTCATCTTGAGTCTTTTGTGATTGTCTTGAATCACTATCTAGCTAAGTCCTTTACAGTTGATATTCCTTGCAATATGGCTGTTACTGTGTACAATATTTTTCTGATTCTGCTCGCTTCACTTTGCATCAGTTCATATATGTCTTCCTGGGTTTTTCTGAAACTATCCTGCTCATCATTTCTTACAGCACAATAGTATGCCATCATACTCATATAACACAACTTGCTTAGGCATTTCCCATTTGATGGGCATCCCCATAACTTCCAATTCTTTGCCACTACAAAGAAAAATTGCTGTAATAATTATTTGTGTATGTATGGGTCCTTTTCTTTTTTTTCTTTGGTCTCTTTGGGATACAGACCTAGTAGTTATATTGCTAAGTCAAAGGGTATGCACAGTTTTATAACCCTTTAGGCAGAATTCCAAATTGTTCTCCAGATTAATTGAACCAGTTCCTAACCCCAATAGTTCATTAGTTGTGCATTAGTTTACATGTACATTATTTTTTCACATCCCTTCATGTAATTAAAATTATCCATTTTGCTTCCTGTGATCTTCTCTGTCTCTTGTTTGGTCAATAAACTCTTCCCTTGTGTGACCCTAGGCAAGTCATTTAACCCCAATTGCCTCACACACACACAAATAATAAAAAATAAACTCTTCCCTTATCCATAGATCTAATAGGTAAATTTTTCTATATTCCCCAAATTTGGTTTTGGTATCACCCTTTATGTCTAAATCATGTAACCATTTTGACCTTACCTTCATATAAAATATGAGGTGTTGGTGTATGCCTAGTTTTTGCCAAACTGTTTTCCAGTTTTCCTATCAGTTTTTGTCAAATAGTGAGTTCTTGTCCCAGAAGCTTGGATCTTCAGGTTTATCAAACACTTGATTACTAGTGGTGATTCCACTAATCAACCACTCTATTTCTTAGACTGTACCAGATGGTTTTGATGATCACCACTTTGTAATTTAGTTTGAAATTTGCTACTGTGCTACCTTCCCTCACATTTTTCCACTGATTTCCTTGATATTCTTGACCTTTTGTTCTTCCAGATGAATTTTGATATTTTTTCTAGCTCTAGTTTAATCAGTATGGCACTGAATAAGTAAATTAATTTAGGCAGGCTTGTCTTTATCTTGGCTTGGCCTACCTATGAGCAAATAATATCTTTGCAATTGTTTTTGGTCTGTCTTTATCTATGTCAAAATGTTTTGTAATTATGTTTATATAGTTCCTAGGTATGTCATAGGCTCTCAAGTATTTTATACTATCTGCAGTTATTTATTTTTTTTTGGTTTGTTTTTTTTTTCAGGGCAATAAGGGTTAAGTGACTTGCCCAGGGTCACACAGCTAGTAAGTGTCAAGTGTCTGAGGCCAGATTTGAACCCAGGTCCTCCTGAATCCAGGGCTGGTACTTTATGCACTATGCCGCCTAGCTGCCCCCTGCACTTATTTTTAATGGAATCTCTCTATCTCTTCCTGCTGGGTTTTGTTGGTAATATGTAGGCATGCTGATGACTTATATGGATTTATTTTATATCCTACAAATTTGCTAAAATTTTTCTTTGTTTCAACTAGTTGATTCTCTAGGGCTCTCTAAGGATGCCATCATATTACCTGCAAAGAACAATAAGTTTATTTCTTGATTGCATATTCTTGTCTTCCATTTCTTTTCTTGTTTTATTATTATACTTAGCATCTCTAACACAATATTGAATAATAATGGTTATGATGGACATCCTTGTATCAACCCTATTCCTACTGAGAAGGCTTCTAGTTTATCTCCATTAAGGATAATGCTAGCTCTTGGTTTAGGTAGAGACTACTTATCATTTTCAGAAAAATTCCATTTATTCCTATGCTTTCTAGTGTTTTAATAGGAATAAATGTTGCGTTTTGTCAAAAGTTTTTTTCTACATCTATTGAGATAGTTTCCAATTTATTTTATTTTTTTCCAATTTGTTTTTAATCTATGCTTCCAAGCCCCATTATAGAATATAATTTTATTGCATTATGATCTCAATAGGGTAAATTTAATATTTCTACTTTTCTGCACTTGTTTGTGAGGTTTTCATGTCCTATTACATGTGAAAGTGCTATATACAGCTGAGAAAAAGGTATACTACTTTGCATTCCCATTCAATTTTCCCCAGAAGTCTATCATATCTAACTTTTCTAAAATTCTACTTCTCTCCTTACCTTCTTTCTCATTTGTTTTGTGGCTAGATTTCTCTAATTCTGAGAAGGGTAAATTAAGGTCCCCACTGAAATATAATGGATTCTGCTTCATCCCCTTATTCTAACTCTGAGTGTGTCTTTCTGTTTCAAGTGTGTTTCTTACAAACAACAGATTATGGGATTCTGATTTCTAATCCATTCTGCTCTTCTATTTCATTTTATGAATAAGTTCATCCAATTCTAGGATTTCCTAAGTGGTTTTTATGCACTAAGAGGTGAGGGATTTAGTACCTTCTTAAGACCCCCTCAGTAAAAAGTGACTTGTTGGAAATTGCAGAACAGGCCAGGTAGGTTATTTATCTACCACCCCTACAAAGCCTTTACAGCCACACAAATGGACAAGCTAGATATCTTAATTCCCAGACTGCTTGTGCTAGCAATCAGTCATCTTTGGAAAGCATAGCAGTCTTCAGAACATAAAGCTCATTAACTCTGCTGGTCCTAATAATCATGCTTCTAGGGTTCTTCTCAATTGACTTCAAAAGTGGAGTGTATCAGGATGAAGGTGGGACACTCTTCATTGAAGATTGTCCTGTGTCTCATGGGTCTTTCTGGAAGTTTCCCATATACAAGGTTCTACCAAATTTTAACCCAGGCCTTTATGCTTTCTTTTGAAAAGAAAGCTACAGAAGCAACAGAGAAACTTAAGGCTGCATAAAACTATGTAGAAAGCAATAGAAAGTTGTTATCTCTGACTAAGTTACAAATTGTGGCTAATATTACCTCACAAGAACACTATTTTAAGCTCAAATGGAATTCATGATAGATCTAAATAAAATATATTCTCATTAAGTGGGTACTACCTTTGATGATGCAAACCAGAGCCCATCCATGCCTGCCCATTCTATTTGACTTGTTTTCCCATAAGTTCACTACAGAAGAACTATACAATGTGCTGGAGGGTGGGGAAGAGGGCATATCTTCCTTGATTTTTGCTGACATCATGAGGATACCAGTGGCACACAAGCTATTTTACCTCTTCTCCACAAAACCAGCCCATCATTTTTTGGCTCATACATGTCTTTGATGAAAAATTTTAATTAAATTCTTCTGAATTCCTTGTTTGTAAATCCCATTATCACAAAATTAATGCAATTTGAGACCAGCAATTATGGATAATAGAAGTAAATCTTCTCTGCTTTTGTTCTGCAAAGTTGGACAATAAGATTAGCCAGCTCTTGGACTTTAGTCAAAACATAGGATTCACACCCACAACTAGACAGCTCCTGGCTTTCTTTAGTTCCCATGGCAGAGATTCTTGAGATTTCAAGCACATGGAGGAAACAAAGAAGAGCAATGTGTGAAATTCCACCATTTCATGCTCTAAGATATAAAAAGGTCTTGGAGGGACCAATGATTCTAAAATAATTTATAACCTTAAGAAAACAACAGACATATTTCAGACATCTCATTTCTCAGAGATACTTTTTTTTTTCCTCTTGAGAAATAACAAGACTGACATATGTAAGATCAATGGAACAACACTGGGGCAATAATACAATTGATCCTTCTGTAGTAATGAAAACATAAGTAGGACAGCAGGCAGAAGACCCCAGACTTTCATTTGAAACAAAATATTCTACCTATTTAGACTATTGTTGAGTTGTGGGGGTTTTTGTTGTTTTTTGGTAAATGCAGGGTTTTGAGTAGAAAAAGTAGCTCCACTTGTCAATCAGCTAAGTTGCAGTGCTAATAGATTCTGGTGTTTAGGGGGTCAACACAGAATTTAATTTAACGACTTACAATACACCCACATGCCCAGAAAATGTGGACAGCTTGATAGGGTTCACTGAGCCAAAGAAGTAAGACCAAAACAGTGCACTAATGTATAGGGGAAGAATAGTTGCAATCAGTCCCCTTGTGAATTAGAAAGAGAACTTGGAGATGAAGCAATTATCAGCCATCGGGGATTAATAGTAAAGTGTGAATACCAAGCTGTATATGTTAGGGGCAGAATATGTTGCCTATAGAAAACAACAAAGAGCGTTTCTTACTATTAAGTGAGATTAAACGTAATGGCCTGATTTAATCACAAAAGCAGAATTAAATTCAGATGGCAACTTCAAAGTGGCCACATGCACACAGGCTACTGCATACATTTACATATAGCTGGTCCAGCTTGCCTTGCATCACAATGGGATAAAGTTTCTTTGGCCACTTAAACAATTTTCTATTATTTATTTTTTGTGATCATTCACTGTATTTTATCCCATAATTGCGTTGAGTTAGGAAGATGGAGAGAAGTTACATTGATTCATGGAAGCTGTACTTTTTAATTCTTTCTCATTTCAAGGGGTGGGGGGAGAAAGCAGCAAAGGGTCAACAAGAACAGAGTAGCTGTAATCAGATAGGCATAGAAAAAAACATCAACCTTTTTATGGTGATCTAGTATCTTATTTTTCATGTGCCCTGAACTTCAGAACTCAGTAACTGCAGGGCCCAAACTGGTTCATACAAAACGATGTTTTCTCCTTATCTTGTGTAAATATTAAACAATTTCATTAAACACCTACTATGTGGGAGGCACTGGAATTCCACAAGATTAAAAAATGGTCTTTTGTTAACTGGTCCATTTAAAACTGCCTTTCTTCCTCCCTTCCTGTCTCCCTTCCTTCTAACCTTCCTGTGGTTGCCTGACTTTTCACTTCTCACTACAAGAATTGGCTTAGAAAACATTCAAGGAAGAGAATTTGAGGATGCTAAGCTTCTCGATAGGGTTGAATTCCCATAAAAGTGGATATTAGACAGCCTGGGATATGTGGACCAGCTGAGAGACCATATTATGGTCCCTGACAAAATCTATCTGAATGTGTGAAGCTGGGCAAGTTACTTAACCTCTGTCTCAGTTTCCTCCACTGTAAAGTAGGGATAATAATAATACCTTCCCTCTAGGATTTAAGAATTGAGGATCAAATGAAATATTTGTAAAGCATTTAACATGGTTCCTGACCCATTGTAAGTACTTAATAAATGCTTGTTTTCTTCCTTCCTGAGTGCCTAAGATTCATAACGTCCCTAGAAAAAAAATACTGTCCTCAATATGTCCTTCTACAAAGCCCCCTCGATAGGATTTGGCGACTGTTATCATATGGATCCTATATAGACAATGTGGCATAGTGAACAAAGACCTTGATGGGGAGTAAAAGGTTCAAATCCTGTCTCTGAAACATTCTTAGTATGCGATCAAGTGCTTGTTCTCAGATTATACATCCTCTCTCCCAAAAAATGACTATTAAAAAGGCTAGAGAACTAAAAGTTGAATTTTCTACTCTTCTTAGGGGAAAGAAGGAAGGCAATGCATTTTTTTTCTCAAGAAGCAAGTCGGTGATTTAAGTTGTCAGTGCACCGAAGAGGCTTTGCAGAAGTCCTCATCAGTCTTGATAAAGAGAGGTCCCCTCGCTAGCAGTCCCCTACACCAGTAAAATCACAGGTCTACTTTTTTAAAAAAAGTGGGCCCTAATTTTAAAGGCTGATAGAAAGTAACTATTTTTGAGGCTTCCAGAAGAAATACATCTAGGAATTTATCCTGGAATGAATTGCAAAAGAAGCAGTTATAAGTAACACTTACTATCTGCAAACCCTGAAGCCCTATATTCAATAGAGACAACTGCTCCTCTTGTGGGTTAGAGGGACCACCTGGCTTCAAGCACTTGGCTTGCTTCTAAAGTCTCCATTTGGGTCTGAGAGGATTTGTCTTTTATTCCTTTCCCTTTCTTCATGAGGGAGACTTCTGAATTGATGCTGGGTTGGTTAGTTGGTTGGTTTATGTGAGGGTTTAATCCTGTCATTTATGTGTACAACAAGACAATTTTAGTCATTCAAATTTTTGTGGAAAGATAGAGTAGAGGTAGGATTATGGCTTGTTTCTGGTTACAACTTCAATCTGGAATGTGTTGGGGTTTTTAATGCAACTCTTTTGCTGTTTATGTATATGCTTTGCCTATGTATGTGTGTGTTTATGTGTGTGTACATATGTATATTTATATGTGTATATATATATATATACACATGCATACATATAAATTTTGCCATATGTATATATAATCCATGTAAGTGAACACACTACAGTTTCTATAAATTTCTATAAATTGATATGAGAAAAATCCTTTGACAGCAATAACCTCTGAGGCTGGCCTGCGCTGTTTGAGTAAAGCCTTCAGAGCCTCATGGTTTTGTTCTAGTTAATCATGAAAAATTTCTGCATGCCACTGGGAAGAATGAGGTCAATCCTAAAATGAAGAAGAAAAAAAGACATTTTAAATTATTTTAGATTTTTTAGAAGGTGACCAATCACACTTAGAAATAGTTTTGTTTTCTCAGAAATTACTGGCATACATATGCTTTTACTAAGAGCTAGACATTTGGCTAAAAAGGTTACTGCATTTCATTTTATACTAGGGCCAAGTTAGATACAGAGAAAATCACAAAAGGAAAGAAGGAAACCAGCTTTTATTAAGTATCTACTATGTGGCAAGCACTGTGCTAAGTGTTTGACAAATACTATCTCATTTGATCTTTACAACAGCCCTGGGAGTCAGGAGTTATCATCATCATCATGTTGCGGGCAATGAGGGTTAAGTGACTTGCCTAGGGTCACACAGCTAGTAAGTATTAAGTGTCTGAGGCCGGATTTGAACTCAGGTACTCCTGACTCTAGGGTCGGTGCTCTATCCACTGTGCCACCTAGCTGCCCCCAGGAGTTATTATTATTCCCATCATGCAGTTGAGGAAACTGAGCCGAGTGGTGGTTTGAGTGATTTGCCCAGGGTCACACAGCTAGTAAGTATATGAGGTTGGATTTGAATCCAGATCTTCCTGACTACAAGTCCAGAATCTGTCTACTGTACGACCTAGCTGCCTCAGTAGGTAGCTGGAAAATGTGGATTAGCATCTGTTTTATTCATAATCTCCCTCTAAGAATTTAATTAAGCAATGTAAGTTAAGCAATGAATGGCAAATGAAAAACATTTGCAAATTTGTAAGGCAGTTCCCTAAAAGATAGCTCTGTGGTGCTGCCTACTGTGTATATATAGACAGATTTAGAGTACAATAGGAGGGGCAGCTAGGTGGCACAGTGGATAGAGCACTGGCCCTGGAGTCAGGAGTACCTGAGTTCAAATTCGGCCTCAGACACTTAACACTTACTAGCTGTGTGACCCTGGGCAAGTCACTTAACCCCAATTGCCTCACTTTAAAAAAAAAAAAAAGAGTACAATAGGAGTGGGGTCCACACATAGGGAATTCTTGGAGGCAATTCAAAAGTCCTGGGTAGGAGAACCCAGTAGTCTTTCGTCTCTTTGTAGAATCATCACACAGAATTTCTTAGGTGCAGTATCCCTCCTGAGTAGGTTGCTCAGCTGGGTTCTCAAGGTCTGTTATTCTCTGTAGCTTTCTTGGGTCTATCTTGAGTCTACAGCCAGTACTTTTCTATACACTAAAGGGTTCCATTCCTCAAAGATGCTTCATCTCTTTCTTAGTAGTTGAGTTTCAGTATCCATCTGTGTCTGTCTGGAATATGAGCCTCTGTTCCCTCAACCATGCCTCCAACTCTCTCAAACTGCCAAACCTTCAAACCAAAGGATACAGAAAAGGGCGGAAACCAAGCGTTGTCTAAGGAAAACCCGAATTCCAGGAAAAGAGTAAGAAGGATCCAATGGCTAAATGTTCTAAAGGAGAAGTCAACTCAAGATGGATAAAAACAAATCACACAAGCAGAAATTTTAGAATGAAGAGCAAAAATGGAAGCCAAATTAGCCAGAAAGGCCAATATGTCTGAATACAGAACTCTGATCAACTCAGAGTTTTAAAAACAGGATGGAAAAATAGGCTATAAACTGTTGAAGAATGAAAACTCCCCCATAGCAGAAGTTATTTCATTTCTGTCTTTACAATGCTTTGTGCTTAATAAGATCTTTTTTTTTTTTTAGTGAGGCAATTGGGGTTAAGTGACTTGCCCAGGGTCACACAGCTAGTAAGTGTTAAGTGTCTGAGGCCGTATTTGAACTCAGGTCCTCCTGAATCCAGGGCCGGCGCTCTATCCACTGTACCACCTAGCTGCCCCGCTTAATAAGATCTTAATAAATGCTTATTGATTTGAACTGAATTGAACAAAGTCAGTATTAAAGAAGAAATCAAGAGTATCATAGTCCAGTGAGAACAGTCAGAAGTGTTAAAGCCCAGAGTTGACTGAAGCTGTCAATGAATACTAAAAAAAAAAATAATAATTTAAATTAAGCTATTTTAGCCTTGTTGGGGCAAGGAGAGGATCAAAGACAAAATAGGACCACTGTGGATGGATTGATGACAATGGAGAATGGTAAGAAGGCTGAATTACTCGACTTTTACATTATTTATGTTTTCTTTGCCAAAGAAGAATGATCTTGGGATGCCAAAGGACAGAACAAATATGTTTAATCAGTATTTGAATCAAAGATATCCACAAGGGGGTGACCTCAATGATAAAAGCATTGGAGACTATATTATATGAAGGAACTGGAAGGGGAGGAGAAAGGGGAATATTTGCTTGGACAAAGGAAGCCTGAGAGAATGATAAGTATTTTCAAGTGTTCAGAAAACTTTCATGTGGAAAAGGGATTACACTTGTTCTATTTCTGCCTTAGAAAAAACTGGGAACAAGGGATTGAAGTCATTAGGGATGCAGATTTAAGTTTAATGTAAGGAAAAACTTCCTAACAATTAAAGCTCCCCCCAAAACGGAATAGGCTACCTTAGGAGGTAGATTCCTCTTCTTGCTAGAGGTCTTTGAGCAAAGGATAGATAACCTTGTCACAGTGGTTGGTCTCTGATACTCTTTCCCTCTGTTAAAGTCTGTGATTTTGTGTGAGAAAAATTTCTAAGAGGAAAATGACCAGTAATACTAATTAGTGCTACTTATTAACTAATTAGTACTGATTAGTTAATAAACAGTACTACTTAGTAATTTTATTCCTCCCCTGCTTATCAGCAGCTTCCTTTTGTAGGAAGAGGAAAGCATTTTACAAGCCCCCTCCACCTCCCTAGCCCCACAATTGATCCCCCCCAATCTTTAGGCAGGGAGGAACTCCCATTTTATCTCAAATAGACCAAGGAAAACACCAGTCTGTTGCATCCTTAAACAAAATGGCTAGAAAAGGAAGTTGTCTGGACTGTCACACATCCAAAAGATTAAGAAGTTTCTATGTCAAATCAGACAGTTATGGCATAGGAAGACCCAGGAATGGAAATTTGCTCGCTTTCCTCCCTGTCAAACATTCATCGCCATAGAAAGCATCACCTCTCAAAACGCGGGAGCTAGACTTGACAGACTCTGAGGCAGGTCTCAACTTTCCTACTGATGTGAGATGTTTCAAATATAAATGAGCACATACAAACACACAGGCCACAAAGGTTGTTGGGACTGGTGGCAGTAACCTAGAAAAGGGGAAAAACAACCCACTGCCTATCACAACCTTAAACCATCTTCACTTCTTGCTGCTGCTACTCATGGAGAATCCTCTTTCTTTGCTAACTCCATCACTCTTACCAAAGTACAAGGCAAGTTGACAGTTCTAATGTCGCAGTCCAAGTCCTCTCACATAAAGAAGAGGAAGACCAATTGTGTCACACAAAGGCCTGAAGTGCTGGTGTGAAAAGGTCACTGAGTACTATCATCCAGGGCTTGGGGCGGAGGCTCCCGACGAAGAAAGAATTACAGAATGTGGGGCAAGATCTTAACCTCTGCCTGTGGCCTCGGCTGCTGGGGGGAGAATGGAAAGAATCTCAAGTACGAGAAGGAGGAATTGGGGAAGGGAAGAAGCCAAGGATTTCATCACATTCCTCCGGCAACTGAGGAATGAGTGGGAGACAGAATTCAAGGCCCTGATGTGGGGAGCCAGGTGCTACTTCCACAATAAGGCAAGTGGAAGTAGAGTCTAATAAGAGGAGAATGAGCAATAGAAGAAAAGTTAGAATATCCCAGGAGGGGAGCATGGAGAAAAGAGAGCCTTTCTTGTGGCGTAAAGTGGGGAGGCCAACAAGGTAGGGCACAGAAACCCAGAGTTATTCATTATTCTGTCACTTTGTTCCCTCTGTCCAGTCCCAAAATTCTCTACTTGATGATCAGTCTTCCCCTTTCCCTTAAATAGTACTTTCTTTTCCATAGAAGCTGAGTACCTATATACCTAAACTATCCTTAGGGATGAACAACAAACACCTGATATTAGAGTAGAAATTATACTAGTAGAAATTATATCCAATCCTTCCATAAGAATGAGCTTTTGAAGCCCCTCTGAGCCTATTGACTGACTATCTAGTAAAGAAAAGGCTAGAAAAGTGGATGGGCAGATAGGAGAGCTCTCTGTGTTTCCTACCATTCTCTGTGCCTTTTCTCTACCCACTCATCTACATGGGAAAATGGAAGAGGCTTAGAGTTTGACAACTATTTAACTATTACCTGGTTGGTAGTCTAGTTTTCACAGTCTAAAATTGGAAAGTCCATGGAATACTCACTGACTGAGGGTAGAGCTGCCCGTGGAAACCCCAGTCTCAGAGACCAGTAATTGTAGTCCACTGAAAAGATTAAGCCTGGAAGGATTAGCTAGTTGGGAGAACCCTGTCCTTTGTTCAAAGAGCTTGGCTCCCAGGGCTGGGAATATCATGCTGGGGTCATGAGAGGCTTCTAGCTAAGACTCTGAGAGAATGAGACGGGAGCTGAGAAGATGTTTCTTGCTGGTCCCAAGCAAGGGTTTCTACCTTTTTCTTTAAAAAAAAAAAAAAGAAAGGAAGGAAGGAAGGAAAAGAAACTAGGAGGAAAAAAAAGAAGTATCATTTTTATGGCGAAAGAGCATGATAGTCCCTGTTATTCTCTGAAGAAAAAGACAGCCAAAGATTTGAGCTGAGGCAGAAGCTGGAAGCAGCATGGAATGGAACAGCATCATTCAGGGCAAAGGCCATCACATCAGTCAGCAAGTCAACCTACAAGCATTTGTAGTGCCAGGTACTGTGCTAAGTAAGGACTGGAGATACAAAGAAGGGTTAAAACACTGTCCCTGCCCCTGAGGAGCACATATTGTAATGGGGGAGGCATGTAAATAAATATGAACAGAGTTAACAAGATGTAATCTCTGAGAAAAGGCATTTGGGGATTACTGGGGGCAGGGGGAGCTGGGAAATACCTCCCACTCCCAAATTATCATACACATACATACATACACACATATGTACATACATATACATATATGCATATATACAGCTTCTTTGTACATAGTTGTTTGCACATTCTTACCTGTGTTCTCCTTTTACATTTTGTAATTTATTTTATTCTAAACTTAAGTGATAAAACAAGCATTTCCATAATGTAGTAGAATAGAGGGGGGAAAGATGATTGTACATGAAACTGCAAATCTATTATGTACAACTTGCTATTCCTTTTAAATATATAATAGTTATCATGTAACTTTTTTTTGTTTTTTTTGTGGGGCAATGAGGGTTAAGTGACTTGCCCAGGGTCACATAGCTAGTAAGTGTCAAGTGTCTGAGGCCATATTTGAATTCAGGTCCTCCTGAATCCAGGGCCGGTGCTTTATCCACTGCACCACCTAGCTGCCCCCCATCATGTAACTTTTTTTTTCATTTTTTTATTCCCCCCACCATGTCCATGGCTACCATTAGACACAAATGAATGAATGAATGGAGTGGATAAATAAATAAGTGAATGAATAAATGAATACACACATACATAAATATACATATATGTGTTTACACACACACACACACACATATACACCATTCTGTACATACTTCTGATTTTTAGTTCCTTCTCTGGATGTAGATGACATCTTCCTTCATATGTCCTTTGTAGTTAATTTGGGTAGGGACTGTGGTTTTTGCCTTCCTTTGCATCCTGAACACTTAAGCACAATTCCTGGCACATAATAGGCACTTTAATAAATGCTTGTTGACTGATGGACTGCAGAAGGTAAGATTGGAGCTGGGTCTTAAAGCAAGTTAGGGCAATTAAGAGGCAGGAAGATTAGGTGATAGATCATTTCAGGTATGGGGGAGCTACCATTTCAAAAGCAAAAAGTTGGGGATATGGGCTATTATATGTGAGGAACAGCAAGAAATCCCATGTTGCTGGATTGTAGAATATGTAGAGGGCAATAAATTATAAAGCAATTGGAAAGGGGGGTAGAGACCAGACTGTAAAGGGATATTTTATATTGTCATTGTCGGGATTGAAATGTTTTTAAATCACTTCTTTCTCATTTTTTATAGTAATATACAGAAAGGTCGATGATTTCTGTAAGTTTATTTTAATCTTACTACTTTATTGGTTGTTTTGACTAATTTTAGTGGGGTCTCTAAAATTATCTAAGTAAAAAATCATATCATCTGCAAAAAGTTATCAGTTGGTTTGCTTTTTGCTATGTTTACCCCTTAAATTTCTTTTTTCTTTTTGCCTTATTGCTATAGTTAGTGTTTCAATAATTATAGTAAATAATTGTGGGGATAACAGAGAGTCTTCCTTTTTCACTCATTCTACCGGAAATACCTTTAGCATTTCCCCATTACAGATAATGATAGGTTTTGGTTTTATCTAGATAGATGTTATCATTGTTGTTCAATTGTATCTGACTCTTCATGACTGGATTTGGGGTTTTCATGCCAAAGATATTGGAGTGGTTTGCCATTTCCTTCTCCACTTCATTTTACAGATGAGGAAACTGAAGCAAACAAGGTTAAGTGACTTGCCCATGGTCACACAGCAAGTAAGTGAGTAGCCATATTTGGCAATATTTGAACTCAGGGAGATGAGTCTTCCTGACTCCAGGCCTGGCACTTGATCCACTGTACCATCTAGCTGCCCCGAAGAAAATTTCATTTATTCCTATACTTTTTTAATGTATTAAATATAAATGGGTATGATATGTCAACATTTTTTCTGCATCTATTTATATAATCCTGTTTTGGGGTTTTGCCTTTGTTATTAATATGATCTACTACATTTATGACTTTCCTAATACTGAGCAAACTCTGCATTCCTGGCATAAATTCAACCTGGTCATACATGTAAGCATTTTAACATGTTGCTATAGATATTACTGGTATTTATTCAATGTTTGTGTTCATTAGAAATATTGTTTTATAATGTTATTTTCTACTTTCTCACAGATTTCAGGGAGGTATCAAGGTCCTATTCATCTCATAGAAAGTGTTTGGTAGGATGCTTCATTTCCCTATTTTTGCAAATAGTTTATAATATGTTAGAATTAATTGTTCTTTGAATGTTTGATAGAACTCATTTGTAAATACAGCTAATCCTGGTGTGCTTTTTCCTTTTGGAGTTTCTTTATGTTTTGTTCACTTTCTTTCTCCAGAGATTGAATGTAATTCTCTATTTCTTATTCTGATAATTTGAGTATTTTATATTTTTGAAAATATATCAATTTTTTGGAATTATAAGTTTGTGGGCATATAATTGGGCAAAATAATACCTAATAATTTTCTTTATTTCTTATTCATCTGTAGTGATTTCTCCTTTTTCATTTTTTCTCTTTGGTCATTTGTTTTCCCCTTAATGTAATCAAATTAGCTAAGAGTTTATTTTATTAGCTTGTAAAATCCCACAGTTTTGTTTATCAATTCAGTATTTTTGGTACACTTATGTTTGTCTTTTCTTTTATTTTTTTCATAATTTTAATCTTTGTTTTTAATTAGGATTGGGGGGGGTCATTACTTTTCTAGTTTTTTCGTTGTATCCCCAATTCATTATTTGTTTTCTCCTCTCTATTGTACAGGAAAGTATTTTGAGATATAATTCCCTATCCCCAAAATAGCTTTAACTGAATCCCCAAAGTTTTATTATATTGTCTTGTTTTTGGTAAAATTATATGATGTTGTTTATATGATTTGTTCCCTGACCCACACATTCTTTAGAATTGAGTTTGAATTCTTTCTTCAAATACCTTTATTAATTATTCTTTTTAATTCATTGTTCATTATCCATAGTTTAGTTCATTGTTCAGTAAAGAATGTGTTTAATATTTCCGATTTTATGCATTTGTTTATGAGTTTTTATGCCTTAGCACATTATTAATTTTTTAAAATCTAGGAAATAGTTCCACTTTTTCAATTCTCATTCAGTAAATACCAAAAAACTACAGTATCTTACTTTTCTAAAATTCTACTCAGGTCCTTTATTTCTTTCTTGTTTATCTTTTTATCAAATTTTTCAAGGTCCTAAATAGGCACATTGAGGTCTCCAACTATTACTATTTTTCTGTCAAAGCAGTCCTGGAGGGTAGGGAATTCTATTTCCTAGGCCCTTCAGCTCTATATCCTTGCATAGTTACCTTAGTTACTTGTTTCTAGAATCACTTGTTAGGCTCTGCTGGACATATCATATATCATATTGAGTCCTGTAGTATATGCCCCAATATTCAAGACATCTACCAGGGGTTAGCAGGTAAGTGTTTAACAATCAGCTCTTTTTTTGGCAGGTGGGGGAGGCAGAATATACAGACACATTTTAAAGTTCGACCTGCACCATGAACATCTCCATCACTTTCTTAAGTCTCAACAAACACCAGGACAATAAATCAATCATATCATTTGCTAATTTCCAAGGTGTAAATGCTCATACTGAAAATTTAAGTTAACTCTCTGAGCTGGTTAGAGCTGGCTTCAGCACATCCATACTTCCCAAACACCACATCATTATGTCTAGAATTCCAAAGCATTCATTAACACTAGAGAGAAATGTGTAGCAGACTGTTAAACTAATCTATATTGCCTGAGGTTAGAGATTATATTATTATTAATATAATATTATTATCTCCATGTTATATTAGGGACACTGAGGTTCAAAGAAGTCAATAAGCAGTGTATTTAATGACTAAATCCCAATTCTTTTAACTCCAAGTCCGGTCCTCATCCTATTGCTATTCAAAATATACTCAATTGGGGGCAGCTAGGTGGCGCAATGGATAAGGCACTAGCCTTGGATTCAGGAGGACCTGAGTTCAAACCCAGCCTCAGAAACTTACTAGCTGTGTGACCCTGGGCAAGTCACTTAAACCCCATTGCCCTGCAAAAAAAAAAAAAAAAAGTTGACAAAATATACTCAATTATTCAGATGGATCTGTGATCTCATTGATGGAAATATTTCCTCTTTGTGTAAATTGCAATTCTTCCATATCTACTCATCCTGTGTGATTCTTATCTGTGTCCTACCATAAGTTTACCACCTAGGGTCCACTTAACTTACTGGGGCCCTTCTTCAATTTTTCTTGACATTATAAGGATACCAGTGGAACATGCTGTTCATCATGCCATACTATCTCTCACACGCTCACCCATCTTTGCTCATGGTAACATTCATCCGTTCAAAAGCACTTAGTGAACACCTACTAGATGAAGACCCCAATCTAGGTAATAAAAATATAAAGACAAAACAGTCCCTGATTTCAAGAAGCTTATAGGACAAGTCAACATGTATACAGAAAAGTTATTAAATAGAGACAGAATAATTTCAGTGGGAGCGTGAGGGAGTCAACAACATGTAGGATCAGAATGGGCTCTCTCTAGGAGGTAGACCTTGAGTTCAGCTTTGAAGGAAGCTGGTGCTTTTAAGGGATGGAAATAAGGAGAGAGTGCATTCTACATGTGGAGGATAGCTCCAAAGCATCTATGTAGGAATGGAATGGTGATGTTCTGGGAACATAAAGTAGACCAATTTAGATGTAGCATAGGAGTATATGAGGGCAGCTAGATGGCACTGGACCTGGAGTCAGGAAGACCTGGGTTCAATCCACGCCTCAATATTTACTAGCGTGTAACCCTGGGAAAGTCACTTAACCCTGTTTGCCTTAGTTTCCTCATCTATAAAATGACTGAGAAGGAAATGGCAAATCACTCCATATCTTTGCCAAAGAAAACCCCAAATTGTTCATGAGAGTCAGACTGACCAAAAACACTGAAAAAAACAAAAAAAAAAAAACACTACTTGAGGGGAGATCATTCAGCCAAAAGTCAGCAAGAAAGATGGGACCTAAGCTTGTGAAGGGGTTTAAATGCCAAATACAGGAATTTATATTTTATCTTATAGGCAAGAGGGACAACTGGAAGTTCTGGAGCTGACTTGGTCAGATCTGTTCATCAAGAAATTCACTTTGCAATGGTACAGAGAGTTCCAGGGAACTCATGATAGAAGAGGATCTCCAAATCCAAGAAAAAAAAAAGAACTGGTGGAGTATAGATGCTAAATGAACCATACTATTTCTTTTGTTTTTGCTGCTGTTGTTTTGTTTTTTTTCTAT
The DNA here is from genome assembly GCF_019393635.1 of Dromiciops gliroides. Taxonomy (NCBI): domain Eukaryota; kingdom Metazoa; phylum Chordata; class Mammalia; order Microbiotheria; family Microbiotheriidae; genus Dromiciops; species Dromiciops gliroides. The sequence goes on along the minus strand of NC_057863.1, from coordinate 270,585,786 downwards.
TTTTGAGGTTTTGCATCATTGCTCTGTTTTTTCCCTTATAACAGGACTAATGCAGAAATAGGATTAATGTTATTATGTGTATAGATATGTGTGTATAGATATAGATACTATAGATAGAGATATATAGATATAACCTATACAGATTTCCTGCTGTCTAGGGGAGGGGGGAGGGAGGGAAGGGAGGGAGAAAAATCTGAAATTGTAAAGCTTGTATAACAAAAGTTGAGAACTATCTTTACTGTAACGGAAAAAATAAAATACCTTATATGTAAAAAAAAAAAAAAAAGATTTCACTTTGGCAGTTGATGGATTGAAAAAAGGAGAGACTTGAATCTAAGAGACCATATAGGAGGATATACCAATAATCCAGATGAGTTCTACTTGTTTCTAATGTGTTGAAGTGGGCTCATACCCATCAATCACCTCTCAAGGGTAATAGTAGTTTTATCTTCTTTAGAGACGATTCAATGGCAAGCAGCACTACCAGTAGAATAATTGTGTGTGCATCAAATATATCACTCTGTCTTGAAGTTGCTGATATTTCTCTAATTGTGAGCAATGCTACAAAACTTAAAGCTTATACCCTTGCACCCAAAAAAGACTAAATTTTATTTCTCTTCTTACGACAGTTCTTCAAATACTTGAAGACATCTATCACATCCCACTGAATTCTTTTCTTATCCGAAACTAAATAGCCTAGTTCTTTACCAGTCCTCACATGGGATGATCTTGGAGTCCTCCATTATTCTGGCCACCTTCTTTTGGATGCTTCCCAGTTTATTAATGTCCTTCCTATTATATAGTGCCCAGAAGTAAAGTCCGTACTCTAGATATAGTCTGATTGGACAGAGTACAGTGAGACTATGAACCTTCCTCTCTGTGTATATGTTGTCTCTTTAAGCAGACTAAGATTGTATTTCCGGGGGCTTCCTAAGCATATTGTTGACTCATGTTAAGGTTTTTTGTTTGTTGTTTGTTTGTTTGTTTTGCAGGCAATGGGGGTTTAAGTGACTTACCCAGGGTCACAGAGCTAGTAAGTGTCAAGTGTCTGAGGCTGGATTGAACTCTGGTCTTCCTGAAATCCAGGGCTGGTGCTTTATCCACTGCACCACCTAGCTACCCCTGACTCATGTTAAGGTTATAGAAATGACTGTCTAGCAACTTTTCCCTCATCTTATGCTTATAAAATTCAAATTTGGCAACTTGAGTGTATGACTTTAGAATTTATACCTAATAAATTTATCTTATTAGATCATTATAGTATACTAGTTTATTAAAAGTATTTTGGATCCTGTTAGCCAGTATGTCCATTTTCCTGCATGTTTTGTGTTATCTAAAAGCCTGATAAGCAGGTAATCTCTTCCATTTTCTAAGTCATTGGTAAAGATGAGAAACACCACCAGGCAAAACAGAGATGGCAAGGCAGTCACTAGAAAACCATATTTCTAAATTGATATTGAGCTATTAATGACTATTTTTTGGGTCAACCATTCCAATCCACCTAATTCTTCTATCATCTAGCCCACATTGTTCCATCTTTTCTAGAAGAAGAATAAGGTAAGCTTTATTCAAATGCTTGGCTAATATACAAATAAAACTATATCTACAACATACCTTTATCTTTCATTTCTGGTGTACCTTCTATGCCTTCATCTAAATAACTGATGAAAATGTTGAATAGATTCAAGGAGAGATCCCAGGCATGCTACTAGATACCTCCCTCCAAGCTAACATTAAACAGCTAATGAATGCTTTTTCAGGTCTAGCCATTCAGAATCTATTTTACTCTACTATCCTGTAAGTCAAATATTTGCATGGATAGCATGAATGACTTTGTCAAATGCTTTGTTGCAATCAAAGTATACCATGTCTACAACATTCCTATAATCTATTGCCCTAGTTACCGTGAGAAAAAAAAATGAACATTATCTGTTCTTGAAATGGTTAATTATGCTTGGCTCTTTGTGATAATGTCTTCCTTTTCTAGATATTCATAGGATCAGGTTAAGAGCTAGAAGGGACCTTATCATCTAATCTAACCTTCTAACTGGTCATTAATAAGGCATTCAAAATTTAGCAGAAATAGAAAGCCAAGATCCTCTGCCTTACTCTAATGGCTCATTGCTGCCCAGAGTTAAATTTGGGCTCTAGAAAGTTATGCCATGTTCTCTGGGAGAATCTCCTATGTTGGAAAGTCTTCAAGTATAGTCCAAGCAACAAACTGTGTTTGTTTTCTGAGGGCCAGTCTAGATGAACTCAGGTTTATCATCAATAAGCTGGCCAATTGGTGATGAACTGTTTAACTATGACACCCTATGGAACAAAGAAAAACACAAAATGGTCCCCAGTCCGCTACATCTCCCCTTTGCTTCTGCAGTAAAAATGGCAGAGGAGCAGAAAAGGGAGGGGTAAAAAGATAATAAGATTCATAGTTTTTAGACCATCTATAAACATTAACTTAGCTTTCAGTATTTAAAGGTGAAATCCTTGTCCAACGATTTCAGAAACACAAGAGGAAATGAATCATATCTTGATATTCTCCTGGCCAGTGAAATCAGAATACTAGATAAAGCTTAAAGCTTAAATGGAAGGATGGCTTCAATTTTTTTTAAAGTTGATTTTGTCAAAAAAAAAAAAAACGTTGGTTTGGGGGCAGCTAGGTGGTACAGTAGATAAAGCACCAGCCCTGGATTCAGGAGGACCCTGAGTTCAAACCCAGCCTCAGACACTTGACCACTTACTAGCTGTGTGAGTCACTTAACCCTCACTGCCCACAAAAAAAAAAGAAAAGAAAAGAAAAAGTTGGTTTTGTAAAGAAATAGAAAATATCATTTGATGGACATTGATTATTTTTTTTGTAGAGTTCATGATAAAGATTTTGAAAAAGACCCCTCCCAAATAATTGCAGTTTATGTTCCAGCATCTATGGTAGAAGATGGAGAGATTGGGAAATCCTACAAAGAACTTGATACTCTCCATATTAAATTAATATAGACTTTGATATTTGGTGATTTTGACACAAAGATAAGGGAATGAAAAGCATATTGAAAAATCTGACTCAGGAGCAAAGAATGAGAGGTCAAAAATGTGTCATCCACACAAGCTTCAACAATCTATATATACAGTTATTACGGAGTCTTCCTCAAGAAAAGAATTGGGAAGACACTATCTATGATGAGCATCCAATAACATCACAGAAATATAAAATTGTTCACATTTTAGCAGACCCAAAATAGCTTATTACTAAAGTGAGTCACTGACTTATTTAAATAAATTATCAATGCCCCCAAATGGGAAATTAATGGATAAAAAACACTAACATCAATTATGTAATGGGGGAAAATGGGTATGGGTTTGGGGTAGGGGTAGGGGTTGGTGTTCTTAGGAATTCCTCTTTAAAGAATTACACCCTCTTGCACGCAAAAGTAGTTCGAATAAGGTGGTAGTTTATTTAAGGGCAAGGGAAGGGAAGGGGGGGAAGGGAAACCATGAAAGAAATCCTTGGACTTCTCACAGGGAGATAGGCACAAGGCACGTGGCTCAGAGGTACCAATCTCCCCGAGCAGGAGACTGGCAGGTACTTTTATAGAGGACTGATGGGGGAGGGGTGACCATTTGACTGTGGAAAGTTCCTTTAGTGAGGAGGACCATCCCCACACTGGTGGTGGCTAAAGGAGTTGGGTGAGGGGTGGCTTCGGAATCTCTCAAGCTATCTCTCTCTTCAGGACACAAAGGCCGAACCACACCCAAATTTATCTCCCAGAGAGGTAAGGAGACCAGAATGAAGGGTGGGGAATCCAAAGCTAGCTCAGTCCGATTTGGTTCCGCTTATCTCTCTCTAGGCGTGTCTGTCCTCTGGTTTAGCCTCTCAAGGAGAGATTCCTATGCTGTGCCCCAGAGAACTTCTGGGGTGCTCTGCACCCCATGACAATTATAACATTTTCTAGGGGGCAGCTAGGTGGCACAGTGGATGAAGCGCCAGCCCTGGATTCAGGAGGACCTGAGTTCAAGACCAGCCTCAGACACTTGACACTTACTAGCTGTATGACCCCGGGCAAGTCACTTAACCCCTCATTGCCCCACAAAAACAAAACCAAACAACATTTTCTGATAGAAATGAAATTAATATAAATCAATTGTTTCAAAATAAGGAGAGCAAAAAGAACCTAAAAACTGTCTTAGAAAATATTTGACTTCCTTGCCAAGCAGAGAGAAGTGGCTAGCCAAGGACAACACTTGTTTATAATATAAAATTATTTGCAAATCTTACAGAGAAGGATGGTCAAAGACTATGAAGAGTTGTTGCTGTTTGTCCTTCATTCTGGAAGAGGACCATGACAACGGGGTGATGTCATGACTCAAGGTGAATTAGATTTAAGCGAGGGAGAGCTGAAGAAGATTATAACTACATAAAAGAGCCAGGAGCACTGGGGGTGAGGGGGGATAGTTTTAAGAAAGCTTGGTGAACCTTCTACAACCTTTCCCAGCATTTCTTACTTCTAGTGCTTCTCTTGACAATTATCTCCTTTTATCCTTTTGTGTATTCATTTGCTTGCTTATCATCTCCCCTATTTGATTGAGAGCTCCTCAAGTACAGGGATTGTCTTTTGTCTCTTTTTCTATCCCCAGCACTTATCACAAGGCCCGGCATATAGTAGGTAGTTAATAAATACTTATGGACTGATCAAATAATAGATCCAATGGAGCAAAGACAACCTGAGCATATCTACAAATGCCACTTTAAGGATAAAAAAAAAAAACAGCTGAAAGAAAAGATCTGCAAAGATATATTAACTGGGTTGGTTGGTTGTTTTTTAAGCTTTTACACAGAAATATTTACTGCAAAAGATATAATCACAAATATGTAACCTTACTCCCTTAACATTTGCAAGGGATCATCCCTCTCCCACTTACACCTTAGGAGAGGAAGAGGACTAGGTTCATAGCTCAGCTCAGTTCCTATAGAGCACAGTCGAAGTTCTATGCATAACACACACACACACACACACACACACACACACACACACACACACACACGATAGACATCTACATACCCTGCAAATTTCTCATATCAGCTTGGATCAGACTCATTAAATCCATTCTGCCCTGTATCATGATTATTTGTATATTTATCTGATCTGTTCCACATACTCCCATTAGATTATAAGGATTGTAGGATCTGATTGTGTCCTGTCTATCTTTGTAAATACTGAACCTACATACCTTAGACATAGCACAGTAGTTCTTAACCTAGCGTCTGAGGACTTGGATTTAAATGTTTTGGTATAATTTAAAATATTTGTAATTTTTATATTTAAAATTTGAAATATGTTGACTTTCAGTATAATTGGTTTCATTTGTAATTCTATATTTTATTTTTTGAATTTTAAAACATTAAGCTGAGAAGGGTTCCACAGGAGTCAGCTGTGACATAGCAGATCCTTAATAAATGTTGTCAACTTAAATTGACAAGTTTTACTCCTGGTTCTTGCTGCAACATTGGCAAGTCATCGCATCTCTCTCTAGACCTCAGTTTCCTCATATAAAATGAAGGGTTGGCTTTGATAATAGCTATTTCATTCCTCTCTAAGTTCATTTCCATCTCTGGCATTTCCTGATTTTATTGGGTTTTTAGAATATAGAGGACGAGGTCTTCGTGGTCTCAATGAAGGATGGGGTTCAAGTATCAACTTTCTTCAACCAGTAAAGAAGTGGGAAGGTGAGCAAAACCACTATAGCAATTATTCTGCAAACTTGCTAAAATCAACAACAAAATTCATCTCTGGTGGCAGCAGAATTCCAGGTTCAAAAAAAAAAAAATCCCCTTTTCCGGGGCAGTTGATTGTCAGCCCGAGTCTTTCTCTAAACACAGAGGTCCAATCATCACCCAAGTCCTGTGTCTGAGGGTATTTCTGATGCTTTGCCAAATAGCACTCAACTGCAACAATCTGGGTTCCGACAGGTTCTAAACTTCCCAGGCTTGGATCATAAGTGTGGCACCACAGGCGTCCTGCCCTCTTCAAGCCTGCTGTGAATCAGACTGATTGTTATTCAGGTGGGCTGGGCCCGGTCCATGACTGTACTAATCAAAAAACAAACTGCACCAAAAACAGTGAGGCTCTCACACTGGGCTCAGGCCTCCCCCTGACCTCTGTTATCAGGCCCTTCCAATGGGATAGGATTGCAGGTTGTTCTTCTGATTTTTGCACCTTCCACAGTTACCAGACATCTGGGTGAGTTTTGCTCTCTCTCTCTCTCTCTAGCTCTCTCTCTCTCTCTCTCTCTCCCTCTCCTCTCTCTCCTCTCCCTCTTCTCTCCTACTCTCTCTCTCTCTCTCACTCTTCCTAAATCCTTCTTCTCTCCCCTCCCCGCCCTCCCTTCCCCCCACTCCTCCCTTGTTTTGGGCATTAAGGTCAGAAATGTTCAACATTCAACGTGCGGAAGTCTCTCTGAGGAAAGTACCAGGCCTATAATTTCATACAACAAGAGCCACCTATCAAGCTCAGTCTTGTTAAGAAGCACACTGCCCCCCACCCCTCCCCAATCCTCCAAAAAGGCTGATTTTCTGCACTAACAGATAAAGAGAAGAAATTCCAGCCCAGAATACTAAAAGTTGTTCAGTATTACACGTATTTTTTAAAAATATTTTTAGACCCTTCTTTCCTTCTTGGATGGTATTGGTTGTCTACATTTTCATTTCCTAAAGGTCAGGCCAATCCCTGTAAACAATAAAATTCATTCACAATGACAGGTTTGAGTGATCATCAGAAAGCTATTTATTAACACTAAGGGGAAATGTTAAATCAACCTGGATAATTTGGGAAAAGGAAGTAGAGATGCAGCCTTAAGTATACACAAAGAGTTATTTGCAAGAAAAGATTAAATATTGTTAAAAGTATTTGTAGATTTTATTTTTGCATCCTGCCATACAAAGGTGAACAATTTTTTCTGGTATGGTAGAAATATCTCTGGACCAGAGTCAGAAGATAGAGGGTGCTGGTCCTAGCCCTGTTGCTTCTAAGCATAATGACCTTGCACAAAGAATTTTATTGATTTGGGCTTCAACTTCCTCAGATGAGAGAGAAAGAGAGAGAGGAGAGAGAGAGAGAGAGAGAGAGAGAGAGAGAGAGAGAGAGAGAGAGAGAGAGATTGAGAGAGAGAATTGGCCTAAATCTATACCTCTGACTACTTTTACCTGAGAACTCTTCATCATCCAGAAGTTGAGGCAAGGGCCTCAAAGTGATTGGTCTATTCCTGACTTGATTAAAGGAAAACAGGTTTGAGAATGGAAGCTACACCCCTGTGGGAGATTCAATCTGACAGGAAGAGGACGGCACTAAGGCTGTATTTGTATGGGCAGTTCCACAGACAATGGAAATGAAGATGTAGATATTCAAAGAAATACTTTTTCCAGGAATATCTGGATAGTTTTAAAAACCACCTTGAAAAAAACCACAATTATCTAACTTATTGCCTCAAAAATTATATAGATGTTGGGGCAACTAGATGGCGCAGTGGTAAAACACCGGCCCTGGATTCAGGAGTACCTGAGTTCAAATCCGGCCTCAGACACTTGACACTTACTAGCTGTGTGACCCTGGGCAAGTCACTTAACCCCCATTGCCCTGCAAAAAAAACCAAAACAAAACAAAACAAAAAATTATATAGATGTGATTCCCAAGAGAAATTCCATTGCTTGACTTTCCTTCCCAAAACTTTGTCACTTGGCCAGCTGAAAGCATCCTCTCCATAAACAACAGCAACGAAAATAGGCAATGAATTTCAGTGACAGGACCATTTTTTAACATTTAGACATTAACTCATAGAAAATCGGAGCTGAAAATCACCTTAGAAACCATGTAGTCCAATTTCCTCAGTTTACAGATGAGAAAAGTCCGACCCAGAGGTTGTGGCTTGCTCAAGGTCACATAGCCGGTTACAAAAAGGAGCCAGGACATAGGACAGTCTTTGGCTAGAGATTAACCATTTTTAACTAAAGGTGCACTAAGTCACACTAACAGCTCAGCCACCTTCCACCTGCCGTCAGACAAAATATTATAGTAACAATCATAGTACTGTAATCTAATCGTTGGCACTCAACCTTTTCAATTTACTTCTTGAAAACCCTTATAAATTAGCTCCCCTTAAATACAGTCATTCTGTCTCTTATCCATTTCAAAAATCTCACAGGCCATACCTTTTGCCTAGATTTAACAGAAATGATAAATATATACTGTCTGAGGTATATAGCCAGCTCTCTTGCTTTCTACTTAACTGTATATGTAGTCTTCAAATATTCGAGCTATATTATCATCTCTTAATAAGCACCCACACCCACAGGTAAAACCCAGAATGTACTTTCAGTAGGTATAAATTTAAATGCCTCTCCATCAAACAGCCCTCTAAACTACAAGCTCTGTGAAAACGGCGGTTTCTCTTCACTGGAGGGGCTATTTGTTTTTCAGTTAATCTAGGCTATGGGAACCGTTTTGGATTATTTTATTTTGGTTTCGGGAAGGGAGGAACTTGAATTTTAATTGAAGCTACTAATAGGTTATGGTTCCATAGCAGAAATTAGTCTGTTTTCTTCACTCAAAATTTACATACTCCAATGCTGGCTATTGTTTCATGTAAGAAAATGTATTTAATTTAGGAGCCATCTGAAAACCATAGCCTACCCTTCCTTTCTTCCTTTCTTCCTTTCTTCCTTTCTTCTTTTCTTCCTTCCTTCCTTTCTCTTTCTTTGTTCCTTCCTTCATTCCTTCCTTTTTGTCACAAAAAGTAAAATGCTTGGAGATGAAAAGCATCATGATTTCATGATCTCTTTAAGATGAATTGTTTCAAACCCAAAAAACATCTTGTACCTGCTTCTTCCCATTGATCTCCAGAAGTGGGGGACATATAAAAGGAGAGGAAAGTGGGCAGAAGGTTGAGGAGTCACAGGCTCTGTTTTCACAAACACAAGGAAGGGGGAAAAGACTTGTTGGAACCATTTATTTTGGTCACAAACAGAATTCCTGGGCCTCTGCTTTTCTATTTCCAAGGGAAGAATTTAAGTGAGGGTACTCTGCTTCCTCTGAGAAAAATCTAAGTCTAGGCTAGATGGTACAAATTGTGTTGATGGCATATGGTTACTTTACATACGTTGTGAGATTTCATGGGGAGGGGAAAGGATAAAAGGGAGGACAAGGATTCCAAACAAAGACCAAAAAAACTTGCTATTTTAATATAACTGGGGGGAAAAATCTGTTTTGTCTCTCTGACAGAGCTAAAAGCAAATGGTGTATGGACACCAATCTAGTAACAAGATAGTTGGTTGAAGTTTTTCAATTTTTTTTTTTAGTACAGTCTAAGACCCATACTCAGTGCTTTAGACCCCAAAGTTATTTGAGGTTTAATTGTGTTCAGTATGATGTACCAACAATATGTCTTGATAAATTTGAATGGCAATCTAGTGTAAGATTCCTCCTGGCATGGTTCTAAAGCAAAGCCTTGCTTTAGTCACCAGCTCAGGAATGTGGGTTAATGCAGCCAACCTTTTTTACCCCCACAGCTCTGTTTTTGTGAGGTTGGCAGAATCTGACACTTTTTCTTTTGCTTAATTAAGTTGTTCAGAGGAAGGCTGGTCAAACAGTTGCATCTACGTGGGGAGTCTTGAAATGAACAGAAAGCAGTGGGCGTTGCCAACATAAAAAGGGGGATTCTGTTATTGTTTGGGTGTAGACGGTCATTTTTTCAAAGTTACTGCTGCCTGAGTGGCCACAACCCTGCAAGAAGTAGTGAAAAGACGTTAAAGCTGCTTAAATACAACTACCTTGGTTCTAAAGTTTATTTAAAAAGAGAGAGAAAGGGAGAGAGAGAGAGAAAGAGAGAGAGAGAGAGAGAGAGAGAGAGAGAGAGATCATTTAAGATTTTCTTTCCTCTCTTTTCTCTCATTCTCCTTATAAAAAAAAAAGGGCAAACAGTGGGTTCATTAAATAGATGTCATTGTGACTTACAGACAGAATTTTGGAGTCCTCATTCCAATCAGTAAAACCAAAAAACTGTTGCCAGTGGAACTTAACTTGGTTCTGGAGGGCCCAACAACACTGACTCTGAGCTGTGAGGCAAACTGTAAGCCCTCCCTGCCCCATACTGGGGTTGGAAAAAATCATAACCTAGATCACAGTCACTGAAATTCCAGCTTTCGTTCTTGAGCGATGTTATGACAACCACAAACAATATCAGTCTCATGGATATTCAAAGGGAATGAGACTTGATTTGAGTCAAGATTCTCCCCACACCCTTTTTATTTCAAAAGCTTCCTAGACTTCTCATTCATACTACTCTTCTCATTCACTACCACAGATCCCACACTCGATTCATTTCAGATATTTGAGTCTTCAAAGAGTTCTCTTCATTACAGTCTATTCTGTGATGTAATTAGAAGGAGTCATGTGGATGGAGCCCAAGGCTGGGAATTGGGCTCCCAGGTTCTGTTAGCAGCTCAGCCGCTGACATTCTGTTCTACCCTGAACATTTAAAACATTTTACCTCTTTGCGCTTCGGGTTATCCACACACAAAATGGAGGCGGTGATAACAGTGATTACAGTGCTGGGCGCCCAATAAGTATTTAATGAATATGAAACATGTCTTCTTTATCCTGCTTTCATGGAAATAGTCTATGTGAATTGATATTTGGAAAGCATAGTGAGGACATCTCACCGAAGGTGCTAAGTCAGGTCTCCAGGTGCCACTGCCAGGTTGTTAAGCAATCGATTGCTGCCCAACTTTTATCAGCTAATAAATGAAATGGATATTCAGAGTGCTTTGTTGGTGCTGGTTATGTGTGAGAGTGTTTCTTCGTGTCCTGTGCCTTGCATGCAATGTTTGTACACACGAAGCCTCAGTGTATGTATGATATCATAAGGCATTGCATTTATTCACAACTCTCTACTTGGATTTTTCATCTCATCCAAGAGAAATAGCTTTTGGAGAATACAAAGATGTCTGGGGAACTGAAAAGAATAAATGGCTAAATTTTTCAAGAGCTTTTAACCTGACTCCTCACCAAGAATACCTACCTCTTCTTGTTAGCTTTACTGGCTCATACTGTTGTCCAGTCTATGCAGCAGACAACAGTTGTGGATTAAATAATCACCCTTGATTATTTTAATAAAAAATATAATTTGGGTCCAAATCTGAGGAACCATTTCCATCAAGAAATGCAAGACACAAAGCCAAGTTTTTGTTTCATTATGTGTTCCAGCATTTGAGCTACCAAATGTCACCAGATCTGAGTGTCTGTATTTTAGCCTTCAATATCTACAAGTCTACATGGAAAGAGGGTAGCTAGGCAGTGCAGTAGAGAACCAGGCCTCAAGTCAGAAAGACCTGAGTTCAAATCTGGCCTCAGACACTTACTAGCTGGGTGACCCTGGGCAAGTCACTTAACCCTATTTGCTCATCTATAAAATGAGCCAGAGAAATAAATGGCAAACCACTCCTGTATATTTGCCAACAACATCAAGGACAACAGCAGTAGATTGACAGCTAGACTCCAAGTCAAGGAGACTTAGGTTCAAGTCCCAACCCTGACAAATGTCAGCACTTGCTGTGTGACCCTGGGCAAGTCACTTAAACTCTTGGGGCTCTGGGGAATACTCTAAATTAGAGATTGTAGAATTTATAATTTACATTGGTAGAGGGAGTTTCCTCACCTAGAATTCTTCACACAAATGAAATCACCAGTCTGGACCCACACAAAAAAAGTACAGACATCACCAATATTTTTAAAAGCACCAAGCCAGGCTTTAAAGTACCATGCCATGGGTTAGTGGATGATGTCCTAGACTTGAAGTCCCAAAGACCCACGAAGGTGAGTTTGAATTCCACCTCTGACCTTTCATAGCATGAATCACTCATCCTTTCCTTAAACTTCCTCATCCGAAACATGAGGATAGTAATACCAGCAATGCTTGTTTTGCAGGATTGTTGTAAGAATCGAATTAAATAAACAAACAAATAAATAAATGGATGAATGAATGAATGAGTAGATAAATATTGTTTTAAAAAGAAGAACCAAATGAAATAATGTTATATACAATACTTTGTATGAAGCACTAGATAAAGTTCAGTTAGTAGTAGTATTGTACTAAACCCAGGTAAAAAAAAAGCAATTGCAAAAGTCTTTTCCCACCTACTGAGGTGAAATGTTTAATCACCACATGTAAGTAGACCTGGCAGATATCTCCCCTCCCTTATCTCCCCCTCCATAATGTGGACCTTGTTAGGTGATCACTTAAGCTGGCAACTCACTGATAATGTTTTCTAACAATCCTGAAGCAAGGGAGTAATCCCTATAACCATGTCTCTCTTAAGGAAACCTGTTTTTCCATCTGAAAAAAGCTAAAACTCAATAATCAACAAGACAAATGAAATACCTACACACGAAACTTTCTAATAATAGTCCAATAACTGGTGGCTACTCCCTCTCTCTCTTGAAGAGTAGCATGTTCTGCAGCTGAGGACAGTACAGAGCAGATGGGAGTCACAATGTCTGTGACTGTAAGATGCTCCAAGTGCCTACCGTGCCACCTGGCAGCCATCCTGCGGACCAGAGCCTCAATAGGTATGTATATGACTGCTGAGTCTATTCCCACTTGATATGACAGCCCCTCTCCAATTTTCCAATTTCCTGGCAGATTGGGCAGATTTAAAAAAAAAATTAGCACAGTATTCCTCAAAGTTCCCAGATTCCAGCTGCTAGTTGAAGCAAGCCTTTTTACCATTACCACCCCCAATAATATGTCTTTACACCCAGGAAATAGAAAGCTTTCCTCCACAGGGCAACCCCATAACAGTTTAGATACTGCAACTAAGGTCCTAAAGACAGAGGGAAAGATTCACAAGGGCTGGCTAGGAGCCATCTCACTATTCCTGGCATTTGCAGTCCCGCATGGAGCTTTGCAGCTTGTCAGGACAAAGAGTACAGTTTTTATCAGCCCAACATTCTGCTGACAAATGCATAATAAACTGACAGAAAGAGACCAAGCCGCATTTCAAAACCCCAGTTACATGGGAGGTAGACCCTGAGTGGGGATGGTCACTTTCTGCAGGTGTTCGTCCAGTGTCCCTGAATTTGCATTTATTTGCATATACTGTCAAACAGTTGGCTGACAGAAATTCTGAGAAGGTCTGGACAGAGCCCAAACCTGTCAGTGGCTTTCTCCTTGCCAGTCAAGGTTGGCTTTGGCTGCAATTAAAATGGGAAAGCAATACTTCTAACATTGTAATATAAGAAGCCACAGCTGGGATGAAGTTAAAAAGGGGGGAAGTGTGTTTCCTTAAGAGGAAAAGAAGAAGAAAAGTTCCTGAAAAAATTTGAGCTGACAGTACATGCCCAAGGAAGCACCCACTTAAACTAAAAGTATTTTTCAAGGGACAAAAGCATTTTCCTTTTCTTTTCCATCTTATTGTGTCACCATGATTATCACCACCATCCTCATCATCAACGATCAGATACCCATTTGACAAAATCTCAGCTCAATATATAAATTGAGGTGCTAAGCTAACACTTCCTAGAAAATACAGAGGAAGACAGGGGTAGGGGCAGTCTTTTACAGACAGGAGGCAAATCTTGAAGCTGTGTTTCAGTTACCCTTCACATAAGACTGATGTTCTCTGTCTGGGGTGTGAGATGAGAAAATTGTTATCTGATAGGAGTGAGAAAAGTTGGAGGGGCAAGAACGCATATCTAACTTATTTTTTTTCTTCCTTATAACCAGGATTACACATCATATTAGCATATGGATTGCTGTGGGAAAGAAAAAAAAAGAGAGAGAAAACCCTGTGTTTTTACTACTGTAAAACTTGAATGACCACAGCTAAAGGGTTAGAGGGGGAAAGAAAGAAAGGAAACAGAGTCAAAAGAAAAAAAAATTTAAGGGTACATGAGATTTATCTTTGGAGGCCTACATCCTTTTGAGTTGTTGTTTTACATATTCTTTTACTGAGCCATAACAATTTATTAAATACTTAATCTCTCAACAGTGGTGGGCACTAGAGTTTCAGGAGCAACAGACAATAGATTCTGTTTTTTCATCAACAATAAAGACACTGTTTAGCTCGGGACTGCAAGTGTCTGAGCCATCTGGCCCATATCTCCACAGTAAAACATTGTCTGTGACACAAAAAATGACTACATCCACAGGACAAACTAATGTGACCTCTACATAAAGCCTCTTCTGAAGCTATGATATCATACTGCCTAGGGGACACCAGCACAATTGAATCTGGTCACCAAGAGCACAAGTGAGATAGGACTATTTAAACCAAATTTTATAGGAGACTTTTGTCCTCTGTGGCAAACCATCCAGATTCGACTCCAGCACTGAAACATCTTTTTATTCACTCTTAAGGCAACAGTGTGGTTCTGTTTCTGTATTGGCAGTTCTTCCTCTTGAGCTTGTGCGAGGTCCAGGAAGTACACATCCATTTTCAGAGTCCAGCACCTGCAAGTTGGTCTTCCAACAACGTTTTACTGATAGATTCCCCACCTGCATCAGCCTTTTCTCTGATACCCCTGAAACAGCGGCTCTTTCTCTTCCTGCCAGTTAGTAGATCCAAGTCTGCCAGCTTCACAAATACTGAACGAGTCACTCACAGCACTGCATTACCTGAATGGCTGCTTCATGAAGCAAACAAAACACACACACACACACACACACACACACACACACACACACACACACACACACACACTGCCAGCCACTCTTCCACCCCAACCCAGAACAAGACTAATGGAAGGAGTGTCGATGTCCCAAAAAAGGCACAGTTCTGTTTTGGCTTCTCTGGCATTCATTTCCCTGCATTGTAGGAAACTTTCACCAGAGAAATGTGGATCCAGTGGAAGACAGATCATCTCATGAGCATGAAAGGCATATATGGGCTTGGTTTAAAATGTTCCACTTCTTTTGAGTTTTATTTATAATTTATAATTTTTTAAAAAGAAAACGCAAAGTGCTTGCCTCCTGAACGTCTGGTATCTTTCAAAGTTTCTTCCGTACTAGTATAGTAGGGTGTTGTTAATCAGAGGACCCCTGCCTGATCAACTTAGTCTCCCAGCTCCATCAAACTAGAGTGTGTAAGGGTCAGATACCTGACAGCTCAGAGACAATGAAATGTTAAAGTTTATCCCCTTTCAGACTTTAAGTGGTTGTACTAACAGCTTGTAAGGGGAGTGAATATTGAGTGGGTCATAGTTTGAGTGACCTATTCACAGACTGCAAAGTATATGGAAACTGGGAGCGGCCCATTTGTACTTTGGATAAGCTTGAATAGAGTTAATACTTTTCATACTTTCAGACGTTGATGGGACAGTGTGAAGAAAGTAGGAAGTGTTTCTAATTCCCTACTCCTTTTAGGAGCTTATGCTGTGTACTTTTCTCCTTTAGGAGTTTATGCTATTCAGTCCTCTTGTTGAAATTGTAGGGCTGCTAGCTTTTGGCTAGCTGAAAGATCAGCTGTGCCCTTGTAGCTTTAGAAAAACACAATCAAGTTCTGAGAAGATAATGATCTCTGGCAGTTGAGAAGAGAACCAACTTTGAAAAAAGAACCTATCTCTTGCAAGGAAATGACTTCACTTTTCCCCTTAAGTTTCTATAACCAAAGGGGAAGAAGGAACTTATCTGTCTTCCTTTCCCATCCATGAAAGCATCTTGTAGAAGAGCACTTGTCCATGTCCAGCAAAGAGCAGTCCCAGATTGTGTAGCTACAGAATCAAATTGAGTTACAGAAATGAGCCAGACCAATGAACCCAACTGAACCATGCTCCCAGCAGAGATGCTAAATGCAGAGGAATAGCATGAAGATAGCATGAGAAGAGAAAGTACATCAGAACCCTAAGGCTCTCAAGGTGTGTTTGTGGCCCTGACTGTGTGCGATTTATTTGTGTGCTGCTTTAATAGTACAATACATGTGTGCAAATTCTTTCCACTAATGCCATATCTGCTCTTGGGACAGGTTACTCCCGGACTTATAGGAGGAATGTTTTATAGCTGTTCTTCTCACTTTCTGTTCTATTTCAGAAAATACCTTTGTTTTGAGCTGACTGTGTTTATTGGCTCATTGTTAAAGATAAAATGTACCAGTGGAAACCTTAGAGCTATGGTTTTGGGAATGCAGCCCCCCAAAACCTTGAGCATAGGGTGACCATCCTCTGGGGAGACCCAGGGGGTGGCTTAGGATGGGGACTACTCTAGAAATGGACTGTTAGGTTGAAGGTCCTTATGCCGACTTTCTAGTTTGGGCGCACAATAATCACAGGCATACAACAATGAGGTCAGCAAAATGGCTTTGTAGACCTACAATTTGGGAGGTAAAGAACTTTTTCCCCCACGCTTTCCTTCAGAGCCTCCCAAATGCTGGGCCAGCTCTAACGATGTGTACATCAACCTCATCATCTGTATACATCCCTGGAAAGTATCCTGCCAAGGTCAGTTAACTTATACACAGCATTCAAAATTTCTTCATATGCTATAACTGATGGTTCCATTTATGGATAGTGTAGTGCTGGCTGGTAGAGAACCTCTGTTTTCTTGGGATTAATTGTCAGGCCAAAATTAGTATAAGCAGCAGAGAATTGATCCACATTCTGTTGCATTTCAGTCTCAGAGGCTACATTTAATGCGCAATCATCGGCAAACAAAAAGTTGGGCACCAATTCTCCCTCCACTTTAATATTGGCTTTTTCAAGTTAAATAATTTACCATGAGTGTGGTAACTGACCTTGACACCAGTTTTAACCTTGTTGAAGGCAATCGACAACATTGCTGAAAACATCATGCTAAAAAGCATGTTCAAACATGCCATCATGAAATTGGCATATAATAGCTAGAAAATTGAATCGCTTCCATTTGAATTGTCTTAGGAAGATTCTGAAGATCACCAGGCAAAATGTTGGGCACTGAGCTGAACTGCCAAGCTTTCAAACTCTACCACAGAGAGCACATCTCCAATGGGTAGGGCACATTGTTATGTTTGTCTAAAAGACTATGTTACAGAGAACTCACACAAGGCAAGCACTCACATGGTGGGTAGAAGAAGCAGTAAGTACAAGGACATTCTCAAGGTCTCTCTGAAGAACTTTGGTATCAATCGTGAGACATGGGAGATATTGGCACAGGACCATCCATCATTGCATGCCCACGTCAAAGAAGGTGCTATGCTCTATGAGCAAAGCAAAATTGCAGTAGCTCAAAAGAAAGGTGAGATGAACACATTTAGAGAAATCTCCTTCTCAAATGTTTATACAGGGACAGCTAGGTGGTGCAGTGGATAAAGCACTGGCCCTGGATTCAGGAGTACCTGAGTTCAAATCCAGCTTCAGACACTTGACACTTACTAGCTGTGTGACCCTGGGCAAGTCACTTAACCCTCATTGCCCCACCAAAAGAAAATTTTTTTAAATGTTTATATAGACCATCTGTTCCTGACCTGTGGTAGAGCCTTCCAAATTCATACTCATTTGATCAGCCACAGTTGGACATACACCCATGGAGGACCCAGATACCATGGTGTCATTTTGGTCCTCTTCAATTACAAAAGACAACAGTCTGGGCAAAACTGAGGCATAGATGCAGTTCAAGAACAAACAGAGTCACTGGGCAAAGTTAATAACAGAAACTGCAGCTTTGAAGGTTTTGTCCTCTCCTCTAATTATAAGGCCACATATTTATATGACTTAAATTGCCTGAAAAACAATATTAAGAACTTAATGTTGGGGGCAGCTAAATGGTGCAGTGGATGAAGCACCAGCACTGGATTCAGAAGGACCTGAGTTCAAATTCAGCCTTAGACACTTGACACTTATTAGCTGTGTGACCTTGGGCAAGTCACTTAACCCTCACTGCCATGCAAAAAAAAAAAGAAAAAGAAAGAAAGAAGAAAAAAAGACTTTAATGTGTCTGGGGGGGAAGCTAGGTGGCACAGTGGATAAAGTACTGTTCCTGGGTTCAGGAGGACCTGAGTTCAAACCCAGCCTCAAACAATTGACACTGTGTGACCCTGGGCAAGTCACTTAACCCTCACTACCCTGCAAAAGAAAAGAAAAGAAAAGAGAAGAAAAGAAAAGAAAAGAAAAAAGAAAAGGTTACAGTGACAGTTGTGTTTTAACTATGTGAAACCCTGTGTAAAAAATTGTAGATGATAAAGAAAGAAATAAGCATTTATTAAGCACCTTCTCTGTGCCAGGCACTGGGCTAAGTGCTTTACAACTGTTATCTCATTTGATCCTCACAACAACCCTGGGAGGTGGGTACTATTATTATCCCTGTTTACATTTAAGTTTTGCCTTGGGAAACTGAGGTAAACAGACCTTGTTGCACAGGGTCAAACAGCTAGGAAGTATATGAGATTGGATTGAACTCATCTTCCTGAACTCCAGGTCCAATGTTCTATCCACTATGCCAACCAGCTGCCTTTTTAAAAAAAAAATACTTTTCCATACTTTTTTTGTGGGACAATAAGGGTTAAGTGACTTGCCCAGGGTCACAAAGCTAGTGAGTATCAAGTGTCTGAGGTCATATTTGAACTCAGCTCCTCCTGAATCCAGGGGCCGATGCTCTATCCACTGCACCACCTAGCTGCCCCATATCTAGCTAGCTTTTGATGAAGTATTTAGACCAAGCCACCTGTGAGGTTCTGGTTCATGTCCTCACATAAGCTCCACCCATTGTCCTGGGTAGCTTGACTGCTTTCTCCTGACAGTATATGGGCTGTCCATTAGTTATTCTCACTCTTATCAGGTAACCAGACCATTTTCTTTTCTAGCAAACATTTCTTGTTGACATCCCTTACTACAATTCCTTCTTCATTGTTCTTTAATTGATGTGGCACAATGAATAAAGCAGAGTCAGAAAGACTTGAGTTCAAATCCCGCTTTAGACATTTTCTTAGTTATGTGTCCCTAAGCAAGTCATAAACCTTTCTCAGTCTCAATTTCCTCATCTGTGAAATGGGGATAATAATAGCACATGCCTCCCAGGGTTGTTCTAAGATCAAATGGGGCAACATATGTAAAGCGTTTTGAAGACCTTAAAGTCAGAGATACAGAGAGACAAAGACAGAGAGACAGAGACAGAGAGATTGAAGAAGAGGGGAGGGAGACAGAGAGGGACAGAAAGATAGAAGAGGAAGGGGAGAGAGAGAGTAGGGGAGGGAGGGAGAGAGAACTCATACTTTACAGATTAAATTGAAATAATAATATGGACAATAGACACACTTCATACACTTGGTTTTTTCTGTGTGTATAAAGCTTTTTAGGGTGATTACAGATTTCTTCCAAAAGGTTCTATGGTGTTTCAGGGTTGGATGCAAACAGTACACTGTCATGTACAGACAAGCTCTAGAAGTCCTCCTCTTCATCAGCTTTGTCTTTGTGCTGAATATCTCCCATGACAGTGGCAAACACCTTTGGTGAGCATGTGTTTTTTCTCTTATATGCCACCTAATATTAACATTCAGAGGGCTATCAAACAAAGTTATGTCTATTGCTAAATCTTTCAAGGAATCTTACATACTGTTTGTGGAAACGCTTTTTTTTTTGCAAGAAAGCCTTTAAAAGCAGCATTCCACCCTATCAAATCAATGTGGGTTTCTTTCTCTAATCAAGAAACAACAAATACAGTGGGATCTTTCATTCTCTACATATTTAAGTCAATTGTTTAATGGTAAAGATTTGGTCTATTGTGAAGACTCACCTGTGAAATTCTGCCTTTTCCCTACAAATAGTTTCAGTGAGTATGCCCTCAATGAAAGTATTGGTTATTCTTATGAAAATTAGAGTTTCTTAGATCTGTTATATAACTGGAACTCAGTTTTATTATTAATAATAAACTTTATTATATAATAATTATATAATAATAAACTCAGGTTTATTATTAGAAAAGAAGTTGAACCAGTCATGCATCAAAAATGTCCAGAAAGCATATGGACTAATAATTATTGTGGTTCCCTCATTTTTTCAGTATTACTAAGGTCTGAGTCCATATATTTTTGCCACATATTTACCACATTTCTGCCCTCCTTGTAAATCAAACCTTCAATACTCCACAATTGTGTGACCTCCATCCATCATGGACCTCCTTCCTCTTTGTGAACTTGGTCTAATCCCAGTGCTTTTCCTAGCTATATTTCTAATGACATTTCTATCTCCTGTATAAGAATATCTAGCACTATCTCATTAGGATCCAAGTATACTTAGGGATACTATACTGTCCCTGATGAAAAAAAATCATTTTTAACATCTTGCAGATCTTTCCCATTTTTCTTCTGTTTGTGCATTATTACTTCAGAGAAATATTGTGGCATCACAATATAATAATAGTTAATATAATGCAGTATAAAACTCTTATTTTATTTTATTTTATTTCTTTTTACAGTTCAAATAGTTTGATGTAACAAATTAAAGGGTGAAGGAACACCTTCTCCAGAATTATGGAATTTAGAAGCACCTCTATGAATAGATTTTGACTGGTATATTTTAAAAGATTTGGGGGTAAACTTAGGGTTCCATCATTTAATGGTTTTATGAGAAATTTGTCTAGGATCATTAGGTTTTCTGACCTCCTGTTTTTACTCATAAGTTTTTTCCTAGCAAGGCCAGATATTAAGTTATTCATCTTTCTGTTGCATTCAGAGTTGGAATCATTTCCTCCAGATTGCATGAGGGCTACATATCTGCTTATCTGTTACACAGCATGAGTTCAATAAATAATTACAGGGATGTAATTGCAAAACATTGGCCATGAAAATTCCTGTAAATAAAGAGTTTCCTAAATTTTTACTTGCCTGGCCTGTTCCCTCATCTGTAGATAACCCCAGGCCAACTTGCTAATTAACCAGACAGCAAAACTTTGTGTTCTATGGTTGTCAGCTCCAACAAGCCTGTGCCCCTCCCCGACCTGGGCCATTGCTACTCAAGCCTACTGCCTTGTTCCCAGCATGGCTGAAAAACCCAAGTTCTGCCTCAGCACCAGCAGAGACCCCTATAATCTCCCCCCTGTCAACCACTCAGCCCTCTCACCAGGTCTTGCACTTAGTTCCAGAAGACACTGGCACTGCAGCTAATTCAGAGGCTCTGGAGGTCTCTTTCCCAGGCTCAGCCTTCCTGGGACTGCATCTGTGTCAGTGTGACTGTAGGATTGGGCTCCACTCCTGCCTCAGCACAGCAGCCCCCTCCTACTGACCTTCCAAGTTGTCTTTGGTTGGAAAATTATCTCAGCCCATTCTTTTGTGGGTTTTGCTGCTCCAGGAATTGTCCTATGGCATTATTTGGGGTGTGGTTTTTTTTTGAGCGATCATGTCATGAGTTCCAAGAACTTACTGCCTTTCCTCCACCATCTTGACTCTGCCCTGGAAGGTCCTAAATATTTTTATTCCATTTATACTGTAGGATTTGTTGAAGGGACCTCAGTAATTATTCAGTAACTATTGGAAGGATCACTACAAAACAAATTAGACTTAATTAATAGGGTAAGACAGTCAATAAACATTTAATAAGTGCCTACTATGAACCAAACTGGGGATACAAAGAAAGGTAAAAGACAGTTCCTGCCCTTGAGAAGCACTCAATCTAATAAGGGAGACAACATGCAAATAATTATGTACAAACAAGCTGTGAACAGCGTCAATGATAAATTAATTGCTGTTAATCTCACTTAGCTAAATCCAGGCTGACATACAGATTTCTATTCTGTAAAATGAGGATAATTATAGTTCAATTCTTTTTGAAAATATTTCTTTTTTCCAGTTTTATGCAAAAACAATTTTTGGTTTAAATTTTCTGAGTTCTAAATTCTCTCCCTCTCTTCTGTTCCCCCCCCCTCCCCGAGATAGTAAGCAATTTAATAATGTTTCAATTCTTTAAGTATTTACCAAGCTTTTACACTGAAAGCTAAATTCTGGAGTAGGAAGAGCTGTCAGTTCAATAGGTTTTAAGAGAAATGACTTCTGTACTCAAATGAGATGATGGATATAAAGTACTTTGCAAATCTTAGAGTGCTATATAAATGCTAGTTGTTATTGTTATTATTAGCCTACAGTCACCAGGCCTCCATTCTGGTGATGACTTCATTCTCTGAGCTTTCTACTACACTTTTGCTAAGCTCAAGCAATGTCTCCATAGTGATATGAGAATGTCCTGGTATGGGAAGTTAGATTTTCCAAGTGGTAGGTAAAGCCCTAACTACACTTCCCAAAGCTGAGTGATAAAAATTGGAACCCAAAACTATAAATAAAAATGTTTATTACAAAAAAATGAATTGTAAAAAAAACAAGAGGCCAATTTTTTAAAATAAAAAAAATGAAGCTACAAAATAACAGTTCTCTCCTAGTTGTCTAAAGCAACAGAAAGAAATGTCTAAGGTTTTCTACAAAGAGTCAGGGGACCAGGGTTCAACATCTTAGCTCTCTCACTTCCTAAGTATATTATGCTGGGCAAATCATTTGGCCATTCTGAGCCTCAGTTTCCTCATATATAAGATTAATAGGTTGAACTGGATGACATCTATACTCCTTTTTGGCTCTATGGGTACATGATCCATTTTTTTGATCTTTCATATTTTTCAGTGCTTTGGGGTAATGTTTAGGGAAAAAATGTGCCTGAAATAACTCAATTGCTTTGTTTCTCCATTTTCATAAATTTGCTTACCTTATATGGAATGAAGTTAAAATTAAGAAAGCACATTGAGTTTAGAGGTGGGGAAAGACTTGAGAAATCCATCTTACAATGAAGAAACTAAGTCTTACTAAAATACTAACATAACAAAGTCAATATGAATCCAAGTAGTAAAAATCCAAATACCATTTTTTTCTCACCATATGACACAGTGTAAGATTTATCATTGTGCTAAGAAGTAACTTAAACTTTAGTCAGTCCCTCCACATGAATATTCCTCTCTACTTATGCAGATTATAATATTTCCATACTATTGCATCCTTTTTGATTCTTACCCATATTTTCCAAAAAATCCTCTATGAAGAATTCATCCAGTCTTTCTTTCTTGATACAAGTCTTGTCCCTCTCGTTTTCCAAGATTATATTTCCACAAAGTCTTGCTGCAAGTGCCTTATTGTGTAATGGATGTGACCCCGGATTTTCAAATTTTATGCCAGAAGCTAAGCTCTGGCACCTTCTACAATGCTGAAAAATCTTTCAATATGGCTGTGACAACAGATTGAGTCAGTTTTTCAAGAACCACCCTATCAAAGTTATGGAGAAGTTCATCACCAGTAGACTGGCCAGTTGATGATGAACTATTTTGACTCTGGCAACCCATGAAAGAAAGAAAGGTACAAAATAGCCCCCAATCTTGTGTATTCCTATTTTGCTTTTCTAGTTATAGTCACAGGGTAGCCAGGCAGGGGTCAGAGAAATCTAAGAATCACAGTTTTTAAACTCAAATAAATTTTAATTTGACAATTGGGTATTCTAAATGTGAGACAAGTTGGTTGGTTGTTGTCCTTTGTTCTCAAAGAGGATCAAAATGACATCACCATATTCAATAAGTATACATAGTGCTGGAAGAGCCAAATCATATCAGTCTTGACATTATTGCTATAAATGAAATCATAAGAAGTAAGAAAGTTGTAGTTAATGTAAGGGTTCTTAGGAGGTATGCCTCACAGGGGCAAAAAAGAGTGAAGTGTACAAGGGAAATGCATAAGGCAATTTTGGTCATCATATATTAAACTACTAATAACCATTTATAAAAATTATGAGCGTGAAAATTACTACAGCTTATATATCAAAATCAGTTGCTAAGAGTAAAGAAAAATTCTATGAAGAATTCAATTAGATCCTATAATAAATATAGTAATCATTTGAATATAAATAATAAAAAACATACATTTACTTGATGACTTAAGTCTAATGGTAGAAAACCATGAGAATGGGAAGAAATATATGGGAAAACAGGGTTCAGGGGAAAAAAAGGAATGAGAGAGACCAAAGACTTGTAGATTATACCTTTAATGTAATGAACATTTTCGAGAAAAGAATTGGTAGGCACTGGACATGGACAATACCCAATAACATTACACACAAAAATAAGCAAATTACAGTTGAAAAGAAAAGAAAAGATTTGTTATTTTTGTGAGAGTTACTCCTGAATCAACTGTTTGTGGCTCAATTTACTCAGTAAAACTAAGATCAAAATTTGTTTAAAAAATTAAAAGAAAGAATGATAAAAATATGCGACATACAATTGAAATAATTCATTCTGACATTTTAAAATGTAATTAAAAACAAAAATGGGAAATGAACAACAGAAATTATGTTGACTATTTATGTTATCCAAAGGTCTAACCAACATAAATTAATTGCCATGACAAGCCAAAACGGCACAGAAAATGACTTAGCAAAGCCCTGACTTACTTGGCAGAGAAAGATAGATGGCAAAGGTGGACATCAAATTAGAATATAAAGTCTTATGAAGAAGGATGCTAGACATTTATGCACAATATTTTCTCATGAAGCAAAAAGAAGCAGGAGAGGGTAAAAGCATTTGAAGAAAGCTTGGCAAAAGATCCAACTAAGTAAGGGCATTTAAGGACAAAAATGGAAGGAGAACAAACAAAAGAAAAATAGGAAACAGTTGTAAAAATCATTATAGCAAACAGTTTTCCCTAGCAAGTCTGTACTGGAAATGAAGCAATTGTAAGGGCATTGAAGGATCAATATGCAAGGTAACTAAGGAAAGAGAAGAATCGAAGAAATGGAAAAAAATCTTGGACCTTCTAAGTACAAAAAAGTGATCAAGAAAACAATAATTATCATTTATAGATAACCAATGAAGAACTTTTTTTTTAAAAAGGAAAAAAGACATCATCGAGGAATTGGATAATAGGAAGAGAAGATGAACTTCCTATGTGTCAAAGACAGAGTGACAGGTATATAGTAAGAATAGAATTAGAAAGGAATATCTGTTATCCTTTTATTTTTTATTATTATTATTTTTTTTTTGCGAGGGGCAATGGGGGTTAAGTGACTTGCCCAGAGTTACACAGCTAGTAAATGTCAAGTGTCTGAGGCTGGATTTGAACTCAGGTACTCCTGAAGCCAGGGCCAGTGCTTTATCCACTGTGCCACCTAGCCGCCACCCCCCCCTTTTATTTATAAACAAGTAGGGTTCGTGATGACAGAGACCATTGACCTGCAAAGCCATTGCTGTATAGGTAGTATTGTCAAATAGATCTCTTGCACAGTTCCCAAAGATTAGTAAGTTTCTTCTATGGACTAGTATTTTCTATATAGCTAGGATCTAATTTTGGATAGTAGATCCACATGAAATAGCACACTGTAACAAATGGAGAGGTGATATAGAAGCAAACCCCACCTCTGACACTTAACCAGGTTTTACCAAGGACAAGTCAATTAACATTAGAACCTATTTTCTTATCTGTAAAACAGAGGCATCAGACTAGATAGCCTCTAAGTTTCCTTAGACATCTAAATCTTTGATACTATGAGCTGTCAAGATTACGCTATTTGGCCTTGAGGTTTGGGTTAAAGTAAAGACCCAGGTTCAAGAATTTACAGAAAATTGGTACTCAGGAAGCCAGAGTAAGTATGAGCTTTATTACCATGCACTGTACACACATGTATACACACACACACACACACACACACACACACATTATATGGCAATACAATCAGAACTTTACCCAAACAAGGGCCAGTCACTCACATGAAAAAGATGTGCACAGTGGTAAAATATCAGTGGGAATACACTCTCAGAGGGGGTCTGAGCAGGGAAGTTTTAGACCTTAAAGATAATCTCAACAATGTAAGACGAGGATGATGGTGGTAGTGGTGGTTCTGGTGCTGGTACTTACTTTGCTGGGCTATTGTGTTCTTTGTCAGGTATAAGGTACTATATAAATGTTAGCTATTATTGTTGTTGCAATAACCAACCACATGGATGTTTTATAAGGAAATCTCCCTTTAAAGTACTATATAAATGTAGTTTACTATAAAAAAAAGATGACCAAGATGCTACCAGAAAAACCTGGAAAGATTTACATGAGCTGATGCCAAGTGAAATGTACTGTATACAAAATAACAGCAATATTATAAGATGATCTGCTGTGAATGACTTAGTCATTTTCAGCAATGCAATGAACCAAGACAACTCTGAAGGACTTAGGAAAATGCAGTCCATCTACAGAGAAAGAACTAATGGTACCTGAATACAGATTAAAGATAGGCTCAATTGAGAACTGATAATTGATGCCAAATATGGAAGAGAACATTCCTAATCAGACTTAAATGTGGTGGAGAAAATCCCCAGGTTGCTTATCAATACCAGACTTAGGTGGGGGACCTTACTAAACAAGACCAGAAATTGGGTTCAGGTCCAAATCCATAATGAGGGATCACACAGCCGCTGCAGTAGTCTATGAGTGTCATCCAATCAGGAACCACAATCAATGATATGGTTGAAATAGGCCAATGAGTCAAGCCAATAGAAAAGTACAGTCTGTCATTATATGTGACTCTATGCAGCAGTCCTATCATTTATACTACAACATTGAACAATATATTTCAAATATTACAATTAACACAAGTATAATATTTGTAATACCTACCCCATAGAGTTGTTCTGAGGCTCAAATGAAATATCACATATAAATTGCTTTGCAAACCATAAAGAACTATATAATAATAAATAATAATAATAGGTAGAATTTATATAGATTCACAAAGATCATTGCATACTTTATCTCATTTAAGCCTCACAACCCTATAAAGGTAAGTACTATTATTATTCCCATTTTACAAATTAGGAAACTGAGATAGAATGGTTAAGTGTCTCTCCCAGGGTCACACAGCAAGATTCAATTCTGGATCATGCTGATTGTACCAGTCCAGTACTTTATCAGTTATAATTACATTTACAGAAGGAACTGTTTTTTTAAAAAACTGTATTCTAAATTGAACAATTCCTTGAAACTTGCCTAAAATTTTCATCCTTGTTACTAGCTTTGGGAGTTTTGTCCAAGATGAGTTATTTCATTTTAGGTTTAAGAATCATTGCAACAGATCCACTAGACCTCTTTAAAAAACTCACACTCCATGAGTTCACTACTGAGTCGGCAGACACTTTGCACATTTCATTTCTTCAGCATATATATTCTAAGCATTCTCCCCTATTCCTGGGGCATCTCTTTTGTAAGTTCCCCCACCCCATTTGGAAATTACCCAATCTTTATGGAGTCTGCCCTTTCTTTATATACAAAGAATGCAAGATTCAAAAAAATTTCTTTTAAAAAATGAATAGAGCTCTTAGATGTTAACATATCAGGGGCCTCTGCACTGCTCCCATTCTATAATTGCTCCTTGATAACTTCTAGTGCTTGGAACCTTTTTTCTCCACCAAACCAACTTAAGCTGATTATCGCAATCTAAAGCATCACTTGCTTCTAGATATGTCCATTTAATATAGCCAATACAAGCAGCCAACTGCTGTTTTCAAAAGACTATCTGACAGATTCTATTCACTTTCAAAGTAGCTCTCCATGGTTTGAATAATTATCTTTCATTTCCCTCCTTCTGACACCTTTCAATGACTTGTTGACATCTGAAGAGATATGTGCAGTCTTACAAGAGGCAGCTGGACTTTCTACCCCAAAGATACAAATACAAAAAGGATTCCCATACAGCATTTGAAATAACTACATTCTTTGCAAATGAAAGTCCAAATCTGCATTTTAATGGAGACACTTCTCTCCCCCCCCCAAAAAAAAAGAATTCATGAATAACCCTGGGCTCACTTTAACTTTTTAACTGCCAGCCAGAAATGAGGCATACTTCTTCATCTCCAAACTTGAGATTTCCTTCTCAATTGATGAATAGGGACAGAAATATCTTGAATTTTCAAACATCTGAGTTTGATGCAGTCTTCTGTTGGTAGAGAACAGCAGGAGGAATCCAAGGAAATGGCCAGGGGCCTCAATTGTTTTATCTGCTGCCAACAGGATTTTTAAATGAGCATTACTGGAATAACTGCTAATAATTTGCACTTCTATAGCCTTTTCATCTCTGTCTCAAAGAGCTGTCCCAATGAGTACGGCCCTCATCTTGCAGGAAAGGGAGCATTCTAGGGGAGATAAACCACCTTGTCTTAGGTCACAGAATGAGCCAGCTCCTATGAGAATCCAGCACTTCTGCCCTATGGTCCAAGCATGAGATGATACCATTGTGGGAGTTCATTGTAATAGGGAATTGGGTGGAGGGAGGGAGACAAAGATATTCAGGACAATTTGACAAGTGTAAATTATGTGCCTACAGTATGCCAGGCACTATGCTAGTTTGGGAATACAGAAACAAAGACAAAAAGCTGAAACAATCCCTACCTTCAGATGGCTTAGATTCTGCTTGGATCAAACAACCTTCATATACATTTAAACACATTCAAAATATGTGCAAAGAGAATACAAAGTAATCTGGGGATGAGGGGGGAGATTGCTAATAAATGGGAAGGAAAAAGAGAATCATCAATGGCCTTCTGTAGAAGTGACATTGACTCAAATTCCTGAAGGTAGTAGGGATTCCAAGAGATAAGAGGAAGAGCATTCTAGGTTCTTACAACTTGTGTAAAACTGTGGGTGGGATGTAGGAGATAGAAAGACAGGTAAAAGAAAAAGCTAGTATCCTAACAACTGGAATACAAAGTATATGAGGGCAAGTATGTGAAATCAGTCTAGAAGGAGAGGTTACTTTTGTTCTGATTCTTCTTTTACAACATGACTAATGTGGAAATATGTATGACATGATTGTACATACATTACCTGTATCTGGTTGCTGCCATCTTGGGAAGGGTACAGGGAAAGAAGGGAGGGAGAAAAATTTGGAACTCAAAGTCTTACAAAAGTTAATATTGAAAACAATCTTTACATATAATTGGAAAGAATAAAATAAAATAAAATACTACCCCCCCCTGCAAAAAAAGGAGAGGTTAAACAAGATAAGGTACCATCACCGGTATTTATATCACATCTAATTTAGTTTTGGGTTTTTTTTAACTTTGAGAGTAGTATTCAGAAAGAAATCTATCTCTCTATTCTTGGCTATAGGAAGAGGATGTTATAAATAAAGGTACCAAAAAAAAATCTTATTCATTCTTTTTCTATTTAATGACTCCAGGTCATAGAAATTTTTTTAGAGCTAAAAGGGACATTTGAAGCCACTTCATTTTACCAATGAGGAAACTGAGGCACAATGAAGTGAAGTTACTTACTGGAAATCACATAGTGAGTTAGTAGCAAATCGGGGACTTTTGAAACTAAGGTTTCCTTTGACTCCAGGTTCAGTATTTTCCATTACATCACTATGGCTTATTCTTGGTGTGATGACCTCTTTAATGTTATTATTCTGTCATGGAAAATCTTGAGCTAATTAGAGAAATGGTTGCTAATGCAAGAGAGAAAACCCTGTCAGGAAAACATGGTGGTTTTTTTTTTTCACAATCAAAATCCCCCCAGGGAAATTATACTGCATAATGGTGTTACCACATGTCATGATTCTTTAGTTTCTGATCGAATCTGTTCCTAATGCATCTTTATAACAGTCCTTTGAAACTTACAAACATAGACAAATAGATCCAGAGATCACTTCTTTTTGTCTAATTACTACAGTCTCTCAATCAACAGCGTCACCTACTGGTTGCTTGACTATAATCCCAAAAGAGATTGTTTTTTTAACTTCAAATAATCATTAGCAAAATAGAATTAGCATATATATGTATATATGAGTGTATATATATAATCTCTATTCATAAAATTTTGAATATAGAAGAAATGGTAATTCTTTGAATATCAGAATGAAGTTCTTGCCTACCTCATCAATTCATATTCTGGCTCCAGCCAATCTGCAGTACCAATTATTATCAAGGGAGCTTGGTCCCCAGTGAAAGTGATAGCCATAAATACATTATATGTGAGCTAAGCAAATAAGAGAGGTTAAATTTTAATAAATTTTAAAGACTGCAGTATTAGACAAGAAGATCTATTTTAATTGGAAGTTTAAATAGCTTTAAATTCAAATGATGTCAGAGGACATTCAAGAAAAAATAACTCACATTAGCATTTTTCAAATGGTTTGATAAAGAACTTTTTGACAAATATACTGGAGTGGTTTGCCATTTCTTTCTCTGGCTCATTTTACAGGTGAGGAAACTGAGGCAAATAGGGTTAAGTGACTTGTCCAGGATCACACAACTAGTAAATATCTGAGGTCAGATTTGGACTCAGGAAGATGAGTCTTCCTGATTCCAGGCCCAACTCTCTATCAACCTAACTTGTTTCACTGGGGTTGTGTGATGATCCATTTTCTTTGGTTAATTTAAATTTTTGTAAAGTGCTTTCAATTTCTCTGAAGAAAAGTTCTATTTAAAATAAAATGACAAGTACCTTGCATACATTTGGTGTCCCAGAAGATTTTTGCTGAATTAATAAATAAAAGCATTATTTAATCATGAAGGTAGACAGTCTGAGAAGGAAGGAGGCATTGGCCAAGATACTTAACACCAGGGCCTTTTTTTCCATCTTGAACAGAGTAGTTTACAAAACAAATAGAACATTTAGAAAAGTTTTCCTGGTTCTAAAATTAAGATGCAACCATTTAATTTCCTCTTTGAAATCAGCATTTCTGAATGAAGGATCAACAGAGAGGGGGGAAAGTATTATAAATTTATACACTACCAATGATAAACCAATTATTACTCTAGGATGGGGGCAGCTAGGTGATGCAGTGGATAGAGCACTGGCCTGGGAAATGGGAGGACCTGAGTTTAAATCTGACTTCAGACACTTACTAGCTGTGTGACCTTGGGCAAGTCATTTAACCTCAATTGCCTTAAAACATCTGGGGCCATCTCCAGTTGTCCTGAGATAGATAGATAGATAGATAGATAGATAGATAGATAGATAGATAGATAGACAGACAGACAGATATAGATATATACATACACACACACACATATATATATTATATGTGTGTATGTATGTATGTGTATATGTGTATATATATATATGTGTGTGTGTGTGTGTGTGTGTGTGTGTGTGTATATATATATATATATATATATATATATATATATATATATATATATCTCTTGCCACTGGACCCAGATAGCTCTGGAGGAGAGAATGAAGTTGGTGACTTTGCACAGCCCTCCCTCACATAAATCCAATTCACTACAAGTCATGATACCACCGCACTCAAAAAAAGGCATGGACATTTATTAGACTAAGGACATGTTCACTGCTCTGAATATGATCTGGAAGCCAGAGGCATCGTTCAGATGTGAAACTGGATCATAGTAAGAGCTTTAATATAAGACAATTAATTGATTTAAAATAGAAGGCCTATCAATCTGTGTTTGAACTAAGTGGATCATCTTTGATGATTCTAAGAACACAAGTACCAACCTTAAGAACTATCCAGGGGGCAGCTAGGTGGTTCAGTGGATAAAGCACCGGCCCTGGATTCAAGAGGACCTGACTTCAAAGCTGGCCTCAGACACTTAATACTTACTAGCTGTGTGACCCTGGGCAAATCAAGTAACCCTCATTACCCTGCAAAAACGAACAAACAAAAAAACCCTATCCAGTGGGAATGCCAAGTGGGACTGAGTTGAAAAAGAGAGATGAACCCAAAGACTCCTTTAAGTTGAGTTTTCAACATGCTCATTAGCCTGCTTGAACAAACACTGGCTCATCATACCCAAAGTTCCCCTACCATGACCAGAAGCTCAGAAATGTATGGTGTTTAAGTATCTTTGGAATCCAAGAAGTCCTGTTCTTTGATGCTGTTCTATACAGTTATCCCTTCTACATTGCAACTTCCTCTACCACAGTTTCGATATATCACAGGTTAGCATAAGAAATGTACCCATTTGGAGCTTATCTTAGTACACTGTGTGAGATATTAGTCTATACCTATATACCTATGCCTTTCCAGTTTTCCCAAAACCCCCATTGAATAGTGTTTACCCTGATTACTAGGATCTTCATGTTTGTTAAACGTTAGGCTATTGTGTTTGTTTGCTACTGTATATTGCACACCTAATTTGTTCCAATCCTCAACTTCTCTATTTCTTAACCAGTACCAATTTGTCTGAAGATTACTGCTTTGTTATATAGTTTTAAGAACTAGTGCTAAAAGTTCCTTCTTCCCTACTTTCATTCATTATTTCTTTTAAGATTCTTGACCTTTTGTTGCTCCAGATGAATTTTGTTATTATTATTTCTAGATCTATAAAGTAACTCGTTGGCAGTTTGATTGGTATGACACTGAATAAATAAATTTAGATAGTATGGTCACATACTTTCTTAGCCTACCCATGAGCACTTAATATATCTGATCATTTAGCTCTGTTTTCATTTGTATAGTGTTTGTAACTGTATTCGAATAATTGCTATATGTGTTTCTAGCAAATAGATTCCCAAGTATTTTATGTTTTCTGTAGTTATTTTGTGTAGAATTTCTCAATCTCTTCTTTCTGGATTTTATTGGTATTGTATTCTAATATATTTTTATGTAAATGCTGGCGATTTTGTGGGTTTATTTTCTATCCTACAACTTTGCTAAAGTTGTAGTTATTTCAATTAGTTTTTAAGTTGATTTTCTAGATCAGAGGGTTGAAAATTATGGCCTATGAGCTGAATGTAACCCACAGTTAATTTTTTTATATATTTGTATATATTTTTAAATTAATATTGTATTTTCCCCAATAACATATAAAAACAATTTTCAACATTCATTTAAATTTTTTTATTTTCAAATTTTCTTCCTCTCTTTCTCTCCCTACCCCCTCATTGAGAAGGAAAGCAATGTGATAAAGATTGTTTATGTTTAGTCATGCAAAACATATTTCCATGTTAGTCATGTTGTGAAAGAAAATACATACAAGAAAAAACTAAAAAAAAATTAAAGAAAAATGATGCTTCAGTCTTCATTCAGATTCCATCAGTTCTTTCTATGGAGCCATATCATTTTTCATCATAAGTCCTTGATAATTGTATTGAATAGCTGCATTGAAAAGAATAGCTAAGTCATTCATAGTTGATCATCTTACAATACTGCTGTTACTGTATATAATGTTCTCCTGGTTCTGCTCATTTCACTTTGCATCAGTTCATGTAAGTCTTTTCAGGCTTTTCTGAGAGCATTCTGCTTGTCATTTCTTATAGCACAGGAGTATTTCATCATAATCATATATAACAACTTGTCCAGCCATTCCCCAATTGATGGAAATCTCAATTTCCAATTTTTTGCCACCTCTAAAAGAGTAGCTATAAACATTTTTGTACATACAGGTTCTTTTCCTTTTCCTTTTTTAATTTTATTATATTTTTCTTTTGTCATATATCTTTTATTTTTCTTCAATTACATTTTGGGTTTCTTTGTTTTTTGTTTTTTGGGGGTTTTTTGGTGAGGCAGTTGGGGTTAAGTGACTTGCCCAGGGTCACACAGCTAGTAAGTGTTAAGTGTCCAAATTTGAACTCAGGTCCTCCTGACTCCAGGGTCGGTGCTCTATCCACTGTGCCACCTAGATGCCCCTCAATTACATTTTAAAATAACTTTTAAAATGTTTTTTTAGAGTTTTGAGTTTCAAATTCTAGCCCTTTCTCCCTCCTTCCTCCCCCTCTTCTTGAGATGGTAAACAATCTGATAGAGTTTATACATGTACAATCATGTAAAACATTTCCAAATTAGTCATTTTGTACAAGTATTTTATTATATTTTAAAATGCAAAAAGCATCTGTAGCTCTTAGACCATTCAAAAATTGGACCATGATTTGCCAGTGCCATTCTCTGTTTTTCTAAATAAATGATAACATTTGCAAGAGGAAATAATTTTGTGGGGTTTTTTACCTATGCTTATTCCCTCAATTTCTTTTTCTTCTCTTACTCCTATAACTAACATTTATTAGATTACATTAAATAGTAATGGTGGTGGGCAGCTAGGTGGTGCAGTGGATAGAGTACCAACCCTGGATTCAGGAGGACCTGAGTTCAAATTTGGCCTCAGACACTTAACACTTACTAGCTGTATGAGCCTGGGCAAGTCACTTAACTCCAATTATCTCACCAAAAAAAAAAAAATTTCATAACAGTGTTAATGGACATCCTTGCTTTACCCCTCATCTTATTTTAAAAACCACTATTTTATCCTCATTACATATAATTCTAGTTCTTAGCTTTAGATAGGTGGCTAGGTGTTTGCAATATTAAGGAATGTTAAAAGTTTTTCTAAAACTACTGTATTTTGTCAAAATCTTTTATTGCAATTATTGAATCACTTGATTGGGGGGGGTTAATTAATATGGCCATAAGAATTTTCTCGGTATTAGGACAGCTGAAAGGAATAAATTTAGACAGAGGGCACAGGTGGGAAGTGATTATGAAGGGATGATATCTGTAAAGCATTTATTTTTATCTTTTTTGTGGGACAGTCATGGTGGGATGGCATTCCCAGAATTGGGCAGTTGGTGAGTGTCTTGTGTCTGAGGCCAGATTTAGGCTCGGGTCCTCCTGAGTCCAGGGCAGGTGCTTTGTCCACCGTGTCACCTCACTGCTCCATGATGGCATCATTAAAATAAAATTAAGGGGTGAGAGGATTGCACTGGGAGAAAAGGAAAGGGAAAGGTGAAATGGGGTAAAATATCTCACATAAAAGAAGAAAGAAAAGGCTTATAAAGTAGAGGGGAAGATGGGGGAGAAGCAGGGGAGTGAATGAGCCTTACACTCATCAGAATTGGCTCAAAGAGGGAATAACATACACACTCAAGTGGGTATAATAATATATTTTGCCCTGCAGGAAAGTGATAGGGGAAGGGGATAAGGGGGGAGGGATGAAGGAAGGGAGGGCAGATTGGGGAGGGGCAGTCAGAAGCAAAACACTTTTGAGGAGAGAAAAGGTAAAAGAAGATAAAAAATAGAGTAAATATCATGGGGAGGGAATAAGATGTAGGGAAACACAGAAATAGTAACTGAGGGGAAAATTTGAAGCAGAGGCAAGAACAATGTAAAATGAGGATGAGGATGAGGATGAGGATGAGGATGAGGATGATGGTGGTGGTGGTGGTAGTGGTAGTACTTTGCTGGGCTATTGTGAAGAAAATTCTTTGTCAGGTATAAGGTAGGTAATATTGTTGTTGCAATAATCAACCTCATGGGTGTTTTATAAGGAAATCTCCCTTTAAAGTACTATATAAATGTAGTTTGTTATAGTTTACTATAAAAAAGATAAGCAAGGTGCTATCAGAAAAACCTGGAAAGACTTACATGACCTGATGCAAAGTGAAATGTACTGTATACAAAATAACAGCGAATGATTTAGTTATTTTCAGCAATGCAATGATCCAAGACAACTCTGAAGGACTTATGAAAAATGCACTCCATCTACAGAGAAAGAACTGATAGTATCTGAATATAGATGGAAGTATATTTTGTTGGTTTTGCTAGTTCCTTTTTCTAAAGATTTTT
This sequence comes from Dromiciops gliroides, assembly GCF_019393635.1. Taxonomy (NCBI): domain Eukaryota; kingdom Metazoa; phylum Chordata; class Mammalia; order Microbiotheria; family Microbiotheriidae; genus Dromiciops; species Dromiciops gliroides. Next base: position 270,550,252 of record NC_057863.1, on the reverse strand, counting down.
TGTCTGCTATGTCTTGCACAACTGCACATGTATAACATATTGAATGGCTTGAGTTCTTAAGGGAGAATAGGGAGGAAAGAAGAGAATTTGGAATAAAAAGTTTTAAAAATTGATGTTACAATTGGGTTTTACATGTAAGGTAGAGGAACATTCTAAATAAATAAATGAACAAATAAGTGGGTGGGTGAGTAAATAAATAGATAGATAGTATGGTCAATTTTATTTATAGTTTTCCTGATGTTGAACCAGCTTTGCATTCCCAGTAATAATGCAACCTAGTTATAATGTATATTTTTGTGATATGCTGCTATTGTCTTTTGCTCACATTTTATTTAAAATTTTTGTAGCAATACTTATTAGAGATATTGATCTATAATTTTCTTTCTCTGTTTTGATCTTCCCTAATTAAGATATTAAGACTATATTTGTCAGAAGGATGTATGAAAAATGCAAACCATCAACAGAGAAAGAACTGATGGTATCTGAATACAAATTGAAGTATAATTTTATTTGTTAGCTCCTCTTTCTAAAGGTATTTTGCCTATTTTCTTTCACAACCTGACTAATGAGAAGATGTTTTACATAACTGCACATGTATGACATTTTGAATTGCTAGATTTCATAAGGAGGGACAAGGAGGGAGGGAGGAAGAAAATTTAGAACACAAAGTTTTAAAAAATCAATGTGAAAAGTAACAATGAGCAGGAGGAGTGAGTTCAGAGAAACCTGGAAGGACTTACATGAATTGATGCTGACTGAGAAGAGCAGAACCAGGGAAACATTGTACACAGTAACAGCAACATTGTGTGATGAACAATGGTGATAGACTTGGCCCTTTTTAGCAATGCAATGGTCCAAAACAATTTCAAAGAACTTCATGATAGAAAATGTTCTCAACATCCAGAAAAAAGAACTGTGCTTTATGAATGCAGATTGAACCATACTGTTTCTACTTTGGGGCTGGTTTTTTTTCCTTCTTTTTTTGAGTTTTTTCCCTTGTGCTCTGACTCTTCTTTCACAATATGACTAATGCAGAAATATGTTTATTGTGATTGCACATATATAACCTATATTAGATTGGTTTCTGTTTTGAGAAGGAGGGAGAGAAGGGAGTGTGGGAGAAAAATTTGGAACTAAAAATCCTATGAAAATAAATGTTGAAAAATATCCTTATATGTAACTAGAAAATAATAAAATGCTGAACTATCAAAAACTATATTTGTGACATAAAAGAAATTTGTTATAACTCATTATTTTCCTTTTTTTTCAAATAGCTTATTTAGTGTTAGAATTAATTGTTCTTCCAATACTTTAAAAGAATTCACTTGTAAATACATCTGGTCCTATAGCCTTTTTTTTCTTTGGGAATTCATTTATGACTTGCTCAATTTATTCCTCTAAGACTGAGTTATTTAATTCTTCATTTTCTCATTCCATTCATCTTATATGTTAAATATTATACATTTTATTTTTTATAACTTGGTAAATATTTATCCATTTCATTTAGATTGTCAGTTTTATTGGCATATAATTGAGCAAAGTAATTTCTGACAACTTTCATTTTTCCTTCTTGGTTGTGAATTGACCTTTCTTTATTTTTGATACTAGCAACTTGGTTTTCCTCTTTCATTTTTAAAATCAAATTAGTTAATGGTTCATTTGTTCTTTGAATAACACATTCTTTAAGATTGTTATTTAATTTCCAATTAATTCTTAATCCTTTCTTCAGTAGCCATTTACTAAATGTAATTGCATCATGGTCTATAAAAGAGGTGTTAATATTTCTACTATTCTGCATTTTTATGAAAAATTTTAACTACTAAAACATGTACAGTTTTTGTAAAAGTATCCTGCAGAGCTGAGGAAATGCTGACTGGTTGGTTTCAAAAAACATTCAGGGGCAGCTAGATGGCACAGCGGTTAAAGCACCATTCCTGGAGTCAGGAGGACCTGAGTTCAAATTTGACCTCAGACACTTGACACTTACTAACTGTGTGACCTTGGGCAAGTCACTTAACCCTCATTACCCAATCAAAAAAAAATTTTTTTTAAAGAAGTGTAAAACTTGGGCCCAATATGTGTACAAAAAAGTGTTGAAAACGGAGGCAGCTAGGTGGCGCAGTGGATAGAGCACCGGCCCTGGAGTCAGGAGGACCTGGGTTCAAATCCGACCTCAGACACTTAACACTTACTAGCTGTGTGACCCTGGGCAAGTCACTTAACCCCAATTGCATCACCAAAAAAAAAAAAGTGTTGCAAATTTATACTGCATGTTTAGATAATATGACAGCATATGGAGCTTGTATGAATTGATTTGTAATTACTGGAAGGAAATATTAAAAATTCCATATCTCAATAATAATTGATTGTATCACCAGGTATGTATAAACAATTTCAGGTAGAAACCAGAAAGCAGCCTTGGTTGTTAAATGTTATGGAAGAGATATTTTTGTGTCTGGATTCCTTAGAAGGACCAATTCTAACCAATACAAAGACTGAGAGAAATTTACTTGAGGAAATGTTGACTTTTGTTGGTATCTAAAAGTACCTTAATCCCAACAAGGAGACTCAAAGCATTTCAGCTGAACACTGTTAAATTAGGGATTCTGAGACCAGGACAAAAATTTCAGTGAGGTAAACATATGTCATTTCTAGTACATGCAGATGACTATCTTTAGGTGACAGTCACATGTGTTTATTGGCTTCAGCCAACTCCCTCATCCCTTCAGATTAGAAAGATGTACAAATACTCACAACCAGTACACCTCTCACATGAGAAATTGAAAGAAGCCTCTCAAATAACCAAAACTTCAACTTAAAAGAACTGAGATAAAAACACCTGGAATATGATACCAGCAACAAGACTTTCAACAAGGAAAGAGTTACATTGGGAAATTTTGGAATTCGAGGGGTTCAATTGAGGTAATATATGAAGTGCTTTGCAAACCTGAGAGTCTGTATATATAACTGTTATCATTAGTCTTCTGACTACTGGTTAAGGAAGATGGGAGATGTCAATGACTCTTGAAAGAAAAGGACATCTAGGGATGGGGGAGGATAGAAGAGCAACTAGAAATTAGCCTATATAACAAAGGACCATAAGCTACAGATCTAGAGTTGGAAGAAACCTCAGAGGCCATCTGGTCCAACTCCTCCATTTTATGGATGAAGAAAATGAGGCCAAGAGAAGTTAAATGACTTGCCCAGGGTCACACAGATAGTAAGGCAGAATTTGAGCCCAAATCCTCCGACTCCAAAATCAGAGTTCTTTCCACTGCACCCTGCTGTCCTCATCTTTCATACTGTAACACTGACTACTGTGACCACCACTGCCTGAAAGCCAGTTGTGTTAGGTTTCACCTTTTCCCCAAGGTTCTCCAGTACCCTCAAGGGGATTGAGATATGTTTAGGCTTTCTGACAATGGCTCCAGCATCCACACATGGTGTTCCCTCAACTGTAGAGGGTGTGCCCCTGTACCCCAGTTCCAATTAGCCACTAACAATCAGATTAGTTTTTACATGGAAATATTTACTTGAGAAAGTATAATCACAAATATACAAACTATCTTCCCTTCCCCCAATATGTGGGAGATATGATCCTCCTCCCCACCTTGCACCATCTTAGTATCAATGGAAGGGAAGAAGATTGGGTTGATGGCTTGGTTTGGACCTATAGAGAACAGTCCCAGTTCCAAGTCTAAACCCCAGCCCTCAGATTCAAGGCCCTGGATTCTTAGGGCTACACCATCCCACCTACAAAACTCATCATGGTCTGAACTCCCAGGTCCTTCAGGGATCATCTCTGGTACCAGAAACTGAGGAAGACAAACAACAGAGAACAGAAACAAATACCCCCAGACCCACTTCTTGAAACTAGGGTAAAAGAGAGGGTGCAGGGGAAGGAAAGTCCTTCCCCTCTCACCAGTTCAGTTTATGATATTCTTAATGCAATTGGACTGGAATCTAGATAAAAAGAGGACAGAAGAAAGAGTGGAGGAAAAGAGGGAGACTCACTTGACCTCAACAGCTTTAAAGACACAGTCATCAAAGCGGGGAAACTCCACCCACTTGGAAGGAGATGTTAGGCAAACTGGGCATGCTCAAAAGGCCCCTCATTGGAACCTCACATACCCAGAGAAACCTGGGTTACACTACATATGTGACAGCTAGTTTAAAGCACATTTTTTTCCTCCTTATATAAATTGTTTTTTATTGAATAGTCAGTCTTTCATTGTAATGGAGTAACATTCCCCACTGTTGCCTGCCTTATGTTATTTTCAAAGAGTTGTAACTTCTATATTTGGAAAATGAAAAACTTGAAAAATCTATCTTTATTCCAGAATACTACCTAGGACTGATACATGATAGTCACCAAGCAATTCATATTTTCTAGTATTGTCATTACTTGTTTATCCTAAGATAGGTGTATGATAACTCTATTTCTTTCCCTATTTTGCAGTCTGTGGAAACTTAGGCTCAAATAAGAGTTCTAAGATCAAACACTGGAGGCAGCTAGGTGGCACAATGGATAAAGCACCAGCCCTGGATTCAGGAGGACCTGAGTTCAAATCCGGCCTCAGACACTTGACACACTAGTTGTGTGACCCTGGGCAAGTCACTTAACCGTCATTGCTCCCCCCTAAACACACACACACACACACACACACACACACACACAAGATCAAACACAATTATCCAAGGATAGAATGAGATGCTTCTAGTTCCCAGTCTATTGTCTCAACTACCTACCCCACCTATAATGTGTACAGAATTTGTACAGTTAGAATTATCTTGTGTACCTGTGTTTCTTATGTGTCCCCAAAGTGGCAAGCAAGAATCTCTACTCTTCTTTTCACTTCTTTCCCCTCACTTACATGTTGATGAAATCTCTGCACAGAGATGGAGAGGGACAAGGAAGGAGAACTGTGTCACCAACTGCTCAACCATTCTCCAAATTAATGGAGGAAGATGGTCAAATAATTTTATCCATGTCATGTTTCGCAATGAATTCAAACTTGGAAATGGCAAAGATGGTTTTTTTTTTTTCCAAAGGCTCCACTTTCTAAAAGTGCTTCTCCTTGCCCACCCTTCCTTAAAAAAGTTCTTCTCAGTATTAACAAAGGACAGACAGACTTTGAAGTTTGCTTTATTATATTTGAGCTGTGAGACTGAAAGAGAATAGACACTTCTGTCTAGGATGATTGCTCACTGAGGGCTTCACTGACAAGAAGAACTGTAGGTGGGAGGGCATTGGGTTGCAAAGGAGGCAAGAAAAATCTAGTTAAAGTGTCCATATGTTTAGGAACTGGTAAAAGAAATTAAAGCCAAGTGTACTTTTTAAAAAATACCCTTGCTCCTCACTAATCCAATATGTCTCAAGTGGCCCACAAGAATTTTATTACATGCCATCCACCCATGGATGCTATGACCTGATGTGACCCAAACAGATATCTGTTTTGGCAATGTTTTCAGAGGGAATTAGAATAGCAAGGCACAGCAGCAGAATTGACAGTCTTTGCTTTAATAAGGAATGATGGCTTCTGGTGGGAATGGGAAGCAGGTGGTGGGAATATCAGTGAACTTTGTCACAATGTAGAACTTTTGTAAAATTTGCAATAGCTTGTTAGGCTAAATCTGAATGGGAGCAAAATGTGCTCCATAGGCTGCAAATAATGTTGAGTAAAAGGTTCATGTCTAAAGCTAAGAACTGTGAAGGCAAAATTTAAGTCTGTAAAAGATGGATGAATTTGCTTTAAAACAAAAAACAACAACCTACATCATTCTTACTCCTTTTTAGTCCAGACCAGTTACTTTTTCTATATAGGGGATTCCAGGTGTGGAAAGTCTCCTCTCATGCAGATCAGCAACTGGCCTATTACTTAGAGGCTTAGAGATTGCCTAGGGAAATAAGCAATTAAGTGATTTGCCCATGGCCACATAGCTAGCTAGTATATGTCACCCTTCCATTCACACATGTATCCATTCAAGTGGAGCTCATTTAAGCTTGGAAGCATCCTTATCTCAATCTCTACTCTTACTTAGCAATCAGATCCCCAGAATTGTCTACATTTCTTCTTCAGGGATCTGAAGGTTCTTCTTCTTCTTCTTCTTCTTCTTCTTCTTCTTCTTCTTCTTTTTAGTGAGGCAATTGGGGTTAAGTGACTTGCCCAGGGTCACACAGCTAGTAAGTGTTAAGTGTCTGAGGCCAGATTTGAACTCAGGTACTCCTGAATCCAGGGCCAGTGCTTTATCCACTGCGCCACCTAGCCACTCCTGGAGGTACTTCTAAGGGAACTGAGATGATTTTCTAATGCCATCAACTCAAGCCCCATACCTATGCGCTTCTCCCAAAATGATCAGCCGAGGATCAATTTAGTCAGCCAAACTTTAAATAGCTTTTAGAAAGGGTGTTTACCAAGGTTATAACAGTATGACTAGTTGGGATAAAATGTTCCCCCCAAAAGTTTGTGACATACTGTCCCACAAGTATTTACAGAGTATGGGGGGAAATGAGCTCAAGTTTAACCTTTTACAACAGGGTAACTCACAGCTCTTGGCTAGTGGAATCCCTTTTCTTCCATTCACGTGGCATTTAAGGTGTGCCCATTAAGCATGTTTCTTTGGCTTCTGATGCAGACACCACCATCAAGTGATCTAGAGATGTGCTTAGGACACCTCACCAGTGGGAGGACAGGAGGTCCAACATCCTCCAGACCCTTTGAAGTACACACAGTCCTCCTCTAGCCAAAGGGAGAGGCAAAAGGCTGTAGCCCTGCCAGTTCAAAGGCCTTTATCTAAGACTTGTTAGTAGTTGACTCAGATACGTTCTCACCTAGTTAAGATTTTTTAAGGCTAAAACAAAGTAGATAATACCATTTGGGGTAAGAAAAAAATGTGGCATTACTCTGAAGATAATTCCCAAAATATCTTAAGCAATGGAATCATCACTGCAATAAAAATGTAGCCTCCCTTGGGGGCAGCTAGGTGGCACAGTGGATAGAGCACTGGCCCTGGATTCAGGAGGACCTGAGTTCAAATCTGGTCTCAGACACTTGACACTTACTAGCTGTGTGACCCTGGGCAAGTCACTTAAGCCTTATTGTCCTGCCCCCCCTCCAAAAAAAAGTGGGGGGAAAATGTAGCCTCCCAAGGAGATGGCATTCATCTGGTTGTTGAAGTTCTGGTTTGTAGAAAAGCCAAGATCAAACCTCAGACTACATATAGTCCACTTGAGAAGATGATGTTTCTTTTGAGTACATTTGTGTGCAAAGGATATGGAAAATGCTAATGTTGTGATGTGCATAGCTGAAAGTGTTCTATATTTTTTAGTAATTTATATTCTCTCCCTCTTTAATTTCTTTTGCATTTACTTAACTGTGTACATCTTGTAACCTCCCAGTAGAATAAAAGCTCCTTGAGAACAAAAACTCCGTTTTTGTTTGGGGGGAGGGAGGGTTGCCTTCCATCCCCAGATCTGTGATTTCATCAGTATAGGCAATTCCTGGCAAGGAAGCTGTCTTTACTAGAGGAAATCAACAACTGGACAACTCATATGCAGCTTATAGTTTTAAAGAGTTGTTGGGGAACTTAGAGATTAAATGATTTGCCCAGAATCACAAAGCTATTATGTATTAGAGGCAGACTTGAGCCTAAGTCTTCCCAAATCCAAGGTTGGGCCATTATGCAGGATTCTTCATTGCTTTTGTCACAAATTAGTCCTTCCTCAGGGTCAGACCATCCACTTCCCAAATTCTATCCTACCCACACAGACTTCTTCAGCCAGCCCTCCTCACAGTGCCACCTTCTGCCTCTTCAACATACTCTCTGGGGCCTGACTTCTGTGAGGTGATGCTCCTGATGCCCCACAAGACACAACATTATTCCCTGTCACAATATAGACAGAAGACCATGAATATCTAATTACCTGCCTCACTCAATGGACCTCTTTCCAATCCCTGTTATTCTTCCTGGACTCATTCCTCAGTGGTTATCATACACCTATAGTGTCATACTCTTCCCTTCTCAGTGATTCTGGACCCATATCTACTGATATATGGACCCTTTTCCCCATACCCAATCAACCCATTGTTGAGGCAGCAAAGTGGTTCAGTGGATAGAGCACTGGACTTAGAGTAAGAAAGATCTGAATTCAAATCTTGCCTCATACATTCCCTAGATGTGTGGCCCTGGGAAAGCCATCAAACCTCTATAAGCCTCAGTTTCCTCATTTGAAAAATGAGGATCACTATAGCACATACCACCCCCCCCCCCAGGATTATTGTGAGGATTAGATGTGATAATATTTAGAAAGTGCTTTGCAAACCTTAAAGTGCTATATAAATGCTAGCTATGATTATTATTCTACCATTACAACATCTCTTCTTGCATGCAATTGCCTGCACCCTTATTCCCATCCCAAACTTTCCCACCCCTTCTACTGTGCTCTCTGCAGTGGCTGCTCCATACTTAATCAATGTGCTTTTATCCTAAACCTTTTCCTCTCTCACTTCTCCCAGCTCCCTTTTATGGGCACTGCATCCTTGGCCATCTTTTCTAGTCCTGGATGTGTATTCATTCATACCTCCCACTCTCTGATTACAGAAGAGAAGCTGACATACCCCTTATTCCCTAATGCCACTTTCAGATCCTTCCTCTAACACTATCATTCAGCAACCTCTTCTCCTCTGGCTTCATGCTATCCAGATTTATCATTCAATCCAGATCCTAGAGGATATTGTCTATCTATCACCTAATCCACAGTCTTTCAGCTCCAAGCAATGTCCTCAATCTGGCAATTTCAACATACATGTTGAAGCTCCTTCAAAAACCCCAAATTCCCAGCTCCTTATTCTACTCAGTCCCCATGACCTATTCCTCCATTCTATCTCAGGTACGCAGAGATAGCCATACCCCTCTTCTACCCCTGTTCATGAACTCTGAAATTCCTATATCTGAGCATAATAATTTTTTATCATTCCATCTTTCCTTCTGTCTTACAACCCCAATTGTGTCCTTTATCCTTGCCATGATTTCCATTCCTTCTGCTCCTCATGACTTTCCCAGGCTATGGTGCCTCTACTCAATCTCAATCTCTTCCCCCATCTCAGTTCAACTCAACATCATGCTCTACTCTAACACCCCTTGCTCCTTTGTCCTACGATATCTTCCCAAACCCCAACCCTCTATTACTCCCATTACCTTTGTCCCTATCCATTTGTGGCTGAACAGAGCTGGAGAAATTCATGAAGCCACGCTGACAGGATCCTCTACAAATTAATGTTACATCACTGAGGTCTCACTTCAGCAAGGCAAACCTTTTACTTCTCTCTCTCTTTTTTTGGGGGGGGAGGGTAGGGCAATGAGGATTAAGTGACTTACCCAGGGTCACACAGCTAGTAAGTGTCAAGTGTCTGAGGCGGGATTTGAACTCAGGTCCTCCTGAATCCAGGGCCAGTGCTTAATCCACTGTACCACCTAGCTGCCCCCAATCCTTTTACTTCTCACAAATTGATTCACCGTGCCACTCACCACATTAACTATTTCAAAACTTTTTATCCTTTTTATCCTTCCTTAATTGTCCCATCCTTAGCCTTGTCAGCCTTATACTTTACTGAAAGGATTGAGGCCTTTCACTGTGCTCTCCCCCTTTTCGCTTCTTACCCTTCTCAGATCACTCACACTCTCATTATTCACTCCTACCTCATAGAAAGTGGTTCTTTTCCTTATCAAGGTGAACCCCTCGGTATGTACCCCTGATCTCATCCCCTTCCATTGTGTCCATCAGATTTCCTCCACTGTCATTGCCACTCAGTGTAAAGTGAGTGAAATTCTTAGGTACTCTCCCTTTTGTTCCTGTGGATAAGAGGATAAGAGATTTAGAGCCGGGGTAAAAAAACTTGGAGACCATATACATTGTATAGATGAGCAAACAGGTCCAGCTTCAGTCAAAAAGACTATCAATGTCTAAGGCAGGATTTCAATCTGGGTCTTCCTAAATCCAATTTCAGTGCCCTGTCACCATATTGCTTTATCTGAGGCACATGCGTGGAGCCTTCCACATGGGAGGCAAAAATTCTACCATGAATTCACCCATTCTGCTTGCCAATATGTCTCTCTTTCCCCCTTCCTACCTTGCCCTGACCAGAAGTCTCAAACAGCCCCTAGCAGATGCCCAATTCATCCCTCAGACCAGGTCCTTTCCATCCCAGACTGTAAACCATTCCTAAGTCTTTCCTTCCCATCAAAACTTATTTGATCAATGTCCGTATTTTGAGGACTCTAAACTCTTTCAGGTGATGATTAAGTAATTTAATTAACTCAATCTAATGTGTTCAGTGTGATATATTGAAGAGTGGTGATTTCAAAGTCAGAATAAACTCTGACAATGATCAGGTGACCCTGACCAAGTCACTTAACCTCTCAGTGCTTCCAAGCAACTCTCTAAGATGATCAAGTTAAGAGTGATTGCTGGGGCAGCTAGATGGCGCAGTGGATAGAGCACCGGCCCTGGATTCAGGAGTACCTGAGTTCGGATCTGGCCTCAGACACTTAACACTTACTAGCTGTGTGACCCTGGGCAAGTCACTTAACCCCAATTGCCTTACTAAAAAAAAAAAAAAAAAAAGAGTGATTGCTGATCTGCATCAATAAATGGAATTTTCTATTCAGAGATCTTACTTCAGCTATGAAATCACAGGCCCAGTCCAATTTACCCTGTGGCTATCACAGCAATATTGTTTGATTAAAAACTGTGAATGACTTGATTATTTTCAACAATACAACGTTTCAAGATAATCCCAAAGGACTATTGATGAAGCATATTATCCACTTCCAAAGAAAGATCTGATATTGATGGAATGGACTGAAGCATGCTATTTTTCACATTCATTTTTTTTCTTTTAAGCAAATTTTCTTGTACAAAATGACAAATATGGTAATGTTTTACATAATCATGTATAACCCATATCTGATTGTTTGCCTCCTAAGGAAGGGGGGGGGAGAGGGAAAGAGGGATAAAAATTGAAACCCCAAACTAGAAATAAAAATGTTTGTTACAAATTTTAAAAAGACAGTGTTCTAATCTGAAAGATTAAATTCCTCCATTTATTTATTTGTTTATTTTTTGCTATAAATTTTGGAAATCAAAGTAGTTGGAGGGGTGTGTTTTTGGCATGGAGACAATGCCACCTGTTCTACCTATTTATATCCTTATTATTATTATTCTTATCCCTGTTATATATCAACCACCACCACCCCTGCACTGGTGGAGAAAGGTAGGGGAATGGGTGAGAGGGTTTCATAGGATGAAAAGCTTGAAAAAATACTAATTTTCATCATCTCAATTGAGATATTTTTCAAAAGCCTCACACCAAAAAGTTTATTAACAGGGAAAACATCAGAGGCAAGAAACAGGAAATGATGTTGATACATAGATATATATATGATATATTGATAGCTATAGAGAGATACTATAGAGAGAGAGCAATATATAGATATATAGATACTATGATTGATACTCCAAGGATGAACAGTTTCCTAAGTGGGACACTCCCTCCACCCAAAGAAATTATAACTCCCTATAGAAGATTTGAGCTTTGAATGGCTGAAAAAGTCATCATCTTGTAACAATGAGCCTCTCTGAACTTAACTGGGTTGGTGCTTGGACAATAGATGTACCAGACCCCTACTTGAAGCCTCCCCACTTTGACAGAATCTGCCACAGTTTGGGCAGTACAAGGATGGCCTTTAAGACTCCATAGTCAACTCCAGGCCTTGATGAAGTATTGGTCACAGTAGGACTTGGATGGATGGAAAGTTCTTAAACCACTGACCATAAATAACACTGTGGGTAAAACTGTATAAAGTGGGGATGTTTTAAGTGAGTTTGTTGATATTTTATTTAACTTGTGGACTTTTAAAAAATTTTTTATTGTTCTGTTGTTTCATTACCTCCTGGTTAAGTAATGTTTGGTAGCCTGATTTGCAAGCAGCAATTCCTCAACCTGTTTTTTAAACATCTTTTTTGGGTTTGGTTATTTTGGTTTTTTGTTTGTTTTTTGTGGGGCAATGAGGGTTAAGTGACTTGCCCAGGTTCATACAGCTAGTAAGTGTCAAGTGTCTGAGGCTGTATTTGAACTCAGGGCCTCCTGAATCCAGGGCTGGTGTTTTATCCACTGTGCCACCTAGCTGCCCCAAACCTGTTTTTTTGACACCCTGACAAAGCAGGTTGAGAAGTTCTCAAAATACTGACAAATCCAAATGAATTTTAATTCACTTAAATTTTTAAAATAAACATGAACTTTATGAAATAATTAATAGAAGTTAAAATGTATGTCATGTGTAAATGAATTACCATAGTGTCAATGACTCCAAAAAGGATGGTAATCAGCCCTCTAAAATAAGTTACCAATCCATCATGATCTGAGTAATTTGGTCAAACTAACAAATCATTGCAAACCATACATTACTCCTGGTGTTGTCTCTAGTTCTGCCTGGATAGAGGCATATAAGGTGTTGTCTAAGTGTTGTATTAAAGACCAGAGGTTATATAAGTAGCGATCAGACCTTGTGTTTACAATAAAACTCAAAGTAAACCAAACAAGGCCGCTCGACCTGACATTTTCCCATTTTTGTAATGAAAAAGACCAGGTAAAGCCTAGAAAGAAGGTTCTTAAAAATAAGCCACAGCTGATACCCAAGTGATTTGCTCTAGCTCCGGGGTATTTCAATGCTTCCCTATGTTGTCATGAGGATTAATTAGTTAATGTTTATACAGTATTTTGGAATCACTGGGAATTATGCATGTGCAGGGCTATGCATGTTTAGCTCAGGTGGCTAAACTATTTTTAAAATGGAAACTGTTTGTGTATCTATCAGTGGGGGATGCACATTGTGCATGTGCACATACTGCTACACCAATGGCACAGCATTCACCCCATTACTCAAAGGTTGGTGCTTCCTATTTGTCACACACACAAAAATCTTTTGGACTATAACTGCAATAAATTCTCCTCTCAAAGGAATACCTTAGAAATGTAGGAAGAAGATGGGTCAGTAGAGCCTGTTGGATAGCTTTTTATTGCTGCCTCTGTTAAAGTGAAAACCACCTAAAATACATGAGTACTACAGATGGCTGCTTTTAGAATAATACCTCACCAAGAAAATAATCTGAGGGAGCAGCTAGGTGGCGCAGTGGATAAAGCACGGCCCTGGATGCAGGAGGGCCTGAGTTCAAATTTGGCCTCAGACGCTTGACACTTGCTAGCTGTGTGACCCTGGGCAAGTCCCTTAACTCTCATTACCCCACCAAAAAAACAACAACAACAACAAAAAAACCAAGAAAATAATCTGGGCAGTTGGTAATGAAGTGGAACCATTTTACTCCTAGGCAATGGAATGGTAGTGCTTGAGGAGACAACAGAGGTCATCTAGTTCAGTTCTTAAATTTACAGATGTGGAAAAATCCCGGGGTAATACACATATTTATAGTACTTAGAGATTCTCAGAGAGAAACCATACAAACCATACAAACACAAAGTGATTTTAATATCGCAAATAAAATTGTCACCCAATCAATCAACTTCATGCCAACCTCTGTGCTAAGCCCTGTGTGTGCAAAGAAAAAAGTGAAATACACAGTACTTATCCTCAAAGGGTTAAACTCTAATGAGGAAGATGACGTGGACATAAGTAGAGATATATTGACAGTTCACTTTACATAAATTCTACTTTATGTAAAAAATTCTGAAAAAAATCTGCATTCCAAAAAAAACCCACTTTTGTCAACTTCACTGTATAGTACTGTGCTCTTGCCCCTTAGCTTGGTCATTCCCAGGCCTCCTAACCCACCTGCCCACCCCCCCCACACACACACAAAAAAAAAACCCTAAAAATAATCCAAGAGAAAACAAAAGAACAGATGAGGAGAGGCCAACCCAGTACCTAGAAAGGAGAACTTTGTTTGCTCTGCTGGCTTACTTGCATGTCGAAAGTGTCTGTCTTCCAGTCCTTGCTCAGGTACCATGGCTGTTCCCAACCCAGCTTGTCTGTTCTCTCCTGTCTGTTGGTTCCAGACAGGCTTCATAGATAGTGCACTGGATAGAGCACTGGATCTAGAATCAGGAAGACCCAAGTTCAAATCTGTCCTCAAACACTTACCAGTTAGCTGTGTGATCCTGGGGGAAGTCACTTAACCTTGTATGCCCCAGTTCCTTACCTGTAAAATAAGCTGGAGAAGGAAATGGCAAACCACCCCAATATCTTTGCCAAGAAAACCCCAAATGGGATCACAAAGAGTTAGTCATAACAGAAATAACTGAGCAGTTGGTGGAGATTTGGGGGCATCTAGGTGACTCAGTGGACTTGGAATGTTCATGAGTTCATCATGAGTTCAAATCTGCCTTCAGATATTTATGCCACCCTGGGCAAGTCTCTTAACCCTCAGTTTCCTCATCTATAAAATGAGCTGGAGAAGAACATGGTAAACCACTCTAGTGTCTTTGCCAAGAAGACCCTAAATGGGCTCACGAAGAGTCAAACATGACTGAAATTCCTCAACAACGACATTAGACAGTTTTGAACTGAATGGGATGGAGGCAAATAGTTATGATTGACTACAATGTCAAAACATATGGTACCTACTCTGCTTGGCTATTGTGAAGAAAATTCTCTGTCAAGTTCAAGGTACTATATAAAAATTATTTTTTTTTGGTTTTTTTTTTTAGTGAGGCAATTGGGGTTAAGTGACTTGCCCAGGGTCACACAGCTAGTAAGTGTTAAGTGTCTGAGGCCAGATTTGAACTCAGGTACTCCTGACTGCAGGGCCAGTGCTCTATGCACTGCGCCACCTAGCTGCCCCTAAAATTATGATGAACAGAAAAAGTAATAGGGAGCCACTGATGTTTGCTGAGTAGGAAGAGGATGACATAAATATGTTCTAAGAGACCTGAACTTTTGTGAAATCAATGGCAAATGTCTGCAGGATGGTTTAGACTGGCAAGAGAGTTTAGGCAGGGAGACCAATTAGAACCCTATTGCAAAAGATTAGCCTAGAAGTGATGAGGATCTGATTAGGATGGTGGCTGGGTTGGGGAAGAGAAGTGGACATATATGAGAGATGTGGATTTAGAAACAAAATTTGGAAACTAATTGGACACATGGAGAGAATGCTTGCAAGGAGTCATGGATGATATCAACCTAGGTGACCAGAAGGATGGTGGCACATTTGACAGTAAGAGTAAAATTTAATAGATGTAGAAATTTGAGGGAAAGATAACAAACATTGCTTTGTATATTCTGAGTATGAGATGCTTATGTGACCTTCAGTTCAAAACTGTCTAATGTCGTTGTTGAGGAATTTCAGTCATGTTTGACTCTTCGTGAGCCCATTTAGGGTCTTCTTGGCAAAGACACTAGAGTGGTTTACCATGTTCTTCTCCAGCTCATTTTATAGATGAGGAAACTGAGGGTTAAGAGACTTGCCCAGGGTGGCATAAATATCTGAAGGCAGATTTGAACTCATGATGAACTCATGAACATTCCAAGTCCACTGAGTCACCTAGATGCCCCCAAATCTCCACCAACTGCTCAGTTATTTCTGTTATGACTAACTCTTTGTGATCCCATTTGGGGTTTTCTTGGCAAAGATATTGGGGTGGTTTGCCATTTCCTTCTCCAGCTTATTTTACAGGTAAGGGACTGGGGCATACAAGGTTAAGTGACTTCCCCCAGGATCACACAGCTAACTGGTAAGTGTTTGAGGCCAGATTTGAACTTGGGTCTTCCTGATTCTAGGTCCAGTGCTCTATCCAGTGCACTATCTATGAGCCCCAAATGTCTAATAGGTGGGTAGTAATGTGGGCCTGGAGCTCAGGAGAGAGATTCATCTTCATCAAGATGGCAATTGAACCCATGGGAGCTGATAAGCTAACTACAATGAGATGGAGGGAAGGGGAAGACAGAGACAGAGACAGAGAGTCTGCCTTAGAGAACACTTATAGTTAGAGTGTAAGATAGGAGGAGAACCAGGGAAGAGTTGTATCACACACACGCAAAAAGCGAGAGAAAAACAGATAAAAGAGAGTAAGTTATCTCTTCCACATGATGCTTTTCTCCATCATGGTTTCAATGTCTCAGATCAGCATAAGAAATTTAATGGGAATTTGTGGGGGGGGAGGGGGGATTGCAGAAGCTACAGATGACAAATGGAAGCCAGCAGACAACACAGAAAAAGTTTGGAAACTCAAAAATGCATAAATTATATGTATAGTATTGTATAATATAACCTATGACCAAATACTTAACCCAAATTTTAGAATAAGGTTCTATAAACACCCATGAAAGAAAAAGAAGAAAAAAAATCAGACCTCTTGTATGAAGGGAGGGCCAAAAATTTTATTCAGATTTTCCAGATCATGGGGGCACCTCACCCCAACCCCCATGATGTGAAAGGGATAACTATATTTAGGAGGTCAAAAGGTCAAGAAGGATGAAGACTGAGTAAAGGTCACTGGATTTAACAAATCATCACGATCCCGCTCACCTTTCATATGATTGGTTATTTTGTCTGTGTGTGTGTGTGTGTGTGTGTGTGTGTGTGTGTGTGTATGTGTGTTGTGGATGTATGTTGGAGGAAATACTCCAATTTGTTCTCCCACTGTACTAACCGCTCCTAGTTCCTATCTCTTTCTGAAAAGGATTCTTAGTGTGTGGCTTGAAAAAAGACAGGGCTTCAGATCATAGTTGTGGAGCTAGAAGCTTCATTAGAGGTATTCTGGTTCACTTCTCTCATTTTACAAATGATGAAATAGCCTTAGGTTTCCCAAGAAGTTAAGTGAAACACTGTGATTCAAACTCAGAAAATCAAACTCCAAATTCAGGTGTCTTTTCCCCCATACCACACTTCTTCAGATCCTCAGATAATCCTGACAACTTCCAAAGGCAGAATCTTCCTACAAGCGGGTATGGCAAGGGGCAGCTAGGTGGCGCAGTGGATAAAGCACTGGCCCTGGATTCAGGAGGACCTGAGTTCAAATCTGACCTCAGACCCTTGACACTTACTAGCTGTGTGACCCTGGGCAAGTCACTTAACCCTCATTGCCCTGCAAAAAGAAAAAAGCAAACAAACAAACAAGCAGGTATGGCCTTTGAAAAACTAACTATAGCTCACAATTACGTTGCACTTGGGAGTTTTTACAGACATCATGCCTTTGAATCCTCACTAAAAACCTTCAGGTGTGGGTGCTGTTGTCACCCCAGTCTGAAGAGCCCAAGTCATAGATTTAAGTGCCTTACCTGAGGTCCCACTGCTAGTAAGTGTCTGAAATTTGATATGGACCCAGATTTTCTTGACTCTAAATCTGGTGCACTGTCTACTGTGCAAGCTACCTCTCTACAATCATGTGCAAAAGAATCTTTAGGACATAAGACTACTTACTGGTGGAATGCATTATTCCATTGGTTATATTGAAAGAAGTTATTTCTAGCACATTTTTAGAAGCAAGTACATTATGCAATGTTTGTTCATTGAGTTGTATGAACTCAAAAACACTGCATTCTTCTCTGTATGTGCTATTCCCCATAGCACATACATAGTATGTGTAGTATAGATGACCATAGTTTAGATGACCAATAAATATTTGTTTTTTGACTCTACAAAAGATATTTGAGATCCTTTACAATCTGACTTTCATTGTTCTTCCCAGTCTTATTTGATGCTACTACTCATCACATATTCTGCAATGTAGTCAAGATGGAGTATTGGCTATCCTAGGCACATTCTTTGAATTGTATTACCTCTATACCTTTGTTTGTTCCATTTTTTGTGTCTGGAATGTCCTCCTTTTGCTCCCACTCACTTAAAGAAAGGCAATATGACATAGTGGAAAGAGCTCTGGATTTGAAGGTCAGGAGACCAGCTTTCAAATACTGGTTCTGCTACTTGCTCAGGCCAAGTACCCATTAAGTTCTAAATCCTTTAATCTTCCTTACTTTAGGAATAGGATCAAATATTGCCTCTTCAATTAAGTTTCCCTGATATCTGTGGCCAAAACTGGTCATTAAAATTACATATTATTCAGCTTTGGTTTTGGTGTTCCTTTCATTTACTTTATAGTAGTCATTGTGTCTATTGTTTATATGTTTCTGTTTACTTTCCTCTGCACCAGATTTGCAAGTCTTTCAATGTTTCTCTAAATTCCTCATAGTTATCACTTCTTATGGTCCCACTGATTTCATATAACACATTGATGGTGACTACTTTATTTCCTGTTTTCTTCTGACATAGAATACAGTTATGAATTTTTAGTATATATGGAACCCTCCTTTTTTTAAAAATTGCCCTTTGATTATTATTATGAACATTTTATTTATACTAGGAGCAAGAAATATTGGAGCACATATAAAACTGTGAACCTCTATTACATATATCTCAGATTTTTTTGTATATTTCAAATTTAACATGGTAGTTTCAACACTCTCCTGTTTCTCTGAAGTTCCTTCTCTCCTTTTTTTTATAATTCATTGGCACTATCCTTCAATTTTTAGTGAACTCAGGGATAGTTAGGTGGCACAGTGGATTAAGCACCAGCCCTGGATTCAAGAGGATCTGAGTTCAAATCCAGCCTTAAACACTTGACACTTCATAGCTGTGTGACCCTGGGCAAGTCACTCATTGCCCTGCCCCCCCAAAAAATTTATTGAACTCTCTTGCAACTAGATCTCTTCATATTATATTCCTTCTATCTCCTCATGGTAATAATGATAATAATAATAATAATAATAATAACAACAACAACAAAATTTTATTATGCCTTAAGATTTACAAGCACTTTACATATATTATCTCATTGATCCTTACAGCAACCTTCTGAGTAGGTGCTTTTATTATCCCTGTTTTATAATTGAGGCTAAAACCAATTAAGTGACTTACCGAGGACCATATAACAAGTGTCTGAGGCAAGATTTCAACTTGTGATAAAATAATGGAATTTGGCAGATGCTTAGGGGCCCCACCTGATTGACTTAGTTTTGTTTGAATTGGGTGAGAATGAGAAACTGACTAAGTACCTACTTGGGGATGGTTGGATGGAGGCCACACCTGGCCAGCCCTTAGTGACGTGTTGCTATACTACTGACAGCAGGGGACCACCCTCAGCCAACCAGCCTGAAGGACCTCCCCTTTGGGGGAGGGAGAGAGAAAGTAAGAAGGGAAGGCATGCTCATAGAAGCTCTTTTTCCTTTTGGTGAGCTTCAGAGTGTACCAGAGAGGGACTGCACAGCTGACTCTCATTGAAAAACTATGGATCCCCGGTGGTGAGTTTGTGGAAGCTAGGCCAGCTCTTCAAGCTAGCTGAACTGGAAGCAAGTTTGAGGTTTGAGTCAGTCTTTGCTAGAGCCAGGGAGCTTATTCATTTTCTTTTCCCCTATTACCTTGTCCCTGGTTTTATTAACTTCACCTTTGTTGTAAATTTTGTTCCTATTAATAAAACCTGGTTTGTTTGTGGAAAAGAGGCTGTTAATCTTATTTCTTATTCACCTGGGAGAAATAACTAAAAAAGGCAGTTTGGAAGGGAGGAAACTTTGGACCTAAAGGTCTCTCATTATTTTCTGAATCCCAATATTACAGCGAACCACCCAATTAACTCTCCCCATAATAAATTTGGCCCTTACAAAACTCAAGTCTTCTGACCCCGAGTCCAGCACTCCACTCACTATGCCTCACTAAAATCTGAATATCTTCTGAAGGCAGCAGATTCCTAGACATCTCCAACACTGATTCCTCCTAATCTCACACTCTCTGAAATACAGGGTCAATTGGAGTTGGCATATTCCTTGCTCCCCATTGCTAATTTCAGAACCTCTCTCTGCTACCATCATTCAGTAAGCAGTTGTCCTTTATAGGTCATCCCATCCTGCCTAGATCCTTGTTACTATTCTTTGTAAACTTCAATGGCCCTACATGGGCCATTATATATAGATTGTACAGGAGAGATAGGATACCAGGACTGGAGTCAGGAAGACTCATCTTCCTAAATTCAAATCTGGCCTCAGACACTTAATAGGTGTGTGACCCTGCCTCAATTTCATCATCTATAAAGTGAGCAAGAGAAGAAAATGGCAAGTCACTCTAGTATCTTTTCCAAGAAAACTCTAAAGGGTGTCATGAAGAGTCTGGCATGACTGAAAACAATAAACAATAAACAACAATGACAATGAGATACTCTATCTCCTTCCTAATAAGCTTAGAGTACTTGGATCACAGACTTTTCACCCTAATCCTTGGTCTCTTATAATCTGTCTCCAGTCTACCGTAAACATACACAGTAGCAATCATACATTAAGCACTTCCTACCGCTGCTCAACTGAATTTGACCCAGGTACCATAATTCCTAGTTATGGCTGTCTCCTATATATTTTATGGCATCTTTTTCATACCTATTATGACATTATGTACTATAGTTATTCACATACATACCTTATTTATCTATTTATTGCATTGTAAAAAAATTTTGAGAGGCATTTGGAGAACTGTGATTTTAAGGGAAATGGGGTACTGTGTCATATATCATAATATCCAACAGAACTTAGTATAGGGTCTTGTGCATAATAGGTTTGAGATTCAATAGGTTCACCACTACTAGGTTGGTACCCTAAAAGTGATTTTTTTAAAAGTTGAATTCGAAAGTGGGGTGATGCCCATCAATTGGGGATGACTGAACAAATTGTGGGATGAGATTAGGATGGAACACTATTGTGCTATAAGAAATGATGAACAAGATGCTATCAGAAGGATTTATGAAAAATGCAATCCATCTACAGTGGAAGAACTGATGGTATCTGAATACTGATTGAAGTATAATTTTTTTTGTTAATTCTAATGTGGAAATGTTTTGCACAACTACACATGTATAACTTGTATTGAATTCCTTGAGTTCTAAAGGAGGGGTGGAGAAGGAGGGAGGAAGATAATTTGGAACACAAAGTTTTTAAAAATTGATGTGAAATTTTGTTTTACATGTAACTTGGGGAAAATTCTAAATAAATAAATTTATTATTAAGAGATTCAATCAGTTCAATTTTATGAACACTACAGTGAGTTTTTTCTATATAATGTAATATGAATGTTCATAACCCCTACTTCCCCCTTTTTCTCTCATTTCCTCTCTTGGCTCATTTCCTCTCAACCTACTCCCCACTCTACCAGCTTGGGATTCCCCAAGTGGAAGTGTCTGCTAAAGCTACTACTCTCAGTATTCTCAAGATAAGCTTTGTGAGGGGCTCTTTCTACTAACATTGTAGCTCCTGAGCTCCCACTGGTATAATTCTCATTTTAAAAAATCAACCAATTGACTCAATTCTTAACTAAACCCATTTACTAAAAAGGCAAAATAAGAATAATAATTACATAGTATTCCCCTCAGGACTTCTGAGTCACCTGACCAACAAGATGGCCCTGTTGATTCCCACAATGTCTCACATCTCTCCAGGCCTGGCACCCCATCCACTGTGCCACCTAACTTCCCATGGAAGTATCATGAAACTTATGTGCCAAAGATAAAGCAACTTCAGCTGTCCCCATAGTCTAGGATATCCAGAATCCAAAATAAGGTTTTAAAAAATGCACATGAATTGACAAATACCCTGAGCACACTCACACTTTTCTCCCACCTTCCACTATAAAGCAGCAAAGGCTACACTAGATGACCCAAGGAGAATAAAGGATTGAGTAAAGGAAATCAAATTTAGTAACTAAGAGATCATTGGTAATTTTGGAGAGTAGTTTCAGCAGAATGAGAAGGTCAGAAATGGTTGTCAGAGGTTAAGAAGAGAGTAAGAAGAGAGAAAGTGGAGACACCAATTGTAGATGGCCTTTTTGAAGAGTTTAACCACAAGGGTAGAAGAGAAATAGGATGACAACAGGGATGGAAAGATCAATTAAGAGGTTTTTTTCATGGTGGGAGAGACTTAAGCATTTTTGTAGGCAGTAATGAATAAGCTAGTAGACAAGGAGATACTGAAAATAAGTGATAGACCAGAGATGACATGGGGGTAATACGTTGAAGGAAACAGGATGGAATGGGATTACTTGAGCAGGTAGATTGGTTAGCCTTGGAAAAGAGTAAGGCCATTTCATAATGTGAGACAGGCGTGAAGGAGGAGATAGTAGCAGAAGTAATCTAAGTGATAAGAGATGGGGAATAGGGGAGAAGAAGAAAACAGCAAATGGCTGCAATTTTTTCTATAACATGCAAAACAAATTTCTCAGCTGAGAGGGTGGGAGAAGTAGAAGTTTAAGAGAATTTTAAGTAGGGATGAAAAGATTTAGAAGAGCCACTGTGGAGAGTGGGATAGTAAGTTGATAAGGCAGGTATAGAAGGAATGAGAAGATGATTATTGATTGATGATGGTGAATTGATTGATGATGATGATGATAAAATGTATAGTACTTTGCTGGACTATTGTGAAGAAAATTCTTTGTCAGGTATAAGGTACTATATAAATATTATCAATTATTGTTGTTGCAATAATCAACCTCATGGGTTTATTGCAAGGAAATCTCTCTTTAAAGTACTATATAAATGTAGTTTACAAAAAAAAAATGATGAGCAGGGTGCTATCAGAAAAACCTGGAAAGACTTACATGAGCTGATGCAAAGTAAAATGTACTGTATACAAAATAACAGCAATATTGTAAGATGATCTGCTGTGAATGACTTAGTTATTTTAAGCAATACAATGATCCAAGACAACTCTGAAGGACTTATGAAAAATGCACTCCATCTACAGAGAAAGAACTGATGGTATTTGAATATAGATTGAAACATATTTTTTGTTAGTTCCTTTTTCTAAAGTTTTTTTGTCTGTTTTCTTCCATAACCTGACTAATGTGGAAATGTTTTGCATGGCTACACATTTATAACTTTTATTGGATTGCTTAAGTTCTTGGGGGTGGGGTGGGGAGGGAGGAAGGAAGAGAATTTGGAACACAAAATTTTTTAAATCAATGTTAAAATTTGTTTTTACATATAACTTGGGAAAATAAAATTCTAAATAAATAAATAAACAGAAGGAATGAGAAGAACATAGGCATGGCAATGAGGAACAAGTTGTATTTCAACTCCCCTGCCTCAACCAAGGGGAATTAGTAAAGGTGTAGCCAGTACTGGAAAAGGTGATTAAGGAGGTATCATCTGAAAAGGAGCCAGATTTCATTAATATCTAGTGGATGGAAAGAGTAGGAGAGGAAAAAAATTAGGATAAGGAAATTTGCTGCCTATGGAACAGGCATTCCAGAGGACACAGTAGAAGAGATAAACAGTATCGGTTGGAACTTTGGTGTGAGAAAGTTGAAGGGGATGGGTGGTAAGGGTGAGAAATGCAGTTTGTTTTATGACCTGCAAGAGTTCAGAATCACTGGGATATGAAGGGTATGACTAGGTAGGAGAATGTTTATCATTGAATGGAGGGTGCCATTCCTCTTCCCAAAGGAGGTTGGTGATCAGGCTGGACACAAGTGCTGTCTTAGATGGGAGGCACAGTATTAGATGGTCAGGTGGGAAACATACAAAAGTTCTCTTCCCTCCTAAGAGTGGAGGTTAGGAAGGAGAGGGGTCCACATGAGATTAAAGTTGAATAAGAACAGCAGAAGAAAGAAATCAGATTCCACATCAACTTTCCCTTTTCTCTTCCCTCAAGGGACAGGTGCAGCAGGAGATGGAAGACTTGAGGCCAAAGGAAAGGCTGGTCCTTTTTGTAGCAGAACAGAAGGTGGAATTGCCTTAGGCTGGCACAGATGAAAGCAGTTGCTTTGGGACTGATAGAAGACTTCTGGTCCCTTTCAACATTTCCTCAAGGGACACACTGTGAGACTGGGGTTTTGCTTTCTAAACCATAGTTTAATATATTGGAATGAAAAGGCAGGGGGCAGGAAAGTAGGTCCATCCTGGAATGCCAGTGCACTTTTGTTTTAGACCTTCTTTTCAACCACTTGTCTTGCTACAGGACTAGGTACAGGTCCCCTTGGTGAGAGGCTTCACCCCATTTACTGGAAACTACCTAGTCTATTTCCCAAATCTTCATCCCTGCAGGCTAGGTCATAATCATATTTGTCAAATTAATCACAAAACAGCACTGGGGTTCAAGATTACCAAGTTTTTTATACTTTTAGACTCTCTTTTTAATCTATACAAATGAGGGGGTAAGGAAAAGGTACTTTGGCAAGCTAGGCTCTAGGGACAAGTTCATTGTCTCCTCTGGCTGCTCTTCTGCTTTCCTGGCCTTTTCATATGCAAATGAGCTACTCAAAGCCCCAAATCTTTTACAAGGTACAAATCTGTCTCCTCCTTGTTTTGCATCCTTTATAAAGTACAAAATCCACTCAAGTCTGAAAGGAGCTTGCCCTCACACCTTTTTGTCTCTGTTATTTATACTTTATATCCTAAAAAATTTGCCAGAGTTTCAAAAGAGGCATTTGGGATTTTATTTCTGGTTTCTTTCTTTTTTGGACTTTGGAAGGATCCGTAGTTCTGGATAAGTCAACTCTTCTTTGGATAACTTATTTTTCAATGTCCCCAAGGAGTTTATTGTAGTGTCTGTGATGCACAGTTCTTAGTCACACCCCAAATTATAAGTCTTATGTTAGGATCCAGACCACCCAGCTTTGATGGGGGCACACCATGGCGGGCAGTCCTGTACCAGTGTCTCCCATGTCTCCCAATCGATTGGTTCATCCCAACCCAAAATCATACAGATTTTCTAGGCCAATACTTCCCTCAGTGCTTACAAGGACTTATTCCTCTTTCACGCTATACTTCTCCCCAAAACAGCCCCTACAAAAATCAGAAAGGGAAAATAACACAAAAAGCAGAGAAAGGAAGGGAGGGAGGGAGGGAGGGAGGAAGGGAGGAAGGGAGGAAGGGAGGAAGGGAGGAAGGGAGGAAGGGAGGAAGGGAGGAAGGGAGGAAGGGAGGAAGGGAGGAAGGGAGGAAGGGAGGAAGGGAGGAAGGGAGGAAGGGAGGAAGGGAGGAAGGGAGGAAGGGAGGAAGGGAGGAAGGGAGGAAGGAAGGAAGGAAGGAAGGAAGGAAGGAAGGAAGGAAGGAAGGAAGGAAGAAGGAAGGAAGGAAGGAAGGAAGGAAGGAAGGAAGGAAGGAAGGAAGGAAGGAAGGAAGGAAGGAAGGAAGGAAGGAAGGAAGGAAGGAAGGAAGGAAGGAAGGAAGGAAGGAAGGAAGGAAGGAAGGAGAGAGAGAGAACATTCTAGGTTTCTAGGGAATCAGGCAACTGCTACATCAATGAACCTGAAAGTTTCCACCAAGGGATGGGACAAGGGATTCCAGGATAGGCCACAAGATGTATACATATGGTACAAGCTCAGAGGATTTCTCCTGAGCTGTCCTGAGTCATACCATGCTAGGGCAAATAATCAAAATCTTCTCATTCCTCCAAAACTAGAAAACAACAAGGTAAGATGAATAACTACAAAACGATTTTGCTGTCTAAGCAGGCAGTTGAGAGCCCCCAAATTATATATAGGTTGTGTAAGTCAGTTATTTGGAACTCAGAATGCATTTTCCCATGGACTCCATATGGCGTATGGTAATAAAGGGGTCCTACTAAATGACTCCTAAGGTCCTTTCCAGCAATTAACTTCTTCAACTTTGATGCACAAAATCCTAGTGAGTCTCTAGGATAGTTAAAGGAAAATACTAACAGAGCATAACAGCCATAATCATAATCATAACAACTAGTATTTTATAGCATTTTAAGGGTTGCAATGCACTTTTTGTTTGTTTGTTTGTTTGGTTGGTTTGGTTTGGTTGGTTTGGTTTGGTTTTTTTTTTTAGTGAGGCAATTGGGGTTAAGTGACTTGCCTCGGGTCACACAGCTAGTAAGTGTTAAGTGTCTGAGGGTGGATTTGAACTCAGGTCCTCCTGAATCCAGGGCCAGTGCTCTATCCACTGTGCCACCTAGCTGCCCCTCCAATGCACTTTTTTGTTTGTTTGTTTTATTTTATTTTATTTTTTACATATAAGGTATTGTATTTTTTCCGTTACATGTAAAGATAGTTCTCAACTTTTGTTTATACAAGCTTTACAATTTCAGATTTTTCTCCCTCCCTCCCCTCCCTCCCCCCCTCCCCTAGACAGCAGGTAATCTGATATAGGTTATATCTATATACATATACATATATATACACATATATATATACACATAACATTAATCCTATTTCTGCATTAATCCTGTTACAAGAGAAAAAATCAGAGCAGTGATGCAAAACCTCAAAATAGAAAAAAAAAACAACAGCACCCAAAACAAAAGAAATAGTATGGTTCAATCAGCATCTATACTCCACAGTTCTTTTTTTTTTTTCTTGGATTTGGAGATCCTCTTCTATCATGAGTTCCCTGGAACTCTTCTGTACCATTGCATTGGTGAGAAGAATATGGACTCATCACAGTAGATCAACACTCAATGTTGATGATACTGTGTACAATGTTCTTCTGGTTCTGCTCATCTCACTCATCATCAGCTCACATAAGACCCTCCAGGTTTCTCTGAACTCCTCCTGCTCATCATTTCTTACAGCACAATAGTATTCCATTGTATTCATATACCACAACTTGTCCAGCCATTCCCCAATTGATGGGCATCCCCTCAACTTCCAATTCCTTGCTACCACATAAAGAGCAGCTATAAATATTTTTGTACATGTGGGTCCCTTTCCCCCTTCCATGATTTCTTTGGGAAAAAGACCTAAAAGTGGAATTGCTGGGTCAAAGGGTATGCACAGCTTTATCACCCTTTGGGCATAATTCCAAATTGCTCTCCAGAATGGTTGGATCAGTTCACAGTTCCACCAACAATGCATTAGTGTTCCAATTTTCCCACAGCTTCTCCAACATTTATTATCTTCCTTTTTTGTCATTTTAGCCAATCTGATAGGTGTCAGGTGGTACCTCAGAGTTGTTTTAATTTGCATCTCTCTAATCATTAGAGATTTAGAGCATTTTTTCATATGGGAATAGATAGCTTTGGTTTCTTCATCAGAAAACTGCCTGTTCATATCCTTCGACTATTTCTCAATTGGGAAATGACTTGGATTCTTATAAATTTGATTTAGTTCCTTATATATTTTAGAGATGAGGCCTTTATCAGAAGTACTGGCCTCAAAAATTGTTTCCCAGCTTTCTGCCTCCCTTCTAATTTTGGATGCATTGCTTCTGTTTGTACAGAAATTTTTTAATTTAATATAATCAAAATCATCCATTTTGCATTTTATAATATACTCTCTCTCTTGTTTGGTCATAAACTGTTTTCCTTTCCAAAGATCTGATAGGTACACTATTCCTTTCTCTCCTAATTTACCTATGGTATCACCTCTTATGTCTAAATCATGTATCCATTTTGACCTTATTTTAGTCCAATGCACTTTTAAAAGATTATCTCATTTAATCCTCACAACAACCCAGAGAGGTAGATGTTATTATTATCTTTATTTTACAGATGAAGAAACTAAGGCACACCTGAGGGTCACATAGCTACTGAGCATCTGAGTCAATATTCAAATTCCAGTCCTTCTAAGTCCAAGTCTGACATTCTACTCACTGCCACCTGGCTATTTCCTAATGTTATTTCTCTGTGAAAACATTTCCAATTCTGACTTGAGACATCAGGAACACATCTCTCTTGTGAGAAAATTATTAATAATAGGGGTTTGGGGACTGCCAGAGGCCCCCCGCTGAGAGAGCCTGACCTGACCTTTCTTTAGGCCAGCCCAGAATCAGGAAGTTATCTCATTCAAAACCACACCCACCTGAAAGCCTTGTTCCCACTAGAGGATCTGTTCTCTGGGCTCTGACATCAGCACAACTGTGCCAAACCACCCTCAAATCCAGTGAACCAATAGATTTGAATGATGCTAGACAATTAGCTTTAAGCAGCGTCTAAGGGTGGTCTCTCATCCTCCCCTCAGAGAGCTTATGCTTGCTGATCATGTTCTTGGCCTGGGAACTCAGAAGGGGAGCCACACGGCCCAGTTCTCTCTCTCTCTGTCCTCTCTCCTAGCTAGGCTTTCCTATCTTTCAGAGCCATGTGCGCTCTCTTTACCAATATTTAATATGCTTTAATAAATGCTTAATGCCCCAAAACTGGTGCGGTAGCCTCCAATTTATAAGTAGCACTATATTAGGAACCTCAGCTAATTTTCCCCAAACTAGGGACAGAAATAAGCTGACCACATTTAATTTTAAATGCCACACTCTTCAATAACAGGGCTATGGATTCTTCCTCTCCACTTTCTGTGTGGGACAATAGCAATGACACTGGAGACTCCAGTAATAGCAGAAATCAATCCATCGTCAAGTATTTATGAAGCATCTATGAGGTTCTAGGCTAGCTGGTGGGGAATATAAAGATAGAAATAAAAGTGCCTTCAAGAAGCTCACATTCTATCAAGAGAAACAACATTTCTATATATAAGTATTTACAAAATGTATGCAAAATAAAGAGGTAATTTGGGGGAGGGAGATAATTCAACCAAGGAAAGATGGAGGAGATTTGGGAGCTGAGCTGCAGAGGAAACTAGAACTTCAAAGAGGTAGAGGTGAGAAAGGACTGCATTCCAGGCACAGGGGAATCATCTATACAAAGGTATGTTGTTTGGTTGGTTGTTGTCCTTCATTCTTTTTTTTCCCCCCCTTTTTTTTTTGCGGGGCAATGGCGGTTAAGTGACTTGCCCAGGGCCACACAGCTAGTAAGTGTCAAGTGTCTGAGACTGGATTTGAACTCAGGTACTCCTGAATCCAGGGCCGGTGCTCTATCCACTGCACCACCTAGCTGCCCTGTCCTTCATTCTTGAAGAGGACCAAAATGATATCACTATGTTGGGGTCAAGGTACAGTGTGTCTGACTGTTACTGATTAGACCAGTACAAGCAAGGAAGGCTCTACCACAGATTGGGCACAGTCCATATGAACATTTGAATGGAGACAGCTCTAAATTTACACATATCACATTTCTTTTGAGCTACTTCAATTCTACTTTGCTCATAGAACATAGTACCTTCTTTGATGGAGGCACACCATGCTAGGCAGTCCTGTGCTAGTGTCTCCTATGTCTCCCAATTGATTCCAAAGTTCTTCAGAGAAGGGGCGTCTAGGTGTCACAGTGGATAAAGCACCAGCCCTGGATTCAGGAGGACCTGAGTTCAAATCCGGCCTCAGACACTTGACACTTACTAGCTGTGTGACCCTGGGCAAGTCACTTAACCCTCATTGCCCCCCCCAAAAAAATTTCTTCAGAGAGACCTTGAGAGTCATATGCTTCCTCTAACTTCCATATGAGCACTTGCCCTATGAGTTCTCCATTCAAAGACATGTAGATGGGAGATGGTATGCCAACAAAGATACTAGTCTGATTAAACAACAGAGTGGAAAAATGACCTAGGCATTTCAAGGAAGTGGTGGAGAGAAGATAAGTATTCTGGTAATCTTGGTAGGGAGGCAAATCTCCAGCTAGGGAGGTTATTTTTATATAAGGGATATTTAATATTCAAACATTTGTGTTGGGAACATCCTATAAGCAAAAAGCTTTCTCTGCTAGAAGCAGGGTGTGCTCCACACTTGGACTGGCCAGACTAGGATTGACAACTAGGGAAAAGGGGCAGCTAGGTGGCTCAGTGGATAAAGCACCAGCCTTGGATTCAGGAGGACCTAAGTTCAAATCTGGCCTCAGATACTTGACACTTACTAGCTGTGTGACCTTGGGCAAGTCACTTAACCCCCATTGCCCTACCAAAAAACAACAAAAAAAAAGACAACTAGGGAAAAATGTGATGGGGCCATGTCTCCCAATAGCCTATATTACAAGAAAGTCCAGACAGTTGATTAGTGTCAGTGATGTCTCACAAGAGACAATTGCTGGGGCAGCTAGGTGGCATAATGGATAGAGCACCGGCCCTGGATTCAGGAGGACCTGAGTTCAAATCTGACCTCAGACACTTGTCACTTACTAGCTGTGTGACCCTGGGTGAGTCACTTAACCCCAATTGCCTCGCCAAAAAAAAAATAAAAATAAAAATAAATTTTTAAAAAGAGACAATTGCTGAAAGTCCTGGGAGGCTGGTAGCAGATAGCATCAGGATTTTGGAAGTGGGACAGATCCAGGGAGGCTCAATCACAGATCTAGAGCTGAAAGGAAACACCATGACCATTAAGTCTGACTTCCTCATTTTACAAATGAGGAAACTGAGGTATAGGGGGATTAGGCAGGCAACAAGTATTTATTAAGCACTTACTACATGCCAGTCACTGTAGTAAACAATGGGAATATAAAGACAAGCAAAAAGAAAGACAGCACCCTCATCCTTGAGTGTACTGTCTTTCTTTTTGCTTGTCTTTATATTCCTTTATAATTATAATTATAGATCTTATGTTCTAATGGGAGAAGACAACGTACAGCAGGGAGTTAAAGAGGAGAAGGGAAGGGAAGAAGCTTTTATTAATGTGTGTCAAGTACTATGATAAATGCTTTGCAAATATTATTTCATTCGATAGAGCTGCGAATGGTACCCACAGGAGCATGGTGGTAAAGATTAAGTGTCTCTCCCAAGGCCACACAGTTAATAAGCATCAGAGGGAGGATTTGAATGCATGTTCTTTGACTCCAAAGGCAATATTTTTCCATATCTGGCAGCAGGTATGGGGGCCAAGCAGTAGCCTAGGCATCAGGCCTCCAATGTCAGTAAGTGGTAGGAGGGGTGGAATAAGGGAGGACCCACATACCAGAATAACCAAAGGAAGCAGAAGAATACTCAGGTACTCACGGAAACAGCACTAGCGCTTGGTGACAAGAAACAAGGTAAAAGTTTAGTCACTAGAACCAAGGAATTGTAACGATTGGAATGACGCCACCTGCTGGAGACTTACTGTAGAAGAGTTCCGCCCTGAAGCGAAGGTCATTGAGGGCAAGACCAGAAGTCTTTTCTTTGGCATCAGGAAGTGACATTGGGTAGTGCGAGGAAGAAGGAAGAGACTAGCGCTCTGTCTGGCTCTCTTTCCTTTGGACTCTGGTGGAGAGCGGAGCTAGAAATGCGCTCTCCCTTTAATAGATAGGAATCTAGGCCTTTCTCTCTCTCTTTACCAAATTCTTATTTTCCTTAATAAATGCTTAAAAGTCTAACTCTTGCTAAAGCTTATAATTTATTGGCGACCACTCATTAGATATCTTAGACAGTTTAGCTAGAATTTTAGCCCTTAACAGAATAAGGCCAGAGTGGGACTTGCAACATGGAGGACTTGAAGCTTGGCCTCCAAGCACTGATCCTGTTTAGGGGTAGGATTGATGGTGAGAAGGCCTTAGGTAAGGGACTTGGCCATGAATATAGGTTTTTACCTGGCCCTAAGAGCGAGAACTGGAGGAATCCAGGACCAACTTGAGCCACACACTCTGGCTCCCATATGCCCAAAGCCTAGCTCTTAGTGGTGTGTCTAAATAGAAATGTAAGTGTGTGTTCTCCATAGCTGTGTTTTCATTGTTAGAGGAGAGTCAATAGCTCAGCCCCTTTCTAATGTCTAGAGAACTGAAGAAAGCCCCCATGCAAAGTGTTTGAGTCAACACCACTGTTAATAAATGTCCTAGTCTCTGAGGACAAATAATTCCTTCTCCTGTGGGTACTTAATTCGTTCTGTCCTAGACATATCTTCTGCAGTGTGCACATGACTCAGAGTTACTATGAGAATCAAGAATGACATCTGAAGTAATCTCTTGAAAGAGCATATATTTTTAATGTCTATTTTTGTCTCTGACTCTTTTTTCTGGAAAGAGATGCTTGAAAAAGGGTTCCCGGCAAAGTGTATAGAATATTATACTCTTCTCAGTCCCACCTCACACTAAAAAAAAGGAAAACTACTACTTAAAATGCAGGTGCACAGGCAGCTTGCTGGGAACTGTGCACAACAGGATTAGCAGGGAGCATTTTGATTTGAGATTTCTAGATGATGACAGTGAGAAGAAAAAAAAAACAAAAATAAAAAACAACCACAGAGAGAGAGAAAGAAAGAGAGAGAGAGAGAGAGAGAGAGAGAGAGAGAGAGAGAGAGAGAGAGAGAGAGAGAAAGTCAGTGTTAAGAAGCACACGTGGGATTCCAGGCCTGCTTTACCCCAATTTTCTTTCTTCATTTAACTGGGTGGTGACTATTGCCTGGTTTTGTATTATCTGATATTCAGCAGGAAACAAAGTCCACCCACCCAGCCTTTTATTTAGCTTTGTTTCATTGTGTCAAACTTTGAAAAGAGACAACACCCCTTCTGGCCATTTTATTTGGGAGAAAAAAAGGAAAAGGAAAAAAAAAAGAAGAAAGAAAGAAATAGAAGAAAAAAGACTATATTGAAAGGCAGGCCCTGGCCTAAGGAGACAGATGAAGTACAGTGATGGAGTATTAGGCTCTGGCTTGCTGCAGCCTGGCCAGAAGGCTGTGAGGAGTCTAGCATAAACAGAGGCATCTGGCTGCACAGCATGGAGTAGCAGGCCCATGAACCGCAGCAGATGCAGCTTCAGCTGTGATTGGGTACAGAGCGTCAGCATCCAGGCCTGGGTCACACGGAGGAGCCGTCTTAATTGTGACAGTAGAGTGTCAAACTGCCATCCTTCCTCTCTCTCTCTCTCTCTCTCTGTCTCTCTCTCTCTCTCTCTGTCTCTCTCTCTCTTTCTCTGTTTCTGTTTCTACATCTCTCTGTTCTCTCTCTCTTTCTTTTTCTCTTTCTCTCTTCCCACCTCTCTTTCTCTCTCTTTCTTTGTGTGTGACTCTCTCTCTTTTTTCCTCTCTCTGTCTTTGTCCCTCTCTCCATATCTCTGTTTCTGTCTCTCTGTCTGTGTTTCTGTATTTATGTCTGTCTCTTTCTGTCTCTGTCTCTCTTTCTCTGAAACCTTTCTTCCAGATTTTGCCCTGAAGTATAAATTCATTTAAAGGAAAGTGATTTCTAGTTTGTTCAAGCTGATTGCTTTCTTAGGAAGGATTCCAAGTAATTAAGTATTTAATGTATCCACTTCTCAAAGCTTCAAAACTGCTAGTAGCAACTAGCAAGGATTCATGGAGCCAAGGTCTGAAAGAAATTAATCTGGTTCTAATTGAAAATGAGCTGCAGGGAATTAAGACTTTTATTAAAAAACTAAAACACAACATTACATTGGTACTAAAAGATTTCCTCAAACCATTGAGGCTCATATCCTTTGGGATGCTACTGAGATACTGGTAACATGTTTCAACTCTAGGGCAGGAGGTGATGTTTTTCTGGAGATTTCTGTGTTATGTATTCTTCAGGATGAGACTTGGTGATAAGGATGAGCAAACACCATATGCCCACATGATGTTTGCCCCTTAGTATGTGGGGACTTGGAAGGCAAAATCTCCAGGCATAGCATTGCCAGGATTCTTCAGTCCAGAGGTGGGGACTGATGTGGAGGGGGAGATCTTAACCCCTTCTCCTCACCCACCTGTGGTGAGGAAAAATTAGAGGGCAAATGCATGGGAAGAGTCCTGGAAGAGTTTATCCAAGGAGAAGAGTTCCAGGTCCTCAAGTATGGTTCTCAAAATAAAGACAAATGGGTATTTTAGACTGCTGCTATAGAAATGGACTGATGAAAATGATACCAAGAGCTTGCAATAGGATCTGCTCAATTCCCAAACTCCAAGTTCAACATAACCAACCAATAAAGAAGGAACCAGTATTTTGTTGAATTCAGTTTCAAGAAATAACTCTTTCCTTCCTGTCTTGCTATAGATACATACATACATACACACACACACACATATATATATGCATGTATACATACACATATACATAATATATTTGACTTTGTCTCTTTTTTAAATGCAGGATGCTTGTGTTGCTTGGAAATACACAGACATATACACATATGTGTGTGCATACATGCACACATACATACACATAGGTATAGGTATGTGGATATGTCTGTTTCTTAACATCATTTTCTTTCCTATTTGCTGATTTCCAGGTTTAAGAATCTATGATATAAGGGGACAGCTAGGTAGCACAGTGGATAAAGCACTGGCCCTGGATTCAGGAGGACCTGAGTTCAAATCCAGCCTCAGACACCTGACACTTAACTAGCTGTGTGACCCTGGGCAAGTCACTTAACCCTCATTGCCCTGCAAAAACAAAAACAAACAAACAAACTAGAATCTATGATATAGGGGGCAGCTAGGTGGTGCAATGGATAAAGCACGGACCCTGGATGCAGAAGGACCTGAGTTCAAATACAGCCTCAGACACTTGACACTTACTGGCTGTGTGACCCTGGGCAAGTCATTTACCCCTCATTGCCCTTCAAAAAAAAAAAAGAATCCATGATATAATTTTCAATATCTCTTTTTAATCCATCTATATATTGTATATTCTTACCTTAGTAATCATCATCTATCTCTAATCCATGAGAAATTGTATCTATATGACCATGAATAAGCCACCTAACCTCTCAAAATACTAGACAGCTCTCTAAGATTATACATTACTACACAGAGTTCCCTGCACTCATGAAATCTCAGTGTCTAATTCATATCTGTGTCTATATCAGGTATGTCCCAGGAGCCTATCTGTAGCTATATCACCTATTCAGGTATTTCTGTCTCTTTTCTCTCCCTTTATCCCTTTCTCTACCCATTTTCTCTTTGCATGTTTATATTCATCTCTCTCCCTCTCCCTCCCTCCTGCTCTCTATCCATTTCTCTCCTTTCCCCTTCCCTCTCCCTCTCTACCCCTGCCTCCCCTCGCCTGCTCCACTTTTTATAAACTTTTCTTTATATATTTATATCCTTATGAATTTTTCTCTCTCTCCCTCTCCCCAATCTTGAGGACTTGATCCATCCATTGCTGTTTGCCCAAATGCCCCTCTTTGTGTAAAACTCATTTGGAAACAGGATGTATAACCTTGCTGACACTTTAAAATAATTTGCCTGAACCTTTATAAAATATGATTAGCAAAATACACTGACTGGAATTACATATGTATATGTAATGATATTATTATGATACGCATTTATATCACTACATGGACTATAGTATTATATGGGATTATAGATGCCCTGCAGCATTACCAACTAACTTGTAGTCTAGGCACTTGGACCATCAAGTTTATCAGTGGTAACATGAGAAGTTTCCATTCATTCTCAGCTTCCCCTTTAAAGCCATCTCTGACCAAGAAAGACATCAGTGGGTTTATAAAGTAGTATCTGACACATTGGTAAACATCAAAGCTTTAAACCGGATGTTCACAGAGGTGCCTTTTCTCTCCAAACATCTGGTCCCTTGATAAATTGTCACAGTTACCAATCCTCACCACCCATCACTCCCTCTGCTATTACTCAGCAGCACACACCGCTCTGGATCTGTTCTCAAGTTGTTGCCCTGAGTCTGCCGTATGATAACAATTAGGAGCAGTTAGTGTGCAGATGAGGCTCAGGAGTGGCAGGTGGTGAGAATGGGACTCAATTAAGTAACATGCACCAAATCCTTTCCTAATGAGGCTGGGCCACCCCAGATGAGCAAAGAAGCATGTGTCGCTGATAGCAACAGAGGATTTGAAATGAAGAGGGAGAGAAAAATGGTCAACAGGTATCACTGGAGACAAAAATAAAAATTAAAAAATCATCCTTTCTAGCTCTGCAACTTTGGAAACAACTACTTTCAACTCAGTCAACTGTGAGAAGGAGAAATTAGGCCTTTTAGTATTTGCTTTGTGTCTGGCTCATTCCTCAATTACATTCCTTGTAATTCTATGGGTAGGTAACTCCTGGTAAGATGTCTACTGAGCCACCCACCCACCCGAGCCATTACCCGAGTGTTTATTTTTTAAATGTACGTGTGTCAGTATAAGTTACAACTACTAAATGAGATATTGAAATATATAACCTTCCAGCAGACAGAAATAGGTTGGAAAAGTAATGAATGTCAGAAACTTAATAAAAGGCCATTGTCTTGGCTTGCATTTGAATCCCAAATCAGACACTTTAATAACCCTGCAAGTGTCACAATTGGGCTCTGAAGTTAAGGGTCTGCTCCTATTTCCATTGCAAATCTTCTTTGGGAGCCACTGTGTGAATTCATCACCCGAATTTATACGGGATTGAAGCATATACGTGTCATAAGCCTATGAGACCCAATAAATGAATAAATAAATGGATTGATAGATAAATAAATAAATTGATAGATAAATGAGTAAATAAATGGATATATAGATGATAGATAGATAGATAGATAGATAGATAGATAGATAGATAGATAGATAGATAGATAGATAGATAGATGAGAGATAGAATGGATAAATAAGTAGATACATATATAAATAAATCCTTCAAAACCCACTGTTGAAGGGTTAGAGTAATAGATTTAGAGCTAGAAGGGACCTCAGAGGTTTTGTCCAACCCCCTTATCTCACAGATAAGAAAACTGAATCTCAAAGGTGAAGTGACTTGCCTAGGGTCACATGGGTCATATGTATGACAGAGATGGGATTTCAGAACTGTAGTTCCAGATTCATTTCACTGTACCACATTAATTCTTGATAGGAATAACAGTTGAATTTTTAAAAATATACTTTCATCTACATTTTAAAACAGCATCTTACCAATAGGTTCACAATGCTGCAGAATTATTATTGAAAGAGAAGAAAGCTTACACAAAGGGAATTAAAATTATTCTATGTTGACTCAGAGGGTAGTTCGGAACAATCAGTAGATGTTATAAGAAGATAGATTTCAATTCAGTTCAATTCAATTTACTGAACATTTTAAAAATACTTAATCTGTATAATTCACTATGCTAGGACCAAGGAGTTTGTTGTTCAGTGATTTCAGTTGTATCTGACACTTCGTGACCCCATTTGGGGTTTTCTTGGCAAAGATAATGGAGTGGTTTGCCATTTCCTTTTCCAACTCATTTCACAGATGAGGAAATTAAGGCAAACAGGGTTAGTGACTTGCCCAGTGCCATACATCTAGTGTCTGAGGACAGATTTGAACTCAGGTCTTCCTGACTACAGGTCTAGCATTCTATCCATTGCATCACCTAACTGCCCTTGTTCAGGGAAGACAAAGACAAAAACAGAAAGGACCTTCCTTCAAGGAGCATACCTTCCACTTGAGGTTTTAGCTCAGAATAAGGACAAACTCCTAAAGAGTAAAAACTAACAAAAATGGGTTGTTTTAGGAAATAGTGAACTTGATATTATTGGAAGTGATGGACCCGATGACCAGATATGATGCAGAGGGGATTCCTGCATTAGGTGGGAGGTTGAACTAGGTAACCTCTAAGGTCCCTTTTAACTCTGAGATGCTATAATTTAATGAATCTTGCCAGACAAGCAACTTTTCTAGGGTCTTCGCTGCTGATTCATTGTTTTGGCCATAGCATAGGTGAGTTTGTCACAAAAAAATTTTTTTTAATTTTAAATTTAAAAAAATAAATTAAAGTAAAATAAAATTAGATCATTAGGAAAGTGTCTTATCCCCTTCATGATGCTTTATGATGTCCTTCCTATAAAAAAGTATATAATTACAAAGCCAAATTTGAGTGTCAATGGCAGCAGCTTAGCTTTATGGAAAATCATATGATTCCCTTGAATCATGGGGATCAAAGTGAATACATATTTCTTTCTCTAGATAAAACAGCATCTAAAAACACTCCAGATTCCTGTCTGTCTTTCCTATACTTAAAACTGGTAGGAAATAGAATTTCATCACCTTCATCAGAATCCTGCTCTAGTATTTTATGACTATCACAGAGAGACAGAGAAATAATTATACAGCAATCTCATATATCCTCTTAGGGCATAAAAGTTGAACAAAATTACTTTAACAGAATCATAATCTCGTATATCCCCTAAGGAAAAAGATCTAGTTAGACAGACTCTATAGGTAAAATGCCAGGTAACAAATTAAACTACATTTAAAGGAGTCACAATAAGCTGACTGAGAGGAGAAGATTTATAGATCACAAACGTAAGAAAAATATCACAAAATCTCTAAGCCAAGAGAAGCCTTTCACTCATAGTTAAATCACTTTGCAAAGCTTACTCTGGGTGGAATGGGATGGGAGGGAGAGTCAGACTCCTAATTCCCCATTGCTATTTCTACCCTCTACCTCCACCACCCAGCAATCTCACCTTCTTTGAGATTCATCTAATCCAAATTTATCACACAATCCAAATTTTGGTAATGATTATACACATGGGATTTTCCTTCCTTTCTCAATGCCTGACTCACAGCCTCTCTTCACCCCCAGTACCTGAATTCATACTAGGGTGTCCTAACATATATTTTTATATTCCCTCAAATACTCTTTCAAGTTCCTCAGGCTGCTCAATTCCCATGATCTACTCTTCCACTTCTCCATGTTCAAAAACTTTGAAATTCCTTTATTTAATCATAAAATTTTATCATTCCATCTATTCCTTATTACTCCTCAGTCTATTCTTTGTCTTCACCATGACCACTAATCCCTCCACCCTTCAGTACTCTTTTTTTTTTTTTGCAGGGCAATGGGGTTTAAGTGACTTGCCCAGGGTCACACAGCTAGTAAGTGTCAAGTGTCTGAGGCTGGATTTGAACTCAGGTCCTCCTGAATCCAAGGCTAGTGCCTTATCCATTGCGCCACCTAGCTGCACCCCCTTCAGTACTCTTGAAGGCTAACACCCTTATTCTGGAGGGCAGCTAAGTGATGCAGTGGATAGAGCACTGGCCCTGAAATTGGGAGAACCTAAGTTCAAATCTGACCTTAGACACTTACTAGCCGTATGACCCTGGGCAAATCATTTAACCCCAATTGCCTTAAACATCTGGGACCATCTCCAGTTGTCCTGATATGTATCTTGCCACTGGACCCAGATGGCTCTGGAGAAGAGAATGAGGTTGGTGACCATGCACAGCCCTCCCTCATCTAAATCCAACTCACTGCAAGTCATGATGTCACCCCAATGTGGTGGTCTTCTTTGAGAAGGAAGGACAAACACCCTTATTCTGGCAACACTTTCCTCCTTTCCCTTTCTTAGCACCTGAATGAACCAGTTCAACTTTACATTAACCTCTATTTTCAAATCCCCTTCCAATTATGCCTTGCCAAACCCTGAGTGTGGTTGGCTTCTACCATCTGCCTCTCTTGGCGCAACATGTTGCTCCTCACATGTTTCTGGACTTAGAGGTCATGCTGATTGACTCCACTACAAAAATGTATCTAATCTCATCTAGGCCCTCACATCAGTAAAGGCATTTTTCTATATCTCTAGAGTAATTCTCTATCCCACTTACCAAAGTGGCTGTTCTAAACCTTCTCATCTCTCCATAAAGTCTCTCACAGCACCTCCTTTTCTCATTGCCTCTTATTCTTCATAAAAAAAAAGATTGAGGTCATTTGCCTCTAGCTCCTTCTCCCCTTTACCTTATCACATCCTCCAGACATCATCTCTCATCTCTCATTATGTCCTCCTTCATTCCAGTCTCTGATAAAAAGATGTTCCTTCCCTTTTCCAAGGCCAACCTGTTTATATAGACCTTTGAACCAACCTCCTCTCTTCTCTAGCAGATCTCTGTCTCTCTGTCTCTCTCTGTCTCTGTCTTTCTGTCTCTCTCCCTCTCCCCGCCCCCCCCCACCCTGCGTTCTCTCTCCCTGTCTGTATTTCCTTTAATCTCTTATCTACTGGTTCCTTTCTTGCTGCCTTTAAATATTCGCAAATCTCCTTCATCCTTAAAAAAAAACCCTCTCAGGGCAGCTAGGTGGCGCAGTGGATAGAGCACTGGCCCTGGATTCAGGAGTTCCTGAGTTCAAATCCGGCCTCAGACACTTGAAACTTACTGGCTGTGTGACCCTGGGCAAGTCACTTAACCCCCATTGCCCCGCAAAAAAAAAAAAAACCCTCTCCCTAGGGTCTACCATTTCTTCTAGGTATCCTATCTCTCTCCCCCAGTTCTCACCTAGAATCCTTGAAAATGTCACCTCCACTTCCTCTCCTCTCAACTATCTTCTAAACCTTATATGCAATCTCACTTACAGTCTCATCACTCAACTGAAACTGCTCTCTCCAAGGTTACCAGTGATTTCATAATTGATAAACCTAATGATCCTTGCTAAAACCTCATTCATCTTGATTTCTTTGCAGTATTTGATGCTATTGGTCACTTCCTATTCCATGTTATTCTGTATTTTTGTGATACTTCTCTCCTGGTTCTCCTCCTACCAGTATGACCACTCTTTTTTTTTCTGGGCAATGAGGGTTAAGTGACTTTCCCAGGGTCACCCAGCTAATAAGGGTCAAGTGTCTGAGGTCAGATTTGAACTCAGGTCCTCCTGAATCCAGGGCCAGTGCTTTATCCACTGCACCACCTAGCTGCTCGTGTATGACCACTCTTAACCTTCTTCCTAGATCTTCATACACATCATGCCCACTAACAATGAGTATTCACCCAAGGTTCTGTCCTGGGATCTTTTCTCTTTCTCAATATCTTCTCACTTAATGATCTCATGAGCTCTCCTGGGATCAATAGTCATCTCTATAAGATGATAGTCAGATCTAGTCAGGCCTAGTTTCTCTCCTGAGATACCAAAAACCTCTCCTCTCTTCTCAACTTTCATTTTACTGTCTAGGTACCACTATTTTTTCAGTCACCTGGGGTTATAGCCTCAGCATCATCTATCTCACATACACACACACACATCCTGTATCCAGTCAGTTGTCAAATCTTGTTTCTATTTTCATGTCTTTCTTATATATCTTCTCTTCACTCACATACCTTCCATTCTAATTCAGGACCTCATCACTTCAATCCTGTCCTATTGCAACTGGATTCTAATTGATCTTTCTGCCTCAAGTCTCTCCCCCACTTCAATTCAGCCTTCACACAACTACCAGTGATTTTCCCAGAGTGAGACTGAGTCCCAAAATCAATAAATACTTTCTTATTGTTTAATCATTTCAGTCATGCCCAACTCTTTTGTGACCCCATTTCGGGTTTTCCTAGAAATGACACTGGTTTGCCATTTCTTTCTCCAGTCCATTTTATAGATGAAGAAACTGAGGCAAACAGGGTTACGTGACTTGCCCAGGGGTTACACAGTTAGTTAGCGTCTGAGACCAGATTTGAACTCAGGAAGATGAGTCTTCCTGAATCCAGGCCAAGCATTCCATCTACGATGCCCCCTAGCTGTCCTTCAATAAACACTAGTGACTCCCTATTACCTCTAGGATCAAATATAAACAGCTCTGTTTAGTGTTTAAAGCTCTTCTCAAACTGGCTTCTATCTTTGCAATCTTCTTACACATTTCCCAGGGTCACCCAGCTAATAAGGGTCAAGTGTCTGAGGCCAGATTTGAACTCAGGTCCTCCTGAATCCAGGGCCAGTGCTTTATCCACTGCACCACCTAGCTGCTCCTGTATGCATACTCTCTACAATCCAGTGAAATGGATGTATTTGCTGTTCCTTACTCATGATGTTCCATTTCCCACCTCCAAGCTTTTGGATATGCTGTCCCTCATGCCTGGAACATTTGCCTCTTAGGATGCCTAGCTTCCTTAACCTCACTGAATTTATCTCTTCATCTATAAAATGAGAGGGTTAAACTATTGTTGATGCCCTCTAAGATCTTTACAACTCTTCAACTATCTTTCTGTCATTTACAGTGAGTGCTCAGCCCAAAGTGCTGGAAAAATATTACATGCTCCACTGAGCATGCCTGGGGAAGAGGATTAGTGTTTAGCAGGGAAGATGCTAATCCCCTTCAGACATGGAGCTATATATAGCTCAAGACCAAGGTGCTAAGAGAGAAACAGGCAGAAATAGAACACATTTCCCAGTCTCATCAACACAGTGATTTGTACCATATGATACCAAAGACAGTTAGTGTTTGCACTTAAAGCTTGGATTTCATAATTAACTGCTTCTCTCCTACCATTGGATATAGTTGTTATGAGAGAATTTGTGTCTCTGCAGTTCTGGGCTCAGCAACTTGAGAAGAACATGGAGAACTTGGTCAAAGCCAAGAGGGTCACTCCACTCTACATCTGTTCTATGGAACAAAATCCCCCCTGGCGATATCCCCCTCAGCTCCTTGTAAGCTCCTTGAGGGGGGGTGTCTTTTTATTCATTGTATCCCCAGCACTTAGCATAGTGCCTAGCACATAGTAGGTGCTTAATAAATGTTTATTGGATTTATTGGACTGGATAGGGAAGAAAGGAAAAGAGGGAGAAAAGATGATTGTGACAAATGGGTTGAAAAATAAAACCTTTTGGATAACATTGTTGGAACCAGGATTATTTAGCCCAAAGAAGAAACATTTGAAAGGTGACATTTAATAATGGCTTTCAAATATGTGAAATGTTATTGTGTAGCACCCTACCTGCAGTTGTGCTTTTGCTCTCCACAGAAGGCAGTGGAGTCAATTAAATGAGGTGAGGTCTAATGAAGACTGCTCTGACAGTAAGAGTAGTAAGAACACTGGATGGTAGTACAGGAGGGCACTGTGGTGGCGCCATCCTGTGGACATCTTTAAATCAATCCATCAATCAACAAGCAAGTTTATTACATGCCAGGAACTGTTTCTATATGCTGAAGATACAAATAAAAACTGAAAAAACAGTCCCTGCTTTTAAGGGGCTTACATTCCAACGAAGGAAACAACATATACATCAATAGGTATATATTAGATACAAAGAAACTGAATGAACTTAGAGGAGAAGGCTGTAGTACCTAAGTAGGTGGGAAAAGGTCTCCTGTCAAAGGTGGAACTTAAATGAAGTCTTTAGGTAACTTGGCCAAAGTAACAGAAGTAGTAAGTGGCATATGGAGCAGTTACATGGCATAGTGGATAGAGCACTGGACCTGAATTCAGGCCAACTTGAGTTCAAATCCAGCCTTAGATGCTTACTAGCTGTGTGACCCTGGGCAAGTTACCTAAGAATTGCCTGCATCAGTTTCTTCAACTATAAAATGGGGAATAATAACAGTACTTATCTTCCAGGTTTGTGAGGATCAAAGGAAATATGTCAAAGCACCCAGCACAGGGTTTGACACATAGTAGGTACCTGATAAATTTTTGTTCCCCTTCTATTTCCTATTAGGACTCATGAAGATTCATGTCACAATTAAGACTCATGTTAAAATTGTAACACTCTGAAATTCTTCATCTTCTGAGCTAGTTTAGGCTCAGATTAATTTTTTTTTTTTGCAGGGCAATGAGGGTTAAGTGACTTGCCCAGGGTCACACAGCTAGTAAGTGTCAAGTGTCTGAGGCCGCATTTGAACTCAGGTTGTCCTGAATCCAGGACCAGTACTTTATCCACTGTGCCACCTAGCTGCCCCCAGATTAATTTGTAACATAAATTCTTAAAGGATTTAAATAGTTTAGCTCATATATGCTGGACTTGCTCCCTTTAGGAGGATGAAATATAGATAATTCTATTTTAGAGGATCAGGTCTCTAACAGTATTTCAAGTTAGTTCTGGGAGTGAATAGAGAAAAATAAAAATTAATTTTAAAACATTACTAAAGCTATTAAATTACCCAGACAAATTAGGCTACAACAAAAGCTGGTTATACAAGGAATATGAGAAATCTGGAAAGATGAAGAGAAAGTTTAAAGCACTAATATTTTAAGTGGGTGACCCAGATTTTTGGGTCCTAGGTCAGCTATGACATTTACTAGCTATGTGAACCTGGGCAAGTTGATTAACTTTCCTGTGCCTCACTTTCTTCATTATAATCCTCAAAGGGGAGCACTTTTTCTAATGATCTGAGAGGAACTTAGGCAGGAGCTTGGGCTTCCAGGTTCTGCTCCAGTACAGCCCCTAATTGATTGGACAACTAAGGGTATCACTATTTCACCTCAGTGTCACTGTCTTTAAAAATACTCATTCCCTTGGAGCAGCCAGGTGGTACAGTGGATAAAGCACCGGCCCTGGATTCAAAAGGACTTGAGCTCAAATCCAGTCTCAAACACTAGACACTTACTAGCTGTGTGACCCTGGGCAAGTCACTTAACCTTCATTGTCCTAGAAAAAAAATACTCATTTTCTAGTCTTC
The DNA here is from genome assembly GCF_019393635.1 of Dromiciops gliroides. NCBI lineage: Eukaryota > Metazoa > Chordata > Mammalia > Microbiotheria > Microbiotheriidae > Dromiciops > Dromiciops gliroides. Next base: position 270,506,172 of record NC_057863.1, on the reverse strand, counting down.
TCCTTTTTCTTATTTTGCTTGAGTATTTGGGTTGCCATCCAGTTTCGGTGCTGATAATCTGTGTTTTTAGGTTGTTTTGAAATCCTTTAAAAGATGTATACAGAACAAAATTTTTCTTTCTATTAGTACCCAGCTATAACAAGGATAACTAAGTGGCACAGTGGATAGATTACTGGGCTCAGAATCAAGAAGACTCACAGTCGAGTTCAAATGCAGTCTCAGATACTCAGTAGCTGTGTAACCCTGAGAAAGTCCTCCATGTTTCTCAGTTTCCTCATATGTATGGCTAACCACTGCAGTGTCTACCAAGAAATCGAGTCATGAAGAGTCAGACACTACTGAAGGGACAACAACAACATAACAAGGATTAGGTAGGACATCGACAATATCTCTTTTCTGCTAATAAGTTTTGTTTTCAAAGGAGATACACAAAACCACAAAGTATACTTCCTGAAAACAGTAAGGGGATTTTTAAAAACTGATCAACTATTACCAATTTACATCTGTTTCACTTTTGCAACTTACTTATGACAGTTGTATACTTTGAAGCTAATTTGGCAGAATCAGTTTCCTCAGCTGAGGTTAAATGAGATCATCTCTGAGGTCACTTCCAGATCTAGATCTTTGATTCTATGATCTGATAAACATATTCCATTGTAGAAAATGGTTGATGTTATCTTCAATTACACAGTTGTGGTCAGTGTGTATAGTGTTCTTTTGGCTCTGGTTTTTTCTCTCTCCCTTGACAATTTCATCCCCTTTCTGTTGTGCATATTAAATACAGCATTTTCTGCTATTTGTTGAAAGATAAATGCTGGTCAACATTTTCTTACTGTTTAGTATAAGATTCTTTCTTTAGAAATATATGTGTCTGTGTGTGTATTTCACATCATCAGCAACTTATTCTTTATGAACAATATTTAGGTGTTCAGTGAATTACTGGGAAGACTTAGCTAATGTATATGTCTGTGAGGTTGCTGTAAAATTCTTGGCACAGAGACAGAGACACAGAGCTTAATTGCTGTGATCATGCTACATTTTGACAGTTCCAATGCCTGGTTCAACATCACTGCAAGCAAAAAGTCACCCATTAAACATGTTTTCTTAAACAGTGACTGATAAGTTATCTTTCAGTTTCTCCAGCTAATTAGACATCATGAGTCAAAGTTAATTTAGTGGAAAACATTTCTCTATTTAATGACATTTATGGGCAATTAGGAATGTTGTAAAAAATGAACACACATTTACATTTCAGCCTATTTCCAATGCTTAACAAGAATCCACCTCTTTCCCAGCTGGAGACTTCCCATTCTCTAAGGAATATGCTCAATACAGACACCACTCTTGTTATTCTGGAAACCAGCAATTGTTTGCATGAAACAAGCTACCACACAGTAATGAGGCATAGACGGAGATAAAATTAGACACAATGAAGTCTTTCATGTTGTTTAGACCTATGTCTTGTCTTAAAAAGTACTGCCCACCTTCTCCAGGCACTAAAATAAACAGACACACAGAAAGAGTTAATAAAAATATCAAATGTTGACATATCTTTCAGAAATTGCTAGTGTTCTTATAGCACACCTGAAAAAATTAATTGAACAAAGCAAAAGTTTCAGTTGTAGAATTGATTTCTTAACTTTTCCTTTTTAGGTGAAAAATATGACCATATCAATATATCATTTTGCTGCGAAATGAAGATTCACTGTTTGCTCTAAGCTCAAATAATAATTGATTTTTAACCTCACTTTATACTGATGAAAACCAAATACAAAAGCATATTTATATTTTAGCCCTTGCTTAGAGCCAAAGGATAAATTAATGTCTGTGTCTAGTTAAGACAGCTACATGAGAGGTTCTAGAGAAGTAGAAATCTCCAACATAAATGTCAGTAAATACCTGAAATGGGCTAAAGAAAAACCAAAGATAAAGAGAACTGAAAAGAATCATCAGCAAGGTCCCCCATTTGGTCTAGAACTGCACAGAAAGATGGTCAAAAGCCAGCAGAGGTTGGCAAAGGACCCAATCATGCCAAAGAAGTTTCCAATTGTGGGAATTCCCACAAATGGACCTGAAGCTAGACAGTCCTTTGAAGAAAGGGTATATAAGCCAGTTTGAACTCCAGTAATTGGAGAGCTGAAGCCATATTCTATCCCTGGGTAGTTAGAACAGAAGCAGAGCAAAGAGCCAGCTTCCAAAACACTTTCCATTGCACAGGAGACACGGGCCAGCCATTCACCCCTCAGAGTACTGAAAGTCAATATTGTTTTGATAATTACTGCTTTGTAGTTTAGCATCTGGGGGTCGTGGGTCTCCTTCCGTTCTACTTTATTCATTATTTCTCATGAGATTCTTGACCTTTTGTTTTTATGAATGCATTTTAAAAATAATTTTGGCTAGTTCTATAACACAATTATTTGATTTTTTATTGGAATAACATTGAATCCTTAAGTTAATTTGGATAATATGGCTATAACCCAAATATGAGAAATTGGTTCCTCTCCAATTGTTTGTTTTACTCTATTTCTGTAAAGAGTGTTTTTATAGTAATATTCATGTATCTTCTACGTGTGTCTTAGTAGGTGGGCTCCCAAATATTTTGTACATCCTATAGTTATTTTGAATGGATTTCTTTTTCTATACTTTTCTTCTGTGTTTTGTAGGTAATATAGAGCAATGCTAATGATCTTGTGGGCTTATTTCATATCTTGCTACTATACTAAAGTTGTTTCTATTAATTTTTTTATACTTTTTGTGGGGCAATGGGGTTTAAGTGACTTGCCCAAGGTCACACAGCTAGTAAGTGTCAAGTGTCTGAGGCCGAATTTGAACTCAGGTACTCCTGAATCCAGGGCCAGCGCTTTATCCACTGAGCCACCTAGCCGCCCCTTTTCTATTAATTTTTAGTTGCATCTCTAAGTAAACCATAATGTCATCTGCAGAAAAAATATAATTTTGTTTTTTCTTTGCCCATGTTCATATCTTCAATTTCTTTTTCTTTCCATGTAACTTTAATCGTATTTCTAAAACTGTGTGACATAATAGTAATGACAATGGATATCCCTGTTTTTTCTTTAATTTTATTGAAAAGACCTCTAGCATGTTTCTATTACAGATTATTCCAACTCTTCATTTAGATTCATACTGTTTACAGTATTAGATTCTAAGTTTTCTGGTATTTTTATTTACATCAAATTTTATTGATCTCTTGATTTTGGGGGGCAGGGCAATGAGAGTTAAGTGACACACAGGGTCACACAGCTAGTAAGTGTCAAGTGTCTGAGGCCAGATTTGAACTCAGGTCCTACTAAATCCAGGGCCGGTGCTTTATCCACCGCGCCACCTAGCTATCCCTGATCTCTTGATTTTTTTATGTTACCAACGTTTCTCCCCAATATTTCTCTCTCTTCCTAATTCCATTTTTGTCCATAGGACAAAAATTATTTTTAAAGAAAAAAAATGAGCAAAACTAATTAGTACATGAAAATGCCTGCAGGTGTGTGCATTATACCACACCTGTGTACCTACCATCTTTGCAAATGGAGTACAATAGGGTTGTCTTCTCATATTTCATTTTTAGAGACATAATTGTTCTTTGTGATTTTGTAACATTCACTTTGGATTGTTTTATCTTTATTCTTTCTATTAAGATTGCTGCAGGGGCAGCTAGGTGGCGCAGTGGATAGAGCACCAGCCCTGGAGTCAGGAGTACCTGGGTTCAAATCCGGCCTCAGACACTTAACACTTACTAACCGTGTGATCCTGGGCAAGTCACTTAACCCCAATTGCCTCACTAAAAAAAAAAAAAAGAAAAAGAAAAAAGAAGATTGCTGCAGTCACTGTGTTTGTGTTATTTTGGCTCTACTTATTGCATTTAACATTATTTAATGTAAATTTTTTCATGCTTCTCTGTAGTCACCATATTTATCAGTTCTTTTGTTTAACTATTCTTCAATTGATGGGCAGCTATATTGTTTCCAATTGTTTGCTATTTCAAAAAGTGCTCCTCTAAATATTTTGGTGTACATAGAGACTTTCTACTTATCAATGGCTTCCTTTGTCTAAGTTAGGAAGTAGAATCCCTAAGTCAAAAGGTATAGACATGGGGTGGCTAGGTGGCGCAGTGGATAAAGCACTGGCCCTGGATTCAGGAGTTCCTGAGTTCAAATCCGGCCTCAGACACTTGATACTTACTAGTTGTGTGACCTTGGGCAAGTCATTTAACCCCCATTGCCCTGCCCAAAAAAAAAAAAAGGTATAGACATTTTAGTACTTTATTTGCATGATTCTAAACTGCTTTCCAAAATGATCATACTTATTCACAGCTCTACCAATAATATGCTAGTATGCCTATCATCCTATAACCCCTCCAACATTTACTATTCCTATCTTTTGTTATTTTTGCCTTATCTTTTGAAATGTTTGCCTCTTTCTAGTATTTATAAATATATGAGTATTTTGTCAAAAGCTCTTTATGCATCTGCTAATTGAATCATATGGTTTTTATTGTTCCTGTATTAATATGGTTAATTATGTTTGCCATTTTCCTGACATTGAACAGTCCTTGAATTCTCTATATGAATCCAACTTATTAATCATCTGTAATCTTTTTTAATTTTGTTAATCAATCATTTTAATTATGTCCAACTCTTGGTGATCCTATTTGGGATTTTCTTGGCAAAGATACTGGAGTAGTTTGCCATTTCCTTCTCCAGCTCATTTTACAAATGTGGAAACTGAGGCAAATAGACTTAAGTGACTTGCCCAGGCTCACACAGTTAGTAAGTGTTTAAGGCTGGATTTGAACTCATGAAGATGAATCTTCTTGACTCTAGGCCTGGCATTCTATCCATGGCATCACCTAACTACCCTAATCTTTTTAATATTTTGAATCAAAGAACTGGAAACAAAGTAGATGCCCATCAACTGTGGAATAGCTGAAGAAATTATCATATGTGAATGTACTGGAATATTATTGCACCATAAGAAATGATGAAAGGAATTAATTCAGAGAAACCAAAGAAGACTTGCATGAACTGATTCAGTATAAGTGAGCAGCACCAGAACTATTTATACAAAGACCACAGCTATAGATGAAAACAACTTTGAAAAACTTAAGAATTCAAACTACCCATTACTAAAAAAAAAAATTTGATGAAGCATATCTACCTCTTGAGGGAGAAGTAATGGACTGTAGTTTCAGAACGAGGCATACTTTTTCAGAAATATCTCATAATTTTTTTTTTGCTTGACTATACTTACTTTTTTTAAAACAAAGGAAGACATTTATTGGGTGAATATGGAACATTTTGGAGGAGGATAAGCATACTGAGAATAACGTCCCAAAAAAAGCAGAAAACAAAGTAAATTCCATCAATGAGACACATAAAAATACATGTAAGGATGTGTGGTGCATGCTGTGTGCTCTTTTGCCCATGTAGTTTATGTGTGTCCATATTTGTCTGCCTGGGGGGGAACCTAGGTAGCACAATGGACAGAGCACCAGGCCTAAAGTCAGAAAGACTCTTCTTCCTGAAGTCAAATTTGGCCTCAGTCACTTACTAGCTGTGTGACACTGGGCAAATCACTTAAATCCTATTTGCCTCAGTTCCTCATCTGTAAAATGAGCTGGAGAAAGCAATGGCAGACCACTCCATTATCTTTGCCAAGAAAATCCAAATAGGGTCATGGAAAATCGGGTCAACTGATCAACTAAAACAACAAAGCAGAAGAAAAGTTCAGAAAGGAACACAGACAGACACAGAAACATCAGAAGTGCCACATTGAATCTCGATATTTTTTTTTAAGTGAGGCAATTGGGGTTAAGTGACTTGCCCAGGGTCACACAGCTAGTAAGTGTTAAGTGTCTGAGGCCAGATTTGAACTCAGGTACTCCTGAATCCAGGGCCGGTGCTTTATCCACTGTGCCACCTAGCTGCCCCGATATTTTTTTAAACTAAGAAAATTGGTTTCCCCTATAATACCTATCTTTGTCTGCTCTTAGCAAATTATACTAGAGCTTCTGCTTATCCTCATTTCCCACTCCCCAGAAACATTTTAAATGTTGTAGTTCTTCCATTTTAAGGGTAGAAATGTATGTATATATGTATGTATGCATGTATGTATGTGGCTGTGGGTATATGTTTATGTATGTATGCGTGTATGTATGTGTATATATACAGAGAGAATAATAGGGGATATGTGATGATGAATTAAAGAAGTCTTCCCTCAAGGTTTCACAGTGGTTTAGGAGCTAGAATGATTCTTTCTGCTACTAATAAAGCAGTGACATAAAGTATCTCATTCCAGGGGAGATCCACACAACAACTTCCAAATGATTCAGTCAGCAAAGTTGCTGAATTAGGACTCGTTACAAGTTGACAAATCAAGGAGTTCCTTGTATCAGGCTTGACAAACTGGTGTTGCCAAGAGCCTACTTTACTCTTGCAACCCCAACAAGGGCTCTTATAATCAATCTGAAGATAGGGGCAGCAGTGGATAGAGCACTGGCCCTGGACTCAGGAGGACCAGAGTTCAATCCAGCCTCAGACACTTGACACTTACTAGCTCTGTGACCCTGGGCAAGTCACTTAACCTCAATTGCCTCACCAAAAAAAAAAAAAATCTCAAGATAGTTGGCACCATTCCCCCCCCCCCCCAAAAAAAGACTTTGATTTCAAGAACAAACATCTACTTTGTTGAACTTATAGGGATAGGAGTAAGATGTAATTAGTGATGGTAGTGGAATATCAAAACAATAATAATAGGATATTGAAATATAAAAAAAAAGGTTGGAAAGAACCAAAAACAGAACATGGAAGCTGGATCCTTGGGTACAGTCAGGAGTGATGCCTAAAACATGATTTTACTGTAAAGGCAGGTATATTTTCCTAGGGCCAGATATGGTGTTGGGCAAGACTAATAGAAGCTATCCATGCTTACAGAGGTATGAGAAGATCCCCCAAAGCTGGATGATGTCGCCCCTTGGGCAGAGTCAGGTGGGCTCTCCCATCCCAAACTGGCTGGTCTGCTCTGGCTAAGGCTGGCTAACCAGTAGACAAATCCATGAGTTTTTTATACAGTTTTTCTACATATAAGAAAAGGGGTAGTAGGTTTATTTGAGGAGAATGGCAGGGTGAACTCAGGCAATGCCTTGGGGACACCTAAATTTATGTATATGAAGCTGATGCCTAGAAGATATGACCAGTGGCTGTGACTCTGAAACTTATATGCTTCTTATGTTAAGAAAGGAGTTATTTTGGAGGGAGCTAGGTGGCACAGTGGATTAAGCACTGGTCCTGGATTCAGGAGGACCTGAGTTCAAATCTGGCCTCAGATACTTGACACTTACTAGCTGTGTGACCCTGGGCAAGTCACTTAACCCTCATTGTCCCACCCACCCCCCCAAAAAAGAAAGGAGTTCTTTTGCTGGGGGAGCAGGGCACTATCCTCTGCTGTATCCATTTCTCTGCTCTCTCTTTCCAATGCAACACTTTTTATGAAAGGGTTTCACACAGGTTTCACAAATCTAACACTTTATATCTGTGTGATCTTGGGCAAGTTATCTGCCCTTTGGGAGGCTTGTTACCACATTAGTAATGTAAGGGGGTTGAGCTCGATGACCTCTGAGATCCCATCCAATTTTAAACCTCTGGCTCCATGACCCAGAGCTATAGCATTTGAATCATGAACTGATGAATGTGTTAGGGTCCCAGAGGCCTGAGCAGAAGGCCCACTAGAGTCATTCTGTCACCTTGATAATGACTGCCTGAAATGCTACCAACAACCATGACATGGGCTTTACTCCATAACTGCTCATGTTTAGGTAAGAGTCACAGCTGTTTATTGATCTGTCTCCAAAAAATGGAGAAGGCCAAAAGGCAAGCAAACAACATTTCACTAGGCTGAAAGATCGGCTGAAGGTCTGAACTCACGGGAGTGGTGGGATCAACTAGCAATGGCATGATACCCCAGTCCATTATTTGGAATTTAAGTGAAGGAAATAAATCTTGATTTGAAATCTCGGTGCCTAGAGAGAACTCAAGTTAGAATGCCAGTCAAGTGCTACTTAGTAATTAATACTAAGAGATTAAAAGTTCAAGTTATCTACTGGTCTAAAAAAAAAGAGAATTGTCAGCACCCTACAAAGCTGATACAGCACAGGTCCCTAATGCCCATGGAAGAAAAGTTAGCAGAACTGGAAGACTAGGTGAAGAATCAGAAAATGGGACTCCAGCAAGTAAGTGGTCATTCCCCAATTGTTTGTGGGTACTTTCTCAAGATGAGGGTCCAAATAGGGAGGATTCAATGAAGATCTGGATGAAGAGGAAACTGCATGCTGATTCCCTCTTGGGAGTTGGTGGAACCTTCCAAGATAACCCAGTCTGAAAGGAACCGCTGATTAAGAGGAAGGAAGATAACAAGCATTTATTAAGCACCTACGATGTGCCCTGGTACTTTACAAATGTATTAAGGACTTTACAAATATTACCACATTTGATCCTTGCAACAATCCTGGGAGGCAGGTGCTATTATTATCCCCATTTTACAGTTAAGGAAACTGAGGCAGACAGATTAAGTGACCTGTCAAGAGTCACACATTGGAAGTATCTGAGGTTGGATTTGCACTCTGGTCTTCTTGACTCCAAGACCAGTTCTCTATCTACTACACCACCTAGCTAGAAAAATGACTCAAGGATAAAGAGGGGAAACTGGTATGGGGGCTGATCTAGGATCTTCCAATACTGGAATGTAAACATGCAAAACCCCCTGATTCCTGGCAGGCTTGTTTTACTCTGCATGGCACAAAGAGAGGAGACAGCAAGGTTCCAGAGAAATGGTAAGACAGAACGATCTAAACAGAGTTGCAGTTCCTGCATGGGTGTAAAGAAATGGGCCATGGGGGCAGCTAGGTGGCTCAGTGGATAAAGCGCTGGCCCTGGATTCAGGAGGACCTGAGTTCAAATCTGGCCTCAGACACTTGACACTTATTAGCTGGGTGACCCTGGGCAAGTCACTTAACCCTCATTGCCCTGCAAAAAAAAAAGTGGGCCACACTTCCTGATATTGAACTGTGTCCCCCTCCCCCTTTTCAGAGGCCATTTGTGAAATTTCATCAAGGTATATCTATTGCTTTGTTTTAGAAATCCTCCATATTGTTTTATTAATATTATTAATAATGATTATAGTTACTGGCATGTATAAAGTATACTTGTAAACTACTTTGCAAACCTTTAAACTTCACAACAACCCTGTAAGGAGGTTCTACAGGTGTTATTATCTCCAATTTACAGGCGAAGAAACTGAGGCTCAGAGAGGATTAAGTACATGTCCATGGTTAGACAGATGTTGGACATGAGCCAGTCTTGCTGGCTTATGTTTTAGGAATGTATAAGCTGGGGGGAACTAGGCAGCACAGTGGATAGAGCACCAGCCCTGGAGCCAAGAGGACTTGAGTTCAAATCCAGCCTCAGACACTTGACACTTACTGGCTGTGTGACCTTGGGCAAGTCACTTAACCCTCATTGCCCAACCCCCCAAAAAGGAATGTAAAAGCTAACTTTAGATGACTCTTAAAAGTCAACTTTTAATAGTTTCACAAGAAACTGAATGGGGGTTTGAGCCCAAGAAGAGGAATTATACTCATTATCCAAAAATACCTGGATGAAGAGGAAACTACATGTTGAATCCCTCTTGGGAGATGGGGAAACCTTCTAAGATAACCCAATCTGAAAGAAAGGAGCCTCTGATAATACAAGAGGAAGGGGGAAAGGAAGGGGAAGGGAGGAAGAGAACAAACATTTATTAAGCACCTACTATGTGCCTAATAACTTTACAAATGTTTTGGTGTTGTCCTTTCCAACCTGGTCCCAGGCAGGATGGCTTCTGCAAAGAAAGCTGGAGAGAAAAAGAAGGAACGTTCTGCCATCAATGAGGTGGTGACCAGAGAATACACCATCAACATTCACAAGCGGATTCGTGGAGTAGGCTTCAAAAAGTGAGCTCCTCAGACTCTCAAGGAAATCCACAAATTTGCCATGAAAGAAATGGGAACTCCAGATGTACGCATTGACACCAGACTCAACAAGGCTGTTTGGGCCAAAGGAATAAGGAATGTCCCGTACCATATCTGAGTGCGTTTGTCCAGGAAACACAATGAGGATGAAGATTCACCAAACAAGCTGTATATCCTGGTTACTTGTGTGCCTGTCACCGCTTTCAAAAGCTTACAGACAGTCAATGTAGATGAAAACTAAATTAAACTTTATTTAAAGAAAATTATAAAATGCCAGCTGCTAAAAAAAAAACCAAATATTATAGTGTTGGGCAGAATCCATGTAAATCTAGTCTTCGAGTAGGGTGTGGATTATGCTGACTTTAGCTGTTGCGGAGTATGAGCAGAACCATGATTGTGTTACTTTGGGGAGTTTGGAGGGTGACAAAGGCTTCTGAAAATCATGTCATAACTAGGAAATCTGCAAGGGCCATCTCTGCTTTTCTTTGCTGTTGCTTCTGTCACTGCTCCACTGAGGTGGGACTGGAGCAGGCTGCAGTTTATCTGGGAACTCTAAAGGCAAAAAAAAACTGTTCAGATACAAGAAAAATAAGGAAATTAACTAGTGATCACCAAATATGACCAAATCACTTGATCTGGATTATGATGGACCTTTTCATTGAAGAGCTGTTGATGTTTGTCCTTCATTCTCAAAGAAGACATCATCAGGGTGATGTCATGACTCGAACTGAATTGGATTTAGGTGAAGGGGGGGTGGTATGCAAGATCACCAACCTCACTTTCTCCCCCAGAGTCATCTGGGTCCAGTGGCAAGAAATATATCAGGATGACAGGAGATGACCCCGGATGTTTGAGGCAATAGGGGTTGTTACTTTCCCTGGGGTCACACGGCTAGTAAATTTCAATTTTCTGAGTGTGGATTTGAACTCAGGTCCCCCTGAATCCAGGGCCAGTGCTCTATCCACTGTACCACCTAGCTGCCCCCATTTCAGAGCTATGATCATTGGGGACAGCAAAAGTTCCAAATTACATGCACATGTTACTTTTTCTCTGTGATTGATTGAAAGAAAAGTGGGATTTTGAAATCAGAAGCACAGATGTGGTCAGTGGCATACAGGGATATTCCAAACTCCCACACACTTTTGAGGAATTAAGTTTTTACCCTATGGGATGTCATACATGACAATGAGTTTATTTGGTTCTATAGTCCATTAAAAAGAATACGCTGGGAAAAAAGAAAAAAACAAAAAGGGGGGGGGGGGCAGCTAGGTGGCGCAGTGGATAAGGCACCAGCCTTGGATTCAGGAGGACCTGAGTTCAAACCCAGCCTAAGACACTTACTAGCTGTGTGACCTTGGGCAAGTCACTTAACCCCCATTGCCCTGAAAAAAGAAAAACAAAAACAAAAAGAATACGCTGGGGGACAGCTAGGTGGTACAGTGGATAGAGCACTGGCCCTGGATTCAGGAGGACCTGAGTTCAAATCCAGCCTCAGACACTTGACATTTACTAGCTGTGTGACCCTGGGCAAGTCACTTAACCCTCATTGCACCACCAAAAAAAAAAAAGAAGAAGAATACATTGTTTTTTCCCAAGTTAATGCTAAAGTCAAACTACAGGCATAAACAGTAACAAGATAACAACACTGGTCTCCTGCTAAACAAATGCTAAATTAAATGCAAGGTAACAAATGTACCTCTGACCAGGGCAGAGAAGACATTTTCCCAGGCAATGCAGTACCTGACTGCAAAAAGGCTGCAAAAGTCACTGGCAGCGTTCCAACTGCACGATTATTGTCTGGAGAACAAAAGAAACAAGCATTTCTTAATTTCTAAAAGGAACAACAAATGAGCAGCCTGTTTCTTTTTTGGATTGTTGGTTGGGGGGGCAGATTTATCTACTTTATCTAGTTGACTGAAGGAACATTAAAAGGTAATAGAAATGAATGGTGAATTTAGACCTTCAACAAGACAACCACTAATTGAGTTGGTTCTTTATATAATCCAGTCATCTATTGGGAACATCTGTAAGGGAACTGCAGGGGAATAACTTACAATTAAATTCTGATTTGCATAGAAGTTCTCACTGATTCAAATAAAAAAGCCTCAGAGAGAAGTAAAATGATAAAGCTACAACATTAAGGATCTATCTGTGAAATATAGCACTTTTCAACTAAACTAAAGTAGTACAGTGTAAAGGGAGAGAAAGAAAGGGGAATACGCATTTATTAAGTGCCTACTATGTGCTAGGTGCCATGCTAAACACTTTATAACCGTTATCTTATTTGATCCTCACAACAACTCTGGGAGGTAGGTGCTATTATTATGATGCCCCCCCCCCGATTTTTGCAGTTGAGGAAACTGAGGCAGACAGAAGTTAAGTGACTTGCTCAGAGTCACACAGCTATTAAATGTATGAGGCTGGATTTAAACTCAGATCTTGTTGCCTCCAGGCTTTGCACCCTTAAGGCCCAAATTGAGAGGCAGGAGCCCTGCTTTCACAACAGTGTATGTTCCAGCTAAACTACTCATCAGCAGTATGACCTTGGGTGAATCCTTAAAACTCAGAGCTTTAGATGCATCTAACCAGATGGTGTCTAAGGTCCCTCCCAGACCAACATTCTGTGACAAAACGGTTTTTTATTTTCTCATGATTGCATATGCCATTGTAATATAATCTTGATGGGAGTGGCAACAATAGTGGATTCTTCATTAAATTTAAAAACCATGAAAATGATATGATTTCTTTAGCTCATATCTTAATTAGCTCTTTCCATCATCTTAGCTTGATAATTTCTGGTGACTGCAAAACAGACAAGGGGGCAGCTAGGTGGCGCAGTGGATAGAGCACTGGCCCTGAATTCAGGAAGACCTGAGTTCAAATCCGGCCTCAGACACTTGACACTTACTAGCTGTGTGACCCTGGGCAAGTCACTTAACCCCCATTGCCCCACAAAAAAAAAAAGAACCACACACACACAAAAAAAAGACAAATTCAATTCATTTCAATTCAATTCAAGAAACATCCATAAAAATGCTTGCTATATAAGGTACTATGCAAGTCTGAAACTGAAGGACCACTGCTGGGGTGGGGGGGGGAGGAAATGGTCCAGGACAAACTCAAATGGAAATGGATCCCTACTGCAGACTTAGAAAATCACAAATTAACATTTTCTGTGTTGTGTTATATTCTCATTTATTTTGTTAAACATTTCCCAATTACATTTTAATCTGGTTCAGTCCTCACTGGCTTGTAGCCCCCTGCCACAAGCTCGACACCTCTGATCTAGGGTACTGAATCCCCACCCTGTTCTGTAGGCTGGTATGTGTCTGGACAGGGTTCAGACCCAGGGACTAGTCTACATGTTCTCAAATCGTTAAAAGAAAACCCACCCTGCCACCCCAGGGACAAATTATTCAAAGCTTAGATTATGGCTCACATCTAGAATTTCCCCAGAGAGGGTAGTTAAAAATTACTCTTTTGAACTAAGCTTAGGACAGGTAGTTATTTCTACACATAAAAATAAGCAGCAAGTATAAGACTCACAGAGAGTATTAACAAAACAACTTAAAACTGAATTTAGTAACAATAACTATTGTACAGTCTGGTGGAAGGCTGATACTTAAACCTCATCAGTATGCAGGACTTCCTTTTTTTGGGGGGGGGGGCAGGGTAATGAGGGTTAAGTGACTTGCCCAGGGTCACACAGCTAGTAAGTGTCAAGTGTCTGAAGCCAGATTTGAACTCAGGTACTCCTGAATCCACTGTGCCACCTAGCTGCCCCTGCAGGACTTCTAATTAGGCATTTTATTTCCTTTTTTCACTATCCAAACAACTCTGTGTTTGATGGTAGAACAGACCAGGCTTGGGCCACTCTTCTCGTTGATCCTAAGAGCATTGGAGGTGTTGCCAGGAATTCTTTTCTGCTGCTTTCAGCTCCAGTCCTGATAGGCCTCAGGACCTCCAAACCTCTGACACTCATAAGATCACTTCCAGTCCTGGATACTTCCATCTCAGGATCGAAACATTCACTTAAGATCAGGAAAGAACAAAGGGCAAAGGAGAAGAGGCAGCCACAGACCCAAGTACAAGCTCACCTATTTAAATCCCCTTAGACTAGCTGTACTTACGCATGCTGCTTACATGGGGGCATGGTCACAATTATGTTGGGGTGGTCATTCCTCACTGAAAGTCTCAGAGTCCCATGATGCCATGGAGCACCGAAGGAAGAGAGACCAAGCTTAACCAGTCTCCTCTTTTAACTGATGCATCCCGTTGCCATAGGGTAAGGAAGGACCCAGAGACCTCTCAGAATTTGCCATGTCATACCAAAACACTGCCCTGACAAAATGTGGTAATAGTTGATGTTGGAGAAGATTGGGAAGAGACAGGTACATAAAACATAAAGCTGTGAATTGAAATAACCATTCTGGAATTATGAAAATAAGTAACTCAAATGCAATGTTCATATCCTTTGACCCAGAGATTCTACTGCTAGGCATCCACCCTTAGGAGAACATTGACCAAAATAAAGACTCCACATACACCAAATTATTCATAACAGTATTGTGTGTGTGTGTGTGTGTGTGTGTGTGTGACTACAAGTGACTATAGAGAAAGAATATGCCCATTGATTTTGGAATGACTAGACAAATTCTTAGCACATGAATGTAATGGAATATTACTATGCTATAAATAATGATGAGGATTATGAACACAGAGGATTATGGAAAGACTTCCATGAACTGAGCCAGGAAAACAATATAGCTATATTTATTAGTGTGACTAATATGACTATAACAAAATAAATGGAGAGAACAACCATCATTGAATAATCAGGACTGAATGGTATAAAATTATAAAGAAGAATGTTGTGGGGGCGGGCAGCTAGGTGGCACAGTGGATAAAGCACCAGCCCTGGATTCAGGAGCCCCTGAGTTCAATTTCGACCTCAGGCACTTGACACTGTGTGACCCCAGGCAAGTCACTTAACCCTCATTGAGAAGAAGAAGAAGAAGAAGAAGAAGAAGAAGAAGAAGAAGAAGAAGAAGAAGAAGAAGAAGAAGAAAGTCGGGCCTCAAAAAAGAGATATGAGAAGAACTCTTGCTGCTTGGCACAATTTGGGGTCCACCAGAGTTAAATTTGGTATTTTTTGGTGTGTTGTACAATTTTTGTGTATTGTGATCACTTTTGCTTATTTTTTCTCTTCTCTTTTTTTATTTTTTTAATCTTTGCTATAAGATATGGCTCTTTTGGGAGAAGAGAAAGGAGAGGGGGATATAGGAAGAAATCTAGACAATGCAAAACCAAAAGATATCAATAAAATCTATTTTTTTAAATGTACAGCAGGGGCAGGTAGGTGGTGCAGTGGATAGAGCACCAGCCATGGAGTCAGGAGGACCTGAGTTCAAATCGGGCCTCAGACACTTAACACTTACTAGCTATGTGACCCTGGGCAAGTCACTTAACCCCAATTGCCTCACCACCCCCCCAAAAAAAAATGTACAGCAGAGGACAGAAGAAAGTTTAGAAGTCGAACAAGCAGACAGAGCAGTATTGGAACTACTATTTTAAACTTATGTGCTTCCAAAAAAAAAACCCCTAAGCTATATATCATAGAGATTCAGGATGGCATGATCCTCTTTTTCTGTTCTTTTTTGCATAAGAAAATGTTCATGTTTATTGATTTGTCATGTTCATAATTATAAATAAGAAAATTTTAAAAGAAAAATTGTTTCCTATAATTTCCACCATTGCTTTTAGTTCTATCTCAAGCCAAACTGCTCACATGCCAATCCTTCAAATATTCTGCATATCAATGCTCCTCCCTAATGTAGAAAGTCATTTCTGACTATATTTCTAGATTTCTTACTCTCCTATATTCCCCAGTCCCAAGACCAGGGACCAGGCAGGGCCAGCTCTAAATGATAGAGTCAGAGTCAATTGTTAAATTTTTGGTGTGAGCATTTACACCTTGGAAATTGGCAAATGCTACAAATCATGGCTTCATTTTATTGTTTTGTAAATTGTCTATCTAGACATAAGAAAGTGGTAAAGGGCATTTTAATAATGCAGATTACATATAAAAGTGTGTTGAGCATGCTTTTTTTGGAGAGCCTGTTGTTAAACATTTACCAGAATGCTTTTGCCAAGGCCAACCTTACCTCAATTAGGATGGGCTTTTAAATGAAAGAAGGTGGGTAAACAATGATTAAGTAGAGTTACTGTAATGCCCCTCAGTTTCTAGTATGAAAGGCCTCTATTCTCCTAATCAAGTCTTTGACAAATCTCTGAAGTAAAAGGTAGACAAAAGCCTACTGACTCATGTGATTCTTCCCTCCTCCATGCACCACTGGGCTGGCAAAGTACTCATTGGAGTTCTTTTCTTAGGCAAAAGGACCCTGGTAATAAGTATGCTATAAATGCTCAGTTATATATAGACAAGTCCTCTCAGGAGAGGTATTGTCTCAACTTTCCCCGAGGAGAGCTGAACAATCTAGTAAATCTCAGCACCAGAAGGCTTTTACTGACAGTTATTTTGAAATTCCCTTTGCTTAATTTCATTCAATTGCTCCCACTTGTGATCATCATCACTACCACCATCATTATTACTTTCATCAAAAAGCAATTATTATGCAACTAATTGCTTGTACCACCGAGCAAAGAATCGTACATGAAGAAGCACATAGACCTAGCCTATGGTCCCTCAGAGTGGATGCTCCAAAACAGATTACGCTGATGTCAACACATGTGAAATAATCATAGCTGGAGTTTGCAGAGCCCTTCAAGGTTTGCAAAGTACTTTACAGAAACTGATCTCATTGGAATATGACAGTGATGATAGCTTACATTTGTATAGTGTTTTGAAGCTGGAAAGTCAGTTTCCTCATTTAAAAAAAAAAAACAGAGGGGTGGGTACTACAGGAATTTTTGCTCACATTTTATACATAAGGAAACTGAGACTAAAAGATTAACCTACAATTACATAGTAACATGTCCTCAGGAGGATTTGAGCCCTATCTTCTGGGCTCCAAATTCAGTGCTCTATTCACTATGAAGTAAGGCTTCTGTAGACAGGTCAAGGTAAACAGGATTAAACCAGTACCTGAATAATTTTTTTAGCTTACTTCAACAAACATTTAAGAGGCACACAAAGATGGCCAAACACGGTTTCTGCCTCACCTAGTAGGGAAGATGTAATTTATCCTTCCTTTTTGAAGAGGACCAATGACATCATGAGGGGTGTCTTGACTCTGGAGTGAATTGGATTTAATTGAGTTAGGGTTGCACAAAGTTGTCAGAATCACTCTTCCAGAGGCATGAAAGTCTAGTATCAGGACAAAAGTCAGGACAATGGCAATGACCCAGGATGCACTGGATGATCTTGGCATCTTTGATGTCTGACCAAGCTCTGAGGACTCCAAAGCACCCATTTCAGTTGCCTTAATGGCCATTGGAACAAATTGTTCTCAGCCTAAACCTGGTTTAGATTGTTTGTGGAATATTTTACCAGGGGGTGACCATTGAGTATGCTACAGGTTCTTGGAGCCACAGGTGAGATTTGGGTGAATCAGGTGGACACCAAAGGTAGATCAGCAGCCCAGAAAAGGGCTCAGTAGCCCTCACACCAGAGGTGCTCGATCTCCTGAAGATCCCATACACCCTACAAATAACTATAGATTCTAAATTTTAAGTACAAAGAAGAGGTAAGGAAAAGATATGGACAATCAGGTTTCATGGAGAAGATAGCCCTTCCTTCATCTTGACCTTGTGGTGGAAAGAATATCAATGTGTGGAGATAGAATGAAGGAAGGGGGAGATTGGAGAGAAGAAGGTGCAAGGAGAACATGAAAGGCAGGAAAATGACAAATGAGAGAGACAATGACAAATTGTCCAAATTGGCTGGAATGAAGCATTGTGAAGGGAATTAGTAAGAAATAAGACTGGAAAGGCAAGCTAAAATGAGATTAAAGGAGGCAGCTAGGTGACACAGTGGATAGAGCACCAGCCTTGGATTCAGGAAGACCTGAGTTCAAATCTGACTTCAGACACTTACTAGTTGTGTGACCCTAGGCAAGTCACTTAACCCCAATTGTCTCATTCCCCCCAAAAAATATAATAATAAGATTTCAAAGGACCTTGAGTGCTGGGATAAGTAGTTTGGACTTTGTTTTGTAGAACATGGGGAGCCATTGAGGGTTTTTTCTTTTTTTTTTTTTTTTTTTAGGAAGAGAGTGAATTATTTACATTGGACAGGTCAGCAAAAGTGTGTTTTGTGGACAAGGGATATCATGATCAGTGTATCCATGAGGTAAAAATTGGGGAGGGCAATCATAGGAATGCCATATTTAGATACACAGGACTATTCAATCAGTCAACAAGCATACAGACAGGATCAATTGTAGGTGGTCTCAAGAGAAAGGAACTAAAATTAAGTAGGACTAGGACAGGCTCTTGCAAAAGGTGAGTCTTTAGCTGAGACTTGAAGGAAGCCAGGAAGTGAAATGAGGAGGCAAAATATTCCAAGCATGGGGTGCAACAAGTGACAATACCCACAGACAGGAATGTCCTGGAAGAGGAACAACAAGGAAGTCAGGGTCACTGTACCAATCACAGAAAAGGAGTAAAATGCAAAAAGACTGGAAAGGTTGGAAGGGGGCAGGTTAATGAAGGGATTTAAAGGTCAAACAGGATTTTAGATTTGATCCTAAAGTCAATAGGGAACCACTGGAGCTTATCAAATAAATGAATTATATAGTCAGCTCCAAACTTCAGGAAGACCAGTTTGACAACTGAATATAAATTTTGGGACATCATCCCCATACCTGGCAATTCAGTTTTATCCTGAGTTTCATGTTTGTAATTAGGAAAAAGGACATAATTAACATTTCTGGGATGTCATCACCCTGTCAGGGGATGGGTATTACCAAAATGGGCTTGATATAGATATATAGATATATAGATAGAGATATGTAGCCATAATGACTTAGATTGGCATTTTAGACTGTCATAGAATTACCAGAAAACCCTTCTCCTTGCTCTGGCTCCAGTCTCCAGGATATTGGTCCCTTTTAGACATTTTACTTCCTTTTTCCTCTCCCTAACTCTTAGGGAAAACTGAGTTTTCTTTAATGTGTGATTCCAAGGGCAGACATGCTAGATTAAATTAAACACACTGGATTAAATTCTCTCTTCAACATTCCTGATGTGGCAAATGAAGTATCAAAAAGCAAGAAGATTTTGACTCTGGTGCTGTCTGAGGTTAGAAACTTGTGACCTGTGACTTGCAACCAGATGGCCTGTGTGACTTTGGGGGATATCACTTGGCTGGCTGTCTATATTGTACTCGTCTTTTCCTCTCTTGCATTGCTTCCTATAAAGTAATCTAATTTATTCTGAGCTATTAATAATACCTGTCTCTATAAGACTTTTTAGCATTATATCTTTTGTGAAATGTTATACACCCATAACCTGTGTTTATTTTAAATTTTATTGATTCATGTTATTAATATTAGAGTTGTGCATATATGACTCTCCAGTTATCTCAAAGAATGGCCCTATTTCCTTCCTTTAAAAACTGATCTTATAATAGACAATGACAGAGGCACTGAACAGGAGCTGTCTCAGGAGTTGTTTTCTATATGTTGAATCTTTTTATTTTTCCCATGTTAGACATGGTTCAGTGGCTTCCTTTAAGATAAGGGAGACACCCCCCCCTCAAAAAAAAATCTTGGGTCATGAGTAAATTAATCTTAGTTCTTATTTTTCTTTGATGTCTAAGCAATTTGGGCGTGTCCTCTAGTTCAATATTGTCTTTTCTTTAAACTTATGACTTATTTGGTCATATTCAGACTGAGTTTGGATCAAGGCACCTTTTAGATCAAAGACATCTAATCCAAGTGACTCACTTTAAACATCTAGGTCATATGACCAATAAGACAGCAGATTTTTTCCAAATTCTTCACAATATTCCCATCTCCCCAAAAAGGAACTGTGGCCCTGATGTATAGTGATCACAACTAAATATGTAGATGAAGAATTCAAAATCTCAATATGGAAATGTTTTATATAATTGTATATAACCTATATCTGATTTCTTGCTGCCTGAGGGAGGGGGAAAGGGAGGGAAGGAAGGAGGGATAAAATTTGAAACTCAAAACTTTATATCAAAATATTTATTATTTTTTTAAAAAATTCAAAATCTCCAACAAGGTAAAATCCCTTGTGAATTAACATTAGCAAGCTTTAATTCTTAGAGAATTTACTCAGGGCTCCTACCCTCATACATGTGAAGCAGGAGCACCAAAACAAAACCAAAAACCCCTCCCAGACTAGTTTAGTACCTTATAGGGGCCTCCAAATTTGTACTTACTCTGTCTGAACACCTCCCACCCTTCCCCATCTTGCAAGAAATGGCAAGGACTGTCTCCACTCATCCATTTGAAGGAAAAGGAAAAGAGTGTAAGAAGGAACTAGGAAGGGTAACATGAGCATCAGGCCTGCATCAGTCCTCAAAGAATGAGGCCCAAAACCCAGTCAGGGCCAATCCTATTCCCTAAGAGGGTACTCAAATCAGGGTCCAGTCCAGTAAGTCCTATATCTCCCCATGTTAGGAAGCAAAAGCAGTCCTGCAGCCCAGTCTCAGAAGTCAGCTCACTAGCAATGAGAGGGAGACCAAAAAAATCAATTAGTCAATCAACAAAGGTTTTTAAGTATGTATTAGGTGCCATGAACTGTACTATGTGCTGGGCATACAAAGATACATGGTCCCTGCCCTCAAGGAGCTTACATTCTAATGGAAGAGATAATATGCAAAAAAATATACATCTAATATGTATACAATGTAAATGGAAGCTAACCTCAAAAAGAAGGCAGAAAAGGGGAGGAAGAAGAAGGGAGAGTGCCAGGAATAGTCTCCTACTGAAGTGGAATTTGAGCTGAATCTTAAAGGCAATAAAAAGGTAGAGGTGAGAAAAGAGAGAATTCCAGGCATGATAGACAGAGAGTGAAAAGAAAAGAACTTAGAGATGGAGTGTCATTTGTGAGGAAGTTCAGGAAGACTAGTGTGAATGGATTGTAGAATATGGGTTGGAGTAAAGACTGAAAAGGTAGGAAGGGGCCAGGTTTGAAGGGCTTTAAATGTCAAGAAAGAAAGTTTTCTATTTTACCCTGGAGGTAATAGGAAATCATTGGAGTTTATTGAGTAGAGGGGTGACATGGTCATACTGTGCATTAGAAAGACCATTTTGTCAACTGAGTGGAGGATGGGCCATATTGAGGAAAGACTTGAGAGAGGCAGATACCCAGGTGGTTATTGCACAACCCAAACATGAGGCGGTGACACAAGGGTCACAGTTATGTGATTGAAAAGAGGGGGAACATATGTGAAAGATGTTGTGAAAGTAGACAAGACTTGACAACAGATCGAATATGTGGGGTGAGTATAAAGTGGTAAGTAGAGAATGACATTAACATTGTAAGCACAGGTGTGGCCTTCAATAGAAATGGGACAAAAAAGGCTTTGAGAGGAAAAGATGATGAGTTCTGATTTGGATTCAATGAGTTTGAGATGTCTACAGGTCATCCAACTATAGATGTCCAAAAGGAGATTGGAGACTTGAGATCAAGAGAGAGGTTAGAGCTGGAAAAAAGATCTGGGAATCATCCAAAAATGAGAAAAGAGAAAATGCCTTGATAAAAGCCCAGCATACAAACAGTAAATCAGTAATAAATATCCAAAAACCAGAAGGAAAGAATCAGTAAAATCTCAAAGAGCCTATAAAGCTCTCTCAATAAATATATGGTATGAGGGGGCAGCTAGGTGGCACAGTGGATAAAGCACCAGCCCTGGATTCAGGAGGACCTGAGTTCAAATCTGACCTCAGACATGTGACACTTACTAGATGTGTGACCCTGGGCAAGTCACTTAACCCCCATTGCCCTGCCAAAAAAAAAAAAAGAGAGAGAGAGAGAATAAATATATGGTATGAAGGACAGTAATTCAATAGTCCCTGATAAATCTAGTAGATTCCTAAAAATCATTAATAAAATCAAGGTACTCTAAAATGATCTAAAAGAGAAATAAAAATCCATAAAAGAAGAAATTAAGTCAGAAATTGGAACTCTATGCAGAATTTTAAGGTTTGTCAAGTGTTTTATGTATGTAATCTCATTTGATCTTCACAAAACCCCTTCAAGATAGGTACTATTATCTTCATTTTATAGATGAGAACACTGACACTGATAAAGAAACCTGACCACAGTCACACAGCTATTAAATGTCTGGGATCATCAGGGTACCATGATTGACATTATATTGGGTCATCCACCAAGTATGAGACACACAGAGTCCATACGTGGCTTGGGCTTATTATTAGCCTTCTTTTGGAGAAGGAAACTTCACCTGAGTTGTTGTTGTTTGTCCTTTGTTCTTGAAGGGGATCATGACAGATGTCATGATTTGTAGTGAACTGGATTTAAGTGGGGGGGGGGGAGTGCTGTGCAAGGTCACCAACCTCACTCTCTCCTCCAGAGCCATCTGGGTCCAGTGGCAAGATATACATCAGGATGACTGGAGATGGCTCCAGATGTTTAAGGCAATTAGGGTTAAGACACTTGCCCAGGGTCACGCAGCTAGTAAGTGTCTGAATCTGGAACTAAAGAAGTTGTATAAGGATTGTGTGGGGGAAGAAAGTTGTGTCAAAGTAAAGATTTATCAAGAATCTGCCATCCTACTACAAAGGGCTGTTATATAATGGAGAGATTAGATTTGTTTTGTTTGGCCCCAGAGAGTAGAGCCGGGAGTTTTGAGTAGAAGTTGCAAATAGGCAAAATTAGGCATGATGCAGGAAAGACTTTCTAATGATTTTGTTTAGTGGTTTCAGTCATATCTAACTCTTGGTGACCCCATTTGGGGTTTTCATGGAAAAGATACTGGAGTGGTTTGCTATTCCTTCTCCAGTTCATTTTACATATGAGGAAACTGAGGCCCAGGGTCACACATTTAGTAAGTGATTGAGGACAGATTTGAACTCAGGTAAAGATGAGTCTTCCTGACTCCAGGCCCAGTATTCTATCCACTGAGCCACCTAGCTGCCCTTCTAATGATTAGATGTATCCAAAAGTTGAACTGACTGGCCCGAAGACTTTTCCCTGTTAGGAGGTGTTCCAGCAGAAGCTAGACAACTATTTGTCAGGCATATTAATAGCCAGGATTCTTTTTGTGTATACACTGGACTGGATGGCCACTGGGGTCCCTTCCAACACTCACATTCTGTAAATCTATTCCAAACAAAGGAGGTTTTGTATTTTATCCTCAAGGCAATAGGAAGCCACTGACATTTCTTGATTAGTAATTTTATATGATCAGACCTGAGCTTTAGAAATATAAATGTAGGGGCAGCTAGGTGGCGTAGTGGATAAAGCGCCGGTCCTGGATTCAGGAGTACCTGAGTTCAAATTTGGCCTCAGACACTTGACACTTACTAGCTGTGTGACTCTGAGCAAGTCACTTAACCCTCATTGCCCTGCAAAAAAATTAAAAATAAATAAAAATAAATGTAGTGGCTATTTGGAGAATGTATTGGAAAGAGGAAAGACTGAATGTATTTAGGATTCTTGCAATAGTCCAAAAATAGGTTACTGGATGTGTGAGTAGAGGGAAGGGGATAGAAAAGGACAAAACCAAAGATACTGAATCAACAAGACTTGGCAACTAGTTGCATATACAAGAGGTGAGTGAGAATGAAGGAGGATAATCAAAGGGGTTACAGGCAGCTAGTTGATGAAGTGAATAAAGAGCTAGGTCTGGAATAAGGAAAACATGAGTTCAAATATGTCCTCAGACACTTAATAGCTGTGTGACCCTGGGCAAGTCACTTAACCTCTGTTTGCCTCAGTTTCCCATATGTAAAATGGGGATAATATTAGCAACTACCTCACAGGGTGTTGTTGTGAGGATCAAATGAGATAATATTTATAAAACACAACACAGTGCCTGATACATAATAGGTGGTATATAAATGCAAATTTCCTTCCTCTCCCCAAAGGGAGTACACACCAATTGAGAAGTGGTTGAATGAATTAGAGTATGTGAATATAATAGAATACTATTTTACTGCAAGAAATGACAAAGGGAATAGTTTCTGAGAAATCTAGGAAGACTTTTATGAAGTGATAGAGTAAAGTGAACAGAAGCAGGAGAACAATTTATACAATAATACCAACACTGTAAAAATGGGAAAACTTTAAGAGCCTTAAGAACTCTAATCAATGCCTTGCAGAAGATTGACAATGAAGAATGCTGCCCACCTTCTGATAGAGAGGTGAAGGGACTAACCATCCAGAATGAGGCATACAATTTTGTACATCACAATGCAGGAATTTGTTTTGCTTTCATTGTGCGTATTTGTTAGAATTTTTTCCCTGTTAATCGGAGGTGAAGAGAGAAAAAACAGATACTTGTAAATTGGGGAAAAAAACATAAAATTTGGAAGGAATATAAAAGGTTAAGTCCTACATTGTGACACTGGATGTCTAGAAGAATGGTAGCACTCTTAGCAGAAAAGGGGAAGGTAGGAGAAGGAGGTCTACACCAAAGCTTCTTAAACAGTGGGTCCCGACCCCATGTGGGGTTTTGTAACTGAATGTGGGGAGGGGGTCATGAAAAATTTGGCAGCAAATGTTTGATTTGTAAACTTATATTATATATACCCATAAAACTGGGGTCACGTAAAAATTTCACAGGCAAAAAGGGGTCACAAGTGGAAAAAGTTGAAGAAGCCCTGATCTAGGAGAAAAGATTACAAATTGTGTTTTGGACATGTTGAGTTTGAGATGTCTGTGGTATGTCTACATGAAGATGTCCAATAATGTGTTTCTTTTGCCCAGGTTAATCTCATCAAAAAGCTACAAGTGGGGGCAGCTAGGTGGCACAGTGGATAAAGCACCACCCCTGGATTCAGGAGGACCTGAGTTCAAATCCGGCCTCAGACACTTGACACTTACTAGCTGTGTGACCCTGGGCAAGTCACTTAACCCTCATTGTCCAGCAAAAAAGAAAAGAAAAGATATCTGCGACCTTTCAGCTAAGAGATAGAGAAACATAAGGACAGTATGTTGTATATATTGACAGGCGTGATCACTATATTGGGCATCAATGTTTATCTTTCTTAGAATGGAGAGTTCAACCAAGTGTTGGGGAGTGGGGTTATATATCCACAAATGACTGTGATATAACACAGTGACATCAATAAAACTTTTTTAAAGCTATAAATATTTTCTATCAACTTTCTCCCTCTGCTCAAACAAATTACCTCTGGGTAGGTTATAGGAATATTCATTCTATCCTATGCTAGAAAGTGAGTAGGGGAAAGAGAAGATATTAAAAATAAGTATGTAAAAAAGGTTTGGAAATTCATTAAAAATATTACCGTGTGGGGACCTAGGCTTAACCAGGTCCCTGAAAGGGATGACCTAAGTGGGCTGGAACCACTGTGAAAATTGTTGCTTGATTAGCACGACTTGAAGTCCAGGGAAGAAATTATTAACTGGTCCCTTAAAAAGCTGGCAAATACTTGTAACGTTATGCATTCAATCTGAGAAATTCTTTGATCAACTGAGACAAAAATTCAACTAAAATCAGAACCTGGAGTCATGTCAGGGTGGATAGGCAAGAGGTCATTTCTCTTCTTCCTGTCCTAATCAATGATTTTTTTCCCCTTTCCTCCATTCCTTTTATATACTGACATGCAAAGATTTTAAAATCAGTGACTAACTTAAAAGGGAAAATGCTACTGCACTTTGGAATGTGGGAGAGGCAATAGCTTTAGGAAGATACTGTGTGTCCATCCTTCTTGCCAGGGTCCTCCCTCCCCCACAATGGGAACTGGGATAAGACAAGAACAGCCTAGTGAACATCTTCCCCTCCCCTTCTTTCTCTTCTTAATACTCTGGGCTGGGAGGCTGGGACTTCTCCTGGCTCTGGGCTTCACTGCCTGTATGCATAGTGTGTGCTTAAATCCACTGGGACCCATGCAATATGCTTGGACCCAGGGCCTTAAGCCACCAAGCTGGTTAATTAATGCTGGCTCCTAGGAAGCCCCATCTGTTCTCTACCACATTATGCTACTGAAAATTTTCCTTTTCTTCATGATTCCAGAGTCAGGCAAGCAAAGAATTCTACTCTGCCTCCCATTTTTTTTCCCCGAAGAATTTTCCCTTGATGAACCTTGATGCAAAAAGATGTTTGCCTTGTTTATGATACAAGAAATCTTTTGTAGCTTTATCTTTATAAATGTCCATGGAGGCATGGACAGATTATCTGGTGAGGTCAGTTCCAGGAATCCTAGTTGAGCGCACTATTCTCTGACCACAGGGCATCTAGAGAATGGGGTTAGATTCTCCTAACCAGGTACCTTCCAGAGCAAGTGGAATTTCCATTGCATGGGCAGGAAGTTAGGGGAAAAAATAATGCTGTTTTGTGGGTACTGGTGAAGCAGATAATCCTGAAGGAAAGATTTACTCAATAGCCCAATTGAAGAATCTGTAAAGTATGCAAAGTTGCTCCCCTAATGAGTGAAGTGTGGATAGAAAGTGGAGGGGATAGGTTTCCGACCCCAAGTTTGTTTCTGGCCCAACCCCAGATGTGGATAGTTGTGGATAGAGGCAGTATTTGGGGGACTAAATAAGTCCCCCAAATAAATAAGACAACCTTGTTCAAAGGATTTTTGAGAAAAGTTACATATTAGCTATCAATATGTGGAATGAAGATGAAAACAACCCCTCAATGAACTGCTCCCCAAAAGAGGCATAGCGAAATTAGTCCAATGTACATAACTGCTCCAGGAAAACATCTCAATGTTAGATTTATTTCTTCTTCTTCTCTGGGGAGGATGTTTCATCAATTGCCTCCTCCCAAATGCATTTCCAAAAAGTATACCCAGATTCAAAGATTCCTGTGGTTAACATTGTGTATAAAAACAAAGTAAATATTCAAAACAAACAAAGATAAATAGACTTTCCTCAAACCTAGAAGGAAAGGCTTCAGCCTTCGGTGAAGGAACCCAAGGGCAATAATATAGCATTACTACCTTGGAAACTATGGTTGGGAGACTTGGAGAAGTTTTCAGCTATACATCTGTCTGACTGCCCCAAACAACTTCATTCCCAGAGATCTGGCCCCTGATCACACACACACACCCTCATCTCTTCCAGGAGTTTTCCCCTTTGATCATCCCTCCTTTCTTCCTAATTTTCAACTCTCTCTTATCTACTGGATCCTTTCCTGCCACCTATAAACATGCCCAGATCTCCTACTTCTGAATATCTCTTGTACCAGTTCCCTCTTCTTTACTCATACCACAATCACCCAAATGTAGACTCTCATCATCTTTCACCAGACTACCGAAATAATACTCTCCTAATTCTTAATCTTGCATCCATGTTTTCCCTTATGAAAGCCATGCCAAATCAACATTCCTAAAGCACAGGTCTGACTATATCACTCCCTGATTCAGGATGCAGCTTCTCCCCATTGCCTTTAGAATAAAATATACACTGTTCTTTTTTTTAGTGAGGCAATTGGGGTTAAGTGACTTGCCTAGGGTCACACAGCTAGTAATTGTTAAGTGTCTGAGGGCGGGTTTGAACTCAGGTCCTCCTGAATCCAAGGCAGGTGCTCTATCCACTGCACCACCTAGCTGCCCCCTACACTGTTCTTAAATCCCTTCATAATATGTTTCAAGTCAATTTTTATATACTGTTTATACATTCTCTAAACCAACACACACACACACACACACATGCACTCATGCATGCACACACCACCACCACCATACACATCTTCATTCTACAAAGCAGCAAAATTGGCCTACTTGCTGTTCTCAATACATGAAAACCCATCTTTTACTTCTTTCTTTTGTACAGACTATCTCCAAAAGCTGGGATGCCTTTCACCTCTACTTTATATAACCATTAATGTGAAAGGAATAAATTCTTTCATAAAATGGAGGGGGATAGAAGGATAGATTAGAAACCAGAGTCCAACAATATATTTATAAGAAACACTCTTGAAATAGAAAGATTTTCACAGTGTTAAAATG
The DNA here is from genome assembly GCF_019393635.1 of Dromiciops gliroides. Lineage (NCBI taxonomy): Eukaryota > Metazoa > Chordata > Mammalia > Microbiotheria > Microbiotheriidae > Dromiciops > Dromiciops gliroides. Next base: position 270,478,056 of record NC_057863.1, on the reverse strand, counting down.
AGCTGGAACAAAATCAATTATGCTTCAGCTGAATTCATAAAAGCATGGGTAATGATCATAATCTCAGAAAAGGCTATAGTAAGTATAAAAAAAGATAAAGAGAGAAATTATATTATATAAAATATACCATATACAACAAATTAATAAATATATATGCAGCTAATAACATTGCATATAAAATTTTAAATGAAAAGTTAATCAAATTAGAGGAAGAAATATGTAATAAAAAAACTAAAATTGTAGCGACTTTGATATATCCCTTTCAATACTAGACAAATATAGCCAAAACATAAATGAGATAGCCTAAAGTTGGAAATGAAGGGACTATCCTATTTAGGGAATGTCTAAATAAACCATAGTATGTGAATGTAATAGAATGCTATTGTGCCACAACAAATTATGAAATTGACAACTGCAAAGGAAATCAAGATGATCTTTATAAACTGATGCAAAGTAAAGTGGCAGAACTAGCAAAACAATTTATACAATAATAACATTATAAAGTAAAAATAATTTCAAAAGACTTTAGAACTTTGATCACCACAATGATAAACCACAAGTCCAAAAGAATGAAGATGAAATATATCACTTACCTCCTGATAAAGAGTTTATGAAAAAAAGAGTTTATGAGCTTAAAATGTAGAAAGAGGCATATATTTTCAGACATGGCTAAAGTGGCAATTAGTTTTGTCAAATTATATAGATAAGTATTAAGGGATTTGTTTTTTTGTTTTTCCTTATTGGGGTGATGTTGTGGAAGAGGGAGATTAATTTTTTTGTTTTGTTTTGTTTTTTATTTTTTTTTTTTAGTGAGGCAATTGGGGTTAAGTGACTTGCCCAGGGTCACTCAGCTAGTAAGTGTTAAGTGTCTGAGGCTGGATTTGAACTCAGGTCCTCCTGACTCCAGGGCCGGTGCTCTATCCAGTGCGCCACCTAACTGCCCCAGAGATTAATTTTTAAATGACTATTGAAAAAAAAGTTTAAATAAATGTGGGAGAGAAAAATAATTCAATACAGCAGTCCAAAAAAGGTCCTGCAATCTTACATTGCATTAGAAGGAGGCATAGTATAAGAAAGGTTGAGCTAGATCCTCTCAGAAAAACCTAAAAGACTTACATGAACCAATGCAAAATGAAATGAGTAGAACCAAGAGAAAAGTGTACACAGTAACAGCAATACTGTAAGATGATCAACTGTAGATGATAGCTCTTCTTAGCAGTACAATAATCCAAGACAACTCTGAAGGACTTATGATGAAAACTACTATCTGCCTCCAGAGAAAAAACTGATGGAGCCTGAATACAAATCAAAGCATACTTTTAAAAATTTTTCATTTTTCTTTAGTTTTTTGTTTAGGTCTGTTTCCTTTTACGACATGACTAATATGGAAATATGTTTTTCATGGATACACATGTATAATCTATATCAAATTACTTACCTTCTCAATGAGAGCAGTGGGGAGGGAGAGAGAAAATGTGGTACTCAACTTTTTTTTGTTTGTTTGTTTTTTGCGGGGCAATGGGGGTTAAGTGACTTGCCCAGGGTCACACAGCTAGTAAGTGTCAAGTGTCTGAGGCCAGATTTGAACTCAGGTACTCCTGAATTCAGGGCCGGTGCTCTATCCACTGTGCCACCTGGCTGCCCCCAGTACTCAACTTTAATAACAAATGTTGAAAGTTGGTTTTACATGTCAGTGGGAAAAAGTAAAATACTGAAAAAAATAGAAAAATAGAAGAAGAAGAAAAAAAAGGGAGGAATAGTATATAGAAAGATGGAAGTAATAGTGCCTCTATACATCTAACCTGGTAAAACAAAATTTCAAAAGTTATGTTTAGTTCCCAGGACCACATTTTAGGAAACACAATATTAAGTTCAAATGTGTCCAAAGTCTCAAAATAAGCTTTTCATGATGACTTGAAGAAACTGGAAAAATTTAGACTGGAAAAAAAACTTAGCAAAGAAATTATAACTATCTTCAAACATGTGAAGGGCTTGATGTTAAAAATAACTTCCTAATCACTGAAGCTGTCCAAAAGTGGAACTGGCTGCTTTTGGAGATGGTGAGTTGCTCCTCCCTAGGTGTCTGTTCCCTTGGTTATTGGTCCAATTTGACCTTAGAATTTGCTTAAAGATTTTTTTTTAAAGAGAAATGAAGGAGCAGCTAGGTGGCACAGTAGATAGAGTACTGGCCCTGGATTCAGGAGGACCTGAGTTCAAACCTGGCCTCAAACACTTAACACTTACTAGCTGTGTGACCCTGGGCAAGTCACTTAACCCCAAATGCCTCACCAAAAAAAAAAAAAGAGAGAGAGAAATGAAAGCATCTCAGTGAGTGAGTCAGTAAACGGGGGCCATCAGCCACTGGTATCAGCAGTTTCTGCTAAACTGTTCCTAGAATCATTTTGGGTTTTCCTCATTCACTGTATTCCCACTGACTGAGTAGGCTGAACTCTGATTTCTTAGAATCAATATTATCCACCCTCTCCTTGTTCCTGTTATGAGCCACCATCCAATCTGGGGACTGTGCCACTTTAGCTTTGTCTGCCACAGTCAATATAATGTCATCAGTATAATTATGAAGATCAGTGTCCCTAAGAAGTGGGGTTCAGTCCTATCCCCCATTTGAACTGGTTGTGGCATTACAGTATACAATCTTCTTCACTTGAAATGTCTGTTTCTGAGCCATTTGGAGAGGTCCAATAGGCTTTGCACAACTTAGAATTAGAGTTAGAAGCAGGAGTTGACACTGAGTTTAGGGTGAGACACAGAATTAGGATTGGACCTGGAGTTAAACACATGTAAAATTTTATATTAACTGCTTTAGCTGGCTTGGCATCTGAAAGCTATTAGCTGGTAAAGCTATAGCTGGCTGTTAGCTGCCTAAGTCAGTCTGTAAGGGCCGTTTAAAAAATCCCCAACTGCTTTTCCCAGACTGATAAGAGAAAGCCTCTTTTCAATATTACAAAACAGGATTTAATTTTTTTTTTTTTTGGTGAGGCAATTGGGGTTAAGTGACTTGCCCAGGGTCACACAGCTAGTAAGTGTTAAGTGTCTGAGGCTGGATTTGAACTCAGGTCCTCCTGAATCCAGGGCCAGTGCTCTATCCACTGCACCACCTAGCTGCCCCAAAACAGGATTTATTGATAAGGAACAAACTTAGAAATAAAAGCAAGAAATATACAACCTGTGAACTTCGGTATACCAGATTCACTCTCTCTTTTCACTTTCTCTCCTGCCACCTGTGCATCTCTCACCTGTGGGTGTGGCTCGCCACTGCCACCTACACTTCTACCCCTGAGACGTGTCTCCTTTCTCAGTCCTCCCTGCAACTGTCCTCCTCACTACCTCTCACTGTCAGCGGCGCCCACTTTCTGTAGCATCCCCCTGCATCTCCTTTCTCAGTCATCTCCATGCGCTTGGTCCTTTCTCAGTCAGCTGCCCCCACTAACTTCTTCACTAATTCCTTCACTCTTTCCCCCTTTCACTCTCTACCCCCCAGGCTATATAACCTTTCTTCCTCTCAGAAGCCTTGGACCAGGCCCCCCATGCAAGCCAAGCTAATTCATTGGAGCCCCCAGGGCCGGGCCCAAGGCCAACTGGGGCACTAAGCCCCTGTGCCAGCGCACCTGAGCCGGGGGCTGGGCCAAGAAACCCATGCATATCCCCACTGAGCAGGGAGTGGGCACACTCAAGGCTTAGTGCTTGGGGTGGTTTCAGGGAGAGCAGTTGCTCTGGGGGAGGGAAGCCCATTTGGGGTACCTGAGGTTAATTTTAGCTGCTTACACACAGAAATAAGTGAGAAATGGAATTAGGGATAGAGACAGTCCAAGAGTGATGTCATGGAGGGGAGACTACAAGAAGTATTTTGATGGTCTGGTTCTAAGCTAAGTAAAGCAAGATCAGGATGGAATAAGGGGAAACCATGGCTGTATCTTTTGCTGAATGTCTGCCTCAAGCATTTCATCCACTATTCTGATATGAAGGAATCACCAAAGTCAAATTTCTTAGGATCCCATTCTAAGGTTGAAGAACCAGTGCCCTTGTAATGATAACTGTCACCATGTGCCTTTGTCTTCCAGGATACCTTCCTGGAGAGTCAAAGCTTGTTGTTTGCAATATCTTACTAGTATTTTATGGCAACTAGGTGGTCCAGTGGATGGAATGCCGGACCTGGAGTCACAAAGACCAACTCAAATCTACCTTCAAACATTTTCTAGCTGTGTGACCCTGGAAAAGTCACTTAACCCTGATTGCCTTGCTTTCCTCATCTGTAAAATGAGCTAGAGAAGGAAATGGCAAACCACTCCAGTATCTTTACCAAGAAAACTCCAAATGGGTTCACAAAGAGTCACATTTGACTGAAACAAATGAACAACAACAACTAGCATTTTGATCATACTGCAATTGGTTACAATTTGTGCTGACATTCCTTTGATAGAGAGTAACGTTAAACATGCTCACTGCCCTGGTAATGCCAGAAAATTCCTTTGAAAATTTCAAGCTCACTTTGATGTATCCTGCCTATGAGGAATTTTGTCACTCCACCTATTTTTGGCAACCAGTTAGTATTCTCCCCCTGCCAATTAAATCACAGAGTAGTGAGAGTAATAGCTGTAGTGCTAGGAAGCAGCCACTCCTTGCTCCTCTCTCTTCTTATCACTATTTGTGAAGTAGTCAGATCCCATCAGGATCTCATTGGTTACCTCTTGACTCTCAAAAGGAGAAAAGAAACTATCCTTTCAAACATGATCATAGCTTCAACTCCCAGAGGCTCACACAGACAAGTGATAAAGACTTTATTTCTGCCATTGATCACTGGTCTCCTGAGTTCCTTCATTGTTTTCTTTATAACCTCAGTGTCATACCCAAAGTCTGCTCCAAATATCTAAATACATGAGGAACAACAAAGAGCTGAAAGAAAAGTTAGCAAAATGGGGTAGCTTAGTATCGCAGTGGATAAAGCACCAGCCCTGAATTCAGGAGGACCTGAGTTCAAATCTGGCCTCAGACACTTGACACTTACTAGCTGTATGACCCTGGGCAAGTCAGTTAACCCTCATTGCCCCATGGAAAGAAAGAAAAAAAGATAGGTTAGCAAAGAAATTAAAAAAGAACATGATACTGAGAGGAGCAGAACCAGGAGAACATTGTGCACAGTAATAGCAACATTGTGTGATGAACAATGGTGACAGACTTGGCTCTTCTCAACAGTACAATGATCCAAAACAATTTTAAAGAACTTCATGATAGAAAATGTTCTCAATATCCAGAAAAAAAGAACTATGGATTATGAATGCAGATTGAACCATACTGTTTCTACTTTGGGGCTGGGTTTTTTTCCCTTCTTTTCTGAGGTTTTTCCCTTGGGCTCTGATTCTTCTTTCACAATATAACTAATGCAGAAATATGTTTAATGTGATTGCACATTAAACATTGCTTCCCATCTTGGAGAGGAGGAGAGGAGTGTGGGAGAAAAATTTGGAACTAAAAATCCTATGAAAACAAATGTTGAGAGTGAGCTCCTGAACTCATGACACGATCACTCAAAAAAAAACATCCAAATAAGGTCATAGGAAAATGCCTGGAGCAGCAAAACTCACAGAAGAATGTGCTGAAATCATCTTCTAACCTAGAACAGCTTGGAAGGTCAGAAGGAGGGAGCTGCTGTGCTGATACAGGAGTCGGGCCCAACCCCACAGTCACCCTCCCAGAGATCCAGTATCAGGAAGTCCTCACCAGAGAAGGAGACCTCCAGAGCCTCTGAATCAGCTGAAGCACCAGTGTCATCTGGAACTAAGCTCACAGTCTGGTGAGTGGGCTGAGCCCTGGGCAGGGGAGAGACTAAAGGGGTCTATACTGGTGCTAAGGCAGAACTTGGATTTTACACCCTTACTAAGAACCAGGTGGTAGGCTCGAGTAGAAGTGGCCCAGGTGGGGGAGGGGCAAAGGCTCATCAGAGCTAACAACCACAACACACAAAGCTGGTTGATTGGCAAGTTGGTATGGAGTCATCTAGGACCAGGAAACAGGCCGAGAGAGGGAAAAACCTGATTCTCCTTAAATCGTACCACCTGGGACATCTTAAGCTTCAGATATTGCAGCTTGGAAACAGTGCCCCACTTTAAGGAGCTAAAAGTCTAGTAAAAGAAAGGCAAGATGAGCTGACAGAGAAAGGTGAGGACCATAGAAAGTTTCTTCAGTAACAAGAAAGACCAAGGGGCACCCTCAGAGGAAGATGTCAACATCAGGGCCCCTATATCTAAAGCTTCCAAGAAAAATACAAATTGGTCTCAGGCCATAGAGGTGCTCAAAAAGGACTTTGAAGATAAAATTAGAGAGGTAGAAGAAAAAATGGAAAGAGAAATGAGGGTGATGCAGGAAGACATGAGAACAAAGTCAACAGCTTGAAAAGTCAAATTGCCCAAATGGAAAAGGAGGTACAAAAGCTCTCTGATGAAAATAATTGCCTAAGAATTAGGATTGAACAAATGGAAGCCAGTGACTTTATGAGAAACCAAGACACAATAAAGCAAATCCAAATGAATAAAAAATAGAGGGCAATGTGAAATATCTTCTGGGAAAAACTGCTGACCTGAAAAATAGGTCCAGGAGAGATCATTTGAAAATTATTGGTCTACCTGAAAACCATGATCAAGGAAAGAGCTTAGACACCATCTTCCAAGATATTCTCAAGGAACATTGCCCTGAAATTCTAGAAGAAGAAGCTAAAATAGAAATTGAAAGAATCCACCAATCACCTCCAGAAAGAGATCCCAAAAGGAAAACTCCTAGGAATATTATAGCCAAATTCCAGAGCTCTCAGGTCAAGGAGAAAATATTGCAAGCTGCCAAAAAGAAAGAATTCAAGTACTATGGAGCCACAGTCAGGATAGCACAAGATCTAGCAACTTCTACATTAAAGGACTGGAGGGCATGGAATATGATATTCCAAAGAGCAAAGGAAATGGGATTACAACCAAGAATCACCTACCCAGCAAAACTCAGCATTATCTTTCAGCAGAAAAAATGGGACTTTAATGAAAAAGACTTTCAGATATTTGTGATGAAAAGACCTGAACTGAATGGCAAATTTGACTTTCAGATACAAGACCCTAGAGAACCATAAAAAAAAAAAATTGGAGCTGGGGGACATACCTGGGGTCATACAGTGGGCGACTGTCTTGTGTCTGGGGCTGGGTTTTGGCTGGGATCCCCCTGGGTCCAGGGGTGATGCTTTGTCCACTGTGTCACTTAGCTAGATCATAACATCTTTAGGGTTAAATTGAGGGGTGAAGGGAATTCACTGGGGGAAGGGAAGGGCAGAAGTGAAATCCTACATGAAAGTAGGGAGTAGGGGAAGAGATGGGAGAGGAACAGGACAGTAAGTGAATTTTACACTCGTCAGAAAAGGCTCAAAGATCTTAAACTCATCAGAGCTGCCTCAAGGAGGGACTAACACACACACACACACACACACACACACACACAACTGGGTGGAGTAATCTATTTAATCTGGGCAGTAAATGAGCCTAACACTCATCAAAATTGGCTCAAAGACCTCAATCTCATTAGAATTGGCTCAAGGAGGGAATAATGTACACACTCAGTTGGGTAGAGTAATCCCTCTAACCCTGCAGGAAAATAGGAGGGGAAGGGGATAAAGAGAGAGGGGCAAAAGAAGGACGGGCAGAGTGGGGGAGGGGACAGACAGAAGCAAATCCCTTTTGAAGAGTGATAGGATGAAAGAAGATGGATAATAGAATAAGTATCATGGGGAAGGGAATAGGATGGAAGGGAAACAGTTAACAATAGTAATCATGAAAAAGAGAAAAGGGGGGAAAATTGGACAAAAAATATTTATAGCAACTCTTGGTGGAGGCTAAGAATTGAGAATCAAGGGAATGTCCATCAATTGAGGAATGATGGAAAAAGCTGTGTTCTATGATTGTAGTGGAATGGACTTGTGCTACAGGAAATGACAAACAGGATGATCCCCGAAAAACCTTGAAAACAAATGTTGAAAACTATCCTTATATGTAACTGGAAAATAATAAAATAGTTTTATTTTTTTTTAAAAGATGAGCTAATCAGATGAGAAGTATGAGAGATCTTCCATATGTCAAGAGAAATTGAGTATGGCCCCTAAAACATTGGATTGCCCTGTGGCAAACTTATGAGAGAACATAGACAGGAATGGCACAGGATGGAGACATGGATGGATTATAGTGAGTGTACAAAAGGTAGAGGGAACAGCCATTTCAATACATCATACATGATCGCTCCATTTGGATATTTGAATAACACTAGCTGAAAGTTACACAGTGCTTTAAAGTTTATAAAATCCTTTTCATATAATCATCTCATTTGAATGTGTAAAACAAAATACCAATGCAACTTGAATCTGTGCAAAGAATCCCTGAAACTTGGAAGTTAGTTCCATGAATCTACCAAAGGGTGAAAGAGAACTCTACCTCCATAGTGTAACCTGAAAACATTCAAATAATCACCTGAAAACAGTGTATATGTTCCCTTCATCTAATTAGGTAATCTGCCCAGGTGTTTAGCACCAAGGCATTTCTGCCTTAATTGGAAAAAGTCAAGGATAGAAACTAATTAGTGGTATTAACCCAAAACAAAAGTCTAATGATCGTGAACTACATATCACTATTACAAACATGTCTTTTTATTTGAAGACATTTTCAAAAGGTGAGAAAGAGGAAAGTGGGATTACTTTTTGAAGCTTTCTAATACTGATTCCCAACTTCTCATTCAACCAAAGGTTTCTTATACTCTCTCAAAGGAATTGAGGGGAAAAGTCAAGTAATTAGACAAACAAACAAACAAAAAACACCATGGAATTAATAGGATCATCGATTTGGAGCTGAAAGGGACCTCAGAGGTTATCTAGTCCAACCCCCTCATTTTGCTGATGAGGATACCAAGGCCCTTAGAGTTTAGGGACTTGTCTATGGTCACAAAAAGCACCCAAGGTAATAAGAGGCAGAGCCAAGAGGAAAACCCAGGCTCTCTGAATCTCCCTCTAAGTGTTCTTTCTATCGCATAAAATTGTCAACCATATTATAAGTAATAGATTGTTTTCTCCAAATGCTTTCTGGCAATAGCTGTCTGCATTGTACTAGCAGAGGAGGTGGAAAGCACTTGTGGTTTAAACATTATCATAAATTCACCATTAGCCATTTTATTATTTAAGAAATTTTTCATTAAAAGGTACTAGGAGGGGCAGCTAGGTAGCACAGTGGATAGAGCACTGGCTCTGGATTCAGGAGGACCTGAGTTCAAATCCGGCCTCAGACACTTGACACTTACTAGCTGTGTGACCATGGGCAAGTCACTTAACCCTCATTGCCCCACAAAAAAAAAAAAAGGTACTAGGAGGGGGGCAGCTAGGTGGCGCAGTAGATAGAGCACTGGCCCTGGATTTAGGAGTACCTGAGTTCAAATTCGGCCTCAGACACTTAACACTTACTAGCTATGTGACCCTGGGCAAGTCACTTAACCCCAATCCAATTGTCTCACCAAAAAAAAAAAAAAAAGGTACTAGGATTTGTGTCTTTAAAGCCAAAGCCTCTGACACTTTCGAGAGGGAGCTAGAACTTTCTGACTTTGAAGGACTCAAAATCTCCATGTTGATTGGTTCACATTATAATTTCACAGTTTAATGGCAAATAAATAACATGAGAAAAATCAACATTTCATTCTTTAGAGGGTATTAGGGCTGGGGAGGGGCAGGGATCATATGATCCTTAGCACGGAAAGCAAAGGGACACATTCTAACCAGCCAAGTAAAAGAAACTGGTGGATTAAGAAAATGCTGCTCAACATTGTGTGATGACCGGCTATGACTGACTTAGCTCTTCTCAGCAATACAATGATCCAAAACAGTTCCAAGACTCATGATAGAAAATGGTATCCATATCCAGAGAAAGAACTATGGGGTCGGAATGCAGATAGGAGCATACTATTTTCACTTTTTGGTTTTTTTTCTTTCTCATAATTTTTCCCTTTTGTTCAGTTTCTTCTTTCACAACATGACTAATATAGAAATATGTTTAACGTGATTGCACATGTATAATCTTTTTTTGCGGGGGGGGGGGGGGGCAATGAGGGTGACACAGCTAGTAAGTGTCAAGTGTCTGAGGTCAGATTTTAACTCAGGTCCTCTTGAATCTAGGACCAGTGCTTTATCCACTGCACCACCTAGCTGCCCCTGCACATGTATAATCTTAAAAAAACACTTTGTAAACATTCATTCATTACTTTTAAAATTAAATTCAGTGGAAGGAAGGAAAGAAAGAAAATGCTGTTAGGCACTTGATTCTAGGACTCCTTCATCTTACAATTGTGGAAAATGAGGCCCAGAAAGGTAAAGTAGCTTGATGGACATTACACAGGGAATGAGTGGTTAAGCCAGCATTTAAATTCAGGGATTCTGTCTCCAAATCTAGCACTCTTTTCATTGCCTCTCTTATTATTTAGAGCCTTAACACAAACCTGTTCTGACACTTTTCCAGAAATTGTTCTAATTTTCCTGTGGTATGTGCTATTTCTTTATAAGATCAAATGAAACATTGTAAATATGGGGAGGAGGGAGAGATTTTCAGATAACCAAAAATTATAGAAGTCATCTTTTTTACATACAAGTGACATTGGGGGCAGCTAGGTGACACAGTGGATAGAGCACCGGCCCTGGAGTCAGGAGGACCTGAGTTTAAATACGGCCTCAGACACTTAACACTTACTAGCTGTGTGACCCTGGGCAAGTCACTTAACCCCAATTGCCTCACCAAAAATAACCCCCCCAAAAAAAACAAACAAAAAAACAAAACAAGTGACATGATAATGATCCATAGTTCTTATAACACTGTCAATTGAAGGCTTTATTTCCTACACATAAAGAAAAGCTGGATGGAGTACTGAGCCAGGGCTAAAGCCCAAAGAAGACTCTTTCTCAAGATCAGGATAGTCAAGCCAAAAAAAAAAAGATAGTCAAGGACCCTCACCCTAACTCCCCAAACCCTGGGATCTTTGGACAACACTTAATGTATTCATATGTTTCCCTATTTGCCTGATATTTGAGTATTTATTTTTGTTATTGATGTTTATTTTTAATCTTTTAAATCTAATTCCCTCTGGGTGACCATCAACAAACCAGCTTTCAATTTACTTGAATTTGAACCCCACTAGGCAAGAGATTTGGATTATTTTAAACTGTTTCCTTTCATAATCTTGCAATGTACCTACCCCATTCCAGACCCCTAATGTTTAAATAAATCAATTCTACAGATTTACATGTTGCAGAATTGTCCCTTTATTAAAACAACAACAACACATCTCTACCTTTCTCTCCTAGACTATAAGCTGACTGTGCATTGTGAAAACATCCCTGTGTTCCAGAGATTTGGCCCTCCAGAGGTTAAGGCTTAGAAACAAAAGAGTATAAATAAAAACCTGTGTGTAATGTAATTCTCACAGTAGCCACTATATGAGGTTCTGCAGAGTTTTAAATTCTCTTCTGGCTTGAGAAATGCTAGGCTTTCCTGAATTCATATAGTGCATGGCTCCTGTCTAAGGGTTAAAATAATAGGGTCATTACTGGCCTATTCCCCAGGAATAGGTAAAAGAGACCTGACACAAAATAGCTGCAGCTGTTCTGTGGCCCCATTGCCACACCCCCAGGGAATTCGCTTATTTCTATTTCTCTATAACTCACCTTGATGAAGAAAAGAAAAGAATGAAAGAAAGAAAGACACCTATTTCATTTGGACTGTGTACTAATAATAATTGCCACCAATATTGATTGGCCCTTAGGGATAAGGTTGAATTTTTAAATTGCAAACTGTGAAATCCCAACTGATGCAGTCAGCCTTTAGGTTGTTGCCTATTTATGACATGTACCTATGTTTAACTTAGCTGTGAAAACTGTGAAATTAATATCCACACATTTAGTACAATATGCCAATACACCCTGCTGAAACTCCCAGCTCAGGGGTAAATGCTGGGCTTGGGTTTTAGCCCAGTTGAAATCCTACTGCTAATGATCTACAACTGTATTCCTTTCAGACACCTATGATTGATTATAGTTTCAAGGTGATTCTTCCCCCCCAGAGTTTGGAAGTGATCAAAGTTCTTCCCTTTCTCTTTCAGCATCATTGAAATGGAATGAGTTTTCAGTCTAAGGAATTCTTCATCTCAAGCTGTAAAATTGTTAATGTCACTCTCAAATTAACCTTCCACTTAAAATCTCTTACATGGGAGGCAGAAAACACAATGGTACAAGTTACCTAGAAATGGGCTTCCTTTTTAACAAACCAGAGAGGAAAATTTGACATAAACTTAGACATCATTAGAATGACTAGGGCACATAGAGTAATTGAAACACCTCCCACTATGAGAATTTCAGGTTTGTGTTGAAACGAACCATTGCTTTTCCAAAAAATGCCTTCTATAAATAATACAAGAGTGTCCTTTATTGTAATTTACACAGAAAAGAGAGACAGAATGGAATAGTGGATAATAGAGGGTCAGCCTTGGAGGCAAGAAGACCAGAATTTTAGCTCTGACTCTGACCCAAACTAGCTCTGGGACCATGGACAAGTAAGTCATTTACTTTCTCGGTGATCCCTAATTCTTTAAAACTTTTTGCAAAGAAAATTTCCATACTGGGAGTTCCCACAAATGAAATCTCAAGTCAATTGTTGTTCAGTTGTTTCAGTCCTGACTCTTCATGACCCGATTTGGGGTTTTCTTGGCAAAGATATAGCATGGTTTACCTTTGCCTTCTCCAGCTCATTTTAGAGAATGAGGAAATTAAGGCAAACAGGGTTAGGTGACTTGCCTAGGATCACATAGCTAGTAAATGTCTGAGGCCAAATTTGCACTCAGGTCTTCCTGACTCAAGGGCCAGTGCTCTATCCTCTATGGCACCCAGCTGCTCTACTGCACAATCTAACTCCCTCAACTCAGTACCAAAAACAAACATATAAAAATATCTGTTACACAAGCAATAAATAATTCCCATTCTTGTCTATTAGTGTGCAATAGGCATCAGGGGTCAAGGAATTAGGATAACTTGTATTAATATTTGTCTGGCAATTTCTTTCCCTGTAGTTAACTATGAAAAATAGAGGAACCTTAATCTTCCCTCTCTCCCCTGCTCACTGACCCTCATCTCAGCATACAAATTAAAGCCATTAATTTAAAATAGATTTTGAGACTTTCCTCTATTTTTTTTAGAAGAAGGCAGCTTAGCTAGTCACACTAGCTAAGTATTTCACTAGTAAATACTTAACTGGAGGTCAAGAAGTCAGGAAGAACTGGGACTGAATCCTGCCTCAGACACTTACTAGCCAAGTGACTCTGGATAAGTCACTTAACTTCTCTGTGCCTCAATTTCCAAATCTGAAAAATAAGAAGGTTGGGCTGGATGAGCTTCCATCTCTAAATCTAGAATACTATGATAAGAATTTGTGGGGTTTACCAAGAATTCCATGTAGTTTCACACATGAACTGGTTTTAATGCATGAAACATATTTATGAGCAGAAAAAGTTAAAGCTATACCAAAAACCTTCATTCACAAAATTTGCACTTAGAGTATTCATCATTCTCATTATGGTTTTAGGTTCATTCGGGCAGTCCCCAGTTTGGAAAGTTACAGTTCTCCTGCAACCCCTGCTGCTTTAAGGTTTTTGTGGCTTGCCATTGTTGTTTTATTTTACAAGACCTTTAAGGTGACCTTTCATGGAACTGAGAATATCTAAGAATGGGCATTATTTTACAAATATGAGCCAAGAGTAATGAGCTAAGAAACCTATGGGACTTGAAGATTCACATTTTTTTTAAATGCCAACTTTGCCATTGGTACCCTAATCTTAAATTTGTAAAATTATAAACTAATTGTACCCTTGTTATATCTCTTGATACACCTCTATTATATTATGGGGGCAGCTAAGTAGTAGATAGCAGTAGATAGAGCACTGACCCTGAAGTTGGGAAGACCTGAGTTCAAATATCCCCTCAGAAACTTGTTAGCTGGATAAGTCACTTAACCCCAATTGCCTTAAACATCCAGAGTCATCTCCAGTTGTCCTGCTATATGTCTTGCCTCTGGACCCAGATGGCTCTGGAGGAGAGAGTGAGGCTGGTGACCCTGCATAGCCCTCCCTCACTTAAATCCAGTTCAGTGCAAGTCATAACATTACCCTGATATTATGGTACTCTGTAAGAAGGAAGGACAATAGCTACATTACGGAAGCAAGAAAATTCAGATAAAAGTGCTTTGGCAATTTCTTTTTAAAAAAGAATAAGGTGGGGGCAGCTAGATGGCGCAGTGGATAGAGCACCGGCCCTGGAGTCAGGAGTACCTGAGTTCAAATCCGACCTCAGACACTTAACACTTACTAGCTGTGTGACCCTAGGCAAGTCACTTAATCCCAATTGCCTCACTAAAAAAAAAAAAAAAAGAATAAGGTGGGGCAGCTAGGTAGCGCAATGGATAGAGCACCAGCCCTGGAGTCAGGAGTACCTGAGTTCAAATACGGCCTCAGACACTTAAGACCCTGGGCAAGTCACTTAACCCCAATTGCCTCACTAAAAAAAAGAGTAAGGTAAGAAAGGATAAATAAAAGCTAAAAATGTTCTTTTACAAATGACAATCAAAATCACAAATATCTGTTATGTGGTTATTTTTTCTTATTCTTACCTAAAAATAAAGTAAAGTGGATGAAGATATCAGAACCTAAAGAAGACATGAACCACTAAACTCTCCAAAAAGAACTATCCTATGCTAGGGAAATTGTAGGATTCATTTACTTAAATAGTATGTGGGTTTTTTTTAAATAATTGTATTGTAAATTTTATTTGCATATCCCTTTAAAAAAAAAATTATATGGGCAGCTAAGTGGCGCAGTGGATAAAGCACCAGCCCTGGATTCAGGAGGACCTGAGTTCAAATTTGGTCTCAGATACTTGACACTTACTAGCTGTGTGACCTTGGGCAAGTCACTTAACCCTCATTGCCCCGGAAAAAAAAAATTTATATCATCGCATTTTGGTTTTTCTGCCTGGTAAACCTATAACATTTTCACATCTGGACCTAAAAGATTCATTGCAATAGACAGGTTGAATTATATGGAATTCTGTTGCCATGTGATCCTGTCATTTTGCAAAGGCAAAAGCTCTATCTCCCTAAGCATGCAGCAATTCTATAATAAGCTCCCTTTGGAATGGCTACTTATTGTGAAATATAACTATTATTTTGTTATATAATTTTTTACTTGAAAATAAAGGCACATTGAAATCTCAAATACAGGTTATTTTTTAAAACTAGTCAATCAGAAGATCTCCTTTGGAAGTTAGTTTGCTTTATAATTACATTACACAGACAGGTATAAAAAACATGAAAGGATTAGGTTCTGGGACCTTCCACTTCACAGTCTGGGCTGTCTGGTGTTAGGAGTGATAATTACTGAAAAGTGATATGATGCTGTTATTATTTCAATAAGCATATGCTTACTAATAGTTTTTAAAAGAAGACCAGAAGTATTTATACTTCCCTAAAATTTGGGAATCTAATGGCTTGAATCTGATCTCAGATGCAGAAACGTTCTTAATACTAATGATTGTATGGGGAAGGGATAATTAGAGATATAATTCACCCAACATAAAATAGAAATGGCCAGTGTGTATTATGTGGAAGTTGCTTATAAAATATATTTAGTATAGAGACCCTAATTGACTCATGGGGGCTGGTGGCTAGCACTACTCCCTCTTCTTTACCCAATCACCTTAGCTGTGGTCCATGTTCAGTGCTAAAGGAGCCTTCCTCTAGATACTGGATCAAGCATAATTTTTCTCCCATTCATTAATTCATTAAACGCCACAATTCATTTTTATTTGTATTTTAGGACCAGTTTGTTCATTTGTTCATTTGTTTAGTCGATCCTAGGGTCTCGCCAAAAAGGGGAATCTGAAAAAGAGATATTTAATATGCAACATGAATTAGGTATTTGGCAGATGGTAGCTAGGTAGTGAAGGACATATTATCAGACCTGGAGTCAGGAAGACTCGTCTTTTTGAGTTCAAATCCAGCCTCAAACACTTATCAGCTTGAATGACTTCAAGCAAGTCACTTAACCCTGTTTGCCTCAGTTTCTTCATCTGTAAGATGAACTGGAGAATGGCAAACCACTCCAGTTTCTTTGCCAAGAAAACCCCATATAGGGGTCCCAAAGAGTTGGACACAACTGAAATTACTGAACAATAGGGGACAGATAGTTAATCCTCCTAATCAGAAAAATAAAATGTTATCATAGAAAGAATTACAGTGCATATTAGCAACATTATTAGAATAGCATTAAGTAACAAGTTATAGGGGCAGCTAGGTGGCACAGTGGATAAAGCACTGGCCCTGGATTCAGGAGTATCTGAATTCAAATCCAGCTTCAGACACTTGACACTTACTAGCTGTGTGACCCTGGGCAAGTCACTTAACCCCCCATAGCCCTGCAAAAAAAAAAAAAGTAACGAGTTATAACTGCAGGTACAATTAGTTGGGAGGCTTAAAATATTAGCATATAGTACTATGCTGCCAGTTAGGCATTCCTCATTACACCTCCACACTAGAAACTGTGGGATCAAACAACCAAGCTTGACGTTTTTTCTGGTAGCTGAACTCCCTGATGCAGAAGGTTCACCTGCCTTCAGTCAGTGGGACTTCATGGGATAGTACTACAGCCTGGTGTCAGTGGCTGCTGCTGCTGCAAGGTATCCTAAATGTGTCATCAGGATAGTCATTTGCTAAGATCAGGAAAGAACAAAGACAAAGAGAGGCAAAGACAGCCAAGGTCCTCAGTGAAATCTCTCCTGAAGTCCCTCCATGTACCTGCCATGAAAGCAGGATCACCATTACAGGAGAATAAACAAGGACCTTGTCCTCCCCAACCTTCACTGGAATCACATCTTACCCTTAGAGAGCCACAACTAAGAAACCAGTCAGATGCTCCCTCTTCTTTTAAAAAGCCAACAGTCAGAGGCAGCAGCTAGGTGGCGCAGTGGATAGAGCACAGGCCCTGGAGTCAGGAGGACCTGAGTTCAAATCTGGCCTCAGACACTTAACACTTACTAGCTGTGTGACCCTGGGCAAGTCACTTAACCCCAATTGCCTAAAAAAAAAAAAAAGCCAACAGCCTTTCGAGTCCAACAGCCAATTAGGAGACCCTCTGACATCCCACAATGAAAGACCCTCAGTCACACCTGGCCAAAAGTATGATCCCCCAACCTTCTGTGGTTCCACAAACTAAAACCAGGCAGAACAGATTATGCAAACTCCAACAAATGTCCCAAATAAATATTCCCCCATATTCCATAAATCATGGATTTCTCTCACACAACTCTGATGAACAAAAGCACAATTAGCAACTATTTCCCACTGGGTGACTTGGAATCTACTAACACAGAATAATCCCAAGTTTTTAGCATAGAAGTGATGTTAGTAGTTGCTTCCATTTCGTTTCCTCTATTTTCTTACTTATAACAGGATTGGAATAGTCACATACAAAAGGAATAAAAATTTACTGAAATCTGCAAGGTGACTCAAAAGTGTCATAGTTTACCATAAGAGTATCAAATTGGCACAATCCCTGAGCCAGGCCTAAAAAGAAACTGGCAAAGAAAAAGCAGTCAATTTTTCGACTACTTTTAATTTTTTTTCAGACTTTCTCAGGAATCGGCATGAATGGAAAATTTTTCAGGATTCACTTGTCAGCCATATTTTATCCTGATCAACAGTGCCAGAAAGTATCATTCTGATAAATGCCCATCTGTCTGTTCTGATCATGCACTGTTGTGCTAAAGGCACAGCTTCAATTGTGAGGTCAAAGAAATAATACCACCAACAATCACTCCCTACTCCCTATTCCAAGAGTAGGGTCAAGATGACCCTAAGTAGACTGAGACTAGATGCCTTCTGTAGTACCTTCCAACATTAAAATTATAAGATTCCAAAATTTGAAGAAAGCTAAATTAATTTGCCTCTCTTCATTATTTTCCATTGTTAATAGCAACAGACATAAAATGGAAGAACTTGTCTTTTTGATCATGGCTTCAGCACTCCTGATGGCCACCAGGTAGTAAAATCTCTTTTAGCTCAGTGCTACGGAAAGGAAGAAAAAGGGGTGGGTTGTTACCAGATGGGCTGAAAGGGAAGGGAGGCCCCCTGGAATAATGAAAAGAGTACTATTTGGAGAGTCAGAGCACCCAAGTTCAAATTTCAGCTGTTACTATTTGGGTGAATTGGGGCAAGTTACTCAGTTTCATCATTTGTAAAATGAGACAGTTAAGGGGCAGCTAGGTGGTGCAGTGGATAAAGCACTAGCCCTGGATTCTGGAGGTATTTGGCAGATGGTAGCTAGGTAGTGAAGGACATATTATCAGACCTGGAGTCAGGAAGACTCGTCTTTTTGAGTTCAAATCCAGCCTCAAACACTTATCAGCTTGAATGACTTCAAATGAATTCAAATTTGGCCTCAGACACTTGACACTTACTAGCTGTGTGACCCTGGGCAAGTCACTTAGTCCTCATTGCCCTGCCCCTCCCCCCCCCAAAATGAGGTAGTTAAAATCAACTCTAAGGTTTCTTCTAGCTCTAAACCTTATTGAATACAGTCAAGGTAAAAGGAGGAGATTTCAAGAAAGAAGGTAATTTAAGAAAAATAATTTTTTGCAGACAGCAAAGATTCAGGCATCTAATTTGGTAACTCAAATTTTTTAGACCATTTCAGTTCTAATTCAGCTAAAAAAAGGTCCTAACCAGGATGAATGGTGAGGACACTACTTAGGATGAGATATTAATGAGATGATCCCTAAGGTTCATTAAGAGAGGCAAAGACCTCAAAATTCAAAAATATTTCAGAGGTCTAGTAACTACTACAAACACCTAACCCAATGCATGAATTGCCCTTTATAACATAAAGGTCCATGTAGTCAAAGCTATGGTTTCTCCGGTAGCAATGTATGGCTGTGAGAACTGGACCAGAAGGAAAGCTGAGTGGCCACAAAATCAAGGCTTTTAAATTGTGGTGCTGGAAACAACTTTTGAGAGTCCCTTGGATAGCAAGGAGATCAAATTAGTGACTACTTAAAGAAATTAATTCAGGCTATTCCCTGGAAAGTTAAATACTGGAGCTGAAATGAGAAGACAGAACTCACTGGAAAAGATCCTGATATTGGAGAAGATTGAGAGCAACAGAAAAAGGAGATGGCAGAGGATGAGATGGAGAGATAGTGTCATGGAAGCAATGAACATGAACTTGGACAGACTTTGAGAGATATCGGAAGATAGAAGGGCCTGGCATGCTAAGGTCTATGGGGTCACAAAGACTCCAACATGACTAAATGACTGAGACAACAAGAAGAAGCAGCTCTGGTTGAAAGTCTCAAGTGATAGAATAATTTGTGACTTCTCAGAACAACAATAGACAGCACTGGGGTTTGCAAAGGACTTTGCCAATATTATCTCACTTTATCTTCACAGCAACCTGGAATGTAGGTGCTTTGTTATCTCTACTTTACAGAGAAGGAAGCTGAGCCTCTGAGAGATTTAGTTATTTGCCCAAGATCACATAGCTAGTAAATGTAGGAGACAAAATTTGAATCCAAGTCTTCCTGATTCCAAGTGCAGCGTTCCATCCCCTGTGCCACCTAACTGACTCATGCCAGAGAAAAGCCTCTGGGCCCTTATCCTATTGAGACCATAAATATTACAGAAGACCAACCCCATAGGATATCTAGAGGAACATCATGGACCACTCTTTTAAAAGTCTTGGTAGAAAAGAATTTTTAAATCTACTCAGAATTCCTGCCAGATCTCAATTTTTTTTTTACATATCTGCTTTCTACAAGAAGTAAAATAAGCCTTATCTTATATTTTCAGATAAATATAAACAATGTGATTATCTTATTAGAAGGGAAATCCCCCTTCTAAATTTTCTTTAAAGTGAATCCAGGCACTGAACTGACAATGAACATAGGAAGGAAAGGTAATTTTTTTAAAAAAAGATATTCCCATAAATAGTCCTCCTAAATTTAGTTTAGATACCATCATGTTATTATCTATGAAAAATTTTAAGTGAATTATATGTCATGTTATCTAAATTATTGAAACCCAAAACTATAAATAAAAACAGTTAAGGGTCGGCTAGGTGGCGCAGTGGGTAAAGTACCGGCCCTGGACTCAGGAGTACCTGAGTTCAAATCCAGCCTCAGACACTACACTAGCTGTGTGACCTTGGGCAAGTCACTTAACCCCCATTGCCCCACACAAAACAAAAAACAAACACCCTTAGCTTTAACATTCTATGACTCCATGAAATAGCAATTGATAACAGAACAGTTTTAAAAATAAAGGTTAGGGGGGCAGCTAGATGGCGCAGTGGTTAAAGCACCGGCCCTGGACTCAGGAGTACCTGAGTTCAAATCCGGCCTCAGACACTTGACATTTACTAGCTGTGTGACCGTGGGCAAGTCACTTAACCCCCATTGCCTAAAAAAAAAAAAAAGACAAAAAAAATAAAGGTTAAATCTATGAAAAAGTGAATGTATTCATAGACTATATTTAAATTTTTTCTAAAAAACAAAACTTCCTAAAACAGTAGCAATTATGATATGAGTGGCATTTTTGTTTTAACAACATCAAAAATGGCTACATATTTTTCTGAATATTTACTGCTTCAGTAATTTGATACCTGACTTCTTTCCTTGTGAAACAGCGCCACCTATAGGCCATAATAGTCACACAGAACTGATGAAAATAAAATGTAGTTTTTCTAGTGATTTGGGTTAATCTATAGACAACCTCACCTATTCTCCCTTGGCAAGCACACATGAGACAGTTGATCAGTATTAAGATCAAAGTGTATGGTGGTGGAACAAATAAAGCTGACAGTTCTTTAGGATATGAAATCTCTGTCCTCGGTGAACCTCAGTAATCCTATGGATAAACTGAATTTACCAACTACATACAGCACAATTACACAGAGGTCCTCTATGTCTAGTCATAAAATGAAGACCTAAGAGGAAAGGACACCCGATTTAATCTGCTTTATAAAATGACATATGTGTATTTATTAATTGTATGGCAGTAGAATATGTTACTTGAGAGCAGAGACTGCTTCACTTGTATTTCTATACCTAGCACCTAGAACAGTGCATGGCATGGAGTAGGCACTTAATAAATGATTGTTCATTGATGCTCCATTTTTTTTTTTTGCAGGGCAATGGGGTTTAAGTGACTTGCCCAGGGTCACACAGCTAGTAAGTGTCTGAGGCTGGGTTTGAACTCAGGTCCTCCTGAATCCAAGGCTAGTACCTTATCCATTGTGCCACCTAGCTGCCCCCGATGCTCCATTTTTAAGGTACTGTCACTTCTTTTCTAATTTTCAAATTTTTTCAATAGCATAACATTATATGCATATGTTATACATATCATACATTTTCTTAAGAATATTATTTATTATTATTTATTGCTAAATAATATATTATTAACTATTTATTGATTGATATTGCATGTTTATTGATTATTATTTTATTTTTATTTATTCTTTATTATTAAGGATTACACTGAACTTTAACATGAATAATGATATAAGGGGAAATACTTGTTTTGCTTAGATCAGAGAGCAGAACAAGAACCAATGGGGGACAATTTGTAAAAAGCATATTTCAGTTCATTTAACACCCTCAAAGTGCTAAAACTCCATGGTCACTTCTAGGGACATCTGTGCTTAGTTGCTAGGATGACAGCTGGGGAAGAGGGATGCATCAAAAAACTGAACCAGGAAGAGCTTCTCACTCAATAGCCTTTTTTTCGCAGGGCAATGAGGGTTAAATGACCTAGCCAGGGTCACACAGCTAGTAAGTGTCAAGTATCTGAAGCCAGATTTTAACTCAGGTCCTCCTAAATCCAGGGCTGGTGCTTTATCCACTGTGCGACTAGCTGCCCCCAATAGAGTTTAAAGAGAGAAAGACAACATCAACAACTTTCTGACTCCCTTCTCCCTCTTTCTAGAATACATAGCATGGTACTCTATCAATAGACCTTTCCTGTGATGAAATGAGGGGCAACTCTCATTCAGCGCCAATGATGGCTGCTTACATGTGGTGGATAGAGCATGTGTTGCTTAGGTGAGTCTGAACCTAGTACCTACCTGCCTCTTCTGCTTTGTGTTTCTTTTCCTGAGCATAAGTGACCAGACAATAATGGGAAATGGACTCTTCCAGAGTATCTACTTTGGATGTTCAGAAATTCCTGAGTTCCTCAGTTGGTTCTAACAGCACAGCAGGATGAACCTCCTGTAGCTTCTACAATGCTTATCAGAAAAGAAGATGCCCACAGTCAGGAGGGTGAGCCTTGCCTGGAGAGAGGGGCTTTGAAGGAGTTGTTGGAGCTGTATAAACCCATGGTGAAGGTAAAAATGATTTTTCAGAAGTCCTGCATGTTCTGATATTTTTAAGGTGGCATAGATTCCTGTTTCATATTTTGAGTTTTTGTTAATGAGTGCTTAAAAGCATTTTGTGTTCTAAGGATTTTTGTGTGAGACGTAAATAAATAGCTGTTCTATACTTGATCTTCATTGTGCTAAACTGAATATCTACTCTTTGGGAGAGACCTTAGCTATTAATCAAACCTAAGATTTTACTTGAGGTAGGGACAAAAAGAGCCCAAAAAGGGGCAGCTAGGTGGTGCAGTGGATAGAGCACTGGCCCTGGATTCAGGAGGACCCGAGTTCAAATCCAGCCTCAGACACAATTACTAGCTGTGTGACCCTGGGGAAGTCACTTAACCCCAATTGCCTCACCAAAAAAAAAAAAAAAAAAGAGCCAAAAAAAGATGAGAAAAGGTCTGACTCTACTCTAAAGACCAGGCTCCCCTTGGCATGTACCCAATAATGAACCCTTGAGCCAAAATCTGAAAGGGCTCTTAGTGAAAAGGGTGCCCTGCAGCAGTATCTGCTCTTACTCTCAAAATATAGCTTGTTTCATAAAATTCTTTAGCTGAGATAGTCTTATATGATAGATATATACCAGTCATGCCCTATTCCAGCTCGGCAGCTACTGTGCAGAAATGTTGTAGAGGGGATTCATAAATCAAAGGTTAAACATTTGATACATATTTAGCCACCAGGTGGCATTGCCAGCCACTATTCCAATCCTATTTATCACAAAAGGACTTTGGAAATTTCCACACTCCTCTGGATGGTTATGCTCACTACCTATTGGGGGTGAATGTTAAGGAAGTCCTAACCTCTCTATATTTCTCAGAGAATGGGTTATCTTTTATCCACCAGTTTCACTTCTCCTTGAGAGGTCGACCAACTCATACATTTAAGGAATGTGGTTGGTATCATTCCCTAATCAGAATGACTTTGAGCCTCCACCTACCGGAAAACCTTCCCTTATCTATGATATCTGCTATTTCACTAAGTACTAATCAACAGACTTTGGCATAATGGAATGAACAAACAGGCATTCTAGAATACTATATATGTGACCTGGTTGAAGACCCAGCAAAAGAGATGGAGCAATTAGATAAGTAGGAAACCAGGAGAGAATAGTGTCTACAAAACCTTAAGAAAAAAAAAGCATCAAGAAGAGAATGATCAACAGTGTCAAAGGCTGCACAGGGGTCAAGAAGGATGAGGATTGGGGCAGCTAGGTGGCGAAGCGGATAAAGCACCGGCCCTGGATTCAGGAGGACCTCAGTTCAAATCCGACCGCAGACACTTAACATTTACTAGCTGTATGACCCTGGGCAAGTCACTTTATTCCAATTGCCTCACCAAAAAACAAAACAACAACAACAACAACAACAAAAAGTTTTTAAAAAAAAGGATGAGGATCTAGAAAAGGCTATTAGATTTGGCAATTAAGAGGTAATTGGTAAAAAAGAAAAGAAAGAAAAAAAAAGAGGTAATGGGTAATTTTGGAAAGAGCAATTTTGGTAGAATGATGATGGGGTTTTTTTGGCTTTGTTTTGGGTTTTTTTTTGCAGGGCAATTTTGATTAAGTGACTTTCCCAGGGTCACACAGCCAGTAAGTGTTAAGTGTCTGAGGTCAGATTTGAACTCAGGTCCTCCTGAATCCAGGGCCGGTGTTCTATCCACTGCACCACCTAGCTGCCCCTGAACGATGATGTTTGAAGTTGGATTGTATGAGGTTAGGAGATGTAGATGGCCTTTTCAAGGAATTTGGCCATAAAAGGCAGAAAGAGATAGAGGAAAGTAGTTAGTGGAGATGGAAGGATCTCCAAGGGAGGGGCTTTTTTGAAGATTAGGAGAGATATGGATGGACAGGTTTGTTGGCAATAGGGAAGGAAGGCAGTAGACAGGGAGAAAATGAAAATAAAGAAGAGTAGGGACTACAGAAGGGGCAAATTGTTGGAGGAGACAGGTTGGAATGGAATTGTTTGAGTAGGTGGAGAGGTAGGCCTTGGTAAAAACAAGGCCACCTTTTCATATGAAACAGAGGTAAAGGAGAAGATAGTAGCAGAAGGCATATGAATGATATGAGATAAGGAAGAAATGAGAAGAGGGAGCTCAAGGCAAATGACCTAAATTTTTTTCTGTTAAATATGAGGCAACATTCTAGGTGCTCTTTTTGCAAAGAAAACTGAGGGATCTAGTGAGCTATCACTATCTGGTATCCTTGTCTAGATATTAGGGAAATATATTCATCATAGACCAATCGATTTCAAATGGATATTTCTAAGTATTTTCTCTGTGTATATGTGTGATATCATGGTCTCAGGTGAAAATCACAGCACAAGAGGAAGCTGGGTGGTGCAGTGGATAAAGCACCAGCCCTGGATTCAGGAGGACCTGAGTTCAAATCCAACATCAGATCATTGACACTTACTAGCTGTGTGACCTTGGGCAAGTCGCTTAACCCTCATTGCCCTGCCCCCCCCCAAAAAAAAAAAGAAAATCGTAGCACAAATACATGTTTTGGGCTTTGAAGAAAGGTGACTTCTGGGTTTTTGCTTCAAGTTTTCATGAACTCAACTTTAGTTCAGGAGGGCTTCCTGTGCCTTTAAATTGTAGAAAGCATACCCCAAGTCATTTCCCACCCTCTTCTTGATTGGGATTTGAATCAGCAAAAGATACTTTAAAAAAAAAATTGGTCACTGAGATTCTGCTTTTCCACAAATGTGTGTTTATTTTGCTGTGTTCCTGTTTTGTCTGTGCCTTTCTGTGCAGTCATTTTGTCCTAGCTTTTTGTGCATTTTAAGGATTTTGTTTTTATAATAGAAACTAAGAATAACAAAAACAGTACATCAAAAGAGACTCCCTTAGAGGAAGACCTAACTAAGCCAGGAAAAACAGAAAATTAAAAAAAAAAACAATTAGATCATCTAACCATATCTCTCCTCTATGTAAGATTGCTACTCAGGATAACACAGTTTCTATTAGACAACACAAACCTTTCAACCCCTTTGATCTCTCCATTTAGAGAACTAACATCCCTAGATTTGATGAGGAGCCCCTATCAGTGATAGATCATGTCAAAGCTCGATTTAAATATTTATTTGAATTAATATAATTAATTGAATATGTTTTCTATAGCTATATTTAACTTAATGTGTTTAATTTAATTAATATATTTAAAGCTCTATACAATTCTACTTGAGGAGGTATAACTGATTTAATGATGACTTCTCTCCAGGAGGAAAAGATAAGCCATCATAGAAGCAGCAATGAGTTGATTGCAGTAGAAGGGGTACCCCCCCACCTTAGTAGTCTCCCCAGTTGGTCTTTATAGGACCCACATTGGAATGCCAACAATCTAGATGATTACAGAAGCAGCAGCAGCAGGAAGAGAAGGAGGAGGAAGAGAAGAAAGTTCAATACAGTGAAGATAATCCAGAATACAGTTGAAATATAGTGAATGTCAGAATTGAGTCAAATTTATAAGAAAATGAGTCATTCCCCAATTGATAAGTGATCAAAGGATATGAACAGTGTTAATATAAATATATGGATCAGGGGCAGCTAGGTGGTGTAGTAGATAAAGCACTCGCTGTGGATTCAAGAGGACCTGGTTGAAGAAGTTCAAATCTGGCCTCAGACACTTGACACTTACTAGCTGTGTGACCCTGGGCAACTCACTTAACCCCCATTGCCAGAAAAACAAAAGTGGGGAGGGGGGCAGCTAGGTGGATCTAGCACCAGGCCTGGAGACAGGAAGACTAATCTTCCTGGGTTCAAATCTACCTTCATGTTGGGGGGACTTTCAACTTGGATGGGGGAAAGGAGCTAGCTCACCCAAAGAATTGGAGGCTCATCATGAATTTTGTAAAATAAAAAAAGATTTATTAGGAGAGAAGAATATATGTCCTGGAACAGATCACCATAGTGACTGTCCCACTGGAGTAAGAGAAGACTTGGTCTTTTCTATCTTTACAAAACAAAAGAGAGGGAAGGGCAAGATAATTGTGAGGGGATCTTTGAATTGGGTATCAGTAAGATAAGAAGCATCCATCCATATCCTGCATATCATTTTGCAGACCTTGATATTGCTTATCAGTTTACCAGGGTCATTCTCAGCCACACCTTATTCCTCAGGTGCTTTTCCATTGGGAAAGTTTTTTTTTTCCCACTGGGAAAGTTTTAAGGCTTCCTTGGGGGTTGGGAACTTTAAGTTTCTTGGGGTCCCACTGCATTCCCACAACACTCAGACACTTACTAACTGAACCCTGGGCAAGTCACTGAATCCTGTTTGCCTCAGTTTCCTCATTTATAAAATGAGCTGAAGGGGCAGCTAGGTGGCACAGTGGATAGAGCATTGGCTATGGATTCAGGAGGACCTGAGTTCAAATCCAGCCTCAGACACTTAACACTTACTAGCTATGTGACCCTGGGCAAGTCACTTTATCCCAATTGCCTCACCAAAATAAAAAAATATATATAAATAAAATAAAATAAAATGAGCTGAAGAAGGAACCATGCACACCTAACACAACTGAACAACAATATATCTCTTAAAAATCTGAATGAAACTATATATAAAATTGCTCTATGTTGACATAAGAAAGTTATGAGTTTTTTCATGATTTGATGTCTGTTGCTGTTATTTAAGCACAAAATATTAATCCATTAGATTATTATTGTTGTGAGCCTGATGGAGAAGGCTAAAAGGGGTTAACAGATAAACTTGATGTGGGATGGAATTTGGGGTCAGATTGACAATGAGTTGTCCCAAAAGAATTACAAGGCTCAGTGACTCAGTCTCCCAAGTTTTATTGCAATGCTGTGAGTGATCATAGGGAGAGAACCAGAAAAGTGGAAAGGTATCTCTCAAATAGTGAAAGAAAAGACAGTTATATTTATAGTATAGATAAATTGATTATCATTCTCTTTATAATAATCACCACCTAGGGGTGTTACAAGGGAGGGCTTACCCTAATTTGGAGTTCCTGGGGTCCTAAGCCAACCCCCAGGTGGGTACCTTTTTCAGTGGAGGTGTGTTTTGGGGGTTTACATGTTATAAGGTGAATCTGGGGGCAAATTTGGCCTTTTCCACACATGTCTCTTTCTGATTCCCATGGCTAGTTTCAAAATATAATCATTTTTCTTTAGGATTTGTATACCCTTGTCATTTCCTTTATTGTTATTTGACCTGACCCATTTTTATGGGTACTGATCACTGTGGGTACAAGAACCTGGTAAGTTATCCATTAACTGGGGTCTAACTCCCTTTTGGAGCTAATATCTGAATTAAAGCTTGGGTCTTAGGTTTTTCTGGTAACCCTTTTTTGCCTCCTACATCATTCCCCCCTTTTCATATACCCTGGGAAAAAGGACGAAGATCATCTCTTCTGTTACTGCTTCCTGCTGAGTGGGGGCGAAGTAGGAGCCCACAGGGGGTTTATGAATTGAGGGAGATGTAGGAACTAGTGTTACAAATGCAAGAACCACAACACAAAACACAAATGATTTACAAACAGACCAAGGGGCACTATTATTTTCTAGTTACATGTAGAGATAGTTTTTAACATTTGTTTTTATAAGATTTCTAGTTCCAAATTTTTCTCCCTCCCTCCCCTCCCTCCCCCCTCCCCAAAACAGCAAGTAATCTGATATAGGTTATATATGTACAATCACATTAAACATATTTCTGCATTAGTCATTCTGTGAAAGAAGAATCAGAACAAAAGGGAAAAACAAAAAAAAACAAAAACAAAAAAAGTAGAGATAGTATGGTTCAAACTCCCTCTAGATTCCACAGTTCTTTTTTCTGGATTTAGAGAGCATTTTCCATCATGAACCCTTTGGAACTATCTTGGACCATTGTATTGCAGAGAAGAGTCAAGTCTATCACAGTTGATCAAAACACAATGTTGTTGATACTGTGTACAATGTTCTCCTGGTTCTGCTCATCTCACTCAGCATCAGTTCATGTAAGTCCTTCCAGGTTTCTCTGAAATCTGCCTGCTCATTGTTTCATACAGCACAATAGTATTCCATTACATTCATATACCACAATGTGTTCAGCCACTCCCCAGTTGATGGGAAGCCCCTCAATTTCCAATTCCTTGCCACCACAAAAAGAGCAGCTATAAATATTTTTGTATATGTGGGTCTTTTTCCCTTTCTTATGATCTCTTTGGGAAAAAGACTTAATAGGCCTCACAATCAATTTGATCAATTAAACCCACTCCCCACATCAAACCAAGTCAAGAAGCATTTATTAAGGACAGATACTGTGCTAAGAAAGGCAAAAAGACCCATCTTTTGTGCTCACAGGATGAATTGGAAATAATCAATAGAGGGGACAGCTAGATGGCACAGTGGATAGAGCCCCGGCCCTGGATTCAGGAGGACCTGAGTTCGAAACTGGCTTCAGACACTCAACACTAGCTATGTGACCCTGGGCAAGTCACTTAACCCCAATTGCCTCACCAAAAAAAAAAATAATAATAATCAATAGAGAGAAGGCACTAGGAATATAGAATCAGAAAAGGTTTCTTGTAAAAGGTGGGATTTGGGACTGACACTTGAAAGAAGCCTAGGCAGAAGTGAGAAGGGAGAGAATTCCAGACATGTAAGACAGACAGCAAAATTTCCCAGAGTTGGGAGGTTGGCAATCTTTTGTGAGGAATAGCAGAAGGTCAGTGTCACTGGATGAGAATATGTGAAATGGAGTAAAGTGTAAGGAAACTGGAAAGATAAGAATGAGCCAGTTTATAAAGGTCTTTAAATGCCAAACAGAGGATTTTGTATTTGACATTGGAGCCAATAAGGAGCCACTGGAGTTTACTGAATAAAGAAATGACATGGTCAAAGCTGCATTTTAAAAGAAAGATCAAGGGGACAGGTAGGTGGCCCAGTGGATAAAGCACCGGCCCAGGAGTCAGGAGGACTTGAGTTCAAATTCGGCCTCAGACACTTGACACTTACTAGCTGTGTGATTCTGGGCAAGTCACTTAACCCCAATTGCCTCACCAGAAGAAAGAAAGAAAGAAAGAAAGAAAGAAAGAAAGAAAGAAAGAAAGAAAGAAAGAAAGAAAGAAAGAAAGAAAGAAAGAAAGAAAGAAAGAAAGAAAGAAAGAAAGAAAGAAAGAAAGAAAGAAAGATCAATTTGATAGCTGAGTTGAGATTGGGTGGCAGTGGAGACTTGAAGGTTAACAAGAGGCTTATTGAAATACTCCAGGTATAAGGTGATGAAGAATTATAACAGAGTCATGGCAGTGCCAGAGAAGTTTTTAGTTGTTTAGTCATTTCAATACCGTCCAACTCTTTGTGACTCCATTTGGACTTTTCTATAGACTATCCAACTAGTTCCCCCTCAGGGTTACATAAAGGTATAATAGCTCAAATTTAGAACTATGACCAAAGGGATATGGGACTGTGCATACCCTTTGACCCAGTAATACCACTACAAGGTCTGTATCCCAAAGAGACTTAAGTGGACCGATACTGAGTGAAGTCAGCAGAACCAGGAGAACATTGTACACAGTAACAGCAACATTGTGTTTTGATCAACTGTGATAGACTTGACTCTTCTCAGCAATACAATGGTCCAAGATAATTCCAAAGGACTCATGATGGAAAATGCTCTCCACATCTAGAAAAAAAAATTGTGGATTCTGAATGCAGATTGAACCATACTGCTTCTACTTTTTTGTTGTTTTTTTTTCTCTTTTTTGAAGTTTTTCCTTTTTGTTCTGATTCTTCTTTTACAACATGACTAATGCAGAAATGTGTTTAATGTAATTGTGTGTATATATATATGTATATGTGTGTGTGTATATATATATATATATATATATAT
The DNA here is from genome assembly GCF_019393635.1 of Dromiciops gliroides. Classification (NCBI taxonomy): domain Eukaryota; kingdom Metazoa; phylum Chordata; class Mammalia; order Microbiotheria; family Microbiotheriidae; genus Dromiciops; species Dromiciops gliroides. The sequence goes on along the minus strand of NC_057863.1, from coordinate 270,447,713 downwards.
ATATATATATATACTATATCAGATTGCTTTATGTCTTGAGGAGAGGGGAGGGAAGGGAGAAAAATTTGGAACTAAAAATCTTATGAAAACAAATGTTGAAAACTATTTTTACATGTAACTGGAAAATAATAAAATACTTTTATGATTTAAAGAAAAAAAAGATATAATAGCTCAATAGACTGGTTCAGGCATTCAAAGATCACATTATGTAATGGAAATCCTTTTGGATAGTTTCCAAATATGGTTTACCTTCTCTTCCCAGTAATGTATAGTATCCATTTATTGCCTTTGCTCCATCATGCTCTCTACTTTCAGTTCCTCTCCATCATCACCACAATTTTCCCCCTCATGACTCACAACAACCCTGCCTGTGTCTGCAAAAGATGTTACTACATACCTTGAAATTATCTTCATTGCAAATTTTTTGGGTTGTTTTTTGTTTTTGTTTTGTCAAGATATCAGGAGACAGCCCGTTTTCCAGAGCTAAAGCCCAGTAAGCAGGCTGTGCCCTGAGCTTGGTATAACAGCAATCCTTTGTGCTTACCTTCTGGAACTGATGGTCTATGAACTCGGGCAAGCACCAACAGGCTTTGCTATGAATAGACTTTTTGACACTAGATAACCTTGCCACACTGTTGCTGTTGTTCCTCCACCACTGTTGATGCACTATACCGTTTGACTCTTTGTCTAGCCAAAAATATATATGTCATGGGGAAATAGGTTGGTGGGAGGTCCTTAGGTATTCTTTAAAGAATAATATCCTCTCATACACAAATCCAATTAGAATAAAATAATCTTTTATTTAAGCACTAGAGAAAGGAAACCTCAAGATGGATCTCAAGGGGATATAGTTCCAGAGGCATGATTCTCTGAGATACCTATCTCCCCCAAAAGGAGAAAGGCAAAAACTTTTATAGATGGCAGATGGGGTGATCACCACCTGACAATGGAAAGTTCCCTTTGGGGGTGGAGAAAGCTTGAGTGAAGGCTTGAATGAAAGGACTTCTGGAGTTCTCTCTGTCCCTTTGGTGACACTAAGACAGCAGCCATGCCTAATAGGAAGATCTCCCTGAGGGGTGGGGTGACTGGTCTTTAGGTGTGTCCGTCCTTTGGTTTAGCTTCCCAAGGAGAAGGTTCCCTAAATTCCCCCAGAAAACTTCTGAGGTACCCCAGGCCTATAAATCAAGATTCAACCACACTAAAGTGGGTCCCCCCCACTAGTGGGGGGCCCCAGCACACATGTCTAATTTGCCTCCTTGCTTGCAATCCATTTCCCTCACTTTGAAATTACACTTCTGATTCCTGAGCCTCCTGTCTCTAGTTGGCTCTGTTCAGCTCTGGCCATCCACAGGTTAGAGCCCTGGTTGACAATTTATGCTTATCATTGGCACTGTAAGATAAGATGACCAAGAGTCCTTGTGAAAATAAGATAACCTAGAGTCCTTCTTATTATCCTTGGACAGAAGAACATAATTCCTTTTTTGGCCTCTCCAAAATGAACCTGGGAGTTCATCCTTCTACTTAGTTAAAATTTCCCTTTTGTCTTCTAGTTTCACTTGTTTCAAGAATATTAGAGTTCCTTTCTTTCAGTAACATAGATAAATGTGTTGGTCACTGGAAAAATATCTCTCATTTAGACTATCAACCGTTAAAAATTATGAACAATCTAAAAATGATGATTCATCTGATCTGACCAGTTACATCTGTAACAAAGTTGTGACTGTTACTACACTACAGTACTGTACAGTCACCCAGAGACCAACAAGAGTGATTCCCCCCCCCCCCCAAGCTGTGGCAAATTGCAACTAAGCCTAAGAGCAGTCCGAAAAGAGAATAGTCACAAAAGCAGTTTGAGTCATAACAGACAGTCACATGCTGAGCTTCTTCCTGTCTGTAATCAAATTTGTAATATCTCAACTTGTGCAAACCTGTACTTGGTGACTGAAACACTGGATTTGGTTATTCCCCTCCATGTCCCAAAGATATTTCAATCTATCTGACTAATTACTAATAGGACTTGTTTTGATGACTCAAGAAAAGGATCTGATCAACTGAAGCTTAAGTTCTTTCTCTGGCTTTGTCTGTCAGAGAAATTAGAAAAAGGGCTCTCGGGGCAGCTAGGTGGTGCAGTGGATAGAGCACCGGCCCTGGAGTCAGGAGGACCTGAGTTCAAGTATGACCTCAGACACTTAACACTTACTAGCTGTGTGACCCTGGGCAAGTCACTTAACCCCAATTGCCTCACCAAAAAAAAAAAAAAAGAAAGAAAGAAAAAGGGCTCTCTCTCCAAATTTTGGCACTTCAGGGAAGCTTTTTTTCTGCATATTCACAAAAGAATGAAGAAGCTGAAAAACTTATTGTAACTGCTAGTCCTTGACTTAGGCTGTGGATCTATTTCTCTTATCTGTTTATCTTGTCTATATTATGATAGAGGCTCAAGATTCAAGGGTTGTCACCAGATAATAAATTCTTTGGCCATGGAAACCCATGAAACTGTGAGAAAATATTAATAATGAATTTCTTGGGGACCCAGAGACCCGGTTTTTGTTGCTTTCTCCCCCTCACCCCAGAAAGTTGAGTCCTTGACTGGGATGAGCCCAGATGAACAAAAGAAATGGAGATAGACTCTTTTGTCTAGCTAAATTGAGCTGATGGGATTAAACCACACCTAAGACTGGACTTCACCCTTTACCCAAATGTCTCTCCCATTATGCCATCTTCAGGTAGAGCTCCTTTTAATTTGGACCACCCTCAGGTCATATCAACCAATGGAATTGAATGATGCTAACCAATTAGCTTTGATCAATGGATAGTGACCCACCTCTATCAAAAGAGAATAAAAAGCCTTGACCACCCAAGGGTCGCCATCTTGGCTCCATCTTGGCACTATCTTGGCACTATCTTGGCACTATCTTGGCACTCTTGGTTCAGAATGCTGTTGCTTGGTGCACTCTCCCTTTTAGGTCAGTGTAGGTTTTGTAGGGCTTCTGAACTCTGCTTGATATCATGTGCTGCGTCTCTCTGAGAGACAGCATGGGTCTTCTGGGGTTTTCCTCCTGCTTGTGCTAATAACTGCCATGTGGTCAGTTCTTTACTGTTCTATATTATATGAATTAATAAGAAATTATTACCATCAAAATGGTGCAATAGACATTACTATATAAGTAACAATCAATTTTAGAAAATACAGTTTAGAGCAATCATTTTTAAAAACCCAAAACAAAGAAGACTACTTACTTGTCTTCTGTGACCTCCTCTGGCTTCTCCAGTGATGATGGCAAAGTAGCAGAAAAAGAGATAGAGAATGCTAAAAATAATATTTTGAGGTAGTCTATAAACAATTTAACTGTTAGAACTCCAAAGATCAATTGTTAGCTAGTTGATATTTTAGTGGGGGAACCAAATAATAGTAGCATTGGCGTTTTCAAGATAAAAGAAATGAGAAGACCGTTTTATTTGGGGGGGGTGAGGCAATTGGGGTTAAGTGACTGGCCCAGGGTCACACAGCTAGTAAGTGTCAAGTGTCTGAGGCCAGATTTTAACTCGGGTCCTCCTGAATCCAGGGCCGGTGCTCTATCCACTGTACCACCTAGCTGCCCCAAGAAGACAGTTTTACCAGATGGAAGGTTCTTTTTATAGAGACAATAACAATAACATGACCTTTATATAGTGATTAAAGTTTTCAAAATGCTTTACTTATCTCCTGTGACCCAGATGATGAAATAGAGACTTCAGGTTTTATTCCCATTTTCCAGGTAAGGAAACCAAGACTCTCAGGAGACAGTTAACAAGGAGTTAAATAACTGGCCTATATTCACACAAGAGTAAGGGAGCAATAGCATTGGAACTTGGGTTTTTCAGACTTCAACTCCAGTACTCTATCCAGTAGAACCTACTGCCTATGCTATTTTAGAGTGATTTTTATCATATCCAGAGGCAAGAAACATCATTGCATGGAAGACTTGGTAATCTTGACTTTAAAAAAAAAGTTTTATTTATGCTTTTTGATTGTATACCACAATCAATTCTCTATGTATTTTCCCTTATCATTGAGCCCTTTGTTGCAATACAGTACAAGCCTAAAATTAGGTCCTCTAATTTCAAATCTAGGTTCCTTTTCACTTTGCAAAATTATCTCATTTAGTATTTCTGCCAATATCAGCAGACAAAAAAAATTATAATGAAGACCAGGCTTGATGGTGCCTGTCTCTATCTCTGCTACTGGGGAGTTCTGAGCCAAAATGGGCTAAATAGATATAACTGTCTGCATTAAGCCTGGTATCAATATGGGAAGCCAGTAGGGTATGAAAAGGATGCCTGAGGATGGGCACACTAGCCTATGTCTAAAATTGACCATGCTGATTAGTATCGGCATTGACCAGTGAGTAGCCCCTGCATTTCCAGCTGGGTAAGACAGAAAGACCCAGTCTTTTTTTTTTTTTTTTTAGTCAGTCAATTGGGGTTAAGTGACTTGCCCAGGTTCACACAGCTGGTAAGTGTTAAGGGTCTGAGGTTGGATTTGAACTCAGGTACTCCTGACTCCAGGGCTGGTGCTCTATCCACTGCACCACCTAGCTTCCCCCAAGACCCAGTCTTTAAAAAAAAAAAAATCTTAGGGGCGGCTAGGTGGTGCAGTGGATAAAGACCAGCCCTGGATTCAGGAGTACCTGAGTTCAAATCCGACCTCAGACCCTTGACACTTACCAGCTGTGTGACCCTGGGCAAGTCACTTAACCCCATTGCCCCACCAAAAAAAAAAAAAGCTAAAAAAAAAATCTAACTAAGCAGTATGATATAGCAGAAGAAAACACCCAATTCAAACTCAGTAGGGTTCAGGCTCTAACTCTCATAATTATTATCCATATAAGCCCCAGACAGTCAGTGCTTCTGGGGCCTCATGTTTTCTGAGGTGTAGGTTCTTGTTCTTGGGTTGTTCTGAGGATTAAATGAGATAATGTATATGAAGTGTTTTCTCAGTCAGTCTGTATATCCTTACTAAGTGCCTAATATGAGTTAGTCACTGTGCTGAACTCTGGGTTTGAAAAAAAAAAAAAAGAGTCAAAACAGAGTCAGTGCCCTCAAGTACAAACAAACTATCTAGGGGATAAATAGGAAGTAATCAGCAAAGGGGAGGGACTATAATTAAGAAGGTTTAGGGAAAGCTGTCTTTGAGAGGTGAAATTTAACTGGGATTTAAAGGAATCAGGCAAGCCAGGAGGCAAAAATGAGGAGGGAGAGCATTTTATGAATGAGGGAAAGCCAATGAAAATGTCTTGAGGTAAGAGATGGAGTGCCTTAATCAAGGAACAGAAAGGAAGTCAGTGTCATTGGATTGCACAGTATTGGGGGTGGGAGTAGGGAAGGGAAGATCAAGTCTAAGAAGACCTAAAAGGAAAGGGGTGGGGTGGGGAAATAGATTATAAAGGGTTTTTAATGACAAAGAGAGGAATTTATATTTGATCCTTGAGGGAAGAGGGAGCCATTGGAGTTTCTTGAGGGGGTCAGTAATGTAACAGTAATGTAACAAACAGTAATGTAACAGTAATGTAACAAACTATGCTTTAGGAAGATCACTTTGCCAGCTGAATGGAGAGTGGATTGGAGTGAGGAGATATTTGAGGCAGGCAGATGCATCAGCAGACTGTTTCAATAGTCCCAATGTGAGGTGAAGAGAGCCTGAACCAGAATTGTGGTAGTATCAGAGGAAAGAAGAGTTCATATACAAAGATAGAATAAAATGGACTTGACAAAAGATTGAACATTGGGGATGAGAGAATGAGGTGTGGAGGTGGATACCTAGGTTTCAAGCCTAGGTGACTGGGAGGAGGTTGTTCTTACTTCTCAAAGACCAAAATGACAAGTTGAGGGAATTGTGAGAAAATAATTGAATTTGGCAGATACTCAAAGGCCCACCTGGAGATTAATCTAAACTGATTGAATTAAGTGAGAGTGATTGACTTTGCTGATTAGCCTACTTCAAATTAATTAGATTGTAACCACACCTGGCTAGCCCTTAAGAAGGTATTGTTCTCAGAAGCTAAGGACTTTGAACTCAACTTGAGACCACCTTCGAGTCCAGTGAACAAATGGATTTGGATGATGCCTACCAATCAGCTTGAAGCAGTGTGTAAGGACCGCCTCTGCTCCAGACCTATCAAAAGCTTCCACACCCAGTTTGAGGGGAGTTTATGATTGAAGCAGGCTCATGGTGGAGGACTTGAGGAAGAACCAGACCAGGCTGGAACTCTTGGCTAGATAGGTCTTTTCTTAACTCCACATGTTCTCTTTTTTCTAATACCTAGTATGCTTTAATAAATGCTTAATGCCCAAAGACTGGTGCTAAAGCTTCTAATTTAAGGTGACCACACATTAGATTTTTTAGACAGCACATTTAGATTTTAAATATCACAGAATGCAGTGGGACCCCAAGAAACCTAAAGATCCCAATCCCCAAGGCCAAGAGAAAAGCAGCTCTGTCTCCCATCTCAGGAATAAGGTGTGGCTGAGCATGACCCTGGTGAACTGATAAGTAATATCAAGGTCTGCAAGACTATATGCAGGATATGGATGGATGCTGCATATCCTACTAATACCCCATTATTCAAAGATCCCCTCACTGTTATTTTGCCCTTCCCTCCCCTTTCTTTGTTTTGTAAAGATACAAAAGACCAGGTCTTCTCTTACTCTAGTGGGACAGTTCTCCATAGTGATCTGTCCCCCTGGCCATATATTTCTCTCTATGAGCTTCCAATTGTTCAGGTAAGCTAGCCCCCCAATGCAAATTGCAAGTCCCCCCAACAACATCAGTATGTTGGAATCAAGTTATAGTGTGTCTGGCTGTGGCTGATCAGCCCAATATGATCTAAGAGTGCTCTACCACAGTTGGGGCACAAAAAGTCCACGTGAACAGTTGGGGTTGATTGTCTAAATCTGCACATTTGAGTTTCCTTTGCACTATTTCAGTTCTGCTTTGCTCATTTTCTGCTCCTTCTCTGATGATAGCACATCATGTTGGGAGGGCCTGTGCCTGTGTCTCCCATGTCATGCAATCAATTCCAAAGTTCTTCAAAGAGACTTGAGAGTGTCCTTTTATAGTGCTTTTCTCACCACTATATGAGAGCTTGCCCTGTGTGAGTTAAGCCAATACATCTCAAACCAAGAAACAACTAGTATAGGGAACTTGGAAAGAAGATAGGGGTTGGGGAGAAAAGATAATGAGTTCAATTTTGGATAGGTTGAGCTTAACATGTCTCCTGGGCATCCAGTTTAAAATGTCCAACAGGCAATTATAGATGTGAAAGTTGGGGAAACTGAGTCCCAGGGAGATTCAACTGCTGACCAAATGCCACTGACAGGCCAGCAAGAGTGGTAGCACCTCCCAGACCCCTGACCCTGCTTTCAGCTCAGGCCCTGTAGCCATCATGAAAGAGAGCAATTACTGTGGAGAAGGAATTCACCTTCTTTATCAACACCAAGTCCTACTCACTGACTGAAGGGTAAGTCTGAAAGCTCTAAAAGTAGTATCGTCCCTTCTTAATTCACCCACATCCTGCTTCCAAGACCAACACCCACAGCCATTATTCTGGAAAGCAATTCCACCATGGAGTCTTTTTTGAAATCATCTATTTTCTCATTTTTTACTAAATGATGGTCCTCTATTATAGTCATATACCACAACTTATTCAGCCATTGCTCGATCCATGGGCATGGGGCTGGGGTCTTGTACTTCTCTCCTCTGATACTGCCCCCACTCTGGTGCAGGCCCTCATCACCTCACACCTGGACTATTGATACAGCCTGCTGGTGGCATCTGGCTGCCTCACTCCAATCCATCCAATTCAGCTGTCAAATTGGTCTTCCTAAAGCTTAGGTCTGACCATGTCATACACACCCCCAGGAAACTCCAGTGGTTCCCTCTTACCTCCAGGATTAAATATAAATTCACCTATTTATCTTTCAAAGCCTTTTATCTCACCCACCCTCCTACCTTTCATTTTGAGTCTCCTTACACCTTACAGTTCCTCCCATACTCAGCAATCCAATGACACTGACTTCCTTGGTGTTTCTTAAACAAGACTATCCCACCTCCCAGGCACTGATTTCCCTCCTGGTTTCCACTGACTTTCCCTCTTGGGGGGGGGGGGGCAATGAGGGTTAAGTGATTTGCCCAAGGTCACACAGCTAGTAAGTGTCAGTTATCTGATGTTGGATTTGAACTCAGGTCCTCCTGACTCCAGGGCCGGTGCTCTATCCACCGCGCCACCTAGCTGCCCCATCCTGTTTATATCTTGTTTGAACGTTGCCTCCCGCATTAGACCCTCCGCTCTCAAGGAGCAACCCGTGACATAGGATGAATAAATGTTTTATTGACTGACCGAGTGACTCCTGAGGTCCCTTCCGGCTCCACTCATATGATCCTAGGACCACTGCAATACCTCATTCTTCCCTTCTCACTCCTGGCACTCTAAAGCGACCTACAGGGAAAGTTTTCCCCTCACATCCCCAGAGAGAGCTAGATTCATAAAATGGTCTGTAGGGCGCTGTCCACATTTCAGAAGCAACCCAGAGCACCGCTCTCTCTCACCACGAGGGGACACAATGCGCATTCTTTAAAGGATGGCTTAACGTTAACATTTCTTCCCACTCCTTTCCCCTATTTCCCCGCCCTCTCTCAACCCCCGACTCCACCTCTCCAGCCACTCCGCGATTCTGGGCTCTCTTTCTCGGCTTCTCTTTCCCTTCCTAGCTTGGATTTTCCCCATTTGCGCAATCCGGGGTGAACTGAGTGAACGGAGTCTGGGAACGGCATTCCTGGGAAAACGGTTTTGATTTCATTTGCGAAGATCAGGATCCGTGATCCTTCCCGGCTGCCGGCTCCACAGCCTCCTTCTTCCCCCAGAATACAACCGCAGCTCGGGGCCCAGTCCTACCAACACCCCTCAGGTCCCCACCTCCCTTCCTCCGCATCCCTGACTCCCCCGGAGGAGAACAGAAAGCGGGAGGAGACGATGATAGACCCCGCGGAACCGACACCCTGCGCTGCAAAGGTAAAGCTATAATTGGGTTTGTTTTCGGGTGGACCAAGGGAAAGGACCTAGAAACTCATCTAATCCAACCTCATTTTAAAGATGAGGCCGGAAGTTGCGTTCCGAATCTAAAATGTCTGTGGCCAAATACAAACCACCCCCCCCCTCCACCACTCACCTGCAGATAATCAAATAAGCAATTAAACTCCTATTTATTAAGCCAGTTATTAAACCAGACGTTGTGCTTGCGCTGAAGAAACATTGCCCATACAAGCCGAGCTTGCATTCCCTCTCTTCAATGAAAAAAATTGCTCTATATTACAAGACAGGTTCATACTTTGTAGCAGAGGGTCGTCTTAAACGGTAATGTACTTGCAGCTAGGGGAATTGGGAAGAGATTCCAAAAGGTGGCATTTGAGCTGGGTCTTGGAGGAAAATTAAGGATTTTAATAGAGGGGCAGGATTTCCTGGAATCTGAGAGATGGAAAGGAATTCGGCAGCTCTCTAATACACGGAGGAACACTCCACCACCACCATAACATAACCAACTAGTGTTTGTCTTCTGCTTTGGGAAAGGGGACTCTCTACCTCTAGCGGTAACCCAGTTCACTTCGGGGTGACTGGTCTAATTTTTAGAAAGTTTTTCTTGATACCAAGTCTAAATTTACTTCTTAGCAGCTTCCACTAATTGTTCTTTCACTGTTTGGCCACGGATTTATGCAATCTTCTTCTGCACACTTCTATGTCCTCTTACCCTTGATGAACACACCTACTGCATGGATGCCTGGAGGTCTGATAACCCCAGTTTTCTAGTGAAGGTAGTTCATCCTGGGGCTATGGATTTGAAGGGAGATTTCCCAGCTTGACTTTACAACTTTTTATGTCTTGCGATTTCATTTATAAGGAGAATGTCAGTATGGGTGTAATTCAGTTTTCTCAGAGGAATATATCATCACATATATGCAATATATTGGCCATTGGCCAATGAATAAGAAATGGCTTTCATTAGCAGGGTTGGAAATGATAAATAATTTGGGGGAATGGAATCAGAATAACGCTTTCGGTCAAACTTCCCTAATTATCCCAACTTTAAAGTGTTCTGAAGAGGGGGGCGGCTAGGTGGCGCAGTGGATAAAGCACTGGCCCTGGATTCAGGAGTACCTGACTTCAAATCCGGCCTCAGACATTTGACACTTACTAGCTGTGTGACCCTGGGCAAGTCACTTAACCCCCATTGCCCCGCAAAAAAGAAAAAAATGCAGGGCTTCTTAAAGTGTTCTGAATGAATTCTTTGGATTAACAGCTGTTATGCAATTTATTTTAAAAATCAGAGTAGGCTGAGGACATATAATGCCCAAAAGAGTTCTTTTCATTTAATTTCTGGGCGCTACAGTTGAGAAGTGAAATCAACAAACTGGAGAGCAGCCACAGAAGGGCAATGAGAATGGTGAAGGAAATTAAGATCATGTCATATAAGGAAGGAATTTGACGGTGTTAAACTTGAAGAAAAAAGATTTAGAGTGGGCATGAGAGCTGTATTCAGGTACTTAAAGAACTATGCTGTGTCACCTAAAATTAATAACCAATAACTTTTGGTTATTGACCAAAATTAGTTTCATTTTTACAACTAACCCACAAGTGTTGTTTTTGTTTGTTTTGTGGTGCAGTGAGGGTTAAGTGACTTGCCCAGGGTAACACAGCTAGTAAGTGTCAAGTGTCTGAGGTCACACTTGAACTCAGGTCCTCCTGAATCCAGGGCCAGTGCTTTAACCACTGAAACAACTAGCTGCCCCACCAACAAGAATTTAAGTGACTACCATGTGCTGGGCACTGTGCTAGGATCTGAGGGAAAACATACACAAGTGAATAGTTTCTGCCCTCAAGGAGTTTCCAGAGAGAAGTTTAGCATAGTGGATGGAGCACAGAATTTAGAGTCTGGAAGACCTAACCTTGAATCCTACCACAGACACTTAACTAGCTCTATGACACTGGGCATGACACTCTCTCAACCACAATTTCCTCCTTTGTAAAATGGCAATAAGCCTAAGTGGGAAAGGCTTCGGGAGTTTACCCCGAGGAAAAATCAGGAGTCAGAGTCCCTTAGGCAGTTGGATGTTGGACATCACATCCCTCTGGCAACTCCTGCGGCGGCTAGTGCCAAACTGTATTGGCTCTGCCTCTCCTTTGGATCCACCAATGTGGCGGAGAGAGAAAACCTGCTGCATGGGCAACAGCTTGTTTTCCAATTGATTCGCCCAGGCCAGCGCCCTGGAGAGGACACTCCAGCTACTCCTCATTGGGGTAGATACAACACGGGATATGGCAGTTACCGATTATGTCACTCAGGAGCTGTGGCTCCCATATTGGTCTGCACAGCCACACTGTGGCCTGTGGCTCTTCAAGACGCTGATCCATGGTTGTCCACGACTGGTGGAGACATACTACTACTACATATATATATATGTATGTATGTATATATATATATATATATATATGTATGTATGTATGTATGTATGTATATATATATATGTATGTATGTATATATATATACACACACACACACACACAAAACCTTAAAACTAGGCAGAAAGAAAAAAAAATTTAAACCAATAATTAGATAAAATAAAATAAAATTTAACTTCACTTTTTCTGTACAGTAAGGAGTTGATGGCCTAATGGTAAGGAGGAAGAGGAGAGAGGTTTTTGCCTGGAAAGGGGGTCCCCTTCCAATAAAACATCAAGCACTTGCACAGGGATTCTTTCTCTTTTCTGTCTCTTAACACCACTCAGCCCTTCTTGGAGACTCAGATTTAGGGAGTTTCACTAAAAACCTATCAAGAGAAACTTGCTTCTGCCTACATTTCAAAATGTTTCTGAAGTGAGACATTGATCATTCAATAGGTCCACATTTCAGCTTGCTAGAGCTTTGTCAGGATAATACTTTTCAACAAAATTTTGTGATTCAACCCATTTAAAACACATTTCTTTTAGCAGTGCAATAGTGGCTTCTTCCCTTCCATCCTCCTCACCTGAAGAAAGTTCCCCAACCACTCACTATCTGTTGCTGGTCCCTCGGAAGTTCCTCCTCCTCCTCAGTGCTGAGCTCTTCTGTGCTCCTCCACTAACTCTTCATGTCTTCATCACTGACCTCCAGGTCCATGGACTTGCCCAGAGACAGTGTCCTCCGGTATTAGACTAGGTTCAACCTCAAAGCCTTCAAAGTCCCTCAGAGTTACAGCTTCTGGCCACAATTTCCTTCAGGCAGAGTTCATGGTCTTGTAAGAGACTGTTAGGCCATACCTATCAGAGTGACACAGTAGAAGATAATGAAATGATCCTTCCAGAGCATTCTCAGTGTCAACTCAGTATCTGAGATCACCTCAAAGCACTTCTGGAAGAGGGCCTTGGTATTTCCAAAAATTTATTTATTTATTTAGAATTTTCCCGAAGTTACATATAAAAACAAATTTTCACACTGATTTTTTTTTCAGGGCAATGAGGAGTTAAGTGACTTGCCCAGGGTCACACAGCTAGTAAGTGTCAAGTGTTTAAGGCCAGATTTGAACTCAGGTCCTTCTGAATCCAGGGCCAGTGCTTTATCCACCATACCACCTAACTGGCCCCACACTGATTTTTTAAAAACTTTGTGTTCCAAATTCTCTTCCTCCCTCCTTTCCCACCCCTCCCTAAGAACTCAAGAAATTCAATATGTTACACAAGTAACATTTTTTGTGGGGCTACAGGGGTTAAGTGATGCCCAGGGTCACACAGCTAGTAAGTATCAAGTGTCTGAGGTCAGATTTGAACTCAGGTACTCCTGAATCCAGAGCCAGTGCTCTATCTGCTGTGCCACCTAGCTGCCCACAAGTACAGTCTTACAAAACATCTCCACGTTAGTCAGGTTGTGAAAGAAAACAGACAAAATAAGTTTAGAAAGAGGACCTAAAAAAATTTTTTTATTTCAATCTGTATTCAGATTACCATCAGTGTTTTCTCTGTAGATGGATTGCTTTTTTCACAAGTCCTTCTGATAGCATCCTGCTCTTCATTTCTTTCACAGTTACTATTACTAACTGTATTACCCTCCATCCTATTCCCTTCCCTTGATATTTACTCTATTTTCTATCTTCTTTCACCCTATCCCTCCTCAAAAGTGTTTTGCTTCATACTGCTCCCTCCCCCAATTTGCCCTCCCTTCCTTCATCTCTCCCCTCTTATCCCCTTCCCCTCCCACTTTCCTGCAGGGCAAGATATATTACTGTACCCACTTGAGTGTGTATGTTATTCCCTCTTTGAGCCAATTGTGATGAGAGTAAGGCTCACTCACTCCCCTGCTCCTTCCCCATTGTTCCCTCCACTCCATAAGTTTTTTTTCTTGCTTCTTTTGTGTGAGCTACTTTACCCCCATTCCACTTTTCCCTTTCTCCCAGTGCATTCCTCTCACCCCTTAATTTTATTTTATTTTATTTTATTTTTTTGGTGAGGCAGTTGGGGTTAAGTGACTTGCCCAGGGTCACACAGTTAGTAAGTGTCAAGTGTCTGAGGCCGGATTTGAACTCAGGTACTCCTGAATCCAGGGCTGGTGCTTTATCCACTGCGCCACCTAGCCGCCCCCGAAGTAATTTTTTCTTAAGGAAATGTGTCAAATACTAAATTTGATGAGTTTCGAAGCCAATGAGTACTGAGATACCACTGTGATTACCATCTCCATGCTGATAATTTTCCAATCTAATTTATCCTGCCTCAGACTCTCTACTGACCTACACTCTCACATCTCCAACTGCCTTTCAGACATTTTGAATTTACTCTGTCCAAAATGGAAACTCATTACCTCCCCCAAACCCCTCTCCCCCTATTCCTTCCCTTTTACTGTAGAGGGTAATACCATCCTCCCAGTCCCTCAGGCTTACAACATAGGAGTCATCCTGGATTTTTCACTATCTCTCACCTCCCATATCCAATCTGTTGCCACGTCCTGTCAGTTATATGCAACATCTTTCATATATGCTCCCTTCTCTCAACACCTCATGGATGGATTTATTGTCATAGCCTAATAGTGAGCCTGCCTGCCTCAAGTCTCTCACCATTCCAATCCATCTACTAAAGTGACTTTTCTAAAGTGCTAATCATGTCACTCCCCCCCCTCCCCCAATTCAATAAATTCTAGTAGCTTCCTGTTACCTCAGGGAGCAAATACAAAATGCTCTCTTCAGCATTCAAACCCTTTCTTATCTAGTCTCCTCTACTTTTTCAGTCTTCTTATACTTCATTCCCCAACATGTATTCTTCAATCCAGTGACACTCTTTCTTCCTTTTCCTCAAACAAGACAATTCGCCTCTCAGCACTGAGCATTCTTTCTAGCTGCCTCTCATGCCTGGAACATTCTTCTTCCTCCACTCCAATTACTGACTTCCCTTGCTTCCTTTAAATCTAAATACTAAATACTAAAATCACAGCTTCCATAGGAAGCCTTTCCTAACCCCTTGGAATTTCACAGCCTTCTAATTATTTCTCATTTATCCTGTATATATAGCTTTCTCTGTATATATTTGTTTGCATTGTGTCTCCCCCATTAGATTATAAGCTCTTTGAGAACAAGGATTGTCTTTTGCCTCTTTTTCTTTTTTCTTTTTGTGGGACAAAGAGTGTTAAGTGATTTGCCCAGGGTCACACAACTAGTAAGTGTCAAGTGTCTGAGGCCAAATTTGAACTCAGGTCCTCCTGAATCCAGGGCCAATGCTTTATCCACTGTGCCACCTGCCTCCCCCTTTTTTTTCCTCTTTTTTTTTTTTTTTTAGTGAGGCAATTGGGGTTAAGTGACTTGCCCAGGGTCACACAGCTAGTAAGTGTTAAGTGTCTGAGGCCGGATTTGAACTCAGGTACTCCTGACTCCAAGGCCAGTGCTCTATCCACTGCGCCATCTAGCTGCCCCTTTTTTCTCTTTTTAATCATAAAAGTATTTTATTATTTTACAGTTACATGTAAAAATAGTTTTCACCATTTGTTTTCATGAGATTTCTAGTTCCAAATTTTTCTCCCTCCCCTCCTTTCCTTCCCCTGCCCAAGACAGAAAGCAATCTGATATAGGCTATACATGTACAATCACATTAAATTTATTTCTGCATTAGTCATGTTGTGAAAGAAGAATCAGAACAAAAGGGGAAAACCTCACCACCACCACCAACAACAAAAAACAGCCAAAAATTAGAAATAGTATGATTCAATCTGCATTCAGAATCCACAGTTCTTTTTTTTGGATGTGGAGAACATTTTCCATCATGAGTTCTTTGGAATTGTCTTGGATCATTACACTGCTGAGAAGATTATGTCTCTTTTTCTATCCCTAGCACTTGGCTCCATGTCTGGCACATAGGAGGTACTTAATAAATGTTTATCAATTGATTGATACTAACTGATATTATTATCATCTTATTGTCAAGAGGAACGCTCAGCATTATTGGTCATGTATCTTTGAAAAGCAGATTTCACAAAATTCAGAAGAATTATATGGTCACATAAATTATGACTATAAAAGAGAAAACTCAAAGTACCTTCCAATTTATAGCTACATACAGCTGCCTGAAACTCAGGGACAACTCTCTTTTTGTGGCTAAACTTTGTTTGTTTTGGGTTTTTTTTTCTTATTTAGAATTTTATTTTTTTCCAAATTACATGTAAAAACACATTTTTATATCAATTTTTTAAAACTTTGTGTTCCAACTTCTTTCCCTCCCTCCCCACCCCACCCCCCAAGAACTCAAGCAATTCAGTATAAGTTATACATGAGTAGTCATGCAAAATGTCTCCACATTAGCCAGGTTGTGAAAGAAAACAGATAAAAACAAAACTTCAGATTAAGGAACTATCAAAAAAATTATGCTTCAGTCTATTTTCAGATACTATCAGTTCTTTCTCTGTAGATGAATTGCAATTTTCATAAGTCTTTCAGAGTTATCTTGGATCAATGCATTGCTGAAAATAACCAAGTCATTCACGGCAGATCATCTTAGACTATTGCTATTATTTTGTATACGGTACATTTCACTCTACATCAGTTCATGTAGGTCTTTCCAGGTTTTTCTGATAGCATCTTGCTCATCATTTTTTTTGTTTGTTTCCAATAAAGTAACTAACAAAAATAATTATGTTTCAATCTGTATTAAAATACCATCAGTTCTCTCTCTGTAGATGGATTGCATTTTTCATAACACCTTCAGAGTTGTCTTGGATCATTGCATTGCTGAAAATAACAGAGTAATTTACAGCAGATCATCTCACAATATTACTGTTTATTTTGTATACAGTAGATTTCACTTTGCATCAGCTCATGCTGTCCCTCCAGGTCTTTCTGATACTGTCCTGATCATCATTTTTTTTTATAGTAAACTACATTTATATAGTACTTTAAAGAGCGATTTCCTTACAATGAACCCATAAGGTTGATTATTGCAACAACAGTAATAGATAACTTTTATCTCCCATTCCTGGATGCTCTGCCTTGTGGCTTCTGTAGCTTTTCAAGACTCAGCTCATATCTTGCCTTCTGTAAGAGACCTTTCCTTGGCCACGTGACTTTTAGGACTGAGCTGTAATGGCTGCGGAAAGTCTAACCCTGATGTAACTACAACCTTCTCTCACTTCCCCTAAAGGGGCTGGTGCCTTCCTGCAAGTTCCCTCCTTGCTTTTCTCCCAGTGTTGAACACAACCATGTCCACCAATGAAAATGCTAATTCACCAGCTACCCAACTTAATTGGTTTAAGAAGAAAGGGAAAGTGAGGCAGCTAGGTAGCACAGTGGATAAAATACTGGCCCTGAGTTCAGGAGGACCTGAGTTCAAACCCAGCCTCAGACACTTGACACTTACTAGCTATGTGACCCTGGGCAAGTCACTTAACCCTCATTGCCCAGCCCAAAAATAAAAATTAAAAAAAAGAATTTCATTCAATTGTTGGACAGTTCAAATTATTATAAATATATAAAAAAGAACATTAGGAAAGACAGTACAGAAATGAGGTACTGGAATACTGAAGTGAATGTAGCACTGAAGAAAGCTAAAAAAGATGAGCAGATACTGAAAAGAAGAAACGTCAGCACTTTTCTTGATGATGCTACTTCTCCCCTGCAAGAAAACTAAAATAACCAGGGCTCTGAACTTTGATCTGTTGAAGAAATTGTCCAAAGGCAATAATAATATAATATAATAGTAATAATCTGGATGTTCAACGTCAGGCTACCCAAGCTGCTAGGAAACTCCTTTCTAGGGAAAAACAGCCTTCCATAGACCAAATAATTGAGGCTGATATGATTTTAAAGTTAGTAGGCTTCTTGGGCAGGACAGACTGTAATCCTATTCAGTTTGATTCTGCTTGGGCACTTACTAACATTGCTTTTGGAATATCAGACCAAACCAAGGCTGTGGTAGATACAGGGGCTATACCTGTATTCATTGCCCTGTTGGCCTCTTCCCAGGTACACATCAGTGAACAGGCAGTGTGGGCTCTGGGAAACATTGTTAGGTGATGGTTTAGCCTACAGAGATTTGGTTATCAAGTACAATGCAATAGACTCTCTTTTAACTCTGATTGTACTTCCTGATATATCATCATTAGCAAGTGGTTACTTAAGAAATCTTACCTGAACACTTTCAAATCTTTGTCATGAAAAGAATCCTGCTCTTCCAATAGAAAGAAACTATTGAGCAAATTCTTCCTACCTAAGTTCCCTTTTACATCATGATGATCCAGAAATTCTGGCAGATACCTGTTAGGCCATTACCTACTTCCCAAATGACTCAAATGACAATTGAAATGGTTGTGAAAACTGGAGTTGTCCCAAAACTGGTGAAGCTTCTAAGATCTAGTGAATTGTCAATAGTAACTCCTTACTTATGGGCTATAGGAAATATTGTCACTGGGACAGATGAACAAGTTCAGATTGTGATAGATTCAGCAGTCTTTGCTGTCTTTCCTGGTCTGCTTGTTCACCCAACCAATATCCAGAAGGAGGCTGCGTGGAACTTGTCAAACATCATGGCTAACCATCAGAACCAAATACAACAAGTTGTGAATTATGTACTAGTTCCATACTTGGTTGGAATTCTGTCAAAGGGAGACTTTAAGTCACATAAAGAAGCTGTATGGGCTGTCACAAACTACACGTGATAGAACAATTGAACAGATTGTGTATCTTGTCCAAAATGAAATTGTGGGACCCTCAGTCAGCCACTTGTCTGCAAAAGACAGCAAAATTATCTTACTTATTTTGGATGCAATCTCAAATATTTTTTCTGGCTGTTAAAAAATTAAATGAAACTGAAAAACTGTGTACCTAATTGAAGAATGTGGAAGACTAAAAAGAATTGAAGTACTTCAGTCCCATGAAAACAAAATAGTATATAAGGCTTCCTCTAGTCTGCAGAGAAGTATTTCTCTGCAGAGAAAGAAGATCAAAATGTTGTACCAGAATCTACGTTAAATGGCTATCCCTTCCAGATTCAAGATGGCATACCTGGGACATTTAACTTTTATATTTTATAATCTAACCTCCACTAAGATCTTTTTTAAAATGTGACTTAATGTAGCATTAATGCATACTTGAACAGTTTGAATTGTGTGCATACTATATGAAACCTCTATCCTAAATAGGCTTCTTATTTCTATGTGGAATTTTCTGTCTTGCAGTGTCCTGTAAATAAAAACTTAATTACACACACACACACACACACACACACACACACATACACACACACACACACACACACACACCCCACATGAAGCCTTTCCTTTTTTTTTCTTCTTCCTCCCCCTCCTCCCAATAGCTTCCCTCTGAGTGGACCTCTCATTTACGATGCATCTATCTTGTACTACATAGTTAGTTGTGTGTTGTCTCCCATGTTACAATATGTGAACTCCTTAGGGGAGTAGGGATTGTTTTTTGGTTTGGTTTGATTTCTTTTGTTGTTGAGTTGGGGGGTTTTGGTTTTTGTTTCCTCTGTGCCTAGCACAGAGCCTGACACATACTAAATTATTGTCTTTGTTGGTGGTCGTAGATTACTAGTAATTTTGGAGAGAGAAGTTTCAATTGAAAGATGTCAAAAAAAAAAAACAGATTTCTGATCATTTAGGAAGAGATGAAGTGGAGATACTTAGTGCAAATGGTTTTCTCAAGGAGTTAGTCAAGAAAAGGAGAGCTATAGGATGCCTTCATCCAGTAGGAATGATTGGATTAGGGCAGCTAGGTGGCACAGTGGATAAAGAACTGGCCCTGGATTCAGGAAGAACTGAGTTCAAATCTGGCCTCAGACACTTGACAACTACTAGCTGTGTGATGGCCTCTTTTTTTTTTTTTTTTGGGTGAAGTATGAGGTGAGGTCATCTGCTGGGCTTGGGAGGGGAGAGAGTGGGAAGATTGAGTTGGGGTGAAAAATTTTGAAATAGTGGCTGTGACGAACAGAAAAACAAATTGCTTAGGGAGGTGTACAAGGTTTGCCTTGCTTCAGTGAGGGCCAAGTTGAAATTATGTAACAAATTTGTAGTCGGGAGACAGGTAGGTAGTGCAGTGGATAAAGTACTGTTCCTGAATTCAGGAGGACCTGAGTTCAAATCTGGCCTCAGACACTTGACACACTAGCTGTGTGACCCTGGGCAAGTCACTTAACCCTCATTATCCCACAAAACCAAACCAAAACAAAACAAAACAAAAATTTGTAGTCAGAATCATTTTGTGATTTTTCTCTAGGTCCATTCCATAGCACACGATTAGGAGTAATTCACTGTTTGGGTTTCAAAAGGCAATTGGTGGGGCAGCTAGGTGGCACAGTGGATAAAGCACTGGCTCTGGATTCAGGAGTACTTGAGTTCAAATCCGGTCTCAGACACTTCACACTTACTAGCTGTGTGACCCTGGGCAAGTCACTTAACCCTCATTGCCCCGCCCCAAAAAAGTGTTTTAAAAAAAAGGCAACTGGTTATAGGACAAAGAGACAAGGGATTTGAGTATATTGGATAGTATAGAGTTAAACTAACTCACCAAAGAGTAAAGAGTGTGAAGAGAAAAGAGTATAGTCAGGGCAAGAATAAAGGCCTAAGAAACAACATTACATTCACATATAAGAGTTTATTCATTTGTTCCCTGTCAGTGGGCATTCCTTTTGCTACCACAAATAATGCTGATAATAATATTTTGGAATACAAGATATCTTTCTGTTCTTATTTTCTTTCCATCATATGCCCTGTAGTAAGATAGCTGGATAAAAGGGTAGGAACATTTTAGTTGTCAGCCAATTACCATTTATTAAACACCTACTACTTGCTAAGCACTTTGCTAAATGCCAGGGAGATAAATGGGCAGCTAGGTAGTACAGTGGAATCAGGTCAGTGGAGTCATGGTCTGGAGTCAGGAAGACCTGAGTTCAAATCCAGGACCTTCAGACACTTACTAGTTGTGTGACCCTGGACAAGTCACTTAATCCTGTTTGCCTCAGTTGGAGAAGGAAATGACAGACCATCCCAGTGTCTCTCTCAAGAAAACCCCAAATGGGGTCATGAAGAGTCATACTTGACTGAAAATGACTGAATAACAAAAAAAGAGACAAACCTGTAGTAGTGAGGCATGCACTGTCCTTAAAGAGTTTATATTGGCCATTTTTCTGCCATAATTCTAGATTGATTTCTAGAACAGTTCAACCAGTTTGATACTATCAAGAGTTGATCAATGTGCTTATCTTCTCATAGCTCCTCTTTGCCAACTTGATAGATGAGAAATAAAAGAAGTTATTTTAATTTGCATTTCTCTTATTATTAGTGATTTGAAGCCTTCTTTCTTATGTTGCTGATTATTTGCATTTCTTCTTCTGAAAACTGTGTCTTTTGATCACTTATGTATTGGGAAATGGCTCTTGGATCATATTTTGGTTTTGTGTGTGGTGCCCACAGCACCCATGACAATGTTGTACTCATAGTTGGAAATAGTAATAAATATTTATTGAATTCTGTCCTTTGTCTCTTATTGTCTTGGCTCTGCACATTTAATATTTGTATTTTAATAGGCTCTTTAAAATCAAATAATGTTTTCATTTGGTGTCATTTCAGATGTGAAAACAAAATAAGTTAATCTTAACAGCAATGCTTCTGAACCAGTGTACCTTATTTATTGGATTACTATTATTCCTGCCCTGGGGTAAGTTGGTTTTTTTTTTTCTGAATCTTACATGCATAATCATATTTTGGGTTTTTTGGTTTTTGATGAGGCAATTGGGGTTAAGTGACTTGCCCAGGGTCACACAGCTAGTAATTGTTAAGTGTCTGAGGTCAGATTTGAACTCAGGTCCTCCTGAATCCAGGGCTGGTGCTCTATCCACTGCGCCACCTAACATGCATAATCATGTGATCACTAAAAGTAATGTTAGAGGATGACAACCATTGGCAAATGAATAATTTGATATGTGAGTATGCCTGTGATACACTCAATGTGGCTATTCCCTTCACTGGTAGAGATTGTAACACATCCATGCTTTTGGATTCTTTGCAATTTTCTGTTCTATGTTCCTCCATACTTAGAGCATTTTCCGGGTACCAGTGCAGTAATTGGGCTGTCCATCCACTTTCCTCTGATATAATTTTTTTATCAACTTAACCTACTTTTCCAATTCTACATATCCTGAATCTCTTTTATGCTATTTCTTCTTCATAAGTCATCACTGATGATTTGTTTTTGGTTGGTTTTGGTTTTGGTTTTTGGTTGGGCAATGAGGGTTAAGTGACTTGCCCAGGGTCACACAGCTAGTAAGTGTCAAGTGTCTAAGGCCAGATTTGAACTCAGGTCCTCCTGAATCCAGGGCTAGTGCTTCATCCACTGTACCACCTAGCTGCCCCAATCACTGATGATTTATTGCAGCCTACTTACATCTACCATGCATCTCCCCACTGCTTTTTGGTTCACCAAGAATTTGGATGTTTTTTGGAGTTTGTGATGTTAAACAATTCACAACCTTAGCCACACCATATCATCACAGGGAGAATATTAGTATTAAAAATAGATTTTTGTGTCAAGGAGTAATTTAGGATCATTGAAGGTACTGTGCAATTCCTTCAATATGATCTATCCTGCCTACTTCCCCTATTCAATTCTCAGTTCAGCTTAATGTCCATCTGCAACACTCATTCAGGATGAATGTATTATAGACTAACTTTGCAAATCCATCTAACTGCATGGCATAAACTGAACAATATACATTCTTTGTTTTTTTTTCTTAAAATTAGTTTGTTTTACTTATTTATTTTGACTTATGGATCTCATTGAAGAAGACCTATAATATCCAAGAGCTTGATACAGTCAACACAATATCATCTGCAACCAGAAGTATATAGAGGATTTCATAATATTTAAAGAATTCTTTTTCCATTGGAACTCTGTAGGACAACCTTCAGAACAGCAAGCCTATCTCTGTTTTCACTCCTGATTTACATTGTTAGTAAGAGGATAGGTGAACAGTTGTTACATGGACCAAGGAATCAAGGATATTCTTTTTTTTTTTTTCCGGGGCAAATGAGAGTTAAGTGACTTGCCCAGGGTCACACAGCTAATAAGTGTCAAGTGTCTGAGGCCAGTGAATCCAGGGCCAGTGCTTTATCCACTGTGCCACTCAGCTGCCCCTGGAATCAAGGATATTCTTAACATGTACAGGGGACAGTTTATTGGAGGAAAACCTTTAAAGGCTGTGTTTTGCTCAGTCAAATCATAAGCTCTTTAAAATCAGCAAACAATAAATACATCTGAATCTTGTGTTCTCTGCACTTTTCCATCAGTTGTGTGACTAAGCAAATGAAGTCTACTTTAAAAACTTGTCAGACACCTTGCCAATACAGACTAGGCTAGACTACCTCCCAGCAAGCCAATTTTTCTGAATAGTCTTTTTTCTATTATCTTTCCCTGTGTTCTTACATTGTCAACACCATCACATCACCTCTCCCACCATCATCATCCCGATAGTTAATAGCTTTTTTCTCTCTTCCACCTCTATTAGTAAATTCCTTTCCCTGTAAAATCTATTATTAATTAATAAATCATGTTTTGAGAATTTTCCTGCCCTGCTAAATATATATTATATGTGTGTACATATGTATACTTCTTATTCTAATATTACACACATCAGCTCAAAACCTCCTTTATTCTAGTTGATTTTCATTTTAATTTACTCAAATTATAAAACTTTCTTCTTCATGATTGCACATGTTGATTGAGAGTCATTTAGTTGAGACTTCTTTAACATGTGGGAGAAAATATACCCAATATGCTTTAGTAAGAAAGTAACCAGTAAATAAATATGTACAGTAGTCAATTAAATTGTAAATATAATTTACAGAAATACTTGTTGTAATTCTAAAGTGTTATCTTCTTTTTTCTAGAGTCCATCTGCCTTGTATCTTCATACACCATGATGGGTAAGAAATTTTTTAGTGGTTTGAATGAACTTTGAATAGGAATTAGAGTATTTAGGAGTGACTTTTCAGTAAAGTGAGAATAGTAGGATTATTTGAGCTCTAGTTTCTAGTAATGAAACTGGGCAACAGTTTTATTAGAACCCAGAAAACAATTCTGTGGCTCCCTTTGCTTCATTTACTAATATTGGATTAAAATAATGAATAGATTTAGTATGAGCTACAATACTGATATAGATAATTGTAAGGCACCATGAATACATAATCAGTTCTTCGATGTCCCCATCAATGGAAGAGAGAACTGGCATGGAAAATACAAAATAATGAAAAAGTAATTTATCTTAGCAATCTTCTTGTCCATCCAAAGAAACTATGGACTGTCCCTTAAAAAAAAAAAAGACCCTATGCAGCAAACTATAAGACACATATTGGTAAAATTTAACAATTCCAATGACAGATGAAACAATTTACAAGCTAATTGTAAAAGGATCCTCAAATATAAAGGAAAGGAATTTTAATAACATGAGATTATTCTGTACCAGAAAATGCAGGGGGAATGGAAAAATACTTTCTAAAGAGCAAAGGAGTTCACAATGTAATCCTAAGTGACATGTCACACAACATTGACCTAACCATTAATGAAAAATAGATATATGTTTAGTAAAAGAGGCAACAGAAGAAAGCCAGACCTAATTAAACTATTTGCTTTGCAAACACCCAAGATAACAGAAATACAAGAAAGGTAATCAAATACCACAATAAAGAGCAATAACAACAAATGAACAAGCAAGACCATGAACATATTTCTTTCTAAAATTACAAATGAAAATTACAAAAGGAAGAGTGAAAGTGAAAGAAAAATAGAAGAGATGGTAAAGAAACAGACCTGAATCACCATGGACTAAACTTCACAACACTGAGAAAAATTAATATCTCTTAAATGTTTATATCAATAAAGGAGAAAAAGAGCAGATCAACAAATCAGGCATGCAACTCAAAATAAAGCTAAAAAAAGAACTAATCTAAAACTTTCTAACTAAACATTAAAATAGAAATCCTGAAAATCAAAGGAGAGATTAATAAAAATGAGAGTAAAAAAAACCTATTGAACTAATAAATAAAGCTTGGTGCTTTAAAATAAATGAATGAATGAATGAATGAATAAATTAATGAATAAAGCATTAGTTAATTTGATTAAGAAGAAAATCAAATCACCAGTATCAAAAATGAAAAGAGTGAATTCACAACCAATGAAGTTCATGAAATAAAAACATTTATTAGGAGCTATTTTGTCCAACTATATTGCAATAAAATTGACAATCTAAATTAAATGGATGAATCTTTACAAAAATATAAATTTCCTTGATTAAGAAAACAGGAAATAAAATACTTAAATAATCCTATCTTAGAAAAATAAAACAGGCTACAAATGAGCTCCTTAAGAGGAAAAAAATCAGTACCAAATGCATTTACAAGCAAATTTTACCAAACACTTAAAGAACAATTCATTCTAATACTACATAAATTATTTGAAAAAAAAAATAGGTCAAGAAGAAGCCCTACCAAATATCACATGAATATGATCTTGATCCCTAAATCAGGAAGAACCAAAATGGAGAAAGGAAATTGAAGCCCAATTTCCCTCATGAATATTGATTCAAAAAATTTAAATAAAATATTAGCAAGGAGATAAGTTTAGCTAAAATTAGAAAAGCAGGGGCAGCTAGGTGGCGCAGTAGATAGAGCACCGGCCCTAGAGTCCGGAGGACCTGAGTTCAAATCCGGCCTCAGACACTTAACACTTACTAGCTGTGTGACCCTGAGCAAGTCACTTAACCCCAATTGCCTCACTAAAAAAAAAAGAAAAGCAGGAAATTGTGAAAAAAAATCTTTGTAACTTTCTCTGATAAACAGCTCATATCCGAGATATATAGGCAACTGAGTCAAATTATTAAGAATAAGAGCCATTCCTAAACTGATCCAATGATCAAAGGACCGTAGTCCAAACTATTAATAGCCATATGGGGGGGGGGGGAATGCTCTAAAAAAATAATAAGGAGAGGCGCAAATTAAAATGAATTTGAGGTATCATTTCATACCTATTAGGTTGGCTAAATGACAGAAAAGAAAAATGACAAATGCTGGAAGGGATGTGGAAAAATAAGCTCCACTGTTGGTGCAGCTTTGAACTAGTCCATTCTGGAAAGCAATGTGGAACTATGCCCCAAAAACTACAAAACCAGGCATACCTATTGACCCAGCAATACACTTATATCTATACTCCAAAGAAATCAAAGAAAGAGGAAGAGGACCTGTATATGTACAAAAATATTTATTTCCTATTGTTGCTTAGTTGTTTTCAGTTGTGCCTGACTCTTTATGACCTCTTTTTGGGGTTTTCTTGGCAAAGATATTCAGAATGGTTTGCCATTTCTTTATCTAGCTCATTTTGCAGATGAGGAAGCTGAGATAAACAGGGTTAAATGACTTGCCCCAGGTGACACAGCCAATATGTGTCTGAGGCCATATTTGAACTCAGGATTCAAGGCCCTGCATTCTATCCACTGTGTCACCCAGTGCCCACAAAAAAGGTTAGAGTATCGGGGCAGATAGATGACGCAGTGGATAGAGCACCGGCCCTGGAGTCAGGAGTACCTGAGTTCAAATCCGGCCTCAGACACTTAACACTTACTAGCTGTGTGACCCTGGGCAAGTCACTTAACCCCAATTGCCTCACTAAAAAAAAAAAAATTATAGTATCTTTTTTGTAGTTGTAAAGAATTGGAAGCTGAGGGGACGCCCATTAATTGGGGAACTGCTGAACAAGTTATGGTATATGAAGATGATAGAATAGTATTGTGGTAAGAAATGATGAAAGAGAGGATTCTCAAAAAATCTGGTAATACTTGTACAAGTTGATACAAATTGAAGTGAGCAGAACAGGAGAACAATTGACACATTAACGGTAATATTATAAGGATAACCAAATTGGAAGAATCACCTTGCTTCAGTGAAGAGGCATTTGAAGTTAGACTTGAAATACAGTTCTTTCTTCTTCATGTTTCCAAGATCCTCAGGACCTTAGGAAGAAATTCTTTACCTGAACTAGTGTTTGATAGGTCATGCCTTAAATTGGTACATGGTTTTTAAAAAGTTCAAGATAAATCATTTCTGGATAATTAATCATTTGATAATGCTAACATTTTTTTTGGTAGGGCAATGGGGGTTAAGTGACTTGCCCAGGGTCACATAATGCTAGCATTTTAATAAAAGAAGTCAGTGGCTCTCTCAAATGCCAAAGACAATCATGATGGAAGGCTCACTGCTTATATGCCCTTTGAAAAGCAGGTGTTCCGGAGAGTGACAATCAACTCTGATTAGTTAACAAATAATGAGAGAGAATGAATATTACAATGAGGGGCTAAACCTATTCTAATGAACTTTGATTTATGTCATTTACTTTTTTTTTTTGGCTTTCAGGGCAATGAGGGTTAAGTGACTTGCCCAGGGGCACACAGCTAGTAAGTGTCAAGTGTCTGAGGTTGGATTTGAACTCAGGTCCTCCTGAATCCAGGGTCAGTGCTTTATCTACTGCACCACCTAGCTGCCCCACATTTACTTCTAAATTAAGCACCACCGTCCCAATCTTGGGCCATCTAAAAGAATTTATCTTCACCCAAACCTGAGTAGAACACAATGGGCTTCCCTACCTTATGTTAAATTTCTTATAAGGTTGGGTAGGGTCTGACCAAGGTTGAGGAGAGTTAATTCAATCTCATTATCAGTAATGTCCTTCAAGAGCTGAATTTTGAAATGAAAACTATAGAAAAGGGGGAGGGGGGGTACTTCTGGTGCCAAGGTGGTAGAGTGAGAAAGCAACCCTCTGTAGCTCTTCCAAATTTCCCCTCCAATAGAAAATTGCCTCTGAATCATTCCAGGAATAGGGATTACTAGCCCAGCCGGAAAGATGTGTCTTAGCTGGGAGGGAGGAAAGTGAGACCCTGAACAGCAGCAGCGGCAGCAGTTTCTGTGCTCACAGCAGGGGGCTCTGCAGGGCTCTGAGCCTGGAGCAAGTCACCAGTGAGGCTCCATCCACCTGCAAACCAGCAGCTCCCTGGGCAGGTGATCAGTCTGGGCAATATAGCAGGGGTCTTCCCAAGACACCTCACAGCTAGCACAGACCACCAGGGAGGCTTTGACCCCACTGCTGACCAGTAGTGAAGGCCCGCCCAAGACTGGTCAACAGCAAATTCCAGCCCCTGCAACTTCCCAGCAGAGACACTTTCCAGAGCAAATCAGTAGCAGGGGGCTCCAACTCTCAGCAGATCACAACAAAATTACCCTTGCATGACCTGCTAGCAGAGGGACTCCATTACCATAGCAACCCAGCAACAGGACCCCTACACTTGGGTAGATTGGAGGCAAAATTACTCCTCCAGGGCCTGCTAACAGCAACCCAGCAGCAGTCCACCACTCCTGGGGCAGACCAACAATAATATCACTCCTCCAGGGCCAGCCACCAAAAAGACTTTGTTAACTTTTGCAACCCAGCACCAGGACATCACCCCTGGAGAAGGCCAGTCCACACCCAGGGGAGACCAAAAGGGAGGACTAACCCCCCAATACCAATCAGAAGGGAAGCTTACTCTATAGAGAAAGCAAGCAGCTAAGCCCTGAAGCCCTGTGAAAGCCACCAGTAAGACCCAGTCTCACCACAAAAATTTATAACAGTGCAGAAATAAAGCCCAACTATCTCAAAAACATCAAGGCACAAAAATGAGCAAAAAAAAAAAAAACCAAACCCACACCCCCACACAGTTAATACCGTGAAAAGGAAAATCAAGGTATAAACATAGAGGACAATAGTAACAAAATGGCTACAGGTGAAGCTTCCAAAAAAAAAAAAAGTAAGCTGGTCTCGGGCCCAAAAAGAATCCCTGGAAGAGCTTAAAAAGGATTTAAAAAAGAAAATTAGAGAAGTAGAAGAAAAAATGGGGAAAGAAATAAAAGTAATGCAAGAGGACCATGAAAAAGAAATTTTAAAATTTACTGAGGAAAATAACTCCCTAAAAACAGATTTAGTCAAATGGAAAAGGTAGTGCAAAAGGTCACTCAAGAAAATAATTCTTTAAAAATTAGAATTAAACAAATGGAAATTAATGACTCTGAGACACCAAGATACAATAAAACAAAATCAAAAAGGTAAAAAGATATAGAAGAAAATATGAAATTTCTCATTGGAAAAACAACTGACTTAGAAAATAGATTCAGGGGGCAGCTAGGTGGCACAGTGGATAGAGCACCAGCACCTGGAGTCAGGAGGACCTGAGTTCAAATCCAGCCTCAGACACCTGACACTGACTAGCTGTGTGACCTTGGGCAAATCACTTAACCCCAATTGCCCCACCAAAAATAAATAAATAAATAAATTCAGGAGTGACAATATAAGAATTATTGGACTACCTGAAAGCCATGATCAAAAAAAAAAAAAGCCTGGACAATATCTTTCAAGAAATTATCAAAGAAAACTTCCCTGAAATATTAGAACCAGAGGGCAAAATAGAAATTGAAAGAATCCACCAATCACCACCTCAAAGAGATCCCAAAATGAAAACTCCCTAGAAGATCCAAATTTCAAAGTTTACAGATCAAGGAAAAAGTATCGCAAGCAGCCAAAAAGAAATAATTCAAATAATATGGAGCTACTGTCAGAATTATACAGGATTTGGCAGCCTCCACATCAAAGAATCATAGGGCTTGTAATATAATATACTGGAAGGCAAAGTTGTTAGGTTTACAAACAAGAATCACCTACCCAGCAAAATTGAATATATTCTTTCAGGGGGAAAATTGACATTTATTGAAATAGAGGACTTTCAAGCATTCCTTATTAAAGTGCCAGAGTTGAATTAAAAATTTAACCTCCAAATACAAGACTCAAGAGAAACATAAAAAGGTAAAAAAGAAACAAGAAAGAAAAACTGTAAGAAATTCAATAAGGTTAAACTATTTATATTTCTTTTTTTTTAAAATAAGGGACCACAGGTCATCTAGTCCAACTTTACTTTAGTAAAGCCACTCTACAATGGGAGCCCATTTCCATAGAAGGCAGTGCATTATAATTTTTTTTATCATAAAAGTATTTTATTATTTTCCAGTTACATGTAAAGATAGTTTTCAACATTTGTTTTCATAAGATTTTTAGTTCCAAATTTTTTCTCCCTTTCCTTCCCCCTCCCCCAAACAGAAAGCAATCTGATATACGTTATATATGTACAATCACATTAAACATATTTCTGCATTAATCATGTTGTGAAAGAAGAATCAGAACACAAGGGGAAAACCTTAATAAAGAAAAAAAAACACCAGAAAAGTAGAAACAGTATGGTTCAATCTGCATTCAGAATACACTATTCTTTTTTCTTCATGTGAAGAACATTTTCCATCATGAGTTCTTTAGAATTGTCTTGGATCATTGCATTGCTGAGAAGAGCCAAGTCTATCACAGCTGATCATCATAAAATGTTGCTGTTACTGTGTACAGTGTTCTCCTGGTTCTGCTCACTTCACTCAGCATTAGTCCACTTAGGGGGCAGCTAGGTGGCACAGTGGATAGAGCACTGGCCCTGGATTCAGGAGGACCTGAGTTCAAATCCGGCCTCTGACACTTAACACTTACTAGCTGTGTGACCCTGAGCAAGTCACTTAACCCCAATTGCCTCACCAAAATAAATAAATAAATACAATTTTAACCAAAAAAAAAAAAAAAAGCATTAGTCCACTTAGGTCTTTTCAGGTTTTTCTGAAATCTGCCTGCTCATCATTTCTTACAGCACAATAGTATTCCATTACATTCATATACCACAACTTGTTCAGCCATTCCCCAGTTAATGGGTATTCCCTCAATTTCCAATTCTTTGCCACCACAAAGAGAACTGCTAAAAATATTTTTGTACATGTGGTTCCTCTTCCCTTTTCTATAATTTCTTTGGAAAACTATTTATATTTCTATATGATAAAAAATATTTGTAAGTCTTAACAACTTTGTTATAAGAATAATTAGAAGGAGTATATGTAGACAGGTGTGGTTATAAGGTGGCATTAATGGGACAACATACCAAAAAAACAAAATAATGGGATAAGGAAGAAATTGCATGGAATAAGAAGGAGGGGAGAAATTGAATGGGATGAATTGTCATACACACACACACACACACACACACACACACACACAAAAGAGGCATGAAAGAACTATCGTAATGGAGAAGAAAATGGGGGTTGGGGATGGGCAAAGATTAAACATTACTCTTATCAAAGTTGGTTCAAAGAGGGAATAACAAACATACTTAGTTGGATATAGATATATCTTACCCTATAAAGGAAGTTTTTAAAGGGATGATGATAATTTAAGGGGGAGGGGGGACTGATACAAGAGAGGGGATATTGGGGAAGGCAGTGATCATAAGTAAAACACTTGTGAGTAGGAAAAGGGTGGGAGCTAAGAGTGGGGGGGGGGAAATAGGTGAAAATAGCATGGAGGGAAATAAACAGTTAGTCATCATAACTATAAATGTGAATAGGATGAACTCACCCATAAAATGGAAGCAGATAGAATTAATTAAAAACAAAAATCCTACAATATGTTGTTTACAAAAAACAGATTTAAAGCAGAGAGATAACATATAAGATACACAAAAGGGGCTGAAACAGAATCTATTATGCTTCAGCTGAAGCAAAGAAAGCAAGGTAGCAATAATGATTTCAGACAAAGCAAAAGCAAAAATAGATCTAGTTAAAAGATAAAGAAGAGGGGCAGCTAGGTGGTGCAGTGGATAAAGCACTGGCCTTGGATTCAGGAGTACCTGAGTTTAAATTCAGCCTCAGACACTTGACATTTACTAGCTGTGTGACCCTGGACAAGTCACTTAACTCTCATTGCCCTAAAAAAAAAAAAAGATGAAGGAAATTAAATCTTGCTGGAAGGTACCATGGATAATAAAGTCATATCAATACTTAACATATATGCACCAAATGGTATAGCATCTAAATTTCTGAAGAAGTTAAATGAGTTACAGGAGGCAATAGATAATAAAACTATCCTGATGGGGGACCTTAACCTTCCCCTTTCAGAACTGGATAAATCTAACCAAAAAATAAACAAGAAAGAAGTTTAAAAAATTAATAAATTCTTGAAAAGTTAGATATGATAGATCTCTGGAGAAAATCAAATAGTAATAGAAAGGAATATACCTTCTCAGTGGTACATGGGACCTACACAAAAATTGACCATGTATTAGGGCATAAAAACCTTACAACCAGATGCAGAAAAGCAGAAATAGCAACCACATCATTTTCAGATCATAATGTGATAGGAATTACATTCCATAATGGACCATTGAGAGATTAAAAATCAATTGGAAATTAAATCATCTGATCCTAAATAACAAGTGGGTCAAAGAACAAATCATAGAAACAATGATTTAATTAAAGAAAATGACAATGATGAGACAACATATCAAAATTTATGGGATGCCTCCAAAGCAGTACTTAGGGGAAAATTTATATCCCTAACTGCTTACATCAATAAAGTAGAGAAAAATCAGATCAATGAATCAGACATACAACTAAAAAAACTATAAAATGAACAAATTAAAAATTCCCAACTAAACACCAAATTGGAAATCCTGAAAATCAAGGAGAGATTAATAAAATTGAAAATAAGAAAACCATTGAATTAATAAATAAAACTAGAAGCTGATTTTATGGAAAAAACCCAATAAAATAGATAAACCATTGGTAAATTTGATCAAAAAAGGAAAGAAAACCAAATTACTAGTATCAAAAATGAAAGGGGTGAACTTCCCACCCATGAAGAGGAAATTAAGACAATTATCAGGAACTATTTTGCCCAATGAAATACCAATAAATTTGATGATCTAAATGAAATGGATGAATATCTACAAAAATATAAATTACCCCCATTAGCGGAAGAAATTAAATATTTAAAGAACCCAGTTTTAGAAAAAGAAATTGAACAAGCCATCAATGAACTTCCTAGGAAAAAATCCCTAGGACCAAATGGATTCACAAGTGAATTCTACCAAACATTTAAAGAACAATTAATCCCAATACTATATAAATTATATGAAAAATAAGTGAAGGAGTCCTACCAAGTTCCTTTTATGAGATAAATATGGTGCTGATACCCAAACCAGGAAGAGCCAAAATGGAGAAAGAAAATTCTAGACCAATCTCACTAATGAATATTGAGGCAAAATTTTTAAATAAAATACTAACAAAAAGATTGCATCAATACATCACAAAGATGATACACTATGACCAGGTGGGATTTATACCAAGAATGTAGGGATGGTTCAGTATTAAGAAAACTCAGCATAATTGACCATATCAATAACAAAACAAACAAATCATATGATTGTCTCTAGATACAGAAGAGGCCTTGGACAAAATACAGCACCAATTCCTATTAAAAACACTAGAGAGCACAGGAATAAAAGTAGCTTACCTTTAAATGATAAGTACTTTTTATCTAAAACCATCAACAAACATTATCTGTAATGGGGATAACCTAAAAGCCTTCCCAATACAATCAGGGATGAAACAAGGATGCCCATTATCACCTCTATTATTTAATATAGTACTAGACATGTTAGCTATAGCAATAAGAGAAGAAAAAAAATTAAACGAAATAGAATAGGTAATGAGGAAACAAAACTATCACTATGCAGATGATATAATGTTATACTTAGAGAATCATCTAAAAAGCTACTTGAAATTATTAACAACTTTGGCAAAGTTGCAGGATACAAAATAAACCCACACAAACAATCAGCATTTCTTTATATTACCAACAAAGTCCAGCAACAACAGATAGAAAGAGAAATTCCATTTAAAATAACTGTGGCTGGAAGCAGCTAGGTGGCATAGTGGATAAAGCACCGGCCCTAGATTCAGGAGTTCAAATCCAACTTCAGACACTTGACACTTAACTAGTTATGTGACCCTGGGCAAGTCACGTAACCTTCACCGCCCTGCAAAAAACAAACAAAACAAATAAACAAACAAAAAACTAAAATAACTGGCCAATATAAAATACTTTGGAGTCTACCTGCCAAGACAAACACAGGAACTCTATGACCAGAACTACAAAAACACTTTTCACACAAATAAAGTCATTTAAACAATTGGAAAAATATTAATTGCTCATGGCTACGACGAGCCAATATAATAAAAATGACAATACTACCTAATTTATTTATTAGTGCTATACCAATCAAATTATCCAAGAAGTATTTTATCGATCTAGAAAAAAATAATAACAAAATTCATCTGGAAAAAACAAAAGTTCAAGGATATCATGGGAATGAATGAAAAAAATTATGAAAGAAGGTACTCTGGCAGTACCAGATCTCAAACTGTATTATAAAGCAGTAATTATCAAAATAATCTGGTACAGGCTAAGAAATAGACAGGTGAATCAGTGGGATAGAATAGGTACAAATTACATTATAGTAAATGACTATAGTAACCTAGTATGTGATAAACCCAAAGATCCAAGCTTTTGGAACAAAAACTCATTATTTGACAAAAACTGCTGAGAAAGGGGCAGCTAGGTGGCGCAGTGAATAGAGCACCGGCCCTGGAGTCAGGAGTATCTGGGTTCAAATCCGGCCTCAGACACTTAACACTTACTAGCTGTGTGATCCTGGGCAAGTCACTTAACCCCAATTGCCTCACTTAAAAAAACAAAAACCTGCTGAGAAAACTGGAAAACAGTATGACAGAAACTAGGTATAGACCAACATCTCACACCATATACTAAAATAAGGTCAATTTGGGTACATGATTTATACATAAAGAATACCATAAGCAAATTAAGAGAGTATGGGATCATTTATCTGTCAGATTTATGAGCAAAGGAAGAATTTAGGACCAAAGAAGATATAGAGGACAAAACAAAATGTAAAATAGATCATTTTGTTTATATAAAATTTAAAAGTTTTTGCAAAAAGAAAACTAAAGTAACCAAGATTACAAGGGAAGCAGAAAACTGGGAAAGAATTATTTTGAAATAAGCATCTCTAATAAAGGCCTCATTTCTCAAATGTGTAGAGAACTGAGTCGGTTTTATAAAAATATAAGTTATTGCCCAATTGACAAATGGTTAAAGGATATTAACAGGCAAATTTCAGACAAAGAAATCAAAGCTATCTACGAGCATATGAAAAAAAATTGCTCTAGATCACTATTTTTTTTTTTTTAGTGAGGCAATTGGGGTTAAGTGACTTGCCCAGGGTCACACAGCTAGTAAGTGTTAAGTGTCTGAGGTGGGACCTGAACTCAGGTACTCCTGACTCCAGGGCCGGTGCTCTATCCACTGCGCCACCTAGCTGCCCCTTCTAGATCACTATTGATCAGAGAAATGCAAATTAAAACAACTCCGAGGTATCACCTCACACCTATCAGAGTGGCAAATATCACAAAAAGAAAATACTGGATGTTGGAGAGGATGTGGGAAATCTGGGACACTAATCCACTGTTGGTGAAGTTGGGAAAAGATCCAACCATTCTGGAGAGCAATTTGGAATTGTACCAAAAGGGCTATAGAACTGTGCATACCCTTTGATCCAGCAATACCACTGCTAGGTTTATATCCCAAAGGCATCCCCAAAAAGAGAAAAAGACCTATTTGTACAAAAATATTTATAGCAGCTCTTTTTGTGGTGGCTAAGAATTGGAAATCAAAGGAATGCCTGTCAGTTAAGGAATGGCTAAACAAACTGTGGTATATGGTGGTGATGGAATATTATTGTGCTATAAGAAATGACAAGCAGTATAATTTCAGAAAGTCCTGGAAAAACTTGTATGAACTGATGTATAGTGAAGTGAGCAGAACCAAGAGAACATTGTGCATTATTGTTTGATGAAGAACTGTGAAAGACTATTCTCAACAAAACAATGATCCACCACAATCCCAAAGGACTATTGATGAAACATACCATCCACCTCCAAAGAAAGAACTGTTATTGGGGACAGCTAGGTGGTGCAGTGGATAAAGCACTGGCCCTGGATTCAGGAGGACCTGAGTTCAAATCCAGCCTCAGACACTTGACACTTACGAGCTACGTGACCCTGGGCAAGTTACTTAACCCTCGTTGCCCCTCAAAAATAAAAATAAAATAAAATTTAAAAAAAAGAAAGAATTGTTTTTTGATGGAACACAGACTGAAGCATGCTATTTTTCAATTTCTTCCATTTTTTCTTTTATTCAAGTTTTCTTATATAATATAGTAATGTTTTACATTATCATACATGTATTACCCATATCTGATTGCTTACCACCTCAGGGAGGGGAGAGAGGAGGGAGGGCAGGAGGGATAAAAAATGGAACATAAAACCATAAATAAAAATATATTACTTAAAAACAATTTATTACTTTAAAAAAAAAGAAAAAAGGGGAACTGGATCTCCCCAAATCATTGGCTGTTAATAATCATTTCTCTCAGGTCTTTGTGTGTTATTTAGCCCTAGGGAACTGGTGAATAGATTAAGAAACAATTGAACATAAGACTTTTTCCCCTTGTTCCAGTAATCTAATAGTGATTATTTTTTTTCTTTCCTTAGAAATGTCATTGTACAATTGCACTTTGATGATTACATCTCGTAATTTTCAGCACATTTCATCTTGGAAATTAAACAGACGTCCTACTATACCAATTCGCTATACTGTGACTTACACAACTATGAGGTCTGTTTTACAATTTGTACTTTGCTAAATCGTTCTCTTTTTCTATTTAGGGGAGAATACTATTGGGGGAAATCCAGTTGTGATGGACCTAAACATTAAAATAAGATAATTGGCTTTTCCATTCCTTTTTAAGCCAAGATTCTTGAAATGTAAACATATAGTGAGCCAAAGGAAAAATAGCCATTTTTACAAAACAAGCCAAAACCATCGATTGGCATTTAGAGTAACCAAACCTACAGATATTTGCCAAGTACACCTAGATAACAGGCCAAACACGTAGATTAACCAAATGTATTTTCATACCCAAAGAGGCTGGCCCAAATTCTTCTACAAGTCAAAGTAACAATTTTCAGGTTTGTTGGTATGTTAAACAGGTCTATTGTTTGGGGGAAGGAGGAGTGGGAAGGGGAGGGGAAGTGGAGATTATTTCCTGTGTGTCACAGGACTGGGATTGAATTGATCATCTCAGAGTCTGTTACTTCACAGAATTATAGAATCTCAGAGTTGGAAGGAATTTCAAAGGATATCTAGTTCAATCCATATCTGAACGAGAATCTCCAACATAGCTGTCCTTTCATTAAAGACCTCTAGAGAGGGAGAACCTTCCAAAGCAGCACATTCCAGGGGCAGCTAGGTGGCACAGTGGATAAAACACTGGCCCTGGATTCAGGAGGACCTGAGTTCAAATCGGACCTCAGACACTTGACACACACTAGCTGCGTGACCCTGGGCAAGTCACTTAACCCTCATTGCCCCACATAAAAACAAACAAACAAACAAAGTAGCACGTTCCAGTTTTAAATATCTCTAATTGTTAGGAAGTTTTATCAAAATCAGCATCTTGTAGCTTCTTGGGCCAAGTAGCCTAAGTACATTCCCCCTGCTATATTACATATACTATATATTATATATATTATATACATATAATACTTACAAATATTTGAAGACCATTATCATATCCCTCTTAGGTCTTTCCTTTTCTAAACTAAATATCCCTAGTTATTTCAATGGGCTCTTCTTGCATGAACTCAAGGCCATTCACTATTCTGATTGTCCTCCTCTGACTAGTCTCTAAACTTTTTGGATATGGTACCCAGAAGTGAATACAGTACTCCAGATGAGATCTGAGTACAATGGAACTGTCAACTCCCAAATCCTGGACACTGTGCTTGTCTTAGTTCAGTCTAAAATCATATTAATTCATACAAGGGGGCTTCAACTTACATGATTAAGTTTTCTCAAATATCCTAACCTCTCAGTTCCTCAGTGCCATGAGTTACTTTTACACTCCACCTTATCTAAACACAAAGATGGTCACACCTTTGTTTTTATTGACTCCTCCTAAACCTTTTGCTCATCGTCACCATGACTTCCCAATCACTCTACCCTTCCATAATTTCCTAGGTGATTACCCTGACTCTGACTGTGTTATTCTCTCTTCCCTATCTCAAATCCTTATTGAACCAGTTCAACTCTGCTATTCTCTAATCTTGAATCACCTATACCCTCTCCTGTCGATACTTATGACTTGCCAAACCCCAATCCTGCATTCCTCCTATATGTCTTTCCGAAGAGAACAGGAGAAATCTCTGAAA
This sequence comes from Dromiciops gliroides, assembly GCF_019393635.1. Taxonomy (NCBI): domain Eukaryota; kingdom Metazoa; phylum Chordata; class Mammalia; order Microbiotheria; family Microbiotheriidae; genus Dromiciops; species Dromiciops gliroides. The sequence goes on along the minus strand of NC_057863.1, from coordinate 270,409,883 downwards.
CTATGCTGATTGGATCCACTAAAATTTATTTTATAGAGTCTCAACTGGGTGTCATCCTTGATTCTTCCCTGTCTCTCACCTTCCAGTATCCAGTCTGTTGCTAAGCCCTCATGATTTCACCTTTACCTCTCTCAAATACACCCCCTTCTCTCCTCTGACATTTATGTTGGTGCAGGCCCTCATCACCTCACACCTGGACTATCGAAAAAGTCTGCTGGTGAGTCTGCCTGCCTCAAGTCTCTCTACATAGAAACTCCAATCCACCTTCCATTCAACCACCAAAGTGATTTTCCTAAAACTCTGGTCCAACCATGCCACTCCTCTACTCAATAAACTTCAGTGGCTTCTTATTGCTTCCAAAATCAAATGCAAATTCTTCTGTTTGGTATTCAAAGCTCTTCATAACCTAGCCCCCTCCTAGCTCTCCAGTCTTCTTATACCTTACTACCCACAATCTACTCTGTAACCAGTGATACCAACCTCTTGCCTGTTCCACAAACAAGACACAGCATCTCTTCTCAGCTCTAGGCATTATCTCTGGCTATCCGCTATCCCTGGGATTCTCTCCCTCCTGTCTCTACCTACTGGCTCCCTTCAAGTCCCAACTAACATCCCATCTTCTACAGGAAGTCTTTCCCAACCCCTCTTAATTCTAATGCCTTACCTCTTTTATTTATTTCCTGTTTATCCAGTATATAGCTAGTTTGTATGTATTTATTTGCATCTTGTCTCTCCTACTAGATTCTGTGCTCCTTGAGGGCAGGGAATGGCTTGGCTCTTTTTTTTTGTATCCCTAGTGCCTAGCACAGTGCCTAGCAAATATTAGGTCCTTAATAAATGTTAATTGACTATTATTAACTTCCACTCACCAGATAGGCCATTTCAAATCTTTTTTCCTTTCATGTCTCCCACAGTACATCCTCCCTCTACCTACCCTTGATATCATCCTGCATTATTTCCTCCTCTACTTCATCTCTGAAGAGGGAGTAACCTTTATTCTCACCAAGACCAACCCTCTACATGTACCCTTGACTCTAAATGCCTTCAATCTTCTCTAGAAGTTTATCCATTCTTCTAATTTTTTCCTATATACTGCCTCCACTCGTCCTGCAAACAAACATACTTATTGCTTCATCTTCCAAAACATTCATTAGATCCTCCCATCTCACTAGTCATCATTCTGCTGAAATTACTATCCCCAAAGTTACTAGTAATCTAGTAATTGCAAATACAATGGCTAGGAGGGAAGAAGATCCCCTTCCTTTTATAGTTAAAGTTTAAGTATTGACTTAGTTTGTGATTCACTTTACAGAAGCATTAGGTTGATCATTTCCTATTTCTTTTCTCTTGAGCATAGTACTAATGACGAATGGAAGACCTTTGAAAGTTGCACAAATATCACAAAATTATCATGTAACATGACAGATATTGAAGAAACCAATGAAACCTACCTTGTCAATGTAATAGGCTTCAATGGAACAGAAAAATTAGTTGAATGTGATCACAGTTTCATTCCCATAATGAGTAAGTTCGTTTTTATTAATTTCCTTTGCTTTTCTACAAGATTAGGGGTGAATTAAAATAGAATTTACTTTAGTGATAGCTAAACTGTTCAAAGATCTTTCATCTGACATTTTCATCTCTCATTTCTCATCGCTTTCATTTCCCAATTTACAACAAAAGAACACTCTTACATACACATTCACATGTGATTGTGTATAAGCATATTATCTAAGAATTTGAAGGAGCTTGTACCATCTGATATTAAATGGCTCCTGAAGCAGCTATTGTGTTACTCTACCACTCCCCATCATATACTTACACTTACATACCCAATATTTTCACTACCCCTATGCTTTAGGTATACTAGTAACACCAGATGTGCCTAGCTTAGTGCTGGAGATACTTTGGGCAAAAGGGAGTCTGAGCCACCCTACAGTTTACTATAGTGTTTCTTTCCTTCTGCTTCTCACTGCCTGAGAATGTTGTTAAGTTTTCATGATAACAAAATTCCACATAAGTAAATAATTTGGAAGACCTTGAGATTCATTGCAATGAAAAATAATGAAATGCATATAAAACATTGGTAGAAATGAATCTGATATGGTTATATTTGGTATAATAGACTAGAAGTTAGGGCATTTAATTGGATTCTGTCCTTAGCACTCTCATAACTCACTTTATTATTTGGCAGGATTTACTGAGTCTTTATATCCTTTATTTTTCCTATCAGTAAAATGAGATTGATTCTTGTCTCAGCTGGGGTCTTGGGCAGATTGAAAAGAAAATATCTGCAAAGCATTGAGATTCTTTGAGAAAAAATTCTTTGTGAAGCAAGTATTATTATTGTTGATCTTTAGAAGTTTCCCCAGTTGTTAACTATTTTGTGTTTGTTTTCTCTAAACAGCAATTTTAGATCCACCAGAAGTTAGTATTTTTGGTTTTAAGGATACAATTAATGTTACCGTGCATTACCCAGCATCCTTATCTAAGATAAAGAATAAAGAAAAAGAATTTTATTCATCAGAAGTCATTATTAAAGTGCAATCACATGATGCTTTACCCCAGGTGAGTGGATTCTTGTATTATAATTAAAACCATAAGAATCTTAAAATGTATTATGTTTAACTTGTATAAAAAATATATGGGGCAGCTAGGTGGCACAGTGGATAGAGCACCGGCCCTGGAGTCAGGAGTACCTGAGTTCAAATCCAGCCTCAGACACTTAACACTTACTAGCTGTGTGACCCTGGGCAAGTCACTTAACCCCAATTGCCTCGCTAAAAAAACAAACAAACAAAAAAAAAACCCCCAAAAAATATATTAGTTCAGAGTATATAACTTAAACTAAAAACTATTAAGACAGCCTGCTGATGGGTTTGCATGCCTCAGGTCTCTCTCCATTCAAAAACCATCCTCCATTCTACCACCAAAGTGATTTTCCTAAAACACAAGTTGACCATATCACTCAAAGTGACCCTAATTGGAAAAGGACAATCACAATGTAGTGTTCAACAGTGTTTGACATGAGCATTTGACATCAGTATTTCAAACTTTACTATTCCAGTCAAGACATCACCATCCTTCTGGTGACCCAGCTTCACATACTCTGTGTCATTTTTTTACTCCTCACTCTCACTTATCCTGCATATCCAATCAGTTGCCAGATCTTATATTTTCTCTCTTCGTAACTTCTCTTGAATATGTCAATTTCCCCCAAAATGAGACTGGATAACATATTTCAAGAAATCATAAATGAAAATTTTCTAGAATTATTCAAACACACAAAAATTCTATTAATACAAGTACCAAAAAAAAAAACCAAAACAAACCTTTCAACACAGTTAAATAATTGGAGAAATATTAATAGCTCATGAGTAGGCCCTGAAAATATAACAGTGACAATACTGCCTAAATTAATTGACTTGTTCAGTGCTATGCTGATCAATTATGGAAGGATTGCTTTGTAGTGCTAAAAAGAATAATAAAATTCATCTGAAGGCATAAAAGGTCAAGAATCTCAAAGCAAACTGTTTTGTGTTTTTTTTTTAAGTGAGGTAATTGGGGTTAAGTGACTTGCCCAGGGACACACAGCTGCTAAGTATCAAGTGTCTGAGGCCGGATTGGAACTCAGGTCCTCCTGAATCCAGGGCCATTGCTCTATCCACTGCACCACCTAGCTGCCCCAAACTATTTTTTTTAAAGGGAAGAAAGGTTACCTGGGAATACCACATCTCAAACTAAATGATAAGACAGTAATCATGAAAACAGTTTGATGTTGTTTAAAAGACAAAGTTGATGAGTGGAATAGATTAATATATAGTATAATAGAAGCAAATGAACATATAAGAATATTATTGTTCAGTCGTTTTTCAGTCATGTCCAACTCTTCATGTCCCCATTTGGAGTTTTCTTGGCAAATATATTGGAATGACCTAGAAATTAAAGGTCACATCATAAATTAATTTGAGAAGCAAGAAAAGAGATACCTTTTACACACATGGATATAGGAAGAATCCATGAGCAAAGAAGGGACAGAGGGGATCACAGGAGATAAAATGGACAGTCTTGATGGCCTTAAGTTGAAAAGCCTCTGCAGAAACAAAGTCAATGCTCTTAAAATTAAAAAGGAAAAAGGGAGATTTTTTTTTTGGTGAGGCAATTGGGGTTAAATGACTTGCCCAGGGTCACACAGCTAGTATGTACCAAGTATCTGAGGTCAGATTTGAATTCAGATCCTCCCAAATCCTGGGCTGGTGCTTTATCGACTGTACCACCTAGCTGCCCACAAAGGGAGATCTTTTTAACAAGTTCCTCTGATAAAGGTTTGGTATCCAAGGTATATAAGGAACTGATTCAAATATATAAGGACAGTCAATCCCCAGTAGATAAAAGGTCAAAGGATATGAACATCTAGTTCTCAAAGGAAGAAATTTAAGCTATCAAGAGTCAAATGAAAAATAAATGCAAATCCAAATAAAAATGCAAATTGAAACATCTCTGAAGTCCCAGATACTACCTATCAGATTGGCAAAAAATGTCCAAAAAGGCAAATTATAAAATTTTTAAAGGAACTGTGGGAGGTCAGGCACTCCACTGCACTGTTAGTAAAGTTGAGAGTTGTAAATTAGTCCAGTTATAATCTAAAGCACTTTGAAACTATATTACAAAAGTCACTAAATTGCACATGCTTTTTGACCAAGCAATACCACCACTAGGCATGTAACATCTTTTCCTCCCCCCACTGCTGAAAATATTAAAAGGATCCATATGTATAAAAGTAATTATTAGTAGGCACTTTGTTGAAGCATTTTGTTTGGGGAATGACTAAATAAATTATTAATTGTATATGATGTAATAAAATATTATAATATACAATAATATGATATGATAAAATATTATAATATGTTATAATATATAATAAAAGGGATAGATTCAGAAAAACCTGGGAAGACATGTATGAATGAGGTGAGTGAAGTGAAGAAAACCAGAAGAACAATATATACAAGTACTATAACATTAAAAAAAAAAACAACTTTGAAATACTCAAGAATACAACTCCAGGAGGCAGCTAGGTGGTTCAGTGGATAAAGCACCAGCCCTGGATTCAGAAAGACCTGAGTTCAAATCCGACCTCAGACACTTGACAGTTACTAGCTGGGCAAGTCACTTAACCCTCATTGCCCTGCAAAAAAAAAAAAATTCAAAAGTTATCTTTTATAGGCCTCTTTATGCCTCCTATCTTAAAAAACAATTCAAGGGGCAGCTAGGTGGTGCAGTGGATAGAGCACTGGATTCAGGAGTACCTGAGTTCAAATCCGGCCTCAGACACTTAACACTTATTAGCTGTGTGACCCTGGGCAAGTCACTTAACCCCAATTGCCTCACTAAAAAAAAAAAAATTCAAATTTATATAGCACCTTATATTTTACAAAATACCTTTATACAAAATAATTTCAATAATTTTGTCCTCACAACAACCATGTGAGATTATTATCCTCATTTTATAAATGAGGACACAGAAGCTGAAAGGTTGACTTTGTGTAGCTTTATCAGAAATAGAGAAGAGAATCAGAAGGAAAAGAGGCAAAAACAAAAACCCTTGACATTCAAAGAAAGGGTGGATGAATATATAAAGTAATCTTTGTTGTAATTTAGTCATTTTTCCGTTGTGTCTCACTCTTTGTGACCCTTTTTGCAGGTTTCTTAGCACAGATACTGCAGTGATTTCCCATTTCCTTTTCCAGCTCATTTTATAGATGAGGAAACTGAAGCAAACAGGGTTAAGTGCCTTGCTCAGGGTCACACAGCTGGTAAGTGTCTGAGGCTTGATTTTAACTAAGAAGAGTCTTCCTGACTCCAGGCCTGACACTCTATCCACTGTACCACCTACCTACCCTTAAAGAAATCTAATTTCAATCAAGTCCAGCATTAGCTAAGAACAGAGTTTTCTGTCCTAGTAAAGGAAGAAATCACTTTTTTCTGACTAGGCTCATTTAAAGAACAGCTATAGGTTTTTTTCGTTTGTTTGTTTTTTCCAGAGCAAGATGTACTTCCATCAGGTAAACCATAGAGAAGCAACATGATGCAATGGAAAGAATATTGGACTTTATCTTTTGGAATAGTATGTCAGTGATTTCTTGACCACCTACCACTCCTGGTATATACATTCTTTGATCCCATTTCAGACTAGGTGCTTTTCTTCTTGTAGTGCTTTTCTCTAAACATCTTGTTAATTGCTCTTAATCACCCATGTTGGTTTTAAAACTTGACAAAGAATTAGCAGAGCCAAGATGGCAGAGAAAAGCCAGGAACTTGCTTGAGCTCTCCAGTTTCCCTTGAAACAACATTAAATAAAGTCTCTAAACAAATTCTGGAACAACAGAACCCACAAAGAGATGGAGTGAAACAATTTTCCAGCCCAAGATGATTTAGAAGGACATCAGGAAAGATCTGTCTCACTTGGGTAAAAGGGGAACACAGCCCAGAGCAGGAGGTATCTTAGCAAACCAGCATGAGGCTCTAAGCCACAGCACAGATCAGCAACCAAGGTCCTGTGGTCCTGGCTCAGCAGGCTAGCAGCACAGCAGGCCACCTGTGAGGCCTCTGGCCCCCAGCATAGCAGGCAAACTGCCAGCTGCAGAACCCCTGGCACAACAGGCCCAACTAGGCCTGGCCACCCCAGCACAGTAGGCAAGCTGCCAGCTCCGGCCAATTACTATAGCTCTGTGACATTGGACAAATAACTTTAACTCTGTTCACCTCAGTTTCCTTATCTGAAAAATAGGGATAACAGCATCTATTTCATAAGGTTGTTGTGAGGATCAAATGAGATAAAATACAGAAAGTATACTTTGCTATATAAATTCAAAGCTAGCTATATGCCTGATACAGAGTAGACACAATAAATATTTGTTGATTTGACTTGAGTAGACTTTTCAAAAGAGAAAAGTTATATTTAAGTCTCTTGAAAAACATTCGACTTCACTAATAATCAAAATGATTTAAATTAAAATAACTTTAAGGTATCTCACCCCTATAAGATTTGCAGAAATAATTAAAACCAACTCAGAGTTAATGAAGTTGTGTGGAAAAAATGGTATGGTCATTCATTGTTGGTGGAATTGTAAACTTTGAATTACAGTCATTTGGAAACCAATCTGGCAATATTCCATGAAAGTTACAAAAATATTAATAATTTTTATCCCAACAATGAACTTGTTGGAAATATACCTTGAAAGTTATTTTTTAAAGAGCTCCTTTTTCAGAGATTTTCAGGGCAGCATTATTTGTAATCAGAAAAAAATAGAAGCAAGCTAACTATAAAAAAATAGAGAATGCTTAAATAAATTGTGGAACACTGATATAATGTGATGCTATAATGAATTAAGATCAGCAAATATGAGAGATTTAAGAAATAATATTAAGGTGGGTTTTTTTTAAAGCAGAGCCAGAAAAACAGTATTTATAATATGACCATATAAAATGAAAAATGGGAATAAATTAAATAAAAGTTCTGATGGAAATTTACGGGAGTAATAGAAAAAATTGTTATAACATTTTATGCATTGAAATTGTCACTTAAATACAAAGTAGTTACAAAGCAAATTTAACTATATTGATGTTCCATATCATGTTCATAATAATCTTTTTTAAAGATAAATATTGGTTTTCATTTTAGAATCTAGAAGTTGATATGGATGGCAGAGAAAGTGTAACTACCATAATTGACTCTCTGATTCCAAATTCAAATTACTGTATATCTGCTTACTGGAATAATCAGCTTTCTGAGAATGATGTAATACAATCTCCCTTAAAATGTATCATGCTTTCTCCTAGCCAAGAATCAGGTATGTTGTAATTTTGCATACTTTACATCTGAACTTACCTTGAGGTTGTACAAAAAATAAGTGGGATTAGAGAGTAGATTTTTCTGTCACAATTTAATTGCTAATACATTGTTTTTCACTTAACAAATTTGCATGTGATCCTTGCGAAGGGGCCATGCTAATCTTCTCTGTATCGTTCCAATTTTAGTATATGTGCTGCCAAAGTGAGGACTAAAATGCATTGTTTTTCTTTTTCTTTTCTTTTCTTTTTTTTTTTTTTGCAGGGCAATGAGGGTTAAGTGACTTGCCCAGGGTCACACAGCTAGTTAAGTATCAAGTGTCTGAGACTGGATTTGAACTCAGGTCGTCCTGAATCCAAGGCCAGTGCTTTATCCACTGCGCCACCTAGCTGCCCCTAATGCATTGTTTTTCAATGGCTACTCATTCACCACCATAGCTACCACCACAGCATGTAAATTTCCTACTAACCTTTCTTGACTATTCAATTTACTGATACATAACCTTAAATCTCATAGAAAAGTTTCATCAAAGATAACCGTCAAAAATTCTCTAAAAAGCCTCTCTAAATTGCAAGACCCTTCATTGCTATACCTTCTGATTTGCTGAAGTAAAAATATGAAGTTATCGGAAACATATATTTCACAATATATGTTATATCTCAGCTTCTAATTGCATCAACATAGGAAATTCTCAACATGGAATCTTCCACCCCCAAAGCAAATTTGCATGGGGAATCCTAAAGATAAGTGAATGATTGCCAATGATCACACAGCCAATATGTGTCAGATAAAGGAACTGAACCCAATCCTTTCTTCATGCCTTTCTATGATATTTTTCATATTAAGTAACTTCATATTGTGATTGGTTTTTGTATTGTCTTCACTGCTTTTACCATTCTTTAGAAAAGCTTTATAGTAGATAATACATCGTTTGTAGTTGGTGTCATGTGGTGTTAGTGATAATTTCTGTAACATGTTAGGTATCAACCCTTGGACAAGAACATAATCCCTAATCATACCATTTCTTCTTTGGGAATAAGATTCAACTTACATCATTTCAACTTATAGTATATTTTCCTGTATCTTCCATCTCTTCTCTATTCTTTGTGGACAAATTTATGTTTATGTTATATCTCTCATTAGAATGTAAGGTCCTTGAGGTCAGGGACTGTTTTTTACTTTTTCCTTTAGTCTCCAGAGCTTAACATAGCACCTGGCACTAAGTAAGCACTTAATAAATGTTTGCTGATTCATGTTAGCTCAAAGAACGCCTATATACCAAGGGAAGTGGCAGAATAAGGATACCATTCATTAAAATGGTGAATTGTCACTTACCCACCTTTTGTCTGCAACTAAAGGGCCATCACAATCTGATACCATACTATCTTTCTACCTTTCTCTAAAAATATATTATTCTCTTCCATACACTTCAACCAAGTGAAGACACTTCCTGTCCATCATAAAAGCTCTGGCATTTCCTGAATCAAGTCAGTTCAGTTCAACAAACATTTATTATGTTCCTCTTATGTGTGTGGACTCTACCGTATTGGAGATAATAAGACCAAAAAAAAAATGAAACAATCTTTTCCCTCAAGGAGTTTAATTCTACTGGGGATACTACAAAATATACTAATATTTATTTGTGGGCAGGAGGGCAGTGTAGTTACAGTTTTATGTGGTACATGGTAGCAAAGATGAATATTTTTAAGGGAGCTATAATTTCTTGGAAGCAGTAGTAAGAAGGGAGCATGTTCCAGGCATAAAGGACAGACACCATGTGAAAAGAAAGAAGATGGACCATTCCATTCAGGAGACAACTAGTCGACCAACGTGGTTAGGACATAGAGTGTATAAGAGAGTGGAACGTCAAATATCTAGAAAGGTCAGTGTGATCAGTAAGGATTCTTAAGTAAAGGAGTGACATAGCCAAACACAATTTTTAGAAATATTAATTTGGTTCACTTGATCATTCCTCTTCTAATCAATTTAATTTGATTAAACAAACATTTGTTAACCACCTATTCAGCATGGTGCACAGGTTCTTAACGATTTTCATGTCATGGAGCCCTTTGTAGTCTGATGAACCCCTTCTCAGAATAATGTTTTTAAATGTACAAAACAAAATAGGATTACAAAGGGAGGAAAAAAGAAATAGTAATTTGGCAGCTGTGTGGAGAATGGGCTGGAGGGGAAAAAAGAGACTTGATATTAGTGGACTTGTAAACATCTAGACAAGAGGGTATGAGGGCCTGACCTAGGTGCTGGTTGTAAGAGCGGAAGAGAGAAGCCAGTGATATATAGAGACATAACTGACAAAACTTAGCAACTGACTGGGTACCAGGGGTAAGGGAAGGAGAGTCCAAAATAACTCTGACATTAAAAACCTACAGGGGCAGCTAGGTGGCACAGTGGATAGAGCACTGGTCCTGGAGTCAGGAGTACCTGAGTTCAAATCCGGATTCAGACCCTTGACACTTACTAGCTGTGTGACCCTAGGCAAGTCACTTAACCCCAATTGCCTCACACACACAAAAAAAACCTACGTAGGGGGCAGCTAAGTGGCACAGTGGATAAAGCACCAACCCTGGATTCAGGGGGACCTTGAATTCAAATCTGGTCTCAGACACTTGACACTTGACTAGCTGTGTGACCCTGGGCAAGTCACTTAACCCTCATTGCCTCACAAAAAAACCCCAAAATTTAAAAAAAATTAAAAAAAAAAAGAACCTAGGTAACTGGAAGGATAATTTTGCTCTCAATAGAAACAGGGAATCATCTCTATAGAGATGATAATTGAACCCATGGAAATTGCTAGTACCATCAAGAGAATAAAGAGGAAAAAGAGAAAAAGGCTTAAGAAAGTCTGGAGGTCATGCATATTTAGTGGGTGGGAAATGGATGATAATCCTAAAAAGGAGAATAAGACAAAAAGGAAAACCAATGAATGTACAAATGAAGCATTTACTGTAATCAAAGCACTGTGCTAAGCACTGAGGATACAAATACTGAAGTAGGGCAGCCCCTGCTCTCAAGGATCTCACATTCTAATGGGGAGACACATGTATGAAAGGTTCCATCTGCAGATCACATGGAAGTGTTTGATGGTCCTTAGGGTGCTTGGGCAAAACAGGTGCCTCTTTAATGTCATGTCCCAGAGGTCAGGGAAGAAAGAATATCCTGGAAGAAGGGTTAGTCAACATTGCCAAAAGCTACAAAGAGGTCAGGTAGGGTGAGTACAGAGGAAAGAGCACTGGTTTTATTAATGAAGGAATCATTGGTTCACTTGGAGAAAGCAGTTTCAATAAAGTAGAATGTATGGTCAGAAGTCGGCTTCCCAGGAATAGAAATGTGCATATGAAGTGGAGAAATGGAGGCAACCAGCATAGATAATTCTTTTTAGGAATTTAGATTAAAATAGAAGGGGTAGGCCAAGATGGTGGAGGAAAGGCAGTGAGCTCTCGAACTCATGACACAATTGCTCCAAAAAACATCCAAATAACACCATAGGAAAATGCCCGGAGCAGCAAAACTCACAGAAGAATGTGCTGAAATCATCTTCTAACCAAGAACGGCTTGGAAGGTCAGAAGGAGGGAGCTGCTGTGCTGATACAGAAGTCGAGCCCAAACCCATAGTCACCCTGACACAGATCCAGTCCCAAGAAGGCCTCACCAGAGAGGGAGACCCTCAGAGCATCTGCATCAGCTGAGGTGCCAGTGTCATTGGGAAGTAAGCTCACAGTCTGGTGAGAGGGCTAAGCCCTGGGCAGGGGGGAGACTAAAGGGGTCTATGCTGGTGCTGAGGCAGAGCTTGGATTTTTCACCCATGCTGGGAACCAGGAGGTAGGCTTGAGTAGCAGTGCCCCAGGTGGGGGAGGGGCATAGGCTCATCATAGCTAACAACTACAACACACAAAGCTGGTTGATTTGCAAGTTGGTATGGAGTCATCCAAGGACCAGGGAACAGGCCAGGTGAGTGAAGAACCTGATTCTCCTTAAATCATACCACCTGGGACTTCTTAAGCTTGGAATACTGCAGCCTGGAAACAGTGCCCCACTTTAAGGAGCTAAAAGTCTAGTAAAAGAAAGGCAAGATGAGCAGACAGAGAAAGGTAAGGACCATAGAAAATTTCTTCAGTAACAAGGAAGACCAAGGGGCACCCTCAGAGGAAGATGTCAACATCAGGGCCCCTATATCTAAAGCTTCCAAGAAAAATATGAATTGCTCTCAGGCCATAGAGGTGCTCAAAAAGAACTTTGAAGAAAAAGTTAGAGAAGTAGAGGAAAAAATGGAAAGAGAAATGAGGGTGATACAGGAAAGACATGAGAAAAAAGTCAACAGCTTGAAAAGCCAAATGGAAAAGTTCTCTGAAGAAAATAATTGCCTAAGAATTAGGATTGAACAAATGGAAACCATTGACTTTATGAGAAACCAAGACACAGTAAAGCAAATCCAAATGAATAAAAAAATAGAAGGCAATGTGAAATATCTTCTGGGGAAAAGTGCTGACCTGGAAAATAGGTCCTGGAGAGATCATTTGAAAATTATTGGTCTACCTGAAAACCATGATCAAGGAAAGAGCTTAGACATCATCTTCCAAGATATCCTCAAGGAAAATTGCCCTGAAATTCTAGAAGAAGAGGCTAAAATAGAAATTGAAAGAATCTACCAATCACCTCCAGAAAGAGATCCCAAAAGGAAAACTCCTAGGAATATTATAGCCAAATTCCAGAGCTCTCAGGTCAAGGAGAAAATATTGCAAGCTGCCAAAAAGAAAGAATTCAAGTGCTGTGGAGCCACAGTCAGGATAGCACAAGATCTAGCAGCTTCTACATTAAAGGACCAGAGGGCATGGAATATGATATTCCAGAGGGCAAAGGAAATGGGATTACAACCAAGAATTAACCTACCCAGCAAAACTCATCATAATCTTTCAGGGGGAAAAATGGGACTTTAATGAAAAAGAAGACTTTTAGATATTGGTGATGAAAAGACCTGAACTGAATGGCAAATTTGACTTCCAAATACAAGACCCATAAAAAATTGGAGCTGGGTGACATACCTGGGGTCATACAGTGGGCGACTGTCTTATGTCTGAGGCTGGGTTTTGGCTGGGATCCCCCTGGGTCCAGGGGTGATGCTTTGTCCACTGTGTCACCTAGCTGCCCCATGATGCTATCTTTAGGGTTAAATTGAGGGGTGAAGGGAATGCACTGGGGGAGGGGAAAGGGCAGAGGTGAAATCCTACATGAAAGAAACAGGAAAAGGCTTATGGAGTGGGGGAAGAGATGGGAGAGGAGCATGGCAGTAAATGAATTTTACACTTATCAGAAAAGGCTCAAAGACCTTAAACTCATCAGAGCTGCCTCAAGGAGGGACTAACACACACACACACACACACACACACACACACACACACACACACACACATACACACACAACTGGGTGGAGTAATCTATTTAATCTGGGCAGTAAATGAGCCTAACACTCATCAGAATTGGCTCAAAGACCTCAATCTCATTAGAATTGGCTCCAGGAGGGAATAATGTACACACTCACTTGGGTAGAGTAATCCCTCTAACCCTGCAGGAAAATAGGAAGGGAAGGGGATAAAGAGAGAGGGGCAAAAGAAGGAAGAGCAGAGTGGGGGAGGGGACAGACAGAAGCAAATCCCTTTTGAAGAGTGATAGGATGAAAGAAGATGGGGAATAGAATAAATATCATGGGGAAGGGAATAGGATGGAAGGGAAACAGTTTACAATAGTAATCATGAAAAAGAGAAAAGGGGGAAAAATTGTACAAAAAATATTTATAGCAACTCTTGGTGGAGGCTAAGAATTGAGAATAAAGGGAATGTCCATCAATTGAGGAATGATGGAAATAGCTGTGCTATATGATTGTAGCGGAATGGTCTTGTGCTACAGGAAATGACAAACAGTATGATCCCCGAAAAACCTGGAAAGACTAATGAACATCTATGTATAGTGAAGTGAGCAGAGCTGGGAGGACATTGTGCATAGTGACAACAGTGTTGTTCAGTGAGCAATTGTGAATGACTTAACTACTCTCAGCAATGCAATGATCCAAAACAATCCCAAGAAACTAATGAGGAAACTTACTATCCACCCCCATAGAAAGAACTGATAAAAAGAACACTTGTAGATTGTACATATATAACCTGGTTGCAATCTTGTGGAGGGGGGAGGAAAGGGAGGGAGGGAGGGAGAAAAATTTGGAACTCTAAATTTTATGAAAATGACTGTTGAAAATTACCCTTATGTGTAACTGGAAAAAATAAAATAAATGTTTGTTGCTAAAATAAACAAACAAATTAATTAATAAATAAAATAGAGGGGGCAACTAGGTAGTGCAGTGGATAAAGCACCAGCCCTGGATTCAGGAGTACCTGAGTTCAAATTCGGCCTCAGACACTTGACACTTACTAGCTGTGTGACCCTGGGCAAGTCACTTAACCCCCATTTCCCCACAGGAAAAAAAAAATAGAGAGGCAGCTATTTGACCCAGTGGATAGAGCACTGGGCCTGTATTCAGGAAGACCCAGATTCTAATCTGGCCTCAGACGCTCACTAGCTGTGGGACCCTATTTGCTTTAATCCACTAAAGAAGGAAATAGCAAATCACTTTAGTGTCTTTGCCAAGAAAACTCCATGGATAGTATGGTCTGTAGGGTCATGAGGAGTTGAACATGACTAAACAACTGAACAACAACGAAGAAAAGATATGAGAACAGCTTGAGGGGATTTCAGAGTCAACTGGACTTTTTTTTTTTTTAAGGATAGAGGAAACTTAGGTGTTCATAGGAGGTAAGATTGAAGATGAGAGAAAGGAAGAATGCTCAGTTTGACAAGTTCTCAGGTAAGACAGGAGGCTCTATAGGGTCGAGTGCATATGTAGTGGGATTGGCCTTGGCAAGGAAAAGATCAATTTTTCCTTAGGGTGTAGAGCGATGAGAAAGAGAGAAATGGGGGAGGGTAATATTAAGAGATTTTGAGTTGTGACATGGAGAAAAGAAGGAGCTCATAGCAGATGACTTTTATTTTGTCAGTAAAGTAGAACTCAGGTGGATAGCTAGGTAGCACAGTGGATAAAGTGCCAAACCTGGAGTCAGGAAGACTTGAGTTCAAATCTGGCTACAAAGTTTAGCCACAAAAGGGAAGAAAGATATAGGATGATAGTTAGTGGGGATGTATGGATGGATCAAGTGAGAGGGTTTTAAGGATGAGGGAAATATGGGTGTGTTTGTAGACATTAGGGGAAAAGCCAGACAGGGAGAGATTGAAGATAAGTGAGGGACTGGAGATGATGGAGATGGTAGACTTGTAGAAGATAGGATGGAATGGGATTGCTTATGCATGTAGTGGGGCTTGCCTTGGCAAGGAGAAGGGTGACCTCATGTGAGATGGGTAAAGGAGGAGATAATGGCAGATGGCATCTATGTGAGTTAAGGAGGAGGAGAGAATAGGAAGTTCTTGACAAATGGCCCCAGTTATTTTCAGTGAAATAAGAGGCAGTGGGGGCGGAGCCAAGATGGCGGAGAGGAAGCAGCAAGCTGCCTGAGCTCTCCTTCTGTTCCCTCAAAAAGAACATTAAATCAAGCCTCTGGACAGATTCTGAAACTACTGAACCTGCAAAGAGACAGAGAGACACAGTCTTCCAAACAGAGATAATTTAGAAGACTTCAGGAAAAGGTCGATCTGACTCGGGCAAAAGGGAGGCCCAGCACAGGGCAGCAGCCCAGTGCCAAGGGGGTTGGGGCAAGTCAGGAGGAGCTGCGGGCCACAGCCAAACAACTGAGGCCCCTGGAACCTGGCCCAAAAATCTGGTGGCCAAGAAGGACAGTGGAAAAACCTACCTGCACCGGCCGGGAGGGCCATGAATGGGTCAGGCGGGATCAGGCGCCTGGCCCAGCACTCAGACAGGAAGTGCAGGGGGGCGAACTGCACACACTATAGAGGCCTCAGAGTAAAAAGCCGGTCACACAGCACCTATACCTGGGCACAAGAAGCCCAAAACAGGGACCCTGGTGCCCCCAGAGCAGACCTCAACTTAAAAAATAAACAAATAAGCTGCAATAATGAGTAAGAAGCAAAAAAGAGCCCTCTCCATTGAGAGCTTCAGTATCAATAGGGAAAAAGCCAACACAAACGCAGATGAGGACAATACCCTCAAATTGCCTACATGTGAAGCCTCACGAGGGAAGGTGAATTGGTCTCAAGAACAAAAAGCCTTCCTGGAATAGCTCAAAAAGGATTTTAAAAATCAATTGAGAGAGGTAGAAGAAAAAATGGGGAGAGAAATGAAAGCAAAACAAGAAAACTATAAAAAGAGAATCAGCAGCTTGGAAAAGGAAGCACAAAAATTGACTGGCCAAATGGAAAAAAAAGAGCATAATTTCACTGAAGAAAACAATGCCTTAAAAAATTCATTTGGCCAAATGGAAAAAAAGGTGCATAATCTCATTGAAGAAAACAATGCCTTAAAAAATTCACTTGGCCAAATGGAAAAAAAGGTGCATAATCTCACTGAAGAAAACAATGCCTTAAAAATTAAAATTGGTCAGTTGGAAGATAAGGAATCCATGAGACACCAGGAATCAGTCAAGCAGAATCAAAAGAATGAAAAAATAGAAGAAAATGTGAAATACCTCATTGGAAAGACAACTGATCTGGAAAACAGATCGAGGAGAGACGATTTGAGAATCATTGGTCTGCCTGAAAGCCATGACCAGAAAAAGAATCTAGACACCATATTCCAGGAAATTATTAAGGAGAACTGCCCTGATATAGAATCAGAGGATAAAATCATCATTGAAAGAATTCACCGATCACCTCCTGAAAGAGACCCCAAAAGGAAAACTCCAAGGAATATTGTAGCCAAATTCCAGAATTATATGGTGAAGGAGAAAATACTCCAAGCAGCCAGAAAGAAGCAATTTAAATATCATGGAGCCACAGTCAGGATTGCTCAGGACCTGGCAGCTTCAACATTAAAGGACCACAAGGCTTGGAATATGATATTCCAGAAGGCAAAGGAGCTTGGATTGCAGCCAAGAATCTATTACCCAGCAAAAATGTGCATTCTCTTTCAGGGGAAAAGATGGACATTTAATGACATTGGAGACTTTCAATCTTTCCTGACGAAAAGACCAGAACTGAATAGAAAATTCGATCTTAACATACAAGACTCAAGAGAAGTTTAAAAAGGTAAACAGAGGGGGGAAAAAAAAGGTAACTCAATTAGGTTAAACTGCTTATATCCCTACACAGGAAGATAATACTCATAACTCTTAACTGTAAATGTATTTGGGCAGAGAGAAGGAGTTTACACAGAGGGTATAAATATAAATTGTCTTTGATGTGATGATACAAAAAAAATTGAGAGGTTAAAAAGGGAGTCTAAGGGGAGGAAAGGAAAGGGGAGGTGGAATGGGATGAATTATATCATATGAAGAGGTGGAAAAAAAAAACCTATTACAATAGAGGGAAAGAAAGGAGGGGTGAACATTGTTTCAACCCTAATCTCATTAGATTTGATTCAAAGAGGGAATAAAATACGTATGTTCATTGGGATAAAGAAACTTAGCGCATTCTTTAGGGAAGCAAAAGGGGAAGGGAAGGGGGGGGACTGATAGAAGGGAGGACAAAAGCAAGAGAGAAAAGGGTAAAGAAAAGAGAGGGGGTGATAAAAAGGGAGGGCAGATTGGGGGAGGCAGGGGTAAGAAGTAAAACATTGGTGAGGAGGAATAGGGGGAAAGAAGGGGGGAAAAGTACAAAGGGGGTAAATAAAATGGAGGGGAATAGACAGTAATAATAACTGTGAATGTGAATGGGATGAACTCTGCTATAAAATGGAAGCGAATTGCAGAGTGGATTAAAAACCAGAATCCTACAATATGCTGTTTACAAGAAACACATTTGAAGCAGAGAGATACACACAGAGTAAAGGTAAAAGGCTGGAGCAGAACATATTATGCTTCAGCTAAAGTAAAAAAAGCAGGGGTAGCAATCCTTATCCCAGACAAAGTGCAGGCAAAAATAGATCTCATTAAAAGAGATAAGGAAGGAAATGACATCTTGCTAAAAGGTACTATAGATAATGAAGTAATATCAATATTAAATATGTATGCACGAAGTGGTATAGCATCCAAGTTCTTAAAGGAGAAGTTAAATGAGTCACAAGAGGAATTAGACAGTAACACTATACTAGTGGGGGATCTGAATCTCCCCCTCTCAGAATTATATAAATCTAGCCAAAAAATAAATAAAAAAGAAGTGAAAGAGGTGAATAGATTACTAGAAAAGTTAGACATGATAGATGTCTGGAGAAAATTGAATGGGGATAGAAAGGAATATAACTTTTTCTCAATAGTACATGGCACATTTTCAAAAATTGACCATGTATTAGGGCACAAAAACATCATAGTCAAATGTAGAAAGGAAGAAATAGTAAATGCATCCTTCTCAGATCATGATGCAATAAAAATTACATGAAAGAAAGAGCCAGGGGAAAGTAGAATGAAAATCAATTGGAAACTAAATAGTATCATTCTAAAGAATGAATGGGCCAAACAACAAATCATAGAAACAATCAATAACTATATCCAAGAGAATGACAATAATGAAACAACATACCAAAATCTATGGGATGCAGCCAAAGCAGTGCTTAAAATTTATAGCTCTAAATGCTTACATGAATAAAAAAGAAAAAGAGGAGATTAATGAATTGGGCATGCAACTTAAAAAGCTAGAAAAAGAACAAATTAGAAATCCCCAATTAGATACTAAACTAGAGATCCTGAAAATTAAAGGAGAAATTAATAAGATTGAAAGCAAAAAAAAAACTATAGAATTAATTAATAAAACTAAGAGCTGGTATTATGAAAAAACCAATAAAATAGATAAAATATTTGTTAACTTGATTAAAAAAAGAAGAAAACCAAATCACCAGTATCAAAAATGAAAAGGGTGATGTTACCACCAATGAAGTGGAAATTAAATCAATAATTAGGAATTATCTTGCCCAACTGTATGCCAATAAATTTGACAATCTAAATGAAATGGATGAATATTTACAAAAATACAAACTGCCCAGGTTAACTGAAGAGGAAATAAAATCCTTAAATAAACCCATATTAGAAAAAGAAATTGAACAAGCCATTAATGAACTCCCTAAGAAAAAATCCCCAGGGCCAGATTTTACGGATGAATTTTACCAAACATTTAAAGAACAATTAATTCCAATATTATACAAATTATTTGGGAAAATAGGTGAAGAAGGAGTTCTACCAAATTCATTTTATGACACAAATATGGTGGTGATATCAAAACCAGGCAAAGCAAAAACAGAGAAAGAAAATTATAGACCAATTTCCCTAATGAATATTGATGCTAAAATCTTAAATAAGATATTAGCAAGGAGATTACAGCAAGTGATCACCAGGATAATACACTATGACCCGGTGGGATTTATACCAGGAATGCAGGGCTGGTTCCACATTAGGAAAACTATTAACATAATCAACCACATCAATAAGAAAACCAACCAAAATCATATGATTATCTCAATAGATGCAGAGAAAGCTTTTGACAAAATACAGCACCCATTCCTAATAAAAACACTAGAGAATTTAGGAATAGGTGGAGCTTTCCTTAAAATAATAAACAGTATCTACCTAAAGCCATCAGCAAGTATTATATGCAATGGAGATAAATTAGAGACCTTCCCAATAAGATCAGGGGTGAAACAGGGATGTCCATTATCACCCCTATTATTTAATATTGTCCTAGAAATGTTAGCTTTAGCAATCAGAGAAAAGAATTAAAGGAATTAGAATAGGCAAGGAGGAAACAAAACTGTCACTCTTTGCAGATGATATGATGGTATACTTAAAGAATCCTAGAGAATCAACTCAAAAATTACTTGAAACAATTAACAACTTTAGCAAAGTAGCAGGATATAAAATAAATCCACATAAATCATCAGCATTTCTATACATGACCGACAAAGTCCAGCAGCAAGAGCTACAAAGAGAAATTCCATTTAAAGTAACGGTAGATAATATAAAATACTTGGGAGTCTACTTGCCAAGACAAACCCAGGAACTCTATGAACATAACTACCAAACACTCTTCACACAAATCAAATCAGATCTAAATAATTGGAAAGATATCAATTGCTCATGGATAGGCAGAGCTAATATAGTAAAAATGACAATACTGCCTAAATTAATTTATTTATTCAGTGCCATACCAATCAGACTACCTAAAAATTATTTTATAGAGCTAGAAAAAATAATAACAAAATTCATCTGGAAAAACAAAAAATCAAGAATATCCAGGGAAATAATGAAAAAAAACTCAAAGGAAGGTGGGTTAGCGGTACCAAACCTGGAGCTTTACTATAAAGTGGTAGTCATCAAAACTATCTGGTACTGGCTAAAAAATAGAGTGGTAGATCAATGGAATAGTCTAGGCACAGGAAATGCAGTAGTAAATGACACTAGTAATGTAGTGTTTGACAAACACAAAGACTCCAGCTTCTGGGATAGGAACTCAGTATTTGACAAAAACTGCTGGGAAAACTGGAAGATAGTATGGCAGAAATTAGGCATAGACCAACATCTTACACCTTATACTAAAATAAGGTAAAAATGGATACACGATTTAGACATAAGAGGTGATGCCATAGGTAAATTAGGAGAGAAAGGAATAGTCTACCTATCAGATCTTTGGAAAGGAAAACAGTTTATGACCAAACAAGAGATAGAGTATATTATAAAATGCAAAATGGATGATTTTGATTATATTAAATTAAAAAATTTCTGTACAAACAGAAGCAATGCATCCAAAATTAGAAGGGAGGCAGAAAGCTGGGAAACAATTTTTGAGGCCAGTACTTCTGATAAAGGCCTCATCTCTAAAATATATAAGGAACTAAATCAAATTTATAAGAATCCAAGTCATTTCCCAATTGAGAAATAGTCGAAGGATATGAACAGGCAGTTTTCTGATGAAGAAACCAAAGCTATCTATTCCCATATGAAAAAATGCTCTAAATCATTATTGATTAGAGAGATGCAAATTAAAACAACTCTGAGGTACCACCTGACACCTATCAGATTGGCTAAAATGACAAAAAAGGAAAATAATAAAGGTTGGAGAAGCTGTGGGAAAATTGGAACACTAATGCATTGTTGGTGGAGCTGTGAACTGATCCAGCCATTCTGGAGAGCAATTTGGAATTATGCCCAAAGGGCAATAAAGCTGTCCATACCCTTTGACCCAGCAATACCACTTTGGGGTCTTTTTCCCAAAGAAATCATGGAAAGGGGAAAGGGACCCACATGTACAAAAATGTTTATAGCTGCTCTCTATGTGGTGGCAAGGAATTGGAAGTTGAGGGGATGCCCATCAACTGGGGAATGGCTGGACAAGTTGTGGTATATGAATACAATGGAATACTATTGTGCTGTAAGAAACGATGAGCAGGAGTTCAGAGAAACCTGGAGGGTCTTGCGTGGGCTGATGATGAGTAAGATGAGCAGAACCAGAAGAACATTGTACACAGTATCATCAACATTGAGTGTTGATCTACTGTGATGAGTCCATATTCTTCTCACCAATGCAATGGTACAGAAGAGTTCCAGGGAACTCATGATAGAAGAGGATCTCCAAATCCAAGAAAAAAAAAAAAGAACTGTGGAGTATAGATGCTGAATGAACCATACTATTTCTTTTGGTTTTGGTGCTGTTGTTTTTTCTATTTTGAGGTTTTTCATCATTGCTCTGATTTTTCTCTTATAACATGACTAATGCAGAAATAGGATTAATGTTATTATGTGTGTGTATATATATATATATATATATATTATATATATGTATATATATAAAACCTATATCAGATTACCTGCTGTCTAGGGGAGAGGGGAGGGAGGGAAGGGAGGGGAGGGAGAGAGAAAAATCTGAAATTGGAAAGCTTGTATAAACAAAAGTTGAGAACTATCTTTACATGTAACAGAAAAAATTTAATTAATTAATTAAAAATAAATAAATTTTTAAAAAAGAAATAAGAGGCAGTGTTCTCAGCTGAGAAGAGAGAAGAAAGAAGAACTATGGGAGATTTGAGGAGAGATAAAAAGATGTAGAAAAGCCTCTGTGGTGAGTGGGAAAGGAAGTCAATGAGGGAGGTATAAAAGGATTGCCTTGCTTCAGTAAGGGCCCAGGTGATATTATATTGCATTAATTTGTAGTGGACCTAGTCAGAATGGTTTTGTGAGTTTCTCCAACTTTATTTGACAACATGTAAGCAGAAGCAGATGGTGAAAGTAATCCAAAATTGAGAGTGGGAGAAGAAAAAAGTGGAGGCAGCCATTGTAGATGACCTTTTCAAGGAGTTTAGATACAAAGGGCAGAAGAGAAAGAGAATAATAGTTAATGAGCATGAAAGGATCAAGTGAGAGTTTTTCAAGATGGGGGAGCCATGATTTGTAGGCACTAGGAAATGAACCAGTAGAAAATGAGAGATCGAAAATAAGTAGAGGGGGCAGCTAGGTAGCGCAGTGGATAAAGCACCGGCCCTGGATTTGGGAGGACCTGAGTTCAAATCCAGCCTCAGACATTTGACACTTAACTAGCTGTGTGACCTTGGGCAAGTCACTTAGCTCCAATTGCCTCACCCCCCCAAAAAAAAAGAAGTGAAAAAAATGGGGATGACAGACGAGGTCTGTTGGAGGAAACAGGACAGAATGGGATTGCTTGAACGAGTAGAAGGGTTAGCCTTGGTAAGGAGTAAGGTAATTTCATCATGTGAGATAGAGGTGAAGAAGGAGAAATTGGCAGAAGGCATCTGAGTGACAGGAAATGAGGAAGAGAAAATGGAAAGTTCATGGCGAATGGCCTCAATTTTTTCTGTATAATATGAGGCAAGGTTCTCAGGAAAGAGAGGTGGATGAAGGGGAGCCATGGGACGTTTGAGGAAGGATGAAAAGGTTTGGAAGAGCCATTGTGGAAAATGGAATAGTGAGTTGTTGATAAGCAATATATAATAGGATATATAGTATTGCCAACTATGAGGGTCCAGTTGAGGCCATATAACATAAACTTTTAGTGGACAGAACATTTCTGTCATATGTTTAATGGACAGTTAATACCAATGCTAAACAATTTTGGGTGGGGCAAAAATTGAGAAAGTACACTACAGGACTCCTTTTATGAGTTAAATATAGTCTTAATACCTAAACCAAGGAAGAATAAAACACAAAAGAACTATAGACCAATGTCATTAATCAATAACATTTCAAAAATTTGAAGTAAAATTCTTCCCATAGACTACAGTAATTCTTCCAAGAAATCACTCATCATGATCAAGTTGAATTTTGCTAGGAATGCTAGATGATTCAACATTAGGAAAACAAACAGAAGAATTCATCATATTCAAAATAAAAACATCTAAAGCTACATGATTATTTCAATTGATTTAGAGAAGGCTTTTGACAAAGTATAACACTCATATATGCAGCAACAACAAAAATAACTCTACAAAGTATAAGCATAGAGGGACTTTTTTTTTTTGGTGGAGCAATGAGGGTTAAGTGACTTGCCCAAGGTCTCACAGCTAGTAAGTGTCAAGTGTCAGAGACTGGATTTTAATTCAGGTCTTCCTGAATCCAGGGCTGGTGTTTTATCTACTGCACCACCTAGCTGCCCTGGGACCTTTTTTAACATCATAAAAAGTATCTAGGTGGTGCAATGGATAAAGCACTGGCCTTGGATTCAGAAGGACCTGAGTTCAAATCCAGCCTCGGACACTTGACACTTACTAGCTGTGTGACCCTGGGCAAGTCACTTAACCCTCATTGCCTTGCCAAAAAAAAAATGTATCTATCTAAAATCAAAAGCAACCATCATAATAAGGATACACTTAAGCTTTCCTAAATAATATAGACGTAAAGCAAGAATGCCCATTCTCCCCACTATTATTTGATATAGTTCTAGAAGAAGAGCTAGCATTAACAATGAAGAATAAAATAAAATGAATGAACATGGATAAAGAGAAGATAAAACTATCCTAATTTGCTAATGCCATGAAGATTGACTTGGAAAATCCTAGGGAATCAACAGGGAATGCAATGATCTAAGAAAACTCTGAAGGTCTTATTAAAAATGCAATCCATCTATAGAGAGAGAACTGATAGTATCTGAATACTGATTGAAGTATAATTTTTCTTGTTAGTTCTTTTATCTGAAATTTTGTTTTTGTCCATTTTCTTTCATGACCTGGCTACTGTGGAAATGTTTTGCATGACTGCTCATGTATAGTTTATATTGAATTGCTTGAATTATTGGGGGGGGGGAGAATTTGGAGCACAGAGTTTTAAAAAATTGATGTTAAAATTTGTATTCTACATGTAATTTGGGAAAATAAAATTCTAAATATTGACAAAAAAAATAAAAAGTATTCCTTAAAGAAATAGATAACAACTTAAATATTGAATGAATATTAAAGGTCCATACGTGGAGTATGCCAATGTTATAAAATATTACCAAAGTTAACTTACAATTTCAGTGCTATACCAAATTATCAAAAAGAATATTTTACAGAACTCAATAAAATACAAAATTCATTTTGGAAAAAAGAGCTAAGTATTTTTCAACCAGCTTTGTGTGTTGTGGTTGTTAGCTCCGATGAGCCTGTGCCCCTCCCCCACCTGGGGCACTGCTACTCAAGCCTACCTCCTGGTTCCCAACACGGGTGAAAAATCCAAGCTCTGCCTCAGCACCAGCATAGACCCCTGTAGTCTCCCCGCTGCCCAGGGCTCAGCCCTCTCACCAGACTGTGAACTCTGCTCCAGACAATACCAGCGCCTCAGCTGATTCAGAGGCTCTGGGGGTCTCCTTCTCTGGTGAGGCCTTCCTGGGACTGGATCTGTGTCAGGGTGACTATGGGGTTGGGCTCGACTTCTGTATCAGCACAGCAGCTCCCTCCTTCTGACCTTCCAAGCCGTTCTTGGTTAGAAGATGATTTCAGCACATTCTTCTGTGAATTTTGCTGCTCCAGACATTTTCCTGTGGTGTTATTTGGATGTTTTTTGGAATGATCTTGTCATGAGTTCGAGAGCTCACTGCCTTTCCTCCACCATCTTGGCTCTGCCCCGGAAGTCCAAGAGCTAAGTATTTTTAAATCATTAAAAATAGATTTTAGGGGGCAGCTAGGTGGTGCAGTGGATAAAGCACCAGCCCTGAATTCAGCAGTACCTGAGTTCAAATCCGGCCTCAGACATTTGACACTTACTAGCTGTGTGACCCTGGGCAAGTCACTTAATCCCCATTACCCTGCAAAAAAAAAAATAGATTTTAATGAAATGTTCCATTTGTCATAGGTGTGGAAAAGGGGAAGAGTGATTTAGTTAGAAATTAGAAGAAGCCTTGGGACAAAATAGATTATTTTGATTTTATTTTTAAAAAAAACAAATTCTTGCCCCAGAATAAGCAATGCATCCAAATAAGGAAAGAAATGGGGGGGGTGGGGGGTAGAATCTTTGCAATAAAGATTTCTGAAAAAAATCTGACATCCAAAATCTACAAAGAACTCATACAGATTTATGGGTTTAAGAGCCGTTCTCCAAAGGATAAATTATAAAAGGGTATAAACAAGCAGCGTTTGGGGGGGGGGGAGAGAAATACAAATTATCAGTAACCATATGAAAAATTGCTCAAATTCTCATATTGGGGGAAGTGAAAACTTTTAAAACTCTTAAAATAGCATTCTTGGTTCCCTGTCTGTGGTTTCATCTATGTGGAGATGTCTGGTGTTGAACCTCTCTCCACAGATCTAGACCAGCAACTCATCTGCTGTTTAGGGTACGCAAGGCACTGAGAGGTTAAATGATTATCCCATGACCAGAGGAAGGAACTGAGCCCCACCATTCCTTACACTACAGCACAATTCTATCCACAATGTCATGATATCTCTTGATATCTTAACATTTAAATGGCAATGGTGGTTAAAGAAATCAAAATATCTATGATTTGAGGAATGGCTGAACAAATTATGATATATGAGTTTAGTGGAACATTATTTCAATGTAATAAATGAATAATATGAAAAATATAAAGAAATATGGGAAGCCATAAAACTTCATATAGAGTGAAGAAAGGAAAACTTAAGATAATTACAAGCATAACAACACTCTTAGAATGCATAGGAAAAAAATTCATAAGAAATCACAAAAACAAACAGGACAATTTTGTTACAACCTTGTTGAAGTTAACATCTTTTTAAAAACAGCCTATAAACATAATGGAAATGTATATACAATATATGTTATTTTCTTATTTTTGTAAATAGTTCAAAACTTTTAGTTAAAAAATCCTTCATCTATTACAAGTTCATAAATTTTGAATTTCAGGGTGGGGGAAAGGGTTTTTGTCTTCTGTTAAACACATGATGAATTTTATTTGAAATAATTCTAGTTACATTTCCATTTGCAGGTTCAGAAAAAAACATTATAATACAATTCATACTTGCTACATGTTTAGTCATCATCTTACTAATAATCTTTGTGATGTTCCTGAAAAAAACAGGATATATATGCAGAAAAAAACCAGATTCTCTCAAAGTGTTGGTATGTACTTTTATGTCATTTCTTTGTTTTTATTCAAGAAGGTTAGATTCTCTTTTCACTCTGCCAGCAATGAATCATAAGATTGCTTTTAAAGTCTGCATAATGAGATGGGGTTTCCAAAACAGATGCTCATTTTGGTATTTACTACTATTCTCTTTTGAATTGTTTCTTAACAATTTCTTGGATGTGTGTCTTGTTTTCTCAGTGAAATTAGAAATTTTTCATGTTTTTCCTGCTATTGGGGGGGGGGCGGCAATGAGGGTTAAGTGACTTGCCCAAGATCACACAGCTAGTAAATGTAAAGTGTCTGAGCTCAAATTTGAACTTAGATCCTCCTGAATCCAGGGCCGGTGCTCTATCCACTGGGCCACCTAGCTGCCCCTCCTGCTATTTTAAAAGTAAAATTTTATTGTTATCTTTTTAATGTGACCTACATTTCTCAAAATAATCCTTCAACCCCTCCCAGAGTGCCATCCCTTAATAACAAAAAAAAAAAAGAAAAAAGAGAAGAAAGAACAATTAAGATAAAGTAACCAAGATATTGAAAAAAACTGACATCATACACAATGTATACATAACCAGAGGCCCCCCACCCTTGCAAAGAAGTGCTTCCAGTACATTATATGAAGCCAAGATTGATCATTATACACAGAATTCAGTCTGAAATGTTTGGTAGGGATTGTTCTTCTGTTTATTTTGCTTTGTGGTTTGGTGGGGATTTTGTTGTTGTTGTTGTTGTTTTTTGTTTTGGGTTTTTTTTGCAGGGCGATGGGGGTTAAGTGACCTGCCTGGGGTCACAGAGCTAGTAAGTGTCAAGTGTCTGAGCTTGAATTCAGGTCCTCCTGAATCCAGGGCCGGTGCTTCATCCACTGCACCACCTAGCTGCCCCCTCTTCTGTTTATTTTGTAGTCATTGTGTATATTGCTTTTCATTGTTATATTTATTTTACTTTTTCAAGTTCATATAAATCTTCCCATGCTTCTCTGTATTCATCATATGCATTACTACTACAGCACAGTAATTATTCCTTGAGAGCAGGAATTGTCTTACTTTCCTATTTGTATCCCCAGAATTTACCAGAGTGCTTTGTACATGTTGTTGTTCAGTCATTTCAGTCATATAAAATTCTTTGTGACCCCATTTGGATTTTGTTTGGGTTTTTGGTTTTGGTTTTGGTTTTAGTTTTTTGGCAGAGATACTGAAGTTGTTTGCCATTTCCTTCTCCAGTTTATTTTATAGATGAGGAAACTGAGGCATACAAGGTTAAGTGGCTTGCAGAGGGTCACACAGCTAGTTGAATGTCTGAGGTTAGATTTGAACTAAGATTTTCTTGACACCAGGACTGGTGCTCTATCTACTGTGCCACTTTCATTTATCATAAATATGTATATGATATGACCAGATCCTCTTCAAAGTATTTGTTTTAGCATTTTTTAACTTATTAACTCTTTTTTTTTTAAACTCTTGATATGGTCAGAATTCAAATGTTCTTATGAGCTCTTATGGCTTTTTTGACTGAAATTTATACTTCCATCCTGTTCAAAATTCTATAATAATTTCTGAAAGGCATTGCTAAAGATTTCCAAAGAGGATTGTAGTTCTTTTCCATAGTAGGATTGTAGCTATTCCCCAACTGATAGACATCTACTTTGTTTCTGCTTATTTACTAAAAAACAAAAGTTAATGTTTTAACTACCCAGAGCTTTTTTCTTTTTACCTTTGATCACCCCTAGCCCCCATATACCATATAATATATATTCCAAGCAGTGGGATTTCTAGGTCACAGGGTATGGACATTTTATTCACTTTCTCTGAATAATTCCAATTTTTTTTCTAGAATGGTTGGACTGATTTTCAGGTTCACCAACAGTTCCTTAGTGTGCTCATCTTTCAACAGCCCTTCCAGATATTTCCATCTTTTGTTTTCTATGCCAATTCTTTTGATTTTCATATTTCTCTTACCTATAGGGAATAGCTTTGGGTTTATATATCTCTGTTAGTTACCTGTTTATCTTGGTACCAGACCTTTATCAGAGATATTTGATAAAAATATTTTTCCCAATTGGTTGTTTTCTTTCTTGTCTTAATTTTGTTCACATAAAAGGTTTCCAATTTCATGTAATAGAAATTATCTATTTTATCTTTTGTAAGCATCTCTATTTTATGTTTGATTAAGAATTCATCCTCCTGGTCACAGCAGTGACTATGTACCTGATGTAGTTCTCTTCTAATTCATTTTATGATATGAACTTTAATAGTCATATATCCATTTTTAGTTTATTGAAAAATGCAGTCTAAATTGTTGATCTAAAACTAATCTTTCCAGTTTTCTTACTGTGATTCTTTCTTTGATTGTTTGTATCACAGAGATTCTAGATATTGCTACTGTAGCTTTAAGACCTCAGATTATTGGGAGAAAATAAATCTGGGCTAACAGTTTGAAGTGATAATTAAGAAATGACTTAAACAAAAATAAATTTTAAAAAAAGAAATGGATTGATATGAAATGCTTTTTCCTACACAATCAGAGAGAAGATATGTGCATTTATCTATTATCAATGGGGATCTATGAAAAGTCAATTGAGAGAAAGACTGAACAGAAATACCTCTCCCTATTGAGTCAGGGAAACAATGTGTTTATATATCTATGTATCTATGAAGTATCTATGAAGAATTGGTACTATGTGTGTCTTTCTTTATTGAGTCAGGGAGAAAGTGTATTTAATTGTGATCCATGAGGATCTATGAAGAATTTATGTAACAGGGAGAGAAGGTGAGAATGGACTTCCTTCATATGAGAACTGTTTTCAATGTTCATTGAAGAGCCAAACCTATAAAGAAAACCCTATGAAGAGTCATTAAGGAGGTGGCAGCACAGTATATTTGGGAAAAGACTATTTCTTCCTTTCTTTCTTTTTTTGGTGAGGTGATTGGGATTAAGTGACTTGCCCAGGGTAACACAGCTAGTAAGTGTCAAGTGTCTGAGGCCAGATTTGAACTTGGGTCCTCCTGACTCCTGAGCCAGTGCTCTATCCACTGCACCACCTAAATGCCCCAGTGGAAAAACTATTTCTTCTGTTTATTGAAGAGAAGACAAAGAGAAAGGACTAATCCTGAAGAGAAATATGAAGATAATGTTCTGAGACTTAAATCATATTTGAGACTGAGTTTCCAGAAGTTAGCTATGGATATTTGTGAGGGCGTGAGGTGACTTGAATGGTGATGTTGGTTATAGCCAATATATTTCATATAGTTATATGTGTCTACATTTGAAATTGCCCTGATTTGTTAATACATTCAAAAATGTTAATATATTCAGAAATTTTAATACATATATAGTAGTAATTACTAATGAGAAAAGAGGTTTCTCTAATTCATTGAATAATGAATACTTAATGAATTAGAGTGGAAACTTGAGTTAATTAGTAAGAGATTACAAATTTATTAACAAGAAATAAATTATCCAGTATGCCACTAGATCACTATATAGTTCAGGATAGACCAATTAAATATATAACAAGTCATATGTCAGGTTAAGGTTTGATAACCTAACAATGAGTGTGATCAGACTCATTTATGTCAGCTACTTGTGAGGGTCATTAGAGGCCTGTCTTTTTAATCCTGTTATACTAGATAAGAAACTCTTTCCTAGATTTTTTAAAAAGTTAATCAAATGCTAGGTTATTTAGTTTATTTATTTCTCATTCTTCCTTAGCCTTCTCCGTTGATCTACTTTTTAAAAAATTGTAGCCAGTCCCCAATGCTTTTGGTGATTATTGCTTTGTAATGCAGTTTATAATATGTAATATTATATAATATAATGTCTGGGAATGCTATTCCCCCTTCATTCCTCCTTTAAAAATGTTTTATTTTGTTATTAATTTAGCTGCCTCTGTAAAGTATTATCTTGGCAATTTGATTGGTATAGCACAGAGGTGTCAAACTTGTCACCCTGAACCAAATTAAAATGTAATTGTCGGGGCAGCTAGATGGCACAGTGGATAAAGCACTGGCCCTGGATTCAGAAGGACCTGAGTTCAAATCCGACTTCAGACACTTGACACTAGCTTTGTGACCCTGGGCAAGTCACTTAACCCCAAATGTCTCACCACCACCTCCCCCCCCCCCCCCCGCAAAAAAAAGAATAAGGAATTTCCAAAAAAACAATTTTTTTAATGTAATTGTTAAGGGGGCAGCTACGTGGCACAGTGGGTAAATCATTGGCCCTGGATTCAGGACGACCTGAGTTCAAATCCAACCTCAGACACTTGACACTTACTATCTGTGTGACCCTGGGCAAGTCACTTAACCCTCATTGCCCCGCCCCCCAAAAAATGTAATTCTCAAACAAAACAAAGAATAAAATACAACATAGTATTAATTTGTGGTTTTCTAAATCAGTATGCTACAGCAGGGATGCATGTTTCTATTTGAGTTTGACACCACTAGTGTAGCCCTACATTTATAAATTAATTTCTGAAGTATTGCCATTTGAAATAGATTAGCACAACACAACCATGAGTACTGACTATCCCTCCAGCTATTTAGCTTGTTCTTTATTTCTTTAAGGAACATTTTACAATCATATATTCAGGTATTACATATACTTTGTTAGATTAACTCCCAGATATTTTATGCATTTTGTAGTTATTTTAAATGGAATTTCCCTTTCTATTATTCCCTCCTGCTTTTGTTATTGCTATGTAGAAATACTGTTTATTTTTGAGGGCTTATTTAGTAACCTGTTACTTTACTGAAACTCATCTCTATTGGTTTCTTTGTGACTACTCTAGGCATTTCTACTTAAAGCATAATGTTATCTGCAAAGGTAGATCATTTTGTCTCTTCTTTGCTTATCTTTAGGCCTTTAATTTCTCTTACTGCTATTGCTAGCATTTCTAGACATATATCAAGAAATAGCAGAAAAGCAGAGCAGACTTGGTTCGTGCCTTTGTTTACTCAGATAACTTCTAGTGTTTCCCCATTTCATATAATACTAGGTTTTTTTTGTTTTAGATAGATACTTTATAACATTTTCAAAGGTCCTTCTTCACCTATCCTTTGTAGACTTTTTGTTATAAATTAGTAATATAATTGAAAATGTTACCCAATTTCCAAGAAGCTATTTAAAATGCAGAGATTAAATGGGCTAAGATGATGAGAGACAAAAGAATAAATTCAACAAATATTTATTTATTGCCTACTATGAATAAGACATTGTAGTGGGTGCTGTAAGCAAAACAAAGATTGTTCCAAGAGCCATTCTCCAACATATAAGTAATTAAAGGACATGAACGGTCTTTTTGATATGAAAGGCAGATGATCAGCAATCAAAGGGGAGAAGCTCTAAGCCACTAATAATAAGAGAAATGAAAATTAAAACATCTTGGGGATTTTACCTCACATCAATCAAATTGGCAAAGACAATAAGAAATAAAAGTCTCTAATGCAGAAATATGTTTAATGTGATTGTACATATATAACCTATATCAGATTGCTTTCTGTCTTGGGAAGGGGAGGGAGGGAGGGAGAAAAATTTGGAACTAAAAATTTTATTAAAACAATTGTTGAGGGGGCGGCTAGGTGGCGCAGTGGATTAAAGCACCGGCTCTGGATTCAGGAGTACCTGAGTTCAAATCCGACCTCCGACACTTGACACTTACTAGCTGTGTGACCCTAGGCAAGTCACTTAACCCCATTGCCCCGCAAAAAAAAAAAAAACAATTGTTGAAAACTATCTTTACATGTAACTGGAAAATAATAAAATATGTTTATGATTAAAAAAACATAAAAGTCTCTTTTGGAAGGCCATGAGAAAACATGCACACTGATACACTGTTGGGAACTTTAAATTGATACAACTTTTCTAGAAAATAGTTTGGAATTATGTGAGAAAAGCTCTTAAGATCAGGACTTGTCTCATTTTTGTCTTCATATATTGAGGACATAGTAGGTGGTTTAAAAAAATGTTCATTGATTAATTAGTTGCTAAACTGTTGATGCTCATTAATCCAGCAATCTCAATATTGTATGTACAACACAAATATATGTATGCCAAAATATTATTAGCAGCATTATTTGTAGTGGCAAAAAACTAGAAGCAAAGTGAATGGAAAATGGCTAAACAGATTCTCTCATATGAATGTAATATTCTGCCTCAAGCAATCACCCTTGTGGGCAGCTAGGTGACACAGTGCATAAAGCACTGGCCCTGGAGTCATGAGGACCTGAGCTCAAATCTCACCTCAAACACTTACTAGTTGTATGACCCTTGGCAAGTCACTTAACCCAATTGCCTTAAATATCTGGGGTCATTTCCAGTATAACCTAATGTATATCTTGCCACTGGACCCAGATGGCTCTGAAGGAGAGAATGAGGTTGGTGACCTTACACAGCCCTCCCTCACTTAAATCCAATTCTTTGCAAGTCTTGACATCTGTCATGGTCCCCTTCCGGAACAAAGAACAAACAACAATAGCCCTTGTACTGGCTACACCCTCCTCCCTTATCTTGATCCCTTGGTGAATCAGTTATATATTCTCAAATCCCTTGTCACCTTATCCTGTCACCAATAAAGTCTTGCCAAACCCCAACTCCTGCCATCTGCTACCTTAGATTATATTTTCATACTACTCAATGAAACTGGAGAAAATTACAAAATGGTTCTAATGGGGGCCACTACACATTTGTTACATAATCTCCATTGGCCCCTCAATTTAATCTTTACTTTATGTGTGTTCCTCATGAGGTAAAAGCTTCTGAAGTACTGGTTTTCATCTCCCTCTTTTAAACCCATTTATGTTATTTGCTTTGTAGAGTTTGCCACTTCATCCTCTTTTTTGGCCGTACCTCTTTATTAGAAGTAGCAATTTATGAGAGAAGCACCCATAAATATATGATGTTTTCTTATGGAGAGTGAGATTAAATTTCGAATACCCAGACAAGTATTTAGGATGTGTCAAAGGGTGACTTACATGGGGCAAAGGTTGACTCACAACTTCCAGTGCTGGAAGGTCTTTTTCTCCTTGTAGAGTGCTCACCAAGCTCCCTTTGAATTTAGCTTTCTGCTTCCCAGACTGTTTAGCTAGGTTCCCAGTCTTTTTCTTTCTTGAGTGCATAGCCAGAACCTCTCACCACCATCAGCAATCCTTCTCCCCACAAAGCCATCTCCTCTCTTGGACAATTATTTCTCTTCATCAGTGTCTATCCTCAATGTTGTCTCTGCCCTGTGAGTTGAATGCATTGTTTCCTATTAATCCAAGCATATCATTGTTTTGTTTTTATTTGTTTGTTTTGTTTTTTTGGTGGGGCAATGAGGGTTAAGTGACTTGCCCAGGGTCATACAGCTAGTAAGTGTCAAGTGTCTGAGGCTGGATTTGAAATCAGGTACTCCTGAATCCGGGACCACTGCACCACCTAGCTGCCCCCAAGCATATCATTGTTAGCTACTATTAGTAATTAATTGGAAAGATAGGACAAATGGCTAAAATAAATAAATAATTTTATGAGCCAGCAAATGAATGCTGCAGATAAGAAATGCCTTAGGAGTTCAGAGGAAAAAATATTCCTTGAGGGCTAAGGCAGGACTTGTATAAACAAGAAAGAAGAGTAGAGAGCATAATAAGCAAAAGGAAGAACTGGGGATTTTGTACCAGTATCCACTGAGGAACTGACTAGGATTCCTATAGATCTTCTAGAATATGCTTAATGCTTTTTAAAAATTTCTCACCATGTTTTTTTTTAAGTAATTAAATTTTTTTCAATAGTTTTGAGTTCCAATTTTTATCCCTCCTTCCTTCCCTCTCCTCCCCCTTCCCCAGGGTGGCAAGCAATCAGATATGGGTTATACATGTATGATTGTGTAAAACATTACCATATTAGTCATTTTGTACAAGAAAACTTGAATAAAAGAAAAAAATGGAAGAAAGTGGAAAAATAGCATGCTTCAGTCTGTGTTCCATCAATATCAGTTCTTTCTTTGGAGGTGGATAGTATGTTTCATCAATAATCCCTTGGGATTGTCTTGGATCATTGAATTGTTGAGAATAATTAAATCATTCACAATTCTTCATCAAACAATATTGCTGTCTCTGTGCACAATGTTCTCTTGGTTCTGCACACTTCACTATACAACTGTTCATACAAGTCTTTCTAGGACTTTCTGAAATCATCCTTCTTGTCATTTCTTATAGCACATAATAATCCATCACCATCATATATCACAGTTTATTTAGCCATTCCCCAATTAGTGGGCATTTCTTTGATTTCCAATTCTTAGCCATCACAAAAAGAGCTACTAAAAATATTTTTGTACTAATAGGTCTTTCTCTTTTGGGGGATATCTTTCAGATATAAACCTAGAAGTTCACCATGTTTTGTTTTGTTTTTTTAAATTAGGAGGTAGACCAGAAAAGTTTGCAATCTAATATTTTCAGGAGTTTAACATTGTCAACTTTCAAATTGTAATGATTGTTGTCAGTGAACTATAAAAAGCAAAACTTCAGCATTAATCTCTCTTTCCCCTGTCCCCTTCTATTTTCTTAAAGGATTTCCCAGCTGTCATACCTGGCCCACTTCAGCTGTCTTATGTGGAAGTCACAAGGGCAAACATCATTTACAAGACCAAGAAGAAAAAAATGTGTGATGACAGTGATGACAAAAGTGATAGTGACTGTGAATCAACTCCTTAAATAGAAAATAACTACACCATGATGGCTTTAACCTGTAGATCTCTAAGTCAGGACTCCAATTTCACCTGTAAAGAATATAATTCCACTGATTCATACCCAAAGGAACCTGAAACCCAGAGGTTGACCCTCTTCCAGCTGACACAGATAGTGCTATATCATGTCAATTAAAGACTGGGTCAGATGAAAGTAGAGTGTGCCATATCTGGAGACACCATTCTGAAGATAGCAACTTTTCTTCTAAGTCAGAAGATTGTTTTAATTTTAATGTGAATTTAACACTGTATTTGTGGGAAATCCCTGGAGATGATGAAGCATCAGAAGAAGATGCTGCTCAGATATTGCCTGTGCAAGAAGATAAAATCAACTTAGTGGATTCCGATGGCATTGAATTAAAACATATAACTCATGCTACAGCACTTTTCCATGTCCCCTCCAAAGAATACCTCTGGTCTGAAAATGCTTCCTCTGATGAAAGTGTTACTTCAGAGTCAGATGTGAACCTAGGGGATGGTTATATAAGAAGATGAATCCTGATAAGTTAAAACTTACAGACATTAAGAAATATAGGATTCTGGGCAGCTAGGTGGTGCAGTAAATAAAGCACCGGTTCTGGATTCAAGAGTACCTGAGTTCAAATCTAGCCTCAGACACTTGACACAAACTAGCTGTGTGACCCTAGGCAAGTCACTTAACCCCCATGCCCTGCAAAAAAAAAAAAAAAGAAATATAGGATTTTCTCTCATTCTCTCCTTCCTTGTGGAGACCAATTTTTAATTGGGAGTGTTAGCTAAGCGGCTCACCACAATATTGAGGCAAGGAAGGAGACAGACAGCCTCCCTCAAAACAGAGCAGGATTTATTTAACAAGAATGAACTTAAAAAAAATACAAACAGGATCAGTAGGATCAAGGGAAAGGAAATAAAATGGGGAAAGGGAAATTATACAACCTGAACAACACCACTGCCCAGGAATCAGCTGAGAACACACAGCAGCATCCTGTCACCTTCCAGCTTCAAGCTAGAATGGCGAAAAAACTTCCCTCCTTCCCAGCAGACCCCAGGCTGACCACACATAGCCCCCAGCCAATTGGCTGGCCGTTCTGATAGTCACATGACTGCCCTCACTGGGCTTCCAGACATGATAATTTTTTTTTTTTTTAGTGAGGCAATTGGGGTTAAGTGACTCGCCCATGGTCACACAGCTAGTAAGTGTTAAGTGTCTGAGGCTGGATTTGAACTCAGTTACTCCTGAATCCAGGGCCGGTGCTATATCCACTGCGCCATCTAGCTGCCCCCAGTCATGATAATTTTGCCAGGCCCATGTAGGCATCCTCGAGTGGTGATGATGTGAGGTGCCAGTGCCATGGCGACAGCTACAACCAGTGGGTAGAGCACCATGCCATTGGTGGAGCCCCAGAGGCCAGTGCGCACACCAAGGCTTTTTTTTTAAATTCTAGCTGAAAGATGGAGTCATAAAAACCTGAAATAACAATTAATTCTTTTTTTGTTTGTTTGTTTGTTTGTTTTTTAGTGAGGCAATTGGGGTTAAGTGACTTGCCCAGGGTCACACAGCTAGTAAGTGTTAAGTGTCTGAGGCCGGATTTGAACTCAGGTACTCCTGACTCCAGGCCTGTGCTCTATCCACTGTACCATCTAGCTGCCCCAACAATTAATTCTTTACACTTGCTAGTTATATGTGGTCCAAAGGACCAAGGGAAAGTGAAGAAAACCAGACAATGTGAACGACTCATGATAAAAATCAAACTAAATCAAACACTGGGGTGTTGTGAAATGCTTAAAGTGAAAGTATGCCTAAAAAATAACAATAAAAAAGAAAGTGTACTAATAAAGCACCTTTATTGGAGTTAAAATGTGCCCAGTACTATTTGTCAGCATGAAGGATGAGGTCCACTGTTTGATAGATGATAGATAGTAGATAGAGAGAGGAGAGAGAGAGAGAGAGAGAGAGAGAGAGAGGATGGATGGATGGATGGATGGATGGATGGATGGATGGATGGATAGACAGACAGACAGAGAGATAGGAGTTTCCTGAGCCAGAAGTTAGATGCTTCTAAGAAGCAAAAAAAAAAAAAAAAATTTAGATGGAAGAGGGGGGAGGGGAGGGAAAGATAAAGAACTAAAGGGCTAGTCTACATAAGTAACAGACACAATTAATGAATTGACACTGGATAGTCTAGGTAAAGTCAAGGAAGATAGTAGAAACAGATGCATATGATCTGGAGATACAGCATGTCATTAATTGTTAGGTGCCTTTCAGTGTTATAGGTTTAGCATTAGAAAAACTGGATTTGAAATCAGAGGACTTGGGTTTTGTCCCAGTAAAATTTAATAAAGCTAACTGAGGTGCAGAATTCTGAGCTGTATCAGTTTATTAGCAAGGTGCAAACCTGTTAATAAAGTGGGTCAAATGGCTACTTCAGTTAGGTCAATTACCCAGGGGAGGTGGCATAATTCCTCTTTATAAGCATAAAATGAAAAACAACTAGATAGATAAAGAAAAGAATGCAGTTGGCTATAGGGCTGGCAGCATCATGGGGGTAAGGACCAATACAATTGGTCAGAAATAAGGAATGAGGGGCTATCAACAACTTCTTCCTTCCTGTGACTAAGAAATGTCCATTGTTTGATTCCACCTGGTAGGTTAGAGATGGTGGATCAGACTTCTTTGGATAATAAACCAGATAGCCTTGAAGGATAGCTTGATGGTCTAAAGATAGTAGACCAGACTGCCTGGTATCTACCTGCATCCTCAAGGATAACAGATTTCCTTAGGAAAGAATAGAACAGTGATTAGCAGTAGAACGGAATTTCTAAACTTAGCCTCATAGGCAAAGCTATAAATATGCCTTGAGCAGGCATACAAAATGGGGTTGGTAATACAGAATCGGATTAATACAGAGTAGAATAAACTATAAAATGATATGGACATCAATGTAATTTTTTCATTTTGAATCCTGTCTCTGACAGGAGGACTTTAGACAAGTCATTTCATGTTTCTGGCTCAGTTTTCTCATATGTAAATTGAAAAGGTTGGATCAGCTGACCTTTAAAGTCCCTTCCAGCTCTATATCTATGATCCTTTGTGTACTAGAGCCTTACCACCTCTGCAAGGTAAGGAGGTTTTATGTTTTTGTTTTTAATTTGTTTTGTTGATGTCTTTTGTCTCTAGCAGTCATTTCTCACTGCTACTCCCTAGATTGAATCATTTCTTGTATGAGAAAAACAGTACAAAAATATCTAATGTAGGATCCTTTTCTTAAAATTTATTCAATATTCTGCCCTTGTAGTTCCCACATCTCTGCAATGAGAAAGGAGGTAAGGGCTGTTAATGGCTCTCTCTCCACACCTCCTTCTGGGTGATGAGGCCAGCAGGTGCTAAACCCTAGAATAAGAACTCACTATCTGACAAAAACTGCTGAGAAAAGTGGAAGGCAGGGTAGTAGAAATTAGGTATAGACTAACCTCTCATTCCGTATACCAAAGAGTGGCATCACAAACATGTAGAAGAGTAAGAAGAAATTAACCTTTAGATCTGTGAATAGGAGAACAGTTCATGAACAAAAAATAAAGATGTCAATCTCATTTGGACAATTTAAAAAAATTTTTTTAACTGGGCAGTGAGGGTTAAGTGACTTGGCCAGGGTCACACAGCTAGTAAGTGTCAAGTGTCTGAGGTCGGATTTGAACTCAGGTCCTTCTGAATCCAGGGTTGGTGCTTTATCCACTTCACCACCCTAGCTGCCCCTGCACAATTTTTTTTTTTAAACAGCACAAACAAAATTGATGCACTTAAAATTAGAAGGAAAGTAGATAACTAGGGTAGAAATATTTGCAGCAAGCTTCTCTAATAAAGTCTTAATTCCAAGATATACAGACTTTCCCCATCATGATTTTGACATATCATGGATTGGCATAAGAAATTAGATGAGAATTTGGGGGGAGTTGTCTGAAGACACAGATGACACAGGAAAGCCAGCAGTCAATACAGAAAAAGTTTAGAAACTTGGAAATGCATAAAATATATTTATATTATTGTATAATATCAATATAGTTTATCTTTTAATACCATAAACAATTCAGACTTCTCTGGTATAAAGGAAGGACCAAAAAATTTTACATGGATTTTCCAGATTATGGGGGCACTGTGCCCCTAGGAACTGAATGAAGAACTGACTGGGTTGTCTGCATTGCCCAGAGAGCCTACCCAGAGAGCTTTGCAGTTCTCTGACTCAAGAGAACTGCTCTCATTGTATTAATCTAACAATTTTTCTACATCCTTTTGAGGGTGATTATTAGTGAATGAGCTTGTCACTGTTTCATCAGTTCAAGAGTAGAAGTAGAGATTTGCCCAGTAGGTAAGTGATGAGGATCAGAAAGAAAGCAGAAGAGAAACAGCTTTGGCTTCTGGTGCCATAGATTGTTCTGAAGAGGCCAAAGCAATCAGGGACTGCAGTCCAGATTTGCCCTGAGTGTTGACTGTGACATATTGATTATTTTTATATTTGCATTACATCCAGTAACTGTAATGATTATTCTTGTTTTTTTGTTTTTGTTTTTTTGGCTTATCATTAAATAAATGTTTTGTGTTTAAAAGTTAATGGCTGGGGACAGCTAGGTGGCACAGTGGATAGAGCACTGGCCCTGGAGTCAGGAGTACCTGAGTTCAAATCCAGCCTCAGACACTTAACACTTATTAGTTGTATGACCCTGGCAAGTCACTTAACCCCAATTGCCTCACTAAAAAAAAAAAAAAAGTTAATGGCATCTGGATTGGGCTCGGGTCCTCCTGGGTACAGGGGAGGTGCTTTGTCCACTGTGTCACCTAGCTGCCTCATGATGACATCTTTAAAATAAAATTAAGGGGTGAGAGAATTGCACTGAGAGAAAGGGAAAGGGAGAGGGAGAGGTGGAATGAACTAAAATATCTCACATAAAAGAAGCAAGAACAAGCTAATGGAATGGAGAAGAAGATGGGGAGTGGGGGAGTGAATGAACCTTACTCTCATCAGAATTGACTCAAAGAAGGAATAACATACACACTCAAGTGGGTGTGGTAATATATTTTGCCCTGTGCGAAAGTGGGAGGGAAGGGGATAAGGCAGGAGGGGTGAAAGAGGGAGAGCAGATTGGGGGAGGGGCAGTCAGAAGCAAAACACTTTTGAGGGAAAAGGTAAAAGAGATAGAAAATAGAGTAAATATCATGGGGAGGGAATAGGATGGAGGGAACACAGTTAGCAATAGTAACTGGGGGGGAAAAACTGAAGCAGAGGCAAGAGCAATGTAAGATGAGTATAAGGATGATGGTGATGGTACTTTGTTGCGCTATTGTGAAGAAAAATTCTTTGTCAGGTATAAGGTACTATATGAATGTTAGCTATTATTGTTATTGGAATAATCAATGTCATGGGTGTATGGCAAGGAAATCTTCCTTTAAAGTACTTTATAAATGTAGTTTACTATTAAAAAAAAAAAAAAGATGAGCAAGATGCTATCAGAAAAACCTGGAAAGACTTACATGAGCTAGTTAGTACAAAGTGAAATGTACTGGATACAATATAACCGCAATATTGTAAGGTGATCTGCTTACAAATGACTTTGTTATTTTCAGCAATGCAATGATCCAGACAACTCTGAAGGACTTACAAAAAA
Source organism: Dromiciops gliroides (assembly GCF_019393635.1). Taxonomy (NCBI): domain Eukaryota; kingdom Metazoa; phylum Chordata; class Mammalia; order Microbiotheria; family Microbiotheriidae; genus Dromiciops; species Dromiciops gliroides. The sequence goes on along the minus strand of NC_057863.1, from coordinate 270,369,033 downwards.
TGCAATCCATCTCCCAAGAAAGAACTGATGGTATCTGAATACAGATGGAAGTATATTTGTTGTATTGTTTGTTAGTTCCTTTTTCTAAAGTTTTTTTGTCTACTACGTTTTGTATAACTGCACATATATAACATATTGAATGGCTTGTTTTTAAGGGGGAGTAGGGAGGAAGGAAGAGAATTTGGAATGTGAAATTTTAAAAATTGATGTTACAATATGTTATTACATGTAAGGTGGAGAAAAATTCTAAATTAATAATTAATTAAAATAAGAATCAGAACAAAAGGGAAAAACTACAAGAAAGAAAAAATACAAGAACCCCCCCCCAAAAAAGAGTTAATGCATATGTTGATTGAATTTCTATATAATGGTCAGTGGGGGCTTATGGGCTATAGTGGTGAATATACTCCCTTGCAAGAGGGTTACCTCTAGGCTATTGAATGTGACTCACAGTCACATAATGGTGCTCTAATCTCTAGCTATCATACACTTGCAATTTTAGGACAAAGTGCAATGAGTGGAGCCAGACCAGAGAGAGAGAAATGGCTATGCCCCATTCATGGGTTATACCTTAATTGGTTTTTCTGTTATTCATAGTTCAACTCTAGCACTTCTGATTTCAAATCCAATGCAACTTCCACTCCCATTCTAAGTTAAGGTATATAATCAACCTATTTCTTTTCTTATCTCCATTGGTACCTTGCTATTTTAAAGACAAATATAGCATGGTGGATTAAGTATTAGGAGTCAAAATACCTACTCTTGGGTCCAGACTACATCACTTACTAGTTTTTTGACTTTGAGGAAATCACCTTAACCTCTCAGTCTTTTGCCTATCTTTAAATTAGGAGGTAAAAATACCTGATTTCCAAGGTTTCTTCCATTTCCAAAATTACCTGACTCTATACGTTTCTTAGACTTTTCTTCTTGTGTATATCAAAAAGAAAAACCTGAGATCCCTGGGACCTCCTGAAGGGTTAATTATGAATCAAGATCTTCCTTGTTCATGAGAATATAAAACTTGCAGGGACCTTTTGGTTTTTTGGAATCAATCAAGATGATTGATAGGTTTGTTTTCTTCCTTGAAAGCCTGATCTTCCTTGGAGCAAAACAGAATTTTTGCAGAAGTTCCAGAAACAGATTAAAGTGTTCCAGTCAAAACAGTATGTTCTTCAATCCTCTCACAGGCTTTGTCAGCCCATGAGAAGGAAGAAAAACATCTGTACTGATTCAAGCAAGCAGCTGACAGCATCTTCTTTGTTTAAAAACTGTATATAAGTCTTCGTTGGGAAAGTGGTCTTTGGAATCTCACCTGTGGAGAGCACATTCTGCCCGGGACCTTTCTCAGTGGAGACTCTGGAAGCTGTGACCCAGGATTCCCCAGTTAGAAATCCAGATGTTGGTGCTTCCCTGATTTGGTGATGTTTGTCTTTATTACTGTAGTTGTGATTGAAATTGTTATTGTGTCATTGCTTCTCAGTTTCTATGATTCTGAAACCTATTGTCCTTATCTAACTCACTATCCTATAGTTAATAAAGTTCTTATAACTCTAGAAGAAGTGTGAGTGTGCTTATTATACCTCGCAAATCCTGAAACCTTTCCAATATACCCCCCCCCCAAGGTAGGTCTTATTTCTAACACAACCACACCTTTCATTTCATCCATTATCCCCAAATGCTCTTGTCTTGCTGTTATTCAAGGTTCCCAACCTTCCCCCCTTTTGCAACAGCAAAAGGTCTTTGGAGCAGCAGTAGTAATTATGTATGTTCCATTGGGGAAATTCTACCCACTTCACCTCCAACATACTTACCTATTACCCCCCATCATATCATCACTGCAGCTAGCATCCCTTAGAGGGTAGGCTATGTCCTCTAGGACAGTAAGCAAGGAGTGATAGCCCTGCCCTTTCCATCTCCTTTGGTTTTTGATTGGACAGAATGAGTCTGTGGAAGTGGAAATGAATGTGGAAATGATCAAATGTCTATGTCAATGGGTATGTGGAATGATTTTAGTAACCATTTACATTTGTTGGTGCTTCCCTACTTTCCAAAGGACCCTGACTTGGCAGCTGAGATGCAGCAAAGTGATTGATCAGACCCCTTGACACTTAACAATCCCCCATACTTGTAACTACCTTGTGCACTGTATCAGGTGCCCTCCTGCTGCTCAAAAGTGAAAAGTCCCAGCCACAGCAACCCTGGTTTTGGACCCACTGAACAACCACAAGGTTCATCGACCCTGATGTCTTGGAGACGTTTACTCAAACTGAAGAATGCCTGTGTTGTGGTCCAGCCATTTGTGGTTTTCATGCTTAAAAATCTACTCCTGCCATAAGCAAGTGAGCCCCACTTCTTTTTTTTTTTTTTTGGTGAGGCAATTGGGATTAAGTGACTTGCCCAGGGTCACACAGCTAGTAAGTGTTAAGTGTCTGAGGCCGGATTTGAACTCAGGTACTCCTGACTCCAGGGCTGGTGCTCTATCCACTGTGCCACCTAGCTGCCCCTAAGGCATTTTTTTTTGTGAGCCCCACTTCTTAGGAAAGAGGACTTCACTTGTAAATTCTTTCCCTCACTTTGAAATTAAACTTCTGTTTGATTCCTGACTGTCCTGTCCTCTAGCCTGCTCTGTTCAGTTCTGACCATCCGCAGGTTAGAAGCCAGTTCAGTCCAGTTGACAAGTCCCAACAGTAGGACAACCTAGCAAGGTCAGATGAACGTGTGTGCATGTGTGTGTGTGTGTGTGTGTATGAGAGAGAGAGAGAGAGAATAGATGGATCATTATACTCTATCAGTTAATAATAATTATCCAGGGGGCAGCTAGGTGGCACAGTGGATAGAGCATTGGCCCTGGATTCAGGAGGACCTGAGTTTCAAATCTGGCCTCAGACACTTGATACTTACTAGATGTGTGAACCCTGGGCAAGTCACTTAACCCCAATTGCCTCACCAAAAAAAAAAAAAGTTTAAATAATTATCCAGGACAGCTAGGTGTGCAGTGGATAGAGCACCAGCCCTGGAGTCAGGAGGACCTGAGTTCAAATCCGGCCTCAGACACTTGACACTTACTAGCTGTGTGACCCTGGGCAAGTCACTTAACCACATTGCCTCACCTAAAAATAAATAAATAAATAGAAATAATTATCCCCTGGGAGTTTAGATTTGACATTGGGATAAAAATGAGACACTTGTAAGTCATTCAGTAGTTAACAAAAAGAGATATACTTACTCATAGCAAGAGAAGCTATTCAACAAGTAATTGAGTTTGATTCAGCGAAGCAAAACTCCCATCTTGATTCACCAGTGAAGCATCTGAGGGTTCTTTAGCTCCTCTTGGTTACTTCATATTCAGGTGATGAGGAAATGACTTCAACTGTCTGAGCCCTTAATCTACTGACCAACCCAGTCTAAGGAACGGTCTCAATATTATTGAAGAAAAAAATTAGCCTAACCTGGATGGGTTTAATGTTCATGTTTCATTTCTAAGCCTTTAAAATGTGTAAGGAATGGAGCATGGAAGCCCACGTTTAGAGAGGGACTGGTGTGGGAAGGACAGTTGTCCTTGTATATAACTTGAAGGGAGATAGAATCAATATCTCTAGCCTCTTCTTCCACCCTTCCTCATGGGAGTTTCATTCCTGCCAGGCAGGAGAAGCCAGAGGCCACTCTACTCTCATCAGAGTGAAAGGATACTAGACTGGAAGTATATCTATCTGTCCCCCTTAATATAGTCTAGGAGATATGATTGGGTTCAATCTAACTTTGGATCACTTTGTCATTTCTGGGAGAAAGAGGGGCACCCCTCCCTCCCAAGCTCTATATCCAAAGCTTATCCCTTTTCCCACCTAATATCAATTCTACAATGAACACAGCAAATGAATAACAAAGCCCATTTATCCAAATCATAGCAAAACAGAAATCAGAGAAGGTAGACATAAGAGAACAAATACCAGAAAACACGAAATGAAAAAGTTCTCTCATGGGGATTGAGATAACTCACAGCTCAATTAAAAGAGAAGGTCCTCAATCTCAACCAAGTAGAAATTCCCCAAAATATATAGAGTAGCAAACTGCAAATAGGGACATACTGAAGACTACCTCCATCCTTTCCTATCTTCCCAGAATGTTTTCCTTCAGCAACCTAAGCCAGGACTACCCAGATGATGGGTAGTGAAGGCCAGAGCTCTGTTACCTCCTGACTGACCACCCCTCCCCTCAAGCAATAGGGCATTCATCTTTACCACTAAGTGGAAATCCCCATATCAATGGGCCTTAGGACTAGAGAGAGTGTGATTCCCCTTTTAGACACCAAATAACATTTGTTCAGCTGAGCTGAACTAGATAGGGGTTCACATCACAAGCATTGTAAAAGAGAATCCAAATATGCCTGAGATGCCCCCTGAACCACTTTTGTGTGTATGAGTCTTAAAGAGCCGCCTCGAAGGCATAGGCTGAGACTTAAGTGGGCACCTGTTCTTCTGCTGCTTACTTCAAGAAGCAGGGTGGGTCAGGTGGCATCAGTAGGACTACTCTATCTCCAACTACAATAGCCCAAGAGGGGAACTTCTGTGTTGCAAAGGAATTCCTCCACCTGTGTACAGCCTTATCCTTGTACAGCTAATCCCATCCTCCATTCCTCTGCCCCCTAAAAAGTAATGCCCCTGAAATGCAAATTAAAACAACTCTGAGGTACCACCTCACACCTATCAGATGGGTTAATGTTGGAGGGGATGTGGGAAAACTGAGAAACTAATGCACTGTTGGTGGAGTTGTGAACCAATTCACCATTCTACAGAGCAGTTTAGGCAAAGGGCTATAAACCTGTGCATACACTTTGATCTAGCAATACCACTGCTAGATCTATATCTCAAGATATCCACCCCCCCCCCGCCAAAAGGAAAAATTACCTATTTGTACAAAAATATTTATAGCAGCTTTTTAAAAAAATTTTTTTGTGGGGCAATGGGGGTTAAGTGACTTGCCCAGATCACAGCTAGTAAGTGTCAAGTGTCTGAGGCCAGATTTGAACTCAGGTACTCCTGAATCCAGGGCCAGTGCTTTATCCACTGTGCCACCTACCTGCCCCTATAGCAGCTCTTTTTTGTGATGGCTAAGAATTGGAAATCAAAGGGATGACCATCAATTTGGGAATGCTAGACAAGCTATGGTATAAAATTGTGGTGTAATATTATTGTGCTATAAGAAATGGCAAGCAGGGGGGCAGCTAGGTGGTACAGTGGATAAAGCACCCGCCCTGGATTCAGGAGAACCTGAGTTCAAATTCAACCTCAGGACACTTGACACTTACTATCTGTGTGACCCTGGGCAAGTCACTTAACCCTCATTGGCCCAAAAAGAAAGAAAGAGAGAAAGAAGAAAAAGAAAAATGATAAGCGAATGACTTCAGAAAAAACCTGGAAAGACTTACATGAACTGATGCATAGTGAAGTGTACAAAACCAGGAGAATGTTTAACACAGTAACAGCAACATTGTCCAATGAAGAATTGTGAATGACAGCGATTTTCAGGACTACAATGATCCAAGACATCCCAAAGGACTAATGATGAAGCATACTATCTGCCTCCAGAGAAAAAACTGATATTGTTGAATGCAAGCAGAAGCATACTATTGTTCATTCTTTCTTTTTTTTTTCTTTTATTCCAGTCTTCTTATACAAAATGACTAATATGGCGGCAGCTAGGTGGCCCAGTGGATAAAGCACCAGCCCCGGATTCAGGAGGACCTGAGTTCAAGGTCTCAGACACTTGACAGTAGCTGTGTGACCCTGGGCAAGTCACTTAACCCTCATTGCCCCACGTTAACAAAAACAAAAAACAAAATTACTAATATGGAAAGGTATACATAATTGCATATATATGTATACTGTGTATATATATGTATGTGTGTCTCACACACACACACACACCCACTCCTACATCTGATTGCTTACTATCTCAGGGAGGGAGCAGGGGAGGGAGGGACAGAATTTGGAACGCCAAACTTTAAATAAAAATGAGAAAGAAAGGAGAGAAAATAATATCCAATGAAGCTGAAAAAAAGTTTGAGGTCAGGCTGTGAAGGCTAGAGTGGAGAGAGACAGAGACAGAGACCAGAGACAGAGACAGAGACAGAGACCGAGACAGAGACAGAGACAGAGACAGAGACAGAGACCAGAGACAGAGAAAAGAAGAAAAGAAAGTAACCACTTGAGGGTCAGTTTTTCTTTTGTCTGTTTTTATATTTCCAGCGGCGAGGACAATGCCCCCTGCGAGGTGACACTTATTAACTGTACTTGTACGTTGGAATTGAATAGAAATTTTCTCAGAGCATGGTGACTTTCACGATTAGGAGGAACGAAGGGGGCACTTGGATTGGCCGTGGGCCCCAGATGGTCGCAGGAAAAGGGCTAGCGGGATATGGCTCTCAAAAACCTAACGACTTCTCACTCTGCAGCCAGAATTGGGGCAATTTCTGGTTGTATGGGAAGCGCGGACCCCAAGGCCTTTCCCCGCCCAGCCTGTGGCTGGTTTCCTGTAATTTACCCACTGTGCTGGGATGGGAGGGGTGACGTTCAAGCTCGAGGCCAGAGGGGGATGAGAGAAGGAGGAGGCAGGGCCACCTGCTGGCCTGGAAGGCGAGATTATGGAGCCAGGTGAGTAAAAGCACCACCGAGCATCCCCTTCCCCTTTTCCTCGAGGGGTTTTGGTTCTCCTTTCTCCACCCAAAAAAAGCGTTCCCAAAGAAACAGTTACATAGACGAAGGAGACAAGAGGTTGGATTTACCCTATCGCTGCCCTCCGAACATGGAAAGGAGTTTTCCAGCCCTGGCTGTACAGCTGCCTCTTTCATCTCAGGTGAGTTGAAGGGCGCTGAAAGAGGGGTTGCTGGTCTGGGAAACTTCCAGGACTGGGATCTAAAGTGGAATCTGTCTCCTTTCTCCCTTTGCCTTTGCTTCCCACATACTCGGAGGAAACGAAAAGACAGACAGACAGAGAGACAGACAGAGACAGACAGAGAAACAGAGACAGACAGACAGAGAGTCAGTCTTCCAACAATATTAGCTATTAGTCTTCCAACATATTGGCTATTATCACCCAGTCTAGGGGTTCTCCCCACTTCCTGAGGATCTGAGGAGACTATATGACTTCCTTATCCCTTCCTTAAGTGTTGAGCTTCCATAGTGGCAGAGCTGGCTAAGCTTCCTGTCCTGCCAGTATTTCCTGCCCACCTCTTTTTTTTTTTTTTTTTGCCACTTTTATCTACTCTCGCCTTTTCCCAGTGCTACATTACAATGCCATAAATCTAAGCCCGGAATCTGAGCCTAGTATGTTGGCTTCAATTTGAAATCTCTAATATAAAGTGAAATATTTCATAGATGTCTTATAAATTTGGTTCCCTGGAAGCATATTTCATAATACCAGTGCCAAGCCCTAATTTTAAATAGTTCATTTGACTACTTTTAATTAATACTTCACAGCTGTCAACTCTACAAGATGGTATGGAGAGATAGAAAAACTATTGGGACTTTAAGTGTAGTTAGGGAAACAAAACAAGAGGTAAATTGGTTTGATAAACTAAATATTCTTTTGGAAAGTGAGGGAAAATGAAGTTGGCTACTGTAGCAAACTGAGCCTCCATCATTCGGCTGACAGAATAATTCAGTGAAGTTCCTGTACATCTGCACAATTTCCCAATTCTAGAAATCACTTCTGCCTGAGTCAGCTCAGGTTTTTCTGAATACTTCTTCCTTTCCTTGTTAAGTCAGTTATTGTCACATCATCTTCTGGATGTACAAGCCAATGTACTAGAAATTATATGTCTCTTTAAGTCAGGAAATTGATAAAGCATTGAAGATTATTTGAGCCACTTATGAACTTATCAGATCATATACATGTGACTTAGAATGCTCTTGAGTGATGAAAAAAAATAATTTGGGAAACAGGATTTTTTAAATCTAAAATTATCTTTTAAAAATAGTCTATAGCTGGGGCAGTTAGGTGGTGCAGTGGATAAAGCACGGCCCTGGATTCAGGAGTACCTGAGTTCAAATCTGGCCTCAGACACTTGACACTTACTAGCTGTGTGACCCTGGGCAAGTCACTTAACCCTCATTGCCCTGCAAAAAAAAATTTTTTTTTAAATAGTCTATAGCTGACATACTACAGTATACTCTTTCTGGTTACTAATACTTGGGGCCATTACAGACCCATGATCCATAACACAAGCACACACCAGCTAGTAAGCCATTGCCTTTGAGTAGAACCGGATTCGAGCTCAAGCCACTGGCTCCAAATCCATGACTCTTTCCACTACGTTTCCACTATGTTGCCTTTTTCTTAAACAGTTCCCCCACATTAAGAAACAAATATTCAAAGCTGTCCAAGAACCAAATCTACTAAGATTGGGGGGTTTGATTGTAATGGTAGTACTGAATAGCTGTTCTTTCCATTCTTCACTCACATAGCCACCACATTCTTCTCTATCACCTGCATGATGAGCTCTGTCTTATCTTTGAGGTGTTCTAGGACAAAAATAAATTCCAGGGAACAGATGTTGTGTGTATGTATGTATGTATGTATGGATGGATGTATGTATGTATGGGATGGATGGATGGATGGATGGATGGATGGATGGATGGATGGATGGATGGATGGATGGAGGGATGGATTGGACGGTATGTATGTGCATGTATTCATGCATGCAATCCAAGACAATCCCAAGGGACTAATGATGAAGCATACTATCCACCTCCAGAGAAAGAACTGATATCGATGGAACACAGACTGAAGCATGCTATTTTGCACTTTCTTTTTTTTTTAACTTGAGTCCTTTTTACTAATATGTAATGTTTTACCTAATTGCACATGTATCACCTATATCTGACTGCTTAACTACCACCTGGGGGGGAGGGGGAGGGAGGGAGGGAATGAGAGAGGGATAGAATCTGGAACTCAAAACTAGAAAGAAGAAAGAGAAAGAGAGAGAGAAAGTAAAAGATTAATTGATTAATTAATAAGTAGATAGATAACTGCATTGTGTTATATATGTATGTCTATATATAACTTGTGTGTCCACATATACACATGATTTATAAAATATATAAATGCATGTTATATTAGCATGATGCCTATAACATATTATATCAACATTATATCTACATATATGGCCTATCACATGTATGCTGTATTGTATAATATTAGATATTAAATATATTATATGTCTATAGATACACATATATGGCCTTGATCATGATTCACTTTGCATATATTCATATTATATAAATATATTATATACTAGAACAAATGTGTATATTTATCATGTTTTTTACAGTACATAAAATATATAAATATGCTGATATATATATACATACACTATTTTCTCCTTAGGCCAGTCCCCATTTAATACATGTTTACTGATTACCCACTGTACTAGTTGTTATAGGAGAGTTTAAAGGCTTAAGTGAAGAAAAAGTACATTTAGCATACTATTGATTACTTAACACCAGTTACCAGGAATGAAACTTCAGCTATCTAGCATTAGTTTCCTCAGCTGTAAAATGAAGAGGTTTGATTAGATGATCTCTAAGGTGCTTTCTGATCCTATGATCTGAAGTCCTCTCACAAATCGATACTATTTAGGGTTGCCAGAGTGGCATCATGTAGATGGCTCCTATTTTCTAGGATAAGTTTCTATCAATTTAATCATAAACATTTATAAGTGCCTGGTATTTGCCATGTTATGAAAGATTTCCAGAGGAATCTTTCATAGTTTTTCTGGATAACTCATGTATCATTGCTTTTATTACATTAAAAAAAATGGGGGAAGCTAGATGGTGCAGTGGATAAAGCACCGGCCCTGGATTCAGGAGTACCTGAGTTCAAATCTGGCCTCAGACACTTAACACTTACTAGCTGTGTGACCTGGGCAAGTCACTAACCCCAATTGCCTCACCAAAAAAAAAAAAAGTATTAATTGAAACTTGATGAAAGCCAATACAAAATATATTTTTAATATAATCTCAGCAGCTCTTCACAAATCCATCTATATATAACACTTTAAGGTTTATAAAGCATTTTTTACATCTATTGACAATCCTGTGGGTAAAGACTTTTAGGGCCCTTTTTTTTTTTATTCCAGTCATGATTTCATCAGTGTGAGGACCTGCAAATGCAGTAACTCCTTCTATCAATGCACATAGACAAGTGGTAATTTATAATCTTAATGGAGCTGTCTGGGGACACTGAGGGGTAAATAACTTGCCTATAGTCATATGTCTATTATGTGTCAGAGACAAGATTTTTTTTTTTTAGTGAGTCAATTGGGTTAAGTGACTTGCCCAGGGTCACTCAGCTAGTAAGTGTTATGTGTCTGAGGCCAGATTTGAACTCAGGTACTCCTGACTCCTGGGCTGGTGCTCTATCCACTGCGCCAGCTAGCTGCCCCACCAGAGATAAGATTTGGTGGCTAGGTCTTATTAGTTCCAAAGAAGGCAGTCTTTCTCCTGTGAGGGATGTCACAGCTTCACAGAGTAGATATTATTTTTCATTTTACAGATAAGGCAACTAAGGACAAGAGCAATTAAATGACTTGCTCAGTGTCACACAGCTAGCAAGTGTCAGGGGCTAAATTTGAACCCAAGTCTTTCCAGACTCCCAATTCAACATTCATTCCACTACATCAAGTGGCCTTCTGTAAAAGCGATTCCAGTTCTTCTTCTCTACCAACAGAATACATGCTCTGGTCATTTCTATCATAACAGAAAGATTTTGAGTAGGTGTTGTTGATACCCATACCATGTCTCGTTTCAGAAAAGTAGTCTAGCTAAGTCTAGAGAGGCTCATCATCACCAGAGGATGACCACTCAGTGATGAGCTTTTGACTATGACAACCCCATGAAACAAGGAACATCAGGTGGAAGGTTCAGGATTCTCTTATACTCTGATTGACTTGAGATTTCCATTTCTCTGACTGGGGGCCATGGTTCCCCATCTCAAGACACAGTAACTTGTAGTTGTAGTTACAATGATTATGAAATGAAGAGAGATTGCTCTACTAGCAAACAGCATTTTGGGGGCTTCACTTTGCCACTAGCACTGCATTTATCTGACTTCTCAGGGAGTCGCTTTTTCTTTAAAGTAGTAGCATCTCCATTGTCATGACAGTAATGTACTACAGTCTGCAATAACCCTGAGTATCCCTAGCAGTAAGCACAGTGTCTCGCACATATTAGTCACTTAATAAATGCTTCTGCTAACTGCTAAAAGTCCAACTTATTAATAGTGGACAATTTAAGTCAGTTTTTAATTAAAATGCTAATGTTCCCACAATTTATATTCCTTTCTGACCCAATCCCATTCTAATTGACATGACAATAAGATAATTAGCCTACATAGGCTGAAATGCCTTGTTCTGGACCAAAGACTAGTCCTATGGATCAGGCTCAGGATTGTTCACTGGTAGACCACATAACAATTAACAGAAGGAAGCTTTTGCAACATATCATGGAAAGGACATTCAACAAAGATAGAGCATTTATTCCATTGGGTACAGCTTCCCTTGCCTCCACATTTGGCCCTGATGGCATATTTAGAAGGAAGAAAGGAAAGAAGATTTATTAACCACATGTATCAGGCACTGTGCTAAACACTTTACAAATCTATCTCATTTGATCCTCACAACAATCCTGAGAGGTAGTTACTATTATTACCCTATTTTATAGTTGGGGAAACTGAGAGAGACAGCAGGTAAGTGACTTGTCCACAATCACCTGAGGTCAGATTTGAACTCAGATCTTCCTGACTCCAGGCCTACTGTTCTATACATTGCATTACCCAGACGCTTCTTTTTTTATTTGTTTGTTTTGTTTTTAGTGAGGCAATTGGGGTTAAGTGACTTGCCCAGGGTCACACAGCTAGTAAGTGTTAAGTGTCTGAGGCCAGATTTGAACTCAGGTACTCCTGACTCCAGGGCTGGTGCTCTATCCACTGCGCCACCTAGCTGCCCCTACCCAGATGCTTCTAAAGGAGAATGTGTTGACTCATCAGGCAATTGAAGTACATCAAGCTTGAGGAATGCCATCTGGCCTCTGATGTCTTAAGCAACTGGGAAGCTATATAAATGACTAGAGTCCTAGTTTTCTGAATTGAGAATTGTCTTTTTAGGGAAAAACTAGCCAAAGTAACAAGGACTTTCCAGTTTTCTTTGGACCGTGCATATGAATTTGTCACTGCAAAATGGACTTATTGCCATATTTCTCAACCTAATAAGTGGTAGATGTTGCTCCTGTCACACACCTACATCCATTTCCTGGCTTTAAAAAAAATCTAGCTGTGTGACTGAATGGCAATTTGAAAATTATAAAAAATTTGAACCAGCAGAGTTAGGATGTCCATGACAGCCAAGATAAATAGAACACACAAAAATACCAGCCTCTTGCCAAAGCAGGTGAAATTTATTTGTACTTAAAATTATTGAAAGCCTTTGTTTTTATGTCATCTGCATATTTTCCAATAAGTCTCTCCCTTCTCTTCACAAAGTGTTATCACCTTAGAGGAAAGAATTTATAAGGGCGGACTAGCATAGCAAAACTAATACAACACATCATCTAAATCTGACATATGTAGTGTTGCAGACCCATAGCCTCTGCAAAAAAAGAGGAGATACATTCCCATTCTCTCTTGTGAATATGACAGGCAAATCGCATTATCAGTTCTGATCCTTTTGTCCTTTAAAAAAATTTTTTGAGGCAGTTGGGGTTAAGTGACTTGCCCAAGGTCACACAGCTAGTAAGTGTCAAGTATCTGAGGCTGGATTTGAACTCAGGTCTCCTAAATCAAGGGCTGGTGCTCTATCCACTGCGCCACCTAGCCACCCCCATTCCCATTCTCTTTGAATCCAACTTGAGTATTATAACTCTACAGAATTCAGTTTTCATCATTTTGTTCTTGTTCTTTCCATCTACATCAGTGCAGTGATTGTGTATGTTGTTTTTCATTGTTCTGCTTACTTCACTTTGCATCAATTCTTATGTCTGAAACCTAAGTCTCTGTACTTATCATATTCACCATCTCCTCCTGTTCAGTAATAGTCCATTACATTCATTCATACATCTTCTCAAATCAGTGCTTTTTCCTCTGTTCTTTGCTACTACCAAAGTATAGTTTTACTTTCTAAGTATTAACTTGGTCTGATGAATAAGGAAATAATTTAGAAGATATATATGTGTATATATATATGCATGTACACACATACATATGTATATATACACATGTGTATATATTCATTTTCATATTTGCATTTTTAAAAAACAGCATTTTAGAAGCATAGAACAAAAGTGAAAGCTGTAGAATCTATGTATATTTTTCAGTCAATAAGCGTTTATTAATCACCTATTGTGGCTAGGCACAGGGACTAAGCTATTTGTTCCTTTTCAAATCCTGGTTGAGGAAAGTTTGGTCTATTCCTTTCCCTTTCATTTTTACAGTGCTAGAATACTGCCACAGCCAAAATGTAAGAATGAATTCAGTTAATTTGAAGAACATTCTGCAGTGGGAACCACCTGATTTTTATAAGGAAATGTGACCTACACAGCCCAGTATAAAAGGTAGGTTTAATGAGCTAATTTATTATTGAGTTTTTGTAAATGTCCACCAGTTGCCAATTAGGTTTTGGAATTTACATTATGATCATATGACTGGTTAAACACAAATGAAAGGACTCATGGCTGATGACTTTGCACAGCTCTGCCTCACTTAAATTCCAATTCACCTGAAAAGTCAAGATATCACTCTCATGATGTCATTGGTCCTCTTCAAGAACAAAAGGATGAACAACAACAAAGGAAGGGTCTTGTTCTTTCCCCTTTTGTTATGTTTATTAGGAAGTATTTTTGATGTTTTGTCCTTTGGATTCTTTTTATTATTATTAGGGGTAGGAACTAGACTTGTCATTTCAATGGTATATGGAACTCCCAGGTGAAGGAACTCCTACCAATGCAAGTTGCACTTCTCTGAAATTTAGAGTCTTAATTAGCTGCCTAGGGCAGGGGTCAGCCTGCCAGCTGGCCAGATCTGTCCTGTTGCCTTCTCTAATATAGCAGGAGCTAAGAACGGTTTTTATACTTTAAAATAGTTTTGTTGTACTTACACTGTAAAAAAACATTTTTATCTTGAGAGCTGTATAAAAACTGATCATCAGGCTGGATTGTCCCCAGTCATAGTTTGCCAATCCCTGGGCCAGAAGCATGGAGTGGTAAGTCACCTGCCCACAGTCACAGAGTCAGTATGCATCAGAGACAAGAGTTAAAACTACATCTTCCTGGCTTCAAGACCAGCTCATTAGTCACTATTATATGCTGCTTGTATCACCATCTCTTTCTTCTCATCTTTTTTGATGGGATTCATACAAAAATGGTCCTGGCATTGGTGGGCAAGTTGCTGTTCTAACACTATTTTATATTTAATGTTCTATAGACCTTTGCAAAAAGTGGTTGTTTTTAAAACTGCGGGACAGGTAGGTGGTACAGTGGATAGAGCATTCGCCCTAGAGTCAGAAGGACCTGAGTTCAGACTCCAGCTTCAGAGGCTTACCAGCTTGTGACCCTGGAAAGTCATTTAACCCAATTGCCTCCAAAATAATTAAAAATAACTGCTTTTGTAGTTGAATAAAAATAATAGGATTTGTAATTCATTTCTGTAAGCTCACTGAAAAGTATTCTCAGGATAACCTCCAGTAGCAGACAGGACAACTGGGATAATAATGGACTTTATTTTCACCTTTGATGTCAGGGTACCTGTTAATTCTCACATACTCAGCCATAGTCTTCTCCTTGGTATCTTGCACTCAACGCGTCTTACCTGGAGGTTGTCTGGAGGCTTTTCCAGTCCTCTGGAATTAATTAAGTGGAATTAATTCTGGGATCAGTTAAATTAGTTAACGTCTCTGTTTCCTCATCTGTAAAATGAGGAATACTAATACTTGTAATATTTACCTTATAGGGTTGTTTAAGATCAAATGAAGTAATTAAAGTCCTTTGCATTTCCTCGGTGTACGCTAAGAATTTTACACTTACCAAATCCAAATGACATTTTTATATCATTGAAGAAAAAGGAGGAAGAGGAGTAAATAATAATATTAGAAGGTTCTACTATATGAATGTATCATAGAGCCTCTTCTATATGGAGATTTATTCCCTTCAATTATTCAACAGATAGTCTTGATTATTGTATATATGTGAAACTAGCCACAGTTCACCAGAAAACTAAAATAAAACATAGCATCTTTATCAGACATAGCTGTTTTATAGTGGGGAAAAGACCTATATCAATTTTAGCTTTTCCTTTGGAATAACACTTTTAGAGGTCAGTGGTTTGCCTTTAAACTCTATGCCCAAAACTTAAGTTTTAAGAATGTTCAAGGATGAGTCAGTATTTATGGAGCACTTGCAAAGCAATCAAGAATCAATAGTAGTAAATAGATAGAGAACTGACCTCAGTTAAAAGACAGACCTGGGTTCTATTATATGTTCAATTTGTGACTTTGGGCAAGTCACTTAACCACTCAGATTATAAATTGTAGAGTAGAGGCCAGTCTGCACTAGAAGAGGGCATTTTTTCACTGTATCTTCTCTATGCCAGTGAAATCATGACTATCTACTTTCCATGCAAAGATTTTATTTTTCTTTTGAGTGTGGATTGTGGATTTTTTCTTTTTTTTTCTTTGCCAAATGGACTTTGAATTTCATAATTCCATTTTGCTATATTATGAAAATACAGAGGTGGTTTCCTAAAATGATATTTATATGGGGTTTCTACACCAAGTACAATTAAACATGTCAAACTGTCATTTATTTCAAAGACATTTGCCATAAATCCCTCCCTACTGTCAAGTCTAGACTCACTGTAAATTTCTAAATGAAAGCAAATTATTTCTAACAGAAGTATTTGCATTCTGCAAACATCAGGAGAAAAAATACCAGAAGCTTACTAAGGTGAGGCATGTCATCAGAGAACAATTACTTGTGAAGCTAGTCTGAATTCTGTGCCCTGGATTGGGCCCAGGGCTCATCTCATTCCTATCACTCATCAGTAGTCACATGAGCTATAGCTTATAAGAGAATCTGATTCCTTTCCTCCTTTGGCAAGCTGCCCTTACAAAATGAAAGGCAGGTCTATGGTCATGACTTTATGCCAGCCATAAACGATGACTCTGAGTCCAAAGTCTGGGACCAGGTGGGACAGTTTATTAGGGGGAAAAAAAACCCAAACAACAAACCACTGAACTCAGAGGTCAAGAAACCTGTATGGAAATCTTGCCTCAGATACTTACTGATTGTGTCAGTCCAAGCAAGTCAGTTAACTTCTGTGATTTTGGTATCTTAGTCTATAAAAGTAGAGATGATAATAATACTGGTAGTACCAACCTTATAGAGTTGGTAAAAGGATCAAATGAGGTCATGTAAAATCCTTCATAAACCATAAAGCTGCTATTATCTCCTATGCCTCAGTATTTCAATAATCCATCATTTTATCGGTGTGGGAATTCCCTCTTGATATGTTTTACCTCTTTCAGATCATAAGCTTTCTGAGTTGTTGGGACTTGTGGACCTTCTGGTGGTGAATGTTTCCAAGCTCAGCTAGGCTGTTGATCCTCATCCTGATAAACATAAATATGTTATCAGCTTGGTACTCAAAGACTTTCCAGGTGGTTATGAGACACTGTCAGTTTGTAATACATTACTAACATTACTTTCAATCCTCTAGTCAATCAATAGGCATTTTTGATGCACCTACCATGGGCCAGGCCTTCTACTAGGTGCCGGTGATACAAAGACAAAATTGAAGCAGTTCTTGACTTCAGAGTGGTGTTCTCTACCCAGGGACACGAATGTACACATATAAGAATATACAAAATAGGGCAGCTAGGTGATGCAGTGGATAGAGTACCGGCCCTGGAGTCAGGAGTAACTGAGTTCAAATCCGGCCTCAGACACTTAACACTTACTAGCTGTGTGATCCTGGGCAAGTCATTTAACCCCAATTGCCTCACAAAACAAAACAACAACAAAAAAAAGGAATATAAAAAATAATATAAGCTATATCATGGAGGAGGGATCAGGACAGGCCAAATGTAGAAGGTGGCATTTAGGCTGAGTTTTGAAGGATAGAAGCAGAAATGAGGAGGGAATGCATCCTAAGCATGGGAAATAGTTGGTAAATGGTATAGAGATAGGTGCTTAAATGTCCTATAATGAAAGTTTTTTAAAGAGTTGGGCAGATAACTAAGTATTTCACTTGAGAATTATCATGAAACCAAAGTCAGAAGATATACTCTTCTTTGTTGAATAAATACTGTAATATACCACTTCTTAACCAAAATAATAGCTTGCTATTTAATCTATTTATTTATTTACTATAGTACACTAAAAGCTCTTCAAAGGTAAAACCTGTTTCAATTTTTTTGTCTTTATTTCCAGAACCTAGCACAATGTCTTATACATAATAGGCATTTAATAAATATTAGTTGAATTAACTTGAGCTTAGAATACCAGCTTTCCAAAATTTGATTAGGAACTAGTAAAACAGTTTCCCCTTTACTAGTAATGTAACTGAATATCCAATAAAGTTCCTCCTCTAATGCTCCATGGTGGCATGGAGATGACTCTAGATTTAAAATTTTTTTACCAGTGGAACATAAATAATTACAATTTGGAATTATATAAACAAAGTAATAAAAATGTTGGTACCCTTTGAACCAAAGACTCCATTACTGGACTTATAGCTCAAAGAAGCCATCAATAAGGTGGTGGGGGGGGGAGGAAGTCCCCATATATTACCAAATATGTATAGTAGCACTTTTGTTGAAAGTTAAAGATTGGAACAAAGTAGATGCCTATCAACTGGGGAATGGCTAAACAAATTGTGGTACATGAGGAATACTACTGTGCTGTAAGAAATGATGTGTGTGATATATACACAAAAGTATAGAAAGATATATATGAACTGATGCAGAATGAAGTAAGCAAAACCAAGAAAACAATAAATACAGTAACCACAATGATGTAACTGGAAAGGACAATGATACACCCCCAAAAAATCAAAAGTAGATGATAACAAAACTATGAGATCAAACCTTATTCCAATGAAGAGATATAGAAGACAGCCTACTCCTTTGTAGGGGTGGGAGGTACACAAATGTTACACATTGTACATGTTTTGGGAATTTTTTCAATGTATCAGCCAATTGTGCTGACTTTTTTTTCTCTAAAAAAATACGATTTGTTATATTGGATGGCTCTCTGATAGTGGGAGGGTTACTGTGGTGATGTAAGGAACAAAAGAAAATAAATAAAAACTTATTTTTTAAAAATTGTCACTGACCCTGGCAGCTAGGGTCTTTTATATTCAAGTCACTTTGACTGACTAGCCAAACTTCTGTAAATCATGAATATCTAGCTCAGAAAGACTGATGGATGTGGATAGTATATATTATTTTGAGTACTCAGAACTATAGTTTACTGTTTTTATTGTTAGGACATGGTTTAGAAATCACTGTTATATATTGTTGTTCATTTATTTATATGAATATATGTATAGACAGATTGTGATATGTCATTGAAAAGAGTTCCTACATTGAGTTCCCCACCAAAAAAGAATCACTAAACCTTTATATACTAATGCATTTATTTATATATATATATATATATATATAAAATCAAGAATAATAGTATGTGGACATGGTGGCATAGCCTGTGATCCCTGTTACTGAGAAGACTGAAACTAGTTGATTTCTTGAGCTCAGGAGTTCTGAGTTGCTATGATCTAAGTCTATTGGATGTTTGCACTAAATCTGACACCAATATGGTGAGCCTCAAGAGTAGGAGTAGAGGGGTGTGGAGTCACCAGACTGTTCAGTGAACAATCAAAAAGGAGTTGGGGGGGGGCAACTAGGTGGTACAGTGGATAAAGCACTAGCCCTGGATTTAGGAGGACCTGAGTTCAAATCCAGCCTCAGACACTTGACACTTACTAGCTGTGTGATCCTGGGCAAGTCACTTAACCCTCATTGCCCCACCAAAAAAAAAAAAAAAAAACCCAAAGCCAAAAACAAAAACAAAAACAAAAACAAAAAAAATGGCTTGTGGGATCAGTCCCAAAGTGGCTGTTTCTAGCCTGGGTGCAACAGGGAGAGATCTAGTCTTCAAAAACAAACAAAAAACCATAATGAAAAGCAGAATTGGCCAGTTCCATTTTCTCAGTTTTCCCCCTGTCTTAATCTGATGGATATTCTAACAAGTTATATATCAGCTTCTGGGTAAATGAGAATTAGAACTCTAACCTTTTTTTATGGTTTTATAGTTACTGATATTTGAAGATGTATGCACTCATACTATCCTCACCAGCTGTGATTTCTCAAATATTTCCAAGTATGGTGACTATATCCTGCGTGTTAGGGCTGAATCTGAAGATGATCAGTCAGATTGGGTCAACATCACCTTTTGTCCTTTGGAAGACAGTAAGTAATATTTTTTTCTTCTTTCCTGTTGAAAATAAATCAGTATGCTAATTTATCTCACTATGATTTTACTTCATATATTAATGCATCAGAAATAACTACCTGAGCATCCATTCTCCTTGGTAAAAAATATTCACTATGACACCATGTATTTGAAATATTCTTGAATATAAAACCAGCCTTGAAGAACTTCCTTTTTCAAAAGAAAGACAAAACAGACAAACATATAATCAAAAGAAAAGTGTTATATATATATATATATATATTCATATATATGCATACACACATACCACACACACACACACACACACACACACACACACACACACACACACAGATTGGTTTCCCTCCCACTTCAATTAATGTAATCATTAAAAACCTAAGAATAAGATCACATGGTGTTAAATGATCACACATGATAAGGTTCTGATGTATAAACAAGGCATATTTACAATGTGATTGTTTTGTTTTAAGAGTTGTAAACCTCTTTGAGTCAAAAATGGAGTAATGTTTATTATGGACTATATAGATGGTCTAGCTATATGCCTCTTTGGACTTTAAATAGATGTAGGTTTCTCAGTAAGTTTCCACTTCACCAGCTAAAGCCAGGAGTAAAATCAGGGCACTGAGAGGTAATTGCTCTTGGTAGGAGAAGAAAGGATTTTCTCTCCTCCCTCCCCTTCCCCATCACCTACCGTGTAATCAGTGAGATCTGACCAGTAGGAATTCAAGCATCCAGCTGGGAGTAGAGAGACACACTGAGGACAGACATGGATGTGGAAAGGAAGGAGGCACCTTAGGAAGCTTTGTCCCTCCTGATGGATAAAAATGATTGCTGTGGACTCAAGAAAGGAGCAGAACCTGGGAGCCCAGCTGAGCAGCCTCCCCAGCAGAGAGCTGTTTTTTCATAGGTTGCTATGTAAGAACCCTACAAAGGAAGTAAGGATTTCCAGTACTGGTAACCCTTTGTCTCCCATATTCCCAATATGTGTGTTTTGCTACCTTTCCTCTAAGTTTGAAGCCCCTCTGCCCATGGACCTGTGTATATTTGTGGTGGTGTATGTGCCCTAGGTTTTTGGGAAGAGTGTTTGGACCAACTGTCCTTACTATACCTATCTTAATAACTACCTTTGCTAAAAAAAGGTAAGTAAGCCTTGATTTCTCATATTAATCACACAAATGGGAGTTTAAGGGTTATAATATTAAAAGTGGAGTGCCACAGGGTTATCCTTAGAACTCAAGCCATCATTACTCTGGGGATGAAATCTGCAAGTGGAAATTGGAGAGTGACCTATAAGGAGTATTCATAAAAATTACATAATAACTCATAACAATTATGATCAAAGTAAGTCACACATTGGGCTAAGTTGGAGAATAGGTAGAGTTAATTGATAAAGATCCTTGAAACAGTTGGGGTTTGAGTTGTAACTTTAGGAAGAAATATGGTAGGTGAAAGAGAGAAGGCTGTTGTAAGGACATAGATACCATGAACAATGGCTTGGTATTGTTGTATTGTATTGTACTACTGTAGATGGGAAACCGGATGGACAGTGCCCCCAAGAAGGTCATCTTGTCCAAAACTAAGAATGCAAGTATAACAGGAGATGACAGCAAAAGGTAAAGAGGACTAGTTAATAAATAATTTCAAAATAATAGATATTTTGTCTAGAGAAAAATAAGGAGTCACTAGAGGGCTATGAAAGTGCAAAATTAAATTAGGCACTGAAAAATAATTTGAAGTTAAATATAAAAAATGTTGAAAGTGCAAAGAAGGTAGAAGGCCTGAAAAAAATAAGTCATAGGTACTAATTAATTGGAGTATGTATGAACAGTTGGATAGCTAAAACAGGAATGGGGATATTCAGTAGTGTGGCAGGGAAAGAAATCGTTGCTGCTGGTAATTTTTTTAATAAAGTGGAAAAGAAGTAAATTCTGAAATGTTAACATTGCCCTTTAGCTTGGAAATAGGAAACAGGGTAGTGTTACTCTCTGTGATAGGAAAGTAGGGAGAAATGAAGTATTATAGCAGAAGATGTATTGAGCTTGAAGAGGCAGGCTTTCATGGAATGTTAGAACTGGAAGGCATCTGAGCTCATGTAGTCCAGTGGTTTCCAAGCTTTATGGCCTAACAACCCCTATTTTAAAAAAATTGTTATACCTGCTCCTGTATCTTACACATGCTTTTTGTAAAATCATCTACATAAGTAATTTTCTTAGCTTGTATTTTATTCAAATAAAATGAATTTATTAAAATTGTAAATATATAAGCAAACTTAAACATGAAAAATAACATATTTATTGATAGCTCCTTTATTATTTTTATACTAATAATTTATAAAAATAACTATTGATATTATATGTTTTAAACACAGTCTCAAAATGTGGTATAATTGATGATAATAAATCTTTTTCAAATATTAATGGAGATCGATATTTGCCTTTGTAACAGTTAACAGCAGAAAAATCTGTTTCTGCAAATGTTAGGAAATACAAACATATTTATATGTGTATCATTTTCTTTGAGAAAGCAGAAAGCTCTCTACCCATAGTTTAAACATAAAATTTGCAGTTTCAAATACTTTTTAAACACACCATAATAAGAAATGTCTACTAATTGATTTTGGTTTTATTTTATTTTTTTTTTTTTTTGCGGGGCAATGAGGGTTAAGTGACTTGCCCAGGGCCACACAGCTAGTAAGTGTCAAGTGTCTGAGGCTGATTTGAACTCAAGTCCTCCTGAATCCAAGGCTGGTGCTTTATCCATTGCGCCCCCTACTAACTGTTCTTATACAAATGGAATAAAATAAAATCTTTTATGTTTACAGTGTCTTATATGTTTACAGTGAGAATTTCTTCTGTACACCAATCAAGTGATTAATGAGCAGATTTTTACTTTCTTCTATTCATTTTTAGATAGGTATTTTTTAAAATTGAAATATATTAAAATATTATTTTGCAATATCTATAGTTCTAACTTTGCGGGGAATATAATCTCTTTATCTTTCTGGATAGGAGTATGAACTTGAAGACCTTACAATGATTTATTTAGGATACTCAGTTTTTAAAATATCCAAAAACATACAAGTTTCAGGAGGAAATTTTGTTATAAAATGAATTTACTTCATCTTAATTATTATCACTAAGAAAAGTGATTTCTTCATTTAGTTCAAACACTCTTGTAAGTACTTTGGCATATGAAAATCTATTGTTTCACAGTCATATAGAAATGCCCTATGCTCTGCCCTAAATCATCTAACAATTTTGAAAAGAGTATTCATTTTAATGGACTATTTTTATGAAGTTGATTTCTCTTATGACAACTTGAAAGCCGATATAGCACCTCACTTGTATTTCTCAATACAAGTAACTGGTTATCTGTGAAGTGTTCAATGTATCTATATTGCATAAAGGGCCACATTCTTTTGTTTGTTTTTGTTTTTTTTTGTGGGGCAATGGGGGTTAAGTGACTTGCCCAGGGTCACACAGCTAGTAAGTGTCAAGTGTCTGAGGCTGGATTTGAACTCAGGTACTCCTGAATTCAGGGCCAGTGCTCTATCCACTGCGCCACCTAGCTGCCCCAAGGGGCCACATTCTTACCTGGTACTTGTACATATTTTAAGTTTTATCTCGACATCAATTGAGCTATTCAGTGCAAAGTATAATACATTACCCCCACATTATACAATTTTCATCTTAAAAGTTTGTCAATTATATTGCAAATTTCTCTTGATATGGCATTGCTAGAAAGAAGTATGTAAACTATGGATCTTCCTTAATATCGGTTTCTGTAGAGTATCATACATAGGTCATCAAATGAGCATCTCTAACTACATCTATTGCTTCAACCACTGACAATGCAAAATAGAAAGATTTTAGTTTTTCAGTTAATCACAAAGATCATCAGAAATGTACTGATGATTCTCCTTCCCACTAATTATTTGAAAGTGGAACCATTCAAATATGCTTGCATTTAATTTATGAGCCATTATTTTAACCATATCAGTAGCTATAGGTAGAACTACCATTTCTCCTATTGAATGAGACTTTTACAATAAACAATTCTATTGGTAATCTTATGCAATATGTGCAATCCTTTTGAGAGTAATGACTTTTTATTAAAATATGTTTTTGCTTGTTAAAAGCATCCAATTTTCCCTGTTAAAGTTATCTTGACTTACCAATGTATTCTGCATATACACTTTCAAAGTGTTGTTTTAGTTTGTTAGGTTTCAGCTCTCTGCAGCTAGATCTTTGCATACAGCAAACACAACACTTTCTTCTCTATCAGTTACACAGGTTAAATATGATAGATTATTTTTGGGGGATTTGAGCTTTTTACTTTGTGTTTCTGTATTTGTACTAACTCATACTGTTTCAGTGGATTTTCTTTTCAACATAGTTATGTATATATCATAATGTGATGTTATTTCTTGTTTTAAAAATAGACAAACAATTTAAATTAAATCTAAATTATATTTCTGAAAACTTCAAGCAATTATTTGTAACTATTCTTGAATCATTTCAGTTTTTGTTAAGTTAGTTTTTGAAGAACAAATTATATTTGTCAAAAATTAAATACACTGAGAAACATAGCATATATGATACTTTTAAATTCCACACAAAGATTATTTAACTTTTAGTGTATACATTTCACATTCAGATGCAACAAAAAAGGACAAAATCACTTTCATTATGTTTTGAACCTATGCCATCTGACTATGATGGTAGCAAATCATGCATATCAATCAATCAGCATTTATTTACTATGATCAAAGCTCTGTGCACTAGGGATATAAGGGGGGGGGGGGCGGGAAACAGTCCCTGACCCTCAAGGAATTTACATTCTATTGTGTAGAAAGCATGAACATAAATACACAAACACATTCATAATCACACAAAAACACACACAAAGCAGCTTGGGGAAGAGAGCTCTAAGAACTAGGAGGATCTTAAAAATATTATATAGAAGGTGGGACTTGAGTTAAGTCTTGAAGGGAATAAGGAAACAAGACAAAAGTGAATTGGGAGTGCCATCGTGTCATGGAGAACAGCCAGTAAAAAGTCACAGGGACAGGAAATGGAGTGTCATACATACAAGACATACTGCACCATAAAGTTGAAAATGTAGATTAAGGCTATAAGAAAGACTTGAAATGCCAGGCAGAGGAATTTATATTTGTTCCCAAAAGAAATAAGGAGCCACTTGAGTTTATTAAATAGGAAGGTAACATGATTAGATGTAAACTTTAAGATGAAATTAGATTGAGATCAATATCTCTCAGTTTTTTTGCTGATAAAGGTCTCATTTCTATGATATATAAAGAACTGATTCAAATTTATAAGCATGAGAGCCATTCTCCAATAGAGAAATGGTATAAAGATAAGAATAGGCAGTTCTCAAGGGGAAGAAAACAAGGTTATCCATGACCATATGAAAGAAAAAAGCCTCACTACTCCAAAATACTAATTAGAGAAATTCAAGTTAAAACAGTTTCAGGATTCCACTTCATACCTATAAGAGTAGCAAAGATGACAAAAAAATGGAAAATGCTGAATGTTGAAGGTGTTGTTTGAAACAAGTACATTGACACACTCTTCTTTGTACCTGTAAACAGTACAATAACCATTCTGGACAGCAATTAAAAATTAGGTTAGGAAACAGTGCATTTGACTTAGCTATACCACCGCTAGTCCTGTACCCAAAAAGACAAAGAAATAAGAAAAGGTTGGGGACAGCTAGGTGGGGCAGTGAATAAAGGACTGGCCTCGGATTCAGGAGGACCTGAGTTCAAATCCAGGGTCAGACACTTGACACTAGCTGTGTGGCTTTGGGCAAGTCACTTAACCCTCATTACCCCACCCAAAAAAACAAACAAACAAAAGAAATAGGAAAAGTTCCTACATGTACAAAAGTATTTTTATTATTTAGTTCCTTTCAGTCATGCCTCTTTTTGACCCCTTTTTTTTTTGGGGGGGGGGGGGGCGCTTCTTGGCAAAGATACTGAAACAGTTTGCCATCTCCTTCTCCAGCTCATGTTACAGATGAGGAAATTGAGGCAAACAGAATTAAGTCGCTTGCCCAGGGTCAGACAGCTGGTGTCTGAGGCAGATTTGAACTCAGGTTCCAGACCTAGCACTGCATTCATGGTACCACTTAGCTGCCCAAAAAAGTATTTATACAGCTCTTTTGTGATGTCAAAAAACTAGAACCTGAAGGGATACTCCTTAATTGAGAAATGGCTGAATAAATTAATGTAGTGGAGTACTATTGTACTATAAGAAATAAAGATGATTTCAAGGAAATATGGCAAGACCTGTATTAATTGATGCAGAGTTAAATGAGAATTATTACCTTTGGAAATGAGCAAATACTATAAATCAAGGGCTTGATTCATTGTTTTGTTCATTATCTAGACTTAAGAAAACAATGAAGAAAATGTTCATGATGAAAATGAAACTTAAAATGTATCATGGGTACATTTTCTTTTTCTGGGGAGCCAGTAAATGTTTAATTTACTAGCAGCTCCTGAATGTTATATTCACTTTCTGCTGAGGTCACTGGCATTGTAAGTGTTGCCTCACTGTTTACTTTGTTAAAAGAGAGCTCACATAGACTGGGATATTCAGAAATGTTTGTAATGTAAAAACAAAACACATCAATAAAATTTTTTTTAAAAGGAACATCATCGGGAAATTAAGTCAAGGACAGAATGGAGATTCAGTGGCAACAATTAGGAGGCTTTTACAATAGTACAGGCCAGAAGTAGTGACTGAGTGAGTAGAGAGAAGGAATTGAATGTGAATGATTATGTGAAAATAAAAATGATAAAATTTGACTGCTGAATGGACAGTGAGCTAAGTGAACAAAGGGAAGTAAGGGTAATCCCAAATGAGAGATTAGTAATATGGTGGTACCCTCAATGGAAATAGGGAAGTTCAGCAAAGGGATAGATTTGAGGGGAGAAGTAATAAGATCTATTTTGATATATTGAGCTTTTGAATTGTCTATGTATCATCCAGTTTCAAATGTCCAATAGGCATTTGATGATATAGGATTGGATCTTGGGAACCTAGTAGAACTAGATATATAGATGTGGGAGTCATCTGCATGGAGATCTTCATTAAAGCCATGGAAGCTGATGAGGTTAGCATAAAAGGGAATGCAAAAAGAAGAGGACCTGGGTGTTTGGATCTACCAACAGTCAGGCAGCATCATATATATGATGAACAAACAAACAAAACTAAGAAGGAGTAGTGAACAGAGAAGTAAAAGGAAAACCAAGAGAGAAATGTCACAAAAAAACCCAGAGACAAGAACATAGCCAGGAAGAGGTTGGTTATTAATGTCAAATGTCATAGAGAACCAAGAAGTATGAGGATTGAGAAAATACCATCAGATTTGGCAACTAAGGGATCATTAGTAAGAGACAGAGTGGCATAGTGGGTAGAGAGAGGTTCAACTCTCATCTCTGATATCTGCTGGCTCTGTGACCCTGGACAAATCATTTAACCCTTTCATTGGCCACAGGCAGCTGTTGAGACCAGGAGGCAAACAACAGCTGAGGCTGTGGCTTCAGTCAACCCAAACCAGTCCTCCTCCCCCACCTGTTTTTGTATTGCTAAAGAATGATTTTTACTTTGTAAATAAAAATTTTAAACCATTCTTGGCTTAGGCAGGGCCCCAATTTGGCCCAAGAGAAGTAGCTTGCCAAACCCTGGTCTAGGCTAGAAATTGCAGAAGAGGTGCTGAACCACATTAATAGAAGTTTCTCACAGGAAACTCCACGCACTGATGAAATAACAGGGCCAGTTAAAAACAACAAAAGAAATTATTGATAATTTTGGAGAGGGTAGTTTCTGTTGAGTGGTGAGATTAGAAACCAGATTACAAAGGGCTGAGAAGTGAGAAAAGAAGAAATGAAAGTTCTAAGAAGAAGCAGGTTATTTTAGGATTTGTGAAGTTATTGAATTCTTGATATTTGATATAATCAGCAAGACAAAGTAATGAAAAAATACTGACAGGGAGTAACAAAGACAGAGACACACTTGGAGACAGAGAGAAGAGCATAGGACAGAGCAAGGGAGTATCCAAGGAGTATCCCTTGGAGTAACCCTACGATGGGGGACATAGATAATGAACCAGTAAAGTAGACTGAGAAAGAAAAACCAGTAAAGAACAGTATGTTTAGGGGCAGCTAGGTGGCGCAGTGGATAGAGCACCGGCCCTGGAGTTGGGAGGACCTGAGTTCAAATTTGGCCTCAGACACTTAACACTTACTAGCTGTGTGACCCTGGGCAAGTCACTTAACCCCAAATGCCTCACTAAAAAAAAAAAAAAACAGTATGTTTAAACATTTCACTAAATCTTAGGGTGGTTACAATTTAAGGTAAGGCAAAAAGCTTATACTATAATGATCTCAACATAGATTCTATTCAAGATTTTTCTCAAATCACATATATAAAGCCTGAGTGTACATGCTCTAGGATGGCATCATCAGAGTAGTGTTATGATAATGTATGATATTGACATTATTTGAGGGCAGCTAGGTGGCACAGTGCATAAAGCACTGGCCCTGGATTCAGGAGGACCTGAGTTCAAATCCGGCCTCAGACACTTGACACTAGCTGTGTGACCCTGGACAAGTCACCTTAACCCTCATTGCCCTGCCAAAAAAAAAAAGTGAAAAGAGATTGGACATTATTTTTCAAAATTTGTTCATGGCTGAGGGAGAGGAAGACAGGGAAGGAGAAGAAGGTGCTGGCCTATATTTGGACCAATATGACACCAAATCTATAATGTTTAACCTATAGTCAGTAGTAACATTACAGATCATTGTAAAATTGAGCCCGTAAATAATTCATATTTCATGTGTTTCATCTCTAGAAAAAGTCAAGCATCAAATGAAGCATATAATAATTCAAAATTTGACTTCATTTACTCATATTGTAATAAATAATTCCTGTATCACACTCACCTTCAGAGTTAATTTGTCATGTTGTCTTTTGTTGGTTTTTATATGAACTTTTGTTTCATTTTGCAAAGTGGGTGTATTTATATAGGAGTTATTCTCAGAATCATCTAATAATTTTTCCATTACTTTACATACCCCTTTTACAGCTTGAAAAATTCTGATCTAATCCAACCCTCTTTTTTTTTTACAAATGAGAAAAGAGAGACCTAGAAAAGTTCATTGGTTTGTCCATAAATCACATAGCTAAATAGTTTGTTTAAAAAATGAATTATCATAAATTATCAATGAATTCATATCATGTGAAGATGTTAGAAGAACTCATGGAAGCAATCAACTCTCCAAAAATCCTGGTAAATCCTAATAAAAGATATCATAGAATGAAAAGTTAGGGCCTATCCATGCAAAAGGGTTGTAGAAACAAAGAGAAAGCAAGGGAAAAAAAGATTAAAAAGGAAAAAGGAAACAACTTAGATTATTTGGGTGCTACAAAGCCAAAGGTAAGAGGTGTCCAGAGTGGTCTACTATTATACAAGGTAATTAATGGTCTACTATTTATATGGCATCAATTGTTATGGGAGTGGGTGAGTCTCCAAAAGGGACTGGCATTGTTTAGAACCATGCAGAATATCACTGGACAGCCTTGTCTTTGGCAGATTCTCTTAGCTTTTAACTTTTCCAGAAAATTGACTAATCTTCTCTGCCTAATCCTTTGAACAATGATATCCTACATTCATCTTGAGACTATGTTCTCTTTCTACCTTCTTAATCCTCTCCCTTTTCATTCGCCCCTTTTCTTCCCTGCCCAACCTAGCAGAAGATTACCCAGGGTTGTCAAGAAAAGTGATTCCTGACTCAGGTAACATTATACCTGCTGTGACACTTAAATAATGATCAAGATAGATAAAGATAAAAGCAGGAAACCTTGAATTTGACTTTTGGTTATTGCTATGAACAACAAAACATTTTTAATACATTGTACTATGTAGAAAAAAATTTAGCATTCCCTTACTTTAAGAATCTATCTCCAAAAAAAATAAAAAATAAAAACAAAAAACAAAACAAAACAAAAAAAAGAATTGTATCTAATAGTGAAATAAGACACCAACACAGATAGCTATATTACTATTGTATAAAGGATAAACACATTAGAAAGTAACAAACAGTATACGGTGTGCAATCTAAGGAGGAATATCAGTACTGGAATCCTTGGAAATGTGACATTTCAGTTGGGCTTTACATGATGGATGGCAGTTCAGCCACTAGAAAGGAGAAGGGAGGGCATCTGAAGCTCAGAGGAAAGCCTGGGCAAAGGCACAAAAGCAGGTGAATGTTATATGTGGTAATTGGGGCAAAACATTGTTTAGAATGTAAAGAATAATAGGTGATAAGATTGGAAAGGTAGAATGGTGCCAGTTGCAGATCACCTTAGAATACTAGGTAGAAGGGTTTCATAAAGAACCACTGAAGAGGGCAGCTAGGTGGTGCAGTGGATAAAGCACCAGCCCTTGATTTAGGAGGACCTGAGTTCAATCTGACCTCAGACACTTGACACTTACTAGCTGTGTGACCCTGGGCAAGTCACTTAACCCTCGTTGCCCCACCAAAAAAAAAAAAAAAGAGCCACTGAAGAATTTTAAGCAGAGGAGTGGTGTCACAAGATCTTTACATAGGAAAGATTATTTTGGCAGCAGTGGTTAAAGGGGATAAAGAGTGGGGACAGGAAGATCCACCAGGAGGCCATTGTGTTGCACTAGGCTTAGGTAATAGGTCACACTGGCTGGCAGCTGAGCTTGCTCTAGTCAGCTGGAGAGGGATCGAGGGGAGATGAGTGGCTTTTAACACATGACCAGAGCAGTGGCAGTCAAAGCAGCCCTGAGCTGGGCCTTCCATAGCACCGTCCCCTCCACACCCTGTACTTGTGTGTGCCAGTAGTTGTACAACACAAACCGCTTCATGATCGCAGTGCAATATCTGTAAGAAGACTGCTTCCATGGCAGCAGAAGAACATCATACTGTCGATATTGACCTGTATCACTTTCCCAACTGTGCAGTTCTCCATGGGTCTTCCTTCATGAAAAGAGAAGGAACTGGTCCAGACATGACTACACAGAGAATGATGATGGTTCCCAACCAGTACAAGTTGGAACAAGGACTTTTGCTGAGGAATTGTCTTCCCAAGTGCTGATGAAATCATTGTAAAGAATGGTAGCCCACAGACAAAAAGATACCTGGAGAACATGGGGATTTGATGTGCCTATTAGGTTCCCAAAATAGATTATCTAGAACTTAGATCATCCCTCCCTTCTATCGAGGGAGTCTACCCTGCCAAGGGACTTGCTATTTTCTCTTGTGGATCATTCTGGATCCAGGAGAGTGATCAAAACTCAGCCTAAGGATTAGTTCTGATGCTGTTAGAAAATGTGGAAATTTATGTAGTGGTGACAAGTAATAGATGTATTGATGTGGCAAGGCAGGCAGATTAGCAAAAATGAGGCTTCACATTATATTAAATACTTCATGAATCCTAACAGAACAAAGGTGTAAATGTGATCAGCCTCAATTTTCAGACACAGCCATGTCAGAATTGGTGGAAGTTCCTGATACTACCCCAAAACATTGTTGGATGGAAATTACTGGCCAGATGACTCAGTCTTCCCTAAGCCATTTGTTCAGAAATATTGTTTGATGAGAGTTCAAAACAATTATACAGACTTTCACATTGACTTTGGTGGCATGTCAGTCTGGTACCATGTTCTCTGGGGTGAGAAGATTTGTTTTTTATTCAATACCATTTGTTCCAACAAGTTAGGTTCATGTTGTGCTCACATCTCAGAACTTTATGCTTTTGGAGGGAACTTTCTGGCAGAAACTTAATGTTGGCATGCAGCTTTAGGCGGTAGGAGAAGGGCAGAAGGCTAAAACACCTGATCTTTTCAAGTCCTTTCTTTGAAGCCATATGTTGGTTGGTAACCAAAATCTACTGGAAGCTGAATGAACTGAGAGATGATTATTTCCAGCCCCTAAATTATTTAGTGCAGGAGTCAAGGCATTGCATATTGATTTAAATTATGGATGAAAAAGAATTTGTATCAGAACATGCCTTTGAATTCCAGAGAATGTTAGACCTGGACATCTCATTAAAGAACTCTCTAAAGTAATTAGTTCAATAGAGGAGGAAAACCGTAAGCCAGTCAAATCTCAGGGAATTCTTACATGTAGTAAGACATGTAGCCCAATTTCACCATCCTAAAATGAAGCATCCTTACCATAACATTCCAGATGAAAAATGAGGAAACATTGAGATCATAATGTTTAGAACTCCTTCTAATCTTGACATCTTGGAATTCCACACAGAGAGGTGCTCAAAAGATTAAAGATTGTGCCCATGGGAAGAGGAAATCTTGAGCTCTAAATTGAATGTAAGATTCAATAAGCATCTCCAGCCATCTTCTGCAGTAGCAGGATGGAGACACAAAAGATAATGATCTCCAGTTACTGCTGACAAATGGAAAAATAATTAAAAAGACAACCCTTCATAGATTGAAATCTATATACATCAGACAGTGAGAGTGAAGATTACATGGAGAGTTTCAAAAATCAAAAGAGCCTAAAGACAGAACAGATTTCAGAAGGACAGGGGAATATAGAACAATACTTTGAAACAGGTAGTGGGGGGGGGGGGTAGCAAGATGGAGGGAGGAAAGGCAATAAGCTTAGAGCTCCTGACACAATCACTCCAAAAAAGTCCAAATGCCATAAGACAGTTCCTGGAGCAGCAGAACCCCCAAAAGGACAGGCTGAGATCAATTTTCCAGTCAAAGAAACAGCTTAGAAGTTTGTGCAGGAGGGGGCTGGCTGTTGCCGGGCTGGTAGTGGAGTCCAATCCCGAGGTCATGCTGACACAGATCCAGTCCCAGGCAGGCTGTTGCCAGAGAAATTTACCCCCAGAGCCTCCAAATCAGCTGCAGCGCCAGTGTCTTCTAGAACTAAGTTTCACAGTCTGGTGAGAAAGCTGAGCAGTTGACTGGGCAGGGGGGTGGGTGGAGAAATACAGGGGTCTCTGCTGGAGCTGAGGAAGAATTCAGTTGTTCTAACCTAGCTGAGAACCAGGAAGCAATCTTGAATGGTGGCCCAGGCAGGGGAGGGACACAGACCCACTGGCGCTATTAACCCAGTAGTAACTTTTGTTTCCTGGTTGGATAGCAAGTAGGCTTGGGATTTATTTACAGACCTGAGCACAGGCCAGACAAGTAAAGAACCTTCCTCTCCTTAAATCGTACCACCTTGGACCCCCTGAAGCTTAGGACAGTGCAGCCTGGAAGCAGTGTCCCACTTTAAGAAGGAGTTAAAAGTCAAGAAATAGGCCAGCAAGATGAAAAGACAGAGAAAGATGCAGACCATAGAAAGTTTCTTTAGGTGACAAGAAGATAAAGGTGCACCTCAGAAGAGGATAGCACATCAGGGCTCCTACAATCCAAAGCTTCCAAGAAAATATGAATTGTTTCTCAGCCATAGAGGTGTCTCCAAAAGGACTTTAAAGATAAAGTAAGAGACGGTAGAGGAAAAAATAAGAGTGATGCAGGAAAGTCATGAGAAAAAAGTCAACAGCTTGAAAAGCCAAATGGAAACACGTAACAAGTAAATTTCATACTAATTAAATAAATAAAAACTCTGCTCCTCAAATTGACAACACCCTTATACACACTGGCTCAGATGACAGAGCTAGCCAAGAGAGTTCATTGCTACCAAGAGGTGATCTAGGTGGGCAGAGTTGCAGATGCTGGGGGTAGGGGAAGGTGATTTTTCCATTGGAAACAACTGCACTGTTATAAGTGACTTTGGAGCCAGAAAACCTGGGTTTGAATCCTGCCCCTGTTATTGTCTACCTGTGTGGCACTGAGCAAGTCATCTAACCCCCAAAGCCTCAGTTTCTTCATCTGTAAAAGAAAGGAATTAGACTGAATGGCCTCTAAGGTCCCTTTCAGCCCTAAGGCCAATGCCCTGGCACTGATGGGGAGGTATTGGGATGTTTGCTGTGTTCAGTCATTTAGGAGTTACAGTGATTTAGGCCAAACCGTGCTAAAATTTAGAATCAGAGAATCCTCTTGAAAGAAAGGATCTTAGAGGTGTAGTACAAATTCCTACTCAATATTAGAATCAACTCTGATAACATCCTTCATTAATGGGAAGCTTACTCTCTAAGTCACTAGTTCATTTTTTTAAAAAAAAAAAAGCTCTAACTGTTAGAAAGCTATTTGTTGAGTTAGAGCCAACATGTCTGTGAGGCTGGATCTACACACTGTGCCACCTAGCTGCCCCAATATTTTGAACTGCTTTTCCCCCTCTTTCTTTTTATTCTCTGTTACAAGGGGACAGCTAAGTGATACAGTGGACAAAGCACTGGCCCTGGAATCAGGAGGGTCCAAGTTCAAATATCACTGTCAGATACACCACTAGCTCCATGACTCTGAGCAAGGCATCCAACCCCAATTGCCTTAAACATTCAGGGCATCTCCAGTCATCCTGATATATATCGTGCCACTGGATCAGATGGCTTCTGGAGGAGAGAGTGAGGTTGATGACCTTTCATAGCCCTCCCTCACTTAAATCTAATTCACTGCAAAGCATGACATCACCCTGATGTCATGGTCCTCTTCAGAAGGAGAAACACCAACTGTTATAAGAAATGGCTCCTTGACTTGGTGGGGAAGGCAGGGAGAGACACAGTGGGCAATGAAGTGATGCAAGATCAAAAGATATTAATAATAAAACTTTTAAAGAGAAAAGTAAGGGGGCTGCAGATTTTTTTCTCCTCAGTCTTTTTACTCTTTCTTTTCTTTTCTTTTTCTTTTTCTTTTGGTGTGGGGTGGTGAGGCAGTTGGGTTAAGTGGCTTGCCCAAGGTCACACAGCTAGTTAAGTGTCAAGTGTCTGAGGCCGCACCTGAACTCAGGTCCTCCGAATCCAGGGCCAGTGCTCTATCCACTGCGCCACCTAGCTGCCCCTCTCTCAGTCTTTTTAAAAAAATAATCTTTATTGATGTCTTTTATTTATTGACATCTATGTTTCCCATCATATTTCTCTTCCTGCCTCTCCCAGAGAGCCATCACTTGAATCTATGAAAAAAGAAGAAAAAAAGTTCCCACAAAACTAAAACACATATCAACAACAACAGAATGATGGTATTTGCAGTATCTCACACCCATGGTTCTTCCTCTGCAAAGTAGTTTGGGTAGGGAGAGGTATCTTATCTTATTTCTTTCTTTGGGCCAAACCTGGTCCTTCAATTTAGTGGCAATCAGTTTCAACTTTGCTGATGTTCTTTACATTTACATCGCTGCAGTCACTATATATATATATATATATATATATCACTTTCCTGGCTCTACCTACTTTATTCTCTACTAATTTATATAAGTCATCCCATGCTTTTCTGAAACTCATATCCATCACTTCTTATAGTTTGGTAATATTCTAATAATTGAATCTCCTTATACATAAAATATAATATATTTATAAAACATAAGTTCTTTGGCTATTATCTAAATGATGGACATCTAATCTATCTCCAGCTCATCCCCACCACAAAAAGTGCTGCTACAAACACTTCGGTGTACATGGGACCTTTCTTTTGTTTATCTCAAGTTCATAGACTTTATATAATTTCTTTTTTTTAAAATGATAAACATTTTTATTTTAGTTTTGAGTTCCAAATTTTATCCTCCTTCCCTTCCTCCCTTCCCCTTACCGTGCAGGTGGTAAGTAATCAGATATGGGTTATACACGTGCAATTATGTAAAACATGACCATATTAGTCATTTTGTACAAGAAAACTTTAATGAAAGAAAAAATGAAAGACAGTGAAAAATAGCACTGCTTCAGCCTCATATTCAATCAATGTCAGTACTTTCTTTGGAAGTGGATGTATGCTTCATACAATAGTCCTTTGGGATTGTCTGGTATCATTGTATTGCTGAGATAGTTAAGTCATTCACAGTTCTTCATCAAACAATATTGCTGTCTCTGTTCACAACGTTCCCTTGGTTCTGCTCATTTCACTACACATCAGTTCTTACAAGTCTTTCCAGGTTCTTTCTGAAATCATCCTACTTGTCATATCTTATAGTACAATAATATTCCATCACCATCATATTGCCACAGTTTATTTATCCTTCCCAATTGATGGTATTCCTTTGATTTCCAGTTCTTAACCACCACAAAAGAACTGCTATAAATATTTTTGTACAAATATGCCTTTTTCTCTCTTTTGGGGGATTCTTTGGGATATAAACCTAGCAGTGGGTATTGCTGGATCAAAGGGTATGCACAGTTCTATAAAAACTTTGGGCATAGGGGCAGCTAGGTGGTACAGTGGATAGAGCACCGGCCCTGGAATCAGGAGGACTTGAGTTCAAATCCGACCTCAGACACTTGACCCTTACTAGCTGTGTGACCCTGGGCAAGTCACTTAACCCCAGCGGCCTCACCAAAAAAAAAGAAAAAGAAAAGAAAACCCAAATTTTAAATTTTAAATTTAAACTCTGGGCATAGCTCCAAATTGCTCTCCAGAAAGGTTGGATCTTTCACAACTCTACCAACAGTAGATAGTGTCCAGCTTTCCCACATCCCCTCCAACATCCAGTATTTTCCTGTGTGGAAATTTATTTTGATTGGGGACCCTACCTTTAGGCTGAGATTAGAAGC
The DNA here is from genome assembly GCF_019393635.1 of Dromiciops gliroides. Taxonomy (NCBI): domain Eukaryota; kingdom Metazoa; phylum Chordata; class Mammalia; order Microbiotheria; family Microbiotheriidae; genus Dromiciops; species Dromiciops gliroides. The sequence goes on along the minus strand of NC_057863.1, from coordinate 270,332,849 downwards.
CTCAGGCCCTCAGGGTCTCTTCTGCGTGGGAGGTGCTGATGCCCGTCCCCCTCTGCTTCAGATGAGCCAAAAAAGCCTGTACAAAAAACACCAGGTCAGACAGCTGGGGGAAAAAGTCCCCAGCTCCTCCACCCTGAGTGGAGTATCTGAGAAATGCTGGGCTCCTGGCATAGCCTATGCTGAGGCATGTGAGGCTGGAGCGTACCCCGTCCCCACCAGCCGCAGCCTGGCTAGCGGATTAGCTTGGTGTGTGTGGTGCAAGAAGCCCCGAGATTTGAGTGGAGAGAAGAAAAGGTATATATAGACCTGGGGGTTAGACTCAGACGGGGAAGAAGAGGACTGGAGGCTGACAAGATTTAGGGAGGCTGCTGACGAGATTAGAAAAGTTGGAGATAGAGAGACAGGAGGACTGAAGCACAGCAGACTAGAGGCGGGCTACAAGGATGCAGGAGGGGACTAGACAAACAGTAATGCAGGACTAGGAGCAAGGAGGAAAGGCCGGCAGACAAGATTAAGAGAGGCAGACAAAATTAGAGGGGCGGCAAAGGCAGCAGAGGGCAGACTGACGGAGCAGACAGACAGACAGCCTGACCAGGAGGCAGCGGAAAGCACAGAAGCGGTCAGCACAGGGTACAGGTTGGAGAAAGTGAAAATTAAGAGGAGTTAGAAGAAAGTAGCTGAGCAGGGAAAGTGTAACATACCCTGAGGCGAGAGGTGGCTAAAGCCCTGATTGTATTGAAAAAAATTCCAGGGGCAGCAGGTGAAAGCACCCAGGAACACAGTCAGGTTGTACATTTTATTTCCCTGTATTCTTTTTTAAATAGTATCTCATAAATAAACTCTGCTTTGATTATTTAGTTAAGAGGCTTCTTAATATTTTGCTTATCAATTTAGGAGTGGAGCAGTGTGGTGGAACTTGATAAACGGCCCACATTAAATTTATAGCAGTCAGATAGCCAAACAGTCAAAAGTCCCCAGATTAGTCCTCCAGTCAGATTAGCCCCCCAAATTAGGCTAGTAAATCAAAATATTTCTACATTTTAATGGCGACCACAAAGGGACTTATGGCCCAATTATAATTTCTCTAAACCTATAATTTTCCATATAATTATAATTTTTCATAAATCCAAATTATATTTTCCAGGTTAGATTAGTTAATAATTAATTTTTTGTACACCTGATAGGTATGAAGTGATACCTCAGAGTTGTTTTAATTTGCATTTCTCTGATCAATAGTGATCTAGACCATTTTTTTCACATGACTATAGTTTTGATTTCTTTATCTGAAACTTCCTGTTCATATCCTTTGACCATTTATCAATTGGTGAATGATTTGTATTTTTATAAATTTGACTCAGTTCTCTAAATAACTGAGAAATGAGGCCTTTATCAGAGATACTTGTTTCAAAATAATTCTTTCCCAGTTTTCTGCTTCCCTTGTAATCTTGGTTACATTCATTTTGTTTGTGCAAAAACTTTTTCATTTTATATAATCAAAATTATCTATTTTACATTTTGTTTTGCTCTCTATATCTTCTTTGGTAATACATTCTTCCTTTGCCTATAAATCTAACAGACAAACAAGTCCCTGCTCTCTTAATTTGCTTATGGTATCATCAATTATGTGTAAATCACGTACCCATTTTGACCTTATTTTAGTATACAGTGTCAGATGTTGGTCTATACCTAGTTTCTGCCACACTGTCTTCCAGTTTTCCCAGCAGTTTTTGTCAAATAATGAGTTTTTGTTCCAAAAGCTTGGATCTTTTGGTTTATCATATACTAGATTACTATAGTCATTTACTAGAACATAACTTCTACCTATTCTATTCCACTGATCCACTTCTCTATTTCTTAGCCAGTACCAGATTGTTTTGATGATTACTGCTTTATAACAGACTGAAGTTCTATGTGTGGCAGTGTTTCTTTCAACAACATTGATAGACAACTCAGATGCTTAATTTTTTTCCAGTTGTTTGTGTGTATATGTGTTATTGAGAGTTTCCTTTAGTCTAAGAAAAAAAAACTGGGAACATAGAAAATGGTCCATCAGTTGGGGCATGGCTATACATGTTATGGTGCATAATATATATAATACTTGGTAATAGAATATTATTATGCTATAAAAAACAATAAATATAATGAAAAGAACCATGGGATAACTTATAGAAATTGGTACAAGGTGAAGTAAATAAAACCAGGAAAATAATATACATAATGACTAAAATAATATAAATGGAAAGAATAAAATCAAAATCTTTAGAGTAGCACTTTTTAGTAACTTAACTGGAAACAAAAAAGATATCCTTCAACTGGGGAATGCTTAAATAAGTTGTGGTACATGAATGTAATGGAATATTACTGGGCTATAAGAAACAATGACTATCCAGACCACATCCCCTGGGCTATGCCTCTCATATCAGCAGTTTGGATATAATAGAACTGGGGTCTCTCAGTCTGAGTCCCACTTGATGATTACCTTCTGTAGCCCTCTAACGCCTGGGACCAACCACCTAGGCTGTACACCTCCTATGATTCCAGAATCAGCATGGAGGCCAATTCTCCTCCAGGCTGTGCAGAAACCTGCCTGAGATGAGTGGGGCCAACAAATGCCAGGAAGGAGATGCCAGGAAGGTTGCCCTGATCCTGCAGAAAGGATTTAATTACATGACCTAGGCATGTTTGGAACTACATGTTCTAGTTACCATACCTCTGAAACTTCTTGAAGAGCCATTTCCTCAAGGGGCTGGGGTGAGTGAAGGTGAAACTATTTAAACAACTGAACAACTCAACACCTTGTGCCATCTTCTATTTCATAAGCTCCCAAAACAATGGAGAGATTCATAACATGCTACAACATATTGCCAATGATGACCTGTGCTTAAGAATTGGCATAAAAGATACCATCCAAGATATATATGATTAGAAAAGAAGGTGGGTAAAAAGAATAATAGTTAAAAGATGAAATGTTTAAGTGCTACCCTAGCATCCACAAAATGTTAAAAGAGCTAAAAGAATGCTTCTAATATTTTGGGTTGATCCTCAATGAACAGTCTATGGGATGCTGTTGGCAAAAATGGAAGCATGAAAGATTCTAATCTAACTCAGTTCCATCTCAAGAACAGTTAGGATACTAGCTGTGTGACCTTGGGCAAGTAACTTAACACTTATTGCCCCACAAAAAAAAAAAAAACAGTTAAGAAATACTAAACCAAATAAAGTGAGGGAACAACAGATAAGAAATGAAGGAAAAAAATTGTAGGCGAGTATTTCCCTTTGGATGGAAAAATAACAAGGAACCATGTTATTCATTCTGAGTTTCATTTGCCCAGCTCTGAGCTGGTGTTGCAGGACCCCATTTTAGTATATTATCCTATTCAGAAACGCAGGACAACCTTCTCCAGGATTGTAGAAGGAGTTAGGCCAAGGGAGGGGTGAGAGTCCGAAGACCATGGTGTTACCAGCTGGGATGCCCCATATACAGCTAAGAGAGGAAAAGATTCACAGACCCTGAGGCCTATCTTGAACCATTTCTTCCAGGACTGTGGGAGGTACAGGACTAGGAGACTATCATACCTGGCTTAGCAGCAGCTACATCCAGGATTGTAGGGTAGGAAAAGGCCCAAAAACTTAACTGTAGTCATTTGTTACAAGGGAGATTTTGATGAGAAGAAGTGTCATTGAGAGGCAACTAGTATTTTTTTTTTAACAATCTGTTAAAATGGATAGGAATAACACTGGATAGAAAATGTGCACATCTGTGAAATCACAGACACATTAGATTATGTTCATTATGCTCTTAAGAAAACAGAAAAATATGTAACAACAAAAATTGTTTTTGAAAAAGTACATTTCATCTATGTGGGAAAATCCATGCATATAAACCATTAATTACTCCCAAGATTCCAGCTAAATGAAATGTTTCCATAAATGAAAACAAAAGCATTAATAACAACTCCTTATGCAGTACTTTAAGGTTAAACCAAAAAAAAACAATCTGGTGAGATAGATCATGCAAGTATTATTATCTCCATTTTACAAGAACACCCTAGTGTGAAATTCAGACAGAAAAAATAAACATCCATGGTCACAGAGCTACAATGTCAGAAACAAGACTTAAACAATTCTAGAACTCTTTCCATTTTAACCTACCACTATCTCTAAAACTATATATTACAGCCATCAGGATTTGATGAAAATTAATTACTATGACTAATTCTATTGGTGATTTCCCCATAGGTATGATTTTTTTGTGGGGGGAGGGGGCAATGAGGGTTAAGTGACTTGCCTAAGGTCACACAGCTAGTAAGTGTCAAGTGTCTGAGGTCGGATTTGAACTTAGGTCCTCCTGAATCCAGGGCCAGTGCTCTATCCACTGTGCCACCTAACTTCCCCATAGGTATGATTTTTGACCTTAGGATAGCATTCATTTTTGACATAGTAGTAGTACACAATCACAAAAATGTACATCATTGGAGTGAAATCCAATATTAGTGCATGTCATATTTAATATTTATACTAAAAGCTTACTTAACCACTAAACTTGCCTTATTGTAGGCCTAAGGATCTGTGCTAATTTGCTTTTCTTATGTTACCTATGAAAAGCAAATCTTGGTGGACAATGAAATATTGTGTGCTTTTCCTTTGTTCTCATACTTAGCCATCATTGGACCTCCTGGAATACAAGTAGAATCACTGGCTGGTTCTTTACACTTACACTTTTCACATCCAAACATTGAAAATGAACCTAATGAATGGACTTTAAAAGATTATTATTATTCATGGATTTACAAAGTGTTATACTGGAAAAATGGCACCAATCACAAGGTAAGTTGTGGGGTTTGCGTCTCTTTTGCAGAATTATTGAGGTTTCTCATGTAGGCCAGATCTGATTCAAGTTGCTCTGGTAGTTCAAGTTCAAAATTAGAATGAAATGAAATATGTGTAGAAAGGCCATCCAAAAGTTCATGAAGGAGGGTTACCTTGCTATAGAATAAAAAGGATATTCAGCAAGGATACAGAACTGGTTCAGGTATAGATGGCCCCTCTTGTCTCCATATAGGAATGTATCTGGTGAACAGGCTGTGTGGTAACTAGTATGGCAGTAAGACATCCACCAAGTCTGAGGGCTACAGACTCCTTATAAGCTTTCTCATGCCTTTAATGAACTGAGTTTTGTCAAGCCTTAAGCTATGGGCTTCAAGATCAATCAAGTCTCAGAAACAGCTTCCTTGCCTTTTAGGGAAAAAATAAAATTGGCCAAACCTATGTGGCTATATCTAGCTACATTAATTATATCAAATATTTTAAGAGTAATTAATAACTATTCTCCCAAAAAAATTATCCTAAAAATGGAAAGGAAAAAAGTGCTCTAGAGCCAAATTACTTTTGTGAGACATACAGTCCTGCTAGTCAAATCAGGGAGAGACAAAGCAGAGAAAACCAATCTCATTAATGAATAGTAATGTAAACTTTTAAAAAATGTACTCATAAATAGGGATAAGGGGGGCAGCTAGGTGGCGCAGTGGATAGAGCACTGGCCCTGGATTCAGGAGGACCTGAGTTCAAATCCAGCCTCAGAAACTTAACACTTACTAGCTGTGTGACCCTGGGCAAGTCACTTAACTCCAATTGCCTCACTAATTAAAAAAAAAAATAGGGATAAGGAGTAGACTTGTGGGTTTGTTGTTGGTTTTTATTTTTTGTTTTGGGGGGGTTTAGGGGAGATTTGGCACAGGGAACTCCAAGATGAGAAAATTCCCTTTACTAATGCAGGTCAGCAACTTATCTGCATCTTAGAGTATTAGAGAGCTGCATAGAGCACTGAGCGGTTAAGGGACTTGCCAGGGTAAATCACAGTATATATCAGATATGGAACTTATATTTTTAAAATAAAATCAAAGATATTTATTAAGATACCTCTGTATCCACAGTGTTCCCTTGAGATAAGTTCTCCCTTCCCTTCCTTGTTAGAATTATTTCTATTTGCATCTTCAGAATTGTTTCCTGGATTCAAGGCTACTTCTCTATCAATTAAACCAAGCTGCCTCTTATAGCCAGAATATAATCCACCACAACCAGATTGTTTTCATAACAGTAATGCATAAATAAGTCAATATTAAAGAAAATTATCATAATTACATAATCAAGGATAACAGAAACCACATGATTATTTCAATAGATGCAAAAAATATGTTGATATAATGCAGCATTCATTCATGTTAAAAAATCCTAAAAAGCATTGTAGGGTCTTTCATTAATATGATCAAAAACAATATCAAGACCTAGCATTGTTTGCAATGGAGAAAGAAAACAAAATTATCCTTACTTGGAGATGAAGGGATCATATACTTTAAAAACACCCCAAAATCAGTAACTAAATAAAGTCACAGGATTAGTAGCTGGATTCCAGCAAGTATAAAATAAATTTGGAAAAAACAATTTCTATAAAGTACTAACAAAGACCAGGAAGAAATTATAAGGAATTCCTTTCAAAATCATTAGGAAATACATAAAATATCTTAGAGTTAATCTACCCATTTACACATACATATAGACATGTAAATATGATTATAAAGCATTTGACAAAAATAAAGGAAGACAAATAATTGAGATGATATTCACTGCTGATGATTGAGCTGTGCCAACATAATAAAAAGTTATGATACTACCTAAAGTAATTTACATTTTGTCATGTTAAACCATTTAAGTTACAGAGGAAATATTTTAAAGAACTAGACAAAATAGTAAAATTAGTTTGGAAGGAAAAAAATATATGAAATCCCAAGGGAACTAATAGTAAATAGTTCAAATGAAAGGGACATAGACCTCAAACAGTTTTATTATGAAACAGTCATCATTAAAATTATTTGGTATTAGGGTTGGGGTTCTTTTTATAAACAAAAAAATAGATCAGTGGGATAGCCTAGAATAAGCAAGAAACAGATGCAATTGAAAACAGTTCCCCAGTGTTTGATAAACTCAACAACATAAATTACAAAGAGAAGAGCTTCCCTTTTAACAACAGCTGGTTGGGGAAAGTAGAAAGTAGTTTGTCAAATGTTAGATTTAGACCAACATCTCACACCATATAAGCTTAAATAAACTTAAAATAAATATACACAAAAAGGTTAAAATAGATAAACAACTGAAATGTCAAAGGTTATGCCATAAAAAGAAATTATAAGAGAATAAGATCAAGTGCTTTTTACAATTGTGGTTAGGGGAAGAATACATAATTAAGAAAGACATAGAGATAATAAAATATAAAATAGTTATATATACAACATTTTAAAATACTTTTGCATAAATTAACACAAATAAAAGAAAAATGGCAGAATGGGTGAAATATTTCCATCAATAAAAGTCTGATATCATACATATGTGTTTATGTAGGTATATGGAGAGAGAAAGAGAGAGAAAGTTAAATCATATATCTAAAGATGGAAGGGACCCTTAAAGGTCAACTACTCCAACCCGCTCATTTTTGCAGATTAGGAAACTGAGGTCCTGAGAAATTAAATGACTTGTCCATGGTTGTATAATAGTCAGTGGGAGTGCTAATATTTTAACTCAGGTCCTATGATTCCAAGTTCAGCACTACCAAGTCAGTATTTTTTCAGTTATGCCACATTGCCTCTCAGTTAACACAGATATCTAATACCAAGAGCCATTCCTCACCAGATAAGAAATCAGAGTATATGAACAAAGTGTTCAAAAGAATATTAAAATATAAATGACTCTATGAAAATATGATCAAAATCATTAACAGCAAAATGTACCAATTGAAATATCCCTGAAGTTGGGTCTCATACCATGCAACTTGATCACACACAAAAAATGTCAATAACCATTGTTGTAATATGGAGGGCTAGGAGGGGAAGGACCACACTAATTCACTTGGTAGAACTGTGAAGTTAGCTAATAGTTTTGAATTTCAATTGGGAATCATGCAGGAAAATGAACATACTGTCCATAAGGGGGGGGGGGGGGCGGGACTGGGATATTTGAATGATGTAGAACATGGTTATGCAGTAAGAAAAGATGAATATGAGGAATTCAGAGAAGCATGGAAAGGTTTATATGAATGGAACAAAATAAGCAGAACCAAGAGAAAATATATATACAACCATATATATAATATAGAACGATGTAAAGAAAAGTTAACTAAATAAAAATCAAATTTTGAGTAATCAAAAAACCAGTGAGGGTCCCAGAGAGCACATAGCTTTCCCGCTCTTGAAAGAGAGGGGAAGTACTATTAGTATGATCTTGCATACACTGTTGGATCTAGTAGCAGGCTTCTGCCAGTCACAGACGACCATGGATCAGCGCCTTGAAGAGTCACAGGCCACAGTGTAGTTGTGCAGTCCAATACGAAAGCCACAGCTCCTGCTGCAGACATTATTGCTTAATTGTTTTCTTTTGTCACAAAGTAGAGCTTAATCAGGAATACGTAGAGAGATGAAATGACAAAGTTGTAAAGACAATAGATATCAATAAAATAAAATGTACATTGGTTGCTAAGATCCCTATGTGCCCATATTATTCATTTGAAATAGCTCTACCCCTCTTTTTTCCTCAGAATAATTTATGTTTTTACCTTCAGCATTTTATTACTAAGAACTTTCTTCATCTAGCAACTTCCCCTGTAGAATTTTAGGCCATGAAATCATACCTATTTTTTCTCTAAACCCATTATTATCCACTCTCTCAGAATCTAGGGTGCCTGTCATGCTAAACTCAATTTTCTTATCTACCTCATTTATTAATTCTAAAATGGAGTGGTCACTCTTGTGGCAACTAATTGTTCTTTGTCGGTTAGAATCAGATTGAGAATATCAGTGAGTGAAGGATAACATTTGTATTTGCTTTTCTAAGTAAAAGAAAAGAATTTTACTTTTCAGCATATCATTTGGAATACTTATCAATAGTCATGATCAGTTAAAAAAAAGGTCCTCCTAGAGAGAAGTGGAATATAGGCATCATTTTAATACTTCCCTGTGTATGTGTTATAAATGCTGAGTGTGTGTTATAACTGGTCATTGCAAAATTAAATTGTTCTTTATTTCTGTGGCATTTTTTCTTCTGTTCATCTTTAATTTTAGTTTGAAAAAAGTGCCTTGTATGATTCCGAAGTCCTTACTGATCTGGATCCTTGGACAGTATACTGTCTTCAAGTACAAGGGTTTATAAAGACTAAGAACAAAAGTGGAGAATGGAGTCAGCCTATCTGTGCCCAAACTACTGAAAGTGGTAAGTTTTTATGAATCTTATGAATTTATGAATTTTCTTGTCAATTCAACTAGATAATGCCAGTTAAGCCAGCACAAACCAGAGTATGGGTTTTATTATAGTCAGAATGTGACAAAACCCAACAGCAGTTGATGGGGAATGTGTCATTCACAATTCAGCTAGCAATATTTATGGTGGGGAGAGATGGTTACTAATTTCAGTTGTTTACAAAAAGGAAATAAAGTATGCTTGTTAAGGAAAACGTATATCATTAGCTACAGGAGATAGACAAGGAACATGTCCCTGTTAGTATAGCTAGTTTCACTGAATCGAAGGGAGCTGCCTGTTACACTAGATGATGGAGAGTGATGTTTCAGAGACTCTGATAGCCTTTTTTTTTTTTTTGCAATGAAGTCTTTTTGTATCAATTGTAGGAGGAGAGAAGATACTGAAGGAAAACAGCTGCTGCATATGGTCTTGTAGTTCATGCAGAGACTATACACACAGCAAAATTTTGAAGATAGGACAAAATGGAGGCAGTCATATACTTCCAAAAATTCACTTTCAATATAACTCCTAAAACATTAATTCTATAATTTTGCCATCTTTGAGATTTCTATTGCTTTACTCAGTTCTTAATTGCATAGTCTCAGACATAGAGAGTTCAGCCTTCTACCTAATTTAGAACTCCACAATACCCCCCAACAAGTGGTTATCTAACTTCTTCTCATATCTTTCCAAGAAATGAGAGTTCACCTCTTTTCAAGGTGGCCCATTCATTTTTGGACCTTTCTCAATTCTTAGAATGATATTTATTTTCATTGTTAAGGCCAATGATTTCCACTCGTTGGACTTCATTCTGCCACTGAAGCTATGTTGAGTACATTTAATCCTTCCATTCAGCAGTACTTTGTGTATTTAAAAATAACTGGGGGGGGGGGGGCAGCTAGATGACGCAGTGGATAAAGCATTGGCCCTGGATTCAGGAGGACCTGAGTTCAAATCCAGGCTCAGACACTTGACACTTACTAGCTGTGTGACCCTGGGAAAGTCACTTAACCCTCATTCCCCCCCCATAAAAATTACTAGAAAAAAACCCGTCATACCTCCTCCAAATCTTCTATATTTGCACACCCCAAGTTCCTTCAGTCATTTTTCATATGACCAAATGTCTAGATCCTCTCCCATCCTGGCTGCCCTCTCATGTGGGCAAGAATCAATCTGGTTTTTTCCTCCACTAAAAGGTTCTCAAGCATGAGTTTGGAAAATCAACTTTTCTCTCAGCTGATAAAGTGGTTTTTACATGGGAAATACAGAAAGACTGCAGCTTCCCACCACTTACTTTCCCATGGAAGCGTGCTGCAAAAAAGCAGCCCACTCCTATTCATCAGGTATGAGGAGTCTCCAAGAAATAAGTAGTGCAATTCTTATGTACTCCCAAGAGAGACTTCTCTCTGTTAGATGGTTGCTTGACAAGGGTAGCACCCATGTCCCATGATGTCTCCCTGAGGCGAGTTGCTTATTAATCTGATCTTCACTGTGGCCTGACCCAAATGCCTTCCCACTCCAATCCACTCCCAGATCCTTTGCCTCCCATGGATCTAGGCAATCAGGGTCACCAATTTCCACAAATGTCAGTAGAGCTTAAGGAATTGTTTAGTACAATTAATACAATGTCAATATTCAAATCCAACGTCTTACTACTGTGAATGTGGGGCACAATTCAAAATGCTGTCGGTTCTGCTGTTATTTGACATGTGCATTCCTAAAAATAACCATGCTGTGCAAAATTGTGCAATAAAAACCAAAGAGTTTCTGAGGACAATGGGCTTAGAAGCATAGCATTCAAAAACTTTATCATTGTCATAAAAAAGGGAATGGGGGGGTGGGTAGCTAGGTGGTGCAATGGAGAAAGCACCAACCCTGGATTTAGGAGGACCTGAGTTCAAATCCGGCCTTGAACACCACGCTTACTAGCTGTGTGACCCTGGGCAAGTCACTTAACCCCAACTGCCTCACACACACAAAAAAATAACAAAAATTTTAAAATTAAAAAAAATTTTTAAAGGGAATACGGGGGCAGCTAGGTGACGCAGTGGATAGAGCACCAACCCTGGAGTTAGGAGGACCTGAGTTCAGGTCCAGCCTCAGACACTTGCTGGCTGTGTGACCCTGGGCAACTTAACCCTCACTGCCCTGAAAAAAAAAAGGGGGGGAATACGAACCTAATGAAAAGAACAGCACAGTTTTATACATGCTGAATAAATATTATAATAAATAGTGGTGATATCTGTAGCCTGGGGTTGCTCCTTGGCCTATGCCCCCAGTTCCCAAAGGCTTGGGCTGGTAAAGTAGACAGCTACAGTTAAGAGGGTGGTCTCAGTGGGCCACAACTCTGGGAGGAAGTGGCCATGTCAGAAGGTGGTGGGTTGTGGAAAGACTACACAGGTGCAGACCATTTCTCTTCTATCTACCAGAAGATATACAATCAATATGACACTTTACCTTGAAAAAGACCTGGTTTGTTTGTGTATCGGGATTGCAGCTTGTGAATTAAGATGAAGTGGTGACATTGTCTGCATTCTCACTATGTCTCCCAGACAAAATTGCACATGAGCAAATAAAAAAAATTTGAGTTATACTCATATTTGTTGCCTACTATATAAATAATGTTGGAAGAGATTTTGCATCTTTAAAACAAGTGTTATAGCAGAACTGACTGTACAGGTCAAATATACTCCAGTTGTTGGCTGAGATGGAGACAGCCAACAAAAACATCGGCTATAGGATCCTTCTGGAGAGCTAGGTGTAGAACAACCTTTGTGGTTGGTTCTGGGAAACTGGCTGGTATTTGAAGTACCCCCTCCAGAACACCCACTTAGTTTTCCAAAGTTCAAAGGCTGTCACACAGAGGTCTATCTTCTGGCAGCCCATTATCAAATTTGCTTCTTACTGCTTTTCTAACTTCCCTGTTGGCCCATCACATAGAACCTAGGGAGTAAAGAGAAAGAAGCAACTAGACTATCATTCCCACCCCACCCCTTGCCCTTCAAACAATAAATCAGTCAATAAACATTTATTAAGCACCTATTATATGCCAGGCACCATACTAAATGCTAAGGATACAAATAAAGGAAATGATCCGCCCCTGCCCTCAAGAAGTTCACAGTCTAATGAGAGAAGGCAACACATAATGAGTAGTTGAAAAGCAGGAGAGAAGGCTTGTACAGGCATGGACATGATGAAAAACAAGCATGAGGGAACGATGAAGAGAGGCAGCCAGGTAGGAACTTGGGATAGCTGCCCTAGCCTCCCTCCTTAAGTGGAGAATCTAAGATGAACTCTCCCATGTCCACCCCTTCAACTTTTGCAGTCAGAGAAAGGGAGGGACCAGGAGGTACTGGGGGTTAGGGGTGAGTTTCAGAGTCTTGCAGGAAGATAATTTACTGGAAACGATGATGAAGTCCAAGAGATAAACCATATTTCTCCCTGTAGCATTTCAGCTCTAGGCACAGGAGCACCATTGGAGAGTGGAACATTCAGTGCCTCTTTTTATTCCCCTGTAGGGACCAATTTTTAATTGGGGAGTGTTAGCTAGGTGGCTCGCTGCAATACTGGGGCAAGGAAGGAGACTGACAGACTCCCTCAAAACAGAGCAGGATTTATTTAACAAGAACAAACTTTAAAAAACACAAACAGGATCAGTAGGATTAAGGGAAAGGAAATAAAATGGGGAAAGGGAAATTATACAACCTGAACAACACCACCGCCCAGGAATCAGCTGAGAACACACAGCAGCGTCCTGTCGCCTTCCAGCTTCAAGCTAGAATGGCAAAAAACCTCCCTTCTTCCTAGCAGACCCCAGGCTGACCACACACAGCCCCCAGCCAATTGGCTGGCTGCTCTGACAGTCACATGACTGCCCTCACTGGGCTTCCAATCATTATAATTTTGCCAGGCCCATGTAGGCATTGGCGAGTGGTAATGATGATGTGAGGTGCCAGTGCCATGGCAATGGCTACAACCAGTGGGTGGAGCACCATGAGGTTTGCAGAGCCCCAGACCAGTGTGCATGCAGAGGTTTTTTTTTAAATTCTAGCCAAAAGATGGGGTCATAAAAACCTCAAATAACAATTCTTTACATGCCCACAATTTTTTCAGCTCCAGTCCTAAATCACATGATGCCCATTATATAAGCCTACCTATCTAGGTTTGCGAGCAGAGCAGTCACCATGTCCTGAATCACCTGGCTAATTGTTTCCAGATTGTTAGATCTTGATATGAGGAAAGGTTGCATTTAAGCTAATCTTTGAAGATAGATAGGATTTCTTTTTTTTTAAGTATTTTATTATTTTCCAGTTACATGTCAAGATAGTTTTCAACATTTGTTTTCATAGGATTTTTAGTTCCAAATTTCTCCCCTCCCCAAGACGAGAAGCAATCTGATATAGGTTATATATGTACAATCTCATTAAACATATTTCTGCATTAGTCATGTTGTGAAAGGAGAATCAGAACACATGGGAAAAACCTCAAAAAAGGAAAAAAAAAACCAGCCAAAAAGTAGAAACTGTATGGTTCCATCTGCATTCAGGATCCACAATTCTTTTTTCTAGATGTGGAGAACATTTTCTATCATGAGTATTTTGAAATTGTTTGGGGTCATTGTACTGCTTAGAAGAACCAAGTCTACCACAGTTGATCAGAAGGTAGATAGGATTTCAATGGGCAGAAATTGTCATGGGGAGAGTAAGGCAAGGTGGGGAAAGAAAATGAGGACAAGGACATATGGGAGCAATAGGAAATAGTCCACATATAGGAAACAGCAAGGAAAAAGATGCTCAGGTAGGAAAACAAGTTGCAGGATGTATTGGAAATATAGCAAAATTGTCCAGTTTGGTGGGAACAGAGATTATATGGAGAGAGTAAATAGTATGACATAAAACTTTCTCTTCCTGTCCAATCATAGCCAATCCTCTGGCCTTCCCATTGCATTTCCATTTATAGCCTTTCTTGTCTCTACACTCTTTATTAAAATGAAAATTATTAATATTGCATAGAATTGCTAACTAACCCATTCCTGGCATCTCTGTTTTTTCCTGCCCTCTCCTCCTTTTTCTCAGATTCATAGGATATGAGCTAGGGCATGTGTCTGGGGATATTTTTTTCCCCTAGAATCCTGGTTTCCCAATGATAAAGGTAAATACATTTTAAATAATCTAATGCAAGGCATGCCCTGCATATAAAATAGAGGGGGCCCATAAGTAGTCTCCACATAAAGAAGACAGGGAATTACATCTCCTCTGAATGTAACATTAATTCTCTAACTAGATGATTCTGCATGTTTTCTTAAATGCAAAAGTATCTGACCCCTGTCTTGACTTGGGTTCCTCTCAGCTTGCTCTAGGTTTCAAAATGCAAAATGATTCACATATATTTTTTTATCATTTTATTATAAGTTGGCTCATTTTCTTTCCTCCAGCAAAATTTTGAACTATAACCTTTGTCTCATTTTCCATTGAGATTCTTATCTCCTCATCTTCCTGTGGGCAAAGAGAAAAACACTTGCATTATAGTTTAGAATATATTTGCTTCCTGAAATAGAAAAACACAGTTTTGAGCCTCCAAAGTGACTGAACCATTGCCACTTTAAATTTTTCCCCTCGGGGCAATGGGGGTTAAGTGACTTGCCCAGGGTCACACAGCTAGTATGTGTCAAGTGTCTGAGGCTGGATTTGAACTCAGGTACTCCTGAATCCAGGGCCAGTGCTCTATCCACTGCACCACCTAGCTGCCCCCTACCACTGCCACTTTTACCAAGGTCTGCACTTTTGAATTGACTAAAAGATTTGAAATCATTGAAAGATAGTGGTATCTATGAAGCTGGCAGACCACCATAAGGGAACTCAACTTCATATTCTCTCTTGTTGCACTCTCCTCTGGGCTCACTCCCCCAGTGTGCACTTACACCGACAGTTTGAGTCCTTAGAGAACAATGTCTCTTGTTCTCCTAAAGGTTCTTGGGATAACCCTGAAAGGTTGGGATTTCTAGTTCTTCAGTCCATGAGCTCCCATCTGGTGTCCTCCCCATTATCAATCTACCAATAGATAGAACACTGGGCCTGGAGTCAGAGACGCTTACATTCATATATGACTCCAGACACTTGCTAGCTGTGTGAGTCTGCACAAGTTACAACTCCTGCCTGCATAAAACTGGAGAAGGAAATGGCAAACTACTCCAGTATCTTTGCCAAGAAAAAACCATGGGCAGTTTGTCTACCAGTTCCAAATAGTTGGATACAATATTGTATTATTACTATTAGCTTTTAGAAAAAGGCTTTACTGAGAAGGTATAGCAAAAAGAATAGTTATAAATTCTCTCTCCCCCTGTCTCCCCGAAAAAAAGTGGGCAAACTCAAGCTCCCTGGGGAGAGTGGGCTCAACTTTAAAGTGTAATAGTAGTTAAGTTAAGTGACTTGTCCAGGGTCATACACCTAGTAAGTATCTGAGGTGAGATTTGAACTCAGGTCCTCCCAACTTCAGGGCCAGTGCTCTATCCACCTAGCTGCCATCTCCAGTCATATAGATAGATAGATAGATAGATAGATAGATAGATAGATAGATAGATAGATAGATAGATAGATAGATAGATGATGGATGGATGGATGGATGGATGGATGGATGGATGGATGGATGGATGGATGGATAGATGGATGGATAGATGGATGGATAGATAGATGGATAGATGGATAGATTAGATAGATAGATAGATAGATAGATAGATAGATAGATAGATAGATAGATAGATAGATAGATAGATAGATAGATGGATGGATAGATGGATGGATAGATAGATGGATAGATGGATGGATAGATGGATAGATAGATAGATAGATAGATAGATAGATAGATAGATAGATAGATAGATAGATAGATAGATAGATAGATAGATAGATAGATAGATCGATCTTGCCACTGGACCCAAATAGCTCTGGGGACAGAGTGAGGTTAGTAACCTTGCACAGCTCTCCCTCACTTAAATCCAATTCACTGAAAGTCATGATATCACCCTGATGTCATGATCCTCTTTGAGGACAAAGGACAAACAACAACAATAATAGTAAAGTACATGTAGAGAAAACATGTGTGTTCAAGGGAGATACCTCCTAAATCTTGCCCCTGGAAGTCTTTTCCTTTGTGGAATCTTGATGAGGTTTCCTTAGGTGTTTGTAGCTTAATGCTGAGCTCTATGATGTATAAAAGATTCAAGAGACATAGTTTCTGCAAGTTGTGGTATATGAATGTAATAGAATACTATTGTGCTGTAAGAAATGATGAGCAGGGAATGACTTATATGGTCTTGAAGTAGTTGCTGTTAAATAAACCCAGCACTTCCCCCCACCACCCCCCCAGTTATATAACTGCCTGCTTTATAGGTCCAGAAGATAACATTCCTGAACACAAAATACCATATAGTAGTCATACTTTGTTAATGCATTGATTACTTTTGTGCTCCCCTCCATTAGGGCTCTCCAGCATGGCCCCATGTATCACCTTTTCAGAGGACCTGATTTTGTGTATATGTGTGTGTGCATTTGTAAATTTTCATATTATATTAAAAACCTGGAAAGACTTAAGTGGACTGAGGCTAAGTGAAGTGAGCAGAACCAGGAGAACATTGTACACAGTAACAGCAACATTGTGTGATGATCAGCTGAGATAGACTTAGCTCTTCTCAGCAATACAACAATCCAAGACAATTCCAAAGTACTCATAATAGAAAATGCTCTCCACATTCAAAAAAAAAAAAAAAGAACTGTGGAATCTGAATGAAGATTGAACCATACTGTTTCTACTTTTTGGCTATTTTTTTTCTTTTGGGTTTTTTTCCCCTTTTGTTCTGATTCTTCTTTCACAATGTGACTAATGCAGAAATATGTTTAATGTGATTATACATATATAACCTATGTCAGATTGCTTTCTGTCTTAGGGAGGGGGAAGCAAGGGACAGAAGAAGAAAAATTTGGAACTCAAAATCTTATAAAAAAAAATGTTGAAAACTATCTTCACATATAACTGGAAAATAATAAAATACTTTAAAAAGAGATAGTTTCAGGGGCAGCTAGATGGGCGCAGTGGATAGAACACCGGCCCTGGAGTCAGGAGTACCTGAGTTCAAATCTGGCCTCAGACACTTAACATTTACTAGCTGTGTGACCCTGGGCAAGTCACTTAACCTCAATTGCCTCACTAAAAAAAAAAAAAAAAGAGAGATAGTTTCTGGATAATTAATCATTTTATTAATTATTGCTAAAAGATAGTTAATAAAAGGGTCATTTGGATATCTCCTAAACCAAAAGAGGGATCATGGTGACTTCTTGATGTTCATATGCCCTTGGAAGAGTGGATATTCCCAACAGGTGACAATCAATTCTGATTGGTTAACAGTTCATGAGGGGGGCAGCTAGGTGGCGCAGTGGATAGAGCACTGGCCCTGGAGTCAGGAGTACCTGAGTTCAAATCCGGCCTCAGACACTTAACACTTACTAGCTGTGTGACCCTGGGCAAGTCACTTAACCCCAATTGCCTCACTTAAAAAAAAAAAAACCAATTCATGAGAAGAATGGATATTATAATGAGAGGTAGACCTATTCTAATAAGGGGCTGAGGGAACTGTGACTTTGTATAAGAATAATAATCATTTCTCAGCTCCAAAGATCAGTGCCTTTCTAGAATTCATAACCCCGGCATTTCTATCATGAGGGATCACAGTCCCTAAAGCTGCCACCCTCCTTGGCGAATTGGCTTCCTACCGCTATCTTCAGAGCCTTCTTCTGTAGTCATCTGTTACTGCTCCAGCGGACTCTTGTTAGCAACTCTAGGTACTGGTAAGGATTCTGATACTCAGGGTCATATTGGGAGGGGACAGAGGAAGGCGAGAGTGATTGACAGCTTCCTTCTTCCACCTGACAACTCATAGCAATCCTCACTTGAAAACCACCAGGGAAAAGACTGAGAAGTCATTCATTTGATCTAGAATTGATGTCAGAAGATATTTTCTAACGACTGTGAAAGTAAACTTTGCAGAAATAGAATTCTTCATAGAAAGTATGTCTTTCTCTCCTATAGAGTCACCTCCATACTGGATTACTGTTATTGTGCTGATTGTATCCATGATAGTGGTTTTAATGTTGGCCCTTGGTTGTTTTTTCCTGCTGTGGTACTTCTACAGAAAAGCAAAGTATGTATTCTTCCCTGGATATTCTTTTCCTCAGCATCTGAAAGAGGTACGTTTTTTATAAATACATTTGAATTATTGAAGCGGTCCTTTTCCCTGTCTGTATATTTGCCTTATACTCATTATTTCATTGATGGGTAAATTCTAGATATATAAAATTATTTGCTCAGGATCATATCATGAATCCCAAATCTTTGCCTTTGGGTTCCAAAAGAAGATATATGCATTCCCCTATACATGCATGATCTATACATGCATGGTATGTTGATAACTTTGCCCTGTTGTAGTATACAGATTAGTGAAGTCTATATCCAAGGTCAACACAAGGCAAATCTATGAAATAGGTCATTCACCTACCAAAATTCTCTACCCTCCCTTTCTTCACCCCTTCTCCTCTCACCCCCTTTCAATAGTTCCCTCTTTGTCCCATTTGTTCAGTGCCCTGATGGGAGTAATTTGCTAAATTAATCCATGTTAAGGTACTGGTCATTCTTTTTTTTTTTTTTTTGGCAGGGCAATGAGGGTTAAGTGACTTGCCCAGGGTCACAAGCTAGTAAATGTCAAGTGTCTGAGGCTGAATTTGAACTCAGGTACTCCTGAATCCAAGACTGGTGCTTTATCCACTGCACCACCTAGCTGCCTCTAGTCATTCTTTTTAAAAATAGTATTGTATTTTTTTCAATTGTCATTCTTTTTAAAAATAGTATTGTATTTTTTTCAATTATTTGTAAAGACAATTTTTAGCTTTCATTTTTACAAAATTTTGAGTTTCAAATTTTTCTCCCTCCCTTCTTTTTTTCCTAAAATGGGAAGCAATTTGATATAGGCTATATATGTGCAATCATGTAAAACATATTCCATAGTAGTCACAACTGGTACTGGTCATTTTTTTTTTTTTTTAGTGAGGCAATTGGGGCTAAGTAACTTGCCCAGGGTTACACAGCTAGTAAGTGTTAAGTAAGTGTCTGAGGCTGAATTTGAACTCAGGTACTCCTGACTCCAGGGCCGGTGCTCTATCCACTGCGCCATCTAGCTGCCCCAGTACTGGTCATTCTTAATGACCTCCAGGAGTACTTGGATTTTAAAAGAAGCCTAGATAAGAAAATGCTTACCTCAAAGGAATAACTGTCTAATTGTTTAGTGAGAAGATAGTGCTTTCTTGCTGCTACTTAATTACCACAAAAGTTAAAACATGCTCCACCCTTTTGTAAGTCCAAACTGCAAAAAAAAAAAAAAATGTTTTGCACCGCATTGCCCAAGCACTAACTGCAGTTGGCTAAAGAGCAATGTAATCATTCCACCATCATAAAGAGCAATATTAATATAGTGGAGACCAGAGGCACTATCTCTACCTTTTACGGTGCTTAAATTCTAAAGGAAGAGATGGGTCAAATTCAAGTAGAAGAACCCCAAATTCATAATACATTCTTAAAATTCTAGCATAACCAACAGATAACCAGAGAGACAGACTAGTAGTCAGGGAATGCTGAAGTGGTTAGAGTAACTGAAGCTTAGTGCAATCTATCTTCAAACAGACAAGTAAACTTTTAACAGTATCTGAAAAGAAATTAGTCATTTCCTGAGAGGCAGTAGTCATTAACTATGAGAGGAAGAAACTAAGATTTGCATGGTCAGAGATGCTAGCTGAAGCTAGAATAAAATTTTTTTTTGTTTTTCAGTTGTGTCTGACTCTGTGGAGTTTTCTTGGCAAAGATACTGAAGTGCTGTGCTATTTCCTTCTCCAGTTCATTTTACAGATAACAAAACTGAGGCAAATAGGGTTAAGTGAGTTGTCCAAAGTAACATGGCTGGGGCAGCTAGGTCGAGCAGTGGATAGAGCACCGGCCCTGGATTCAGAAGGACCTGAGTTCAGATCCGACCTCAGACACTTAATACTTACTAGTTGTGTGACCCTGGGCAAGTCACTTAACCCCAATTGCCTCACTTAAAAAAAAAAAACAAAACAACAAAGTAACATGGCTAAGTGTCTGAGGACAGATTTGACCTGATTTTGAGTCTTCCTGACTCCAGGACCCATACTCTATCTAACGTGCCACTTAGCGGCCTGAGAATGAAACAATCTGATTAAGTAAAAGAAGCAATAAATTACTCTGGCTTTGGAATAAGAATATTAAGTTAAAACATAGAGCAATTGAAAACCATCGTAAGCTGTGGGAAATAGTACAACCAAAGCACTTCTCTTTATGAAGAGAATGATTGCGTTTTATATAAGGAAACTAAAAGAGAAAGATGTTAAAGGCCAGAAGACAGGGCAAGCTGTGCAGAAACCAAGGCACACAGGACTATCAGAACAGACAATGAGGTGGGGGCTCTAGAAGAATAAAGAAAAATGAAAGTGTATGTGGAGAGAGAGAGAGAGAGAGAGAGAGAGATGAAAAAGATAACTGCAGAGTCCATATAGCTTGAAGCACATGAGTGGTGATGGTGCCGTTCATAGTATTAGGAAATTTGGGAAGTGCTAAGGATTTTGAGGGGTAAATGCTATGCTCAATATTAGACACATGAAGACTTGCTAAGGAACATTTTTAGTGATTGAAATAATTACTGATCTGAAGGTTTAGTATCTTCTATACAGAGCAAAGACTGTTTTTGTTTTTCCTTTATATTCCTGCTCCTTAGCACAGTGTCTGGCACATATAAACACCCAAGAAGTGCATGTTTCAAAGTGAGCAAAGCAGAACTGCAAAACAGAACCAAGTGAGGGCCTTAGTCCCCAGGTAATGCAATAGCTACTTGTTGGGGGTGCACAAAGGAAATCCTGCCTACTCTGATACCACCTTCTAAAAGATGCTACTCTACATAAGCAGCTGCTGTAGCAGTAAGCAGGCACCGGTGGATTCCTCTTTCCTCTGTCCCACCCAGAGGACCACAGTGAGGCTGTGACAGCAGGTGCAGATGCAGGCTGACAGAGAGGAGTAGGGGGAGGAAGCCTTACCTCTGAATTTGTCCTCACCACCACCACCCCAGGAAGATAGTAGATTTCACTTCCTCCAAGCCAGTCGTGTATATTTCTCAGAACTTTAGCTTGTACCTGCTGGCTCTATGAAATGTGGAAGGTCCCTGTTTATTTGTTTATTTTTATTTTTTTGGTCCCTGTTTATTTTACCAAAGATCAGTTGTCACCCTAGAACCATAAAATTTAGACCCTCCTCTTTCCTGCCCCTCCTCCAAGGAAGAGATGTTGGAAATCTTCTAGTCAGTCCTCTAATTTTACCAGTGAGAAAACTGAGGATCAGAGAGGTCCCAAGGTCATACAAGGCAGTAAAGAGTCAAAGTCGGATTTGAACTCAGGTCCTCTGACCTAACCTGACTTTTCATCTGAGTCCAGTGCTCATTCTATTGGGTTGAATTTCTAAAAAGGACTTTTTAAACAATTAACCCAGAAGGGATGCAAAATGGAAGAAATAAAGGTCAAAATTAAGAAGTTTTAAAATTATTTCTTAACAGTTTCTACATATAGACCATTGGATGGTTAGAGGAGAGCCATTAAGAATACAAAGTATCAGTGGATAGAGCACCGGCCCTGGAGTCAGGAGTACCTGAGTTCAAATCCGGCCTCAGACACTTAACACTTACTAGCTATGTGACTCTGGGCAAGTCACTTAACCCCAATTGCCTCACCAAAAAAAAAAATGTATAAAAACATCCCTTAATTTAAGAATACAAAATATCACGACCATTGAGCTTCAGAATTGAAAAGAACCTAAGAAATAGCATATTTCAACCTACTTATTTTATAGATAAAGAAACTAAGTTTTAGAAAAACAAGTGACTTTTCCAAGGTCATGAAACTAGTTATGGTCAGAGCTAATAGACCCCAAGTTTCCTGAATGCAGGATCCAGGACTCACTCCACCAAGTCTTGTAGCCTTAGTGTTAACCATTCAGCATCCTAATCAGGCAAAACAACAAACAAAAACCCATCCCTGATTTTCAAAAGAGTAAACATTTTTGGAGGGGAGAGAGGAGGAGGCAATCAGGGTTAAAGTGATTTGTCTAGGGTCACACAGCTAATAAGGGTCTGAGGTCATATTTGAGCTCAGAGCCTCCTCATTCCAGGGCCCATGTTCTATCTATTTCAGCCCCTGCTGCCCCTAAAAGAGTAAACATTTTGAGTGTGATATTTATTCAAGATCATGTAGCAAATCTGTGGGAAACTGATTTAACAAATTAATTATTAATGAACAGACCTCAATATTTTCAGATAAACAAGTTCTGCTTATAATCTTAGGAAGCCTGAATTTTTTTTTTTTTTTTTTTTGCGGGGCAGTGGGGGTTAAGTGACTTGCCCAAGGTCACACAGCTAGTAAGTGTCAAGTGTCTGAGGCCAGATTTGAACTCAGGAACTCCTGAATCCAGGGCCGGTACTTTATCCACTGCGCCACCTAGCCGCCCCCTGAAGCCTGAATTTTTAAAAGGAATGGAAATAGCATAATTTTAAATTAAGTTTTTCTTTTTTTTTTTACTCCACAGTATTTGGACCAGCCTTCCTACAGCAGTTCATTTCTCTTACCAGTGCCTTCCAGTGAGAGTGAATCCTTTGATAAATTAAGTGTCATAGAAGAATCAAGAAACAATGGGCCTGACACAACTGGTCCATGTAACTATTCAAAAGAAATATTACAATAATCCCTACTCTCTGGAGAAAAAAACACCTAGCTGGTCATATCACTCAGAAAATTTGTCCAGTCTCATCAGAGTGAAGAACATACCATGAAACACAGAGTTAGACCATCAGCTCAAACTCTGACTCAAGAGCTTTCCATAAATGGAAAATTTATTTGAAAATCATTTGAAATGATCATTTGGCAGAAAATCCTGCATTATAGTTATTTCCCACTTAAAAGGTTACTAATAGAAAACATTTCTAATAATAGAAAAGATTCTCTTTTACCAGAATACTTTGTGATCTGATGCCAGATAAGTGATAAATTTAAGTTAAAATAAACATTTGAAGGAATGAATGCACCCAAGAATCTCTGAAACCCTATCTAACTAAAAATATGCTGTTCTAAGGTGGGGGGTGGGGTGGGGAGATCCTCAATACAATTTAAGAAGGTCCAAATAATGTCGTGTAAAACACTAAATTTTTTTCCAAGAAAATGTTTACTAGGATTATTTTTATGTCTTTGTTCTTATAATATGAAGTGACATGCTAACCTGTATTCCTATATTTAATTAAATGTGTCAGTAACACAATCTGATTTATTATTATGAGACTGAATAATTCAATTGTTACTTACATTGCCTACCTCTCAGAGTTGTTTTGAGAATCCAGTGTGGAAACATTATGTAAAATGCTTATAGGCACGAAACATTATGTGCAGTTGAGCTGCTGTTAAATTTCAGTTTACAATATTTTTAAATGTATTTGATTTTGAATCAAGGAGGCAGGAGTTAAGAGAATTAGGAGAAAAGCTCTAGTCATATTTCTTCTATTAATTTGTAATCTTAGGAACATGTCTTTCTATGCCTTTGCTCACCGTCTTTCCCTATTCCTGAGAATACCTCCTTCCCCTAAATTTCAATCCTTGCTGATTTGAAATTCTTCTTATCTTTCTAAGCTCAGATATTGCCTGTTCCATGAAGTCTTCCTGGTCTACCAAATATCTTCCTCTGAAATTTCACAGCAATTTGTTTATATCTTTAATGTACATCTCTTGTTTTGTGTTATATTTATTTACGTGCAGGTCATCTGTCTTGTGCCTTGCACATAGTAGGTATTCTATAATTCTTCATGGAATGATGTTAAAATAAATCTTCTTCAGGCCTTCCCCTTTATTATATGAAGCAAACTCGAGAAGTGAAAGTTAACAGGAGTTTATTCAACTCATCAAGGTAGAAAAGCATTGGGAGGGCCAGTCTCAAATCTAGTTGTAGCCTGCTTTTATGGACAGAAGTTAAGATAGAGCACTGACCCTGGAGTTCAGGCAACCCGAGTTCAAATCTAGTCCCAAACACTTAACAACTTATGTGACTCCAGGCAAAGTCATTTAACCTTGTTTGCCTCAGTTTCCTTATCCATAAAATGAGCTGGAGAAGGACCCAAACAGGGTCACAAAGAGTTGAACATGACTCAAACAACTGAATGACAAAAATTCCTGATTCTAGTTTCAGTGCTCTTATCCATTGAGACCTTGTAAAGCAGATCAGTAGAACCAACTGGCTTAATGATCACCAACCTAGAAGTTTCGTTTCTCTTCAATTTTCTCTGGTCCCTACAGGCAGCCCTAGCAGGCAAGAGAAGCCAATGATAAGAATCCTTTAATAACCTCAGGATTATTAGCATTAGCTACTGCTTGCTATCACCACAGCTTAGCTGCCTTCACTTTCTTAATGGGATAACACTCTAACAACTCGGTTTCCATATCTGTAAAATGAAAGGTTTTGGCTAGATGCTGTCTAAATACCTTCCAGCTTTAGTATTCTATGCTTTCTATGATTATGCTACTTCTGCTTCCCTCTAATCCTCATGCAACTTCATTCCACACCACCTGAGATCCAGGAAATCAAGCTTACTATCCCCATGAAACCTACATAATAGGTACAGATTTTTGGACATCTATCAGTCCCCATGAAGGGGAGCCCAGTAAAGTAAGTTGTGCCATTTGGTCCTTAATCTGCAACTACCTTTACTGACTGCCAGCAACTGCCTTGGGCAGGTGGGTGGTGCAGTGGATGGAGCATAGACCTGGAGTCAGGAAAATCTGAGTTTGAATCCTGCTTCAGATACTTACTAGCTGTGTGACCCTGAGCTTCAGTTTGCTCATCTATAAAATGGGAATAATAATAGAACCTACCTTTGCAGGGTTGTTGTGAGGATCAAAAGAAATGACATGGGGGCGGCTAGGTGGCACAGTGGATAAAGCACTGGCCCTGGATTCAGGAGTACCTGAGTTCAAATCCGGCCTCAGACACAGCTTTGTAACGATCTTAAAGCCCTATGTAAAGCTTTTATTAAATTGTGGAAGAGAAGAGATGCCAGATATTTGGGGTGTTAGGAGCTTAATTCAAGGTGCAGCTAGGTAGTGTAGTGGCTAGAACACTGGGCCTGAAATCAGGAAGACCTGAGTACAAATCTGGCCTTGGACAATTATGAGCTGTATTACCCTGGGCAAGTCACTTAACCCTGTTTGCCTCATTTTCCTCATCTGTAAAATGAGCTGGAGAAGGAAATAGCAAATCACTCCATTAACTTTGCCAAGAAAACCCCGAATGAAGTCATGAAGAGTCAGACACGACTGAACAAAAACCAGTGGCCTTTTTTTTGCCTTCTCTTCTCAGCTATTGGCAAACAATGCCATTTAAGGCCTGATTGGTTGACTGGGCCAGAAGGTGGTCAAAGTTGAAAATTCTTAGCTTCTGAGAACCATGCTTTCTTGTATTTACCATCTAGTTAACTAGGAGTCAATAATCCAGTCAGCCGCCTTATCCAATTCAATCAGTTTAAATCTCCAGGTGGGTCCCTGAGTATCTGCTAAATCCATTATCTTAACACAGAGATCTTATAGAACTAAGGACCTTTCTGGCAGCTACCTTAGTTTCCTATATTCAGGTCTTCTGCCAGTTCTGAGAACGGTTGAAACTGTTGCTAGATCCAAAACCTCAGCCTTCCCATTTATGAACTGCTCTTCACCTAGTGCCTTCCCTTATCCTTGTGGTGATGAGAGACTGTTTTCACTGGAATCACAGGACATAGTTTCAAGCCCTGTTGATTTACAGCCTGTTTGACATTGGGAGTCATTTAACCTCTTTGGGTCTCTGTTTCCTCATCTGTAGAATGAGGTGGTTAAACAAAATAACCTTTAAAATTTCTTTCAGGGGCAGCTAGGTGGCGCAGTGGATAGAGCACCAGCCCTGGAGTCAGGAGTACCTGAGTTCAAATCCGGCCTCAGACACTTAACACTTACTTAGCTGTGTGACCCTGGGCAAGTCACTTAACCCCAATTTCCTCACCAAAAAAAAAAAAAATTTTCTTTCAGCTCTAAATCCAGTGATTCCATGACTTCGCCCTCACTTAAGGCATCCAGTAATAACCAGGATTCAGCAGAACCTCTTTCTAGATTTCTCTGTAGCAAGGTCACTACTCCTACCTACAGTGATATCTTGGATTGGAAAGAGCTCCAGGATTTGTCCTGCCAGGTCCACATGGCTAAGAACTCCCGGCAGCTGTAGCTTTTTAGACAGGACTCCCTGCACTAAGTGGCACAGTGGATAAACTACTGGACCTAGGTAATTAGCTGTGTAATCCTGAGCATACCACAACCTCTGCCTGCCCTAGCTTCCTCACCTGTAAAATGGGAATGATGATTGCACCTACCTCCCAAGGTGGTTGTGAGGATAAAACGAGATGATATTTGAAAAGCATTTTGTAAACTATAAAGCACAATATAAATACTACATATTTTCTATTTTTTTTTCACCAAAGAGAGAAAGGGCTAAAATTGTGAACCTCATGCTTCATGGAATTAATTTTCTATTGTGTCTCCTAGATCTATGTGCCATTGATAAGTGCTAGGAATAGCTGTCTCAGGTCAATACCTGTGCCCTAAGGGAAGAGGGTTTCTCCTCTATCTTGGTCAAGGAAATACTTGGATCTTTAGTAGTACAATAATATTACATTCTCTTCATATATTACAATTTGGTCAGCTATTCCCCAATATTTGCCTACATAGTTTGTTTCTAACTTTTTGTTTTTAAAAATAGTGCTGATATCAATGGTTTTATATTCTGTCAATAACCTCTTTAGAATATAAAACTAGTGAGACTGGAGAATCAAAGAGTATGACAAAAATTATAATTTTTCTCACATAACTACATAATGTGAAATCTTTTTTTACAATGGAAAAACCTGTTTTCTCACAGCTCCTTCAAAATTGTTTTACTTTTTTGTCAATTAGCTGATCTGATGGGTGTGATGTGATACCTCTGGGTTGTTTTCATTTGCATCTTTTTGACTATTGATAGGCTAGACTGCCTATTCATATCCTTTGACCATTTATCAATTAGGGAATAGCTTTGATTCTTATGAATTTGACTCAGGTCCCTATGGTTTTTTTGTTTGTTTTGTTTTTTTGGTGAGGCAATTGGGGTTAAGTGACTTGCCTAGGGTCACACAGCTAGTAATTGTCAAGTGTCTGATGTAGGATTTGAACTCAGGTCCTCCTGAATCCAGGGCTGGGGCTCTATCCCCTGCGCCACCTAGCTGCCCCAGGTCCCTATGTTTTTAAATGAAATGTTTATTGGAGAAACCTATGGCAGATTTCCCCCCAATTATCTCCTAATTTTAGTTGCAGTAGTTTTCTTTGTGCAAAAACTTTTAAATTTTATGTAACCAAAATTGTTCATTTTACCTCCCATAAACTTCTCTGTCTCTTATTTGGTCATGAATCCCTCCCTATTTGTAGATCTCTCAGCCAATTTCTTCCACGTTTCTCTAATATGTTTATGATGTCAAAGCAAAGCAAAGCAAAATAAATATGTTTATGGTGCCACCCTTTATGTCTAAATCATGTACTGATTTTGAGCTTATCTTGGTATATACTGTGAGATAATAATCCATATCTAATTTCCATCAGGCTATTTTCCACTTTTCCCAACAGTTTTTATCAAATAGTGAATTCTTACCCCAATAATAAGTCCATCTTTGGACTTATTAAAACCCAGATTACTGTGTCCATTTGCTTCTGTTTATTGTGTACTTAATCTATACCATTGAGCAACCTCTACATTTCTTACACAATACCAAATTACTTTGACAATTATAGCTTTGTAGTATAGTTTGAAATCAGGAACTTCTAGGACCCCTTCCTTCTCATTTTTTTTTCACTGATTCCCTTCATATTATTGACCTTTTATTCCTCCAGATTTTTTTTTCTGGTTCCATACCCTTTGGTAGTTAGTTAGATTGGTATGCAATTGAATAAGTAAATAAATTTAGGTACTATTTTTATTAAATTGTATTAATCTACCCAAGAACAATTAATGTTTCCTTAATTATTTATATGTTTTATTTGCATAAGCTATTTTCTAACTGGTGTTCATATACTGTTTATGTATGTTTTGTCAGGTATTATCTATAGGTATTTTAAATATAATTTCTCTTTCTATCTCTTCCTGCTGGATTTTGTTAGTAATATAAAATAATGCTGCTGATTTCTCAAGGTTAATTTTATATCCTGCAACTTTGCTGAATTTGTTAGTTATATTGATTAATCTTTCAGTTGACCATCTGGGGTTCACTAAGTAAAGCATCATATCTGGAAAAAGTGATAACTTTGTTTCCTCTTTGCCTATGTGTATTCTTTATTAATTTCATTTAATTTTCAGGATTTTTATTTTGGTGTTTAATGGGGGGTTTTGAAATTAGTTTTTCTAGTTTTTAAATTGCTTTTCCAACTGATCTTTTATTGATGTAAATATTTAGTGATATAAATTTTCCCTATCTATTTTATTCATGTATAGCACAAATCCCACAAATTTTGGTATGTTGTCTCATTGTTGTTATTATCTTTAATTAAATTATTGTTTCTGTGATTTGTTCTCTGACCCACTTATTCTTTACAATTGAGTTACTTAATTTCCTTTCCTTTTCTTTCCTTTTCTTTTTTTTTTTAGTGAGGCAATTAGGGTTAAGTGACTTGCCCAGGGTCACACAGCTAGTTACTGTTAAGTGTCTGAGGCTGGATTTGAACTCTGGTACTCCTGACTCCAGTGCCAGTGCTCTATCCACTGCGCCATCTAGCTGCCCCAAGTTATTTAGTTTCCAATTAATTTTTAATCTCTGCTTGAAATGCCCTTTGTTGAATAGTGGTCAGAAAAAGATAGACTTAATATTTCTGATTTTCTGCATCTGTTTGTGAGGTTCTTATTCCTTAATACATAGTCATTTTTGTAAAAAGGTACCATGTACAACTAAGAAATAGACATACTCCTTTCTATAACATTTAATATTCTCCAGAAGTCTATCATAACTTTTCTAAAATTCCATTCATCTTCTTAACTTCTTTTTTTATTTATTTTATACTTAGATTTACCTAGATCTAAGAGGGGTAAATTGAGGTTCCCCACTATTATAAATGTGTGTATGATTTATGTTATAGTATATATTTCTTCCAGTAACTCATTTAACTTTTAAGAATTTAGATACTGTGCCATTTGGTCCATATATGTTTAGTATTGATATTGTCCATGGTTCCTTTTATCAAAATGTAGTTTCCCTGATTTTCTGTTTTAAATAGGTCTATTTTTGCTTTTGTCTGAGATCATGATTACTATGCCTATCTTTTTTTTTTACTTCAGTTGAAGCATAATAGATTCTGCTCCATCCCCTTATTTTAACTCTCTGCGTATCTTTCTGTTTTAAGTGTATTTCTTATAGCCAACATAGTGTTGGTTTCTGAATTTTAATCCAAACTCTTTTATGAGTGAGTTCCTCCCATTCACATTCACAGTTATGACACCTGTGTATTCCCTTCCATCCTATTCTGTTATACTTTTCCTTTTCTTTTTTTTCCCCTTGCCCTCACTTTAAGAATCTATTTTGCTTTTGGAATTATGCCCAAAGGGCTATAAAGCTGTGCATACCCTTTGACCCAGCAATACCACTTTTGGGTCATGGAAAGGGGAGAGGGACCCACATGTACAAAAATATTTATAGCTGCTCTTTATGTGGTGGCAAGGAATTGGAAGTTGAGGGGGTGCCCATCAATTGGGGAATGGCTGGACAAGTTGTGGTATATGAATACAATGGAATACTATTGTGCTGTAAGAAACGATGAGCAGGAGGAGTTCAGAGAAACTTGGAGGGTCTTGCATGGGCTGATGATGATGATGAGCAGAACCAGAAGAACATTGTACACAGTATCAACAACATTGTGTGTTGATCTACTGTGATGGACTATATTCTTCTCACCAGTGCAATGATGCAGAAGAGTTCCAGGGAACTCATGACGGAAGAGGATCTCTAAATCTAGGGAAAAAAAAAAAAAGAACTGTGGAGTATAGATGCTGAATGAACCATACTATTCCTTTTATTTTTGGTGCTGTTGTTTTTCTATTTTGAGGTTTTTCGTCATTGCTCTGATTTTTCTCTTATAACATGACTAATGCAGAAATATGTTTAATGTTATTATGTGTATGTATATATATAAAAACCTATATCAGATTGTCTAGGGGAGGGGGGAGGGAGGGGAGGGAGGGAGAAAAATCTGAAATTGGAAAGCTTGTATAAACAAAAGTTGAGAACTATCTTTACATGTAACAGGAAAAAATAAAATACTTTATTAAAAAAAAAGAATCTATTTTGCTTCTGAGTGATGCTTCCTTTAATCTACCTTCCCTCTTATTTTCCCCCTTTCTTTTAACTCTTTTCTCTCCTATTTTCCTGTTGGGTAAGATATATTTTTTACCCAACTATATGTGTATATTCGCTCCTCCTCTACAGAGTTGAGATGAGTTATCTGCTCCCTCCCACTGCTCCTTATAAACTCTTCCTTATGCACCCCATAGATTTGAGATAATTTTCCCCATTCTTTTTCTCCCCTCCCCTCCCAGTGCATTCCTCCTCCCCATATTTTATATTCTTTTTTTGAGATCACACAAACAATATCATACTTAAGACCTTTGTCTAATTAGAGTTCCTTTATGACTCCTGGTAATGATAAAGTTCTGAGGGGTTATATATATCATCTTCCCATATAAGAATGAAAACAATTTAATCTTGTTTGGTCCATTATGGGGTTTTTATTGGGGGTGGGGGTGGGGGCAATGAGCGTTAAGTGACTTGCCCAGGGTCCTACAACTAGTAAGTGTCAAGTGTCTGAGGCCAGATTTGAACTCAGGTCCTTCTGAATCCAGGGCCAGTGCTTTATCCACTGTGCCACCTAGCAGCCCCCTACTTATATTTATTTTCAAGTCATTCTGTTCTGTGTTTGTGTCTTTAACTTCCCGGTCACCACAGTAGCTCTTTATAGTGAGGTTCTTTTTTGTTCACTCATTTTTCCAGTCTACTTCTTAGCTTTGGACTTTATGTTGGGTTCTATACACTTCTAGGGGAAATTCTGGCCTGAGCTTCTGTCCTTTTACATCCTTCTAATGCTTTCACAATGCAATCTGTGGACCTGAAAGCTTTCAGTTCTCCCAAAGTTGTAAGATCTAGGTAGAAACCTGTTCACTGCCCTCCTGGTCTGAACTCTGCAAGTTCCTAACCCATATTTTGGTATGTTGGTTTGTCACTGGTCGAGAGTTTCAGTAGTCTGCTGTTAGAATCAAATGCCATTTTGGTTCAGAGTAATTGAAATGCTTTCCCACTTTGGTCTGGGACTCTTGCCCTAGTTATTCCACTACTGGTTTATACACTTGGCTAAAGACTAGAACTTGGGTGCAGCTAGGTGGCACAGTAGATAAAGCACTGGCCCTGGATTCAGGAAGACCTGAGTTCAAATCCAGCCTCAGACACTTGACACTTACTAGCTGTGTGACCTTGGGCAAGTCACTTAACCCTCATTGTCCTGCGAAAGAAAGAAAGGAAGGAAGGAAGGAAGGAAGGAAGGAAGGAAGGAAGGAAGGAAGGAAGGAAGGAAGGAAGGAAGGAAGGAAGGAAGGAAGAAGTATATAGTAAGATTAGAACTGTAATGATTGGAGTGACACCACCTGCTGGGGAGTTACTGTAGGAAAGCTCCACCATGAAGAGAAGGTGTCTGAGGGCAAGCCATGTGGCTTTCTTTGGCATCAGGAAGTGATGTTTGCTCGTGGGTACTGTCAATCAAGGCTACCAGCCAATTAGCTTGGAGATGTATGTGTGTGAGTGGATGAGGCTTGTGGGATGAAGGAGCTGTGGCTCACTCTCTTTCGTGAGGACTCTTGTGGAGAGTGGAGCTAAAATGCACTCTCCCTTTGATAGATAGAAGAATCTAGGCCTTTTTTTCTCTCTACCAAATTCTTATTCTCCTTAATAAATGGTTAAAAGTCTAACTCTTGCTAAAGCTTATAATTTGTTGGCTACCGCTCATTAGATATTTTAGACAGACTAGCTAGAATTTTAGCCCCTTACAGAACTAAGTCCTCTCTCTGTTCCTGGGATTATAGCCACACAGTTATGTTTCAGGAACTTGTTACTGCTCAGTAGATAGCTGGAGTCTATGCTCATGACTGCTCCTTTCCAACATAGATCTGTAATAGAGAACTGGGTAGTGAATAACAAGGCTGCCAGACAGCACCCATTTGAGTTTAAGTACATCGTCATATTGCAGGAAAAGCACACATACTCTATTGCCATGTTGAATGTTTTATTACTGTAAGGGAGGGTTTAAAAGATCCCCCAGGTTCGTTAAGCCCTATAGGGGCCACCAATCTGTAAGGGCCAAATTTCATATGGAAAAAGCTGCCCCCTCCCCAACTGTTCCTCCCAGACTGATAAGAAACGAGATTAAAAAGCTTCTTTTCAGAAAAGCAAAAAAAAAAACAAAACAGGGTTTATTTATGAGAATAAATTTAGAACTAAGGACAAAGAAAAGCAGGAAATACGACCTGTAAACTTGCCCACCAGACTCAGCTGCTTCGCATCCGACTCTATCTCCCAGTGCGCCCACATTTAACTCTCTCGCCTGCCGCCATGAACTCCTCTCTCCCTCCCTTCTTCTCCTCCTCTAGTCTCCCTCCTCCTCTCGACTCCTCCGTCCCCTCCTCCCTCTCCTCTACCCCCCAGAATAAAAAATCCCTTCTCTCACAGAAAACCCAGGCTGACCACCCATACACCCCAAGCTAATTCACTGGCACACCTAGGGGTGGTGCGCAAGGCCAGCTGGGGTTTCCTTGCGTACCCCCGCTTGGCAGCATGAGCCTGCACTTGGGTTTTTTGTGCATGCCCCTGCTGGGTGGAGGGAGCTGTGCATGGCACGCTGGAGGCTTTCTAATTTTAGCCAAAGATGGGGTGCCCAAATCACAATAAAATCTTAAAATACTCAAGTTCTGCATTTTGGAACTCATTTCATGAACGCTTCTCTTTTTGTCCTATGTTACAGTATATATAAATTGTGCATTTTATCTCACATTTGTGAATTTCAATTTAAAAAACCCAAATATTGATGGCTTCTTGTTGGTCATTTTCACCAGTCTTGAAGGCATGAAAAGAAATGGTAAAATTATTTTCATCTGACTTTCTTATCATCAGTGCTTGTGAGCATGTTTTCCCATGTCGTTTATGGTTAGCAGGACTTTGGAAAACTTCCTGTCATTTTACCACTCGTCTATTGGCAATGTCTCCAGGTGCTCAAATATTGCAATTAAAAAACCCAGCAAAATGGCAATTAAAAAAAATAAACCTACTTAAATTACTGGCATTTCTGTATATCACCAATACAATTCTACAGGAATAGAAAGAGAAATTCCACTTAAAATACTTAAAATAACTATACTTTATAGAAAATGCTTGGAAGTTCACCTGCCAAGACAAATGAACATAATTACAAAACACTCTTTACAGAAATAAAAGCCAAACTAAATAATTAAAGACGTCATATGTTCAGGAATAGATAAAGCCGCCACCACCACCACCATCATCACCACCATGATCATCATGAGGAAACATATATGTATGAAGTGCCCTTTACGTGCCAGGTACTGTCATTTACAAAAATCTAATTTGATCCTCACATCAATCCTGTAAGCTAGGTGCTATTATTGATTCCATTTTAATGTTTCAAAAACTGAGCTATGCCTCCAGCTAAAGCTTCAAAAAAACTAAATATTTCAAAATCAAGATATCCATTATTTACCATAACCTGTCTTTGGAAATAAATTCATTGTATTTTTTTTGGCCGGACAATGAGGGTTAGTGACTTGCCCAGGGTCACACAGCTAGTAAGTGTTAAGTGTCTGAGGCCAGATTTGAACTCAGGTACTCCTGACTCCAGGGCCCATGCTCTATCCACTACGCCACCTAGCTGCCCCCATTGTGTTTTCTTAACAAGCCAAGTCATTTACTCATTCAAGTTAAATTCCAGGGCTAGGGCTATACGGTCCTTTGGTGTCACTGATAGAGCATATTAGTGAATCGCAGAATCATAGCTGAACAGAATCTTAGAGATCACTTAGTCCAATACCTTAATTTTACAGATGAGGAAACTGAGGTCCAAAGAAGAAATGATTTGCCCAATAGAGCTAGGTCTAGAACCCAAATGTTTTTCTTGTCACTGGACATGAAAAACAAAGAATGTTGATGATTTCAGACATTCCTTCCTCTGTGCTGAGAATTACACCAGGTGAGAAACAGTTTAAAATAGTAAAATCTATACAACAGGATGAACACTCATTGTCAAAGGTCACTTAGATCAAAACATTGGCTCAATGCATTGTGTACCTCACCAACTGATTATGTAGCTGTAACATGATGGTCTACATAACAGATGAGCTTTTTAACATTAATCAGTTACTTGGTTAATCTAGTACAACTAAAGAACATACAGATATCAAGCCAATTTGGTGCTTAGAAGTTAAACAAAAACACTTGCTTATATTACTGTTATTTTAGGATAATCTCTTTTATATATATATATATATATATATAAAAGCAGCTGGTTTTATAATTAGCTGTTGTATTTAAAAGAAATAATTTATTTTCTTCTATTTGATGGAATCCATGACAGTTCAAAAGGTAAAAGGCTTGCTGTCTTGTCTACTCAAAGTTCCAGGATCAAAATTCAAATTGTCCTATAAAAGCCCTAAAATAAGTAGGTTCAGCAAGGCCCATAATCAAGTGTAGTCTACAACATATTTGACCAAAAGAAATTTTTTAGGATTATGAAGGCAACTGACTTAAATGAAAAGATAGTAAAAATAAAATAAAATAAACCAATGTAATGGGCCCATGGAGGAGTAACTGAATATGGAAGAATAAAGGTCAGAAGTCCTACACTTTACTTCCCCTTTCCAATCTCCTCCCCAACCACGTGGAAGGACTGAGTCCCAAATCTAAATCTGACCAGTGTTGTGGTTAATGACTGTATTGTTAAGGATAATGTTCGGATTTGCTCCTACAAAAATGACACTCCAATACCAGGTGAAGAAAATTAAATTTAATGAGTATTATAGTACAGGAAAAGAGATGTTAGTTTTGCAACAGCAATAAAGTAAGCAGCCTAACAATGTAACTATTAAAGCAAAAGCCACCACTATGTAGAGATTTAAAGAGAAATACATCACCAAATAGGGGTCCATTCCTGGGTCCATTTGGCTGGGGGTCCCGGTACAGCCTCCCAGAGTCCTGATTGGGAATATCTTGGGCAGAGTGTCCTCTCCACGGGTGAGACTCCAAAGAGGTGGGGGCTTACTTTGACATATATAGTACCTTAAACAAAAGTGGCTTGAAGCCACCAATAGCAGCTTCTATGATGAGCTAATTTCATGATTGACACCAACTGAATTCAGGCAGGATGACTGCCAGAAAAGTTGGAATAAACATTTAGTTTCTCAGGACATACTCCTGAGGGGGAGCCAACCTCCCAAGACTACTCTTGGAATTGTTTATAGTCCCTAGGAATGGCTAGATCCTGGGAACCTTAGGCAGTTAATCAGTGAGATATTCCTAGAAGGGACGTGGCCAAGATCCCAGCAGGGTAATCTCTCTAACCCTGCAGGAAAATAGGAAGGAAAGGGGAAAAAGAGAGAGGGGCAAAAGAAGGAATGGCAGGGCAGCTAAGGTGGTGCAGTGGATAGAGCACTGGCCCTGGAGTCAGGAGTACCTGAGTTCAAATCCGGTCTCAGACACTTAACATTTACTAGCTGTGTGACCCTGGGCAAGTCACTTAACCCCAATTGCCTCACTTAAAAAAAAAAAAAGGGCAGAGTGGGGGAGGGGACAGACAGAAGCAAATCCCTTTTGAAGAATGATAGGATGAAAGAAGATGGATAATAGAATAAATATCATGGAGAAGGAAATAGGATGGAAGGGAAACAGTTTACAATAGTAATCATGAAAAAGAGAAAAGGGGGGAAAGTTGTACAAAAAATATTTATAGCAACTCTTGGTGGAGGCTAAGAATTGAGAATCAAGGGAATGTCCATCAATTGAGGAATGATGGAAAAAGCTGTGCTATATGATTGTAGTAGAATGGTCTTGTGCTACAGGAAATGACAAACAGTATGATCCCCGAAAAACCTGGAAAGACTAATGAACATTGATATATAGTGAAGTGAGCAGAGCTGGGAGGACATTGAGCATAGTGACAGCAGTATTGTTCAATGAGCAATTGTCAATGACTTAACTACTCTCAACAATGCAATGATCCAAGACAAACCCAAGGAACTAATGAGGAAGCTTACTATGCACCCCTATAAAAAGAACTGATAAAAAGAACACTTGTGGATTGTACATATATAACCTGGTTGCAATCTTGTGGAGAGGGGAGGAAAGGGACGGAGGGAGGGAGAAAAATTTGGAACTCTAAATCTTATGAAAATGAATGCTGAAAAGTACCCTTACATGTAACTGAAAATAAAATAAAGAAAGAACATTAAAAAAAAAAACCCTATGGGAATGGGGCAGCTAGGTGGCGCAGTGGATAGAGCCCCAGCCCTGGAGTCAGGAGTACCTAAGTTCAAATCCAGCCTCAGACACTTAACACTCACTAGCTGTGTGACCCTGGGCAAGTCACTTAACCCCAATTGCCTCACTAAAAAACAAAAACAAAAACAAAAACTAATAAATAAATAAATTAAAAGAGCTACTATAAATATTTGGGGCAGCTAGGTGGTGCAATGGATAAAGCACTGGCCCTGGATTCAGGAGGACCTGAGTTCAAATCTGACCTCAGACACTTGACACTTACTAGCTGTGTGACCCTGGACAAGTCACTTAACCTTCATTGCTCTGCCCCCCAAAAAAAACAAACAAAAAAAAACAAAGAAAGAAAATTTAGGGGTTAGGTGGCACAGTGGATAGAGCACCTGTCCTGGAGTCAGGAGTACCTGAGTTCAAATCAGGCCTCAGACACTTAACACACTTACTAGCTGTGTGACCCTGGACAAGTCACTTAAACCCAATTGCTTCACTAAAAAAAAAACACAAAAAAATCCTATGGGAACTTACTAGCTGTGTGACCCTGGTCATCACTTAACCCTCATTGACCCGCAAACACACACACACACACACACACACACACACACACAAAAACCCTATGGGAGGAAGAAGGGCATAAAATATCTTTATATTAGGGACCATTGTTCCCTTTTTTTGTGGAGAATGGGTGGACACCTCCCCCTTCTATCAACAATATGGCCTGTTGGTCCTCCAAGCCTTCCCTAGAGTGTTTTCTAATGACCAATGGGTACAGTGGGGAAGGGCCAAAGAATTTCGATTATAGTAAGTAAAGAACCATAATGAGTCTGCCTTTGCCACAGCTAGTGTCAGTGCTCACTTTTCTGGGTCCATAGTGTGGCTACTGTGCTATTACTATGACCAGCTCCACTGCCCACTAGTAGTTACCAATGGGTGCAAGCCCACTGCAAGGCTGGGTGATTGGAAATATGTCCTTGATTGTAATAAGAAACTTGGAAAGAAGAGAATAAGGCTCAAAAAACTTGGAAATGTGACTCTTCTACACTACCTTGTGTTCAAAGAAGCAAATTAAACCCACTTTTTCAAAATGAGAGTAAATGTATTGGACCTGGAACACTTTAAAATTCAAAGCGCACTAAGGGAAGGGAAGGGGGGGGGGAAAGGATGCTTGTTAGTAGAAACAATAAAATCTAGCCGCTAAAAAAAATCTAGAATATTAGATTCAAATGGCTAATCAAAAGGACAGAATAAACCTGTTTTAATGTTTATGCAGCTCTTTTTCTTCTACATAACCACAAAAGTCTTCGGATTCTTTCTCCCCTTCCTTACAGAGATAAAATTACCACTATTATTTCGAAATAATATTCTCCACAACTACTGCCCCATTAGCTCCCTAAAACCCGCAACCTTTCTTCCCCCCCAAAAAAAGACAATTCAGCTTTCGAACCACAAGTAACGTTAGGGGAGCATGCGCACTCCGAGAAATGGGGGAGGGGGGACGGAAAAGGGCAGAGACTGAAAGACAGAAACCAAGTGAGAGGGAGAGAGGTATAGAGACAGAGATAGAATGGGAGGCGGGGGGGAATGAGATAGTGAAGAGTTTGTTCTGGCACAGAGATTACAGTCGGGTTCATGCACCCAGGTTTCCAGGAAAGCGTGGGTGGAGGGAGAGCAATCACGTGGCAGAAAGAGGAAGCCCTCGGGCGGGAGGGGGGGAAGGGAAGGAGGGAAGGGGGATTTTTGCCCCCCCCTTCTCTTTCAGCCTCTTCGGCTGTTCTCCCGGGCTTGGGGGTTACTAGTTTGGCGCAAGCGCAAAAGAGAACTGAGCCGGCCAAGTTCTGCCTCCATCTACCCACCCCAGGGTTCCTCACTCCTCCAGAGGATCCTCACTTTGGAGGATGTAACCCCGAGAGCGGTGGCGACTTTGCCTCCGGCCAGGACGATGCTCTCCTGCACCCCGGCTGCCGTCCTGGTGCTGATGGTCGCCTCCAGGGACTGGTCGCTCTTCCCCATTGCAGCCGGTGAGCCTCCCGGAGGGGAGGGCGTCCCAAGGCGAAAGGGTGTGGCCGAGGGCTACGGTGTATGGGGGAGGGGAGGGAGAGGGGACCTCGCGTGGGGAGCGGAGAGTTGGGCGGTTCTGCGACGACTAGCACCACTTCGCACCACTTCTCCCTCTCCCGGGCTGGATCTTGTCTCCCCCTTCCCTCCCCCAATCTTTTGAGCTGTGAATGAGTCTTCTTTCCAAGTGAAAGATGCGTTGGAAGGAAGAATTAGCTAACTTTCCGTGGTAGTCTTCTCGTTTTCCATGAGGTGGCTGAGGAACAGAGAGGTTGAGCGACTTGCCTAGGCTCACACTGCTACTAACTGTTAGCAGCCAGCCAGACATTTATGGAGCGTCCGCCGTGTGCCACTATCCCAAGCTCTGGGGGTGTAAAAAGAGGCAAAGGATGAGACTCTGCCCTAAAGGAGCTTAAGATTCTCGTGGGATGAGA
Organism: Dromiciops gliroides; assembly: GCF_019393635.1. Classification (NCBI taxonomy): domain Eukaryota; kingdom Metazoa; phylum Chordata; class Mammalia; order Microbiotheria; family Microbiotheriidae; genus Dromiciops; species Dromiciops gliroides. Next base: position 270,293,309 of record NC_057863.1, on the reverse strand, counting down.
TGGGGAGACAACATGCAGACAGCCACGTACCAACACAACATATGCAGGATAAATCGGAGATTTGTCAGCAGAAGGAATGCACTAGGATTAAGGGGAAGTGGGAAAGGAAGGCTTCCTGTAGAAGGTGGCAGGCATTTCTGGAGGAGGCAGATGAGGAAAGCATTCCTTGCATGAGGAATGGCTAGTGAAAATGCCGGGAGATGGAATGCCTTTGGGCCGGGTTAGGAAGCTTTCACTGAGGTTCATTTGTTTGTGGGGGTTAGGAGTGGTGTTTTCTCGGGAGTTTTGGGAGGTCTGTATGACAGTCTCCCTCTCCTTAAATACAGGACCTTCAACAACCTGGTCCTGGGTAATGGTAATAATATCTCACATTTGTAACGGGTGTTTTTGTTTTTGAGCTGACAAATACATTTTGACAACGTAAAAGTCTAAGGTACTTACAAAGTATCTTTGTGACAGTCAACTGCAATTTAACCAAAATTAATTCCTTCATTATCCTAAAAAGGGGCAGGATGAATCATACCTAAAAAGAAATTCAGTATCGATGTTTGAATGTTGTTGTAGTGCCAAGTATTACAGAAAATTAATAACATAGGGTTAGATACAGTACTGGTTTGCAGACGTTTTTACATATTTTAAAGATCATGTGTCCGAGTATCTTGCAAAAATACTCTTTTCTACACCTTTAACTTGTTTTTCATCTTTTACTTTTTTTCTGGATTCTATTAATATAAATGAAATCTACTTTGGCACAGTTGAGAAACTTGATGACTAAGAATTGTTTTATGAGCATATCCTTTGAACACTACACATGAATGTGTATTTTTTTTTGTATCAATAAGTGCTGTACCAGTGCTTGCTGGAAGCATTCAATTGGAATTTATTAAGTAGATATTTATTTAGTATTCAAAGAAATTTGTGAATTTGGTTTTTGTACCTATAAAAGTTGTACCTGGAAAAAGTTCCTTAAATTTTTTTTTATTTACTATGATTTTGTTTATTCTCTCTAACTTTTCCTAATGATCAATCACGAAAAAAGTTAACACCCTCCCTTTCCCCTTGCCCCTTCTTCCAACGATAAATAGCTTTTATAGAACTGTGTAAGTTTCAATATACAACTTTTTAATATACAAATAAAAGGATACATTTTCACAATTAAAAAAGAATAGCATAGGGTTAGTGTCATACCAGTAAATTAGGTGTACTAGGACTGGCTAGCAAGGACAAAGCCTAAGAAGTAGGTATTTCAGATACTTTATCTGTTGCACAGCTTGGAATGAGTGGCAGGAACAAGGTAAAGAGAGAGACAATGTGAAGGGAATTTGGGTCCCAATACACGTCAGATGGCATGTGTGCATTGTGGAAGGAGTATTAATGAGGATTTAGGCTGGACTAGTAATGGTATATTAAATAGATGGAATAGAGTCTTATACAGAGTTCAAAAACAGAAATAGGAGAGATGGAAACCAAAGTGGAAGAAAGAAGTCAAGGAAACTGCAGCAGCACTAGTAAGTCAACAAGCATTTATCAAGGGCTTAGTCTAAAGCTAGAATAGTAATCTGTCCTGGGGTGTCAGAGGCAAGATGTGAATGGTGCCCAGATAGGCATGTTTCAACAAAGGTGTACTGTCTATGCTGTCCTTCAAAATCCTGTTGGCCATAGCTCCACCCTGAAAAATCACCCCATCGATGTTCTGCTATTTTGATGTGTAGAAGTGGAGGATGGGAAAAGGACACCTTGTCGGTTTCCTGTAAGTATCCTTCTGATTGATAAGGAGGGAACCACTGAGGCCCTCAATCACAGGGAGCAGGTTCAGGAGAATTTTCTACTCTGAAACTGTGGAAGTACATTGTAAGGGACTTAAATGTATAGATAATTGAAATTAAGTAACACATGAATCTTAGCTAAAGTTTACTTGGCCTCTACATTTAAAAGCTGTAGTTGATGAAATAGGTTATATGAAAATAATAGCATACACTATAAGGTTTCAGAAGGTACTAACATTTAAAAATATACAACAAGACGGAATTTAGTTTTTTCTCATAAAACTTTCTTCACACATCCACTCCAACATTGACTGTTTCCACCATTTTCTCATTTTTTGCTAATTTGCAGGGTGAGATGAAATCTCAGAGGGTTTTGGTTTGCATTTCTTTGGTTGATGGGTGATTTACTCACAATTTTTCATATGGTTGTTAATAGTTTCACAATTTTTTCACATCTTTTTTTTTTGGTGAGGTGATTGGGGTTAAGTGACTTGCCCAGGGTCACACAGCTAGTAAGTGTCAAGGGTTGAAGCTGATTTGAAACCCAGGTCTTCCTGAATCCAGGGCAGGTGCTCTATCTACTGTGCCACCTAGCTGCCCCTACAATTTTTTGTTAAAAAAAGAATTATCATTTGACCACTATTGGAGAATGGCTTTTGGTCTTATACGGTGTCAGAGAAAGTTTTAATACAGTTTTAAGTTTTAATAATGTCAGAAGTTAAAAGCTACAAACTGTGCAAAGAAATTTTTAAAGATTAATTTTTTTAAATCAATGTTTTCTTATTAACATCCAACATAACTACTGTATTATAATACCAAAGCTTCTTAAACTGTGGATTCAAACCCCATATGGGGGTCATGTAACTAAATATGGGGGTTGTGAAAAATTTGTCAACAGTAAAAGGTTATGTATACCATATTTATATACTTATATATCCCAGGGTCACGTAAAAATTTCTCATGCAAAAAGGGGTCACCAGTGGAAAAAGTTTTAAGAAGCCCTGTTATATACCACTCTAGTCCACTTTCAAACTTTGTAAAAACTTGTATTCGTAGCTGCTCAGTGACTGAAAGATTACAGTTGTAATCCTAGCCTTAAGAATTTCAAAAGAACCAAGTTTTGATGCATACAGGACAGTTTTGACATGACCTCACAAGACAGAATTCTAATGGAGATAGTTCAAGGTGACCAAGGTAGCTGTGGCAAGAAGAACTTCTCTAGAGATATGCTTGTATGAGAACTTTCCCTCCTGCAGCTGTCGCATATCAATGCATAACAACCTGGGTGTTCCATCTTGTTAAAATTTAAAACTTACGTTAAAAATTAAGAAAACTGAATAGGTAGAAATGAAATTTAAATAATGAAACTTTCTAATGATGTTTTTTGTGTGTAGAAATTTGTACTTTGAAAGATATTAAAAACTTAAAAACCACACTAAGACTTTCTATATATCTTGGATACCAAACTCTTATGTGAGAAATTGATATAAAGACCTTTTTCCCATTTGACCACTTTCCTTCTTATATTAGATCCTTTAATTTAGTTTGTGCAGAAGCTTTTCAGTTTCATTTAATCACAGCTATCCATTTATCTTTTGTAATTGCTTTTATCCATTGTTTGTTTAGGAATACATCTACCCATTATTGTGAAAGAAATAAAACCTGTTTTTTCTTCTAATTTTTTATGGTGTGTGATCTTTAATATTAAGGTAATATATCCACTTAGAATGGATTATGAAATATAGTGTGTTGAACTAAGTCTATTTCTGCCAGATGGTCTTCCAGTTTTCACAACAGTTTTTTTTTTTTTTTAAATCAAATAGGGACTTCTTTGCTAAGTAATTTATGCCTTGGGGTTTATAGGAATGTGAGGTATTGAGTTTCTGTTGTTTCTGATTCTCCCTTGTCTAGTCGATACCATTGATTCCCCCCCCCTCACTTTTGTTGACCAAGACCAGATAGTTTTGATAACTGCTTCTTTATATATAGTTTGAGGTATAGAAGTGCTATTCTCCCTTCATGCCTACCTCTTTTTCATTCTTTCCCTTTATTTTCTGAATCTTTTATTTCCAAATGAATTTTGTTATTATTTTATCAATGTATCTCTTTGATATTTTGATTGGTACAGCATTCAAACTTTAACTTTGGTAGTAAAGGTTATTTTTATTCAATTGGAACAGGACAGCCATGAGCACTAAATAATATTCCGTCAGCTATTTTAAGTAGCTCTTTATTTCTTTAAGGAGCACTTTGCAGTTGATTCTATAAAAGTATTTTGTGTGCTTTTAGAGATGGGTCCTCAGATATTATACATTTTATAGTTATTTGGAATGAGATTCCCTTTTGATTGACTGCCACTTGGATTTTGTTTTTATCATATAGAAATGCAGTTAATTTTGAAGCTATAGTTTGTAACTTTCAGTTAGGCTGAAGCTCTCTTCTCATAGTCTCTGCTGAATCCCTAGAATTTTCTAAGTAAATTATCTTGTCATCAGCAAACTGGGGGAGTTTTATCTCATCTTTCCCTCTACGTCAAATAATTGTGGGAAGAGTGGGTGTCCCTGCTTTACCTCCTGTGGTGGTTTTTTTAGAAAGCCTGTAGTGTGTCCCTTTTACATATGATGTTTCCTTTTGGTTTTAGAGAGATTCTTTTTATGATCCATCTATGCCTATACTTTGTAGGGTTTTTTAAAAACATAAAGGTATTTGTCAAAAGTGGGGCTTTTGCTTTATTAAGATAACCATTGATATAGGATGGAATTGGGGTGAAATTGATAGTGAGTCATCCCAAAAGAATTACAAGACTCAGTGACTCAGTTTCCCAAGTTTTATTGCAATACTGTGAGTGTTCACAGGGAGAGAACCAGAATATTGGAAAGGTATCTCTTGAATAGTGAAAGGAAAGACAGTTATATTTATAGTATGGATAAATTGATTATCAGTTTCATTATAATAATCTCCACCTTGGGGGGGGGTACAGGAGAGGAACTGTCCTAATTTAGAGTTCCTGGGGTCCTAAGCCAACCCTGAGGTGGGTACCTTTTTCAGTGGAGGTGTGTTTTGGGGGTTTACATGTCATAAGGTGAATCTGGGGACAAATTTGACCTTTTCTACACGTGTCTCTTTCTGATTCCCATAGCTAGTTTCAAAATGTAATCATTTGGGGGGCGACTAGGTGGCACAGTGGATAAAGCACTGGCCCTGGATTCAGGAGTACCTGAGTTCAAATCCTGCTTCAGACACTTGACACTTACCAGCTGTGTGACCCTGGGCAAGTCACTTAACCCCCATTGCCCTGCAAAAAAAAATTTACATATATATAATTTATTATTTATATTTATTTATATATTATATATATTAAAATAATCATTTTTCTTTGGAATTTCTGTAGCCTTGTCTTTTCCTTTATTGTTATTTTGACCTTACCTGTTTTGGTCCATTATGGATGCTGATCACAGTGGGTATGAGAACCTAGCATTTTGACTTGTAAGTTATCCATTAACTGGGGTCTCACTCCCTTTTGGAGCTAATATCTGGATTAAAGCTTGGATCTTAGGTTTTTCTATTAACCCTTTTTTGCCTCCTACATCACCATCAGGTGGTATAGTGGATAGAGCACTTCAGACATTTATTAGCTGTGTGACCCTGGGCAAGTCACTTAACTCCAATTGCCTTGATCATCTGGGACCACTGGGACCATCTCCAGTTGCCCTGATTTTATATATATTTGTATTTGGGGGGGCAGGGCAATGAGGGTTAAGTGACTTGCCCAAGGTCACACAGCTAGTAAGTGTCTGAGGCCGGATTTTTACTTGGGTCCTCCTGAATCCAGAGCTGATATTTTAAACACTGTGCTACCTAGCTGCCCCTGATATATATAGATATATCTTGCCACTGCACCCATGTGGCTCCAGAGGAGAGAGTGAGGTTGGTGACCTTGCACAGCCCTCCCTCACTTAAATCCAATTCAGTGCAAGTCATGATGTCACCTCCCAGTGTCATGGTCCTCTTCCAGAATGAAGGATAAACAAGATAAATATATGGTTTTAGAGGTTTTTCTTTTTAATATGATTAACCAATTTGTTGTTTTCCTAATATTGAACCATTCTTGTATCTCTGGCATAAATCCAGCTGAATATGATGAATGGTTTCTTATATAAATCACTGTAGTCTGTTTGGCAGTGTTTTATTTTAAATTTTTGAATCAATATTCATTAATGATATTGGTCTATAATTTTCCTATGCTTTATCCTTCCCTGGTTTAGGTATTAGCACTATATTTGTCTCATAAAAGAAATCTCTAAGGAAAATTTCTTTCTCAGTTTTTGAGAATAATTTGTGTAGTATTGGTGGTAATTGTTCTTTAAAAGTTTAATAGGGGCAGCTAGGTGGCGAAGTGGATAGAGCACCGGCCCTGGATTCAGGAGTACCTGAGTTCAAATCTGGCCTCAGACATTTGACACTTACTAGCTGTGTGACCCTGGGCAAGTCACTTAACCCCTATTGCCCTGCAAAAAAAAAAAAAAATAGGCACCAAAAAAAAAGTTTAATAGAATTATCCTGTGAATCTATCAGGAACAATAGTATTTTTCCTTTGGTAGTTCCTTTAAAGCTAGTTCTATTTCTTTTTCAGAGATTGAACTATTTAGAATTTGTATTTGGTCTTCTGTTAATTTGAGTATTTTTATTTTTTAAGATATTCTATTTCTTTTGTTTTAAGTTTTGTTAGCTTATAATTGTATATGGTCTGATAATTCTTTTTATTTCTTCTAGTTGTCTTGTGATTTCACCTTGTTCATTTTCTAGTTTGTTGATTTACTTTTGTTCTCTTTTAATCAGGTCAGCTAGAGGATTATTGATTTGTTAGTATTTTCAGAGAACCAGCTTTTAAGTTAATTGATCATTTCTAAGGCGTTTTTGGTTTCTAGTTTTTCCTCCTTTCATTTGGGCGGGGGGGGGGGGGGGGGGGGGGGGGGGGATGAGAGTTAAGTGACTTGCCGGGGGTCACACAGCTAGTTAAGTGTCAAGTGTCTGAGGGCGGATTTGAACTCAGGAGCTCCTGAATCCAGGGCCAGTGCTTTATCCACTGCGCCACCTAGCTGTCCCTTCCTTTCATTTTTAATATCTCCTCTTTTGAGCTTATTTTAGGTTTATTTGTTGTCTTTCTAATTTTTAACACATTCATTTAATTAATCATCTCTTCTATTTTGTTTTGTTTTGTTTTTGCAGGACAGTGAGGGTTAAGTGACTTGCACAGGGTCACACAGCTAGTGTCAAGTGTCTGAGGCCACATTTGAACTCAGGCCCTCCTGAATCCAGGGCAGGTGCTTTATCCACTGATCCACCTAGCTGCCCCCCTATTTTGTTAATGTAGTTAATAGAGGTATCTTTCTCCCCCCCTCCACCCAGGAATATTTTAGCTACATCCCAGAAGTTTTCTGTTTCATAATTCATGTTGTTTCAATATTTCACAGTTATTGTTTATATGATATTTTTCTTTTATTCACTCAATATTTAGTATTTCACTAAGTCTCCATTTGTGCCTGTCTTTCTTTTGTGCTCCCTAAACTATTACTTATTGTTTTATGATCTAGAGAGTGTTTACTATTTCTGCCTTTTTTTGTTTGCAATATCTCTGACCTAATATAACATCAGTTTTTGTAAGTTTCATGTGACTCTGAAAAATATGTATATTCTTTTTCAGACATTTAGAATATATTCTAAGTCTTTTAGCTCTAGTTTCTCCAGCAATTTTTTTCAATTCTATTATTTTCTCTTTTGCTAACCTTTTTGTCAGATTTGTCAAAAATTGAGAGCAGAATTTGTCTATTACCATTATTGTATTATTGCATATGTCTTGTGATTTAGTTAATTTTTCCTTTATTCACTTACATGGTAATGCATTTGGAGTACATAAGTTTAATATTGATGTTGGTTTACTGTCTGGTTCCTTACAGCATAATGTAAGTTTGTTGTTTATCCTTTTTTAATGTCGTGAATATTTGCTTTTGCTTTGTCTCATAGCATGATTGCGCTCTTGCTTTTTTTAGATTCATCTGGTGCAGAGTAAAATTTGTTCCAATTAATAATTTTTACTTTTTTATCTTGTTTTTTAGGTATGTTTCTTGTGAGCTACAGATTGTGGGGTTTCATTTTCTTATCCAGTCTGTCACTTTTGTTTTGTTGGATTGTTTAATCCATTCACATTTAAAATTATGAGTGTTAGGTTCATATTTTCTTCCATTTGTTTCTAATTGTTTCCCCTGAAATATGTTTTGCCCTCTTCTAACTTTAAATACAGTACTTTGTCTCTTTGATTATTTTAGGTCATTCAACTTGAAAGCAATCCTAATTCTCACCAGATTTCTTACCCTTACCCTTAAGATATCTCCTTCTATTTGTTACCCCTTAGAATTTTCCTTAATTTGTTAGTTCCTTTTTCCCTTTTATCTAGTTTTCTAAATCTTCCACATTTTTTTCCTTTTACTCTTCAATTTCTTTGTTAGATTTCAAATTTCATTTTCTGTACCTTTTTCAGAAAAGATTTATTTCTCTAGTTCTCTTCATTATTTTTCTTCTCTTTCTATTATAGTTTTAGTCTTTGATTCATAGCACTTATACTTATTTAGTCCTTCTTTAGTCTATTCCTCATGAAATTAATGTTTTATGGTATCTGTTTTGTGTTCCCTTTGAGTGGGATGGGAAGTACACCCACTGACCCCTGTAATAGAGACTCGAGGAGAAAGGAGGCCAAAGCATTGATTTTATTTCTTTCAAAAGAAAGGTGCACCACACTCACTGGGACAACCAGGAGGTGTGACACACCGGGATTAGGAAACCAAGCAGTTTTATACTCTTTACAGACATCTAATTTGAGCAAAATGCGGTAATTGGGTTCAGCAATAAATCATTCTCCTGGAATGTTCAGTGATAAGTTTCTCTCCTGGGTTGTTAGATTATTTTGTAAAATTTTCTGTTTCTGCAACAATGTATCATGTCTACATAATGTCTCGGCTCAGACTCTATGAAGCAATTTTTTATGTTGATATGCCTATATTTAGAAAGGGGGATAGTAGCTTACCATTATTGCCTCTCTCTAGAGAAAAAAACAGAGAGAGAGAAATAGGGGACTCTAAGGGGCTTTAAGACTTTGAGATCAGATCACTAGGCCAAAGGGGGGGGGCACTTTCCATCTCAGTGGAGGATCATATGTCCCTCTCACCTTTTATAAATAGTTTCTGTGTTATTGTTGTATAGATCTTGCCCTCTGGACCCTTTTTGCCTTTGTCTCCTCTTAGAAATACCAATTCCAGCACATGATAAAGAAGATATTTCTACTTTGTGTGGTTTGTTACTAGCCTTTGCCCTCCCTGTGATAATTTTTCCCCATTTGCCATGAAATCTCCCCTTAGGTCCATGCTATCTTACTCTTCTGGGTATCAGTTGCCCAAAGGATCTCCAATTCCCCTTCTCATGGAGCAGGATGAGTGGTTTCTCTAAGCACCAAATTCCTCAAGTTTTACATGTTGTAAAGGCCCTGCATTCATTTATAAAATATCTCTCTTCCCCCTGGGAGCATTCTTTAGTGAGATCCCCTCCCCACCCCTGAAGCAGGAGTTCCATTGTTCAGTACCTCTTTCCTTCCTCACCTATTCTCCCTCTTCTTCCTGAGAGACTACTCAAGTGATTTTCTCCTCATTATTATCCTTTGACTTGATTAGACTACATTACATATTCCCCTCTATCTTCTCCTGCTCCTTTTAAACAAGCCTCTTCTGCTACTTAGTCCCACAAAAAAAAACAAACACTGCATGGCTTATAGGCGAGGTGTAACAAGGTTTAGTTCATGGTGTTTTAGACCTGTTTTTCCACTATCACTTCTTGTACTTACTTGATTTCCATTTTCATTCTTGTGTGCTTTTAAAAAGAAATTTCTTGATGGTCTCTTGGATGTTATTTAGTGGTATTGTTGTTTTAAACCCCTTAGGGTGTCCTCTTTTTAGTTTTATTGTTTTTCCTGAAATAATTCGTTTTGTTACCTTTGCTTCCTTTGGTTGCTGTATTTATTTACCTTGTTTGTATTTCTGTTCCATAAGATGTTTGTAAAGCAAATAATTTATTTAGGTCTGATTTTTTTTTTATAGGAATGCTTCAATAGTCCCAACTATTGGGGGGAGGGGAATTGAAGGATTCTTACCAAATTCCTTTTATGAAATAAATATGATCTTGATACTTAAACCCTGGAGAGCCAAAATAGAGAATGGAAAATTATAGACCAATTTTGCTAATGAATTTTGATGGAGAAATGTTAAATAAAATACTAGCAAGGGTTAACAAAAATATATTACAAAGATTATAAGTATGACCAGGCTAGATGTATACCAAGAATGTTGACCTGGTTCAATATTAGGAAAACTATAAGAATAATTGACCATATCAGGAACAAAAGCAATAAAAACTTATATGATTGTTTCATTAGATACAGAAAAAAGCTTTTGACAAAATATAACACCCACTCCTTAAAAAGAAATACTAGAGGGGCAGCTAGGTGGCGCAGTGGATAAAGCACCGGCCTTAGATTCAAGAGTACCTGAGTTCAAATCCGGCCTCAGACACTTGACACTTACTAGCTATGTGACCCTGGGCAAGTCACTTAACCCCCATTGCCCCGCAAAAAAAAAAAGAAAAGAAAAAAAGAAATACTAGAAAGCAGAGGAATAAATAGAATTAATAGATTAATAATATCTATCTAAAACCAAGAGTAAGCATTATCCATAATGTAGATAAGCTTAGAAGCCTTTCCAGTAAGATTAGAGGTGAAACAAGGATATCCATTATCCACATTATTATGCAGTATTATACTAAGAGTGCTAGCTATAGTAATAAAAGAAGAAAAGAAAATCAAAGGAATAAGCATAGGCACTAAAGAACAAAAATATAACTTTTTGGTCAGGTGATGTGTGGTTTTACTTCAAGAACTCTAGTTAATCAACTAAAAAAACACATCAAAACAATACCTTCAGCAAAGCTACAATATATAAAATAAACCCACACAAATCATCTGCTTGTTTAATATTACCAATAAAACCCAGCAGGAAGAAATAGAAAGAGAAATTCAATTAAAATAACAATACAAAATACTTGGGAATCTACTTGTTGAGACACACGGAGGAACCATGTGAACACAATTACAAAACAGTCCACACAAATAAAGACAGGTCCAAATACCTGGAGAAATATTCATTGCTCACAGGTAGGCCAAGCCTTTGTAATAAAAATTACAATAATACCTAAATTAATTTACATAATCAGTACCATACTAATCACACTATCAAAAGATTACTCTATAGGGTTAGAAAAAATAATAACAAAATTAATCTGGAGGATCAGAAGGTCCAAATATCAAGGGAATCAATTTGGGGGCGGGAGGAAATGGAAGGAAAGGGACCTACCAGTACCAGATTTTAAACTATACTATAAAACTTTAATCATCAAAACAATATGATACTAGATGAGAAATAGAGTGGTTGATCAATGAAACAGATTAGGTACACAATCTACAGAAGCAAAAGAGCTCAGTACCATTATATTTAGTAAACTCAAAGATCCTAGCTATTGGGGCAAAGACTCACTATTTGATTTACAAAACCTATTGGAGGGCAGCTAGGTGCGCAGTGGATAGAGCACTGGCACTGGAGTCAGGAGTTACCTGAATTCAAATCTGGCCGCAGACACTTAACACTTACTAGCTGTGTGACCCTGGGCAAGTCACTAACCCCAATTGCCCCACTTAAAAAAAAAAAAACCTATTGGAAAAAGAAGAAAGTAGACTGGCAGAAAATGGGCACAGACCAACATCTCACACTGTATATACCAAGATAAACTCAAAATAGAAACATAATTTAGATATAAAGGATGATAATATTATTAGAAAATTAGTAGAGGAGGGGAGAAATTATCTGGCAAGTCTATGGATAGGGAAAGAGTTCATGACCAAACAAGAGATAGAGAGGTTCAAGGGAGATACAATGAATAATTTTGATTACATAAAACTAAAAAGTCTTGCACAAACAAAACCAATGCAGCAAAAATTAGAAGAGAAGCAGGAAACTGGAGGAGAATCCTCTGCAGCAAGTTCTCTGATAAAGGTCTCATTCTAAATTATTTAGGGAACTGAGTCAAATCTATAAGAATAAGAGCTATTCCTCAATTGATAAACAGTCAAAGGATATGAACAGGCAGTTTTCAAAAGTAGAAATTCAAGCTATCAATAGTTGTATGGGGGAAATTCTAAAAATTACTAATAATTAGGGAAATGCCCATTAAAACAATTCTGGGTACCACCTCACACCCATCAGATTGGCTAAGATTACAGAAAAGAAAAATGATAGATTCTGGAGGTGTTGGGGCCAAATTTAATATAGGGAGAGTTAATTGAGTGGCTCACCATAATATTGGGGTCCCGGAAATAATGAGGGAGCCTAACAGCCTCTTTTCCACAAACAAATCAGGTTTTATTAATGGGAATAAAATAAACAACAAAGGTGAAATTAATAAAATCAAAGACAAGGGAATAGGGAAAAAGAAATACGGATAATCCCCCCTAACTCTAACCTAAGTCTATACAATCCCCAAACTTGCTTCCAGTTCAGCTAATTCAAAAGAGCAGGGCTCATATGTTAACTCACCACCTGGGGTCCGTAGCTTCAATGGGAAACAGCCAGGGCCTGCAAGACAAAACTGCTAAGAAAGAACTTCTTTCTCATCTGCTCCTGCAGCTTGCCCCACTAGAAATAAAGTGAGCCCATATTGCAAAAATATTTATAGCAGCTCTTTTTTTGTGATAGCAAAGAAATAAGAAAGTCCCCATCAATTGGGAAATGGGTGAACAAGTCATAGTATATGAATATGATGGAATACTATTGTGCTGTAAGAAATGATGAAAGGAATGGTTTCAGAAAAACCTGGGGAGACTTATATAAACTGATGCTAAGTGAAGTGAACAGAACCAGGTGAACAGTGTATACAGTAACAGCATTTATACAGTATTTACACTATAACAATTTACACAGTAAAGATAATCAAATGTGAAAGATTTAATAACTGAGCAATACAATAACCCACCACAATTTCATAGATGAAAAATTTCACAATTTCATGTTGAAAATACTATCTTTCTCCAGGAAAACTGATGGACTCAGAGGACAGATTGAAGCATATTTTTTTTTTATCTTTCTTTTTCTTGCTTTAAAAAAAATGTAGTTAATGCAGAAGTTTCTTTTGCTTGATTTCATATGTGTAATGGGTTGGTTGGTTTTTTTGGGGGGTTGCCTTCTCAATAAGTAGGGGAGAGGCTGTGACTCCCACAAGCTCCAGATTGTAACGACTGGAATGACGCCACCTGCTGAAGACTTACTGTAGAAAAGCTCTGCCATGAAGTGAAGGTCTCTGAGGGCAAGACCATGAGTCTTTTCTTTGGCGTCAGGAAGTGACATTTGCTTGTGGGAGGAAGAAGGGGGAGGCTGGCACTCTGACTGGCTCTTTTCGTGTGGACTCTGGGCGGAGAGCGGAGCTAGAAATGGGCTCTCCCTTTAATAGATAGATGAATGTAGGCCTTTCTCTCTCTCTTTACCAAATTCTTATTCTCTTTAATAAATGCTTAAAAGCCTAACTCTTGCGGAAGCTTATAATTTATTGGTGACCACTCATTAGATATTTTAGACAGTTTAGCTAGAATTTTAGCCTTTAACAAGATAAACCTATCCACTCATGCCCAAATAATGTGGTAAAAAAAACCCAAAACCCAGAACAGCCTAATGCACATAAGAACAGAGTGAGACTATTTCTCCGCAAAAGAGGGCAATTCCAATCACCTACTGATCAGGCTGAACAGCTCAGCACTTAGTCCGGACCCAGCCAGGGACAGTGCTTCCTGCGCCAGTCAGAGTCTTTAGCACCAGCAGCTTCTGAAGCTCCGATCATGGACTGGTGAGGGGGTTCGGCGGTAGACCAGGATGAAGTGGAGGCAGTATCTACTGGAGTTGGGGCAAAGCGCCCTGGATCTAAACTAGTGGGCTGAATTGAGTAGTGGTGTCCCAGTGGGGGAGGGGCAAAAGCACACCAAGCTTCTGACCATAGAGAATTAGAGTTCAATCAGATTTCTGTTTCTGGGTCAAAGAGAAAGTGGCTGTGATTACTCACAAGCCAGGCAGGCTGAGAAGAAGCCCAATCACCCCCTGGGCCACACTGTAGCATGAACAGTGTGTCCTGGAAGCAGTGCTACACTTTAAGAAGGAGTAAAAAGCCAAGAAATAGTAAGCCAGGATGAGTAGACAGAGAAAGCAGAAGACCATCGAAAACTTCTTTGGGGGAAAGGTAAACTACAATACAACCTCAGAAGAAGATAATAACAGGGTCAAAGCTCCCAAGAAAAATATGAACTGGTCTCAGGCCGTGGAAGCTCTCAAAAGGGACTTTGAAGAGAAAGTAGGAGAGATAGAATGAAGATGTAGAGAAAGAGAGGAAGGAATGGAAAGAGAAATGAGAGCAATGCAGGAGAGTCATGAGAAAAAAGTTAACAGTTTGAACAAACAAATGGAAAAGGAGATTAAAAAACTGTCTAATGAAAATAATTGCCTAAAAATTAGGATTGAACAAATGGAAGCTAGTGACCTTATGACAAACCAAGACACAGTAAAGCAAATCCAATTGAATGAAAAAATAGAGGGCAATGTGAAATATCTCCTTGGAAAAACAGCTGACCTAGAAAATAAACCTCGGAGAGAGAATTTGAAAATCATTGGACTGCCTGAAAACCATGACCAAAACAAGAGCTTAGACACCATCCTCCAAGAGATTGTGAGGGAAAATTGCCCTGATATTCTAGAAAGCAGAAGCTAAAATAGAAATTGAAAGAATCCACCGATCACCTCCTAAAAGAGATCCCAAAAGGAAAACCTCCAGGAATATTATAGCCAAATTCCAGAACTCCCAGGTCAAGGAGAAAATATTGCAAGCAGCTAGAAAAAAGGAATTCAAATACTGTGGAGCTCCAGTAAGAATAAAGCAAGATCTAGCAGCTTCTACATTAAAGGACCAAAGGGCATGGAATATGATATTCCAGAGGGTAAAGGAACTGGGACTACAGCCAAAAATCACGTACCCAGGAAACTGAGCATCATCTTTCAGAGGGAAAAATGGATTTTCAATGAGAAAGAGGACTTTCAAGCATTTGTTATGAAAAGACCTGAACTGAATAGAAAATTTGACTTTCAAATACAAGACCCTGGAGAAGCATAAAAAGGTAAACAGGAAAAAGACTTCATGAGGGACATTAAAAGATCAAACTGTTTATATTCCTGCATGGGAAGATAATACTTCAAACTCATAAGAACTATCTCAGTAAGGAATTCACAGAGAATCCAGGTCTGAACTGAATACGAAGGGATAATATCTGTAAAGCATTTATGTTTTGTTCTTTGTGGGACAGACAGGGTGGGGTGTCTTATGTCTGGGGCCAGATTTGGGCTTGGGGCCTCCTGGGTCCAGGGCTGGTGCATTGTCCACTGTGCCACCTAACTAACCTATGATGACATCTTTAAAATAGGGTTGAGGTGTAGGAGAAATAGACTGGGGGAGGCGGATGGGGAGAGGTTGTTCACATGAAGGAAACAAGAAAAAAGTTTATGGATGGGGGGGAAGACGGGGAAGGAATTGGGGAGTGAGTGAATCTTAATATCATCAGAATTGGCTCAAAGAAGGGCTAACATACAAACACAAGTAGGTATAGTAATATATTTTAGCCCTGAGGGAGGGGAGGGAGATAAGGGGGGGGGGGAGAGGGGAAGGAGGGAAGGGCAGATTGGGGGAGAGAGCAGTAAAAAGCAAAACACTTTTGAGGAAGGTAAAGATGTTCTGCATAACTTCCCAAGTATGACATATTGGATTGTTTGATTTCATAGGGAGGGTTGAGGAGGGAGGGACGAAGAAAATTTAGAACACAGAATTAGCTCAAAGACCTTTAAACTTATCAGAGTGGGCTCATGGAGGGAATAACATTCACACCCAGTTGGGAGGAGTAATCTATTTAACCCTACAGGAAAGTATGAGGGGAAGAGGATAAGGAAGGAAGGGTGAAAAAAAGGGAGTGCAGAGTAGGGGAGGGGACAGTCAGAAGTAAAACATTTTTGAGGAAGAATAGGTTAAAAGAAAATAGAAAATAGAGTAAGTATCATGGGAAGGGAATAGGATGGAGGGAAATAGTTATGATGATTGATTATAATGGCAAAACGTATGGTACCTACTTTGCTGAGCTAATATGAAGAAAATTCTTTGTCAAGTTTAGGGTACTTTATTCAGGTTATGATGAACAGGATACTATCAGAAAAACCTGGAGAGACCTACATGAACTGAAGCAGAGTGAAATGTACTGTATACAAAATAACAGCATTAGTGTAAGATGATCTGCTGGGAAGCATGTGGTTATTTTCAGCAAGGCAATGATCCAATATAACCCTGAAGGACTTATAAAAATGGCAACCCATCTACAGAGAAAGAACTGATAGTATCTGAAAACAGATGGAAGCACATTTAAAAAAAATTTTTTTTTCCACTTTGACAATTCCTCAATCTGAAGTTTTGGGGGGTTTTTTTGACTGTTTTCTCTCACAGCCTAGCTAATGTGGGAATGTTTTCCATGACTACTCATGTATAACTTATTTTGAAATGCTTGAGTTCTAGTGGGTGTGGGAATGGAGGAGGAAGATAAGTTGGAACACAGATTTTTAAAAAATTGATGTTAAAATTTGTTTTTACATATATTTTGGAAAATAAAATTCTATTCAATAATAAAAAAATAAATAGGGGAAAGAAATAAGAGGATATGGAACTGAAAATAAAATAAAATTGAATATAAAAATATTTAATGTTATTACTTTTTTCATTTCTTTTTCTTCCAGATTATCATTTAGTTATGTGTATTTGCAGTCCAATTGTTCTCTTTTTTTGTGTATGAGATTGGCCCCGTTGATTTAAGTTCTTCTTCCAGTTATTTCTGATATGCCAAGGTATAAATTCTCCTTTCACAATTCTTAATTCTTTTAAAAATTATTTGGGGGGGGGAACAGCTAGATGGCATAGTGGATAGAGCACCAACCCTGGAGTCAGGAGGACCTGAGTTCAAATCCAGCCTCAAATACTTAATACTTACTAGCTGTGTGACCCTGGGCAAGTCACTTAACCCCAATTGCCTCACCTAAAAAATAAATAAATTTTTAAAAAAAATAAAATTATTTGGGAATATCATGCAGTGGTTCTATTCTTTCTGGCAATTCACAGCACCCTCCGTCTCGTTAGGTGTTGATTCATTTTCATTTTTCTTGTAATACTTATTTATGAACATGTTTAGCTGATCCAGAGGCCATATACCCTTATGTTATTAATATCTTACCTTTTGGTTTTATCTGCTTGTGCTCAAGGTCTTTAACTGGGGTTTCTTCCTCCAGATATATGCCATGCTGGGATATTCATATTTCACTCACTGGGATACTCATGGTTCACTGTCTTGGACTCAGCCCCCAGTGACTTCTAGAGGACAGAATTGACTCCAGATGGATATTGGGCCCTTTCCCTCAGACTTAGTGGAGCGCCATACATGCTTCCATCTTGTCCCAATTACCTTTGTTCCTCAGTTCTCTGGCTGAGCTCTCTTGTATCACAGAGCATTGGGGCAGCTAGGTGGCTCAGTGGATAAAGCACCAGCCCTGGAGTCAGGAGGACTTGAATTCAAATTTGACCTCAGACACTTGACACTTACTAGCTATGTGCCCCTGGACAAGTCATTTAACCCTCATTTCCCCACCAAAAAAAAAAAAATGCTAGGTGGCAGCTAGGTGGCACAGTGGATAAAGCATGGGCCTTGGAGTCAGGAGGACCTGAATTCAAATGTGGCCTCAGACACTTGACACTAGCTGTGTGACCCTGGGCAAGTCACTTAACCTCATTGCCCTGCAAAATAAAAACCCAAAACAGCATTGCCATGCAGTTTGCCTAGCCAGAGCAATCTTATGCCTTTTATGCTTTTTGACTTTCCCAAGGTACAGGGAAAAGGTGAAACAGAGTTGAGCTCTATTGAATGCCTAGGTTTGGTTTGGGCAGCTGTGCCAAAGCCTGTAAGGAAGTGGGTGCTGTACAAATTAGGAATTTAGAGTTTAGAAATTAGCCTTCTCTGCTTTCATTTCATTGGGTTTTCCTCTTCATTCCCTTGGTGTTTTAGAGCAGTACTGTCAAAGTCAAATAGAAATGGGGACCACTAACCCTTACATAAGGATCCCTTCAGGCCACATATTGACTTCATTTTAAAATGTAATATTATCTATGTTTTATTGTATTTTTATTTGTTAAGTATTTCTCAATTACATTTTAATCTGGTCTCAGCTGCATTCAGGAGTGTTGTGGGCCACATGCAGCATATGGGCACTGTATTTTGACACCTTAGAGCATGGAGATAGCTGCCTTTGCTTTATTTCTTGTGCATAATTCCTATTTTGGAGATCAGAAGTATCATACAAAGTGTCTAGTCCTCCATCTTATTAGTCACGTGACAGACGTCTCACCAAATGCTCTATTAAGTCTTTTCTCGATTCTCCTTCTTCTTGACCTCTCTGCAGCATTTGACATTGTTAACCATCTTTCCCACTTTCTGATAGTGATGTAGGAGGTAAAAAAGGGGTTAAAAGAAAAACCTAAGACCCAAGCCTTAATTTAGATCTGAGCTCTAAAAGGGATTCAGACCCCAGTTAATGGATAATTTAAGACGAGTATTCATTAATACAAGTCAGGACCTAGGTTCTCACTATCCACGTTAATCAGCACCTTAACTATAACAATGATACATTGACAGGCATAGAAATTCTACTGATAAATGTAAACATTTTGAAACCAGACATGGGAATCCAAAAGTGACGTGTGCAGAAAAGGCCAAATTTGTCCCCAGCTTCGCCTTATGACATGTAAACCCCAAAAACACACCTCCAGGGAAAAAGGGAAAAAGGTACCCACCTCAGGATTGGGTTTAGGACCCCAGGAATTCCAAATTAGGATAAACCTTCCCCTGTACCTCCCTAAGGTGGATATTATTATAATGAGACTGGTAATCAATTTATTCATACTATAAAAATAACTATCTTTTCTTTCCCTATTTGAGAGGTACCTTTCTACTTTTCTAGTTCTCTACCTGTGTTCACTCACAGTATTGCAGTAAAACATGGGAAACTGAGTCACTGAGTCTTTTAATTCTTTTGGGACAACTCAGGATCAATTTGACCCTAATTCCATCCCACATCAATGGCTCTAGGTTTTTTGAGAGACTGCTTTTCTCTTGGATCTCCTCATACCTGCATTATTATTCTTTATCAGTTTCCATTCCTGGTTAATGCATACCAACTCTGAGTGTCATTCAAGGCTCTATCCTGGGCCTTCTCTTTTCTCTCAATTCTCTCTTGCTTTGTGATCTCATCAACTCCCAATTATCATCTTTATATAGAGGATTTCTAGATCTATATACCCAGCCCTCAACTCTCTGAGATCCAGTGTTTTATTACCAGATGCCAGTTGGAGACAGATGAAAAAAAATTTTTTTTTCTCTTGTGCATAACTTCCCTTGTGGGGGGGAGGGAGGAGGTGGGGTGGTGAGAGATCATGAGAATGGCAGAAAATATCTAGTCCTCCCTCTTCTTGGTGCTATGACCTAGAACCCAATCCCTCTCTCTTTTTTGGGGTGTGGTGGGGTGTGGTGGGGCAATAAGGGTTAAGTGACTTGTCCAGGGTCACACAGCTACTAAGTGTGAAGTGTCTGAGGCCAGATTTGAACTCAGGTCCTCCTGAATCCAGTACCAGTGCTTTATCCACTGTACCACCTACCTGCCCCCTCTTTTTTTTTTTTAAGTCACAGGTCATGCACCATATTCTGTATTGGTCTTTTCTGGTTCTCCCAAATGCTAGTGTCCTCCCTCCAAACTACCATGTATTTAACTTTATGCTGCGTATATTTATATATATACTTGTCTATCCTATTATAAGATAAGCTTCTTATAAATAGGCGTTATTGTGGAACTTCCCTCAGTTGCTGGGGCTTCCTCACCCTGAAACATTTGTTATAGGGCCTAGCACCCCAGAAGTTCTCTGGGGTATATCAAAGAACCTTCTCCTTGAGAAATTAAACCAAAGGACAGACATACCTAGAGATAAGTGGAACCAGATTGGACTGAACTAGCTCTGGGACCCCCACCCTTCATTCCAGTCTCCCTCATCTCTGGGAAGATAAATTTGGGTGTGTCTGCTGCCTTTGTGCCAGGAGGAGGAGAGAAATGGCTTGAGAGATCCTCAGCCACCCCTCACCCAACTCCCCCCGCCCCCACCAGCGGGGGATGGTCCTCCCTCAATAGGGGAACTTTCCACAGTCAGATGATCACCTTATTGGACCACCATTGGACCTCTATAAAAGTATCTGCCTGTCTCCTCCTCGAGGAGATTGGTATCTCAGAGCCATGCTCTGTGCCATGCCTTCTTCCCATGAGAAGAACTCTAAGGATTTCTCTCTTGGTTTCCCTTCCCCAGCCCCTAAATGAACTCTTATCTTATTCTATTTTGTGTACAAGAGGATATAATTCTTTTTTTTTTTTTTTTAGTGAGGCATTTAGGGTTAAGTGACTTGCCCAGGGTCACACAGCTAGTAAGTGTTAAGTGTCTGAGGTCGGATTTGAACTCAGGTACTCCTGAATCCAGGGCCGGTGCTCTATCCACTGTGCCACCTGGCTGCCCCGATGTAATTCTTTAAAGAGGAATTCCTAAGAACCCTGAACCCCAAACTCCTATCCCAAACCCCCTACCCTGATGATATGGTGGGAAAATGGGGTACGGTTTGGGGTTGGGGTTCTTGGGAATTCCTCTTTAAAGAATTACACCCTCTTGCACACAAAACTTAGTTAGAATAAAGTGATAGTTTATTGAGGAACAAGGGAAGGGAAGGGTGGGGGGAGGGAAACCATGAAAGAAATCCTTGGACTTTTCATGGGGAGATTTGGCATAAAGCACATGGCTCAGAGGTACCAAATCTCCTCGAACAGGAGACTGGAAGGTACTTTTATAGGGGACTGATGGGGGTGGCCCATCTGCCCGTGAAAAGTTCCTTTAGTGAGAGAGGACCATCCCCCACTGGTGGTAGCTGGGGGAATTGGGTGAGGAGTGGAGGACCATCCCCCACTGGTAGTGACTAAAGGAATTGGGTGAGGGGTAGCTACAGATCCCTCTTCAGAACACAAAGGCTGAAGCCACACCCAAATTTATCTCCCCAGGGTAAGGGAGACCAGAATGAAGGGTAGGAATCCCAAGCTAGCTCAGTCCGATTTGGTTCCTCTAGGCGTTATCTGTCCTCTGGTTTAGTTTCTCAAGGAGAAGATTCCTTGATGTGCCCCAGAGAATTTCTGGGGTGCTCTGCACCCCATGACACTGTTTTCCCTATAACATAACCTTACCATGCTTGCATCCTTCTCAATAGGCTCATAAGGCCCACCTCCTTCTCTAATTGGTGAATTACTCCTGCTGCCTCTGTTTTATGCCTTCATCTTCCATAGCTTACTGGCTTTCCTATTTCAAAATATTGTTCCCTTCGTCCCACCTCCACTATTCCCCCTGCCCCCCTTTTCAGCTCCAGTAAACACCAGGGCACCTGTCTTTCTTTTTGCTCGTATTTGTATTCCCTATGCATAGCACAGTGCTTGGTACTATGAAAAAGTAATTATTAGGGCAGCTAGGTGGTGCAGTAGATAGCCCTGGATTCAGGAGGACCTGAGTTCAAATTCGGCCTCAGACACACCACTTACTAGCTATGTGACCCTGGGCAAGTCACTTAACCTCAATTGCCTCACCAAAAAAAAAAAAGTAATAATGGATTTCTTAAGGGGACCCAGAGAGCAGTTTTGGTTCTTGCCACCTACAGAAAATCCAGTCCTTTGAAGAACTTCAGCAGATCTTGTCTGGGAGAGGCCCAAGGGAACAAAAGAAATGGAAATTGATTCTTTTGTCTAGCTCAGTGAACTGATGGGATCAAACCACACCTAGATACTGGACTTCCCTTTGCTCTTCTGCAAGAGGTCTTTTACTTTCTTTCCCTGATTTCATCTGGAGAGTTCCTTTTAATTTAGACCACCCTCAAATCATGTCAATCAATGGAATTGAATGATGCTAACCAATTAGCTTTGATCAATGTATAATGACCTGCCTCTATCAAAAAAGGATAAAACCCTTGGCCATACTAGGGCCTCACACCTTCTTCCTCTTAGGACTTTGTAGGTCTGAAGGCCTGAGACCATGAGAAATTAGGGAAACATGAGGTTAATCTTTAATGGTATATATAATATTAATTAATAATAAATGCTGGGGCAGCTAGATGGCGCAGTGGATAGAGCACCGGCCCTGGATTCAGGAGTACCTGAGTTCAAATCCGGCCTCAGACACTTAACACTTACTAGCTGTGTGACCCTGGGCAAGTCACTTAACCCCAATTGCCTCACTAAAAAAAAAAAACAAAAACAAAAACAAAAAATAATAAATGCTTACTGCCAAAACTGGTATAATAGCAATTAATATATTTTTAAAATAGCAATTTAATTTATAAAACATAGTAATTGCAATCCATTTTTTAAAAAACACAATTTAACTTAAAATTTTTAAAACGGGGGCAGCTAGATGGCGCAGTGGTTAAAGCATCGGCCCTGGATTCAGGAGTACCTGAGTTCAAATCCGGCCTCAGACACTTGACACTTACTAGCTGTGTGACCCTGGGCAAGTCACTTAACCCCCATTGCCCCGCAAAAAAAAAAAAAATTAAACATAGTACATATGGGGGCAGCTAGATGGCACAATGGTAGAGAAACACATTGGTTATTGGACAAATTAAATTGATAGTACTGACTGTTAATGTCTAGAGCAAGTCTAAAAACTGCAAGTCTTAGTCCCTTATTCTGAAACTCCAGCTCCCTAGCTGGAGTTTTCTGTCTTTCTTTTGTTTCGTGCGACCAAAGGACTTACCATCAAGTAACCAACCTGGTTTTGATGATGCTTTCCATACTTTTCCTTATTTTCAGACAGCTAGGGCAGTATGTTGCCAGAACTGGACTTTTGGGGCAACTAGGTGGCACAGTGGATAGAGCACTTAACCCATTTCTCACAGTATCTATAATAATTATGACTATCTGGAGAGTCAATCTTTAACATCAAATATTTTTAGAACTTTAAAAGTGACAGATTAGATGATTAATTTTAAAAGGTCTCAGATCCCCTCCTCCCTCTCAGGTTAGCAAGGTCACATGGGGGGGGAATGAGGGGTTAAGTGACTTGCCCAGGGTCACACAGGTAGTCCTCCTGAATCCTGGGCCGGTGTTTTATGTGCTGCACCACCTAGCTGCCCCCCAAAATCAAGCTATTTTCAAGTTAAAAAGCTTTCAATAAGCAAGGGGTTTTTTTGTTGTTGTTTACTCAAATCATTTTAAGTTGTATAGGGGGATAAAGTTGTATTGAAAGGGATTCTAACAATATCAATGACCCAATGACATTTATTTCTGATATCTCTTAGAACATACAAGTTATGATTTTTTATTGATACTAATGTCCATTAAGGCAAATCAGGGCAAAAATCAAACAATAGCTCATAAGAGAAGGGCTAATATCCCTACCATGAAAGAATTATTGATGGATTCATCATCATTACTATTATAAATGTGTTATCTATATGTCCCACACCTAAAGAAGGGAAACAAGACCAGAGAAAGTTAAGTTTTCTTGGTGATTGAGCCAGATCTGTGTGAAGGATGGTACAGACTTTTGCCTAGATCCCTTCCCTGCTAGCTCTTGTTGGACTGAAGGTTAAATATGACTTGAGAATGTAATAAAAATACTAACAGCATTTATATAGCACTTTAAAGTTATCAGTGTAAGGTTATGTTAACTCATATATTAACTCATTTGTTCCTCACAACAACCCTGTGAGGTAGGTGCTATTATTATCCCCATTTGAAAGATGAGAAAACTAAGGCACAGAGGTTAAGTGGTTTGCCCAGTGTTGTACAGCTGGGGAGTGTCTGAGGAGGATTCAAATTCTGACCCTTCTGAGTCCAAGTAGTCAGTGGTATCAATTAGATAATCTGTCTTTGAGCATTTGAGGGTTAATTTTGGTTTTTTTCTATATTTTAATAAGAATTTGTTAAAACATCTACTATATTCCAGGCACTGTGCCTAACTAAGGCACTAGAGAAGCAAAGAAAAAAATTAAATAGAATTTATCCTCAAAGAACTTATATTCTATTGGGGGAAATCAACATGTATGTAAAAAATTAAACTCAGAATATCTGCAGAGTAATTTCTGCAGTAATTGGGTGGGATAAATATAGAATTCCTATAATAGGTGGTATTTGACCTGAACTTCAAAGGAAGCAAGGACTTCTTCAGAGTTGTCTTTGAAATATTATATTTCAAGTATGGAGGACGGTGCAAAGACCCAGAGACAGATAAGAAATAAAATGTCATATATGTACTAAGAACAGTGAGTAAGCCAATTTGGTAGGATAACTTGCATCTTATACAAATGTATAAAGGCAGGAGAGGGAATGTCAAATTTGAAGAATGATCCAACTTGTCTAGAACATAGAGAAGAGGAGTAATATGAAATGAAAGAAAGGGAGTAAATGAAATAATTATGTGTTTGAAGTCAGACTATGGTGATCTGTAAAGGGCCAAGCTCAGAAGTTTGTATTTTGTTCCAAAGATAATAGTCACACAAAGAATTGGAAATAAAGGGAATACCCATAAGTTGGGGAATGGCTGAACAAGTTGTGGTATATGAATGTAATGAAATACTATTGTGCTGTAAGAAATGATGAGCAGGCAGATTTCAAAAAAACCTGAAAAGACTTAGGTAGACTAATGCTAAGTGCAGTGAGCAGAACCAGGAAAACATTGTACAACAGTAACAGTGACATTGTGTGATGATCAGCTGTGATAGACTTAGTTCTTTTCAGACTTAGTTCTTTTCAGCAATGTAATGATTCAAGACAATTCCAAAGAACTCATGATGGAAAATGTTCTCCACATCCAGAAAAAAAGAACTGTGGATTCTGAATGCAGATTGAACCATGCAACTTTTGTTTTTGTTTTTTTCTTTTTTGAGGTTTTTCCCTTTTGTTCTGATTTTTCTTTCACGACATGACTAATGCAGACATTTAAAAAATAATAATAATAATAATAGCCACAAGTGGTTTTTAGAGCAGGGAAGTGCTGTGGTCAGAAGTAGAAGCCACTAGTACAGATAGTTTTTTCTAGGATTTTGGCCATGAAATGGAAGAGAGATAAAAGGTGATAGCTTAAAGTGATGAAAGTGTCTAGTGAAGGGTTTAGGATTTGTTTGTTGGGTGGTGGTGGTGGTGGTGGTGGTGGTTGTTTTAAAATGAAAGAAACTTGGGATCAGCTAGGTAGCACAGTGGATAAAGCACCAGCTCTGGATTCAGGAGGACCTGAGTTCAAATTTGACCTCAGACACTTAACACTTACTAGCTATGTGACCCTGGGCAAGTCACTTAACCCTCTTTGCCCTGCAAATAAATAAATGGATGGATAGATGGATAGATAGATAGATAAACAAATAAATGGATGGATGGATGGATGGATGAATAAATAAATGAAAGAAGCTTGACCTTGTTTAAAAGCAGACTGTAAAACCAATACATATGGGGGCAGCTAGGTGGTGCAGTGGATAGAGCACCGGCCCTAGAGTCAGGAGTACCTGAGTTCAAATCCGGCCTCAGACACTTAACACTAGCTGTGTGACCCTGGGCAAGTCACTTAACCCCAATTGCCTCACTTAAAAAAAAAAACAATACATATGGAAAAATTGGAGATAAAAGTCAGGGAGAGGAGCTATTTTAAGGGTAGAGTAATACTGGAAGAGATGGGGTCAAGTGTGCTTATAGAAAAGCTGGCATTGGTGAAGAGGCCATCTCTTCATCAGAGACAGGAATAAAGGAGAAGAGAATGGAGTATGATGTTGAGGAACATTTTGAGATATAGAAAAGGAAAGCTCAAAAGGAATGGTATTTATTGTCTTAGTAGAGTATGAGATGCTTTCAGCTGAAAGAGAGGGGGATGGATAGTGTGGGAGGGAGGCTTGAGAAGAAGTCTGGAATAGCTTTTGTGGATAATAGGATGGGAAAATAATTAAGGAGAAATGAAAAGGATTGTCTCAATGAGGGGAGGGCTCAGTTGAGATTAGATAGTATTTGTAGTGAACCTGGTTAGCTCAGTTTGTTGATTTCCTTCAGCTACATTCAACAGCAGACTATGAGCAGAGGATCATGGTAGGGTTTCACAAGGTATGAACATTGATAGGGGTGAAGGATGAGAAATTTGAGGGGAAAGGACAGTTTAGAGTTGAACTTGTTAGCTATAGCATCAAAATTGTAAAGGGAGGGCAGGGGTGATAGCCTGGGAGAGTACTGAGGGATAGAGAGATTGGATTTCCTGGTCAAGAACCTCTGAAGAATTAGGGGTAAGTTCTTGGGAGAGATGGAATAACAGGAGGTTATGGTCTGATTCTAATTAGTAATAAGTGCCTAAGGGCACTAAGGACTTCCTGAGAACGCCATATAATTTATTATTTCTCATTTCAGAAGAGGTTTTTTTGTTACCTTTTAAAAATTATTTCCTAACCTGGTTTGTAAATTAGATACATATGTTCAAATATGCCCAGTGATAGTCAATATTCACTGAGGGTCCACTATGTAATTAGCTACAAGATCAGTCAGTGTTCATTAAGCATCTGTGTGACAAATACTTTACTGAGCACTGGGGTTACAAAAACAAAAATGGAACAAATCCCTCAAGGAGATGACATTCTGTCAGGGGAAACATACACACATATAATATATACAGAATACAAAACTTGGTTGCTATGCTAGCTAACTGACTTTAAAAATTGTGACATTTAAGGATCAATGACTATGATTTCCCAGATTTTATCAGACACAACATAATATTTAAAGTTGCTTGAGCCCCAACATTGTGCTTGCTCCAGACAGCTGGTGCCAGACTGCTAATACATCTTCACTGTAGTAAAAGCTATATCTGCATCGTGGCTCAAAGCAAGTCACCTGAACCTATAGATGAAAGAAGGCACACCACCTGAATGCTGTGGAATTTTAGTGACCAAGCTTACATTAGAGGAGAATTCATAAAATGTTCTCTCCTTTCTTTGAAGAGTAAGGACTGTGGGTGTTCAATATTGCACATAATGCTAGACAGTTGATGTAGTATTCCTTTACTGAACTGTTCCTTTTTCTCTTTTTAAAATCTTTGCCACAAGTGATGGCTCAGTGGCCGGAGGAAATTAATGTAACAGATAAACAAATACATTCAAAACAAGATTTTTTTTTAAAGGGCTCTCTAGTTGAGATTCTATTGGAAGACACTTTCCTGGACTGAAAGCTAATGTTCTTTATTGCTTCCCAAATATGACTGTAGCTTAGGAACTGAAGGAATTGCAGGGATATGTATATGTGTATAAATATATTTTATTACTATGGGGAAAGAGATTTGGATATTAGCAAATTTTAATTTTTGTTTCTTTGGACAATGTAAATAATTATCTTCTTGGGGCAGCTAGATGGCGCAGTGGATAGAGCACCGGCCCTGGAGTCAGGAGTACCTGAGTTCAAATCTGGCCTCAGACACTTAACACTTACTGGCTGTGTGACCCTGGGCAAGTCACTTAACCCCAATTGCCTCACAAAAAACCAAAACAAAACAAAAAAAAATAATTATCTTCTTTCTTTTTCTTACCTTTATAGGTGAAAAGAACTTAAAGTCTCCTCAAAATGTGAACGTTGAGATTGTAGATCATAATTTTATCCTGAAATGGAATTGGGATGACGAACCTAACAGCAACGTTACCTTTTCGGCATATTACCAAAAGTATGTGTGTGTTTTATTTACTGATGTGCTAGAATTATCTAATGTTTTACATGAGCTAAGTTAACATGTTATATTTCAGTTTTATCACTAGAATATTTTCCCCATTCTGTAATTAAAATTTTCTTTTACGGGGCAGCTAGGTGGCGCAGTGGGTAGAGCACCGGCCCTGGAGTCAGGACTACCTGAGTTCAAATCCGGCCTCAGACACTTAACACTTACTAGCTGTGTGACCCTGGGCAAGTCACTTAACCCTAATTGCCTCACTAAAAAAAAAAAAATTCTTTTACAAATATATCACGATCTCTGGCCTGCGTATGACCTTGTTCAAAACAAGGTCCTAGGAAAATAATATTTTGGAGTTAGGCATAAAGGAATAAAACTTGAATTAAATTTAGGCAGGGCCTCTAGCCTTTCTACCCATCTCCTACCCACAACAGTATCTCCATTAATTAATCTAGATATGCCAGCTCCATTATCAGAAACTAGGTTATGCACCAAGTTGTCTACAAACAAATACCAATCATTCCCTTTAGCAGGTCTTGCAGATATAGGTGGAGGGAATTGGATGGAGTTCATTCAGTGTGTGGAGCTCCAGATAGTAAATTTCCCCAACCAGTGCAGCTGTTCTGCAACTTGTAGTCCTAAAATAATAGCCTGGAGGCTCCAGGTTGTGATCAATTCAAAAGAAAGACAAGCATGTATTTAGCAGGGATTTGACTGCTATTTGACATCCTTTTATGTAGTTGAAGTTAGTGTATGTATTCTATTGGTTTTGCTTTCTTTCTCTACTAGGTATGACCTCTTATGTCTTCTCTGATTTCTTCATATTCATCATTCTCTATGGTATGATCATATTGTATCAATGTACAAAAATTTATTTAGCCATTCCACAATCATTGGGCACATAGTTTATTTCCACTTCTTTTTCCTATTACAAATTGTACTATTTTGAATAGTTTTGTACAAATGGATCCTTGTTTCCAGTTCCTAACATCTTTAGGATAGAAACCTAAAAGCAATGTGGTCATTTGGGGGATGTTGTCTGTTCATGTGCCTTCATGTTCTCAGGGCCCTCTCTTTATCTCTCAATGTTTTTGTACAATCCAAAGTAATTCTAAAAAAGCACATTTTATTATGTGTTGGATCCTATGGGTTCACACTTCCAAAGTGGAGATTAAGTCCCTACTGGGTGATTGCATTACTTTTTCATCAAGCCACACAGGAATAGAAACTGAAAAGAACAGTTGAGGAAAACCCAACCTAATCACTCAAATCTTGCTTGATTACCCTCTGTAGGGCCCATAGAAGCAAACAAGTAAGCAACAGAGTCTAGAACCCTCCAGGTTCCACTTCCTGTATATTGCAATGAGTTCATTCAGTAGCTACAGTGGGAAAGAGGGATTTCTTGTTACTACATTTCAGACTAAAAATATTTAGATTTAATAATAAAAAAATTTATGGTCACCTGAAGATTTCCAAGTTTAAATATTCACATTATGAATATCAAGTTTGTTTCTACCTTCTTACTACTATAAGTTCAGAATGCCACGGTATATATTTACAGCAAAGGTTACTTTCTATTTCCCTATTAAGAATGAAATAGGAAGTACCTAAGGATCTGTGGGTTTTTTTTTTTATTTCATTGACCTATTATTGGCCATTGACTGTATGTACACTATTGTATTATTTAATGCTTTGATGTTCTGTTTTTCACTCTCATTGTGGGAATCTTAATATTAAGATTATATTTTTTCATTATGATTTTACTGAATTTTACTGTGTTTTCATCCAGAAATATGCCACACTGCTTTGCCACCCTTGTGTCTTCTTGAACAGTACTTCTTATGTTTGGTGAAAGAGTATCCAGTACCTTCAGAATAATTGATTATCCAAAATTTTGATATTGTGAACTTACTTGCCATTTATTATAAGGGTATAGCAGGGAGGTATATAGATGAAATTGGTCTTTTGAAATAAACATATTGATTACAGGCTCAGATTTCAAAACTCATATACTATATTGATCTGAATAATCTACAGAGCAATTTTTTTGCTTATATAAAGTGTTTATTTAGAATTTTCCCCAAGTTACAGGTAAAAACAAATTATCACATTGATTTTTTAAAACTTTGTGTTCCAAATTCTCTTCCTCCTTCCCTCCCCATCCCTCTCTAAGAACTCAAGCAATTCAATATAAGTTATACATGTGCAGTCATGCAAAACATTTCCACATTAGTCAGGTTGTGAGAGAAAACAGACAAAATAACTTTAGAAAGATGAACTAACAAAAAAATTATACTTCAATCAGTAGTCAGATACCATCCGTTCTTCCTCATAGATGGATTGCATTTTTTATAAGTCCTTCTGATAGCATCCTGCTCATCATTTCTTTCTCAGTTACTGTTGCTAACTGTATTACCCTCCATCCTATTCCCTCCCCTTGACATTTACTCTATTTTCTATCTTCTTTCACCCTATCCCTCCTCAAAAGTGTTTTGCTTCTTTTTGCCCCTTCTCCCAATCTGCCCTCCCTCCCTTCGCCTCTCCCCGACCCCCCTTATCCCTGTCCCCTCCCACTTTCCTGCAGGGTATATTACTATACCCACTTGAGTGTGTATGTATGTTATTCCCTCTTTGAGCCAATTCTAATGAGAGTAAGGCTCACTCACTCCCCCGCTCCTTCCCCATTTTCCCTTCCACTCCATAAGCTTTTTCTTGTTTCTTTTATGTGAGCTACTTTACCCTATTCCACCTCCACCTTTCCCTTTCTTCTAGTGCATTCCTCTCACCCTTCAATTTTATTTTAAAGATGTCATCATGGGAGCAGCCAGGTGGAGCAGTGGATAAAGCACCTGCCCTGGATTCAGAAAGACCTGAGTTCATATCCAACCTCTGACACTTGACACTTACTAGCTGTGTGACCCTGGGGAAGTCACTTAACCCTCATTGCCTCACGCCCCCCCCCACCCCATTTCATATTCAATCAATCAATTTTTTTAAAAAGACATTGCTGAGTACCTGCTATGTACAGAGCAATTTTTTTAAAAGAAACTTTTAAAAATATTGCCCATCATATTTGTTTAAAGTGAAGATATCAGTATTCTAAGCCTCTGGCATGGGTAGGCCTCATGTAATCAGTCAAAAAGCATTTTTTAAACATTTACTGTATGCCAGTCACTGTGCTAAGTACTATGAATACAAAGGAAGCCAAAACAAGTCCTGTCCTTAGGGAACCTACATTCCAAAAGGGGAGACAATAAATGAAATAGAAATAAATGGGTATATCCCAGATATATACAGAGTAGGTGGGAGGTAACCTGAGAGAGGGAAAGCTTCCTGCAGAAGGTGGACATACTTTTTAAGTCATGCTATCTCTAGCCATTTATTTAAAAAAAAATTCTAACTAACACCTAGGACTAGTTTTTATTAGGGCAGTAGTTCTTGGGTACATGTTCAGATATCTGCTGATTTAATTAGTACAGATTTGTTCTGTTACTCCTTGATTTTGTTCTGGCTCCTTCAGCTTCAAATGGTTGTTGCTTAGTCAAGGTTGACTACCTAAAGAAAGGAGCAAAAAAAATCATAGGATCTCATAGATCTGAAGATAGAAGAGACATCAGAGACCAGTTAGCCCATCCCCCTCATTTTAGAGATGAGAACTCTGAGGCCCAGGGAAGTAACAGATAGCATCCAGGAAATGTATCAGGAAAAGCAAGTGGTTTGGTCATATAAGGAAGAAGATAACCAAACACAGCATTGACATACAAATATTAAAAGATCTAAGGAAATTTATCCTCAATTCTCTTTTGAACTCCAGCTACCTATTAGAAATTTCTACCTGGAAGTTCTGTTCTACACATATCAAAATTAAAAGGTCCGAAATAAAACTCATTATCTTTCCCCCAAACCTTTCTACATTCCTCTAACTTCCCTGTTTCTGTCAGGGGTATAGAAAGTGTCTTTCCAGTCAACCCAGGTGCACAATCTAGAAATCATCTTCTGTCTGTGATAGCAGCTTTGTCCTACACAGATACCTCATAAATGGGGGCCTCCAGGACAAGGAGGTAGGTAGAAAGGTTTAGGGAATATGTCCGAAGAACATAAAATGTCTTTCAGAAAATTGTTTTTCTCCCTTTTCTAAAATGTTCCGTTACAGCTCTTTTAGGAACCAAGTTCTGAAGAACTCTATAACAGAAGGCAAGATATAGAAAGCCTGGAAAAAGTTGCTAAGGAGCAGCTGTACATATTTAAATTAGGGTATTACTAACACTGGGAGCAGGGGAGTAGACTAAAAAAATTGGGAAAGATTTGCCAGCATTTCTTTAATCTTTTTTTATCATTATTTATGAAGGAATGACTGCATTTGGACTGTAATGCATTGGCACCTGCTAATCTGCATGAGGAAATAGAAGTAGCACTCAAAAAAATGAAGGCAGAAAGAGAATCTGTTTCAGACTTAAGTACCTTCAGAACAAATCTGGTCTGGAGACAGCCAAGAAACTAAAACCTATATGTCCATCGTCCAGTCTGTGTAAAAAAGAAATTTATCTGTACACAAATTAAGGGCATGCTCGATGGGAATATTAATAGGGAACAGGTAGGCTTTCACAGGCTTAGTTACACAGTAGTCCACATTGTTGCCATCATATGATTGTCTGAAAAAAATACAAAGAATACAAGATCCCACTGTGCCTGTTGTTTGATTTTAAAATAGCATTTGATTCAGAAAGCAAAAAGTGCTCTTAAAATCTCCTAGAACAAGGTGTCCCCCCCATCCATTCATTAAAATTACTCAAGCAGGGGCAGCTAGGTGGCTCAGTGGATAAAGCACCGACCCTAGATTTAGGAGGACCTGAGTTCAAATCCGGCCTCAGACACTTGACACTTACTAGCTGTGTGACCCTGGGCATCACTTTACCCTCATTGCCCAACCCCCGCCCCCCCCCCAAAAATTACTCAAGCTTTCTTAAAAATTAGAACAAAGATAACCTTAAAGCACTATATAAATGCTAGATATTATTATTATTATTATTATTATTATTGTTATTATGCCTTACTGAGTCTAACTGAAAATTTATACTGACAAATTATATTTTAGTGCTTATGTTCTAAACCCTTTGTGTATAAGCCCCCATTATAGGCAGTGATTTTTTGTAGTGAGCAGGATATGTCTGATACAAAGACCTGACCCCCTTGTAAATCCTCCAAAGGGTAATTGTAATTGAATTGATTTTTAAGAAAGTGTCCATGACAACCTGTAGTCTTCTCTTTATTTTTAGTGTACAGATAGTAACACAAATAATTTATAGAAATTATTACTAAAGTAATAGTGTACTTAAATTAGAGCTTTCTTAATTTTAATATATATACTTAATTAACACTTATTTTGTTGTTTTGTTTTTTAAAAAAATAAGTCCTGATAAGATGAGCAATTGGATCCAATTGATTGGATGTCAGAATGTCACTGGCACCAAATGCACCTCTACTTTAACCAGTATAACTATATTTGAAAAAATCAGAGTGCGTATAAGGACTGAAAAAGGACACGAAACATCACCATGGTATAATGTTTCCTCATTTGTACCATATCAAATAGGTAAGGAGCCAGTTCCAAGTTAAATTGTGTATAGTTCTTTATTAAAAGTATTGTCATGCTATTGATATGTACATGAAATTCAATTGGTCATTGGTCTGTTTCTAAAACTAGGTAGTAGCACAGCAATTCCTAATTGAAAATGCTTTTATAAAACACTTCTGCTATAAAATTTATAACATTCTGTTAGGGCATAAAGTAGAACATACCTTCAAAAAATGTCTGAGGGCTTATCAACACTAATCTATTGTCTCATAAACTATATGGAGAGTAATCGCATCTCAAGGAAACTTCTTTGGGTGACCTCAACTACTATCAAGATGTCTTAAATTAAATGTCATGATATATTTTTTAAAGGTCATTTTCTTGAAGAAAGCTTATTCTTAGAAAACAACTAGCTTACCCATAATTATTTATATCCTTCTTTCTTTCTATTTGTTCATTGTAGCTATGACACATGAATGTTTCTTAAGACAGAATATTGAGCAAGACTTTCATAGAATCTGGATGTCCACTCTTTACCCCCAGATTACCTACCCTAATGTTTTTGTTTGTTTGTTTGTTTTTGGTTTTCTTGAGGGGCATTGGGGGTTAAGTGACTTGCCCAGGGTCACACAGCTGGTAAGTGTCAAGTGTCTGAAGCTGGATTTGAACTCAGGTACTCCTGAATCCAGGGCCGGTGCTTTATCCACTGTGCTACCTAGCCGCCCCTACCCTAATGTTAAATGCAAATTTTTTCCGATTTATCCATTACTAAAAGTGAGGTTCTGACATTGATTCTCCAGTCCAGGGATTCTAGAGGTGCCATGTTCAATGTGCAAAGATGACTACATGAACTTTTCACCTGTAGTTGTTGGTATTTTTACTTCTAAGGATCCCTCTTTTGTTGCTTCAGTTAGAAAGTAGTTTATTCCTGGAGCTGAATTCTAAATCACTTTTAATGTGCCCAAAGTATGTCTGGAAACTTAGTCTAAGCCCTTCATACTCTCTACTGTTGAGGTTCCTGAGCCAGATGGTACTTCCCAAAAATATAGCAGTGTAAATGCCCAAACAACTTTAAAATATTGTTCTTACCCTAGGTCCCATTTCCTAACCTTTTTCATTAATTATTGACATTGATGATAAAATTATTGATTTGATTTATATGTAATTATGTATATGTGTATACATAAAAAACAATTTTTGTTTTTACCTTTCCAGCACAAATTGGTCCTCCAGAAGTACAGTTAGAAGCTGAAGATAGAGCAATAAAAATAATCATTTCTCCTCCAGGAACAATAAACAGCAGCATGTGGGTTACTGATAGTTTTACCTACAATTTAGTTATTTGGAAAAACTCTTCAAGTGTAGAAGTAAGTAATAATTGGGTTTCTAAAAATTTGATTTGGGGATACAATTGATTTTTAGAAGAATGAGAAATAGAAGAACATGTGAAAAATTAGATTCCCAAATTGAATTTTACTTTAAAAAGAATACATTTCTTTCATTGCAGAAAATCAATCTGACTGTTTATCACAGAGATACAATTTATGATCTTTCACCAGAAACTACTTATTGTTTAAAAGTTCAAGCAAGATTACGTAAGCAGAAAAAAATTGGTTCCTACAGTCCAGTATTATGTATAAATACTACAGGTAAGAAAGATATATTAGTTTAAATCAGCTAGGAGATGTGCATGTATTTTTAGAAAAAAACAAGATCACTAGGTTGTAAGAGTATTTACATAATTTTAAAGGTATGTATTTGGGATTTGTCTGAAGTTAATTCACTGCTTCTTGTCAAGAAAAGGGTGGGGTTTTTTTAGAAGACAAAGATTTTTCCCTTAAAGAAATAATCTTATAAAAATAGATTGCTTTTTATCATTTCCTCATCCGTTGAAAGAAGATAGTTTGCTTTTAGAAAGCCTTCTATAAAATGCCATCTTAAAAGTGTTTTAATATTGTTGGGTTATGACATTTGATAATTATGTTTGAGCAGTATATCTTACTAGAACTAGAGTTGTTAGCAGTATGTATCATTTTGCTAGAGCAAAAATTTAACTTTTTAAAATATTATTTTGCTTTCTAGCTGAACATATACCACCTCGTCCAAAAAATGTAGAAGTTGATGCAGCATATAATAAATATGTTCTTAAATGGGATTATCCATATGAAAACATGAACTTTCAAGTTCAGTATCTCCTGTAAGTTCACTTTCCTTGTCTCTGTATGTTATGTTCTTCTTGCTTAATGCTTTATTTTCTAACCAAAGACTCCCTATCTACAATCTGGTTAATTCACTTGTTTTTACTCCCACTTGGTTTAACATCATCCACTAAACTGTGTCTTTTTTCTTTCAAAATTTTAAGTCTCAATTCTTCCATGAAATATTTTTAAACTGGTTATAATTATTCATGCCGTTATTTGACGCCATTACCCTTCCAATTTTCCTAAGTACTTTATGTGGTCTTGGGTGGGAGGTTGAGGAAAGGTAGCAAGGAGAAAACAGTCTCTTCCTCTGACGACTGGCTAGCCAACATGAGAAGCAACCAAGTACCAGTTGAAGGGAACCAAGCTCAAATCAAAAGTCAAGTGAAATATGTGACACTGGGGAAAGAATAGAACAAAGAGAGAAGAGAAACTTATCTATTACGGGGAAAAGGAAGAAGAAAGAGAATGAAATGAGTCAAGGAAAAGAAGTGTTAGTAAAGATCTAGAATGGTGAATTAAAAGAAAGGAAGTAAGGAAAAGAGGAATCAGGAGTGGGAGAGAAACCATTACTCCCAAGATCTATTTATCATTCTTCCAAATTAGATGGTCTAAAAATGGATCTACTGGGGGCAGCTAAGTGGCGCAGTGGATAAAGCATTGGCCCTGAGTTCAAATCCGGCCTCAGAAATGACGCTAGCTGTGTGACCCTGGGCAAGTCACTTAATCCTCATTGCCTCACCCAAAAAACAAAAAATGGATCTACTGAAAGGAAATATAACTTTTCACTAGTATTAAAGTATAATCACACACACTAATTAGAAAGTTGGTGCTGATGGTTGTTTTGGCATGTCCTTTAAGTTTTACCCTTAGTATACTTAACAGAGCCATTGAAGAAAGAGATGTTTCAGAGTGTTTGGCTATTCATTGATTGGTAGACAAAACATACACGAAATAGTTTATTAATGATGACAATATATAATTTCAACTTCAAGGCAAGTGATACAGGTAAGTGCAATAGAAGTTGAATAGGGAGATCTTTGTATGCTGAGGTGGCCAGAAAAATGCTTTGTAGAGGAAGTGGAATTTGAAGTTTGGGGCACTTGCAGTGAGCTTGGAGACAAGACAAAGAGGAGGCCAGATTGGCTGGATAGAATTATTCATATTGAGAAGTAATGAGAAGAGAGGCTTTGATGGGTAGAATGGCTGCAGATTGTGCAAAAACTTGAATGCTTTATGGAGAAATTTGCATTTATTCTTTTAAAATCAAGAGGTTTTTTAACAGGGCAGTGACATAATAAAATTTATATTTTAGGAAGAGTAATGTGTCAGCAGTATATACGATGAATTTGTTTGGGAGAAACAAAGCAAAGATCATTTAGGAAGCTAGCATGAAGTAAGGTGAGTCTAGGTTAGGTAATGGGATGGTATTGTCATTCATAAGAGACAAATGACACATTTCAAAGGAAGCGACTACAGGATTCCATAAACATTTATATAGAGAGGATCAGGGAAAAGGAAAAGTCACACATTATTAATTTCTTGAACCTGGATCAATGAATAATAACTTTATAGACTGAGATAGGGAGTTGTCTTGGGGAGAAAGATGAATGAATGAGAAAGTATTTATTAAGCATGGCTGGATGTCTGGAGCTATCTAAACATAGGGCTCTCCCTGAACAAGACAGTGTTGTTCCCACCAGCAGTTCAAAAGCTGAGTGGCTTAGCTCCAACAAGGTATAGTGTCTGGAGGTTTGGTTCAGAGGGTATAATAGAAGTAGGAAGGCATAACTGGAAAAGAGGTGTGGAAAAGTGTGATTTGAGGCAGGTTACTCTGCCCAGTCAGGAAAGCCCAGCTCCAGGGCAAAAAGATTTTAAAATGAGTAGCTCATCTTTTTCAGGCCATAATCTGGAGGTCTTTGGAGGATTTTGTAGCAGAAGTAGAGTAGCACTTCAGGAAGATGATCTGGGACAAGCATAAATGAGGACCTAAGGCCATCTGAGAAATAAGAGCCAAGATCAAGTTGAGTTTGAGGGGATCAGGAAATATGGAAGAGACACGGGATTAGGTACTGTATGATTGGTTGAGGGAAGTTGAACGTATGGATTTGAATCCTCAGCATAGCACACATGATTGAAACTGTCAGATAGGATCAGGTCACCAAGAAAAAGAATTTAGAAAGAATGGAACAGGGGAATAAATATGAACCTTGAGCATGTGATTAATGAGGAAGGAAGAAGGAGAGGCAGTATAGGAGAAGTTAAAGGAGCAGTCAGAGAGATCTGTTCAAGGTAAGAGGTAGAAACAGCAACAGTGAGTGAAAATTATTGATTTCAGCCCAATAAAAGGGAAAATACCCAGAACCATCTAAAATTAGAATAGCTGGGCAATCAATGAGCAATGAGCCTTTATTAAGCACTTAACATGTGTCAGTCACTGGCAAAAAGATAAAAAAAGAAAGCCAAAACAATGCCCGCCCTCAAGAAGCTTACATTCTGATAAGGGAGAAAACCTGTTAACAAATCAGTCTATATGATAGATACAAAGTAGATTAAAAAGTAACCATAGATGGTAACACTACCTGCAAGAAAGGCCAGGAAAGTCTTGGAAAAAGTGGTGTTGAGCTGGGTTTTGAAGGAAGAGGGGAATTCTAAGAAACAGAGGTGAAGAGTATTGAAATGGAGAGTATTCTAAGCATGGGGGACAGCCAGGGCAGGGCAAAGTCATGGAGATGGGAGATGGAGCATTGTGTGTGAGGAACAGCAAGCAAGCCAATACGGCTGGACCATAAAGTTCATGGAGGGGAATAAAACAAAAGAACACTAGGAAGAAGAGAGACAGATGGGATGAGCTTCAAAGGCCAAAGGAATTTATGTTTGGCCCTAGAGGTAGTACAGAGCCACTAGCGTTTATTGAGTTGAGGAGTGATGTGGCCAAATCTGTACTTTAGGAAAATCACTTTAGGAGCAGAGGAGGATATATTGGAGTAGACAGAGACGAGTCTGGGACATCAGTCAGGGAGCTCTCGCAGTAATATAGGTGAAAGCTAATGACGGCCTGAAACAGAGTGCGGTCTGTATGAGTTAAAAGAAGGGGCTATATAGCAGAGATGTTATGGAGATAAAAATTACAAAATCTGGCAACTAATCAACTCTGTGGGGTGAGTGAGTGTGATAAGACAAGTACAACAATGAAGTTGCAAGTCTGGGAGGGTGCAAATGCCCTTGACAATAATAAGGAGGTTGTGAAGAGGGATAGATTGGGGGGGAATGATAAGAAGTTCTCTTAGGCTATGTCGACTTTGAGGTGCCTTTGGGACGTCTAGTTCAAAATGTTTAGTGGGTAGGACAGGTCCTCGGGAGAGAGACTAGGGCTGAAAATAGAGGACCTCCCAAAGGTTATAGAGCATTTTTAAGCTCTAATAAATTTAGAAGTATAAATGCTTCAAACTTAGAAAAATATCATTCAAAAGTTTCATTTGTAAATGTCTTTTACGTTTATGAAGTTACGTGAATTCTGAATAATAAAATTTTAATTTTAACAAGACAAGGCACCCTGGTATATATGTGTGATAGTATTTAGATGACACTTTCTCAAAACAGTATAAGGCATTAGTTCAAAAAGGCAGATCCTCTTGTGTAGGCCACCCCAGTCATCTGAGCTATCTCGATTAGTTTTTTTTCTTATGGGGAGTCATGACAGAACTCTCATATGCATCAAAATTTCACTCTTTGTACAAATTAAAACAACTCTGAGGTACCACCTGACACCTATCAGATTGGCTAAAATGACAAAAAAGGAAAATAATAAATGTTGGAGAAGCTGTGGGAAAATTGGAACACTAATGCATTGTTGGTGGAGCTGTGAACTGATCCAGCCATTCTGGAGAGCAATTTGGAATTATGCCCAAAGGGCGATAAAGCTATCCATACCCTTTGACCCAGAAATACCACTTTTGGGTCTTTCCCAAAGAAATCATGGAGAGGGGAGAGGGACCCACATGTACAAAAATATTTATAGCTGCTCTTTATATGGTGGCAAGGAATTGGAAGTTGAGGGGATGCCCATCAATTGGGGAATGGCTGGACAAGTTGTGGTATATGAATACAATGGAATACTATTGTGCTGTAAGAAATGATGAGCAGGAAGAGTTCAGAGAAACCTGGAGGGTCTTGCGTGGGCTGATGATGAGTGAGATGAGCAGAACCAGAAGAACATTGTACACAGTATCATCAACATTGAGTGTTGATCTACTGTGAGGAACTATATTCTTTTCACCAATGCAATGGTACAGAAGAGTTCCAGGGAACTCATGATAGAAGAGGATCTCCAAATCCAGGAAAAAAAAAAAATATGGAGTATAGATGCTGAATGAACCATGCTGTTTCTTTTGTTTTTGGTGCCTTTGTTTTTTCTATTTTGAGGTTTTTCATCATTGCTCTGATTTTTCGCTTATAACATGACTAATGCAGAAATAGGATTAATGTTATTATGTGTGTATATATATTATATATATATATATATATAAAACCTATATCAGATTACCTGCTGTCTAGGGGAGGGGGAGGGAGGGGAGGGAGGGAGAAAAATCTGAAATTGGAAAGCTTGTATAAACAAAAGTTGAGAACTATCTTTACATGTAACAGAAAAAATAAATAAATAAATAAATAAATAACAAAACAAAACAAAAATTTCACTCTTTGGGTGATCTTAAAGCTAGGATTATAAATATAATTCTTTCAGTCTCTAAAGAGCAGCTGATAAAAATATTTACAAAGTTCCAATATCAACTAGAGCTTTGTATAGTGTATGATGGTGATTGTATTGAATTTTAATAAGAAATGTCAATATTTTACCATTTTTAATAATTAACCCTTAAATTTTTTTTAAAAGCTTGTAGCATTTATACTTCTGAAATTATTAAAGCTTAAAAGTGCACTAAGGGGGGGCAGCTAGGTGGCGCAGTGGATAAAGCACTGGCCCTGGATTCAGGAGGACCTGAGTTCAAATCCAGCCTCAGACACTTGACACTTACTAGCTGTGTGACCCTGGGCAAGTCACTTAACCCTCATTGCCCCACCAAAAAAAAAGGGCACTAAGGGGCAGCTAGGTGGCGCAGTGGATAAGACACTGGCCCTGGATTCAGGAGGACCTAAGTTCAAATCCAGTCTTAGACACTTGACACTTACTAGCTGTGTGACCCTGGGCAAGTCACTTAACCTTCTTTGCCCCGCCTCCGCAAAAAAGTGTACTAAGACTCTTTGGAACACTTTGTACAGCTCTGGGAATTATTTGCATAGAGATCATAATTGAATCCATGGGAGCCAATGAGATCACCATTTAAGCGAATAGAGAAACGAAGAAAAAGGCACAGGAAAGAGCCTTATGGTCTGCTCTTCGTTAGATGTTTAGGAAAGATGACAAAGGAATGGTCAGACAGGTAAAAGGAGAATTCCAAGGAGGAAGATTATCCAGGTCGTAAACAGTATAAAATGCTAGAGAGATATAAAGAATGAGTTCTCTATCACTAACAGTCTTCAAGCCACATAGTCGTCCCTGACTAGCATGTTATAAAAGGATTCTTGCTTAGATATAGCTTGAACTAGATGACTTCTGTAGTCCCTTTTAACTTTGAGAGCCTATAACAGCAATCTCTTAGTGGTACCACTGATCACCTATTTTCTCCATGTTGGAAATTTTGATGTGTTCTCTTGTATCTTACATCATTTACCAAGTCTTATCAATTCTAGTTCTATATCTTTTGAATCCATCACTACTTCTCCGTTTCTGCTTCTACCATCCTAGCACAGGCCATCTTTTATCACCTGGTGGGATTATCGCAAAAGGCTCCTCGCAGGTCTTCTACCTCCATTTTCTCTCCCCTTCAAGTAGCCCTTCACATTATATCCAGACATCTTCCTTATTGACCAGGTCGCATCATTCCTCTGCTCAAGGCCTTTCAAGTTGCTCCTTACTGACTACATAAAGTTTGTATTCTTTTCCCTGGGAGCAAAACCATTTCCAAACTGGCAATCTACTCTTCAAGATCCATTTCATATTATTCCCCTCCATATACTTTTTTTTTCTTTCTTTTTTTGCAGGGCAATGAGGGTTAAGTGACTTGCCCAGGGTCACACAGCTATTAAGTGTCACGTGTCTGAGGCTGGATTTGAACTCAGGTCCTCCTGAATCCAGGGCCAGTGCTCTATCCACTGAGCCACCTAGCTGCCCCCTCCATATACTTTTTATTTCAGCCAAACCAAACCACTCATTATCTCCTTACCCCATGTTCCTTTTCTTATATTGCTCCATGTACCTAAAATGCTTCATTCTTCTCTTGAATACCTAATCATCCTGTAAAAGCCAATGTAAATGTCACTGCTACCAGGAAGCCTCCTAAAATCATTCTCAGATCTCACATAGCACTGTGTGTTTCTTTCTTTCTTTCTTTTTTTTTTTTTTTAGTGAGGCAATTGGGGTTAAGTGACTTGCCCAGGGTCACACAGCTAGTAAGTGTTAAGTGTCTGAGGCCGGATTTGAACTCAGGTACTCCTGACTCCAGGGCCGGTGCTCTATCCACTGTGCCACCTAGCTGCCCCACACTGTGTGTTTCTAATGAACTTAAATTTCATTTAACAGTAATAGTTATTTATGATTATTGTCCCTTCCCCTAATAAACTACAAACTTCCTAAGGGCAAGGACCATGTCTTCTGCAAATTTTGCGTTTCCTAGTGCCTAAAATGATGGTCTGTATACAGTAGGCACATAATAACTTTTTTTTTTTTTAGTTTGGAGAGGAGAATTTTTCAAGGAGTAGATAGTAAACACTTCAGACATTTTGAGAAACTGAAAATAAGCCAGGAATATTTTGTCAGGGGCATTTAAAAATCTGATTTATGGACCCATGATTTGTTTATACTATTAAATGATAAAAATGAGTGATATGAGTAAAATTATTTCTAAACTTTATAAAGGTCTAATGTGTTTAATTCTAATACTGTTGATTTTTTTTAAGTAAATTACACTTTGTTTTATAGTGGCTATTATAAAAGAAGTCCAGCTGACTACTCCAATAAATGGAAAACTATATCTGATTGTAAAAATATCATAAGTCGACAATGTGACTTATCAAAAGAAATCAAAGAAGGAATTTTTTATCTGCGTGTACGAGCTTCAAATGGAACTATCACATCTTTTTGGTCTGAGAGAAAACTTGATACTAACATTAAAAGTAAGCAGATTAATGTTATAATTCTTTTATTAATGTGAGTACTTTTAATTTTTATTTTTCTAATAAGATTTTTTTTCTCTCCATAAAATATATCTAGCCAGAATAGATCCTCCAAGCATAGAAGTAAAATCCAGTGAGGATTCATTATCTGTCTACATTAGGGAGAATTCCGGAAAATCTGAAAAAATTCCAATGAGCCAGGATTATCCATTAATTTATGAAGTTACTTACTGGGAAAATGCTTCAAATATTGAGGTAAAAACATGAATACTATTTCTCAATTTAAGAGTTCATGAGGTTCATCTTTTTTTTTTTTTTTAGTGAGGCAATTGGGGTTAAGTGACTTGCTCACGGTCACACAGCTAGTAAGTGTTAAGTGTCTGAGGCTGCATTTGAACTCAGGTCCTCCTGACTCCAGGGCCGGTGCTCTATCCACTGCGCCACCTAGCTGTCCCCATGAGGTTCATCTTAACTAGATTAACTATGTGTTAGAGATATCAACCAATGCCTACTATATCCCCTATTGGTCCTAGGAATGCAGATATAAAGAAAAAAACCATCTCTAATCTCAAGGAGTTTGCATTCTAACAATTTGAAGTTGTAAATTTGGAGTAATGCTTGAACTTTAAGGCTTTACAATTAACTCAATCACAGGTAGAGGAAATGGTACCATTGACGGTATAGGACATCAGTTAATCTGTTTCCCCAGATTGCTTTTCCTCTCTGAAATAAGAATCAGAAAAGCAGTCTCTGAAGATGCTGATAGTTAGGAATAGTGAATTCAGTTTTTTTACCTCCTGTTGCAAGTCTGAGCAAATTGAAGTGATATAGTCACTTGATCCTCAGAATCCACCGTCATTATTGCTCAGTAGCAGACATCTTTCACTTGAGAATTAGTCAGCTTTCAATTGACCATGTTTGAGAAAAGAAACAGTAGCATGGATTAATCCAATATAGTAAAAGATAATCATTTCACAGCTAGATATAACTTAGTTTACAGAATTTTTCTTTTTTGGCAGGAACAAATTTAACTTCTCACCTTCTGTGCAAACTATGCAATTTGCATTCTTTGAAACCTTATCACCTAATGCAATGGCAGCACACACACACCAGAATAATAATAATAAAGCACTTTATATATTTGATCTTCACAACAACCTGTGAGATAGGCTGCATAAATATATTCACCCCCAGTTTACAGATGAGAAAACTGAAGCCTCAAGAGAGGTTACATGATTTGTTCAAAGCCATTGAACTCATTAGTAATACTGATGGAGTCTTCTGACTCCAAACTGAATGCTAAGTAGAGGTCAGTTTCGAATTAAATACTTGGTACTCATTATCCACAAAATGGATATTTCACATTG
This sequence comes from Dromiciops gliroides, assembly GCF_019393635.1. Taxonomy (NCBI): domain Eukaryota; kingdom Metazoa; phylum Chordata; class Mammalia; order Microbiotheria; family Microbiotheriidae; genus Dromiciops; species Dromiciops gliroides. The sequence continues at coordinate 270,249,148 of NC_057863.1, read as the reverse complement.
ACGTAATTGAGAGTTGACTCCTATATTAAAATGTTTGTGTAAACTTTTCCCTTTTTTTTTCTTTACAGAACAAAATGATAGTAAAAGAGAAATTATGTAAAGTTTCTGATTTGCAGCCCCTGGTTCTGTATTGTTTCAAAGTCAAAGCACTTCTTGAGAGTGACAAGAACAACAAAAGCAGTGAATTTAGTAATGTTGTATGTAGTAAAATAACACCAGGTCAGTGGAGATTTTTTTATGTGTATCTGTATTATAAATGAACTTGATAAAAATTATTTTATTCAAATATACAAAGGCATTACAGTCTCCTGGAACTAAAACAATTTTAGATTATTGATAATTGCTATTAAAATGTTCCCTTTTCTCCTCCCTTCAACTATATACCACTAGATGAATTAATGTTAAGCTTAAGTCTTTTAAGTAGTTTTTCAGGATACACTTATGAAATTGCTTAAAGACAGTGTTTCGTTATTTTTTTTTTGTCATTTAATAAGTATGTAAGAAGTCTTTCAAATGCTTCATGAAAGTTAGCTTGGGTTTTGAACTCCATATTATTTCTTTTTCCTTTTTCTTTTTTTAAGTCAATTGTTTTCCATTTTAAATTCTCTCCCTCCCACTTCCCCCTTTCCCACCCATTGAAAAAGCAAGAAAAATAAAACTGGGCCCAAATATATATATATATATATATATATATATATATATATATATATATATATATATATATATATATATATATATATATATATACACACACACACATATATATACATACATATATATACACATACATACACATACATATATATACATATATATACATATATACATATATATATATAGTGTGTGTGTGTGTTTAAGGAAAACAAATCCCCTCCTTAGACATATCAAAAAAAAAATAGCTTCAGTCTGTGCTCTGAGTTGAGTTCCTCTCTAACTGGCAGTGGATAGTATATTTCATCATGAGTCTGGGAACTGTGGTTGGCTCCATTGTGTTAATCAATGAATTCTATATTATTTCAACCAATGTCCCCATATTTTTGTTTCCCCCCATAAATCCTTAGTATCTGACTTACCATATGCTCTTTCAAATCTCTTGCATATTGCTGCTGCTGCTGCTGCTTCTTCTTCATGAGGCAATTGGGGTTAAGTGACTTGCCCAGGGTCACACAGCTAGTAAGTGTTAAGTGTCTGAGGTCGGATTTGAACTCAGGTCCTCCTGACTCCAGGGCTGGTTCTCTGTCCACTGCGTCACCTAGCTGCCCTGCATATTGCTTCTTAATGTAATTAAGATATTTTAGTTTGTCACTTTATTATTTTGTTGGTTCTTTTTAGCATATAAGATGTCTTTGTCTCATTGTGTCGCCTCAAGTGGTAATTATAGGTGCTATTTAAAGAATTGTTTACTTAATTCTATTATCTCTATTAGATATGTTAGAGACCAGTGTACTTTTTTGACTGAGAATATAATAAAAGCACATAATAAGATCTTTCTAAGAAATTATATTAATTTTTAGGATGTGAATTTATGGACTATGTGCTTATAGAAAACTAATCTGGGGGCAGCTAGGTGGTGCAGTGGATAGAGCACCAGCCCTGGAGTCAGGAGGACCTGAGTTCAAATCCAGCCTCAGATATTTGACACTTACTAGCTGTGTGACCCTGGGCAAGTCACTTAACCCCAATTGCCTCGCCAAAAAAAAATAAATAATTTAAATGACATAGTGGTGTTTAACAGTAATAATAGCGGGGCAGCTAGGTGGCACAGTAGATGAAGCACCAGCCCTGGATTCAGGAGGACCTGAGTTCAAATCTGGCCTCAGACACTTGACACTTACTAGCTGTGTGACCCTGAACAAGTCACTTAACCCTCATTGCCCCACCCCCAAAAAACAAAACAAAACAATAATAATAGCTTAGGAGACATTAAGTTTGTTAAACAACATAGCTATTTTTTCATAAGGTCTTCTATAGTATTTTTTAAAAAAACAAGCTTCTAAATGTTTTCTATACAGAATAAATCATTCAAGCAGAATTTGAATGGAATCAACCAAAACTTTCCTCTACAAATCACCTAGTGGTCTTCCCACCTCTGCTTAATAACCTTCCATGAGGAGTTATCAATTACTTCCTAAGTTAGAACTTTCCCCCTTGGATAGTGCTCATTTTTAGGAACTTTTATCCTTACTTCAATCCTAGAGCTGTCTCTCTGCAATTTTCACTCATTGCTTCTAGTTCTACACTCAGGAGCCAAAAACAATCCCTAATCCCTCTTCTGCGTGACAACTCTTCAAATATTTGAAAATAGCTATCATGCCCTAATCACCCACCCTCAGACAGTTTTTCTCTTCTCCAAGTCTCCAGTAACTAATCCTTAGGGTATGGTCATTAGTCAACAAGTTTCTATCCTGAAATATGGTACATGGAACTAAATACACTGCTATAGATGTGCTCTGACTCAGACAGATTTGAAATCTTTCTGCAGTCCAAGAGGCTCTTAACACAACTTCAGATGGCATTAAATTTTTTTGGCCATCTTGTCATAACATTGACTTAAATTGAGCTTGCAAATCACTAAAACCCATGATCTTTTTCTTAAGAATTATTATCAGGGGGCAGCTAGGTAGCACAGTGGATAGAATACTGGCCCTAGATTCAGGAGGACCCGAGTTCAAATCTGGCCTCAGATACTTGATACTTACTAGCTGTGTGACCTTGGTCAAGTCACTTAATCCCCATTGCCTCCCACAAAAAAATTTTTTTTTAATTTTTAAAAAAGATTTATTATCAGCCAGTCCTCATCCTAACTTAAGATTTTTTATTTTTACATTTATCTCTGCTAAATTGCTAGTATAGTCTATGTTAAGAAAGGCATACTGTCCAGCACTTAAGAGGTGATAGTCCCAAGCAGACCACATCTGAAGTATTCTTTACTTGGTGCTGTATTTTAGGAGGGACCTTGATAAGCTAGGAAGCACACAGAAGAGTGGATTCAGGATGGTGAGGGGGCTAAAGACAATACTGTATAACGATTGGTGGAAGGAACTGAGGGACTTTGGCCTGGAGAAGAAAGGATTTTCAAAGAAGGGGATGATATCCATTGTCAAGTATTTGAAGGGCTTGTCACATGGAAGAAGGTGTAATGATTGGAATGACGCCACCTGCTGGAGACTTACTGTAGAAGAGTTCCGCCCATGAAACGAAGGTCTTTGAGGGCAAGACCAGGAGTCTTTTCTTTGGCGTCAGGAAGTGACGCAGGCTAGTGGGAGGAGGAAGGCAGAGACTGGCGCTCAGTCTCGGGCTCTTTCCTGAGGACTCTGGTGGAGAGCGGAGCTAGAAATGTGCTCTCCCTTTAATAGATAGGAATCTAGGCCTTTCTCTCTCTTTACCAAATTCTTATTCTCCTTAATAAATGCTTAAAAGTCTAACTCTTGCTAAAGCTTATAATTTATTGGCGACCACTCATTAGATATTTTAGACAGTTTAGCTAGAATTTTAACCCTTAACAAAGGGTTTGACATGCTTTTCTTGACTTCATAGGGCAAAACTAGGACCAATGTCTGGAAGATATAAAGATGCTAAGTTATGCTTGGTGTAGGGCTATCTAGGCAGGCTTGGGATGCTTCAGTGGAGGTCTTTAAAGACTGACTGAGTCATCACTTATTTTTTTTTTTGCAGGCAATGGGGGTTAAGTGACTTGCCCAGGGTCACACAGCTAATAAGTGTCAAGTGTCTGAGGCCGGATTTGAACTCAGGTACTCCTGAATTCAGGGCCGGTGCTTTAACCAGAGTCATCGCTTATTAGGCATGTTATAGTGTGCATTCCTGTTCAGATTAAATAAATAGAAGGAGAAGAGGGTCCAAGACACTAACTCTGTGACCCTGGGCAAGTCACTTAACCCCAATTGCCTCGCCAAAAAAAAAAAACTAATTTAAATGGCATAGTGGTGTTTAACAGTAATAATAGTGGGGCAACTAGGTGGCACAGTAGATGAAGCACCAGCCCTAGATTCAGGAGGACATGAGTTCAAATCTGGCCTCAGAGACTTGACACTTACTAGCTGTGTGACCCTGAGCAAGTCACTTAACCCTCATTGCCCCATCCCCAAAAAACAAAACAAAACAATAATAATAGCTTAGGAGACATTAGGAGCCTTGACGGATACCCACAGTTAATGGACTTAACCTAGCTAAAAATTCATCAAATATATTTTAGAATTGGCTTGAGTTCTTAAGGGGGGCAGGTAGGGAAGGAGGAAGAGAATTTGGAACACAAAATGTTTTTTTTTAAATTAATAAAGTATTTTATTTTTTCCCATTACATGTAAAGATAGTTCTCAACTTTTGTCTATACAAGCTTTTCAATTTCAGATTTTTCTCCCTCCCCCCTTCCCTAGACAGCAGGTAATCTGACATAGGTTATATATATATACGTGTATATATATATATATTTTTTTTTTATATTTATATACACATAATAACATTAATCCTATTTCTGCATTAGTCATGTTATAAGAGAAGAATCAGAGCAATGATGAAAATCCTCAAAATAGAAAAAACATCAGCACCAAAAACAAAAGAAATAGTATGGTTCATTCAGCATCTATACTCCACAGTTCTTTTTTTTTTTTCTTGGATTTGGAGATCCTCTTCTATCATGAGTTCCCTGGAACTCTTCTGTACCATTGCATTGGTGAGAAGAATATAGTCCATCACAGTAGATCAACACTCAGTGTTGATGATACTGTGTACAATGTTCTTCTGGTTCTGCTCATCTCACCCATCATCAGCCCACGCAAGACCCTCCAGGTTTCTCTGAACTCTTCCTGCTCATCATTTCTTACAGCACAATAGTATTCCATTGTATTCATATACCACAACTTGTCCAGCCATTCCCCAGTTGATGGGCATCCCCTCAACTTCCAATTCCTTGCCACCACATAAAGAGCAGCTATAAATATTTTTGTACATGTGGGTCCCTTTCCCCTTTCCATGATTTCTTTGGGAAAAAGACCCAAAAGTGGTATTGCTGGGTCAAAGGGTATGGACAGCTTTATCACCCTTTGGGCATAATTCCAAATTGCTCTCCAGAATGATTGGATCAGTTCACAGCTCCACCAACAATGCATTAGGGAACACAAAGTTTTAAAAATCGGTGTTAACAATTTGTTTTTACATGTAAGGTGGGGAAAAATTCTAAATAAATAAACCTATATATCTTAGAAATGGGATTTTTATCAGACAACTTGCCACAAAGATTTATACCTACCTATTTGCCTGCCTCTCTTTTAATTGTAGCTAAATTTGGTCTTGTTTGTGCAAAAAACTTTTTAATTTTATTTCATCAAAATTGTCCATTTTTCCTTCTCTGATCCTCTTCTGTCTCTTGTTTGATAATGAACTCTTCCCTTATCTATCTCCATAGCTATGATGGATAATTTCTTCCTTGCTCCTCCAATTTATGATATTACCCTTGATGTCTAAGTCATGCACCCATTTGTAATTTATCTTGATTTTTAGTATGAGATGTTAGTTCATACCTAATTTCTGCCAGACTACTTTGGCTCCCCTGTTCCTCCTCTCTTCCCTTACCCAGTCACAAATTCTTATGCTTCTTAACTCCCTTCTTCTCTACTCCCCCAATCCCCCCATTCTCATGTTCACTGACTTATCAGCCCTACCCAGTGTGTCTTGGGAAAGGTTACTATTTATATCACACACAGAAAAGGGAATATGAAATGTCAAAACTTGCATTACAGAGTGGTTAGAACAGAAATTAATTTCTTACTTTTACCTACAGTTTCAGTCTGGTGAAAGGCTATTAGATAAGCCTCATTAAGGCATAATACAGTTTGGCAAATCTACTTTAGCAGTTTCATTTTTCACCTCTTCGCTGGACACTGTACAATCATACAGTCAACACTGATCTTCTTGTTGGAAACCTCTCTCCACGGAGTATTCAAATTATCTTTTTTTTTTTTTTTAGTGAGGCAATTGGGGTTAAGTGAGTTGCCCAGGGTCACACAGCCAGTAAGTGTTAAATGTCCGAGGCCAGATTTGAACTCAGGTACTCCTGACTCCAGGATTGGTGCTCTATCCACTATGCCACCTGGCTGCCCCATATTCAAATTATCTTAATGCCAGAATTTTTACTTCCATTAACCAATACTGCTTCAGGGATGGCACTCATTTTTTGGTAGAAGATTGTGATGCTACCTTTTCTCCAGACCTTTCAAAATTCACAAAGTCAAAGCTAAAGGAAGGCTTCCAAGGGCCATAGTACAAACCTAACTGGTTCCCTATTCCATGTGGGAAATAATAATTCCACTTGAATTATACTGGGTTAGAAAAAGTCTGTATCCAAGGGGGTTGCTGACTGGAAATCTCCCCATCTTCTATTAGGTATAAGTAGTACTCATGTTATCAATTATTATAATTGTTGAACAGCCAACCAGGAGATTCTCAGTAGACAAGTCATACAGGACTGGAAACCAACTCCCATAGATCACTGTGTTTAACCAGAATGCTACAAATATGTTTGTTTTTTGAGGGCAAAGGGAGGTACCTATTAAATTTGTTACAAGGGAAGGCTCACGGGGCAGCTAGGTGGTACAGTGGTTAAAGCACTGGCCTTCGATTCAGAAGAACTTGAGTTCAAATCCGGCCTCAGACACTTGATGCTTAGTAGCAGTGTGACCCTGGGCAAGTCATTTAACCCTCATTGCCCCACAAAAAAAACAAAAAAAAAAAACAAGGGAAGGCTTAGTGGGTGATAATGGTAGTATATTAGAAAGTGCCTGAGATGGAAGACAAAGAGCAGCAGTAAGATAGATGGATGGATGGATGGAAGTATGTGTGTGTTTGTGTGTATTTTACTCACTTTTTTCTCTTCCTAGAATGCCACTTATTAAATTTATTTTACTTCCATTTTTTTTTTTCAGGTAATCAACAAAAAAACTTGATCATAGTCGTTTGCTCTCTATTTCTCATGGGACTGATCCTCGTATCTTTTGGTTTAAAATATCTATTAAAATTGGTAAAACATATGTTCTATCCATCTTACAAACCTCCTTCAAATATAGCTGAGGTATGTGGCACTTTTTTCCTCTTCTTTTGGAGGGATACAGAATGTACAGAATTCTGGTCCCTGACGAAAAATTGTTAAAAATCTATAGAATAGAGGGGCAGCTAGGTGGCAGAGTGGATAGAGCACCGGCCTCGGATTCAGGAGGACCTGAGTTCAAATCCGGCCTCAGACACTTAACACTTACTAGCTGTGTGACCCTGGGCAAGTCACTTAACCCCAATTGCCCTGCCCCCAAAAAAACCCTAGAGAATGTTAGAATTCCATAGAATCTTTAAGATTTACTAAAGACAATCTCATGGGCTGGTCTGGGCATTTCCTCTAAGTTACAGTAAACATATAAACAATATAATCCATATGATCAAATAGAAATCACAGAGAATAGCAGGATTTGCTACCAAATGCCACACTCTGACAAACCAGAGTCTGTGTCACTTAGTTTTTGCAATTTTAAGTTTTTGAAGCATATTGTGAAAATGAAATAACAATAAATTGTCACACTTAGAGGTATGAGATAACTGATATAAGAGCTAGTACACATCTAGGCCTCCATAATAACTTGCGGTTAGAAACCTGTAGAAGGAAATGGTGACCGCTCGTGTCCTAAATTTTACATTATGGATATCACAAAGGGCCCTTTTTGTATACACTTATTTTATATCAATGCCCTGTGCCTTTAGATCCTTTCTCCCAATTAATTCTTGGTACCTTTTAGGGAAACACTACATTATTGCACATGGAGCATGGCTATGTTTTTTCTTGGTCCTCATCTTTTTGCCTTTCTTCAACATTTTATACTGTCAACCATCTCTTCCATCTGAACATTTTCTTCTCTGTTGGCTTCCTTGACACTATTCACTTTTGGTTCTTCCCCTACCTGTTAATTCCTTCTTGTTTTATTTCTCTAGTTTATCTTCCTACCCTTTAAACATGAGTGTTCCCCAGACCTTCTCTATATGTAATCTTTACTTTCATATCTCACCTGTTCCTAAGTATTCTCTCTCCAGAACTCATGTGCCACATTTCCAGGTGCCTATTATATATCTCGGTCTGAATTTCCCTCTACCACATCGAATCTAACATGTCCAAAACTGAAATCATATTCTTTCCACTTAAACCTGCTCTTCCTCTTAATTTCTTAATCTCTGTTGATAGTACCATGTCCATTTACCCAGATTCTTCTGTCTCCCTTCTCCTACATTTAATTAATTGCCCAGTACCAACATATTTTTCTCTACTCATGCTGTCACCAGCCTAGTTTAGGTTCTTATTATCTCTCACCTGAATTATTATTGCATTCTCACAAATCTTTCTGCCTGTATTCTCTTCCCCTCTATTCTACCCTTCATATAGCTACCAAAATGATCTTCTTAAGACAGGTCTGAATATGTAATTTCCCTGCTCAGAAACCTTCACTGAAGCCCTATGTGCTTCAAGAATAAAATACAAACAAACAAATAAATAAATAAATAAAAATTTTAAAAAATTAATAAAATACAAACTCTTTAGCCCAGATTTTAAAGCTGCTAACATTCTGGTATCAAACCACCCTTAACTCAATTAGCTACTCACCAAACCTGACATTCATTTCCCATAGATGGCATCCCCAGATCTTGGAAGCTCTCCTTCCTCATCTGTGCCTTTTAGAACCTTTACCTTCCTTCATAGCTCAACTTGGATGCCATCATTTTTCCTGTGAAGACTTCTCTAAACTGGCTAAAAGTGGCCTTTTCCTCCTCAAATTTCCTGGAGCAATTTGGATCTTTACTTTGCCCCTGTCATAGCCTGCTTTATATTATATTTTGTTGTTGTTGAATCATTTCAGTTATGTCCGAATTTTCATGACCGCATTTGGGGTTTTCTTGGCAGAAGTACTGGCATGGTTTGCCATTTCTTTCTGCAGCTCTTTTTACAGATGAGGAACTGAGGCAATCAGGGTTAAATGACTTGCCCGGGGTCATACAACTAGGAAGTTTCTGAGACTGGATTTGAAGTCACAAAGATGAGTCTAACCAACTCCAGGCCCATTGCTCTATCCATTGTGCCACCTAGCTGCCCACATATTATACATATATATCTATATCTATCTATATATATATATATATATATATCATACTTCTCCTTCAGTAGAGTACAAGTTCGTTGAGTGTAAGGACTGTCTTTTTTTTTCATCTTTGTATTCTCAGAGCCTATACAATTCAACAGATATTTATTCAGTACTTAATAGATACGAGACACTGAGCTGAGTGCTGAAGATGCAATGGTAAAACAAAACAATCCATGCCCTACAGAAATGTATACCCCACCACCCTCTGTGTAATATATACAAGGGTGTACACAGGTTAAGAAATGAAACATGAGGAACAGAGAGGCCTAAGTACCAGGAGAATCAAAAGAAGATTTTAGCATAAGAAGTAGTACTTTGAAATCATCTTTTCTAAGAATGGCAAAAGTCCTATAAGAAGGCACAAAGGGCAGTGTTCCAATATAACCCTGAAGGACTTAGGAAAATTGTAGCCCATCTACAGAGAAAGAACTGATGGTATCTGAAAACAGATGGAAACACATTTTTTAAAAATTTTTTTTCTTTGACAATTCCTTAATCTGAAGCTTTGTTTTTTAACTGTTTTCTCTCACAACCTAACTAATGTGGGGATGGTTTCCACGACTACTCATGTATAACTTATATTGAATTGCTTGAATTCTTGGGGATGGGGGTGGGAAGGGAGGGAGGAAGAGAAGTTGGAACACAAATTTTTTAAAATTTGATGTCAAAATTTTTTTTCACATATATCTTGGAAGATAAAATTCTAAACAAAAAAATAAATAGATACAAGATAGATAAATAAATAGATAAGTAGATAAAGAAATGAAGGAAGGAAGGAAAAGGCAGCTAGGTGGTGCAATGGCTAGAGTACTGGCTCTGGAGTCAGGAGGATCTGAGTTCAAATCCAGACTGAGACACTTGACACTTACTAGCTGTGTGACCCTGGGCAAGTCACTTAACCCTCATTGCCTTACCCCCCCCCCCAAAAAAGAAGAAGGCACGAAGATCAGAAATGGAATGCTGATAACAGTCCTTTTCATTATGCTTACCTAAAATCTTAAATGTAAGAAGTAGTATAATCCAGACTATTTCAAACTTTCTAGTCTCCATTTCTTTAATTTAATTAAATCTTCTAGGTTTCATGTATTTATATGCCAAAAAAATGAATACTAGAAATAGTTTGACAACCATATTAACTTAATGATTTTAAATTATTTTGTTTCTGTTCTCTTTCTTCATTAGTGGTTCTCTGGTCAGCCATTGAAAAATCTCCTTGTCATTTCAGAAGAACAAACAGAAGGTTGTATAATTGAAAAAACAAACATTCTTGTGTTAGAAGAAACAAATCAAAATGGAAAAAATAGTGATATTTGCAGTAAGCAAGACAATCATGATTCAGGACATTGTTCCAATGAGGATGAAACTAGTAGCAATAAAATGACTGAAGAAACATAATGTAGGAGACTATGCAACAGTAAACACTCTGGTGTATTACCTTGCCAGAGTTTAGGTTGGGAACCTGAGTGCCATGCCCCTCTTAGTAATCCTGAGAGAATTATCAACAGAGAAAACTTCAATATTCTTAATGAATCCATCTCTATTAAAAAGTGAAATTCCTAGCATTTAAAGACATATAACTATGAAGTATATTGCTTCTACATTTATAAATGTCTTCAAGGTTCTGTCTTGGAGTTATATCCAGAAGTTGAACACCTGCCTCTTGAAATGACTTCTAAATATTGTTTTTTGTTACTGCTTCATGACTCAAGGTATTAACTGAATTCAGTGTGCTACTTATCACTTTGTGGTCAAATGGTAATCTTTCATTTACTATTAAATTGTCTTATCTTTCAGAAGAGAGATGTAACCTTTGGATAAATCATAAGGCGGAATCCTTTTTTTTTCTTTTTCTTTCCCCTTTTTTTCTCTTTTTTTTGGGGGGGGTGGTGGTGCTGTGGTCTCTTCTGCTGTTACTAAGGCAATCTGCAGTCTGCAGGGAAGGCTGCTGAGAAGAAACTAACTCACTCTAACCAGCATGCCACCCATTGGGAGCCAATTGAAAGCAGTGTTTTGCTTTGGGGTTTTTTGTTTGTTTGTTTTTTTAAAAGCAGCCTTAAGTAACAGAAAGGAAAATCTTGTGAATCCACCCACCTGTTGCTGTAACTTTCAAGTTGAATTTCCTCTAACTTTGTAGTTAGAACTTAAGTTTTTTTAAACATCCTTTAATATTCCTTCATCCTCTTTATAATAAGAATTGAATAATAGATCTCTGAACTGGAAAAAACCTCAAGAAATCATCTGGCTTGGCCCCTTGGCAAATAAGGTTCATTTTTTCCATTTTACTGATAAGAGCTGAGGTCTAGAAATGTTATATGACTGTCCCTTGGTTAAAGTCACACAACTAGTAAGGGGCCCACTATCTTGGTTATAGAGCTATAACTTTTTATTGGAATTTATAGACCTAAAATTATTAGGATCTGGATAGTTTGCTCAGAAAAATATTTTTCAAAGGTTTATTTAGGTTTATTAAAGGTTTATGGAGACACCAATGATAATAAATCACATTTATATAGTGCTTTGAGGTTTGTAAAGTCACAACCCTGTGAACTAGGCAGTACAAGTATTATTATCTCAACAAATAAAGTCCATGAGATTTAGGGTGTGACCTCACTCTGTTCTTATAGCATAATATGAAGTATAAAGCAGGATTCAAACCCAGGTCTTTTAAGTCCAGCATTTTTTCTGAAATGCAATACTATATCTGTAGGGATCTTCATTATCCCATGAGACTGAAGGTATAACATAGGCAAAAAGGAAGAAATAGAATAGGACTACATCAGATTTAGGATTGGCAGAAACTTGTTTAACCACCTTGTTTTATAGTTGAGGAAACATAAGCTCCCATAATTTGTGACTTACCCCAGGTCATTTAAGGAATGAGTCGTAGTATATTTCAAAGAGTAAAGTTATAAGGTGTCAGGAAATTACTTCAGTTAAAGAGAAAAATGATTATTAGCTTATTGTTTGATCACTTTGTGGATTAACTATTTCCTATTTTTATATATAAGGTGACTTCTGCTAGACCAGTTTTTCAGGCCCCCTCCCCCTACTCTTCAGCCAGTATATGCTCAAGAAATGCAAACTTTGTATTAGCCTAAGGAAAAGGCAAACCTGTTTCTTAAAAGCCATATGCATTCCTAATAAGTGATTTTTTTTTTTACTCTGTGCTCATTACAGCATCCATGCCACTCCTCTGCTAATATGGATTACCAGAATTTGACTGTTAGGGAGATTTCCCACACATTCTGATGCTCCCTAGGAAGTGTTGGGAAACCCAGCCTAGAGAGCACTATGGGCCTGGGCCTGATTTGTTGTTTTTCAGCTGTGGTATATGTCATTCAGCATCCTTAGATGACAAGATTTCTTAGGCCTATGTTAGAGTACAGGGCAATTTCTAAGACTCCAGAGCCATTTTGGGTGCATAAGGAAACTGATTTTGGCTTGAAACTCCCCTGGAACAAATGTATTATATATGTACTTTTGTATATACCTGTTTTATATATACTTATATGTATATGTTGTACATATTATTGTCTATAAAATGTAAGCTTCTTACAGACTTTTTTGTTGTTGTTATTATTTTGTCTTTGTATCCATAGTGCCTAGTAGGCTGCCTGACACATAACCAACTTTTTTTTTTTTAATTAAGATGGTAGTTTATTTAGGGGCAAGGGAAGGGAAGGGTGGAGAGAGGGAAACCATGAAAGAAATCCTTGGACTTCTCATGGGGAGATAGGCACAAAGCACGTGGCTCAGAGGTACCAATCTCCACCAAATTTTAATAAATGTGTTTTTATTGATAGATGTTCACATGCTGCAGATCCCCCAGAGGGCTCTGGAAATAACTTTTTTTTTTTTAATCAATCTGCCTGGGGGCAGCTAGGTGGCACGCTGGATAAAGCACCAGCCTTGGATTCAGTAGGACCTGAGTTCAAATCTGCCCTCAGACACTTGACGCTTACTAGCTGTGTGACCCTGGGCAAGTCACTTAACCCTCATTGCCCCGCCCCACCCCAAATCAACCTGCCTGCCTTCCTGACCCTAAGATTAGAAACTACTTGAATTTTAGCTTAGTTTGCTAAAATATGGCAAAGACAATTTAGATGTTACAAGTTACTTTAGGAATATAGTCCATACTGAATTGCAAAGAGATACACATCCATCCTGATGAGCTCTTTATCAGAAGCCACCTTTGCTCACTTGATGTTTCTTTGACACACATTTTGTGCATTCTTACTGGTTGAAGGCAAACTGCTTTTCAGTGATACAAACCAAATTGATTTCAACTTCAGTGAGTTTCCTGGGTCTGTCCTACGTTGCTAGAAAGTTGTAAATTTCAGAACTTGCCTAGAATGGACTGGGGCATATGACTAGCCAATAGCACCAATGGGATGCATACCTCCATGAAAGAATAGTCATACTCAGCAATTTTGGCTGTATTTGCTCTATTGGAAAAAAAAAAGCACAATACATTCTTTCTTCTGGGTGAAAGTTTTCATCCCTTAGGGCTATAAAGAAATGTTATCTTTGTGGAAGAGGAGAGGAAAAAATATGGATATTGAAATTGAGAGGAACTCTAGGAAATTGTTGATCTTAAAAGGATCCTTGGGAGAAAGTTTGAGGACCTGGGATTTCAGATTTTAAAACAGTATACTATAGGGGCAGCTAGGTGGCACAGTGGATAGAGCACCGGCCCTGGAGTCAGGAGTATCTGAGTTCAAATCCAGCCTCAGACACTTAACATTTACTAGCTGTGTGACCCTGGGCAAGTCACTTAACCCCAATTGCCTCACTTAAAAAAAACAAACAAAACCAGCATACTATGTCAGTGAAATGACAAGCCTTCATCTGAGCAGTAAAAAAGGAACAAGATATATGTATAGGGAAGGGGGTGAAAAGAGGACCTGTATTTTTTCTTAACCCTATCATCCATTGTGTCCTTTATTGTATGTACAATCATTACTATAGAAGTAATGAAATTAGAGACTATTGGGGCTGGAAAGGGCCCTAAAAATTATCTAGTTAACCCCCCCAAAATTTTACAAATAGGGAAACAAAGGTCCAGAGAAGTTATTTAAGATCACAAGTTGAGTTAATGGCAGAGTTGTGATTAGCACCCAATATCCCTTTTTTTTTTTTTTGGTGAGGCAATTGGGGTTAAGTGACTTGCCCAGGGTCACACAGCTAGTAAGTGTTAAGTGTCTGAGGTCGGATTTGAACTCAGGTACTCCTGACTCCAGGGCTGGTGCTCTATCCACTGTGTCACCAAGCTGCCCCACCAATATCCCAATTCTTAGAGTAATATTCTTTCCATTTAAACATGTGGTTTCATCTGAAATGATAAATGAATATGTTTTTATGACATTGAGATCAAAATATTTATCTGAAGTCATAGAGATTGATAAACTGCCTCCAGATGGCACATATAATGCTCTTTTAGAGTCTGAACATAAACCATGAATTTACATGAATGTCCTTTTTAACCCTTAGAGCCAATAAAAGTGCTGAGCCAAAGAAGCGATACATTCCAAATATATCCAAAACCAGACTATGAGGGGTTGTCAGGATCTATCACTATAATATTTAAATATGACTAGAAAAAATATGTAGCTATGGATTTTTTGCATTTGATGCCTTTAAAAAGATTCACCTTGGGGCGGCTAGGTGGTGCAGTGGATAAAGCACCGGCCCTGGATTCAGGAGTACCTGAGTTCAAATCCGGCCTCAGACACTTAACACTTACTAGCTGTGTGACCCTGGGCAAGTCACTTAACCCCAACTGCCTCACTAAAAAAAAAAAAAAAAAAAAAAAAGATTCACCTTTTGGACTAAGTAGCATTACTGTCTGCATTTTAAGCATGGGGTTAAGAAAAAATTGGTTGAGAAACATATGACAAATGCTTATATGCTTTGTTGGAGTGTGGAGGACAAAAACCTTTTTTTCTTTGTTTCCAACATATTCTAGGCACTTAATGTTGTTTTCTAAAGAAAATAAATTGGAAGATATTGTGACCAGAAAATGACAAACTTCAACCTTGACAGCTTTCAGGTTTCTTTTATAATGAAAGGAATTCTCTACCATATAGAGAGTAGCTACAGCAAAATCCACAAGAAGAGCTCCAATTCAGCATCCTTAGCCCAAAATAATCCCTTACCCCTGTATGAGCACAAGTAAACTCATGACTTTGACACAGGGTTCAATTGTAGGGATCCCCAGTGGCAGTGACTGCCCATTCCCCACCCCAACCCTACAAGGGATGATAGACTCTGATTCAGCCCAGTAACTGGAAGGAAATTGAAAGTAACTGGAGGAGGCAGGGCAGGCCACTTGAGCAGAATATAATATATAGCTGTGCTTAGAAACTAAGATTGGAATGGGGAAGGAAATAAATGATAGATCGGAGGAAAAGGGGACTGGACACCCATCCAGGGTCTATCTTCCTCCACTTAAAATTTCTTATAACAGGAAGATTTCTTATAACCAGAACCTTAGCTGACCCTCCTGGCCCCATCATGAGAAGGGGTATAAGAGTGTTTAAGTCTGTGCATCAGTGAAAAGGGTAGAAGCTACGGGGCAGCTAGGTGGCACAGTGGATAGAGCACTGGCCCTGGAGTCAGGAGTACCTGAGTTCAAATCCAGCTTCAGACACTTAACACTTACTAGCTGTGTGACCCTGGGCAAGTCACTTAACCCCACTTGCCTCACTTAAAAAAAAAAAGGGGGTAGAAGCTAGAAAGTGTGAGGCATAATACCAAAGGCTAGTGGGGTCAGGAATACAGTATAAGAAAAAAGGCCAAAAGTTCAAAGGGAAGCTGATTTAAAAATCTAGTTCACAAGCAGACAAACTAACAAGAAAAAAAATCATAAAACAGAAGAAAGGATGAATAAAACCTCAAAGACAAATCAAAGCACTTTCAACAAATAAATATGAAGGACAATGAAGCAATTTTACTCAGTAAAAGGAGAAAAACTGAACTCCCTAGACACCATGGAATAATAGCAAAAAAACCCCATATGGTTAAAAAGATAGATGAGTTACTTAAGAAACTGGTCATTAATTTAGGTCTGAAATTGAAACCCAATACATAAAGCAGCTTTAAAAATCAACAAATACCATCAGGAAAAAAAATGCTTCACATTCCAAGGCATATAGTTGTTAAATTTCATAACTTCAATAACAGGTTTTTCAAACAGCCAGAAGATAGACTTTCTAAAAGAAAGACTAATTCAGATAACAGAATTAGTCCGTTCTTGTATATACCTTGTTTATACATAATTGTTTGCATATTATCTCCCCTATTAAATTGTGAGCTACTTGGGGGGAGGGATTATTTTTGCATTTCTTTTATATCCCCAGGGTTTAGCACAGTACTTGACATATTAATAAGCCCTTAATAAATGCTTGTTCAGGGTAGCTAGGTGGCACAGTGGATAAAGCTCTGGCCCTGGATTCAGGAGGACCTGAGTTCAAATTTGGCCACAGACACTTGACACTAGCTGTGTGACGTGGGGCAAGTTACTTAACCCTCATTGCCCTGCAAAAAAAAGGGGGGGTACCACTAAAGAAAATTCCCATTAGGGAGAAAGTGTATGCCTGCAGTAAGAAACAAATTTCATAGGGGGATATAGGGTGAGGGTAAGTTCACCCATAAACTGAGATAAAAGAGATACTGAAGAATAATGCCAGAACAGCCAATATTGCAAATAATGAAGATTTATCATAAGCAACTCACATATGGGTAGCAGAGGTCTGAGATGGCTGGTGGACACAAATGGATTGCTCCTGATCCCCATACTATCCCTCCCTAAGGGGGCTCCTCTTATAGGGAGGGGGAAACAAGGCATGCAGGAGAGAGGCTAGGTACACACATATACTTACCTAGGAAACAATTGACAAGAAAGTCCCCAAAACTATCAAGGACAAGCTAGTGATATGTATGGCAGTGTGCCTAGAAGATGCGCATGTACACATACCTCCCCTTATGTAATGTGAATAGGAGGTCAGATTTCCTTGTGTGACCTGGCCATATAGCTAAAGCCATAATACCCCACAATGGCAGCAAAGAGGGTGCTTTAGGAAAACTTCAACAAAGGCTGGTAACTCCCTAGACAACATCCCACCCCCAAAGTGGAGATTTGTGAGTTCACAGGGGGAATTAGTAACCAGAATGGTAGGGAGAGAGAAGCAGAAAGAGATGATTCCATGGCCTTAGGAATGGAGACTTCATGGTAAGAGCAGGAGGTAGGAATTCCTCGTGATTTTGCACACAGTCACAGGACAGAGTAAGATTCACAAAGGCTACCTAAAACTAGAAGAAGGAACTCAAACCTGATATTTTTACTCCTATGAGGATCACAAAGAATAAAGCAGGAAGAAGTAAGAGAATCATAAAATGAAATTTAGAATAGTCGGGAATGTAAGGAGAAAATAAGGACAAAACAAAGAAAAACTTTGACAAGAAACTTACTTAAAATGAGAGGTTGGAAGGGAGGAAAGATATGGAACTAATTGCCTACCTGGGGTAGAAAAGAGAAGGGACAGGTGAAAAGGGAGAAATACATAAATTTAACAATAAAGAAATAGAGTAAATTCATTGGATTTTGGAAAGTTCCCTTATTTTCCAGAGGAACTGTATGGAAATCTGGCCTAACATCAAAGGTCCTTTGTGGTGACAATTATCTACCTGTCTGGATATGCAAATAGAAATTCCTGAGGACAATAAAAGCCCAAACCAAGCAGGCTTGTCCTGAGACATTCGGGAATTTATGATCTTTCCAGAGACACCAACATCTGCTAGAGACTGTGTCTCGTCTTCCAAAAACATTCCTGAGTCATTTGGGGTTTCATGGACCTTCCAAGAGGTATTCTTATCTGCAAAGATTCCCAGAGACTTCCTGCTTCACATCCCACAATCACATTGTTTGCTGATTTGTATTGTGAAGATGGAATTGAGAGCATCCTGTTACAAACCAGGAAGCAGGGAGTTAAGGAATCTTAACCCGACTGACATCAATAAAGACATAAAATGTAATTGTCATGGGATTGCACAACCCCCCTTTTCAACGGTTTAAATACTCTCTTGGTGGAACCCTCTTTCAAGGTTCTCATGTATTACATAACTGTCGTGCTAAGAAGAATAAAAATGGAGACTTGTCTTGCTGGATTGTGCTTCGCTCTGTTTCTGTTTCTGTGGGGGACAGGTTCCTGTTTTTGATAGCTTGAAATAGGTCTGGCAATGGCAAGTGCGGGGGGCGGGGGGGGGGGGTGTGGGAGGGAAGCAAAATGAATCACAGTGACAAAGTACTGAGTTAGAAGAAGGAGATAATATGAAATAAGGGAGGAAAACAGGTAACAATCATAACTTTAAATGTGAATAGATTACAAACAATCCAATGAAATGAAAGCAACAGTGGATAAGAAAAAAAGCCAATACCTATAAAAAACAGAAAAATAAAAAGCCAGAATAAAATGTATTATATATCAAGTAAATCCAAGCAAATCCAAGAAAGCAGGATTTGTTATCAAACTATTGTACAAATAAAAGTTGTGCTGAACAAAACCTCAGACAATAAAACAATAGCAATTGCAAAAGGACACAAAAATTGTAGGAAACAGTATTCCTCTCAGAGCTGGAAAAATTTAGCAAATATGAAAAGATTATACAGGGCAGGCCAAAAGTCACCAATATTTAATAACTCCTTTTTTTGTTGTTTTAGATTTATAATATAGAATCATATACAATATATAGGTAATTAATTTACATTACATGTGAAAAATCAAGTTTTATAAATGGCAAAAAAAAAATTTAAGAATTTCCAAAAAGTTATTAAAACATCAAATCTCTTTGTGACTTTTGGCCCATCCTGTCTATAGTAGTAGGCCTCCACTAGTCTCAGACGACCATGGATCAGC
The DNA here is from genome assembly GCF_019393635.1 of Dromiciops gliroides. Taxonomy (NCBI): domain Eukaryota; kingdom Metazoa; phylum Chordata; class Mammalia; order Microbiotheria; family Microbiotheriidae; genus Dromiciops; species Dromiciops gliroides. The sequence goes on along the minus strand of NC_057863.1, from coordinate 270,230,046 downwards.
ACCTTGAAGAGCCACAGGCCACAGTGTGACTGTGCAGTCCGATACGGGAGCTGCAGCTCCTGAGTGACTTATAACCAGTAATTGCCACATCCCGTGTTGTATCTACCTGTGAGATTTTAAATTGGATACAAGAGCATTAAACTCCCCTTTAACCTTTCCCTTATATATCTCCCAGACCAGTAAGTGAAAGAAGCCTCTGAGCTTTAGTTAGAGCTTTTATTGTTTGGGAATTAATTAGCCAACAAAATAAGGTGATGTTGATTAGAGAGATAGGAAAGTAGAAATACAAATAAGTAGCTAAACTTAGTCTATATTCCGTATAGAACTCACCAAAAACCCAAGGCCACCTCTGAGGTTGAGAACCGCGTCAAGCACGTGCTGTTACAGAGGACCAGGCCGATCACCAAGGACCTGAGTTATCATCTATCTGCCGAGTGAGCTAGCCAGGAGCGAGTGAGCGAAAAAGAGAGCCCTCACTTCCGTTCTCTCCTTGCCTTTAAGCTCACACCCTGGAAGTGGAGTGCTTAGCAGACGCACGGGCAGTTCATCACAGTCTCCTCCCCGAAAGGGTGGTCCTTCAAAAACTGGCATCTTTCAGTTATCGCTAACCGACTATTAAAAACTTTCACTTTTTACCACATACCCCATAAGGAGTAGCTGGAGTGTCCTCTCCGGGGTGCTGGCCTGGGCAGATCAATATGGAAAACAAGCTGTTGCCCATGCAGCAGGTTTTCCCTCTCCTAGACATTGGTGGATCCAAAGGAGAGGCAGAGCCAATACAGTTTGGCACCAGTGCCATAGCAGGAGTTGCCAGAGGGATGTGATGTCCAACATCCAACTGCCTAAGGGACTCTGACTCCTGATTTTTCCTCGGGGTTAACTCCTGAAGCCTTTTCCATATATGAGTATAGTCACAAGGCAACGGAGGTTTAAAATCAGGGTTTTCCTTCCCCTAGGCGAGTTGCCTGCCAAGGCTAACAAGTCCCACCTGCCCAAAATGACTGGTTTTAAGGCGCCAGTGACTCGCCTTCGCCCCTTCTCCTGTTAGTAGAAACAGTTCCACCAAGAGAAGGCCAGGAGTTGGGCTTCGGTTGTCAGAGGCTATTTGAGATGCATGCCATTGGAGCATTTTATATAGAGAGTGGGAGCTTATCCCCATTCCCACCCCAGCATGACAAACCTGTAGAACCAAACAAACTTGGAGAATCACAGAATTTGAGGTGGAAAGGACCTTAGCAGCCATCTTGTGTGAACTATACTTGCAAAAAAGTATCTACCACAATGTACCCAACAAGTAGTAATCTGGACACTTCTTGAAGCCCTCCAAGGAAAAGGAACCCACCACCTTTCAAGACAACTCATTTCAGTTTTGGATAGCACTGATTATTAGAAAGTTTGGTTTTTCCCTATCTACCCTAAATTTTCCTCTTGGCCACTTTCACCCATTATTTCTAGGTCTATTCTATGGAACCAAATAATTACCCCTACCCACATTATGGTCTTTTTTGTTTTTGTTTCTGTTTTTGTTTTTTTTTAGTGAGGCAATTGGGGTTAAGTGACTTGCCCAGGCCCACACAGCTAGTAAGTGTTAAGTGTCTGAGGCCAGATTTGAACTCAGGTCCTCCTGACTCCAGGGTTGGTGCTCTATCCACTGCGCCATCTAGCTGCCCCCACATTATAGTCTTAATACTTGAAGACAGCTATCTTGTTCCCTGAGTCTTTTCCAGGATGAACATACTCAATTTCCTCAATCCTCATGTAACAGACTAAAGGCCCTTCATCTGATAACCCTCCTTTGGACACTCTCCAACTTATCAATATTCTTCTTAAATTAGATTGTACAGGATGAAAGACAATATTCTATATTGTGGTCTGGCTAAGGTAGGACTAAACGTCTTCTGGTATACTCTGAATGAGAAAATTTTTAAAATACATATTTCTCAGTACAATATCATACCTCTACCAAAAAGAGCAAAAATAAACAATAAATGCAAAAAAAGAAAGCAGATAAGAAATATCCTTTATACATTATAGCCAAACAAAAAAAATAGTACAAGTATAACCTTTGGTGCGTTTCTACACTAAGAAAAAATTATACCAGAGATGAAGTTCTACTATCTAGAATGAAATTCTTTGACTTTTCACAGTACATTTCCAGAAGAGGGACTGTGAATCTTGAAAAATACATTGTTTTCCCCTCATCCACAAAGGCGAAAATCTATGAGAAGTAAGTAAGCATGTGGAAGCTTAGGCTGAATTCCTCTGTGGCAGCATTGGCATTTGGTACTGGCTTCAGTCTTCAATTCAAGTTAGAGTCTGAGGAGTGGCTTTCTCTGCCACCACTCCTACCTTAATTCCAGGATGGGGAGGAAGCAGTTGTTAAACTATGTTAATGCTACTCAGTGCTTAGATGATAAAGACTACAGGCATCAGACTTTACTAAAGATAATGGTGATGCTTCTCCTCTACACCAATCAATCAATAAACATTTATTAAGCACCTACTATGTGTCAAGCACTGTGCTAAATGCTGAGGATACAAATTAAAAAAAAAAAAAAAAGACAGCCCCTGCCTTCAAGGACTTTACAATCTTATCAGGGAAGACAACACACAAAGGAAGCGGAAGTAAGGAGAATTTAGGGAGTGAACAAAACAAAAGGAAGTGTAAAAGAAGAATGTGAAAGTAATAAGAAATGTATGGGTTTTCAGACCCATACAGACCCAGGAGAGATGTATAAAAAGGAACAGGAGGCTTGAATATGTTGCAAGAATGAATTGCAAGAAGTTTTGGCTTTGTTAAAGTAAGAAACAAGAGGAACTTTATGTAAATACTTATAGAAACTATGGCAATAACAATTTCAACTTGATTTGAAAGTAAATTTTAAAAGTTCAAGAAAGCTAGTAGTGAACTGATAAGCAGCAGGGGCTTTCTGAGATTTGAACTACTTTACAATGTATTTTTAGTTATGATAATTGGGGTAGATTAAAAACTAATATCAAACTGCTACTTATTAAAAAATCTTTGGCAGAGGATTAGCTGGAAATAGTAAACCCCATTATATGAAATTTGGGGGATTAATAGCCTTGTATAGAACATAATACTAAATAATTAAAATTGTGTGATATCATTTGGAAAATAGATCCAGATATAATTGAATTTATTCTGATCTTTTAAATGAAGTGTTTCTCTTCTAATGAGGTGTTCATGATAAATCAGAATTTGTTCTATTATTTGTCATAAAGACTATTGAGAAAATGCATAGATCTGAAAATTTGCTAGCTATGTGATCTTACAAGTTATCTCAATTTATCAATCTGTAACACAAAGTGTCTAACATAAATTAGATAATTCATTTTAATAAAACTTTTGTTAAAGTGCTAAATTCTTTTTTGATCTGGATTCTTTTGGATCATAAATTAAACTGTCATGGATTCAATTGTTAAAAGAATAATGTAAAATATTTGAAACTGTACATTTTTACAATGAATTTGATATAGCAGAAATCTTTTAAAGATGTCTTCATCTGGGGCAGCTAGGTGGCACAGTGGATAGAGCACTGGCCCTGGATTCAGGAGGACCCAAGTTCAAATCCAGCCTCAGACACAACACTTACTAGCTGTATGATCCTGGGCAAGTCACTTAACCCTCATTGCCCTGCCCCCTCCCCCCCAAAAAAAGATGTCTTCATCTGTGTAATGAAGAGTTCTAAAATCTGACCTACCTGCAAGTGGGGTAAAGTATTTTAACAACACTAGCTTATATTATTTAGCCTAGCATATTTTGAGTTAACATAACACTGAATTTAAACCGTTAAAGTCTTATTTATCTTATGTGATTTCATTTGGCATACATACACATATATTACCTTTTGCTAATTGGATCTTTGATGAAATGTGTTTTGTACTAATACCTTTCCAATCTATGAGGATTATGATTTTAAAAGCCACTTGTGATATACGGAATGATATTTTTATATGAAGGCAATTTAGAAATGTGTTTCTCTGAATTAATATCATCTATTTAATACAGAGTTTTGTTTCATGTTTTAATTCATGTATCATGTTTTTAAATTTCCTTGTATTGTGAATTCAGAGAAACCATTATATAAGAAATGCTGTTAAGGGGATTGTAATTTTATACCATTGGAGATTTTACCTCCTTTTAATTTGGGTACTGTGAAATTATTAATTAAGTTGTTGAGACTATTGTCATGATGTTAAACACCTATTAAATATTTAATTGGGTATATTTTAAAAGGAAATAATAATAATTACTCATTTTATAAAAAAGAAAAGGGGAGTAGAAGAAATAACTTGTAAAAAATAAAAACCAAAATTCCTTATTTGTAAACCTACCAGCTTCAGCAAAGTCATGAACCATTCTCAGCCCTATGAAAGATTGGGGAACAGGATCCTATCATCCATTAAAACACTTCTTGAATAAGGGGTGATTGTTCATGTGTGTTTATGGTACAAAGCTGTTTTATGTGCTGATTTATGATTATGCACATTATAAAATTAATAGCTTGTACTGAAGTTACATCTTGAAAACTTAGCAGACTCTAATCTTGATGATTTATTTTTGCTTCATAAAGGCTAATATACAATATAATAATTTCTAATCATTGCCTTTTTACATCAGGATGGGTTTTAAGTTATATTGGGGAAAAGAATAACAGAAGAAAAGGATGTTAAGTAAAATCTTTTGTGTGATTTTTAGGAGTCATAATAACTTTTTATTTTGCTAGCTACTTATTGAAATGACATGAAAACGTTAAAAATAACTATATCCAACACTAAGTGTGATTAGTGAAATTTGCTACATGAAGTAAAATCTCATGGAACTGTAATCTGATATTATTCTGAGTTTTGATTTCAGGTATAGTCTGAAGTCAGTAATGCAATGTTTGAGAAAAATGCCAGCAGCTCAATGAGAATGACATCTGGAATCTAAGACCAGTGGATATCTGTCCCTGGGAATAAGGTTGAAGGGTGACCTTGTGAAGGCAAAAGTACAACCCTTTTGACTCAGTTTCCCATGCAAGTAATCTCACCTAGGTTAATTCTGAGACTGCCTCTAGTATCCTGCTTTAGACTTGGCTGCTTATGTTATTCTTACCTGGAATCAAGTGGAACTAAGGAAGCTTTATCTTGTTATATAAGTGCTAAGTCATTCTGTGCCCTTGAGTTTGGGTCTGGAGGACCCATATAGATGCTGTTATAATCATGTCCCTGCTTCTTCCTCTCATAGCAAATTTCTCCCACCAGGGCACATCTGAATTAGAGGAATTCTATGAAAAATTCTATTAAAATTCTATTTTTAAAAAACTTGCAGGGGCAGCTAGATGGCGCAGTGGATAAAGCACCGGCCCTGGATTCAGGAGTACCTGAGTTCAAATCCAGCCTCAGACACTTGACACTTACTAGATGTGTGACCGTGGGCAAGTCACTTAACCCCCATTGCCCCTCAAAAAAAAAAAAACTTGCAATAATAATGAGTAAGGGGATAACATAATGTAACAGTTGAGTTCTCACCTGTACATAGTAGGTGTTTAATAAATACTTGGTGACAAACTGTGTGCTTCACCACTTGTCTCTCACTCAGCTGCATTTGAATAGTGAAATATAAAAATCAATAATGCAGTGTTTAGCTACTTATCTTAGAGAAATTAGTCTCTTTCAAAATGTAAAAATATTTTAACTGACTAGCTGTGCCATAATCTATCTGGGGGCCTAATCTGACTGGAGGACTAATCTGGGGACTTTTGACTGGCTGGCTATCTGACTGCTATTAATTTCCTAAGCCAATATGTTAGGGCCTTTTAAAAATTTCTCCACACTGCTCCACTCCCAAATTGACAAGCAAAAGATTAAGAAGCCTCTTAACTAAATAATCAAAGCAGAATTTATTTATAAAAATAAATGTAAGAAGGGGCAGCTAGGTGGTGCAGTGGATAGAGCACTGGCCCTGGAATCAGGAGTACCTGAGTTCAAATCTGGCCTCAGACACTTAACACTTACTAGCTGTGTGACCCTGGGCAAGTCACTTAACCCCAATTGCTTCACTAAAGAAAAAAAAAGAGTAGAAGAAATAATGCAATCCTTCTAACTGGTTCCAGTACCAATTTATGTTACATAACCTTAACTGAGCCCTCACTGCTGCTAGACAAACCTACTCTCCCTCCCATATCAACTCAATATCAGAGGGGTTCTTCCAAACCTCTTTATCTCTCCTTAACCCTCCTGTGGCTCTCCAACCCAAGAACCTTGTCTTATATTTTACAGAAAAAAACAATTGAGGTCATTCACCATGAACTCTCTCTTCTCCTCTCTTCTTCATATCTTCAATATGCCTCCTTCTGACAATGGAACCATTCTAGTGCAGGCCTTCATAACCTCACACCTTAATTGCAATAGCCTACTGGTGAACTTGCCTGCCTCAAGTGTCTCCCCACTCCAACCCATTCTCCAGCCACTAAAATGATTTTCCTAAAACACAGGTCTGATTATGCCATTCCTTTTACTCAATAAACTCCAGTGACTTTCTGTTGCCTCCAATAGCAAATATAAAAGGCTCTGTTTAGCATTCAAAGTCCTTCATAACCTAGGCCCTTTCTACCTTTTCAGTCTTCCTACACCTTACTCCCCAACACATACTCTTTGATCTAGTGACACTGGCCTTCTGGATGCTACACAAACAACACACTCCCATCTCTTGGCTCTGAGCATTTTCTGTGGCTCTCTCTCATGCCTGAAACACTTTCCTTCCTCCACTCTGATTACTGACTTCCTTGACTTTAAGTCCCAACTAAAATCCCACCTTCCATTGAAAGCTTTCCCTAATCTCTCCTAATTCCAGTGTTTTTCCACCTTTAATTGTTTCCTATTTATTCTGTAAATAATATATGTGTGTATATATATATATGTAGACATATGCATATGTGTGTATTTGTTTGCATACTGTATTCCCCATTAGATAGTAAGCTTCTTGAGGGCAAGGGCTGCCTTTTCTCTCTTTTTGTATCACTGATGCTCAGCACAGTGCCTGGTACATAGTAGGTGCTTAATAAATGTTTATTTAATTTAATTTAAAAAGCTAAAAGAATAGTGATCAGAGAGCAAAATAAACTTTTAAGAAACAAATATTGGTCACATCTATCAGATTGGCTAACAAGACAAAAAAGGAAAATAACAAATGGAGGGGATGTGGAAAAATTGGGACACTAATGAACAATCATTCTGGAAAGCAATTTGAAACCATGTCCAAGGTGCTTACTGTGCATACCTTTGACCCAGAAATACCACTGCTAGGTCTATATTCCAAAGAGATTTCTCATAAAGTCACGGGCTTCCATTTGTTCAATCCTAATTCTTAGGCAATTATTTTCATCAGAGAGCTTTTGTACCTCCTTTTCCATTTGGTTAATTTGGCTTTTCAAGCTGTTGACTTTTTTCTCATGTCTTCCCGGCATCACCCTCATTTCTCTTTCCATTTTTTCCTCTACCTCTCTAACTTTATCTTCAAAGTCCTTTTTGAGCACCTCTATGGCCTAAGACCAATTAATATTTTTCTTGGAAGCTTTAGATATAGGAGCCCTGACATTGACATCTTCCTCTGAGGGTACACCTCAATCTTCTTAGATGCAGATTGAACCATACTATTTCTACTTTTTTGTTTTCCTTTTTTGAGGTTTTTCCCTTCTGCTCTTATTCTTCTTTCACAGCATGACTAATGCAGAAGTATGTTTAATGTGATTGTACATATATAACCTATATCAGATTGCTTGCTGTCTTGGGGAGGGGAGAAGGAGGGGAAGGAGGGAGAAAAATTTGAAACTAGAAATCTTATAAAAACAAATGTTGAGTAATGTATTGTTGGTGGAGCTGTGAACTGATCCAATCATTCTGGAGAGCAATTTGGAATTATGCCCAAAGGGCTATGAAGCTATGCATACCCTTTGACCCAGCAATATCACTTTTGGGTCTTTTTCCCAAAGAGATCATGGAAAAGGGAAAAGGACCCACATGTGCAAAAATATTTATAGCTGCTCTTTTTGTGGTGGCAAGGAATTGGAAATTGAGGAGATGTCCATCAATTGGGGAATGGCTGAACAAGTTGTGGTATATGAATGTAATGGAATACTATTGTGCTGTAAGAAACGATGAGCAGTAGGAATTCAGAGAAACCTGGAAGGACTTGCATGAACTGATGATGAGTGAGATGAGCAGAACCAGGAGAACATTGTACACATTATCATCAACATTATGTGTTGATCAACTGTGATAGACTAGATTCTTCTCACCAATCCAATGGTACAAGAAAGTTCCAAAGGACTCATGATGGAAAAGGCTTTCCAAATCCAGAAAAAAAAAAAGAACTGTGGAATATGGATACTGATTGGAACATACTATTCCTTTTATTTTTGGTGCTGTTGTTTTTCTCTTTTGAGGTTTTTCGTCATTGCTCTGATTTTTCTCTTATAACATGACTAATGCAGAAATATGTTTAATGTTATTATATATATATATATATATATATATAAAAACCTATATCATTACATTACCTGCTGTCTAGGGGAGGGGGGGAGGGAGGGGAGGGAGGAAGAAAAATTTGAAATTGGAAATCTTATCTAAACAAATGTTGAAAACTAAACTAAATCAATTAATTAATTTAAAAAAACCAAATGTTGAAAACTATCTCTACATGTAACTAGAAAATAATAACATACTTTTTTTAGAAAGAAAGAAATGACTGGGGGCAGCTAGGCCTCATACACTTGAAACTGAAAGAATCCACTGATCACCTCCTGACCAAAAGGAAAACTTCCAGGTATATTATAGCCAAATTCCAGAGCTCCCAGGTAAAGGAGAAAATACTGCAAGCAGCCAGAAAGAAACAATTCAAATACTGTAGAGCCATGGTCAGGATAGCACAGGATCTAGCAGCTTCTACATTAAAGGATCAGAGGGCATGGAATGTGATATTCTGGACTGCAAAGGAATTGGAAATACAACCAAAAATCACCTACCCAGCAAAACTGAACATAATATTTCAGGGGGGGAAATGGGACTTCAATGAAAAAGAGTACTGTCAGGTATTCATGATGAAAAGATCTGAACTGAATAGAAAATTTGACTTTCAAATGCAAGACCCAAGAGAAGCATAAAAAGATAAACAGGAAAAAGAAATGATGAGAGATGTTAAAAGGTTAAACTGTTTATATTCCTACATGGGAAGATGATATGTCTAAATCATAAGAGCTTTCTGAGTATTAGGGCAGATGATAGGAATAAATTTAGACAAAGGGCACAGGTGGGAAACGATTATGAATGGATGATATCTGTAAAGCATTTATTTTTTGTTTATCCTTTTTTTTGTGGGGTGGTCGAGGTTGAGTGTCATGCCTAGGGTTGCAGGGTTGATGAGTGTCTTGTGTCTGAGGCTGTATTTGGGGTCAGGTCCTCCTGAGTCCAGGGAGGGTTCTTTGTCCACTTCGTCACCTAGCTGCCCCATGATGACATCTTTAGGGTAAAATTGACGAGGGAGAGTATCACACTGGGGGAGGGGAAAGGGGAAAGATAGAATGAGGTGAAATGAAAGAAGCAGGAAAGGGCTTATGTAGTGAAGGAAGAGATTCCAGAGGAGTGGGGCAGTAAATGAGCCTTACATTCATCAGAATTAGTTCAAAGACCTTAATCTCATCAGAGTTGACTTAAGGAGGGAATAACATATACACTCAATTGGGTGGAGTAATCTGTCTAACCCTGCAGGAAAATAGGAGGGGAAGGGGACAAGGAGGGAAGGACAAAAGAAGGGAGGGCAGAGTAGGGGAGGGGGCAGTCAGAAGCAAAAACACTTTTGAGGAGGGATAGGATAAAAGAAGTTAGAAAATAGAGTAAATATCATGGGAAGGGAATAAGATGGAGGGAAACAGTTAACAATAGTAATTGTGAAAAAATTTTGAAGCAGAGGCAAGAGTAATGTGAGATGATGATGATGACAGATTGATGATTGGAGGAAGATGAGGATTGAAGGTCAATTGATGATGAGGAGGATGGAATGAAGAAGATAATAACTGATTGACAATGATGAGGATTGACTGATGATGAAGAGGATTGATGGGTGATGATTGATTAATGATTGGTTGATGATGGAAAAATGTATGTTACTTTGCTGGGTTATTGTGAAGAAAATTATTTGTCAAGTTTAAGGTACTATATAAATGCTATCTATTTGCTGTTGGTTTTCTGATTTCAGGTTTTTTCTTTATGCTCTGATCCTTCTCATATAACATGACTAATGCAGAAATATGTTTAATGTTATTCTGTATATTTAACCTATATCGGATTGCCTTCTGTCTAGGGGAGGGGGGGAGGGAGGGGAGGGAGGGGAGGGAGAGAGAAAAATTGGAAACTTGAAATCTTATATAAACAAATCTTGAAAACTATTTCTACATGTAACTGGAAAATAATAAAATACTTTTATTTAAACAAAAAAAAAAGTTTAAAAAAATTGGGGCTTAGGGGAAACTAGGTGACACAGTAGATAAAGCTCCAGCCCTGGATTCAGGAGGACCTGAGTTCAAATGTGGCCTCAGATACTTGGCACTTACTAGCTATGTGACCCTGGACAAGTCACTTATCTCTCATTGCCCTGCAAAAAAATAAACAATAAAATAAAAATAAAAACAATTGGGCTACCTGAAAGCCATGATCAAAAAATAAAATAAAATAAATTAAATGCTATCTATTACTGTTGTTGCAATAATCAACCTCATGGGTTTATTGTACGGAAATCTCTCTTTAAAGTACTATATAAATGTAGTTTACTATTTTAAAAAATGATCAACAAGATATTATCAGAAAGACCTGGAAGGACCTGCGTAAGCTGATGTAAAGTTCCTTTATCAGAAACAAACAAAAAAAAATGATGAGCAGGATGCTATCAGAAAAACCTAAAAAGACCTAAATCTACTGATGCAGAGTGAAATGTACTGTATTCAAAATTACAGCAATATTATAAGATGATCTGCTATGAATGACTTGGTTATTTACAGCAATGCAATGATCCAAGATAACTCTGAAGAACTTATGAAAATTGCAATCCATCTACAGAGAAAGAACTGATGGTATCTGAAAACAGATTGGAGCATAATTTTTTTGATAGTTCCTTAATCTGAAGTTTTGTTTTTGTCTATTTTCTTTCACAACCTGGCTAATGTGGAGATGTTTTGCATGACTACTCATGTATAATTTATATTGAATTGATTGAATTCTTGGTGGGGAGGGGGTGGGGAGGGAAGGAGGAAGAGAAGTTGGAATAGAGGTTTTTTTAAAATTATGTCAAAATTTGTTTTTACATGTAATTTGAAAAATAAAATTCTAAGTAAAAACTCAAAAAAGAACATTGAAAAGTATAAAGTCTGCTTCCTTAATTTTTCCATCTGTCTGTAACACCCAAGAGTACCATCAGTGCTATTAAAGGCCATCCTTAAAAATGTAAGACCAGTACATTTGTGCTGCTTGTTTGTGATTGTAAAGCAGTTCACTAGAAAGGGGAAATTTCCCTAACACTTTGTGAGTTGTTTACCTACTTCCTCAATTCTATGACCTTTTCCTGTATTTTGAAATTTCCTCTCTGATCATGCAGTGACTAATCACACTTCCTCTTTGAAATAGAAAGTTCATTTCTCACATGAACATAAAAACTTGGTTCCCATTATAGACTTTTACCATAAGAATGAGTAGATCAAAATTATTTTAATCCTTTATTTCTCTAGTGTCAGCAGTTTTTTAAAAAATATTTAATTGGGGCAGCTAGGTGGTGCAGTCTTTTCTCTCAAGGGCGATCCAGCTAATGGAGAAAACTAACCAGAGGAGTCAGGAAGGAGATGACATCCTCTTGCCCCAGTGCCTTGAGGCTTCTGAGTCTCAAGATCAAGCCATATTCTTTCACTATTTGAAAGATATCTTTCCACTCTTCTGGTTTTCTCCCTGTGGTCACCCAGAGAATTACAATAAAACTTGGGAAACTGAGTCACTGAGTCTTGTAATTCTTTTGGGACAACTCATGATCAATTTGACCCCAAATTCCACCCACATCAGTCTCTATCAACCTTCACCATCAACAGAGACTGTAACTAGGGACCATTAACCATTAATAGCCATTAATATTCCTAGATGACAGAACACATAGAAACCAGATCTTAAGTAAAGAGATATCATAGACACAGAGACCCTCTGGGTCTGACAAGTTTAAGCATGTCTTTAGGAACATGCACAGAAAGGACAAAATGTGTCCTTAGGATCACCTTATGAACTGTAAACCCCAAAAACACACCACCAGGGAAAAAGGTACCTGCCTCCTGGGTTGCTTTAGGACCCCCAGAACTACAAATTAGGATAAGACCTTCCATGAGCCTCCCACAAGGAGGAGATTAAGATAATGAGGAGATAACCTACTTTTTCTCACTATAAATATAGCTATTCTTCTTCCCCCTATTGGAGACACCTTCCTAGTGCTCTCCCTGTGGTCAGTGCAGTATTTCAATAAAATCTGGGAAACTGAGTCACTGAGTCTTATAATTCTTTGGGACACCTCACAATCAATTTGATCAATTAAACCCAAGCCCCACATCACATGGACCTCCCACCTCTGCAAAGGAATGGGGAGGAATATCTTTACAATAACTTTTCTTTAAGGCCAATCTTATTCTTTGTAATTTTGCAGGATTTATTTTTTATTATTTTGTAATTGTTCTCTCCATTTAGACTGCTGGAGTCATTCATATAGCTATGAGAAGTATGTGATCTGCTTCTTATGTTATTTTTTAAAATATTATGATCTTGGGGCAGCTAGGTGGCGCGGTGGACAGAACACTGGCCCTGGATTCAGGAGGTCCTGAGTTCAAATCCGGCCTCAGACACTTGACATATACTAGCTGTGTGACCCTGGGCAAGTCACTTAACCCCAATTGTCCCACAAAAAAAAATGGGGAAAAAAATATTATGATCTTTATGATTACTACAATCCAAATTCATTTAGAATGTATTGTGGAATATCATGTAAGGTGTTGGTCTAAACCTAATTTCTGTCAGACTGCTCTTCAGTTTCCCCAGTTTGTATCAAGTAGGGAATTCTTTCCAAAGGAATTTGTATTTCCCTATTTATTGAACACTGAGCAATTGGATTCCATTGTTTCTGGTTTTCCTTTGTTTAGTCTGTTCCACTGATATACTTCTCTATTTTTAAACACATTCCAAGTGGTTTTACTGACTCTTGCCTTATATTGTAGTGTGAAGTCTAGAGGTGCTATTCTTCCTTTATCACTACCTTTTTTTCATATTTCTTTTGATATTCTAGATCTTTTATTTCTCCAAATGAATTTTCTTATTAATTTATGGAGTTCTGTAAAGTATCATTTTGGCAGTTTGATTGGTATATCATTATGTTATGGGCCTGGAGTACCTCAGGGGTTTTCTGGGGGAGCTCAGGGAACCTTCACCTTGAGAGGCTGGACAAAAGGACAGACACACCTAAAGAGATAAGCAGGGGCAGCTAGGTGGTGCAGTGGATAAAGTGCTAGTCTTGGATTCAGGAGGACCTGAGTTCAAATACGGCCTCAGACACCTGACACTTACTAGCTGTGTGACCCTGGGCAAGTCACTTAACCCTCATTGCCCTGCCAAAAATAAAAAATCCAAATCTAAAGAGATAAGCATCTCCCAATGGGGACTAAGTTAACTCCAGGACCATCACCCTTCATTCCAGTCTCTCCCACCCCTCAAGGAGATAATACTATTAGGCATGGCTGCTGCCTGAGTGGCATCTGGGGACAGATAACTCTAGAAGTCAAGACCACCTCCCTTCATTCCAGTTTCCCCCACCCCCAAAAGGAATTTTCCACAGTCAAATTGATGTGAGAGGCAAAAAAGGGGTTAACAGAAAAACTTAAGACCCAAGTTCTAATTCAGATATGAGCTCCAAAAGGGATTCAGACCCCAGTTAATGGATAACATACAAGTCATGATGCTAAGTTCTCTTACCCACAGTAATCAGTACTCATAACAGGAACAGAAGGGGAGAGGCCATAAAGACCTAGGACTATAATAATGATACATTGACCGGCTATAAAAACTCATACTAGGAATAAATGATAAATGAAGATGTGCACAGAAAAGACCAAATTTGTCCCCAGATTCGCCCTATGACATGTAAACCCCCAAAACACACCTCCACAGAAAAAGGTACCCACCTGGAGGGTTGGCTTAGGACCACAGGAGCTCCAAATTAGGATAAGCCCTCCCCTGTACCTCCCAAAGATGGAGAATAATATAATGAGTAGGACAGGCCCTCCCTTGTACCTCCCCAAGGTGGAGATTATTATAATGAGACTGATAATCAATTTGTCCATACTATAAATATAACTTTCTTTTCTTTCACCATTCGAGAGATACCTTTCCAATATTCTGGTTATCGTCCTGTGGTCACCCACAGTATTGTAATAAAACTTGGGAAACTGAGTCACTGAGTCTTGTAATTCTTTTGGGATGACATGATCAATTTGACCCTAAATTCCATCCCATATCAAAATGATCAACCCATCAGTCCCTCCACCATCAGTCCTCTATAAAAGTATTTGCCTTTCTCCTACACAAGGAAATAGATATCTCAAAGAACCACATCTCTGGAACTATCTCCCCATAAGAAGTCCAAGGACTTCTCTCTTGGTTTAATTTCCCTAGCTCCTAAATAAAAGATTATTTTATTTTAATTGGATTTATGAGTGAGAGGGTATGATTCTTTTAAAGAAGAATACCTAAGTACCCCAACACCAACAAATTTCCCCTGTAACAATTAAAACTATAAATTAACTTTGGTAATATTATATTGGCATGTTCCAGCCATGAGTACTGACTATTCCTCCAGTTATTTAAGTATCCTTTATTTCTTTAAAAGAGGATTTTGTGAGAATTAATAATAAAGATAATAACAATAATAGTCAGCATTTATATAATTCTTTAAAGCTTGAAAAGCAGCTTACTGAGGCAGAAAAATATTAAATGATTTGGCTAGGGTCACATAACTTGCAAGTATAAATCTAGATTTGAACTCAGATCTTCTTGACTTCAGATCAACTAACTGCCTCATTACAGTGCCCCGAATCTACACACATTTTTTGTGTGTGTGCTTGGTAGATTGATCCTAAATATTTATGCATTTTGGAGCTATTTAGGACTTTCTTTTATTACCTATGGGTTCTTTTTATTATTATTTAGAAATGTTTAATTTTTTTTGAAGGTTTATTTTATAGCCTGAAACTTTGCTGAAACTTTTATCTCAATTAGTATCTTTACTAATTCCCCATGATTTTCTAAATAAAACATTGTGCAAAGAGATAACTCTTCTTTGCTTATCTTTATGCTTTTAATTTCTTTCTTTTAGCATTGTTAATTGCTATGATGTCTAGAACTATATCAAATAATAGTGGGGAGAGTGGGATTCTTGTTTTTTTCCTATATTTATTAGAAAAGTTCCTAGCACATCCTCATTGCACTTAACACTTGTTTTTAGTTTTAGATACATACTTTTACCATATTAAGAAAAGCTATCTTAGGGGCAGCTAGGTGGCACAGTGGATAAAGCACTGGCCCTGGATTCAGGAGGACCTGAGTTCAAATCCAGCCTCAGATACTTAACACTAGCTGTGTGATCCTGGGCAAGTCACTGGACCTTCATTGCCCTGCACAAAAAGAAAGGGAAAAAGAGATATCTTCCTGCCTATATTTTCTAGGGTTTTGAGCATAAATAAGTATTGTGTGTCAAAAGCTTGTTTAGTATCTACTGAAATAATCATATGGTTTGGAATATTTCAGCTTTTAATGTAATTACATTTATTGTTTCCCTACTGTTCAACTATGCTTGCATATCTGGTGTAATTCTAATTTAATTGTAATGAATGATTTCTTTGATGAATTATTGTCATTGGTCTGACAGAATTTCATTTATTTTTTAAAAATTAATATTCATTAATTATATATAATTCCGCTGTGATTTATGCTTTCTTGGTTTAGATATTAAAACTAGATTTGTTTGAGAAAGAAAGTCTTTTTGGGGGGGAGGGTGGGGCAATGAGGGTTAAGTGACTTGCCCAGGGTCACACAGCTAGTGTCTGATGTCATATTTGAACTCAGGTTCTACTGAATGCAGGGCCTGTGCTTTATCCACAGCACCACCTAACTGCCCATGAAAGAAAATCTCTTTTTTAGCATACTTTCTCAATTTAAAAAAAATAATTTGTATAGTATTGGTACTAATTTTTCTTTAAAGGTTTGATAGAATTCTGTGAATCTGTCTGGTTCAAGAATTTTGTCTTTGGTAGTTACATTTCAAGCTAGTTCTGTTTCATTTTCTCTGGATTATTTAAAATCTTTATTTGGTCTTCTGTGAGTCTGGGCATTTAATCTTTTTGAAGGTATCCCTTTTTTTCTTTTTTTTTAACCTTAGTTTTAGTAGCATATAACTGTGCACGTAGGTTCTGATAATTCTTTTTATTTCTTCTGGTTTTGTTCTAATTTCACTGTGTTCATTTGCTTCTTGGTTGATTTGATTTTCTGCTCTCATCTAAATTCTAATAATTTGGGAAGTGTTCTGCAGACACAGACACAGACACACACATACACACACACCACCATTGAACTGAAATTTTCTCCCTTTCTTTCTCCTGTTTGAAGATTTCCCTTTGCCACCTAACCATTCTCCCATAACTGCTCTAAATACATGCTGGCTCCCTGCTGCTGTTACATCTGTTCTCTCATTTTTAGCTGAGTGATGCTACAGCAGGCAGAGCATGCATCTGCTTTCCTATGTCTCCACCTATTTCTCAAGACAGGACAAAGTTGGGTTCTGCTGGTTTTTAGCCACACGATGGTGGGATGAAGGCAGGGGCATGATGAGCTGGCAGAGACTAAAGCCACAGAAGTTAAACAGCTGAGCAGATTCCAGAGTACATGGGTTGAATGATACCACTGCACCAGAGCTGTGGCAGTAGCGGCTGTTGTGGGAGGGGGGCACTGAGTAAGTGGTTAAGGATTTTGGATTTAGCATCCTCTGCTGTTAATTCATTAGATTGTTATCTCGTTACACTTTACAGTATATTATCCTTTTACCTTTTTTGCATATTGTTCACATTTAGGAATTTTGACAATTCTTGGGGATGGGATAAAATGTCTTATCCTCCATTTTGTGGGTAATGTAACCTTCCTTTTTTAAATTGTTGCATGACCTATGAGTCATTTTACTCCAATATCTAATATAAACTACCTGAGGACTGTACTGAATCAAGAAAATCCAGAACAGACCTCTAATTCCTCTAGTTGTTGCCAATATTTTGTGGTTTTGAGGATATATGTGTTGAGAGCTCAGAGTACCCCTAAATAAACTACCATCTTATTCTAACTGCTTTTGTGTGCAAGAGGGTGTAATTCTTTAAAGAGGAATTCCTAAGAACCCCTACCCCAACCCCTTACCCCATTTTCCCCCCATAACATTTTGGCGTCCAAACATTTGAAGGAACACAGGAATTTCCTCTTTCCTCTTAGCACACAAAACGGGGGGGGGGGGGGAAACGACCCTCCCTTCTGGGTTTCTTTTCTCCCTCCCACACCTGACTCAACCTCCCTTTCAAGTCACAGAGAGATAGAGAGAGGATCAGCTTTTGCACTCGACAGCAAAGGGCAACCTGGGTCTCCCTCCCTCACCAAAAGTTCAGCCAGACATCTGGACCATGATTCGCACACAAAACCTGGAGGTAGGACCCTCCCTTCTGGGTTTCTCTTCTCTCTCTCCCACCGGACTCAACCTCCCGTTTGAGTCACAGAGAGGTAGAGACAGTTGGCTTTTGCAAGCGACAGCAGAGGGACTCCTAGATGTCCGAACCACACTCGGACCCTCGAACTCCACATTTCTGGGGAAGAACTCTTATGCTTATGTGTCTATCCCTTGGCAGTGCTCTGCTCTTGGTTCAGACCATTCTCCTTAGACAGTATAGTCATGGGACAGAAAGGGAGTGTTCCGAAAAATTCTCCTCTGGGGTGCATCCTAAGAGATTGGACTAAACTAGAATTTACAAATCTGAGAAAGAGATGCATGATACATTTTTGTAACAATTTATGGCCACATTATCTGCTAGGAACTGAAGGAAATTGGCCTGTACATGGCACCCTTAATTATAATACCATTTTGCAATTGGACAAGTTTTGCAAGTGTGAAGGGAGATGGACAGAGATTCCATACATATCGGCTTTTATGACTTTAAGCCAGAAGTCAAAAGGAAAGGATGAGGTCCCCTTGCCGGTTGAGAATTACCACAAGTCCAAGCAATTAGCTAACCCTTCAGGTATCTCCTCTGAGACCCCAGACCTCCCTGCTCCTCAAACTCATTCCCTACCTGTTTCTCGTTTCACTCCTTCTTCTCCACCTGCTTCGATACCTATTGGTCAACCACTGTCATATCACTCTATGACTGAGACCTCTCCTTGCCCACTGGCTGATCTCAGAACCAATTTCCTGTGCCCTCCACGGCTGGGCTCTGGCCACACTGCGAGTGGATGTCAGTATCCTTCTATCCTGCTCTACCCCATTTACAATCTGGGAGAACTCCAATACGTTCCCATTTCTCTTGTTTTTTCCATTCAGCAGCTGATTCCATCTGCTTTACCTAATCTGCAGTCACCTACACCCATCTCCTTTTCCCCATCTCCACCCATGCTGCAGCCAAAGAGTTGTTTCCCCTCCCCCACCTACTCCACAGCCAAAGACTGTTACCCCTCCCCCACTGGGCCCTCCGCCCAATCCTCTGTCTCAGCTTCCACCTGAGCTATCTCCCCAACCAGCTTCACCCAGGTCCTTACCAGCGTCTCCCACTGCTTTCCTGCTTCCATTAAGGGAATTTCCCATTGGGGAGGGCACAACATTAAGGCATGTTCCTTTTTCCATGAACAGTTTATCTCAGATTAAAGAGAAATTGGGGAGTTACTCAGAGAACCCCACAAAGTTCATAGATGGCTTTAAGTCTGTGACACTGGAGTTTGACCTTTCCTGGACTGATTTGCAAATTATTCTTTTCTTTCAACAAACATTTATTTTATTTTCCATTTACATGTAAGGGTAGTTTTCAACATTCATTTTCATAAGATTTAGAGTTCTAAATTTTTTCTCCCTCCCCCCTCCACAAGATCGAAATCAGGTTATATATGTACAATCCACAAGTGTTCTTTTTATCAGTTCTTTCTGTAGGGGTGGGTAGTAAGCTTCCTCATTAGTTCCTTGGGATTGTCTTGGATCATTGCACTGCTGAGAGTAGTTAAGTCATTCACAATTACTCATTGAATAATACTGCTGTCACTACACACAATGTCCTCTCAGCTCTGCTCACTTCACTATACTTCAATGTTCATTAGTCTTTCCAGGTTTTTCAGGGATCATCCTGTTTGTCATTTCCTGTAGCACAAGTCCATTCCACTACAATCATAGAACACAGCTTTTTCCATCATTCCTCAATTGATGGACATTCCCTTGATTCTCAATTCTTAGCCTCCACCAAGAGTTGCTATAAATATTTTTGTACAATTTTTCCCCCTTTTCTCTTTTTCATGATTACTATTGTTAACTGTTTCCCTTCCATCCTATTCCCTTCCCCCATGATATTTATTCTATCATCCATCTTCTTTCATCCTATCACTCTTCAAAAGGGATTTGCTTCTGTCTGTCCCCTGCCCCACTCTGTCCTTCCTTCTTTTGCCCCTCTCTCTTTATCCCCTTCCCCTCCTATTTTCCTACAGGGTTAGAGAGATTACTCCCCCCAACTGAGTGTGTACATTATTCCCTCCTTGAGCCAATTCTAATGAGATTGAGGTCTTTGAGCCAATTCTGATGAGTATTAGGCTCATTTACTGCCCAGATTAAATAGATTACTCCACCCAGGTGGGTGTGTCTGTTAGTCCCTCCTTGAGGCAGCTCTGATGAGTTTAGGGTCTTTGAGCCTTTTCTGATGAGTGTAAAATTCATTTACTGCCCTGCTCCTCTCCCATCTCTTCCCCCACTCCATAAGCCTTTATTTAGGATTTCACTTCTGCCCTTCCCCCTCCCCCAGTGATTTCCCTTCACCCCTCAATTTAACCCTAAAGATGTTATCATCTAGCTAAGTGACACAGTGGACAAATCATCACCCCTGGACCCAGGGGATCCCAGCCAAAACCCTGCCTCAGACACAAGACAGTTGCCCACTGTATGACCCCAGACATATCTAGGGACATATGTCCCGCAGCTCCAATTTTTTTTTTTTATGGTTCTCTAGGGTCTTGTATTTGAAAGTCAAATTTGCCATTCAGTTCAGGTCTTTTCATCACAAATATCTGAAAGTCTTCTTTTTCATTAAAGTCCCATTTTTTCTGCTGAAAGATAATGCTGAGTTTTGTTGGGTAGGTGATTCTTGGTTGTAATCCCACTTCCTTTGCCCTTTGGAATATCATATTCCATGCCCTCCAGTCCTTTAATGTAGAAGCTGCTAGATCTTGTGCTATCCTGACTGGGGCTCCACAGCACTTGAATTCTTTCTTTTTGGCAGCTTGCAATATTTTCTCCTTTACCTGAGAGCTCAGGAATTTGGCTATAATATTCCTAGGAGTTTTCTTTTTGGGATCTCTTTCTGGAGGTGATCAGTAGATTATTTCAATTTCTATTTTAGCTTCTTCTTCTAGAATTTCAGGGCAATTTTCTCTGAGAATATCTTGGAAGATGATGTCTAAGTTCTTTCCTTGATCATGGTTTTCAGGTAGACCAATAATTTTCAAATGATCTCTCCTGGACCTATTTTCCAGGTTGGCAGTTTTTCCCAGAAGATATTTCACATTGCCCTCTATTTTTTTATTCATTTGGATTTGCTTTATTGTGTCTTGGTTTCTCATAAAGTCACTGACTTCCATTTGTTCAATCCTAATTCTTAGGCAATTATTTTCATCAGAGAGCTTTTGTACCTCCTTTTCCATTTGGGCAATTTGACTTTTCAAGCTGTTGACTTTTTTCTCATGTCTTTCCTGCATCACCCTCATTTCTCTTTCCATTTTTTCCTCTACCTCTCTAACTTTATCTTCAAAGTCCTTTTTGAGCACCTCTATGGCCTGAGAGCATTTCATATTTTTCTTGGAAGCTTTAGATATAGGGGCCCTGATGTTGACATCTTCCTCTGAGGGTGCCCCTTGGTCTTCCTTGTTACTGAAGAAACTTTCTATGGTCCTAACCTTTCTCTGTCAGCTCATCTTGCCTTTCTTTTACTAGACTTTTAGCTCCTTAAAGTGGGGCACTGTTTCCAGGCTGCAGTATCCCAAGCTTAAGAAGCCCCAGGTGGTATGATTTAAGGAGAATCAGGTTCTTCCTCTCCTGGCTTATTTCCTGGTCCTAGATGACCCCAGACCAACTTGCCAATCAACCAGCTTTGTGTGTTGTGGTTGTTAGGTCTGATGAGCCTTTGCCCCTCCCCCACCTGGGCCACTTCTACTTGAGCCTACCACCTGGTTCTCAGCAGGGGTGTAAAATCTAAGTTCTGCCTTAGCACCAGCATAGACCCCTTTAGTCTCTCCCCTGCCCAAGGCTCAGCCTATTCACCAGACTGTGAGCTTAGTTCCAGATGACACTGGTGCTTCAGCTGATTCAGAGGCTCTGGGGGTCTTTCTCTGGTGAGGACTTCCTGAGACTGAATCTGTGTGAGGGTGACTGTGGGGTTGGGCCCGACTCCTGTATCAGCACAGCAGCTCCCTCCTTCTGACCTTCCAAGTTGTTCTTGGTTAGAAGATGATTTCAGCACATTCTTCTGTGAGTTTTGCTGCTCTGGGCATTTTCCTATGACCTTGTTTGGATGTTTTTTGGAGCGATTGCGTCATGAGTTCACCTGCAAATTATTCTTGCCAGCTGTTGTACCTCTGATGAGAAAAAACAGATTTGGGACCTGGCAGTACAAGTTGGGGATGAATACTCGCAGGTTGGAAATTGGGTTGGGGTCCTTGAATTTACAGCTGTCCCAGCTGTAGAACTGAGATGGAACTATGATAACAGGGAAGACAGGGCTAGTAGAAACCACATGGTCACCTGCCTGGTTGAGGGAATGGGAAGGGGGGTTAAGAAACAAGTCAATTATGAAAAGGTGAGAGAGATAACACAGGGGTCTGACGAAAATCCTGCTGTCCTCATGAGCTGCTTAGCAGACTCTCTGAAGAAATATACCAACCTAGACCCCCAAAGAGATGTAGGAATAACTGTCCTCAATATTCATTTTATCAGCCAGTCTGCTCCTGACTTTAGGAGAGAACTCCAGAAGTTAGACTGGGGTCCCCAGATCCAATCCTCACAACTCCTTGATATTGCTTTTAAGATTTTTAATAACAGGGACCTTGCAGTAGCCAAAGAGAGAGAAAAGATGGCTCGTGCCCACTCCATAGACCAAGGTTCTATAATAGCTGCAGCCATCACCACATCTGCTACCAGCAGAACTCCAGGTGGCTGAGATTCTGGCAGCTGCAGTAAACCGGGACACAGAAGTGGAGGACGCCGCACGAAGGTGAGGTCAGCTCTCCTACCTCTTTGTCCCCAGGGCAGCATCCAAGAGAATGGCCTAGCAAAAACCCAGCACTCTGCAGCCTGATCTCCTGGCCAGCCCCTTGTCAGGCCCACGGCTAAGCTGGGCATAGAAGGCAAGCCTAGGAATGGTTTTGGGGCAGCCTCTGTCTTACTCTCTGGTTCAGGTCCTAGCATTCAATCAAGGCACAAAGTGGGGATGGGGTAAAAGGACTCTAAAATGTAGACAGACACTGCCTCTCACAGAACTAGGCTTCAATCTGATTACTTGACTCCAATAAAGCAGGACACCCCCTGTCTTGCATTCAGCCTTTCCAGCTTCCACAGGGAAAAAAGCGGTCACACTTTTACTCCTGATCTGATAAAGTCCCTTTTCGTTTTTGCTATGGTCAGTTTTAATTTTTTGTTTAAGTCTGTTCCATCTGGGCCCAAGGATTCATGGCATTGTGCCTATGTGTCGCCTCTGGACCTCACAGCTCCTCACACTCCAGGCCTTGTCCTCTTCTCCCCTCCCCCTCGCTTGCGCCGTGATTTCTTCGACCCCCGCTCAGCATGAAGCAGTTTAAGAAGAATCTTTGTCCCCTTTCCTTATATATAGAGAAGCGGGGAATGTTGAGGGTACAGAGTACCCCAGAAGTTCTCTGGGTAAATCAAGTAATCTTCTCCTTGAGAAACTAAAGCAGAGGACAGATATGCCTATTGAGATAAGTGGAACCAGATCAGACTGAGCTAGCTTCAGGACCTCCATACTTCATTCTGATCTCCCTTACCTCTGGGGAGATAAGTTTGGGTGTGGCTGAGGCCTTTGTGTCCGGAAAAGAGAGATGGCTTGAGAGATTGGCAGCCACCCCCTCACCCAACTCCTTTAGCCACCACCAGTGGGGGATGGTCCTCCCTTACTAAAGGAACTTTCCACAGTCAAATGGTCACCCCTCCCCCATCAGTCCCCTATAAAAGTACCTACCAGTCTCCTGCTCAAGGAGATTGGTACCTCAGAGCCATGTGCTTTGTGCCTTTCTCCCCAAGAGAAGTCCAAGGATTTCTCTTGGTTTCCCTTCCCTTCCCTTCCCCTCCCCTTCCCTTCCCCCCCCTTCCCTTGCCCCTAAATAAACTACCATCTTATTCTAACTGCTTTTATGTGCAAGAGGGTGTAATTCTTTTTTGTTTGTTTGTTTTTGTTTTTGTTTTTTTAAAGTGAGGCAATTGGGGTTAAGTGACTTGCCCAGGGTCACACAGCTAGTAAGTGTTAAGTGTCTGAGGCTGGATTTGAACTCAGGTCCTCCTGAATCCAGGGCCAGTGCTCTATCCACTGCGCCACCTAGCTGCCCCGGTGTAATTCTTTAAAGAGGAATTCTTAAGAACCCCAACCCCTAACCCTAACCCTTACCCCATTTTTCCCCCATAACATATGTGTGTATGTATAGATATATGTGTGTGTATACGTGTGTGTGTGTATATCTATTTGAGGCCATAGGTTTTATTATTGGATTTTGGATTTTGTCTCCTGTGAATTTATCAGTGTCTCATCTGCTAGCCGCCTTTCACTGTAGTGGTTCTCTTTGATATCTTGTTTGGGGATGGTACAGAGGCAGTCTTCTTCCTCCCCCATCCTTTATAGTTTAAATTATTTTGGATTAGATTTGCAAGCCACCAAGCAAATACATTCTTATCAGCCTTTGTTAGGTGTACTCCATCTCTGGCCAGGAATTTGTCATCCGTATAACGTAAATTATGGTCCAGAGGTCCAAATATCATTCTCAGACCCCATTTTATCCAGCCCTACTTCCACAGCCAGTATCCAAGGGAGTAATCTCTGTGGAAAAAGGAGTACTTCTGTAACCACCTACACCAACTACTATCCAATGCCAAGAGTTCTGAAAGTAGCAATTGCCTCACCCCCCCAAACACTGCCCTGCCAGAAGGAATTGGTTTTTTTTTTTTGTTACCTTTGTATCAGTAGCATTTAGTGCAGTGCTTTGCATGTGGTAGTTACTTTATAATTGTTTGTGGAATTGAATTGACTTATCCAATTCTCTGCTGCCTTTTTTATCTCTTCTGTTTTTCAGTAAATGAAAATCAAATGAAAGAGGTGCTTTGCATTTCTGATACCAAACTCTCCACCCATTATATGATTACATTTGTCATTGTGATCACAGACTAGAGTACTAAATTTATAACAGCCTTGCCATGGAGACCAGGCAAGAACCTGTTTGGGATGCTGATGGGACCTGAGGAATAGGTTTCTTCCCTTGATCCTCTCCACTGAACAGATATTAGAGTATTCAGTGGGAATTCAATCCCTGGTTTTACAAACCCTTGGTTTGTAATTTAGTGATTCTCAAACTAAACCAGTTTCTCAAAAGATTGAGGCCATGTGATATATCATGGCAATTTTCCTTGGATTTTTAAATTGTCTGTGGTAGGGATGGATTTAATTGATCAAATTGATCTCGAGGTATCCCAAAAAATTACAAGACTCAGTGACTCAGTTTTCTAAGTTTTATTAAAATACTGTGAGGCCACAGGGAGACACCAAGGAGATAAGTGTCTCGAATAGGGAGAGGAAAAATGATTATATTTATAGTGAGAAAAAGTAGGTTATTTCCTCATTATCTTAATCTCTTCCTTAAGGAGGTACATAGGAGGGCTTTTCCTAATTTGGAATTCTTGGGGTGCTAAGCCAAACCCTGGGGGGGGGAACCTTTTTCCCTGGAGGTGTGTTTTTGGGGTTTAAACATCATAAGGTGAACTTAAGGACACATTTGGTCTTTTCTGTGCATGTTCATCAAGACATGCTTAAACTTGTCAGACCTGGAGGGTCTCTGTGTTTATAACTCTTTACTTTAAGATCTGGTTTCTAGGTGTCCTGACATCTAGGAATATTAATGGCTATTAATGGGTAATGGTCCCTAGTTACCTTCCCTAGGTTTCTGTTGATAATGTTGGTTGATAGTGTGATGATTAAAATCTAATGTGTGTGACCTACCCTCTCCTCCCCCGTGTGTGTGTGGGGGGGGGAGGGGAACTAGCTAGGAATCACTTATAAATTAGGAGCTTCAGCAACAGTTTAGGCTTTTAAACATTTGTTAAAGTATATTAGAAGTAAAGAGAGAGAGCACATGTCTCTGAAAGAATGGAATAAACCCTATCTCTGATCTATGCTTGTAGAGAGAGTAAAAACTGCTCCTTCACCTAGCCGCTGTATGGGGCTAAAATTCTAGCTATACTGTCTAAAATATCTAATGAGTGGTCTCCAATAAATTATAAGCTTTAGCAAGAGTTAGACTTTTAAGCATTTATTAAGGAGAATAAGAATTTTGTAAAGAGAGAGAGAAAAGCCTAGATTCCTCTATCTATTAAAGGGAGAGAGCATTCCTAGCTGTGCTCTCCGCCAGAGTCCACAGAAAAGAGCATGAGTCAGAGCGACAGGCTCCCCCTTCTTCCTCCCACCAGCAAATGTCACTTCCTGACGCCAAAGAAAAGACGCATGGTCTTGCCCTCAGAGACCTTCACCTCATGGCAGAGTTTTTCTACAGTAAGTCTCCAGCAGGTGGCATCATTCCAATCGTTATATGGCCCACACATCCAAAGAGAAAGAGTCCCTCTCAGTTACCCTGGAAGCCCCATGTCAAACAGGAAGACGGATGGTCCCCACACACAGTTCCAAGCTAATTGGCTGATCACATTCAAGTCCATTGATTGACATGACTTAAAGGTGGTCTATTAATAGAGGCAACTTCCTGGACAGGATCTGACCTTCGAAAGGTCACCTCATGTCTTTCTTGGCAGGGCATGGCTCCCTGGTTCTCACAATAGGGAAGAACCCTCTTGGTTACTTAGTTTCTCTGTTAACCCTTTTAGCTACTATTGATCAGATCTTAGGTTATCTGTTAACTCCTTTTAACTAATGTTGATAGGTTATCTGTTAACCCTTTTAGCCTCCTCCATCATGTCTACTTGGACTCTCTGAGTCTTCCAAGATGAACTTGGCAAATCATCTGACAAAAACAATAACAATTAGAATGGCTCAGGTAGTGCAGCTATAAACCAGCCAAACACTGCAAGCATGTCTAATAAAGTGCCAACAACAAATGTGTTGTTCCTAAACCCTCTGGAGGGGTTGGTTTTGCTTTAACTCCTCCCTATACAGGTACTATCCTTATCCCATTAAGGATGAGGTGTGGCTTATAAATCTTCAAGGTATAGGGTCTCTATAGGGCTGTGCTGCAAAGCCTCTTTCTTGACTTTGCTGGCCACATCTGCAAATGGAAGGTACAGGAATATGGCTGGGCAGGTGAAGGAGACAAACATCATTCCCTTGAGCTTGTATGGTTTCCCCACCCATTCATCCCCATGAAAGAATGGGGGGGGGAGGGGTGAGGGAGCAGCTAGGTGGCACAGTGGATAAAGCACCGGCCCTGGATTCAGGAGGACCTGAGTTCAAATCCAGCCTCAGACACTTGAAACTTACTAGCTGTGTGACCCTGGGCAAGTCAATTAACCCTCATTGTCCAGAAAAAAAAATAGAGATAACAGCACTGAAAGAATACATGGGATTTGAAAACAGAGGAACCATATACCCTACAGCTTTGGTAGTTATTGGGCAAATAATTATTATGTGGCTTATAGTTTAGCCTTCAGAGATTAAAATTCAGAGTTACATAGAATACTCACTAGGGTGAGGGCTGTGACAAACCCACCCCAAAACCCTGGGACCAAAACAAAGAGACCAATGAAATGACAAATCTGGGGGCTGTAATGATTGGAATGATGCCACCTGCTGGAGACTTACTGTAGAAAAGCTGCGCCATGAAGTGAAGGTCTTTGAGGGCAAGACTAGGAGTTTTTTCTTTGGCATCAGGAAGTGACATTTGCTGGTGGGAGGAGGAAGGGGGAGCCTGGTGCTCTGAAGCAGTCTTTTTTTCCTAAGGATGCTGGTGGAGAAGGGAGCGAGAAATGTGCTCTCCCTTTAATAGATAGATGAATGTAGGCCTTTCTCTCTCTGTTTATCAAATTCTTATTCTCCTTAATAAATGCTTAAAAGTCTAACTCTTGCTAAAGCTTATAATTTATTGGCGACCACTCATTAGATTTTAGACAGTCTAGCTAGAATTTTAGCTTTAACAGGGCTTTAGTCAGTTTGGGAAGTCTACCTCTTTGTCTTAAAGAACTTGGTGTCTGGAAAGAATGTATTACTAGGGAGATAAGATAAAGTAGTCAGTCAATTGACATTTATTAAGCACTTATGATGTGCTAGTCATTGTGCTAAGCTGTGGGGATACAAAGAAAGGCCAAAGACAGTACCTGGTCTCAAGAAGCTCATGTCCTAATAGAACACTATGGGGTAGAAGAGGAGAATGGGCTAAGGCTTTTTGCTGGTCCCAGGAAAGGGTTTTTGCCTATTCTAAAAGATATGTGGTAAGAAAAAGCCTGAAATAGCCAAGGATTTCACATGAGTCAGAAGCTGGACACCCAGTACTTTCCATTAGAGGGTACAAGAAAGTAGCATTTAGTTGATACTGAGTCTCCAGTTAGAAAATATAAGACAGATTAAGAAGAGGTGGACTAACAGGAGAGTACCATGACATCAGTAGAAATCATCAATGGCCCCATAGCATTAGAAGCATGAGTTAACTCTCTGTGACATACTCCCAATACATACTTGATACCAACATGCCTTTCCATGCCTACTGCCTGGCCACGTGTGTTTCTTATGTGTGTCTTTCCACATGTGTAACTTTGATGTGGGCTGGAATTTGGGGTCAAATTGATCGTGAGTCATCCCAAAAGAATTACAAGACTCAGTGACTCTATTTCCCAAGTTTTATTGCAATACTGTGAGTGACCACAGGGAGAAAACCAGAAAAGTGGAAAGGTATCTCTTGAATAGTGAAAGAAAAGACAGTTATATTTATAGTATGGATAAATTGATTATCAGTCTCATAATAATAATATCCACCTTAGGGATGTACAGGGGAGGGTCTGTCCTACTCATTATAATATTCTCCACCTTTGGGAGGCACAGAGAAGGACTTATCCTAATTTGGAGTTCCTGGGGTCCTAAGCCAACCCCAAGGAGGGCACCTTTTTCTATGGATGTGTGTTTGGGGGTTTTACATATCATAGGGCGAATCTGGGGACAAATTTGGCCTTTTCTGTGCATGTCTCTTTCTGATTCCCATGGCTAGTTTCAAAACACCTTCATTTTTTCTTTTATTTCTAGTCTGAATTTCTATAGGCTGTCAATTCCTTTATTGTTATTTGACCTGAGCCTTTATGGTCCCATTATTGGTACTGATTTCTGTGGGTAAGAGAACCTAGCATCTTTACTTGTAAGTTATCCATTAACTGGGGTCTGACTCCCTTTTTGAGCTAATATCTGAATTAAAGCTTGGGTCTTAAGTTTTTCTATTAACCCTTTTTTTCACCTCCTACATCAACCTGGCCACAACTATTCCCTACATGAGTAACCCTCCACACATGTTCCCTATGTGTTCTACTCTTCCCCCTAATGTTATGTGTATATTTATGGGAGAATGTGACCCAGGCTTATGGGAAAACTGTCTTGTTGTGAATTTCTTTTTTGTAATGAGTATTTTGTAGTTATTGTCATGCAATTCTTCTGTATCTTAGTAGGTGGACTTCAAGTATTTTACAAATTATGTAGTTATTTTCAATGGAATTTACCTATCTCTTCCTATGGGTTTTGTTGGTAATATGCAGACAGGCTCATGATTTTATGTAGGTTTATTTTAAATCCTACTACTTTACTGAAGTTATTGTTTCAATTAACTTTTAGTTAACGCTAGAATAGAAGTTCTTATCCTATTTATTTCCACATTTTTTCATCTTGTGGTTTTTAAAAACATGAATATAGTATTTTATCAAAAACTTTTTTTCATTTACTAATATAATCACACAATTATTTTTGTTAATAATGGGTCTGCTATGTTTACAGTTTTCCAAATATTGAAGCAACTCTGCATTCCTGCCATAATTTCAACTTGATCACAAATATATAATCTTTTGAATATGTTTTTATAGCCTATTTCCTGATATTTTAATGATTTTTTGTGTAGATATTCATCAGGAATGAATAGTCCATAGTTTCCTATTTCTGCTATATCTTGCCCTAGTTTAGGTATCAAGACTATATTTGTTTTATAGAAGGAGTTTGGTGGGATCCCTCCTTTTCCTATTTTTGTGGTTTGTGTAATAATAGAATTAATTGCTCTCTGAATATTTTATTTCAGTTCATATGTAAATCCACCCAGTCCTAAAGTCCATCTGTCCCCCAACTCCCCCCCCCACCCCCTGCCTTTGGTAATTCATTTATGATTTGTCTTTTTCTAGGGTGGATTATTTAAATTCTCTATTTCTGGTTTGCTTACTCTGGATATTTCATGGTTTTTGTAAATATCTATCCATTTCATTTGTTATACATTTATTAGCATATAATTGGGCAAAATCGTTTCTTTTTTTCTTTTTTTTTTTTTTTTTTGGTGAGGCAATTGGGGTTAAGTGACTTGCCCAGGGTCACACAGCTAGTAAGTGTCAAGTGTCTGAATCAGGATTTGAACTCAGCTCCTCCTGAATCCAGGGCCAGTGCTCTATCCACTGTACCACCTAGCTGCCCCTGGGCAAAATCGTTTCTAATAATTTTCCTTTATTTATTTTTTTCATTTGTTGTGAAATCTTTTTCATTTCTTATATTGGCCATTTGGTTTCTCTCCCTTTTTAAAAAAAATCACCTGAGCTCATAGTTTTTTTAAAAAAATGTTGGTTTTGTTTTATGTTTTTGTGCTTTTAATTTTATTAATCTTTTGTGATTTTCTGAATTTTTTTCTATGTTTAGTTGAGCTTTTTAGATGTGTTGCTTTTCTAGCTTTTTCAGTTGCATGCTGTTGATCACTCTATTTCTTTTCACTTTCATTGATCACACTGTTTAGAGATAGAAATTCCTCACTGAGGACTGCTTTGGCTGTATCTCAAACATTTTGGCATATTTTCTTATTGTTATCATTTTCCCCTCCCTGAGGCTGCAAGCAATCAGATATAGGTTATACATGTACAATTATGTAAAACATTACCATATTTGTCATTTTGTATAAGAAAACTTGAATAAGAGAAAAAAAATGAAAGAAAGGGAAAAATGGCATGCTTCAGTCTGTGTTCCATCAATATCAGTTCTTTCTTTGGGGGTAGATAGTATGTTTCATCAATAGTCTTTTGGGATTGTCTTGGATCATTTTATTATTGAGAATAGTTAAGTGTTTCACAGTTCTTCATCAAACAATATTGCTGTCATTGCACAATGTTCTCTTGGTTCTACTCACTTCACTATACATCAGTTCATATAAGTCTTTCTAGGACTTTCTGAAATCATCCTGCTTGTCATTTCTTATAGCACAATAATATTCCATCACCATCATATACCACAGCTTGTTTAGTCATTCCCCAATTGATGGGCATTCCTTTGATTTCCAATTCTTAACCACCACAAAAAGAGCTGCTATAAATATTTTTGTACACATAGGTCTTTTTCTCTTTTGGGGGACGTCTTTGGGATATAAACCTAGCAGTGGTATTGCTGGCTGGATCAAAGGGGATGCACAGTTCTATAGCCCTTTGGGCATAGTTCCAAATTGATGAGCAATGCTTTTGTTGTTGTTGTTTTTGTTTTGTTTTGCAGGACAATAAGGGTTAAGTGACTTGCCCAGGGTCACACAGCTAGTAAGCATCAAGTGTCTGAGGCTGGATTTGAACTCAGGTCCTCCTGAATCCAGGGCTGGTGCTTTATCCACTGTGCCACCTAGCTGCCTCCTGAGCAATGCTTTTGAATAGATGAAGACACAGGAAATGGCAAACATGGAGTCACTTTATGTGGGGGACTCACATGCAATTTGAAACACATACATTATCTCATTTGATCCTCTCAATAAGCCTAAGAATCCATATAAGGTGAATGCTAAATATTATTATCCCAGTTTTACAGATAAAGAAACTGAGGCTGAAAAAGTTTAAGTAACTTATCTAAAGTCAAATAGTTAAGTGACTTTAGACCAAGAGGCTGAGTTGAGATTCAAACCCAGGTCTTCCTGACTCCAAATTTAACATTCTTTCCACCATGCCCCAATGCAGTAGTTCAAGGATACCCATCAGGTTTTTAATTCATTAGGTAAAATTACTTCAAAGCACAAAAGTTAAGGCCAGAGGGTAAAGCCCTTGTCTATATATTATCTAATTGCATCTCCCATTCACAATTCCAGGGTATTTCTGAGGAGCTGGGAGTGATTTTCTAATACCATTAATGGGAGCCCTCACTGATGTACTTTTCTCCTAAGATTATCAGTTGAGAATCATTTTAGGCAGTCAGACTTTAGTAGCTTTTAAAAGAGATAGTTACTCAAGTAGTATATGGTTGTTACAAAGCATCCCTCCAAAAATCTGTGACACTTTCCCATGAACACATACAGAATCCAGAGAAAAGGGGATTTAAGGGTAGAAAGTAAGTGACACAATGGAGTAAATATCAACTCTTGGTTACTGGAAGTCCTTTCCTCCCATTTGTGGGGTGCTCAAGAAGTACCCCTTTAGCATGGTGAATCTGTGTCCAGTTTGAACTTGGCTCTCTGCTGTCACATCATTCAGAGATAATGCTAGGACATCAGTAAAAGAAAGGTAGTCGTCTGGATCTTTTAAAGCTCTCGAAGACCTCCTCAGGTCAAGGAAGGGAGAGAAAGAGGTCTGGCCAAGACCAAAGCTGAAGCCTCTAATTCTCCTCCCAATGTAGTTTCTCATCAAGGGTGTGCTAAAAAATCGCACTTGCTCACTCCAATTCCTGTAATTCTTTGATTCCAGATGACTTGATGCTTTTATACAGTGTTAGGGTTAGAGTTACGGTTAGGGTTAGGGTTAGGGTTAGGGTTTATACAGGACTGGGAAGGCATGATGAAATCCCTGGATAATTTCCTGTCTGGTGTCATTTTATATCATCAAATAGTTCTTAACGACTGTACAAGACTAAAGCCTGTAATTGAAATGCATTGCTTGGGTTTCTTATCACTGACTTCAAGTGAGGTGGGATGGCTTGATTTATATCTATATCTATATCTATATCTATACCTATACCTATACCTATATCTCAACCTCATCCTTACATAATGATAAATATTATCATAATACCTCCAAAGCAGGAAAAGATTTATCCATGTTAATTCAAACACCATGGATTTTCCTGGGCATAAATGAGATTATTGTTGTTGTTGTTTGTCCTTCGTGACCATGACACTGGGGTGATGATTCACTTGCAGTTAATTGGATTTGTGAGGGAGGGCTGTGCAAAGCCACCAGCCTAATTCTCTACTCCAGAGCTGTGTGGGTTCAGTGGCAGGATGACTGGAGGTGTTTAAGACAATTGGAGTTAAGTGACTTGCCCAAGGTCACACAGCTAGTAAGTGTCTGAGGTCAAATTTGAACTCAGATTGTCCCAACTTCAGGGTCAGTGCTCTATCCACTGTATCGCCTAGCTGTCCCATATAAATAAGATAGTGTCAGTGTAAAGGGAAGAAGACTTAATAAGGCAAAGATTTTTCTCAAAGTTTCTATGAAGTAGTAACCTCAGACAACTTTCCCTTCTTCTTGTTCTATTACTGAGTCAGGTTAGAGGAGGCCTGGCCTAGCCTATTCACCCCCATTCCTCCCATGAGATAGGGCTAAAGATGGTGATTATACAGTTCCACTTCAAGGAAAATGTTGAGGAAAAGGAACACAAGGGTGTTCCCTAAATAAAATAGCTAGTTATCTTGTTTACCCAAACACACCCAACCCCAACCAGAATTACATAATTAATTGACTTTCAAACTGAGCCCAACTTCCTTGATGGTATGACGTCATATTAAACTTCTTTGGTCCTTGGCCTCAAGAAAAACTAGATACATGGTGGAATGATCACAGTAATTTGTATTAATAGGATTATCTCATATAGTAGTGGCTTGAAATCAGTTAAATTCTTTCATGTTACTTAATAACTGAACTCCATCCAACACCTGAGGTAAAAGAACAATCAACAAATTCACATATTGTGTTTCATTTTATCTTAATTAAAATTTTCCCTTTTTAAAATATCAAATTGGCAAATAACAAAAAACATGAAAATTTCCCCATACAAAGAAGAGAAAAAGGACTATATATGAAACCATGAATTTCCACTAAATACAGGTGCAATGGATAGACTGCTTAGGGTTGGAGTCAGGAAGACCTGAATTCAAATCCCACCTTTGTTTACAGGCTTTGTGACTCTAGGCAAATCTTTTTTTTTTTAATTATGAAAGTATTTTATTATTTTTCAGTTACATGTAGAGATAGTTTTCAACATTTGTTTTTATAAGATTTCTAGTTTCAAATTTTCCCCCCTTCCCCAAGACAGCAAGTAATCTGATATAGGTTATATATGTACAATAACATTAAAGCTATTTCTGCATTAGTCATGTAATAAGAGAAGAATCAGAGCAAAAAGGAAAAACCTCAAAAAAAGAAAAACAGCACCAAAACCAAAAGAAATAGTATGGTTCAATCTGCATCTATATTCCACAGCTTTTTTTTTTCTTCTGGATTTGGAGGGCCTTTTCCATCATGAGTCCTTTGGAACTATCTTATACCATTGTATTGCTGAGAAGAATCAAGTCTATCACAGTTGATCAACACATAATGTTGATGATATTGTGTAAAATGTTCTCCTGGTTCTGCTCATCTCACTCATCATCAGTTCATGCAAGTCCTTCCATGTTCCTCTGAAATCTACTTGCTCATCGTTTCTTGCAGCACAATAGTATTCCATTACATTCATATACCACAACTTGTTGAGCCATTCCCCAATTGATGGGCAGCCTCTCAATTTCCAATTCCTTGCCATCACAAAAAGAGCACCTATGAATATTTTTGTAAATGTGGATCCTTTCTAGGCAAGTCTTTTAACCTCTGTGATAAAATAATGGAATTTAGTAGATGACCAGGGGCCCCACCTGATTGATTTAATAGTTTCAATTGGGTGAGAATGACTAAGTACCTACTTGGGGATGATTAGATTATAGCCACATCTGGCCGGCCCTGAGTGACATGTTGGTGTACTAGTAGTAGTAGTAGTAGTAGTAGTAGTAGTAGTAGTAGTAGTAGTAGTAGTAGTAGTAGTAGTAGTAGTAGTAGGCCTCCACCAGTCGCTGGCGACCATGGATCAGCCCCCTGAAGAGCCACAGACCACAGTGTGGCTGTGTGTTATATCTACCCCATGAGGAGTAGCTGCAGTGTCCTCTCCAGGGCGCTGGCCTGGGCAGATCAATATGGAAAACAAGCTGTTACCCATGCCGCAGGTTTTCCCTCTGCAACACTGGTGGATCCAAAGGAGAGGCAGAGCCAACACAGTTTGGCACCAGTGCTGCCATAGGAGTTGCCAGAGGGATGTGATGTCCAACATCCAACTGCCTAAGGGACTCTGACTCCTGATTTTTCCTCAGGGTTAACTCCCAAAGCTTTTCCCATATATGGGTATAGCTGCAAGGCAGCAGAGGTTTAAAATCAGGGTTTTCCTTTCCCTAGGTGAGTTGCCTACCAAGGCTGATGAGCCCCACCTGCCTGAAGCAACTGGTTTTAAGGCGCCAGTGACTCACCTTCACCCCTTCTCCTGTTAGTGGAAACAGTTCTGCCACGAGAAGGCCAGGAGTTGGGCTTCAGTTGTTAGAGGTTATTTGAGACACACGCCATTGGAGCATTTTATAGAGAGTGGGAGCTTATCCCACTCGTGTTGGTGTACTACTGATGTAAGCAGGGGATCACTCTTGGCCAACCAGCTTGAAGGACCTCCCTTTGGAAGAGGGAGAGAGAAAGTAAGAGGGGGAATGCAGGCTCAGGGAAGCTCTTTCCCTTTGGGAGCATACCAGAGAGGGACTACACAGCTGACTCCCATTGAAACCACAGACTCCAGGTGGTGAGTTATTAGAAGCGAGGCCAGCTCTTTGAGTTAGATGAGCTGGAAGCAAGTTTGGGATTTGAGTCAGTCTTTGCTAGAGCCAAGGAGCTTATCCGTTTTTCTCTTCTCTATTTCCTTGTCCCTAGCTTTATTAACTTCACCTTTGTTATAAATTTTATTCTCTTTAATAAAACCTGGTTTGTTTGTGGAAAAGAGGCTGTTAATCTCCTTTCTTATTAGCCTGGGAGAAATAACTAAAAAAGGCAGTTTGGAAAGGAGGAAACTTTGGACCTAGAGGTCTCTCATTATTTTCTGAACCCCAATATTATGGCAAGCCACCCAATTAACTCTCCCCATAATAAATTTGGCCCTAACGGTTTGGCGAGCTAGCTAGGAGTTAACTAATCTGGTGGATTTACACCACCCACTCCCACACCCACACCCACACCCACCCCCCCTTATTTGGCCATGAGCCAACTAACTTGGTGGATCTCTTTAACCCTCCCCCATTGTCATCTTTACCAATCTGCTAGTTGTAAGCTGGACCTTCATAGTTATTTTGGTTTGTGACTTTTCCTTTTTTCTTTTCTTTTCTCAGTAATTTGGAGCTTTTTTCATATAGTTGCTATGGCTTACATTTCTTCTTTTAAAAGCTGACTTCATATTGTTTGTCCTACTGGTGAGTGACTCTTGTTCTTATATATTTGAGTCAATTGTTTATATATCTTCTTCATTAGAACTCTGATAGAGACAATATGGCTTAGTGGGCAGGATACTGGTGGTGGTGGTTGTTGTTTTTCCTTTGTTCTTGATGAGAGCTTGCACTGAATTGGATTTAAGTGAGGGAGGGCTGTGCAAAGTCACCCAGCTAATTCTTTCTTCCAGAGCTGTCTGGGTCCAGTAGACAAAACACACACGTGCGCGCACATATATGTGTGTGTGTGTGTGTGTGTGTGTGTGTGTGTGTGTGTGTGTATGTGTATATATATATATATATATAGGGATGCAGGGATGACTGGAGATGACCATATATATATATATATTATACATATATAATATATATATATAGGACCTTTATCAGGGAAGTTTGCTATAAAGGTTGTTTTCCCTCAGTTGAGTCCCTTCTAATTTCTTTTCTTTTTTTTTTTTTGTGGGTCAAAGAGGGTTAAGTGACTTGCCCAGGGTCACACAGCTAGGAAGGGTCAAGTGTCTGAGGCCAGATTTGAACTCAGGTCCTCCTGAATCCAGGGCCAGTGCTTTATCGAATGTGCCACCTAGCTGCCCCAAGTCCCTTCTAATTTTTAAAACTTCACTGATTGCATTTGTGTAAAAATTCAATTTTATGTAATTGAAATTGCTCATTTTCTCACCTGTAGTCTTTTCTATCCCTTGTTTGGTCAAAAAACGATTTCCCAGGGAGCAGCTAGGTGGCGCAGTGGATAGAGCACCGGCCCTGGAGTCAGGAGTACCTGAGTTCAAATCCAGCCTCAGACACTTAACACTTACTAGCTGTGTGACCCTGGGCAAGTCACTTAACCCCAATTGCATCACTTAAAAAACAAACAAACAAACAAACAAAACGATTCCCCAGTCTATAGTTGTAAACTACGTCTACTTCCATTCTGATCTAAATTAAATGTTCCATAACTTGTTATATCTAGGGTTGTATCCAATTGTAGCTTATTATGGTATATTGTGGGAGATGCTGAACTTAAACTGATTTGTGCCAGAATGCTTTCCAAGTTTCCCAGCAGTATTTTTTTCCTTTTTGCAATTTTATTCTGAACTTAACAAACATGAAATCAAATGAGCATTTCAATATCCATTGTAGAACAAGAAAGTGTTGTACATGAAGCTGCAAATCTATATATGCAGATTTTACTTTTCTTTCTCCAATTATTGGATGAATTCAACATGTGACTCAAAATTGTCCTTTTGTCTGAAATTCTTTTTGTTTTTCTTTCTGTTTTTGTCTCATATGGGGGAGGGGGGAACTCTATTCCTAGCACCCTTTTTCTTCTAAGCTTCCCCCCAACTGAAAAAAAAAAAAAAGGAAAACAAAGCCCTTGCAAAAAAAATAAATAGACATAATTAGTAAAAATAAATCCCACACTGGTAAGGTCCAAAAAAATGTTGAAAAGCAATATGTGTTATCATCATTTCTTTGGAATCATGGTTGGTCATTACATTGATTAGAATTCTTAAGTCTTTCAAAGTTTGGGGGTTTTTTACATTGTTGTTATTGTACAAATTATTTTCTGGTTCTGCTCACTTCACTCTGCATCAATTCATATAAGTCTTCCAGGTTCCTCTAAAACCATCCCTTTCATCATTTTTTCCCACTTAAGACAATGGCTTTTATTTCAATGTTCAGAAGAATGCAGAAAATGAATCAATGAAGTAATATTCATAAACACTATGAATACAAGAATATAAGTATATCCCTCTACTTGAAACTATGGTTAGCTGAGGTTGTGGTCTGCTTAAACTTTTGTATATCTTTTAGTCACCCAATACCCAGAAACACAGAGTAAGTTATTATCATTACAAGACCACCAAGCAACAAGTTATGTTCAACAGAAAATTATATTAGTCTTCTCTGTATCCAAAGTCATTTGGCACCTCATCATTATCTACTGAAATGAGTCACAGTAAAGAAGGAGATGGCTATTGGTGAAATTGGGGGTGTATAGTCTGAGCACTGTTTTATGGATCTATCTAGCCATGATATTCACAAAATGGATAAGGAAGCCTGAAACTAGGGCAGCTAGGTGGCACAATGGATAGAGCACTGGCCCTGAATTCAGGAGGACCTGAGTTCAAATCCAGCCCCAGACATTTGACACTTACTAGCTGTGTGACCCTGGGCAAGTCACTTAACCCCAATTGCCTCACCAAAAAAAAAAAAAAAAAAGGAAGCCTAAAACTAAAATACAAAATGGCTTCTCCCCTCTTATTTCCAGAGAGAGAGATGCATTATCTCAACCCTACCCTCCTATAGGTTTGAAATTAACATGCACAGAAGAGGGAATGTCTCCCTACTTGATCCCTGTTTGAAGAGCTACAGAGAAGCCAAGTGAACTTTAAGAACATAACCCCATGTACAGTATCAAGAAACCTTCCGTTTAACTGCCTGTAACTTTCACAAGACAGCACTAAAGAAAAGAAAACACACACATGTGTGTGTGTATGTATGAAAATTGAAGACAATCTCAGAAGGAAGCCACTGATATTCATGGGATTGGGAAAAGGTTCTTGCAGAGGGTGAGATTTTAGCTGAAGCCAGGGAAGCCAGAACACAAAGAAACCTCTCCAGGCATGGGGGACAACCAGTGAAAATGACCAGAGTTGAAAGGGGCATTGTCTTATGCAAGGAACATCATGAAGGACAGTGTTACTGGATGGTAGAATAAGTGAAGGGGACTAAAGTAGGAGACTAGAAAAGTAGAAATGGGAAGGGGTTAAGGGAGAAGAAGGGAGCGAGTGTCTAATTTATATATATATATATATTTTGTGTGTGTGTGTGAGACAATTGGGGTTAAGTGACTTGCCCAGGGTCACACAGTGGGTAGAGGGGAACAGATAGGTGGTGCAATGGATAAGTGTAATAGGTACAATGGCTTATTGTATTTTGCTCTAATTATTCGTCATTGTACACTTATTCTTTTTTGTATTTGAAGCATTTCTTTGATGGAGAAAAACATGTTGCTGTTTTATACTTAATGCAATTTGCACCTTTCTGGAAGAGACCCTGTCAATTAATCCCTTTTGAGAAGACTCCAGACATACACCATTCCTAAACTTTAAGAGATTTTCCCCAAGAAGACTTGTATGAAGAGCTGATGGAGAGTGAAGTGAGCAGAAGCAACAGAACAATTTATAACTTAAATATTGTTTAAAAAATGATTAATTCTGAAATAATTTTATCAACTCAGTGATCAACCATAATTCCAGAAGACAACTGATGAAGAATGCTACCAACCTCATGAACAAAAGAGGTGATGAATTGACATGTAGAATGAATATGGTAACTTGACTATACTTATTTGTTACAAAGGTTTTCTTTTTATTTCCAATGGAATGGAGAAAGGTGGGAGGGGAAAAATGTTTGATAATTGAAAAAAATTAATTTACAAAAATTAGAAAGTGGGGTAGGGAGAAACAGAGGGAGAGGGGAGAGATTTTCCCCCAGGCTCCAGGGTAAAGACATTTGGGCCAAAATTGCAAGAAGAACCTGGCTTCCCTCTATGGTGCCAGACTCCCCTAAGACTAAATCTGGTCCATGTGTGCTAGATCCCTTAATGGAAGAGGGTCTCCTAACCCCCTTGGACTGCAGATCTTTTTTTTTTTTAGTGAGGCAATTGGGGTTAAGTGACTTGCCCAGGGTCACACAGCTAGTAAGTGTTAAGTGTCTGAGGCTGGATTTGAACTCAGGTACCCCTGACTCCAGGGCTGGTGCTCTATCCAGTGCGACACCTAGCTACCCCAACTGCAGATCTTTTAACTACTACAGCTGATTTTTTTTTTAACCTAAGTGCAGGATTTTTACATCTCTCCCTAGCAAATTTTATCCTGTCAGTTATGGACCATTCTGCTTAACATATTTTTAATTCCAATTCTATCACCCAATATATTGTTTTATATTATTCAATTTGATATCA
The DNA here is from genome assembly GCF_019393635.1 of Dromiciops gliroides. Classification (NCBI taxonomy): domain Eukaryota; kingdom Metazoa; phylum Chordata; class Mammalia; order Microbiotheria; family Microbiotheriidae; genus Dromiciops; species Dromiciops gliroides. Next base: position 270,189,791 of record NC_057863.1, on the reverse strand, counting down.
ATGCCTTCTGTGCTGTGATCCAAATCATTGATAAAAAATATGGAATAGGGAGCAGCTAGGTGGCGCAGTAGATAAAGCTGTGTGACCGTGGGCAAGTGACTTAACCCTCATTGCCATGGGAAAAAAACACACCCCCAAAACAAAAATATTGAATAGGACAAGGACTGAGGAAAGGACTTAGATATATATATGCCATTAGAGGCCTCTACTTATAGTCTGACACGATCACTTATCAACACTCTTGCTAAAGTCATTCAACCAGCTATCAATCCAAGAATTCTATCATTACCTAACCCAATATTCTCCATCCTCTCATCAAGCATATTCTGCATTTCTTTTCTTTCTTTCTTTCTTTCTTTTTTTTTTTTTGACTGGGCAATGAGGGTTAAGTGACTTGCCCAGGGTCACACAGCTAGTAAATACCAAGTGTTTGAGGTCGGATTTGAACTCAGGTCCTCCTGACTCCAGGGCTGGTGCTTTATCTACTGCACCACCTAGCTGCTCCCAATTCAATCAATTCCAAATCAATCTTCAGGTGGGGCTCCTGGGCATATGCCAAGTCCCATTATTTTATCACGCCTGACTCTATCTGCTGTCCGCAGAGCCATGAAGTTTGACTCATTTCTCTTCTCTGTTCTTTCATGGTAACCTCAAAATTATCTCAGCTGTCATGATAAACACAATGTTGGATTTGGTATTGACATCTGTTACCGGTTATATTAGATTCTTTAATTTCTCATAATGGCATGAGGATAATTAGGCAGATGATGCAAAAAGTGATGAAACAAAGATAAAAATTATTTTCTTAATATCACAATTGTCTTCTCAATTTATTCCCCACAGAGGGGTTTACAGTAACATCAAGTTAAAAAATAAGGTTCAATTTTTGTTTTTATTATATCTCTAAAAGATTCTGAATTTCCTTAGACATGTTTTTGAGAACTCTCATTGTTTTATTGGGTTATTGGCAAAGCTATTTAAAGTTGTGTCAAGATCAATTTTGTAGGAAACTTTCCAGATGATTATCAGTATCTGAAACACCTGAGACTTTACAACCACACAGGAAACTCTCCAGCTGAGACTTGCTAGCTGTTCATCAGCATCCACACCTGAGATTTCACTCCACAACTACACCCAGACGACATCCCAAGAATCATGAGAAAAGACTTCCAAAGACTTAAATGGACATTTTCCTGTTTTCCTTTTTCCATTGCATACACTGTTTCTAATGTCCACCTACTAAAGGGGACTGCCCCCTTTAGTTTTTCTTTGTTTGTAATGTAAACCTACTAAAGGGGAGCACCCTCTTTAGTTTACTGTCAATGTGTTGCTCAATTTCTTTTCTCTCTTTTCATTCCCTTTACATTATTAGTCATCATAAGTATCTGTAATGTTATTGCTTCATTAGGGATGTTTCTTAATGAAGGGGGAGGGGGATGTAAGATATAATGGGCTTAAGGGCAGCTAGGTGGCACAGTGGATAGAGCACTGGCCCTGGAGTCAGGAGTACCCGAGTTCAAATCCGACCTCAGACACTTAACACTTACCAGCTGTGTGACTCTGGGCAAGTCACTTAACCCCAATTGCCTCACTTAAAAAAAAAAAAAGAAGAAAAAAGATATAATGGGCTTTTTGTCAATGCCCAAAGAAAGAGAGAGGGATGTAAACCTGTGTGCTGGTTCATTCAATTCAATTCAATTCAATTCAATTCAATTCAATTCAATTCAATAAACATTTACTCTGTTTGCAGCTATTCGGCTCAATGGAAAGTGCACTGGACTTGGAGTAAACCTTTAAGTCAAATCTGTTCTCTACTAGACACTTACTAGTGGTGTGACCTTAGGCAAGTCAGTTAACCTCAGTTTCCTCAACTGTAAAATGGGAATAATAGCACCTACTTCCCAGGGTTGTTGCGAAGATCAAATGAGATCATCTTTGTAAAGCATCTGGTACACAGTAAGCATGATATAAATGCTAGCTTTATTAGCTAGTAAGTGCATAGCAATGTCCTGGATATTGAGGGTTCAAAGATGAAAAAAAAATGATACTCGTCCTCAAGAACCTTCCTGTGTTATGGGGAAAAAATTTCCCCCATAACATTTGTAACTATAAAACCAGTCAGAAGGAGTGGCCTGAAGAAACTTCAGGGTGGACCACTTTCAACTAAAAAGAATGAGGAAAAGTTTCAGGGAAGAGGTGAAACTTGAACTTCATAACTGGCCGTGGTCTGGGCTGGGGCTGGGTCGCTGGGTCTCTGCCTTTCAGTTACTTCAGCCTCAGGGCACCCCGAAGCTGCAGCGACATTTCCCAGAGAAGAGAAAAGAGGACGTCCCTTTCACTTCACTTCCTTTCCCCTCCCCGATGCTGGGTTCCCCTTTTTTCTCCGGCTCAGCGCCGGGGGGGGGGGGGGGGGAAGGGGGCCGGGCTTCATGTAGGCCGAGACCTCTACCCAGCCCAGCCGGCTTTGCTAGCAGGGGGCGAGGCGCAGCTGCAGTTCTCTGCTCCAGCAAGGGGATCCCCGAAGGGCGGAGCGCGTCCGGGAAGCGTCGGCTCGGGAGGGACGGTGGCTGACGGACTCTGTTCCCATTCCTCCGCCCCCGTGGCTTCGCCCCTTGCTCCGAGTAAAGTTTGCGGACCTGCGGACCTGGCCCCTTGCGGAAGGCGATGACCAAGGCCGCGGCGGTGAGAGCAGCTCCAGGAAGAGAGGAGGGGAAGCCCGCGGTACTATGAGCTGGAGCCCTGGCCCTCGCCCAGCCGAGCCACCTTCTGGGGTCATGCACTCTCGGGGCTGCGGAGCAGGCCCGGCCGCTGCGCTCCGGCTGGGCCATGTCCTCCGCTGCTTCTGTTGCTGTTGCCTGAGTTTCTTACTTGTTCTTGCAGGTAAGAGAAGCAGGCTTGCCAGCTTCTACGGGAAGAGGGCTGGCTTGGGGAGGGGATGGGAATGGGGAGGAAGTCAGCTGGAGGAGGGGGACGGGGGATTGGGGAGTGGCAGTCGCTTAATAAATGTTTGTTGATCGATACCCGGCCTGGCCACTAAGGCAGGGAGGCCTTAACTCCTAAGAATCGCCTCCCTTTCGCCATCACCTTTTCCCCTCTGACTTTTTTCTTCTGGTTTGGATGTTGGAAGGACTGGGAAATTACTCAGTGTCTCTAATTGGATGTTTGTTTCCTCCTTAATACGAGGAAGAAAGGGGGCAACTTCCCTTATCCACTGTTTCCTGGAGAGGTGCTTTTCAAAGGTTCAATTATTCCCAACCCGAGGTTATGTCCTTTTATGGGTGGAAAGACCCCCACCGTGGAGTTTGGAGGAAGACCTGATTTTGTAATCCCAGTTTTGTTGCGGGATTTACAGTCAGAAAGACACATATAAGATTATCATTTTAGAGCAGAGCATCTTAGAAATCTTCTAGTCCAAGGTTCTCATATTACAGATGAAACTAAGACTAAAACTTTTTTAAGTTAAATGATCTTGAGCAAGATTCAAACCCAGGTCTTAGCTTCAAGTCCAGCTTTCTACTCACTATCCTAATCTGTACCATCTGTCAAATGGGAGGTGGTAAAGCCTAACCCCAAGAAAGAAACAAACAAAACTAAAAATTTTTTAAAAGTCTGTTTTCCAGTGTTTTTTGTTTTGTTTTGTTGTTTTGTTGGTTCTGCTAGTGATCAGTTATGTGCAGAATTCCCCCTTAAGTATCACATTACATCAGAAAATGCTCCTTCTTCTCAATTATTTCCTCCAGCAACATATACCATTTCGAGTATTTAATAGCCATTAACCTCTCTGAACCCATTTCTCCAACTGTAAAATGAGGAAATATTTATACTACTTCATACGGTGATTGATAATGCCATGCAAACTTTTAAAGTGCTATAAAATGGAGATTATTAATAATGTAATATAGAGTGCCAGAGAAGTCTTAGTGAAACAACAACAACAAAAGAAGTCTTAGTGAAGTTTTTAAGCTACTAAAGCCCTTTAAGTATCTTTAAACCATTGAAGCTCAAAACTGCACTAAGACTCTTGTGACACCCTGTCTCAGTAAACATTCTGATCTAAATGAGGTGATGATATGTTATGTAAGTGGGATTTCTTGGTATGGTAGGTATTGATCAGGGCTTCCTTTTCTTTGCCTTTGTTTTTAACCTGGCATTATCTAGCTCTTCCCTCCCAATCATTCAATCAATCATTCAATAAACATTTTTAAAGCACCTACTAAAGTGCTAGACACTGTACTAAGTAAGCACTGACAAAAAGAGGAAAAAGGCAACCTTTGCTCTCCAGGAGCTTACAATCTAATGGGAGAGACAACATGGAAATAAATATATACAAAGCAAATTATATACAGGATAAATAGGACATAATTAAAAGAGAGAAAGCACTAGAATTAAGGGGGTTAGGGAAGGCTTCCTGTAGAAGGTGGGATTTTAGTTAGGACTTAAAGGAAGCCAGGGAGATCAGTAGTCAGAAGAAAGGAGAGCTTCCAGGCAGGGAGGACAGCCAGAGAAAATGCCAGGAGCCAAGAAATGTAGGGTCTTGTTTGTGGAACATCTAGGAGGCCAGTGTCACTGAATCAAAGAGTCTATGTTGAGGCAGCTAGGTGGCACAGTGGAGAGAGCACTGGTCCTGGATTCAGGAGGACCTGAGTTCAAATCTGGCCTCAGACACTTGATACTTACTAGCTGTGTGACCCTGGGCAAGTCACTTAGCCCCAAATGCCACACACACACACACACACACACACACACACACACACACGAAGAGTATACGTCAAGGAGTAAGATATGAGATGATTGGAAAGGTAGGAGGTGGCCAGATCATGAAGGGTTTGAATGCTAAACAGAGCATTTTGCACTTGCTCCTGGAGGCAATAGGGAGCCACTGGAGTTTGAGTAGGAGGGTGACATGACTGCACCTGCACTTTAGGAAAATCACTTTAATACCTGGATGAAGGTGGATTGGAATGGGGAGAGACTTGAGGCAGGCAGACCCACCGGCAAGTATTTATCTTCTACTTTGAAGGCCTTCCTCTGGTTGTCTTGGCAGCGTAACAGCTCTCCTTTGGTTGATTCACCACCTAACGGGCCCGCCTCCTTTTTCTACTGCTATATCACTCTGATGATATCCTTTATGCTACTTCACTTGCCTAGTCCCCTAGTCCATGATTGCTAATATGTTCTAGCTTACTCCTGAATCCGCTGTGTCTCTTCATTGCCTCTTTTTTTTTTTTTTTTTTTTGCAGGGCAATGAGGGTTAAGTGACTTGCCCAGAGTCACACAGCTAGTAAGTGTCAAGTGTCTGAGGCCGGATTTGAATCAGGTCCTCCTGAATCCAGGGCAGGTGCTCTATCCACTGCTCCATCTAGCTGCCCCCTCCATTGCCTCTTGAAAAGATATGGGAAAAAGTGGGAGGGGAAGGGGATAAGGGGGGAGGGGTGAAGGAAGGGAGGGCAGATTGGGGGAGGGGCAGTCAGAAGCAAAACACTTTTGTGGAGGGATAGGATAAAAGAAGATAGAAAATAGAATAAATATCATGGGGAACAAATGGGATGGAGGGAGACACAGCAATAGTAACTGGGAAAAAATTGAAGCAGAGGCAAAATCAATGTAAGATGAGGATGATCATGAGGAGGAAGATGATACTTTGCTTGGCTATTGTGAAGAAAATTCTTTGTCAGGTATAAGGTACTGTATAAATGTGATATGGAGAGAAAGCGCGTGGGTCCTTAGGATTCCTCTGTAAAGAATGACACTCTCGCACAAGACCTAGTTAGGAATAAAAGAACAGGTTTATTGGGGTACAAGAGAAACTGGCCGGGAGGAAGGTTTTGGAGAAACAAAACGATTTCCTCTCGACTTGCTCCGGGAGCGCCCTTTTATAGGGTTTAGATAGCGTGGGTAAGAGTGTCCCTTATAGGGGGCGGCTAGGTGGTGCAGTGGATAAAGCACTGGCCCTGGATTCAGGAGTTCCTGAGTTCAAATCCGGTCTCAGACACTTGACACTTACTAGCTGTGTGACCTTGGGCAAGTCACTTAACCCCCACTGCCCTGCAAAAAAAAAAAAAAAAAGAGTGTCCCTTATTGCGGGAGGGGCTGGGGCTTCTCTGGAGTTGTGCCGGGGTAGGAGAGATCGATTGTGAGCAATCTGGTGATGGGCGTTAACTCTGCCCTGATGGGTCCAAAGAGTTCTGCTGGTGGGCGGTTCCAGGGGGTCTTCTCCTGGTGTAGTCTCTCCCAACAGATTAAATCATGCAGGTGCTCAGAAGGAGTGGAATGCGGGGTGGTGATCCAGGAGCATACTCAGTTCGATCTGGTGCCAAAAGAGATAACTCTTTTGGGTGTGTATGTCCTTGATTGAGTTCAAGGAGAGGCCTACTTGATTTCAAGGGAAAACTCCTGAGATTTCAAGGAAAAAGTTCCTTGACTTCCCCAGAGAACTGTTGGGGTGACCAGGGCCCATAATCCTCCCATAACAAATGTTAGCTATGACTGTTGCAATAATCAACTTCATAGGTGTTTTATAAGGAAATCTCCCTTTAAAGTACTATATAAATGTAGTTTACTATTTAAAAAAAAAGATAAGCAGAATGATATTGGAAAAAACCTGGACTTACATGAGCTGATGCAAAGTGAAATGTAATGTTTACAAAATAACAAGCATCTTATATCTTACATCATCTTACAATGATGATCTGCTGCAAATGACTTAGTTATTTTTAACAATGCATTGATCCAAGACAACTCTGAAGGACTTATGAAAAATGCAATCCATCTACAGAGAAAGAACCGATGGTATCTGAATACAGATGGAAATATTTTTCTTGTTGTTTCTTTTTCTAAAGTTTTTTTTTGTCTAATATGTTTTGTACAACTGCACATATATAACTTATATTGAATTGCTTGAGTTCTTAGGGGTGAGTAGGGAGAGAGGAAGAGAATTTGGAACGCAAGTTTTAAAAATCACTGTCACGGGGCAGCTAGATGGCGCAGTGGATAGAGTACCAACCCTGGAGTCAGGAGGACCTGAGTTCAAATCCAGCCTCAGACACTTAACACTTACTAGCTGTGTGACCCTGGGCAAGTCACTTAACCCCAATGTCACAATTTGTTTTTACATGTAAGGTGGGGAAAAATTCTAAATAAATTAATTAAGATCCAAAAAAAGAAAAGACATGGAAAAGAGTTGCCCAGGATGAGAGCGATTCTGGATGTGGTGTCTATTGATAGAGTACCCATATAGGTGAGATCAGGGAAGCTAGGTGGTGCAGTGGATAGAGACTTCCTGTTTTCAAATCTGGCCTCAGACACTTACTAGCTGTGTGACCCTGGGCAAATTACTTAATCCTTACTTGCCTCAGTTTCTTCATTTGTAAAAATGAGCTGGAGAAGGAAATGGCAAACAACTCCAGTATCTTTGCCAAGAAAACCCCAAATGGGGGCAGCTAGATGGCGCAGTGGATAGAGCACCGGCCCTGGAGTCAGGAGTACCTGAGTTCAAATACGGCCTCAGACACTTAACACTTACTAGCAGTGTGACCCTGGGCAAGTCACTTAACCCCAATTGCCTATTAAAAAAAAAAAAGAAAACCCCAAATGGAGTCACAAAAAGTCAAACACAACTGAAATGACCAAACAACAACAACAGATGAGACCAGTGATCAAAGTATCAAAATCCTTTATTCTGGTAACAATTCTAGCTAAAAAAAAAAAAAGGCAATCTATGGAGTTAGATTTTTTTTTTTAATGGAGTTAGACAAGCAGGAGACTTGAAGGTACTTTTATAGAGGACTGATGGGGGTGGACCATCTGCCTGTGAAAAGTTCCTTTAGTGAGGGAGGACCATCCCCCACTGGCAGTGACTGGAGGAATTGGGTGAGGGATGGCTACGGATCACTCTTCAGGACACAAAGGCCACAGCCACACCCAAACTTATCTCCCCAGAGGTAAAGGGAGACCAGAATGAACTAGCTCAGTCGGACTTGGACTTGGTTCCACTTATCTCTCTAGGCGTATCTGTCCTCTGGTTTAGTCTCTCAAGGACAAGATTCCTTGGTGTGCCCCAGAGAAATTCTGGGGTGCTCTGCACCCCATGACATTTTGATAGATGAGCCTTCAGATTTTCTTTAAGTAAAATGGAGAGAAGAAAACTAATTTGTCTGTACCTTGCAAAAAGCCTAGGACAAAAACAAGAAAAATTCATGTAAATGTGGTGGAAGCTAGGGTTTGATCATATTTGTACTTCCTACTTCATATTGTGATTGAGGTCCTTTACAAACTTTAAAACACCATAATAAATAAACTGAGATTATGAATAGTGTAATATATAAAAGATATCTCAGAAGTCTTAGTGAAATTTTTAAGCTATTAAAGCTGCAAGCCTAGTGTTTGATAAAAAGCTTATCTATTGGGAGCTAGAGCATAGTGGAATAATATGCAGTGCCCAACCTTACTTCCAAAAAACTCCTTCAGACAGATCTAGAAAATGTGCTAGACTCAGTCCTGATGGGGAAATGCAGAAAAAGTCATGGGGAGTCATTGTCTAGACTTGCTTTGAATAGAGAGATCTGTGGATCCTGGGGACAGATCAGGCTGAAAGCTTGCTATAGTGATATGGTTCCGGTAGTCCAATAATTTTCAAATTATCTCTCCAGGATCTATTTTCCAGGCCAGCAGTTTTTCCAAGAAGATATTTCACATTGCCCTCTATTTTTTTATTCATTTGGATTTGCTTTATTGTGTCTTAGTTTCTCATAAAGTCACTAGCTTCCATTGTTCAATCCTAATTCTTAGGCAATTATTTTCATCACAGAGCTTTTCCATTTGGCTTTTCAAGCTGTTGACTTTTTTCTCATGTCTTTCCTGCATTGACCTCATTTCTCTTTCCATTTTTTCATCTGCCTTTCTGACTTTATCTTCTGAGTCCTTTTTGAGCCCCTCTATGGCCTGAGATACTGATGGGCTTCCAGCACAAAGGAAGAGGTTGTATGCCTTCTTAAGAGGAAGGCTCAGATCCTCACCGGGCACCACCAGACCCATACTGAAGTACTGAGACTGTGATAAGTAACAACAGGCAGCTTTGTTGCCTAGTACTCAGTTCCGGGTCAAAGATCCAGAGCAGACTGAGAAGGGAACCTGAACACAGAGATAGTATTCCCAGGTAGGGAAGCCCTGGGAAGCTTACTAAGAAAGGCAAAAGTTTAGAAGCTGCCAGCAGTAGCAGCTGTGTGGTGCAGAACCCATGCTAAGAGCAGGGTCTCATTTCTCCCATATAGCCCAGCTGAAAAAGTAACTGAAGACCAAAAGAGAGCCTGTAATTCTGCCACTTCAAACAAATAGCTTTCTAATCAGTTGATAGGGGCAGAGTCCAGCAGTAGTCTATGCTCAGACCCACACCCAAAGATCAGACCAGGATGGGCAGCAATAAAACTTTGTCCTGTATGAGACTACTTTGGGAGCACTGAAAACTTGTGGATCTTCAGCCTGTCACTGATATCCTGAAATAATACAACATTCAGTTAGCCCCCACCCCCTAAAAAAAAGGCAGTACAAGAGAAGCCCAAACCTTTCAGAAGTACTGTAGAGCCCAAACTTAAATCTGATATCAGAAAGTAGACTGGAAGAAAAAAAGAATCCCACCATAAAGAGATAATAGTGGCAAGAAAGTTTAAGACACAAACCCAAAAGAAGAGAATGACTTCAATGTATCTAAAAGCAAAACTTCAGAAAAAATGCCAGCTTGGACACCAAAGCAACAAGAATTCCTGGAAGAGAAAAAGTAAGACTTTTAAAATGAGTTTTAGGGGGCAGCTAGGTGGCACAGTGGATAGAGCACTGGCCCTGGATTCGGGAGGACCTGGGTTCAAGTCCAGCCTCAGACACTTGACACTTACTAGCTGTGTGACCCTGGGCAAGTCACTTAACCCCAATTGCCTCATTAAAAACAAAACAAAACAAAACAAAAAAACACTCAAAGCATACATCACCTTTTGGATTGTATCTTAGAAGCCTTATCTTGCCTTTCCAGTGTCTGATACTTCAGTAATATTGGTTAATCAATTGATAAATTACCAAAGTGCTTATTAAGAAAGAAATGGAACAGGTAATGCTGTTTGGCACTGTGCATGGAGTCCATTTAAAAGTTTTACTTGGGGTAGCTAGGTGACGAAGTGGATAGAGCACCAACCCTGGATTCAGGAGGACCTGGGTTCAAGTCCAGCCTCAGACACTTAACACTTACTAGCTGTGTGACTCTGGGCAAGTCACTTAACCCCAACTGCCCCCCCCACCCCCGCAAAAAAAAGTTAAAAAAAAAAGTTTTACTAACCTGTTCATCTTTCTTTTTCTCTTTTAAAGAACCACTTACCCAGCTACCAGCTCCACACAACCAGAGAATTCACCTCTATAATTTAGAGCAAGTTCTGAGCTGGGATGCCGTCCCCACGAACAATTTTACAAGCCCAGTGCTATACAGTGTGGAGTATAAATAGTAAGTATGCTTTCTACTATGGATGAGGCAGCTAGGTGACACGGTGCATAGAGCGCCACGTCTGGAGTGAGGAAGACTCATCTTGTGTTCAAATATGGCCTTCGACACTTACTAGCTTTATGACCCTGGGCAAGTCACTTAATCCTCAATGCCCTGCCCCCCCCCCAATATATGTATATGTATATGTGTATGTGTGTATATATATATACAGTACCTACCCACCCGGGTGGTTGTGAAGATGAAATGAGTTAATATTTATAAAGCACCTATTAACACAGGACCTTGCATATGATAGGCACTTAATAAATGCTTGTTTGCTTCCTTCCTTTTTTTTCTTCCTTCTTTCTCTGACACAACTCCAGTGCCTTTCCTACTATACCAAACTACCCCTGCTTCTTAGGGCTGTTTCCTTTGTTTATTCAGTATAATTTTTGCCACTTCCCTTCCTCCCAGAAACTATTGAGGTGCTCATTCCATCTAGGTATTATTAAGATTGACGTGTTGCCCTTTAAGCCTCTTTATTGGGTAGGATAGAATTTTTAAAGGTTATTTATCAGCTTCCGGCCCTCATATTTAAAGCTCTCCTTCTGGGGAAGCAGAGATGATTGTTTTGAACTCCCTGCAGTTCAGGAGTGTCTGAGGCAGAAATCTTTCTTGTGTGTTCAACCAAAGGCTATTTATTCCACAGGTCTGATATTGTGAGTTCTTTTGTTGGAGACTTCCTGACTGTTAAGCCTACTCATTGTTTTTATTTGTGGTTTGGGAGCCGTGTAACCTATGATCGTCATCAACCACAGTTCTAACACTTGTGCTTGTTGTGTGGGGGGTGGTAAGAGCATTTGTTACTTTCTGCACAGTGAGGGTTGTGTGCATTTTCTCTGACCATCAGTAGGTTGGGGTGTTTTTTTTGTTGTTTTTTTTTTTGGTGAGGCAATTGGGGTTAAGTGACTTGCCCAGGGTCACATAGCTAGTAAGTGTCAAGTTTTCTGAGATCAGATTTGAATGACCATCAGTTTTGAAGTGGTTTTTGTGCTCTTGGGTCAGGTACTTCCCTGAAGGGCCAGCTTTATGGTTACCTCTTTTTCCTGACATTCTTTTCCCCCCTAACTATCACAAAGCTCCCTGGCTTTCCTTATCTACCAGAAGGAATAACACATGACCAAAATTGCCTATCTTTGACACTGCATCTAAGTCTCTTCTCTTGACTGTCATCTCATTGGGGCTCACTTTTCTATGTATGTCTCTGAGGATACATCTAGATATACATGTCTTTGCTATAAATGTAAGCTATACACTTTTCTCTGGTAGACAGTGAAGGGAAGCAAAGCTGGCAGTTCAAGGACTTCATCTTTGAGAAGATATTTTGTCTTTGGTATGGTCTACATTTTCATTTCATTGTGTTCACTTTCACAGCTTTTTCCATCATTCCTCAATTGATGGACATTCCCTTGATTCTCAATTCTTAGCCTCCACCAAGAGTTGCTATAAATATTTTTTGTACAATTTTTCCCCCTTTTCTCTATTTCATGATTACTATTGTTAACTGTTTCCCTTCCATCCTATTCCCTTCCCCATGATATTTATTCTATCATCCATCTTCTTTCATCCTATCACTCTTCAAAAGGGATTTGCTTCTGTCTGTCCCCTGCCCCACTCTGCCCTTCCTTCTTTTGCCCCTCTCTCTTTATCCCCTTCCCCTCCTATTTTCCTACAGGGTTAGAGAGATTACTCCCCCCAATTGAGTGTGTACATTATTCCCTCCTTGAGCCAATTCTAATGAGATTGAGGTCTTTGAGCCTTTTCTGATGAGTGTAAAATTCATTTACTGCCCTGCTCCTCTCCCATCTCTTCCCCCACTCCATAAGCCTTTATTTAGGATTTCACTTCTGCCCTTCCCCCTCCCCCAGTGATTTCCCTTCACCCCTCAATTTAACCCTAAAGATGTTATTATCTAGCTAAGTGACACAGTAGACAAATCATCACCCCTGGACCCAGGGGATCCCAGCCAAAACCCTGCCTCAGACACAAGACAGTTGCCCACTGTATGACCCCAGGTATGTCCCCCAGCTCCATTTTTTTTTTATGGTTCTCTAGGGTCTTGTATTTGAAAGTCAAATTTGCCATTCAGTTCAGGTCTTTTCATCATGAATATTTGAAAGTTTTCTTTTTCATTAAAGTCCCATTTTTTTCTGCTGAAAGATAATGCTGAGTTTTGCTGGGTAGGTGATTCTTGGTTGTAATCCCACTTCCTTTGCCCTTTGGAATATCATATTCCATGCCCTTCAGTCCTTTAATGTAGAAGCTGCTAGATCTTGTGCTATCCTGACTGGGACTCCACAGTACTTGAATTCTTTCTTTTTGGCAGCTTGCAATATTTTCTCCTTTACCTGAGAGCTCAGGAATTTGGCTATAATATTCCTAGGAGTTTTCTTTTTGGGATCTCTTTCTGGAGGTGATCAGTAGATTCTTTCAATGTCTATTTTAGCTTCTTCTTCTAGAATTTCAGGGCAATTTTCCCTGAGAATATCTTGGAAGATGATGTCTAAGTTCTTTCCTTGATCATGGTTTTCAGGTAGACCAATAATTTTCAAATGATCTCTCCTGAACCTATTTTCCAGGTCGGCAGTTTTTCCCAGAAGATATTTCACATTGCCCTCTATTTTTTTATTCATTTGGATTTGCTTTATTGTGTCTTGGTTTCTCATAAAGTCACTGGCTTCCATTTGTTCAATCCTAATTCTTAGGCAATTATTTTCATCAGAGAGCTTTTGTACCTCCTTTTCCATTTGGGCAATTTGACTTTTCAAGCTGTTGACTTTTTTCTCATGTCTTTCCTGCATCACCCTCATTTCTCTTTCCATTTTTTCCTCTACCTCTCTAACTTTATCTTCAAAGTCCTTTTTGAGCACCTCTATGGCCTGAGAGCATTTCATATTTTTCTTGGAAGCTTTAGATATAGGGGCCCTGATGTTGACATCTTCCTCTGAGGGTGCCCCTTGGTCTTCCTTGTTACTGAAGAAACTTTCTATGGTCCTAACCTTTCTCTGTCAGCTCATCTTGCCTTTCTTTTACTAGACTTTTAGCTCCTTAAAGTGGGGCACTGTTTCCAGGCTGCAGTATCCCTAGCTTAAGAAGCCCCAGGTGGTATGATTTAAGGAGAATCAGGTTCTTCCTCTCCTGGCTTATTTCCTGGTCCTAGATGACCCCAGACCAACTTGCCAATCAACCAGCTTTGTGTGTTGTGGTTGTTAGCTCTGATGAGCCTTTGCCCCTCCCCCACCTGGGCCACTTCTACTCGAGCCTATCTCCTGGTTCTCAGCAAGGGTGTAAAATCCAAGTTCTGCCTTAGCACCAGCATAGACCCCTGTAGTCTCTCCCCTGCCCAGGGCTCAGTCCACTCACCAGACTGTGAGCTTAGTTCCAGATGACACTGGTGCTTCAGCTGATTCAGAGGTTCTGGGGGTCTCCTTCTCTGGTGAGGACTTCCTGAGACTGGATCTGTGTGAGGGTGACTGTGGGGTTGGGCCCGACTCCTGTATCAGCACAGCAGCTCCCTCCTTCTGACCTTCCAAGTTGTTCTTGGTTAGAAGATGATTTCAGAGCATTCTTCTGTGAGTTTTGCTGCTTTGGGCATTTTCCTATGACCTTATTTGGATGTTTATTGGAGCAAACGTGTCATGAGTTTGGGAGCTCACTGCCTTTCCTCTGCCATCTTGGCTCTGCCCAGAAGTCCCATTGTGTTTACTTTCATACAAGGTGGATAGGAAGAGAAGGGAAGGGAATGAAATAAACATTTATATAGTGCCTACTATATTCCAGATAGCATGCTAAGTGCTTTTTATAAATATTATCATATTTGATCCACCCTGGAAGATAGGTGCTATTATTATCCCCATACTATAGTTGAGAAAACCAAGGAAGACAATGGTTAAGTGACCTGCCCAGGGTCACACAGGTAGTGAGCATCCAAGGTGGGGTTTGAACTAGGGTCTTCCTGACTGCAGGCCTAGCACACTATCCACTCTGCCACTAGGAAGGTGATAGGAATATGTTTCTAAAGCATGCCTATAAAAAGCTACTGTGCCATGAAATATATATGTGTGTGTGTATATATATATATATATGTGTGTGTGTGTGTGTGTATATGTGTATATATGTATATAATATATACACATATGTATATGTATGTATATATGTAAAATATGTGTGTATACCTTTACATACATACATACACACATGGTTTTCCCAGTACTGGAGTTTAAACAGTTTAGCATATCTTTCCTCAATAAAGTATCAATTCTTTAGATAATGGTTAAAACATGGAGTTAAAGGATTTGAAATTATCCTTGAGAAGCATGGGAAGACATATGAATTAATTCAGAGTGAAATAAGCAAATTGAAAAAACAATAAACGTGACTATAACAATGTATACTGAAAGAACAGCAGCAACAAAAGGGACCAAGCTTGACCCCAAAGAAATGCTGAGAAAATGTACCTTCCTCATTTATTTCCAGAGGTATGGGACAGAGTACATAATGTTGTATATGATATGCTGGCTAATATTGCTAAACTTTTTTTTTCCTTTTAAAATATGTATTAGAAGGGACAATTCACTGGGCATGGAAGTGGGGAAGGATATATTCAGAAATGAAGGTGGTATAGAAACAAAAGATATCAATAAAAACAAGATTTTGTTAAAAAGAGAAGTCATTTCTGATAAAATTGTGTTTTAGATAGTAATGTAGAAAGAAAGTATTGATTTGAAAATGCTTTTTCCCCCCATAGCTCCCAGAGCGAATGGAGATCGATGGAATGTGTTAATTGTACCAGAATTGCAGAACCAGTATGTAACTTCACAGTAGCCACACCACCTCCGTGTTTTTCACCTTTTTACTATGTTTCTTTACGTATCAAAGCTGAGCTAGGAGAGCTAGTTTCTGATTGGGCATTGGTTCCTTGGTTTCAGTTTTTCCAAAATGGTAAGAACCTTTTAATACCTTATTTTCCTTTTTATTTTGGCAACTAGAAGTAAAAAGGTATTTCTTGGGCTTCCAAGTTTTTTTTTCTATTTTTCTATTTCCATATTATTTTTATTTTCTATTTATTTCTATTTTTATGAAAAAGTAAGTATACAACTCAAAACCTATACCTACTAAAAATGCTGTTACCTCTTCACAATCACTTTCAAAGCCTAGACCAGCTGAGAATAAATCCTGGAAGTTTCTACTATGTTAGAAACATAGTAGAATGTAACTTGAGCATCATTCTGGCAACAAAGTCTGGTGTACCAGGACCAACTCATCTAAGAATATAAAGGTTCAGGGGCAGCTAGGTGGTACAGTGGATAGAGCACCGGTCTTGGATTTAGGGGGACTTGAGTTCAAATCTGGCCTCAGACACTTGACATTTAATAGCTGTGTGACCCCGGGCAAGTCACTTAACCCTCATTGCCCCACCAAAAAAAACCAATATAAAGGTTCATCGATAATAGTAGAAAAAAATCACCCATTGGGAGTTAAGGGGGTGTCTACCCTAAGGGTGTGAAGACTCCCCCAGCAGAATGGGTAGATGTAAACAATTTGTTCCAATGGCCATGAAAGTGGCTGAAGCAGGTGCTGTGGAGTGCTTAGAGCTTTCTTTGTGAGGCATCAAAGAAGCCAAGGTCATCTACTTCATCCCGGGTCATCACCAATTACCTTGACCTTTGCCATGCCACTGGACTTTGATGACTGAAAGAGATAATGGGTTTGATGACTTCGTGCAACTCTGCCTCACTTAAATCTAATTCATGCACTTATGATGTCTTTCGTCCTCTTCGAAATCAAGGGTCAAACAACAATAAGGAAAACAATATCTAATATATCTAATGAACCCTGACCTAGAGTAATTTGAGTTCTGTGGGTCATAAGTTTGGGAGATAGTGGAGGATGGAAGGGCCTGGAGTGCTGTGGTCCATGGGGTCACAAAGAGTCATACATGACTGAACAACTAAACTACAACAAGAGTGTAAAGGCTAGACACAAATGGTTGCTACGAGGCGAACATTTTTTTAAAATGTCAAGTCCTTGTAACTATAATGTGGTATACAAATGATGGCTATTATTCTCTATAGTTTAAATTTGTATTTGTCCTTGTTACATTAAGCCAAATGTAGCAACAAATATGTTTAAGGGTTTTAAAAATCATTTCCTCTTTTTAATCTCAAAATCAAATTTATTCTTTCAATTTCAATTTCAGCAACAATTGGACCACCATTAGATATTCATGTGACCTCATCTGATCGCTCTCTTAGCATCACCTTAAAGCCTCCCTTCAAAGTAAATTTTGATACATTTCGCTATCATGTCTATTACTGGGAAAAAGAAGGAAAACAAAAGGCAAGAGTATTTTTTTTTATTTGTTTGGTTTTTTTTCTTCTTTCATTTCTTAATTAAGAAGCAAAATAAATATTCTTATCCTTATTCTCAACAGGTGACATTTTGTTGCTGTCAATCATATAGTTTGTGATGAGTAACTAAGGCAAAATGACATTTATCAGTATCAGTTAAAGTTCCTCTTACGATTTTGCTGCTACCTTTTTGAGATTAGAGGTGGTATTAATGGATGTTTTTTTCTAATTAAAAAAATCTTTATAGTTCAATTATCAAACAAAAGTTCTGTCAGAATTAGTGGAAAACCTGGTGGATTCTTTTTCCAGAAACAGGCATTGTGATTTTTCAAGCCCATGGATGAGGGCCACTTGATTAACTGGTGTTAGCAACTAATTTAGCACTAGTCTGTACTGGCAGAGAAATTACATTGCTTCTCAAATTTTGGTTATGATGACTATGTGAAAGATTGTCAAGAAGCCCAGCTCTCCCACATATACTCCAAGAAATATATAATAAAAAGCACCAAACCAAATCATTATCAAGAAATCCGAAGAGAAACAACAGAAGCTAAGTGATGCTGGAATGTTTACATTTAGAAAAGGGAGAAGAGATGTATTCCTTCAAAATCCTTTTTTGTTAGATTATATTTTATTTTTTAATTAGCAAAAATTGTCTTCTCTCCCTCTCCTCCCTCTTTCAACCTCCCCAGCCCTCAGCCTTGAGAATGAGAGGAAAAAAAAATCCCTGTTGCAGATATAGAGGCAAAGAAAATAAATTTGTGTTGCCCATTTAAAAAAAAATCTTCTGTCCAATATAGGGAAATGGATTTCATTAATAATCTAGAATTGTGATTGGTAAGAGTTCCTAATACTTTCAAACTTTTTGTTGTTTACCATATTATTGTCACTGTATAAATTGTATTCCTTATGCTATTCACTTCACTCTATCAGTTGATATAAGTCTTCCTAGGTTTCCCTAAAACCAATTTCTTAATCATTTCTATATAGTATTCTATATTCTATATAGTATGATAGCATTCCATCACATTTATATACCACAACTTGTTCAGCTATTCCTTACTTTATGCCTCACTTTATGGTGTCTTTCCAATAGATCAAGAGCTCTTTCATCAGCCAGTCCATTCGCTTGAAAGACTTAAACACCCCAAGTGAATACTGTTTACAAGTGCAAGCAGAATTGAATGCCAGAACTAGGGAGTTCACTCTTGAAGGGCTATTAAGTAACATAACTTGTCATGAAACGTATGCTGAGGGTATGTACATTTATGAATACATGTATTTTCTTTTTATCCTTCCCAAGCAGCACACAACTTACAGGACAGACATAAAATATGGGAATTCCACGTTTTGGAAGTGGTGGACATAAACAATTATTTCCTTTCATTTTGCGGGGAGGGAAACAGTAAGAGTAGAGCATTATAGTTGCAGAATTGAAAAACGTGTGCTAGAGGGGGCAGCTAGGTAGTGCAGTGGATAAAAGCACTGGCCCTGGATTCAGGAGGACCTGAGTTCAAATCTGGCCTCAGACACTTGCTACTTACTAGCTGTGTGACACTGGACAAGTCACTTAACCCCAATTCCCTCACACACCAAAAAAAAAGAAAGAAAGAAAGAAAGAAAAATGTGCTAAGGTTCGAATTGTAACTCTATAACACAAGCTCAGAAATCATAGACAAAGGTAAGAAAGAAGCTGACTTCTTACCTTTTGATAATAGTGTTAGGGCAGCTAGGTAGCGCAGTGGATAGAGCGCCAGCTCTGGAGCCAGGAGGACCTGAGTTCAAATGTGGACTCAGACACTTGATACTTACTAGCTGTGTGATCTTGGGCAAGTCACTTAACCCCATTGCTCCGCCCCCCCCAAAAAAAAGACTAAAGATAATAGTGTTAGAAGACAGTATCTGTTTTATTTGAAAGTGAATACTGGACAGGTTTTAAGCTAATGTTGGAATACAGGGATTCACAGATATTTAGATCATGCTCTCATTGATAATATTGTTTTTTTTATTCTCTATGATTTTTGCAGCTTCAACTAAACTTCAACAAAGCTTAATAATAATTTTGGGGATTTTCGCATTGATTCTTCTGGTCCTGGGTTGTTACTTTCTGGTACAGAATTCCCAAGGCTTAATAAAACAGTATTTTCATTCTCCTCCAGGAATCCCATCCCAAATAAAAGAGGTATGTACATAAATTCAAAACAGGGACAAGAAGAGGAAGCTAGTTATCTATTTACAGCTTTTCTGTCCACAGGATTGGCCTGAAATAGTGGCATAAATCAGAAAAGGAAGGAATTTGCATCAGGGGAAGGGAGAAGGGTTGGGGAAGAGAGGATAAGGAAGATGGAGAGAGGAAATTAGATAGTAATTTTTAATGTAGTCCCTCCATTCAAAATCAAAAATTACCTAGAGCTAGCATCCCTTTATTTTATGATTAATGCCCCGAAAGTATAACCAAGTACCTAATTACAGTATAGAGAAGGTTGGCCTGTTTTCTGGTGAATATGGAGAAATGGCTCATAAGACAAGCTTTGGAGAAGGAAGGGCACTTGGCGTGAGAAGGCCTTTGACATTTATAAAATTTTAATACTGCTGTTCTGCATTTAATAAAACTAAAGACTGTAGTGGCAGCTAGGTGGCACAGTGGATAAAGCACCAGCCCTGGATTCAGGAGGACCCGAGTTCAAATCCAGCTTCAGACACTTGACAGTTACTAGCTGTGTGACCCTGGGCAAGTCACTTAACCTTCATTGCCAAGAAGAAAGAGGAGGAGGACGAGGAGGAGGAGGAGAAGAAGAAGACTGTAAAACAGAATACAGTAAGAAATCTGAAAGAATCTGAAACTTCAGCCAGTAAATTTGTCAGGCTGGCCAAACCCTATTTGAATATCATTATGCATCCCATAGAATATTTGGGACCTTTGAAAGAAATAGGATACCTAGAATACATCCCAAGGATAACTCTTTCTGTCTTCCTTACCTTCTTTTCTCTAATCTAAATCCCTTCCTTTTCTGTCTTACACCACTATTTCAGACCAAGGAAAGTATCTTGTGGGCAGAAAAGCAGGCAGATAATTTCCTTCTCCAAGGCCTAAGGTCACTGGACTTCATTATTTTGCATATGGAAAGAAATTTAAACTTGTATATATGAAGTCCAATCATAAAGAAGTAAGATTTTCCTGAATTGTGGGGCCTATCTTGTTACTTTATAGGCATACTTGGTATGTGTACATCAAATTAAATTATTCTGTCAAGTTTTGTTAAGGATCTGCAAGAAATGTTACTAATTATTCATGTATTTATACTTAATGATGATGACACATAGTGTGTGCAAGGCTCTGTACTAAGCACTTTACAAATATTATCTCAAGGGAGGTGATATTGGGGTCTTTTTTTTTTTACACTTGAGGAAATTGGAGCAAACATAAGTTAAATGACTTTCCTAAGGTCTCACAGCTAGTAAGTACATGAGACCAGTCTTCCTGACTCCAGACTCAGTGCAGTATCCACTGAACCACTTAATGCCTTTATTGTTGAATATAATTGTATACCTTGGGGCAGCTAGGTGGTGCAGTGGATAGAGCACCGGCCCTGGATTCAGGAGGACCTGGGTTCAAATCCGGCCTCAGACCCTTGACACTTACTAGCTGTGTGACCCTAGGCAAGTCACTTAACCCCAATTGCCTCACCAAAAAAAAAAAACCAACAACCTTATAATTGTATACCTTGAGGTTTCTTTAGCATGTCTAAATTTCATAAAATGTTTGTTAATTGCTTAAGTGATATATTTCCCATGAGAGCCATCCTTGGATATAATTTTCTTAGCATGATAGCAAGGCTCAGAGTCTCAAATTTTCTGCTACTAGACTTTAAGCTCTCAGGCGGTGTAGGGACTGTGTTTTGTTCTTTTCTGTGTCCCCTACATTACCCCAGAGCAATCAGCCATTCAGCCAATTAGCAATTATTAAGTGCCAGGCTAAATGCTGGGGACCCTGCTTTTAAGGACCCCACAGTCTAATAGAGGAGACAACATACAAGCAACTATGTACAGACAAGAGATATGCAGTTAGGCCAGTTGTGTGACTTCATCCAGTAATATGAACATCGAAGTTGGACAGTGGAGATGGCTCAGAATAGGGTTTTGGCAGGGCATGAATGGTGAATAGGACAAGGGGGCAAGGGCTTCAGCAGCAGAAGACAGCATGTGGTTGAACTGAGCGACTGCAGAATGAAAACCAGAAAAGTAGAAAATTGAAGCAAGAGCAGGGTTAATGGACTGATTAATGAAGGGGTGGAATGACTGGAAGTCATAGTGAAGATGAGTAAGTTTAGGAGTGAGGAAGAGGAGGAGATGAAAGGAAGTTGTGGTCCTAGAGAAATTTCAGAGTTTTGGTTCACGGAAGTAGAGACTGATCAAGATCAAGGGTATGACCATCCCTGTGTGTGGCTAAAGTAAATTCAAGGAGCAGGTAATGGCAGTTGAGGAGGTGGATTGGAAGAGACATTATCATGTTTATTGAAGGCAGGAGTTCAAATAAAGACCTTGAAAACAGGCGCTAAATTCCTGGAGAAGGGAAGGAGAATGACATAGAGAGACCTATAGATAATTTCGTTTGTTTATTTTTTATTTTTACTTTTTTTTTTTTAAGTGAGGCAATTGGGGTTAAGTGACTTGCCCAGGGTCACACAGCTAGTAAGTGTTAAGTGTCTGAGGCTGGATTTGAACTCAGTTACTCCTGACTCCAGAGCCAGTGCTCTATCCACTGCACCACCTAGCTGCCCCATATAATTTTGACAAGCATTTGGAGAGGGTGATGCAGGTAACACTGACCTCAAGAGAGGCAGTTGTTGGCAACAGAGTTAGGAAATAACAGTGAAGAGCAAGTAAGTAAGCAAACAGCATCCACCTCTTCGTGACCCACTATATCACGGCATGGAAAAACATGCACCCAGTATAGAATATATCTAAGGATATTATGTATTATGTGTATTATGGGGCAAATGGGGAGAGATCAGATTTCCTATAGTACAAAAAGATGGTAAAAATATGAGAGGGAGACATCTGATATGTAGGGAAGTTTGTTAATTATAGAAGGGGGTTCCGAAGAAAAGAAGGAAAAATGAAGACAAGCAAAGTCATTGGTCTCTTTAGTGATGTATATGTGTTTATTTACACATACACATATCACAAGAGATCTGTAGATGGAATTGTGTGTTTATAGATGATACATAGTCTAAGGTGATCATCTATTGTTCTCAAAGGATTATATATTTAGGGGCAGCTAGGTGGCACAGTGGATAGAGCACTGGCCCTGGAGTCAGGAGTACCTGAGTTCAAATCTGGCCTCAGACACTTAACACTTACTAGCTATGTGACCCTGGGCAAGTCACTTAACCCCAATTGCCCCAATTGTCACAAAAAAACAACAACAACAAAAAAAGGATTATATATTTAGACCTCAATGGAACCTTATAGGCCATTGAGTTTGAACCCTGTATTTTACAGAAAACTGGGGCTTAGAGAGATTAAGTGTCCAGGGTTACTCAGCTGGTAAGTGTCTGAGGCAGCAGATACATCCACACAACATAGGAAGTCATGATCATCAACTAATAATTTGCCAAAATCTCTGCAGCGAAGGACTACATATTACCAAAGGAAATGCCATATAACAAAAATTATATTCATTCAACAAATTTACCGAAGAAGTATAAAATGAACCCTGTAGTAGAAACATCCAGATGAGCTCAATCAATGATCTAGCTAGATAGGGATTTCTCCCAATATGTATATTTTCCTCATACCTGCTTTTTTTTTTTTTTGCTGGGCAGTGAGGGTTAAGTGACTTGCCCAGGGTCACACAGCTAGTAAGTGTTAAGTGTCTGAGGCTGGATTTGAACTCAGGGCCTCCCGAATCCAGGGCTGGTGCTTTATCCACTGTGCCACATAGCTGCCCCCCTCATACCTGCTTTTTACCCAATAAACTGTTTTTGGTAAGATGATCCTATTGAAATAATGATGCCACTTCTTTTACCAGATGAGTCAGGGTTACTTTAGGGGATTGCAGGAAATAACTCAAGAATGAGATTTAGCAGATTCTCCTCTTCATATTAATTCATAGCTACTGCCTTCTAAATGATTAATTTTGTCAGCTAAATACCCGGGAAGAAAGAAACAGATGACATTCATATAACTTACTATATTTTCATGTAAGTTTTATTGAAATATATCCTTTGAGGGGCAGCTAGGTGGTGCAGTGAATAAAGAACCAGCCCTGGATTCAGGAGGGCCCGAGTTCAAATTCGGCCTCAGACACTTGACACTTATTAGCTGTGTGATCCCTGGGCAAGTCACTTAACCCTCATTTGCCCCGCAAAAAAAAAAAAAAGAAAAGAAAAGAAAAAGAAATATATCCTTTGTGGTCAGATAGGATCTCCAGAAGGCAGAAGATGAGATGGGACACCCCCAAGGGTTTGCTGGAGCCATCTTGGACCCGATCATTAAAGCCAATTGTTATGTTTTTAGTGTAAACATTTGTACTTCAGAAATTGGAAAATGCTACAAATCAGGCTTGATTTACTTGTTTTTTTGTTTGGTTTTTTGTGTGATTTATTTTTTCGTTGATTATTGACTTAAGAAGTGATAGGGGAGGGGCAGCTAGGTGGCACAGAGCACCAGCCCTGGAGTCAGGAGGACCTGAGTTCAAATCTGGCCTCAGACACTTAACACTTGCTAGTTGTGTGACCCTGGACAAGTCACTTAACCCCAATTGCCTCACCGAAGAAAAAAAGAGAACAAAAAAGAAGTGATAGGGAAATGTTAACAATGCAGATTAAATTTTAAAGTGTATCCTGCGTTTTCAGTTTCAGGTCTGTGTCTCAAGTTAGGTTTTCACCAGTTATCTGAGCAGCACAGAGGCCTGTAGTCAAAGGTCAGCTAGTGAGAAAGAGGGTATCTCCTCAGCAAGCTGGTGGGGGGCTGCAAAACCACAGACTGGGTGTCAGCATCAGGGGTACTTACCCACCAGTGTATCTGGGCTGTGTAGACAACTTAAGTTTCAGATCACCTAGTCCAGGGTTGAAAGACAGAATTAGGTATTAGCACCTCCAAAAATGGCTCACAAACTTTTCCTTTTATACAGTAAATAAAGGTCCCTATCTGTAATGCATGGATCTTTCAGATTTCTAGTTCTTGGGAATTCTAGGACAGTGATTGGAAAGTTCTTCTTCCATCTGTTTAGAATGCAGAAATGTTAGCTGTAAGAATTAAGTACTACAAGGGCAGCTAGGTGGCACAGTGGATAGAGCACTGGCCCTGGACTGAGTTCAAACCTGGCCTCAGACACTTGACACTTACTAGCTGTGTGACCCTGGGCAAGTCACTTAACCCCAATTGCCTCACAAAAAACCCAAACAACCTCCCCCCCCAGCCCAAACAAAGAATTAAATACTATGAAAAAGTGCTTTAGGGTTGATGAGCATAATCACAACTTTGGAGGGAGAAATCTTCCCAGCACTGTGGTTTAAGGCACAAATTATACATTTAAATGGAAAACAAAGTATCTCAAAGGGAGTGTCCATAATCTAATAAATAAACTTTTCCATTGCCAAGGAAAATGGTCTTAAAATATGTTCCTTGAGGGGCAGCCAGGTGGTGCAGTAGATAGAGCACTGGCCCTGGATTCAGGAGGACCTGAGTTCAAATCTGGCCTCAGACACTTAACACTTACTAGCTGTGTGACCCTGGGCAAGTCATTTAACCCCAATTGCCTCACTAAATATATATGTTCCTTGGGGTATGCACTGAACAGTTAACAACTTTTCTGTTGATAGTCTATGTATGAATGCTCTGTAATAGCCAGGAGTGGGAGCATCAGTGAGAAGACTTCTCCAGGATTCTAATATTGGGGAGAAAAGGCCTTAAATTACCAGTATAGCTATGTATAGATGTATATTCATGTGTAAATTTCTCTAAAAAGTAATGTTTGTTTACCTTCACAGAGAAGGGCTGGCATTTGTAGTAACAAAAACATAAAATATATAAACATATCCATTATACATTTTGAACACAGTCCAGGCATTACAGAATTACATTATGTAGCCAAGTTTTGTTAGCTCCAGTACACCAGTTGACTAAAAGAATTTACGAGCAGCCCATGGAGAGAGAGGATGGCTTAAAAAGCCAAAATATTCTGAATAAATCTTACTGCTATATCAAGTATGGGTAGATGTTTTACAAGTCTGTGTGAGTGAGGGAAATCACTTGGTAAGTTAATACTTAAAAGAACTATAAGTAGAAAGAATCCTTTAAAAAGAGTATTCATATATTGATTTTTCAGAGATTAGGTTGGAAACTCCCTATACTGATTCAATGTATTTCAAGTTAGTTATTAACCTTTTTATACATTCCCTTGTTGGGCAAGTGTGTCCCAATGACTTACTAGACCATATGATGTTGCACAATGCCAGCATTGGATTTGAAATTAAATCCTAGCTCTGAAATTTACTATCTCCAGACCAACCTATGCTTTGTCTATAAAATGACAGATTGGGCTAGAATACTTTTTAGATGCCTTCTGTGCTTCTTTGGGCTTAGTAAATTACAATTATGGTGTTTTTGTAACTTACCATTTTGTACATTGATCTTCTTTAAAATATAGTGAGTACATTTGTTTGGAGACTGGGGGTGGTAACATTAAAGCACAAAAACATAGCCAATGTCTTTGGGTCTGATGTACTAACTTCACCCTATTTCTAACTTTCTAGTATTTAAGGAATCCTAATGATCCTATTTTAGAGGCACTGGACAAGAACAGCTCAACAGAAAAGGACTGCTGGGATTCCTTATCTATTGTTTTCTGCACAGAAGAAAATCAAGCTGTATCCAGCAGTAATTTAAGCGATGACACTTGAACATATAACCAGCCAAGTACGAAAATGACGTTGAGCCAATAAACTGTGAAGATTACTATCTAAAGTTTACAGGAAGCCAGTTTCCTATACTTCTATCTATCACGGACACCATGTTTAAGTGCTTGGAATGAGTTTTATTTTCCTTTTTAAATGACGATACCACTAAATATACATTACAGGCATTATTCCAGTGAACACTCAATTATGGACTATCTTCATGGCCTAGAACAAGATGGACACTTCACAAGTGTTCCCCCCAAAACACTAAGAAGATTTCTTAAAGCATGTGCTACACACCTACAGTATACTGAGAGCCGCATGATAATAATGAAAAGAACTGCTGACCAGGAGCTAGATTTCGGATTTCCAGTTGTACCACTATCTCATTGGGTGACCGCCAGCGTGTCTCTTTGCCTCTTCTTGTCTCAGTTCCTTCATCTGTAAAATGGACTTGAACTATGGAAGTTTTCAGGTTTTTCTCGCCTCTAAAACTTCCCTGGCAGGCACCTCTATGAAACTGAGATCTTGGCTATGTTCCAGTTCTCAAAAAATATTATGATTCAATCTTGTAAATAAATTTGATTACACATTTTCTAAGCTATTATATGATTAAATCTTTTTAAAATAAATCCTGTGAAAAGGTTATTTTTTTAATACTTCAGTTTAAGTATTTCCATGTTTTATGAAGTTTCAACTTTTGCTATGTTTCTGTTTATCTACAAACGTGAGGATTT
The DNA here is from genome assembly GCF_019393635.1 of Dromiciops gliroides. NCBI lineage: Eukaryota > Metazoa > Chordata > Mammalia > Microbiotheria > Microbiotheriidae > Dromiciops > Dromiciops gliroides. Next base: position 270,163,276 of record NC_057863.1, on the reverse strand, counting down.
GTGAGTTGGTTCCTTGAAATTGGGGGAATTTGTATTTTATGTGAGTTTCACAATATTGTCTAAGATATGTATCTAGATGAGCACTAAGAAAATCATGGAATGCAGTATGACAATATGGATTAAGTTCATTCAGTATTCAAATGATAGTTACTTTTTTCCAGGAAAGGATCAAAATTTTTATTCCATTCTTGTTCCTAATAACCATTAAACATATGGAAAATATTTTCTAAAAATCTACTTGCTAATTTGCCCTTTGTTCAGGGCTCTGTTGATTAAAAATGGTCATTGAATTGAATGTTAGTAAACATTAACCAAGCTGAAAGAGCCAGGCTCTTGGTAGGTTAAAATCAGGTATAGACCCATATAGTACTTATCTGAGAATGACATTCAAACCCAAGACAAAGATATGAAGCAACTTGGAAAAGAATGCCACAACAATCAACCAATCCATCCATAAGGTACTTTTGGAAAGGGTGTTGGACCATATGTCTGCCTCCTCTTTCCCTCCATTTCCCCACCCTAATTTTTTTTTTGGGGGGGGTGTGTGAGGCAATTGGGGTTGTGACTTGCCCAAGGTCACATAGCTAGTGTCAAGTGGCTGAGGCTGGATCTGAACTCAGGTCCTCCTGAATCCAGGGCCGGTGCTCTATCCACTGTGTCACCCAGTTGCCCCCCACCCTAATATTTTTAAGCAAGCTAGTACCTTGGGTATCCAAAACAGCCACACACCCCTGCCTTTCATTTTTGAAAGGAAATGACATGCTGGGTGACCTTCCCATGGAAGAAATTAAGTATTAGGACACACTATTGAGGGCAAGAAAGATTACCTAATCGAGCACCATTATGTTAAAATGTTTAAGTTATTAGTGGTATCTTCCCCTAACTGGTAGTAGAAAGTGGGGTTTTAGGAGATCTAGTTTCCCATCCATCCTTGTATTTCCTCTAGCAGTTCATTCTAAGTTGCCTCTATAATAGTTACTTGCTACTTTACTTGTGTCCTCCTATGCTAGTAAGAGTAGATATGGGGAGCAGCTAGATGGCGCAGTGGATAAAGCACTGGCTCTGGATTCAGGAGGACCTGAGTTCAAATCCAGACTCAGATACTTGACACTTACTAGCTCTGTGACCCTGGGCAAATCACTTAACCCTCATTGCCCTGCGGGTGGGGGGGGGCAGGGGGAAGAGTAGATATGAGATTTTCTCATCTCACAGCTGAAGCCCTCCATGTGTGCTGTCTCCCACTAGAATGTGTGCTACCTTGAAAGCAAGGGCTGGCTTCCTTTTTCTATTTGTGTCCCCAGCTCACAGCACTATGCTTTGCACAGAGTAAAACACTTAAAATTTGCATCATTCATATTGTGGCCAAGTCACATCTGTATTCGACTCCAATGGGTCAATTAATACAATCAAATCCCATCTATAGGGGCAGCTAGGTGGCGCAGTGGATAGAGCATTGGCCCTGGATTCCGGAGGACGTGAATTCAAATCCAGCCTCAGACCCTTGACACTTACTAGCTGTGTGACCCTGGGCAAGTCACTTAACCCCAACTGCCAAAAAACGAAAACAAAACAAATCCTATCTTTGTTAGTTTCTGGGAACAAGGACACCATACTCACCATAGGCTTTCACTGTTATAAGTAGACCAACATTTACTAACTATATAAAGCTAAGTCACTAGGTATTTCAGCCTATTTCCACACTTGTAAAAATGGAGATAATATAGTACCTACCTCACAGAGTTCTCTGAAGATCAAATGAGAATATACATATCTAAAAATTATATATTTTGATAATTTGTGAAATTATAAGGGCTTAGCATATTTTAGAACAGTTAAAAAAACGTATGAAAATTTCCTAAATTTCTTAAACCTACATGAGCTGATGCAAAGTGAAATGTACTGTATACAAAATAACAGTAATATTGTTAGATGATCTGCTGTGAACGACTTGGTTATTTTCAGCACTGCAATGATCTAAGACAATTCTTAAGGTCTTATGAAAAACACAATCCATGTACAGAGAAAGAACTGATGTATCTGAATATAAATTGAAGCATAATCTTTAAAATTCCTTTATCTAAGGCTTTGTTTTTGTCTGTTTTCTTTCACAACCTGGCTAACGTGGAAATGTTTTGCATGACTGCTTATGTATAGCTTATCACTGAAGTGCTTGAGTTCTTGGGGGGAAGAATTTGGAACACAAAGTTTTAAAAAACTGATGTCAAAATTTGCATTTTACACATAAGTTGGGAAAATAAAATTCTAAATATTAAAAAAAAAGTTTCCTAAGTTGAGATTCAATAACCACTAAGCCAAATTTTCTTGCTCAAATGTGTGTACTCTGCACACCTAAAAGTGTTATATAAATACCAGCTATTAAGTAGACATTACACACTTTAAGATTTACAAAATGCTCTCTTGCACACACATACACACACACAAAATCTTTGAGCAACAGAATCTGATTCAGTCGTCAAAATGTCTAAGATTATTACTTCAGTCCCCATTTTTGATAGGAAAATGGGCACAGAGTAATTAATAATTATCTGTTAATATTCAAAATACAGTTTTCTTCCTATGTTTTCAGTAGGAAAAAAAGGATACTAAATTTCAAGTATCATTGTAGAGTGTTGTGGCTAAGCAATTTGATATAGAAATAACAATTCACCAAAAGAATGCCTAAATACTCCAGAAGTGCTGAGAACACATTCGCTTTGTTTTTATAAGCTGCTTTTAATCCCTAATTTGTGTAAATGATAAATAACACAAAACAATTTTTAAATGATATTTTTGGTTCAAATAAATTTAACAAACCATCCTTAAAAGAAATATTTATTGTTATTTAAAATGTTACAACTGAGGAGACATAAAAAGGGACTTCAAAGATGCTAGTTTTATAGATTGAGAAAATAAAAGGTTTGTTACAGTTTTTAAAGACAAGAACATAAACAGTTAACAGGATGAAGTGTAGACAATAGCACAGCTTTCCACAAGTTGCTTCATATTCTGTGCAAAGGAAATCTTCTCAGGAAAGATATTTTTAAAGCTGCATTTTAATGCTATTTGTTTTATAGAATCTCTTAGAGATAAGAAAAATAATTTGCAAAACTAGGGAAAAATAAAGTACAACCAAAACCTATGTAACAAGTGAGAGTGCAATATAAGATAGTGACAATAGTCTAACAATTCCCTTGAGATTACACTGTGTATTTGTGCTTACTTATTAGCTAATAAACTCAATAAATTAGAGCTATGATTGTAATATAATACATGCCTGCAAAATTTTCTAAATGTATTTTACAACAGTTTACCCAAAGAACACATTAGAACAGGGACTTTCAGTTTTGCAAATGAGTGGATAAAATGCTTATTTCTTAAACAACATAGTGGAAGTACCCTTTTGGAAAGAAAACTTTATTTTTTAATGTTTCCCCTATACCTTTCATTATAAAAAAAGTATCTGTTGTACTACTGTGCTCTAAAATCTTGATTCTTTCAAGCCAACTTGCTATAACATACGCTTAAGCAATGCTGTCATATAATCTTTAGATTGTAAAAAGAAAAGCACAATACACAGACTGTTTCACTTGTATTTTATAAGAATTATGTTGCCAAGTTCTTCTGTGGTCATTTTGCTTTAACCACATTAAATTTATGCTACATTATCCCATTTCAGAGCCTTGCAATTCGAAACATTTTTTTTCTTCAAAAGTTATTTCCAAATTATTCCTTTGAGTATTAAAAAAGTGTTCATATAAAGTTTCACTTAAACACCTGCAAGCAAGCATTAAAAAGAAAAAAACAAAACAAAACATGCTCCTTTTCTCTGCCAAAACAAATACAACTTATCGAAATGCCCTTACTACCTAATGGCTCAGTGCTGATTTCAGATATTCACTGATTTATTTTTGCACATCTTCAGTAGTTAGAAACAGCATACACAACCATAGCCAATAAGCTCTAAAGTGACATGATGCAACCTTGTTCAGAGAGCACAGATCAAGTTTTAAGTGTACAAGAATAAAAAAATGGATATTTTTCACCATCTATAATATATACATCCATATATGTACATATTCACAATCTATTCAATGAAATAAAGGATAGAAACTACATCAAAGTTTTTAAAATTGGCATAAAAGGAAAATAATCTAACATTTAATGTACAATCCACTAGCAAAATGTGAATCAAACTGGGAGAGAAAATGTTTATACATAAAGAATATAACAAAATTACTTTTAATGCAAGTAGTGATTTATCCCCATAACTCTTCTGTTCGTCCGAATTTGTAGATGAGTGTACTATAAAAACATAAAGAACATACAGTTATGCATAGTGAGAAAAACTTGGAACTACCTGTACATTATGACATATATATTTAAGTTCGATTTTGAAGCTAATAAAATTAAGTAGCATAACTACATATCAGTTAAAACATTATCTTTTATAACCCAGCCTGGTGAACTAGAAATGTCTGAATCACTTTGAATATTATTCTTAAAGCACAAATGCATTATAATATTCTAACATCTAAGAAGCAGAGAACTTTTCAAGTCATTTCTCTTTCAGATTCAGCTGTATACATAACATTGGAGCCTATGTTTTCTTGTTACTAAAAGTAACAACCCAAATTTATATACTATTTTGCATTTTACAGTTAAGCACTTTTCTCCAAACAACTCTGTGACATTAAAATTATTTAGATTCCAACAACTTCATTCATCAATTATATTCGAGTTCCTCACCCTAGTCTCAAACCATTAACTGAGCTCTTTATTCTATCAATACCTGCTACCTGAAATTGCTAATTGATAGTCATATTTAAGTCTCAGCTAAAGTAAACAAAAAGTCTAAAACTATAGTTGAGACAGGTGCTAAAAAACATTAGAAAATCACATTCTTGGTCATAAATTATAACAGGTTTAAACTGGCAGCAGCAATAAGCTTCTTGAGAGCAGGGAGTTTTGTCATTTGAATTTATATCTGTCAAGCCTACCATACAGGACATATTTAAGTGCCTACTGACTAACTGATGAGAGGGGAAAGGGACAAAGGACAGTTTTAGCTGATAAGAAGAAAAATACAATTAAAGATCTGAGTGGGACTTTGGAATAACCAGAGTGGTACATTAAAACACCAGGGGTAATTTTGTTTTTTGTTTGTTTGTTTTTTAAATAGGTCACAAGACGTGTGTAATGATTAACCTATTAAAAATAATTCTTATAAATTCTTTGTTAAGTTTAAGGTACTATATACAGGTTACGATGAACAGGATACTATCAGAAAAACCTGGAAAGATCTACATGAACTGAAGCAGAGTGAAACGTATTGTATACAAAATAACAGCAATAGTGTAAGATGATCTGCTGGGAAGCATGTGGTTATTTTCAACAAGGCAATGATCCAATATAACCCTGAAGGACTTATGAAAATTGCAACCCATCTACAGAGAAAGAACTGATAGTATCTGAAAACAGATGGAAACACATTGGGGGGGGGGGGGGGCGTTAAGTGTCTGAGGCCACATTTGAACTCAGGTCCTCCTGAATCCAGGATCAGTGCTCTATCCACTGCACCACCTAGCTGCCCCTGGAAACACATTTTTAAAAAAAAAATTTTTTCCTTGACAATTCCTTAATCTGAAGTTTTGTTTTTTAACTGTTTTCTCTCACAACCTAGCTAATGTGGGAATATTTTCCATGACTACTCATGTATAAGTTATTTTGAATTGCTTGAGTTCTTATGGGTGGGAAGTGAGAAGTGAGGGAGGAAGAGAAGTTGGAACACAAAGTTTTAAAAAACTGATGTCAAAATTTGTTTTTACATATATTTTGGAAAATAAAATTCTATTCAATTAAAATAATAATTCTTATTGTAATAAGACTTCATGTAACTATCAAGTCACTGGCATTTTTTAAAGGCCAAGTTCACACAGGTTGCGAAGAGCTGGTGCTGCCCAAAGATCTACACGCAAAAGGTCAAGAACTTCAGGAGTCACCTTCCAAGTTGTTTATCTAAATTATGATCATTAAGTATCACAAAGTCAACAAAAGCCCTCTGAAAAACAGGTTTTAATTTACTGATACTGAAGTTTTGGGGTTTTTAAAAACAGTCCTCCTAGATCAGAGGTTCTTGACTTGTAGTGCATAAACTTCTTTGTCGTGTTTTTGAAGTATTTTGGTCATTCTATTTCAATATAATTAGTTTCCCTTGTTTTCCTACGTATTTTATTTTATGCATTTAAAAACAATTCTGAGAAGGGGTCCATTACACACAAAAATTTAAGAACTGCTAAAGATTGGAAGGGCTGCTGGGGAATTAGGGACTGTTAACTTGTTAAGAGTGCCTACAAACATTACCTGGTGGAATTTTGTCTTTTTCCTTATTTTCAACTAGATCAAGCCAAATGTTCCCTGTGCATAAAATATTTAATGGAGAAATGTCTCCATCTTGTGGCCTTTTAGCAGATTACATCTAAGAATGATTATTGCCATGTGCTTTTTGCATTTACCCACATTTAAACAGAACACCAACTAGTTAACAATTACGTATTACATATAATTTTATATCAAAGTGTTACTCTTGGTACATTATTAGAATATGCATTCCCGGGGCAGCTAGATGGTGCAGTGGATAGAGCACCGGCCCTGGAACCAGGAGTACCTGAGTTCAAATCCGGCCTCAGACACTTGACACTTACTAGCTGTGTGACCCTGGGCAAGTCACTTAACCCCAATTTCCTCACTAAAAAAAAAAACCAGAATATGCATTCCCGGGGACAGCTAGGTGGCACAGTGGATAAAGCACCAGCCCTGAATTCAAGAAGACCTGAGTTCAAATACAGCCTCAGACACTTGACACTAGCTGTGTGACCCGAAGCAAGTCACTTAACCCTCATTGCCCACCAAAAAAAAATTAAAAAAAAAAAAAGCATTCCCATGTTTTTTTTTAAATTAATTAATTTATTTATTGGGGTTTTTTTCTAGTGAGGCAATTGGGGTTAAGTGACTTGCTTCGGGTCACACAGCTAGTGTTAAGTGTCTGAGGCTGGATTTGAACTCAGCCCTGAGTCCAGGGCTGGTGCTCTATCCACTGCACCACCTAGCTACCCCTCCATGTCTTTTTTAAACTTACAATTCATAACTGTTCATAGCCTATTTCTAACTGAACCCAATGAACTTGTGCTTAATAATTTTTATATTCTTTTTATAAATAGAACTGAAATTTTAGAAAACTTTATAGGGGTAAATGGAAAAGTGGTTAACTTACCTAAAAAATATAAGTGCATTTTGAAAAAATACAGCTAGTCCTGGATAAACATTAGTATCTGCAAGAATTAAAAATGTGTCAAGATAAATTGGTATTAATACATTCAGTAACAAAGATATTAGTGCTAACCACAAACAGAACATAAGTGGTATACCAAGAAATAAGAGAAGGTATCAAAAGGAACCAAAAAGATATATCATTGAATTATCTGAATTTTTAAAGCATTTATTTACCTTATGTAAATAATATTTATAGATTCTTTAGGGTAAAAATGGTTTTCTCCCATCACTCTTTACCAATAAGCCATGAAAATAACAGAGAAGTAGCCATATCACCCAGAGCACTGGTTATGTTATATGGTGGCCAAGGACACTTTACGTAAAGGCAGACGAGGATTCACTGCAAGGGGTTCACTAATCCACAAGCAGCACATCAAATACTTTCATTAGATTACTATTTTCACAAAACAATGGCTGCACTGATGTTAAGAAGGGAGGGAAGGGAAGAGAAGTTCATCATACCCAAAAGATTGGGAATTAATGACCGAAGGCAAAAACAGACAAGCTTTTTAATTTACTGCTTATTCAGCACAATCTTCATGGTGTTTGTTGGATCAGAACTGCTTGCTACAGAAGCAGGAGGCAAACAAAACCTCTTGCTCCCAGCGATCAGCATGGAAATGTGGAATACTATCAAAAACAAACGTAGCTGAAAATTTTTAATAGATTGTCAACAATTGTGTTACTGCATTTTTCTATGACTTCTGGAATACTATTATGTATTATCAGTAAACACTGTAGAACAAGGAATACATTTTCACCTAACCTATCCAAAACTGACGCTTCTTCCTATATCTCAAAAAGCAATAAAGATCAAGGAAGTGAGCAAAAAGACCACTCTGCCTAAGGAATGGCCCAGAATCTATGTAGTCACAAAGACTCATCCTTTCACAGAAGAGTCCTTCTGTCTATTTACCCTTTCTTTAACAAATATGGTTTTGTACTTAAATAGCCCAAGTGAGATAAGAAGCAGCAAATCTGAAAGGTCAGAGGAAAAAAATGCTACAGGGAGTAGCAATTATATTTCTGTCAGCAGCAACAAGTTAGGTTGGACCCCCAGGAACAGAAAAATTATAAATAGACAGAAGAACTCCAAAAGGACAGGAATTTGAGGCCATTCATTTAGTGTGGGATAAAAAGAGCTTTGCACATCTCAACAGGCTCTGAAAAATTATTAACAGACATTTTATAATGAGGAAGGAGTCATCAAGAAGAGATTCAATAGTGTTGAGTAAATTCTTTTTTCAAGGAAGGGATTAAGTTAATATACTTCAAAAAGGAATTCCATTCAAAATGGTTTTGAACTTTTCAAAGCTTTGGTGCATAAAGTTATCCAGAATAACTTGAAGAATCTCAAGAGCAGGAAAAGAATGCAGAGGCCAAGTAAATCAACCTGTACCTGAACTAGAATTCTTGTATCACATTCCTGACAAATGGTTACCCTCCTTACAGACATCTACTGATGGGAAATCCACTATTAAAATATATAATGAGTCTTACTTTCTGCAACTTCCACTTACTGGTCCTAGTTCTGAGAACAAATATTTTTATTTTTTATCTTTGGAGACGGCAGCCCAGGGTAGACACGTGATTGGCTTTAGCCTTACCACAGCTCTACCTCCTGAGATCGGATCCAATCTGATCTACTCCACTCACCTCAGCACGTCTCCCCCGCCAGAAAGTGATAGGCCACTACAACAGCTGAGAACAAATCTAAACCTTTTCCCACAGGAGAGCCCTTCAATTACTTTTCCTCTAAGTCTTCTGTTCTTTATTTTGTTCAGCCAATCTCACATAGCCTGATCTCCAGTTCCCTCACCATCCTGGGTCTTGCTCAGCTTACTGGCAGGTAGGTGGGCACAGTGGTATAGTGCTGAGCCTGGAGTCATGAAGATGAGTTCAGATCCAGACTCACAATATCTACTGTGTGACCCTGGGCAAGTCATTTAAACTGTCTGCCAGTTTCCTCAAGTGTAAAATGGCACTTCTCTCCCAGAGTTGTTGTGAAGGTGAAATGAAATCATATTTATAAAACACTTAGCACATGACAAAAAAAGGAAAATAATAAATGTTGGAGAAGCTGTGGAAAAATTGGAGCACTAATACATTGTTGGTGGAGCTGTGAACTGATCCAATCATTCTGGAGAGCAATTTGGAACCATTCCCAAAGGGCTGTGCATACCCTTTGACTCATCAAAACCACTATTATAAAAAAGGAAAAAGGGCCCACATGTACAAAAATATTTATTAGCTATTCTTTTTGTGGTGGCAAAGAATTGGAAATTGAGGGGATGCCCATCAATTGGGGAATGGCTGAACAAATTGTGGTATATGAATGTAATGGAATACTATTGTGCTGCAAGAAACAATGAGCAGGCAGATTTCAGAGAAACCTGGAAGGACTTACATGAACTGATGCTGAGTGAAATGAGTGTTGATCAACTGTGATAGACTTGACTCTTCCCAGCAATACAATGGTCCAAGATAATTCCAAAGGACTCATGATGGAAAATGCTCTCCAAATCCAGAGGAAAAACAAAACACCTTTGGAATCTAGATGCAGATTGAACCATACTATTCCTATCTTTTTGTTTCTTTTTCTTTTTAAAGTTTTTTCCTTCTTGCTCTGATTCTTCTTTTTTTGTTTGTTTTGTTTTTTGGTGAGGCAATTGGGGTTAAGTGACTTGCCCAGGGTCACACAGCTAGTAAGTGTGTAAAGTGTCTGAGGCCAGATTTGAACTCAGGTCCTCCTGAATCTAGGGCCGGTGCTCTATCCACCACCTAGCTGCCCCTCTGATTCTTCTTTTACAGCATGACTAATGCAGAAATATGTTTAATGTACATATATAACCTATAGCAGATTGCTTGCTGTCTTGGGGAGGGAGGAAGAAGAAAAATTTTAAACTAGAAATCTTATAAAAACAAATGTTAAAAAAATAAATAAAACACTTAGCACAGTGCTAAGACATCATAGGCACTTAATGCATTTTCCCTCCCCTCCTTCATACCCATTCTAATTCCTCAATAGTCCTTCTTCCCAGTATAGCACTCAGAATTGAACATAATAGTCTAAGGCTAAGTACAAGAGAAATATCATCTCCTTTGTTCTAAATTCATTCTCTGAGGATTCCAGAGAGATGAAATGTACTTACTATTGATCACTGTTCAGTGTCATTAAATACCAGGAACAATTTATTGGCTTGTTGATTGGGAAAGCAGAGGAGAAAAAAATGGTGGAAATGGTAGATTAAGTTCTAAACTCATGAGCAGGACCATACAGATTCATAGATTTAGAGTGGAAAGGGGCCTTAAAAGGCCATTGGGTCCAACTCCTCTCATTTTACAGATGAAGAAACTGAGGTACATGGCTAGTGTAGAATTTTAACTCAGGTTGTCCTGACTCCAAGCCCAGCAATCTATCCATTGTGCCATTAGAAAATTGCAATAAATATTTTGTAGAAAAATAATTTTGAAACTATTTTATGGTTGTCACAGGATGAAGAAAGCAATTAAATTCTTAGCAGGCTTTAAATATAGTAAACTGAAATCAAGAACACCAACTAATACACTATTTGTAAAACCTCTACAGTGAAATATTATACAACACCATGGAAATGCCATCTAACAAAAACTATATTCATTCCACAAGGATAAGTACAAAATATGTACTGTATTAGTAATGTCCAGATGAGTTCATGTATAATTTCTTTATATTTAACTGTCATCCAATAAGATAACTCATTTTATTAGTATCAGTACTTCACCAAACCCAGAAGTAGATAAAAAAGCAAGAAATCTTTATTGTGTTAAATGTAATATTCACTTTTTTAAAATCTGTGCTTAAAGGGGGATAACTTTCATATACAATTTGTCATATTTTGTTCTTTGTATACTAAAATGTTCACAGTTGATGCTGTCTGTTAGGTTCATAATAAAATCTCCTAGTATGCAAAATGCAACATATTTTCAGACGTGGCCATTATAAGAATTTGTTTTGTCTATGCTTATTTGTTAAGCTTTTTTTCCCTTTTTTCTTTCCCCGTGAAGGGGGTGAGAGGGAGGAAATAAATGCTTGAAGAAAAAAAAAACCTTGATTTTAGAAAAGTCTGTTCTACATACCCTTTAGAAATTACACAGCATTTTTCCTATTTCAGAGAGAAGCAAACTTTAGTACCTTTCTCAAAGGAACAAGACCTTGTAAAAACATAAGGATTTCTGCACATTATCAAACTAAAAGTTCTTAAACTTAAGAACATATTTACTTCCATACTAAATTTAAAACAAATTTTATATTAGGTGATTTTAACAAATTAAGCCAAATTAAAGTTGATTACATTAACATTTCTTTAAAAAAAATAACTAACTAGGAAGGAACTTACTTTGAGTAACATATGCACCAAAAAGAATCCACATTGAAGCAATAAGCGAACCAAACATCAACATGAAACCAATGAAAAGCCAAACACGAGCACCTGTAAAGATGACAGGATTCATCATATTAATGGACTCTACCTGCTGTACTTTTTTTGTTTTTTGGTGAGGCAATTGGGATTAAGTGACTTGCCCAGGGTCACACAGCTAGGCAGTGTCAAGTGTCTGAGGCTGGATTTGAACTCAGGTCCTCCCGAATCCAGGGTTTATTGGGGGCAGCCAGGTGGTGCAGTGGATAGAGCACCAGCCCTGGATTCAGGAGGACCTGAGTTCAAATCAGCCTCAGACACTTGACACTTACTAGCTGTGTGATCCTGGGTAAAAGTTGCTCAACTCTCACTGCCCCGCTAAAAAAAAAAGTATTATTTCGTACTTTACAAATGAATAAGCTAGGGGCAGCTAGGTGGCGCAGTGGATAGAGCACTGGCCCTGGAGTCAGGAGTACCTGAGTTCAAATCTGACTTCAGACACTTAACACTTACTAGCTGTGTGACCCTGGGCAAGTCACTTAACCCCAATTGCCTCAATTAAAACACACACACACACACACACACACACACACACACACAAATGAATAAGCTAAAGGTTGGGGATTATATAACTTGAATTTATGTCTTCTGATTTCAATAGAAAAGTTCCTGTCACTGAACCACAGTCACTGCTGACTTCCCAGCAGCTTCCTCCTTTCTCATTCTTAGATATTAGCTAGAGCAAAGGAGGCACATTAGGAAAGCTGAGAGTTTAGGGCCTGCTTGATCCTCCTACCCTTGTGCCTCCTTGTCACCAGAGCATTCCCACGGGAGTTAGATTACAAAGTACTTCCCTTTTCATCTTCCTTTATTTATTTAGATTTAAACAGGGAAGCTGAGTTGTTTACAACTCTTTCATCCAACTGGGGTGGGGGTCAGAATAGGGGTGTGGGGGTGAAGCTACAGTGCTAATCAGGCAGCTAAAACAAGACTGAATAAAATTCTAGATGGCAAGCAAATGGAAATAAATCTTCAAAATATCTCAGCCCTCCCATCCTACCTCAAATTCCCCAAACATCCCCCCCAGAAAAGCAGAAAGAACAAAAAGTAAAAATAAAAAATAAATGCCCAACTACTAAGACACTTCAACAATACTTTAGAGACTGTAATTTTGGTGATGGTATTCTCTCAACTGATTAGCACCTTCTGTTCAAGAGTGGCTGCAGTCAAAAAGTTCATCACCATGTGACCAATCCAGTAATGACCCTTTCAGTTCAGCTAAATTGTATCATATATGAGATATTTGCTCCATCATCAAGCCCATATTCTAAGCCTTCATAGCTTGGTAGATTCTTTTCATAGACTTCAGAAACCCAGGGTAATTTCCATACTGATGAGGCAACACAGTAAACCTTTAGAAGACCCACCAAAGTAAGTCATGTCAAAATAAAAACACATCAAAACATAAAGCCTAAGAGTATAAATGAATCAATGATAGTTTTAGGGTATTCAAAGATAACAGAGAAGTGGCACATACATCTGCTCAATTTAATCCACAGCCCTTTCAAAAACTGGGAATGTGATTATTGTTCAATACAATGAAATTCCACTATGAAGAAAGCATCAGATCCCTAGAGAAGCTTATTACAAGAAAGTTTAACGTGAATTAAAAAGTATTACTGCATGAAAATTTAGATGTTTCCCCAAACAATCAAAAAATATTAATCAAGGACCTATTATTTGACAGGCTCTGTGCTCAGTACTACATAGATACAGAGTCAAAAATGAAATAGTTCTTCAAGAGTCTTCTACTCTAATGGAGAAGATTAAAGTGTGTATATGCACATATATATGTATATTAAAAAAAAACCTGGCAGGTGGGAGAGAATTAGCATCTGAAAAGAAAGCCTTCATGTAGAAGGCAGAACTTGAGCTGAGTGGAAGAAAACAAGGGGTTCTAAAAGAGACCTAAGTGAGGAAAGGGTCCACTCCAAATACAGGGGGATAGCCAGTGCAAAGGCATGGGGACTAGAGATAAAATGTCATTTGTGAAAAATAGCAGGAAGGCAGTCTGGCTGGGTCAGAGCATACATGCAGGTAAGTTATGTGCAACCAAAAAATGCAGATTAAAAAGTACACAAATCATTAGTACACAAACTAAATGGCTAGAATATGCCATTCATTTTTATATACACACACATTATCAAAGTGTAATTACCTTCTTTTTTTGCTCCTTGTGACTATCATGAACAGATTGTTTAGCTGGGTTTGGTAATTAACATATGTAAAGATTGAACCTATGACTTCTTTTTAATCAACTGAATGAATTATCCAAAGACTTTGATAATGTATGTATACATATAATGGATATAATGCATGTATATGTGTGTGCATACATATCTGTGTATGCATATACATGTATGTGTATATACACACACACACAATCAAATACTGATGCCAGTTACCAAACCCAGCTAAACAACCAACTCATGATGGTCATAAGGGGCAAAAAAGGGAAGATAAACAAAAAATCTACCATCACTCCTAGAAAAAGAAATCAAAGCCTGAGTCCTACTAATTGGTGTATTATATACACAGGACAGCACATTATCACAAAAACAAATTTCTCAAAAAATTGTTTACCTTTATAGAATATTTAACCTAAGGCAAGGCTATAAAAAGTTGTAAAGATGTATTATGCAACCCCATTATTAGTTCTGCATAAAGGATTCAGGTTTAAGGCATACTTTAGCAGCTAGGTGGTGTAGTAGATGGAGCACCAGCCCTGGAGTCAGGAGGACCTGAGTTCAAAACCAGCCTTAGACACTTGACACTTACTAGCTGTGTGACCCCCTGGACAAGTCACTTAACCCCAATTGCCTTACAAACAAAAAAACCCCCAAATGTCAGTATAGTATACCCAAGAGCTACCTACCCAAAATTGATTTTACTTACCTGTTCTTCCTAAACAGCCACTTTCATAGCTATCACCTCTCACTTGTGCATTTGACACAGCATTTATCCTATAATACACAGATACAAAAAAACAAAACAAAAAAACCCCACATGATCCAAAGGTTTCTATTTTTAAAAATAAATATCTCTGAATTATACACTCTCTTTAAATAACTGACTTGTTGTCTAACAACAAAACAATTAGGCATTTATGAAACCACAAGTATTCTGTGGCTAGAAACACTGCTTTATCTTATTTCTACAGGACACTCAGAATACATACACACACACACACACACACACACACACACACCCCTTAAATGTTTACCTACTGCTTGTTGATGTTATGAATCAGGACTCAACTTCCCCATATCACTCTCTTTTTTAACACGGTCCACGTATCAGTGTTAGATTATGCCAAGGTCACCATCACTATGTAACCACTCCCTTTGGGTATTAAAAGCAAAGATTTTTCTGAACTTCAGGAAGAAATTCAGATATTACAGAAAAAAATGTTTTTGAACTTGGAAACAGGTAGAGTAGGCCCACTTTATTCAGCTTGAAGGATATTTTTCTTCCTATTTAAGTTAAAAGCAAGTCAGGATCTAATGCTAAATACTAGAATGCAAAACACAAGAACTCCTTACTATTTCTTTGGTTATTACTTCTTTTGGGAAAACTTTATGATCTAAGTATTTCTCATTTTCCAACATTAAAAACAAGCCATTATATTACCTATTCTAAGAAAAATATAATCTCAACTTTTAGAATTACCTTCATACTTACATGAAGAAAGCTAATGTGGAAAACACTCCACATGTATGAAATGCATGGTTCATTTGTTCTGGTTTGGGATATACCACTGCTGCATCAATCATTATCCACCAACCTGTAAAAAACTTTAAAAAACAGCAAACATAATGCTTAGCTATTAAACCGAGATTATTTCTAATGTTCCCAGGACTAAAATTAAGCCCAATGAATACGACTTAATTTAAGCTTTTGTACTTCTCTTTCCTTTCCCTTCCAGGCTAGCATAATGTACTGCACATAAAAAGCAGTTCAGCTAATTGAAAAAACTTTTCATATCTTTTTTTTACTGGACTTGTAATTTCATCAGCACAGAAGTTTTCAACCCAAATCCATACCTTTTTACCACCTTAACCTCTTACAGGATCATACAGCCAATGTGTCAGAGGTAGATCATGAACCTAGGCCTTTCTGATTCTGAAAACTCTCTAAACACTATATCATGCCACCTCTTATGCTACCTATAGACAGTAAGTTTCCAACACATATAGTATAGCTATAAAGATATTAGAAAAGTTATAAAAAAATAATCAGTACAGCCTCAACTCTTGTTAACTATATCTCCCGCTTCTCCTTCTTCATTACATTCTGCTACCTCTCCCTCAGCATACAAAAATTAAAGGGGGACGCGGGGGGGGGGGGGGGGGGGGCCGGCGGCTAGGTGGCGCAGTGGATAAAGCACAGGCCCTGGATTCAGGAGTACCTGGGTTCAAATCCAGCCTCAGACAGTTGAGACTTACTAGCTGTATGACCCTGGTTAAGTCACTTAACCCCCACTGCCCCACCAAAAAAATTAAAAATTAAAGGGGGACAGTCACCGTATTCCTTAACAACAAAAATTGGTACAGTGGGAGGATGGCACGTCTTTGGAGTGGTACTGCTGCCTTATACTTCTACTTCCTGATGGCTGTCTATTCATCTGTATGATTGGTAGCAAGTATTGGTTTTGCCAAATTCTGGGGCTTGAATATTCCAAAATATTCAGAATTTCTTTTAACAAAGTCTTTTAACTAGTCTATTTTAAAAAGTTTTTCCATCAAAAAACCCCTTATTTAAAAATAACTATACGGCCCTGGAGTCAGGAGTACCTGAGTTCAAATCCGACCTCAGACACTTAACACTTACTAGCTGTGTGACCCTGGGCAAGTCACTTAACCCCAATTGCCTCACTAAAAAAAAAAAAAAAGAAAAAACAAACAAACAAAACTATGCACATTATGTGACCAAATGATCTTCAAAATACTTTTTTTAACAGTAACCATTTGTTTTTAACACTTAGTATGGTCAGAATTTTACCACGACTAATTAAAAATTCTTTTGAATTCTTGTCCAATTCTTATGGATTTTATGAGGTTTTCTGAAAATTTGTTTCCATCCTATTCTAAGTGCCATAATAATTTCTAAAACTAAATGATATTGGTGATATGTTATAGTATTATGGTTCTAACATTCAATCTTCAGCTATCAAAGGAACTGAAGACAAAATACAGAATTAATATTCCCGGTAAAATGAGCAAGAGTGAGGCTCTCATGGATAAAATCCTAATTAACAGTATTACCTATTATATGTATTAGTAATATGATAAATACTGAGGAAAAAATACAAAAGTGAGATACAGCCTGCACTCAAGGAGTTTACATTCTACTGATGTATTCTAATGGTGCATCAATACTTTATTTTGATGAGGAAGAAAAGGGATACTTATCTAAAAGAACAAAGTTCACATATGCAGAGTGATGTTAGAAAGACATATAAAGAACTGAAATCAGATTGCTTTGTCTTGGGAATGGGGGAGGGAAGGGAGGAAGGGAGAAAAATTTAGAACTAAAAATCTTATGAAAACAAATGTTGAAAACTATCTTTATATGTAACTGGAAAATAATAAAATACTTTTATGATAAAAAAAAAGAGCTGAAATGGGTATAAGTTGAAAAAGTCTACAAACATGGCATATTTTATGTAAAAATCACTGTTAGCATCAGGAAAGCTAAATCTCAATATGAAAGGGACTTGGGTGGGGACAGCTAGGTGGCACAGTGGATAAAGCACTGGCCTTGGATTCAGGAGGAACTGAGTTCAAATCCAGCCTCAGACACTTGACATTTAATTAGCTGTGTGAGCCTGGGCAAGTCACTTAACCCTCGTTGCCCTGCCCCCTCCCCCCCCCAAAAAGAAAGGGACTTGGAAGAAAATCAAGCAATGTACAAGACTTGTTTGGAATGTATGGGAGAATGATAAGAATGATAACTAAAGGCAGAAGACGGCACAATTACTTAAAGTTTTCACTGTTTTCCTTACTAAACAAAATTAACTTTTCATCAAGGTAGGAAAGAACAAAAATGGTTAAAAGGAAACGAATAACGAAGGTAAAAAAGTACAGTGAGTTCAACTGTAGAAATGGAAGAGGTACACCAGACCCTGACACAGAAACATAGCCTCATGTTCAAAATTGGAAAAGAAGGTAGAAATTTAAACCATAGGCAGGTGAGCTTGATGTCAATTCTTGGTAATATGCTGAAATAAATTATTAATACTAAAGTGAGGGAGCATTTTTTGAGTACTTAGAAAGGAAGTGATCATTTAAAGCCTGCAACAAAAACAAAAACATGCAGATCTTGGCCCCAGAGAAGAAATGAGTAAGTGAACCTGTCTCCTTCAACTGGAAGATTGGGACTATGAGCATAAAATGTCACATATATCCATCAGACTTTGGTCTGTGTGTTGGATGATTTCACACAAATTTATTTTCCTTTGTTAGCAAAAAAGGCGATGAGAGTTGGGGGGCTGGGGGCAGAGGTATATCAAGAAATTACTGATATGTCTGCTATTCCCGATTGGTGGGTCAAGGGAATACCAAAGACAGAGTTAACCCAGATTTCAGTAACTATGCATATTATGTGACCAAATGATTTGATTTCTTTGTGGAAATGAACATACAACAATTTAGGTGAATTTGGAGGGGGCTGAAGGACTAAACCCAAACAGTACTGATTAATGAACGAATGAATGTCAACATACAGGTGTGTGTTCTCAAGTGTAAGTATCCCAGGATTCTTGACACCAACCCTATTCTATTCTGTTCATTTATCAATCATGTGGCTGATTAAAATAGCACATTTATTAAATTTATGTACAATACAAAGCTGAAATTTTAAAAACCATATATGTTAAATTAAAGAAAAAGCATTAAAAAAGATTTTCAAAGGCTGGAATGAGAAAATTTTTTTTTTAATTGAGGCAATTGGGGTTAAGTGACTTGCCCAGGGTCACACAGCTAGTAAGTGTTAAATGTCTGAGGCCAGATTTGAACTCAGGTACTCCTGACTCCAGGGCCGGTGCTCTATCTACTGCGCCACCTAGCTGCCCCTTGGAATGAGAAATTTAATAGGAATAAATGTAAAGTCCTACACTTAGGTTAAAAAAATCAACTGCTCATACTTAATACAAAATGAAGGGGATGTGGATAGAAAGTAGCTTATGTGAAAAAGGCATCTAATGACATAAAATATTATATTTGTTTCCAGTGTGGTTTGGTATCAATGTGATCTTGAGCTATATTAATTTAAATAGAATGACAACCTATAATGAATAAGAGGAAGATAACCAGGTTGGTGAGGGGATTCAGAATCATACCATACGTCTATTAGACATCCCATGCTGGATGTCTCATAGACATCTTAAACTCAACCTATTCAAAACTGAACTCATTATCTTTTCCCCAAAAAAAAGTTTGGGTTTTTTTCCCCTAACTTCTCTATTATTAGGGCATTACATCCTCCCAGACTTACAACCTAGGGTCATCCTCAACTCCAAAATCTCTCACCCTCATAGTCCTGTTGCTTACAGTTTCATGACATCTCAGTTTCTCTATCTTCTCTCCTCTGACGCTGCCACCATTCAGGCACAGTTCCTTATCACTTAATACAAGATTGCACTTCCCTTCTGGTTGGTCTCCCTGCTCCAAGTCTCTCCCCACTCCAGTTTCCTCTCCTCTTAGCTTAGCTAAGTGACCTTACCTAAGCTCAGGCTTGACAACTGACATGGTCAGTGACTCCCACCTCCAATTCAATAAACTTCAATGGCTCCCTATTACTTCCAGTATCATATATAAAATCCTTAAACTTGTTATAACCTGACCTCTTCCTTTTCCACTCTTCAGTCTTCTTCAACTTTACTCTCCTCCACGTACTTTATGACACAGTGACAAGGGCCCTTTGCTGTTCCTCACATTAGACAGAAACGCTCTCCTTCCTCATCTCAAACTTCTAGCTCCCCCTGACTTTCTTAAAATCACAGCTAAAGGGAGTCCCACTTTCTTTCTGTAACATCTGCCCAACCCCCTTCACATCAGTGAAGATTACTTCCAATTTATCCTGTATATATCTGATTTGTATGCAATTGTTTGCATGTTGTCTCCCTCATTATGGGAATGGAAAATCAAATGGAAAAGCTTTAAAAATCTGAGAGTAAAAACGGTTCCTGCCTTTCTTTGTATCTTCTATGCTTAGGACAGTGCCTAGAACATGGTAAACATTTAATAAATATTAATTTACAGTGTGAATGGTAGGTAGGCCTACTTAGCTGGAAAAAAGACAGGAAGGGAAAAGACTCAAGTATTTGAAGATTATCATATGGAAGAAGGATTAGACTTTTGCTTGGCTAGGAGGGCATAAAGTGAGCCCAGAGTAGAAGGTACATAGGGCAAACCTGGGAAAACATCCTAAAAAGTAGGGCAGCGGGGGCAGCTAGGTGGTGCAGTGGATAGAGCACCGGCCTTGGAGTCAGGAGTACCTGAGTTCAAATCCGGCCTCAGACACTTAACACTTACTAGCTGTGTGACCCTGGGCAAATCACTTAACCCCAATTGCCTCACTTAAAAAATAAATTAAAAAAAAAAAAAGTAGGGCAGCACAAAATGAAATGGATATTTTACAAGGAGAGTTCACTGCCCATCTCTGGAAATGCTAAAGATGGAGCATATTTAGACGAGATTCATGATCTGGGTAGTTGAACTAGATAACCCACAGAGTCTACCTCATAAGATTTCCTTAATATTTGAAAAGATCTATAGTTTTCTTTATGTGGATATTCCTAAAATCAAAACAAACTGCAACAACTCCACAGTCTTCATGAGTTGCTGTGGCCAAAAGTATTTGTCAACCTTTGGCCATTCCTCATGTGATAAGCCTCTAAACAGTGGCAGGACCTCAAAGCCTTTCCAGGTTGGAAGGATTTGGCAGGTTCCATTTAGCCTTTGAGTACCCAAGGTCATCTACAAAGTAAAAAACACTGGACTAGGGCTTTAGTAGAGTAGATTATAGAAACAATTCTTTAAAAATTACAATGATATTCATAATCCAAAAGTATACCACAAAATGGAACTGATTTTGCAATATAAAAAGACAATCAGAAACAACACTATTATATTAACCAAGATTTTTTTCCTGACAACTTACCAATACACCTGCTACGACAGATGCAACTGCATTTCTTCTCTCACTCCAATCAATGCATTCACATTCTGGCCACCGAAAATTATCTAGGAAGCCTGCCATTTCTATTTCTTCTGCATAGATTTTTCATTAGATGCTGAATTTAAGAAAGAAAGAAGGAAAGAAATAAATCCAACAAAGAATGTAAAGGAATGCTCTTTAATATTTTTTTTCAAATTACATGTAAAAACAATTTTTAACTTTGATTAAAAAAATTTTTTTAGTTCCTGCTGGGAAAACTGGAAAACAGTATGGCAGAAACTAAGAATAGACCAACATCTCACACCACATACTAAAATAAGGTCAAAATGGATACATGATTTACACATAAAGGATGATACCATAATCAAATTAAGAGAGTATGGAATTGTTTATCTGTCATTTTCATCTATTTATCTGTCAGAGGAAGAATTTAGGACCAAAGAAGATAGAGAGCAAAACAAAATATAAAAGAGATCCTTTTGATTATATAAAATTAAAAAGCTTATGCAAACAAAACTAATGTAACCAAGATTCCAAGGGAAGCAGAAAACTAGAAAAGAATTTTTGAAACAAATATCTGATAATGGCTTCATTTCTCAAATATATAGAGAACTGAGTCAAATTTATAAAAATACAAGTCATTCCCCAATTTATGAATAGTCAAAGGATATGAAAAAGCAGTTTTCAGACAAAGAAATAAAAACTATCTATAATCCTAAGAAAAAAACTGTCTGGATCAATATTGATCAGAGAAATGCAAATCAAAACAACTCTGAGGTACCATCTCACACCTATGAGAGTGGCAAATATAACAAAAATAGAAAATATTGGATGTTGGAGAGAATATGGGAAAGCTGGGACACTAATCCACTGTTGGTGGAGTTGTGAAAAGATCCAACAATTCTGGAGAGCAAATTGGAAATATGCCCAAAGGGCTATAGAACTGTGCATACCCTTTGATCCAGCAATACCACTGATAGGTTTATATCCCAAAGACATCCCCAAAAAGAGAAAAAGACCTATGTATACACAAATATTTATAGCAGTTTTTTTTGTGGTGGCTAAGAATTGGACATCAAAGGAATGCCCATCAATTGGGGAATGGCTAAACAAACTGTGGTATATGATGGTGATGGGATATTATTGTGCTATAAGAAATGACAAGTAGGGGCAGCTAGGTGGTGCAGTGGATAGAGCACCGGCCCTAGATTCAGGAAGACCTGAGTTCAAATCCGACCTTAGACACTTATCATTTACTAGCTATGTGACCCTGGGCAAGTCACTTAACCCCAACTGCCCTGAAAAAAAAAGAAAGAAAGAAAGAAAAGAAATGACAAGCAGTATGACTTCAGAAAGGCCTGGAGAGACATGTAAGAAATGATGTATTGTAAAGTGAGCAGAACCAAGAGAACAATGTACACAGAGACAGCAATATTGTTTGATGAAGAACTGTGAATGACTTGACTATTCTCAACAATACAATGATCCAAGACAATCCCAAAGGACTATTGATGAAACATACTATCCACCTCCAAAGAAAGAACTGCTATTGATGGAACAGACTGAAGCATGCTATTTTTCATTTTCTTTCATTTTTTTCTTTTAATCAAGTTTTCTTGAACAAAATGACAAACATCGTAATGTTTTACATACATGTATAACTCATATCTGATTGTTTGCTGGCTCAGGGAGGAGGGAGGGAAGGGAGGGAAAGAAGGATAAAAATTGGAACCCAAAACTATAAATTAAAATGCATATTATTATTTTTTAAATACTAGCAAGATACTATGAAAAAAAGTTTTGGGGCACCTAGGTGGCACAGTGGATAAAGCACTGGCCCTGGATTCAGGAGGACCTGAGTTCAAATCCACCCTCAGACACTTGACACAAGCTGTGTGACCCTGGGCAAGTCACTTAACCCTCATTGCCTCACCAAAAAAGAAAAGTTTCCATTCTTTTTGTACAACAAAACTTTGACCCTAAAAGCTTTACATAATTTCACAAATAATCTTAGAAGAAACAATTGTAAAGCTAAATTCCCAAGTAGGTTAAAAATGTGGCTAGTAATCATTATGCTACCTATACTTTTAAAAAAATGTACAAGTGGAAAGTCAATATGCAAAGGTCACAGCAAATGCATTATTATGTTAACTTAGTTTATATTTTCTTAATCTAAATAGTTCTAAGTATATGTTTCCTTTATCTTATTTGCACATATTGAGATAACTTTAAGTAGCTGACAAAGTAGTGTATATCTGGAGTGAGAAGAGATGTGAATTTCAATTCTAACTCCCAACACTTAGTAGTAGCAGAGTGAGACAGCTGACAGAGTACCCGGCCTGGAGTCAAGACCTGAGTTTAAATCTGACCTCAGACACTAGCTGTGTATTCCCAGGAAAAGTTACTTAACTTCTCAGTTTCCTCACCTGTAAAATGAACATAATAAAAGCACCTACCTCCTGGGGTTGTTGTGAAGATCAAAGGAGATAATAGTTGTAAAGCACTTAGCACAGTGCCTGACACATGGTAGAAGCTCAATAAATGCTTTTTCCTTTTCCCTGGGTGACCACAGCAAGTCATCTAGTCTCAGAGCCTGTTTTCTCATCTATAAAATAGGCATGACTACACTTATAGCACCTCCCTCAAAGGGCTGTTGTGATGTAAGGTATTTTGTAAAACTCAAAACATGAATGGTGGCAATTTAAAACCTTTTAAATTTACAGAATATTTAACTTTAATTTCATTCATTTGAAACCTATTATCCAAAAAGCGAGACCTCTGCTTCAATTTACCCCCTTCCACTTTTGTGTTCTGATTTATTATATAAAATTGAAAGATTCTGATGAAGTTTGTAACTCTACTCAATAGGAAAGAGACCTATTTTAATTTCTGAAAAAGCCTGCCTTCTTAAAATAATATGGCTTAAGGAGAGGCACATTCATCAGTCCCCTGGCCTCTGCTCTGGTCCGCAAGCAACCAGAGGCCTGCTTGCCCTCTGACTTGGAAGAGAATCCTGTTCCACTGTGTCTGCAAGCTCTGGCATGCCTGAGCCCCTCCCCAAACTGGGCCGCCACTCAAGACTGCAACCTGGATCCTAGCTAGGGCAAAAAACCAGAGTCCTGCCTCAGCACCAGCAGAGACCCCTGTAATTTCCCACTGGCCAACAGCTCAACCCCCTCACTGTCTTCTGGGCTGAGTTCCAGAAGCAGCCACAGTCAAGATACTCCTCTGAAGTAGGGTGCTTGGGGCTGGATCTACGCAGCTACAGGATATGCTCCACTCTCACCCCAACACAACAGATCTTTCCCGCCAACCTTCTAAGCCGTCTTTGGCTGGAAAATGATCTCACCCTGTCCTTTTGTGCATTCTGCTGCTCCTGGAATTGTCTTATGGCATTATTTGAAAGAATTTGGAGGGGTTTGGGGGGAGAGCTCCAGGAAGTCACTGCCTTTCCTCCATGGGTTTATTGTAAGGAAATCTCTCTTTAAAGTGCTATATAAATGTAGTTTACCATAAAAAAAAAAAAAAAAAGATGAGCAAGATGCTATCAGAAAAACTTGGAATGACTTACATAAGCTGATGCAAAGTGAAATGTACTATATACAAAATAACAGCAAGGGCAGCTAGATGGCGCAGTGGTAAAGCCCCGGCCCTGGATTCAGGAGTACCTGAGTTCAAATCCAGCCTCAGACACTTAACACTTACTAGCTGTGTGACCCTGGGCAAGTCACTTAACCCCAATTGCCTCACTAAAAAAACAAAAAAAACCCAAAGTAACAGCAATATTGTAAGATGATCTGCCATGAAAGTTATTTTCAGCAATACAATGATCCAAGACAACTCTGAAGGACTTAAGAAAAATGTAATCCATCCACAGAGAAAGAACTGATGGTATCTGAATACAGACTGAAGCATAATTTTTTGTTAGTTCCTTTTTCTGAAGTTTTTTTTTCTGTTTTCTTTCATAACCTGATGTGGAAATGTTTTATATGACTACACATGTATAACTTATATTGAATTGCTTGAGTTCTTAAGGGGCTCAGGAGGAAGAGAGTTTGGAACACAAAGTTTTAAAAATCAATGTCCAGGGGGTAGAGCCAAGATGGCAGAGGAAAGCCATTAAGCTCACAGGGCTCCTGATACAATAACCCCAAAAATAGCAATAAAAGAACCCTTGGGGCAAAAAAATACACAAAAATATGGGCTGAGAGTTTTCTCCAGCTATAGATAGATTTCAGGGGGCCATGCTGGGCCACGAATAAAGCCTAACCCCACAATCGGGCCAACACACCAGACACCCGCCAGAGGAATTTGCCCCAGTGCCTCTGAATCAGCTGCAGCACCAGCGTCTTCTGGAACCGAGCGCATGTGAGGTCAGACTGAACAGCTGGCTTGGGAGGGGGCGGTAAGTGCAGGGGTACCAGTGGACTGGGGGGAAGGATTTGACTGTCCCACCCCAGTGGGCAACCAGGAAGAAATCCTGAGTGGCGGGAGACCCAGGTGGGGGAGGTGAGCAGGGTAGCAGTCTCATTGGAAGCTGAGAACCACACCACAGAAAGCTTTGCTGGTTGGTTTCTTAGTAAATAGGCCTGAGGTTATCTCCAGACCTGAGAACAGGCCAGGTGAGATTAAAGCCTGCCCCCCCCCAACCCAAAACACCTGGGACCCTTGGAAGCTGAGAATGGGAGTGGAGCCAAGAAGTAGCCTCAAAAGATGAGAAGAATTCAAACAGGTAAAGAAAGGAGAAACACTGTGGACAGAGGTTTTGAGTCAAGAACTCAAAATGTGTGTTGACTAAATCAATGGACTCAGTCCAGCTAAAATAGAAAGTTCGGTAAAAGAACAGTGATAGATAAGGCCTATATAAATTGAAGGTAGATTTTGGGGAACCTTAGTAGCCAGGCTAAGGAACTTGGTCTTTTTCATAAGGTCATATAATTCAAGAACTACACAAGGAGGGCAGCTAGGTGACGCAGTGGATAGAGCACCGGCCCTGGAGTCAGGAGTACCTGAGTTCAAATCCGGCCTCAGACACTTAACACTTACTAGCTGTGTGACCCTGGGCAAGTCACTTAACCCCAATTGCCTCACTTAAAAAAATAAAAAAGAACTACACAAGGCTTTTGAACAGAAGAGTGACCCAGAGCAGACTGATGTCTTTGGAAGAATAATCTGGTTAAGTGTCCTGAATGGATTTAAAGACACAAAGACTGGAAAGCAGGAAAACAAGGTGGAAAGCTATTGTAATTGCAAGATAAAAGGTTCCTGGGGCAGCTAGGTGGCGCAGTAGATAGAGCATCAGCCCTGGAGTCAGGAGGACCTGAGTTCAAATCCAGCCTCAGACACTTAACACTTACTAGCTGTGTGACCCTGGGCAAGTCACTTAACCCCAATTGCCTCACCAAAAAAATACACACACACACAAAAAGATAAAAGGTTCCTCAAATTATATCAGAGCTGTAAAGTACCTAATAAGTAGGTTATCTAATATAACCTCATTTTCAGATGAAGAAACAGACTCTGAGAGGTGGAATGACTTGCCCAAGATCACACCAGCTCCAATCCCAGAAATCTGTCTACTGACTATGTTACCTCCAAGCATGAACAAGAATGATCATGACAATAAAAATAAAAAGGCCCAAAGAGATCATAAAAAAGGGAAAAGGACCCACATGTACAAAATTATTTATAGCAGCTATCTTTGTGGTGGCAAAGAATTGGAAACTGAGGGAATGCCCATCAACTGGGTAATGGCTGAACAAGTCATGGTATATGATTGTAATGGAATACAATTGTACAATAAGAAATGACGAGCAGGGGGCAGCTAGATGGCAAAGTGGATAAAGCACCGACCCTGGATTCAGGAGGACCTGAGTTCAAATGCAGCCTTAGACACTTGACACTTACTAGCTGTGTGACCCTAAGCAACCCTCATTGCCCTGCAAAAAAAAAAAAACGAAAAAGAAAAAAGAAATGATGGGGCAAATTTCAGAAAAAAACCAGAAAGTGGATTGATGCTGAGTGAAGTGAGCAGAACCAGAACACTGTACATAGTAACAGCAACATTGTGTGATGACCAACTGTAACAGACTTAAAAAAAAAAAAGTGACCACAACCACAACCAATCTTAGCAATACAATGATCCAAGACAATTCCAAAGAACTCATGATAGAAAATGTTCTCCACACCCAGAAAAAAGAACTGTGGATTCTGAATACAGATTGAACCATACTGTTTCTTTTGTTCTTTTTTTCCTTTTTGAGGTTTTTCCCTTGTGTTCTGATTCTTGTTTCACAACATGACTAATGCAGAAATATGATTAATATGATTATACATATATAACCTATGTCAGATTGCTTTCTGTCTTGGAGAGGGAGGGAGAAAAATTTGGACCTAAAAATCTTATGAAAACAAATGTTGAAAACTATCTTTACATGTAACTGAAAAAGAATACATACTTTTATGATTTAAAATAAAAAAATAAAAAGGAATAATGGGGAGACAATTATTTGTTCACTGAAGCAGAATTTCTAACTAACATTACTTATTAGCCCAGTTCCAATTAAATGACAGTAATAAAAAGTGAATTTATGGAATATGAAAAGAGAAATATGATTTAGTTCTGTACTAGTATCCTTGGTAGTCTAAAGTACTATGCTATTTTATTGTTATTTGATTCTACATTTGTTTAGTATTATAAGTATCTGGAAAATTTAAAACAATTTTTAAACTCCAACTTTTAGCTCCACTTTAACAATTTAAACAAAATTTTACAACTACATTAACTGTTAAGATCAATAACTACCTTTAAGCAAATACAAGAAAGGTCAGAATGTCTAGGAAAGAGGGAACTGAAAGTTAAAGGCAAAATGGAAATTAAAATACTTAAAAAAAATTTTTTTTTTGCTTTTTTTTGGGGTAAATTAAAATCTTATATCATGTTCTGATATGCAAGTTCAATTTTCATAAATTATGCTATTGATGTGGGATAGAATTTGGGGTCAAATTGACTGTCCCAAAAGAATGACAAGACTCAGTGACTCAGTTTCCCAAGTTTTATTGCAATACTGTGGGTGACCACAGGGAGAGAACCAGAATACTGGAAAGGTATCTCTCAAATAAGGAAAGGAAAGACAGTTATATTTATAGTATGGATAAATTGATTATCAGTCTCATTATAATAACCTCCACCTTGGGGAGGTACAAGGGAGGGCCTGTCCTACTCATTATAATATTCTCCACCTAGGGGTGTTTCAGAGGAGGGCTTATCCTAATTTGGAGGTTCCTGAGGGTCCTAAGCCAACCCCCAAGGCAGATACCTTTTTCAGTGGAGGTGTGTTTTGGGGGTTTACATGTCATAAGGTGAATATGGGGACAATTTTGGCCTTTTCTGCGCATGTCTCTTTCTGATTCCCATGGCTAGTTTCAAAATATAATCATTTTTCATTAGAATTTCTATAGGTTGTCTTTTCTTTTATTGTTATTTTGACCTGACCCATTCTGGTCCCTTATGGATATTGATCACTATGGGTAAGAGAACCTAACATAAGTTATCCATTAACTGGGATCTGACTCCCTTTTAGAGCTACTATCTGTACTAGAGCTTGGGTCTTGGGTTTTTCTATTAACCCCTTTTTGCCTCCTACATCACTATTACGTGGTTGTATCAATAATCAATTTCTATATGAGTAAGAGATTGAAAGACATTAAAACAAGACTTCAAATTGATTAAGAACAATTACTTAAAGCCCTGTTTAGTTACACATAGGAAGGAAGTCATTTGTAACCTCATGGCCCTAAAAGGTCCTTCCAAAACACTGTGGGCTCACAAGAACCATCTTCAATCCTGGGATCTGACAGTAATGCAGATGTCACCTCTTTGGCTTCTGTCTCTTACCCAGAATTTTATTCCAGGGAAATCTCCTGCATAAAATATAGGGCATGGCTTGTGGGACATTCAGGGATTAATTCACAAGGGATCTGAAGAAGGGTTAAAAAAAACAACAATGACATGGAAAAAACCCTCAAGCTTTAGTAATACTTAAAAAAAAAAAAAAGTGACCACAACCACAACCATTCAATATGCCACTTTCCAATCTATATATAAAGTGTTTTGAGCCATACCAAGGGCATCCTCGTATTAATATGGAACAGGAAAGCTTTCACAAGTGACATCTATAGTAGACATAGTAAATATAGTAATATAGTAAATCCCACAAGATGAGAGGAGCTGAGACAGCTTTGAAACCCAGTCCCTGAGGTATACCACCACCAAAGGAAGGAGTCAGAAAGTGACAGTAAAATATGAGGGGAAAAAAAGCTAAAACCATCATGGATAGCTTCAACAGAAAGAAAATGTAATTAAAAACCTACAACACAAGCAAATAAATCAACAGATGATATTAAAATAAAAATATATTTTAAAATCTCAAAAAGATTACAAGTCTCTAAATAAATATTACAAGATAATGAAAATCGAACCAATGCCTAATAAAACAAAAAAATTCTACACACTCTCTGTTATGGGCCTGGGGTACCTCAGAAATTTTCTGGGAGAAATCAAGGAACCTTCTCCTTGAAACAAAACCAAAGGACAGACACATCTAAAGAGATAAGCATCTGGGGATCTGGACTGAGATAACTCCAGGACCACCACCCTTCATTCCAGTCTCCCCCACCCCTTGAGGAGATAATCCTATCAGGTGTGGCTGCTGCCAAAGTGGCAGGAGGAGACAGAACAACCGCCCCTCACCAGACTGCTTCCAACCCACCACCCAATAAGAGAACTTTCCACAGTCAGATGATCACCCCATCAAACTACCATTGATCCTCAGAGAGCCATGTCTCTGTGCCATGCCTTCTCCCCATGAGAAGAGGGTCCAAGGACTTTCCTTTCCCTAGTGCCCAAATAAACTATTATTTTATTCTAACTGGATTTGTGTGCAAGAGGGTGTTATTTCTTTAAAAAGGAATTCCTAAGGACCCCTACCCCAAACACCCACACTATTTCCCCCGTAACACTCTCCAAAGAAGCAAAAGAGGGGCAGCTAGGTGTTGCAGTGGATAGAGGACCAGCCATGGATTCAGGAGGACCTGAGTTCAAATCCGGCCTCAGACGCTTGACACTTCCTAGCTGTGTGACCCTGGGCAAATCACTTAACCCCAATTGTCTCACCCCCCCCCCAAAAAAAAAGCAAAAGAGAAAATTGATATAAAAGATAAAAGAGAAGCAAAAAACAGTATCATTAAAAGAATGCCCAAATTTCTACATAAGAAAAAGCCACTGACCCTGAAGACAGAACGGGCAAAGACAACTTAAAGTATCTTAAATCTCCAGAAAAACATGATAAATTGAAAAACTTGAACATTACATAATACAGTAATAGAAGAAAACTGCCCAGAATTTGTGAATACAGAAAAAGTATCATCAAAAGAATCCAGACTGTACTTCAAAAACAAAGTGAGATTAAATTTTCAAGGACAAACAATTCCAATAACAAAGAATTTTTCAACCAGCCTAAAGATTTTCAAATATAAATTAAATTTGAATAAAACTATTAATGTATCTATCAGAGACCAAAGTGGGGAATGAATATAGTTCAAAAAGCAAAGATGGTCAATGATATGCAAAGTGATACATTCAGAAAACCTAAGCCTAACTGATGGATGAAAAATGAAGGACATGCAATAAAGGACAGGCATGTGAGGCATTCCTAGAAAAGGATATTTGACTTGAAAACACCTCAAACAACAGAAATATTAAAAAGGTAAATGTCATGGGGAAAATAGGTGGTGGGGAATACTTAGGCATTCCTCTGTAAAGAATCACAACTCTTGAACAATAAAATGGTCTTTTATTTGGGCCCTAGAGAAAGTGACCAAGAGAGAAGTCAAAGACTTCCCTCAAGGGAAGGAGATGGCTTAGAACGGAAGAAAGGCAAAAGCTTTCATAGTGGATAGATGGGGTGATAACCTGACAATGGAAAGTTCCTTTGCAGGGTGGGGGGGAAGGAGCTAGAATGAGGGGTGGTGGTCCTGACTTAAGGAGTTAATTCTGGGGGCAGCTAGGTGGCACAGTGGATAGAGCACGGGCCTTGGATTCAGGAGGACCTGAGTTCAAATTCCGCCTCAGACACCTGACATTTACTAGCTGTGTGACCCCAGGCAAGTCACTTAATTCCAATTGCCTCGCCCCCACCCCCCCAAAAAAAAAGAGATATAGGTGTTAACTCTGCAGCTCAAGTAGTAGCCACACCTAATGGACTTAACTCCCCCCCCCCCCATTTCCTCTGAGTTATCCCAGGCCCTAATCATTAAACATATTCAACTACAACGAAATAAATAATGAATAATGAAATAAGTTATTCTATCTCCAAAGAATATTTTTTGGAAAATCAAAGCCTATGGAGTTTAAAAAAGAGACCATTAAGGGGCAGCTAGAGTACCTGAGTTAAAATCCGGCCTCAGACACTTAACACTTACTAGCTGTGTGACCCTGGGCAAGTCACTTAACCCCAAATGACTCACTTAAAGAAAGAAAGAAAGAAAGAAAGAAAGAAAGAAAGAAAGAAAGAAAGAAAGAAGGAAGGAAGGAAGGAAGGAAGGAAGGAAGGAAGGAAGGAAGGAAGGAAGGAAGGAAGGAAGGAAGGAAGGAAGGAAGGAAGGAAGGAAGGAAGGAAAGAAAGAAAGAAAGAAAGAAAGCAAGAAAGAAAGAAAGAAAGAAAGAAAGAAAGAAAGAAAGAAAGAAAGAAAGAAAGAAAGAAAGAAAGAAAGAAAGAAAGAAAGAAAAAAGATCATTATGTTGGTTTCTTTTTTAAGTAGAGCATACAAGACGATAAAGATGAAATTAAAATGGGGGCAGCTAGGTGGTGCAGTGGATAAAGCACAGCCCTGGATTCAGGAGGACTGAGTTCAAATTCCGCCTCAGACACTTGACACTAGCTGTGTGACCCTGGGCAAGTCACTTAACCCTCATTGCCCCACCCCCCAAAAAATAAATAAAAAGATAAAATGAAAATTAAAAGAAATAGGAAAAGATAAGGGGAAGGCCTGAAACTCTATTATCTAAACTCCATACACAACCTCCTACAAGTGAATAAATTTATTTTGTGGGACAAAGGGAGGCTGAATAAATTAAGAGAGCAGAACTGAAGGACAGAGGAGAATGTGACATTACCTAATCAAATCCAAGGGCAAACAACAAAGGATACAAAAAAATTCCTTTGGTTTTTCAACAAGAAGAACTATAGGAAAATGAGAGAGATGGTATAGAAGGGTAGTGGATCCTCTGATAGCAAAACTAAAAAGCAAGTTTGCAAAAATTAGGATTAGACCAATTTATTACATAATATGCCACAAAATAGATGTAACTTCAATATTGAAGATCATACAATTTTAAAAAATTTGAAGAGAAGCAGATTATGTACCTTTCACAGTTAACCAAGAAGAGATAAATTCCTAACCAAAACAATGGATATAGGTAAGTACAAAAGATAAATGAGATCATTCTAAATGAATGAAACAAAGGCCTTTGCACAAACAAAATTAATGCATCGAAAATAAGGGAAGCAATCATTTGGGGAAAAACATTAGTATCAAACATCTGATGTGTTTAACATACAAGATATGTAAAAAGAAATCTATAAAGCCAAAAGCTATTTCCCAATAGATAAACGATCAAAAGATATAAACAGTTCTCAAAAGAACTGCAAACTATTTACAACCATATGAAAAGGGGGCAAGTCGGTTGTACAGTGGATAGAACTCAGTTCAAATCTGGCCTCAGACACTTAGCAACTGTGTGACTCTGGGTAAGTCACTTAATCCCAATTGCCTCAAAAAAAAAAATATATATATATATATGAAAAGCATGTTCTGAATCATTAATACTAAGATAAATGCAGATTAAAACAACCATGAAGTTTTACCTTAGACACAGCAAATTGGCTAATAATATAAGATGGGAAGAGTCAAAATTTGCTGGGGCTGTGGAAAGACAGGTATACTAATGTATTGGTGGTGAAGCTGTGAATTGGTATAACTATTCTGGAAAGCAATTTAGAATTATGTAAAAAATTAAAAAGTGACAAATATTCACATCCTTTGACCCAGACATCCCATTGACAGGCATATACCCTCAAGAACAACTCAAAGACAAAAAGAAAGGCTTCATATACACAAAATATTTATAGTGGCATTCTTTTTTTTATTAACAAAGAACGGGAAACAAAGTAGATGCTCATTGATTGGGGAAAAACTGAGAAAAATGTAGTACATGAATGTAGTAGATCATTACCTGTTGTAAGAATTGATAATCATAATGAATACAGAGAAAAATATAAGAACTAGATGTGGGGGCATCTAGGTGGTACAGTGAAAGAAGCACTGGCCCTGGATTCAGGAGGACCTGAGTTCAAAGACTCAGACACTTGACACTTACTACTCATGTGACCCTGGGCAAGTCACTTAACCCCAATTGCCCCACACGCACGAACACACACACACACACACACACACACACACACACACAAAGAACTAGATGTAACATGAACTGGGTCAAGAAAAACAATATACACATTTAAACAGCCACAAAACAACTGAAACTGAATGTTGCAAAACTTTAAAGACCAAGTTTGGCCTCCAAGAAAAGATATAAAAAGATATTTTGTACTGGCTCTTTTGCAGAAAGGGGAGGAGAGGGGGAACACTGCATATAATATCAGATTTTTTTGATGTGTTGATTGTTTTTACTGAATTTCTCTTCTTTTTTTGTAAGTCATAGATCTCTGAGATGGGAGGGATTAAAGGGGAAAGAAATGTAAAAACAAAATATAGCAATAAAAATATTATCTTTTAAAAAATTTTAAATACGAGTTTGTAGAATGCTTTTTCTCTTAATTCTGTATTTGAGAATAATTTGTGTAGCATAAGTGTTAATTGCTCTTTATGCTTATATTAGGTTCTGATGATACTTTTTATTTCTTCTCCTTTATGAATTCATCTATTTTCCTTCTTTTGGGTGATTTTTAACTATGCTTAAATTAAATTTGATATGACAAACCACATCTTCTGAAGAGGTCTTTCCCAGCCCCCATTTACCCACCCAACCTGCTATTATCTATCCCTCAGAATACCATCCATCTACTAAGTATATATACATATATGCAAAGTTAAATACCTTAGTTGTGTATATATACAGTTTTATATGCATATATACACACACACATATACACAAATTATACAACTATGTGTATGCCTGCATATGAACATAAGATATATAATATACATATATATACGTATATATATGTGTGTGTGTGTGTATATATATATATATATATATATATAAATAATACAAGATTATAATTAGTACCTAGGTACTTTCATGTTGTTCCCCCCCATAAGACTGTGAGCTTGAGGGTAAGGATTGTTTTTGCTTTTCTATGTATCTCTAGTGTTTACCGCAGTGCCATCCACATCTCCCTTAATAAATGCTGGTTCCCAGCTTTAAAATGCAAACATACATGATATTTATATTGGCATGGTACAGGAGAAAGCTCTGGGACTAAGAATCACAAAAACAGAATTCTGGTCCTAGCTATACCATTAACCTTCTAAATGACCTTGGAAAAGAGTCAAGGTCTGGGTCTTCCTGGGACTGGTTCCTCACTTGTAAAAATGGGAATCTGGGTAATCCATGACACCCATACTATCTATTACCCAGATCCTCTCATCAAAGACAATGATAGAGTTCAGATTGATTTAGAAGCTGGCAAGATCACTAATTTCATCAAGTTTGATACTGGTAACCTATGTATGGTGACTGGTGGAGCTAACTTGGGTCGAATTGGTGTGATCACCAACAGGGCGAACCATCCTGGGTCTTTTGATGTTGTCCATGTAAAAGATGCCAATGGCAATAGTTTTGCCACTAGGCTCTCAAACGTTTTTGTTATTGGCAAAGATAAGAAGCCTTGGATCTCTTTTCCCCAAGGAAAGGGAATCCACCTTACAATTGCTGAAGAGAGAGACAAGAGATTGGCAGCTAAGAAGAGCCGTGGCTAAATGACTACAGATAAGAATTTGTAGGGTTTCAAATTGGGATGTTACAAGACAATTTTTAACAAAAAATTACCCTACAAAAATATAAAATATACAAAATAAGAAATAGGTACCTTAAACAACTTGAGTCATATAAAGTGACTGAACAAGCCATAAATGCCTTTCTCTTGCTTTGGATTAGGGTACCATGGGTATAAATGTTGCATAAAATATTAGATGTAGCTGTATCGGTTTTGCCTAACAGCTTTTTTTTTGGGGGGGGGGGGGGCGGAATGAAGTGACTTGCTCAGAGTCACGCAGCTTTTAAGGGTCAAATGTCTGAGACCACATTTGAACTCAGGTCCTCCTGAATCCAGAGCCAGTGCTTTATCCACTGTGCCACCTAGCTGCCCCTAACTGCTTTTCTTTGTTTCATGGGAAGGCTCACTGATTGGAGGGGAGAGGACATATCTCAAAATGGCTGATGTAAAAAGAAAAGGGGGGGGGAGTTATTAAACTGCTACATACAATCCTTTTCATCTAAAATTTTTTCTGATTCTAAAGAAGGGAAAAAGTAGAATACTCGACTGATATAATTAAAACCTTATAAACTGAGGGGTTTTTTTAATTTAAAAAAAAAAGAATTCATTACAGGCTCCCTAGGTAAACTCCCTTCATCTACTTAGGGGAATTTTGAGAGCCAAAAATTCCATGTAGTCACAGCTTTTCAGGAAATTATCTTTTATAAACTGAAATGCAATTTTACAAGTAGAGTAGAATGCTAATTATTTTTTATGAAGTGGGTCATAACATACCACAACAAGGTGACCTATTTGGTCACCAGATACCAAGCTATATTATGTAATGTAAAACTGTGTCCCCTTTCTAGCTACTACAATAGCTAATATATCAAAATATTATATAATGAAATCAACTTCTTCCCTGAGGGGCTCATCTTTTCATCCTGACATTGAATTATATTCTTTTCACAAATTATAAAGCAGTACCACTGAGGAAAAAAAACTGTTGCAAAGATTCATATTAATGGAATGAAAAAAGAAAAACTAGAAAAATCTTAAAAGGTACCATCTCATATCTACATAATCAAAACAAAGGAAAAGCCACTCCAGTTCAGACAAGAGCAAGGTCACTGTAAAAATGGACCTTACTGGGGCAGCTAGGTGGTGCAGTGGATAGAGCACCAGCTCTGGATTCAGGAGGACCTGAGTTCAAATCCTACATCAGACACTTGACAATTACTAGCTGTGTGACCCTGGGCAAGTCACCCCCCCCCCAAAAAAAGGGCTTTACTCACAAAGTTTTCTTCATTAACAACAGTTGAGAAGTATTTACCAAAAGCATGGAGAGTCACTGTGCCAAACAATGTTTGCCATTTGGAGAATAGACACAGTTACATTTTATGGAAAAATAAAGCCTAGAATGAAAGCATATAGTTAATTTTGTTCAAATCTACCAGAGGATATTCTAAAAAGCTGTTTTATTTCTTAAGTTAGACATAAAACTCTTAACTTCTAATGACACTGTGTAAATATATATTTTTTAATATTAAAAGCTATAGGGGGGGCAGCTAGGTGGCACAGTGGATAGAGCACCGGCCCTGGATTCAGGAGTACCTGAGTTCAAATCCGGCCTCAGACACTTAACACTTACTAGCTGTGTGACCCTGGGCAAGTCACTTAACCCCAATTGCCTCACTTAAAAAAAAAAAAAAGCTATAGGGGCAGCTGGGTGGTGAAGTGGATAAAGCACTGGCCCTGGATTTAGGAGGACCTGAGTTCAAATGTGGTCTCAGACATTTGACCC
The DNA here is from genome assembly GCF_019393635.1 of Dromiciops gliroides. Taxonomy (NCBI): domain Eukaryota; kingdom Metazoa; phylum Chordata; class Mammalia; order Microbiotheria; family Microbiotheriidae; genus Dromiciops; species Dromiciops gliroides. The sequence goes on along the minus strand of NC_057863.1, from coordinate 270,126,446 downwards.
TTAATAGCTTGTATGACCCTGGGCACATCAACTTAACCCTCACTGACCCACAAAAAGAATAATTTTTATAAAAAAAAGGTATACCACAAATTATACATTTTAAAAGTTAGTTGGGTTTTTTTGTGTTTTCTTTTTTTAGTGAGGCAATTGGGGTTAAGTGACTTGCCCAGGGTCACACAGCTAGTAAGTGTTAAGTGTCTGAGGCTGGATTTGAACTCAGGTACTCCTGACTCCAGGGCCGGTGCTCTACCCACTACACCATCTAGCTGCCCCTATTTTAAAAGTTTTAACATAAACTATTTAGATTTAAGAGATCCTTTAACTGTCTTGGACAAAAGCATTTTTCAAATTAATCTCTCAACTACTTTCCTGCAGATTTAATCACATTAACCAAAACAAAGTTAAGCAAGGAGCACAAGCTTAAAATATCTGACTTAAATGAAAAATCATGAGCTATAAACTAAACTATTATATAAAGATTTTTAAATGTAATAATGCTAAGCTTCTTACATATTTTTACTGTAGTAGTGTGGTACAGCACAAAGAGAGAAAGAATCAAATCTGGGCTTTGTCATTTACAACTGTGTGACCTTGGGCAAGTCATTTCACTTCCTCTGGGCCTCAGTTTCTCCATCTGAAAAAATGAGAGGGTTGGGGGAAAAAATAAGAGGGTTGAACTAAAACTCTTAAGGTCCTGATTGATTAAGAAGGCCAATAATAATGTCCCTAAAGTTTATTAGCACAAAATCTCAAAACAAAAGTATCTGGAAGATTTCCTAATGTATGGGGAAGTTTTTCACATGACTTCTAGATAGATTAAAAACCACCTGCCATCCAAATTTTAAAGGTAGATAGCCAGTACACCAAATTAGATATATGTCAGTACATATATCTATGACAAGCCCTATGATCCCTAACTCAGAAAAGAAGGAAGACAGTAAATCACTGTTGAGAAATTAAGCAATTCTTTTTTTAACAATCCTCATCTTTTTGCCAAGAAAAAAACAGATCACTTTAAATATAAATGTTATTATCCCTGGAATGCTGGAGATTAAGAATCTTGGCAAGGGGGCAGCTAGGTGTCACAGTGGATAAAGCACCGGCCCTGGATTCAGGAAAACCTGAGTTCAAATCTGGCCTCAGACACTTACTAGCTGTGTGACCCTGGGTAAGTCACTTAACCCCCATTGCCCCACAAAATACAAAAACAAAAAAACAAAAAAAAGAACCTTGGCAAACCAACATTTCCAAAGGGCAAAGGAAAGCTGCTTGAGGAATACAAGTAGGTTATGGCATATTTTCAATAAGATACATTATAACAAGCTAGCATTTACACAGTCCTTTAAGGTTTGCAAAGCACTTTACATGTTATCTCATTTGTTCCTTGGGAGGTGAATACTATCATTATCTTCACTTTACAGATGAGGAAACAGTCTGAGAAATTAAGTGACTTGCCCAGGGTCACACAGTGAGTGGCTAAGGTAGGATTCCAATTCAGGTACTTCATTTCTGACTCCAAGTCCAAAGTTCTCTCCACTGAATCACCTGATTGCTTAATATCAAGAAAATACATGCCAGTTAAAAGAGGTGAGCCAGTGGTGTGGGGCAAGAGCTAGGGATGGACAGCCTGAAGAACTGAACAGAAGCCCACAAAATGTAACAAGGCCTAGAAAGTTTCCAGTCCCATTGAATAGATCTTCTCTGAAGAATTTTTAGAACATGTACAAGAATTTCATTGCATGAGAAGGTATGGATGGTTTGTGATTTGAACTGATGAAGAAAATGAAATAAACATGGAAGAGATCAGATTCAGCAAAACTTAAACTGAGGACACTGCAACACAGCCTGTTAAAGACTTATGTATTTTAGGGGCAGCTAGGTGGCACAATGGACAGAGCACCAGCCCTGGATTCAGGAGTACCTGAGTTCAAACCCGGCCTCAGACACTTAACACTTACTAGCTGTGTGACCCTGGGCAAGTCACTTAACCCCAATTGCCTCACCAAAAAAAAAAAAAAAAAAGGCATGTATTTTAGATCTCATTGAAAAAATGTAGTACTAAAAAGTCATAACTGTCTCACAGAGTTAAAACAATATTTTATCAATTAACAAGCCTTAAGTTTTTGTCTTGTTTTGTTTTTGTTTTTCCTGATAACGAGCCTTTATTAATAAGCCTACTGTGCACCAGGAACTGAGAAAAGCCCTGGGGATAGGATACAAAGACAAAAATGAAACAGTTCCTATCTTCAAGAAGGAAAAGACATCAGTATATACAAAATTACATAAGTATATATGGATATGTAGACAAAAGAATATACAAAACAAATTCAAGTTAATTATAAGGGAGAATCAGGAAAGGCACAATATAGCAAGGTCCAAGTAATCTTTCATTTAAATCACTTTAGGAATATAATCAGTTCTCAATTATCTGAATGCAGACTACTAGTTTACTCCTTAAAAGTTTCTTCTCTCCACTAAGCTGGGCTAGAGATAGGTGTAAGCTTCCCAACCTCCTTCAAAGGAACATGCCACAAAGAACACAGCTTGGTTAAAGGGGTTGGGCTGATGACCTAAATATTGTACTATCACTTGCACCTGGCTTATAAACTACTACTTTGAGAATTCAGTTGTATTATTTATCAAAGAAAACAGTAAGCTTTTGATTTAGGACAAAACAAAGAATATTAACTTCCATTAGTACTTCCCAAGAGACTATACACACGTTTGTACATTTGTATGTATAAATATATGTACATACATAAGGATACACATATATGAAATTACCTTGAATCAAAAAAGAAATGTCATTGTTTTCTGGAGCATTTATAGAGGTTATTTTAATAGGATTATATAATCATAGTTAAGAGCTGGAAGGGGCATTAGAGGCAATCTCCACCAACCCTTCACTTTAAGGATGAGGTAGTGAGACCCAGAGAGTGACTTATCCAAATCACAGTGGTTTGTGAGACCTTTCAAATCATTATTATTGGAAACTGAAAAAATAAAATGACTCTGTTCTTACTTTCCCTCACTGACATCCTACTTAGTTCATAACCCTGCCAAGTACTGTATACAAAACCTCATACTCAAGCTAAACCTAAGGCACGTTCAAAGAAAGCTGTGAAATTAAACTAACGTAGCCATTACTATCCACAGCTAGCATTTATTAGCCCTATTATGTGCATGACTAAGCACCTGGGAATATAAAAGCAAAAACTGAGCCCTTAAGGAGCTTAATCTAAAATCGGAAAGGGGAAAAAATGCAAACGATGTATAAACAAATAAAATATGCAGGATATCTCAAAAGTCTTTGTGCAGCTTGAAGCTGCAAGAAGACACCCTGTATACAGGATAAAAGGAAATAACAAAAATCTTCCTTTAAAAGAGTCATCAGCTTGTAACATGACAAATTTTATCGTTGAATACTAGTTCTTACATAGAAATCTGTTATTTAGGTGTTGCTGTTTAGATTTATTGAGACCTTAATAAGCCAACCTGTCAACTTGGTTTAAACCAACCATTTAAAAGTCAAGTGTTTATGCTTGAAACGGCTGCCAGCACGGACACTCAAAGCCAATTTTTAAAAAAAATGCAATGTGGCACTTTACTTATAAACACCTGTTTTCAAAGTGATATGAGTTCAAAACCGGAGGTTTTTCCCTGCAATTCTGTTCAACTTTTCCAGAAGCCATCAACTTCTTGCAGCTCATTTTAAAATAGTTCCCTTCATACCTAAGAAAAGCTCTAAATTAAACATATAAACGCTTAAGCCCCTACTGTATGAGTGAGCACAAAGGGTGGTAATCTAAAAACACATTTTGCTTCTCATTCTCCAAGCAATTTTACCTGATTCTTCATTATGAACGAACTCAAATGGCATTACAGGTCCTCGTGAATACTAACATAACAATTTTCCTACAGGAGTAAAAGGAAGAGAGTACAGAACAAATCTCAGAAGCAATATGAGAAGGAATAAAAGCTGGTTTGCAACTAAGATAGTCAGGAAATACAAAGTAGCATGTGTGCGGCTTCCCTCTGGAAACCTGCTAGAGAGTCCTTTTGCCAGGGGTGTTTAGAGGTCACACCTTCCTCCCCCTTCCATCTCTCTCAGGGTCCTCAGGAACACTTGAAATGGAAATCTTTCCAGCCTGGTCCATAAAGCAAATTCGTGGTCTCGGTGACGAGGGTGTACGACAAGAAGGCGGCCCGATGCCTCCATCTGCACCAAATTGGGTTGGGCGAAGCTTTTCAGGGCAAATAACGTCATAGGATGCTTCTCCCGGCCCGGGGTCTCGAGGGGGCGTTACCCTAAAATATGCCACCACCCCCCCAAGAGACTGCCAACAAAGGCCCATCCAAGCCCTTGTTGGCAGCCGACCCCCCAGTAAGTGGAAACAACACTGACCGCGGGGACCCGGAGCGGTCGGACAATCTCGGGCAGTAGCCTGGATCGCCTCACCCCGCCGGGATCCGGGCCGAGCGCCCCCCGTGCAGGCCGCACAGATAACAGAGGGCCCGGCTGGGCGGATGAGTCTGGAGGGGAGAAATGGGGAAGGCCGCGAAAATCCAGAGCCAGGATAGACACCCCAGCCCCCCCCCCCCCCCCCGCAGATAGGGGAGGAGGGGAAGAGGGAATAAAAGAAGAGGAAGTGGAAGCGCTTCCGCCCCCCTCCCCGCCCGCGTAAGCCGGAAGCGGGGGGAGGGGCCGCTCCTGAGAAAACGGCCGCAGGCGGGGCGCGCGCTCCGAAGGAGTCGGCCGGTGGGGCGGCGGCGCGAGCGCCCCCTTCCTCTAAGAGCTAATGTTTCTCTCCCCCCACCCCCAACCTCGCAGCCCCGAGAAGCTTTTCCTATTCAACAAACCTACCCGAAGTCTTCCCGAAAGCGCGCTGTTCCTGCGGGGCAACTTACTCTCCTCCTCCTCTCCCTCCACCACCCCTTCCGGTCAGCCTCTGTCGCTCAAAGTGCCGGTGGGGGCCCCAGCAATTTTTTCGCCTCCTCCTTCTCTTCCTCTTTCCCAACTCCACGACAGCCCGTGGCTAGGTGGGAAAGGGAAGGAAAGCTGAGCGCAGAGGCGGCGTACGACCAATCCCGACGCGGAAAGCTGCTGCGGGGGGCGGGGCGGGGCGCCCGCGTGTTCCGCAGGGGGCCTGGAGGCTGCGGGAGAGAGGCGGCTGGGGCCGAGCTCGCGAGGGCTAGGGAGAAGGGCCGGAAACCAGCAGGGGGTGGGGGCGCGGGAGCCTGGGGAGGGGGGTCCGCAGCCTGGCGGCAGGGCAGGAGTTGGGGTGCGGCTGTCTGAGAGGCGTCCCAGGCGCACTAGTGAGGGATAGGGAAAAGAGCTGTAAACCCGCAAGCGGGTGGGGGGGGGGGTGCCGCGGAAAGGGAAGGGGTCCTCAGCCCAGCAGGCGGCTGGGGCGGGGCAGCTGCTTGGGAGGAGAGGCGGGGGAAGGGGAGTCTGGAACCCGGGGAGGAGGAGGGGTGGGGAGCAGGTATTTTACATGAAAGACTACCGGGGTGCGCGCGAGGGGAGGAAGGGGTGGAGGCTGGAGCCCTGCGCTTCAGGGTTGCAGGGGTGAGCCGCTCTCTCCACTGCAGCTGAACCAGAGACACCCCGAAGTAAAAAACAAGCCACCGTTTGTGCCTCCTGACAGTTGAGGCCTAGGCCTGGGAGGCACTGACCACTTGGGCCTCCCTGAGCTGAGCTTGTCTGTAGGGGCTCCTGGTTTTTGAGGGGGAAGGGATTAAGAGCCTGATTGATTTATTCAGACTAGACTCCCCTGTCTTCGGTCTTCATGGGGAAATCATTTGAAGTGTCAATTAGTGTTATATCCAAAAGGGGAGTATAATGGTTCATAATTTAAGTAGATAGTCAAGTGAAATCAACAAGCATTTATTAAGCACCTACGTTTATTTCCTGCTGTGTGCTAAGTACTGGAAATACAAAGAGAGGCCAAAAAAAAAAGGTCCCTGCTTATGTTGAGCTAATAAGAGTGGAGGAGGTGGGGCAAGGAGAAGAAACAACCTGCTAACAACTATGTACAAACAAGATAGATAGAGGATAAACTGGAGGTAATCTGAGAAGGAAGGGCTTTTTGCTGAAGGTGAAATATTATCTGAGACTTGAAGGAAGCCGGGAGGTAGAGATGTAATGAGAGGGAATTCCAGATAGGGAACAGCTCCACGCAAAAATTCTTAACCCCAAAGCTCCTGCTGTCACTGTAATATATATCTAACCAGAACGTTGATGCTTAAAATAGGCAACATTATTTGGCTCCGCTGAACTAGCATTTCCCATTCTTATAGGTAAAGCAGTGGATGCCAGGTCTAAAGCAAGTTCAAACTCTCAGACATTGGCTGGGCTACCCTGAATGTGGCCACTTAACCTCTATTTGCCTTAGTTTCCTCATCTGTAAAGGGGGGTAATAATAGCACCTACCTCCCAGGGTTGTGAGGATCAGATGAGATAAATAAAGTGCTTAACACAATGCCAGGCAACATAGTAAGTCTATGCAAATATTAGCTGTTACTGTTATCTTAGCTCTGAATTCTCCCTCAAAGTCCACCTTATCATGTGTAGTGGCAGCCTAGTAGGGCTGGGTCCAATTAGGGGATACTTCGACCATGAAGAGGAGGACACTCTGAGTTGATCAACTTGCTGGGGTCAATTAGAGAGTACTCTTCCCTTGGAATAGCAAAGTGGTTTATTGGAAAAGCAAAGCAGTTAATTAACCAGATAGTGCTTAGTCAAACAGATAAACAGCCCAGTCATGGGTGCCCAGAAAGTTGAGCGCCTTGAAATTTATAGCAGGAATCTAATTGGAACACAGATGTTCTTGTTACATGACTAGGACCAGGTAGTCACGATAACCTTGTGGCCCCCAACTGTTTCAAGCCCCCCTCCCCAACAGATGTAACTTTTCAGTTTCAGGTCTTCCCCAATCCCCATATAAAAGCATTGTCTTTACTCTAGCTGACTGAGGAACATGCCATAAATCTGCTCCTCCCCAGAAGTTGAAGTTCAAACCTCCTGACCATATCCCCTTGTGCCAAATAATAAAAACCTTTACATAAACTTTGGATTGTGTGTGCAGGTAATTCTTTGATAGAGGGATGTTTTCAGATCCAGTTTTTGCAGTGTCATCAGGAAAGCTAGGTAAGAGTATAGGTTCATACTCCTACCAGTGGTCACATCTCTGAAAAGCATATTAGTAACTACAGAGAGCTTCTCCCAAAGTGAAGCCTGCACCAGTGCAGGAACCCAGAAACTAGACCTCTTGAAATTGTAAGGTTGCCCCCAAACCTGGAAATACCTATTCCAGGATCACTATGTGGTCCCATGTTCTCAGAAAGAAAGAAAACAAAAGGGTCGGCTAGGTGGTGCAGTGGATAGAGCACCAGCCCTGGAGTCAGGAGTACCTGAGTTCAAATCCGGCCTCAGACACTTAACACTTACTAGCTGTGTGACCCTGGGCAAGTCACTTAACCCCAATTGCCTCACTAAAAAAAAATTTTTTTAAAAAGAAAACAAAGCAGAAGCAGCTAGAGCTGAGATCCAGTCTCAAGCTCATCTAGGGCAGTACATGTGCCAGCTATCATGTGTTAGCAGTTCCCCATTTAGGGTGGGGCTTTCTCACTAGAAGTCCAAGGAGAGGCCCACAATTTCTTAATACGATTAGCAAAATGAGGCAAATGAATTTAGAGGATAGATTGATTCCTTTAAGTTCTAATCACTTGCCTCTTCCTGGCTTAGTGACCAATCCTCTCTGAAGTAGCCACTTATGTCTACTGCTGACTAGAGGACCAAGGGACCACCCAGGGAGGTATATGTCTAGTCCATCATCTATTATCCAAAAGATACAAATATTTCATCACTGAACAGCAACATGGCCCCACCAGAAAAGATTTGGACAAGTGTGTCCCTGGAAAGGGAACACTGAAAGGGCTGTACTCTGGTCCAAGTTGATTGGCAGAGGATCCACTACTTACACTTATTACATATGCAGAGTTATATGTAGTGCAGGGGATTTCAAATGAAGCTCCACACAGGGATAGCTTTTTTTTTTAACTTTTTTTTTGTAAATAAGGTATTTTTTTCCCATTACATGTAAAGATAGTTCTCAACTTTTGTTTATACAAGCTTTCCAATTTCAGATTTTTCTCCCTCCCTCCCCTCTCTCCCCCTTCCCCTAGACAGCAGGTAATCTGATATAGGTTTTATATATATATATATACACACACATATACATATACATGTGTGTGTATATATATACACACACATATACATATACATGTATATACACACATATATACATATACATGTATATATACACATAACATTAAAAATATTTCTGCATTAGTCATGTTATAAGAGAAAAATCAGAGCAATGAGGAAAAACCTCAAAATAGAAAAACAACAGCACCAAAAACAAAAGAAATAGTATGGTTCATTCAGCATCTATACTCCACAGTTCTTTTTTTTTTTTCCTGGATTTGGAGATCCTCTTCCATCATGAGTTCCCTGGAACTCTTCTGTACCATTGCATTGGTGAGAAGAATATAGTCCATCACAGTAGATCAACACATAATGTTGATGATAATGTGTACAATGTTCTTCTGGTTCTCGATCATATCACTCATCATCAGTTCATGGAAGTCCTTCCAGGTTTCTCTGAACTCCTGCTCATCGTTTCTTATAGCACAATAGTATTCCATTACATTCATATACCACAACTTGTCCATCCGTTCCCCAATTGATGGGCAACCCCATAACTTCCAATTCCTTGCCACCACATAAATAGCAGCTATAAATATTTTTGTACATGTGGGTCCTTTTCCCTTTTCTATGGTCTCTTTGGGATACAGACCTAGTAGTGGTATTACTGGGTCAAAGGGTATGAACTGTCCCATATACACGTTTGGGCATAGTTCCAAATTGCTCTCCAGAATGGTTAGATCAGTTCACAATTCCACCAACATGCATTAGTGTTCCAATTTTTCCACAGCTTCTCCAACATTTATTATTTTCCTTTTTTGTCATATTAGCCAATCTGATAGGTGTGAGGTGGTACATCAGAGTTGTTTTAATTTGCATTTCTCTAATCAATAGTGATTTAGAGCAGCTCTCTTTGTGGTGGCAAAGCATTGGAAATCAAGGGAATGCCCATCAATTGGGGAATGGCTGAACAAGTTGTGGTTTATGAATGTTAGGGAATACTCTTGTGCTGTAAGAAATGATGAGCAAGCAGATTTCAGAAAAACCTGGAAAGACTTAAATGGACTGATGTTCAGTGAAATGAGCAGATCCAGGAGAACATTGTATACAGTAACAGCAATATTGTGTGATGATTGACTATTATAGACTTAGCTGTTCTCAGCAATACAATGATCCAAGACAATTCCAAGAACTCATGATGGAAAATGTTCTCCACATCCAGAAAAAAGAACTGTAGGGGGCAGCTAGGTGGCACAGTGGATAAAGCACCAGCCCTGGATTCAGGAGGACCTGAGTTCAAATTCTGCTTCAGGCACTTGACACTTACTAGCTGTGTGACCCTGGGCAAGTCACTTAACCCTCATTGCCCTGCCCCCCCCAAAAAAGAACTGTGGATTCTGAATGCAGATTGAACTACACTGTTTCTACTTTTTGGTTATTTTTTTTCTTTTTTGAGGTTTTTCCATTTGTGTTCTGATTCTTCTTTCACAACATGACTAATGCTGAAATATGTTTAATGTGATTGTACATATATAACCTATATCACATTGCTTTCTGTCTTGGGGAATGGGGAGGCAAGGAAAGGAGGGAGAAAAATTTGGAACTAAAAATCTTATGAAAACAAATGTTGAAAACTATCCTTAGGGGGCAGCTAGGTGTCATACTGGATAAAGCACCAGCCCTGGATTCAGGAGGACTTGAGTTCAAATCCAGCCTCAGACACTTGACACTTACTAGCTGTGTGACCCTGGGCAAGTCACTTCACCCTCATTGCCCTACAAAAGAAAAGAAAAGAAAAGAAAACTATCTTTACATGTAACTGGAAAATAATAAAATAATTTTATGATATAAACAAACAAAAACATTATTGCTTGTCACGAGGAAAAGAGAAGAACAGATGCCAGTGGGACAGACTTAGTGTTTGCCTTCCTTGCCACAGTGGAGAAGAGGAATGGGTATCCATGCTCAGGTTGAAGACCCAGAACCTTTTGGAGCTCATACTTTTGTGAATTTTAGACAAAGAGCCAGCATAGCAGCAATGGGAAACTGCCTTGTTATCTGTAAGATCAGTGAAGTAAGGGTATTTTCCAAATTGCTTAATAAGGAGTGAAGGAGGAAGTCAGGATGTTGGGAATTTAACCCTAAAAGTGCCATTCAGAAAGGGCCTGGCACACAGGAGGGCATAATGCTTAGTTTCTGGTTCATGTAGCCATCCTGAGGGTGGGGGGATGGGGAATATGGGCCATATCCGATATACTGGTTTTCACCAGCTCACGATCCATCCTCTAGCCCCAGCACCCCTAAACCAGATCAAAAGCTCTCCAGTCAGGAGCATCTATAAGGTGGCTGGTGGAGGAAGTAGTAAGCTAATGCTGGATGAATTGCAATACACAGCAGATTTTGATCAGAATTATAGCCTCAGCCATTTTGCAGAGGTCCAGAATTGGGAAGGCACTATGGATCCAGCTGAAGGTGGGGTGTGTATGGTTCAGAATACATCTTGTTGTGTATATATTAACAATTCAAGGAAAGTTGAGACCTGAGTACAGAATCTCCATGCTATCTTTCATTGGATGAAGGACAGTCGTGAACAGCTTTTCACTCCTCACTCAGGTTCCTGGGGTTCTTGGCTCTTTTCTTGATTAACCCCCTTTATTCTGATAGCAATATCAGTCCTTGTTCTCTTGAGTTTTGGCCCTTGTCTTTTTAACCTCTTGGTAAAGTTTGTCTCAAATAGACTCAAGGCTTTCAACCTCGTGGCAGCTACTACTCCTGCTTACATGCCTCTTCAGGCCCATAAAGACTTCTACTATGGCCCCAGTGATTTAGGGACAGCTCTACAACCATGCTCAGCCTGAAGCAGTTACAGAAGAAAGACCTTTGACCCTTTTTCCTAGATATAGAGAAGTGGGGAAATGTTATGGGCCCAGGCCACCCCAGAAGTTGTCTGGGGAGATCAAGGAACCTTTTCCTTGAAACCCCAGAAGTTTTCCAGGCAGATCAAGGAACCTTCTCTTTGAAACTAAACCAAAGGACATACATACCTAGAGAAATAAGCAGCACTGGATCTGGACTGAGATAACTCCAAGATTGCTTCCAACCCATCACCCAATAAGGGACATTTCACCCTCACTTGGGTGGTCATGCTGTCTTGGCCCTATAAAAGGGTACTCCCCAGTCTGGTTGGAGAGGAAAGAGTTTTAAACTTTCCTCCCGGCCTGTTTCTCTTGTACCAAATAAAACTTTTCTTTTCTTTCTTTTCTTTTTTTTTTTTTTGTGGGGCAATGAGGGTTAAGTGACTTGCCCAGGGTCACACAGCTAGTAAGTGTCAAGTGTCTGAAGCCAGATTTGAACTCAGTTACTCTTGAATCCAGAGCCGGTGCTTTATCCACTGTGCCACCTAGCTGCCCCTATTCTTTTATTTCTAATTAGGATGTACTGGAGAGTGTAATTCTTTACAGAGGAATCTTAAGGACCCACGTGCTTTCCCCATAACGCAACCTCCCCAAAAGCTAAACTGCAGTCATGAGAATAATTCCCACATGACAAGATCAGTCACCCCAGAGAGCCTGATCCTTAATTTTCCCTATGGTTCAACTTGCCCACTGGTATTGACCCCAAAAGCACAGGAGGTGTTAGGCACAGACCCCTCCCTGGATGTCTAGTTAGATAGTCCAGGGCAAAGCAGTTAGTTATATATTATGGCATCTAGGGAATTCAGACTTGAAGCATGTATTTCCAGTGCTTTAGCAATCTACTTGAGCTTCAGTTAAGAAGTTCTTGATGACTTCTTTGGTTTTAGCCACCCCTCTCTAGAGAAGAGAAAAAACCCTCACAAACTGATGGGACCATGTACATCTTCACACACACACACGCCCTTGCAGGAAACTACAGTGCCTTGACTGTGGCACCCTCCCTACTCCTCCATCAAAGGGGAGGTCGATTAATGATCAATGAATAGTGAAGGATAGTGCCACCCATACTTCTTTTTTTTTTTGCTATGGACTAGAGTGGGGAAGGTTACGTTATCACAGAAATAAAAGGTCCTTCCCATGGCAAGTTATCTAGGCTACTTGAGAGTGGTATCAGGGGAGGCGCTTGCCAAAGCTGTCCAGCTGTTCATTTTCACAGAGCCTAGACTCATACAACCAGTTAAACTGGATTTTACTGGCTCAACAATACAAACTCGGTATTTTGGCACCTTTTGGCTCCAGCATTCTGCAGCCTAAAGTAACTATAGAATGCTAAGCTGATTGCTTCAGTCTCTAAGACTCTCTTAGTATTCACATATAACCTCAGAAGATTTGCCCCATTTTTCTTGCTTCTGTGACTCTTGCAAAGGCCTCAGAATGATTCAAAGGGGACCCAGGGAAAGGATATTCCAGAGCCCTGCTATGGAAAATGGAACTGTCCTGAGCTCATAGAGAACTTCTCTGAGACAGATGATATCATAGAAGGAAAGATGACTATATTTTACTTTTTTTTTCCCCCCTCTCTTGGGACTCCAGAGTCAAGAGAGACCTGCTGGAGGCACTAAAAGACCACATGGGGAAGAAATGCCAGTATTATCTACAATCCAGAGCCTGCTGATGACTTCAAGGTGCTATTAATCCTACCAGCTATCAAATTGCTGAGCCAGTGAAAATCAGCCTTGACTCTCCACAATCCTTTCTCCTTATGGGAGGAGTGAAAGCACATCCCATCCTTTGCACTCTTTATCAACCTCAGAAGTTTGTGAGAACATTCCCCATATAGATCTGAGAGGGGAAGGGGTATGAATGAAATAATAATGTATGTTTAAGGGAGTTTGTTTCTCTTTTCATTTTAATTTTACATATATTAAACCTTCAGCGATACCACCATGTGTCATGGGGAGAAATAGGGTAGGCGGTTTGGGTAGGGGTAGGGGTAGGGGTTTGGGGTCCTTAGGAATTCCTCTAAAGAATTACACCCAGGGGCAGCTAGGTGGCACAGTGGATAGAGCACCGGCCCTGGAGTCAGGGGTACCTGAGTTCAAATCCGACCTCAGACACTTAACACTTACTAGCTGTGTGACCCTGGGCAAGTCACTTAACCTCAATTGCCTCACTAAAGAAAAAAAAAAGAAAAGAATTACACCCTCTTGCACACAAAAGCAGTTAGAATAAGATAGTAATTTATTTAGTGGCAGGAGAAGGGAAGGGAAACCATGAAAGAAATCCTTGGACTTCTCATGGGGAGAAATGCATGGCAGAGTGTGGCTCTGGAGATACCAATCTCCTCAAGCAGGAGGCAGGAAGGTACTTTTATACAGGACTGATGAGGGTGACCATCTGACTGTGGAAAGTTCCCTTAGTGAGGGAGGACCATCCCCCACTGGTGGAGGCTGGGGGAATTGGGTGAGAGGTGGCTGGGGATCTCTCAAGCCATCTCTCCCCTCAGGACACAAAGGCAGCAGCCACACCCAAACTTATCTCTCCAGGGTTGAGGGAGACTAGAAAGAAGGGTGGAGGTCCCTAAACTAGCTCAGTCTGATCTGGTTCCACTTATCTCTAGGTCTGTCTGTCCTTTGGTTTAGTTTCTCAAGGAGAAGGTTCCTTGATGTACCCCAGAGAACTTCTGGGGTGCTCTGGGCCCATAACAAATGCATTGCATCTGAATCAATGGAAGACTAAAGGGAAGAGAGTCTGTATTATTCTAACTAGTGGGAACCAAAGCCAGATGATTGTAGTCACATGTCCTTTCCATATTTATATTTCATTTCCTAAACTAAGATGCAGGAAGTAATAGCTCTGGGGCAAAAGTACCCCTTCTGAACTGAAAGGGCAAAGGCAACAGACTGCAGCCACTCAGGGGAAAAACAGGCTTTGATTGTCCCCTAGTGGCTGGAGAGCATATGGCACCCTGCAGAAAGGTTAGGGTGCCCCTCCATGCCCACCCCACAAAGTGGGGACAGATTGGTTCAAGTATTTCTTCAGATATTGCACCTTTAAAGGGATTTGAAGCTATGTGACATCAGAAATGAGACAAAACTCTACATCCATCAGTTATCCCATGTGATGTTACAAACAGATTCCTAGATAATGCTGGAGGAGATCTTGAAAGGCATCTCTTTAATTATATGGTATAGTTTAAACATGGGATTTGGAATCCGATAACCTTGCTCTATATCCTGGCTCTGCTACTGAGCTATTTGGTGCAAAATACTTAACCTCTGTAGGCTCTTTCCTGAGCTATTTAATAAGTAGGTTGGATTAAATTACTGCTAATGTACACTACATGTATGATTTCTTCAGTTTATAGATGGAGACTGAATCCCAAAACTACTAAGGGTGACTCAAGATCACAGAGTTAATGTGGCAAATTGGAGGAAATTGGAGAGGGAACACACTAGTATTAAGGGAAGTCTGGAAAGGGTTTTTGTGAGATTTCCAAAGCTCCCCTCAAGTGTTCCCTCCTACAATAAGCCTATCCTGTTGCCCATACTTGGGTGCCCTCTCCCTGGAAATTACTTTTACCATGTTTTTGGTACTTCATTTTCTCTGTACATATTGTTTCCTCTCAGATGAATTTAAGTTCTTCAAGGGCAAGGACATTTTCTTTTTTGTCTTTGTAAACCCAGTACACAGCACAGTTCCAGGCAGAAGCTTGATAAATGCTTGTTGAATGAATTAATCATAGGATTTAAAGTTGGAAAAAACGTCAGAAATCATTTAGTTCGATTTCATAGATGAGGAAACTGAGTCCTCGGAAGAAGTGACTTGTCATACGTATAGATGGAAGATATCAGAGCCAGGATCTGACCCCACACTCTGACTCCAACTCATTGGAAAAGACACTGATATTGGGAAAGATTGAAGGCAAAAGGAAAAGGAGATGGCAGAGGATGAGATTTCAAGAGATACTGGAAGATAAAAGGGCCTGGTATGCTGTAGTCCACTGGGTCGTGAAGAGTCAGACATGATGAAACAACAAATCTGACTCCAAATCCAGTAAACTTTCCACTTCATCAACATTAAAAGTTATGTCACTCGGGCAGCTAGGTGGCACAGTGGATAGAGCACCGGCCCTGGAGTCAGGAGTACCTGAGTTCAAATCTGGCCTCAGACACTTAACACTTACTAGCTGTGTGACCCTGGGCAAGTCACTTAACCCCAATTGCCTCACTAAAAAAAAAAAAAGTTATGTCACTAAGCACTGAGAGGGACATAGGGATATGACCCTCCACTGAGATGGAAAGTGCCCCCCCTTCGGCCTAGTGATCTGATCTCAAGGTCTTAAAGCCCCTTAGAGCCCCCTATTTCTCTATCTCTCTGTTTTTTCTCTAGAGAGAGGCAATAATGGGAAGCTACTATCCCCCTTTCTAAATATAGGCATATCAACTTAAAAATTGCTTCATAGGGTCTGCACCAAGATATTAAGTAGATATGATAGATTGTTGCTGAAACAGGAAATTTTGCAAAATAACCTACGGCTGAACCCCTGAGGTTGGGGCACTCTGACCAAAGAGAGGGACTTATTGCTGAACAACCCAGGAGAGAGAGTCTTATCGCTGAACATCCCAGGAGAAAGATTTATTGCTGAACATATAGTATTAATCCAATTACCACATTTTGCTCAAATTAGATGTCTGTAAAGAGTATAAAAACTGCTTGGTTTCCTAATCTCAGTGTGTCACACCTCCTGGTTGTCCCAGTGAGTGTGGTACACCTTTCTTTCGAAAGAAATAAAATCAGTGCTTTGGCCTCCTTTCTCCTCGAGTCTCTATTACAGGGGTCAGTGGGTGTACTTCCCATCCCACTCAGTACTTTAAAAAAAATGTTTATTTTCCTTATAATTCTTCAGAGCTTTAAAAAAAACCTCTTGGGGGGCAGCTAGGTGGCACGGTGGATAAAACACCAGCCCTGGATTCAGGAGGACCTGAGTTCAAATTTGACCTCAGACACTTGACACTTGCTAGCTGTGTGACCTTGGGCAAGTCAGTTAACCCTCTTTGCTCTGCCTCCCCCAAATCTCTTGCTTCATTTCTGTCAGGTATTCATGTAGTCCCTGTGAAAAATCCTTTTTTTTTCTTTCCTTTGAGGGTGTACAGGAAATGGATAAAACCTGTATACTGTGAGTCTGTGGAGGGGGAAGGGAAACGTTTCCCCAGGGGGGAAAAAAAAAAAGTAATCTTAGGGATTAAAGAAACAAAACTACTGGGTAGTATAAAGATAGACCCTCAGTCTGTATTTTAACAGAAGCTCACTGATTCTATCTTGAAGGAAGCCTCCACTAATTTAGAGATTTCCTGCCACAAGATAGTCTCTTGGCAACTCCTGAGACCTCAAGGTTAACACATTCTCCTCCAAATCACCTGACATCCTTTTCCTATGACTTAACCTACCAAATAAGGAAAGTGGCTGAGCAGCCTCACTTCACAGGTTCTTTTTGCTGCCCAAAATGTTACCCTAAGACTGCGTAACATTTGTTTAGCCATGGCTATCCACCCGGCAACTGCCCCTCAGCTGATGCTGAAAAAATTGTTTAATCTTCTAGCCTGTTTTGAGGTCCAGTCAAAGGATCAAGGGGGGAGGAATTACTCTCCAGGAAGATCTTAGGACTTCTGGGATGAGGAATTCCCTAATATTTGCTTGTAGTTATTACAATTATTCTCTCCTCTTGGTAGATCTTTTTGTTGTTGTTTTATTGTCTGACTCTGTGACCCCATTGACCACAGCATGTAATACAGGCCTTTCTACCCTTCGTTATCTCTTGAAGTCTGTCCCAGTTCACGTTTGTTGTTTCCATTTCACTATCTATCATCCTCTGCCCCTTTTTCTTTTGCCTTTAATCTTTCTCAACATAAGGGTCTTTTCCAATAAGTTCTATCTTTTCATTTTGTGGCCAAAGTATTTAAGCTTTAGCTTCAGTAGTTGATCTTCCAATGAATAGAATGAATGATTTTTTAAAAGTACTGATTGATTTGCTCTCCTTGCTGTCCAGAGGACTCTCAAAAATATTCTCCAGCATCACAATTCGAAAGCATCAATTCTGTGGCACTCAGTTTTCCTTCTAGTCCAACTCTCACAGCCATACATTGCTACTGGAAAAACCATAGCTCTAAAAAAACTGGACTTTTATTGGCAAGGTGATGACTTTGCTTTTTACTATGCTATCCAGATTTGCCATGGCTTTCCTTCTAAGAAGCAAGCATCTTTTAATTTCGTGGCTGCA
This sequence comes from Dromiciops gliroides, assembly GCF_019393635.1. Lineage (NCBI taxonomy): Eukaryota > Metazoa > Chordata > Mammalia > Microbiotheria > Microbiotheriidae > Dromiciops > Dromiciops gliroides. The sequence goes on along the minus strand of NC_057863.1, from coordinate 270,109,042 downwards.
GTCGTCATCTGCAGTGATCTTTGAGCCTGAGAATATAAAAGCTGACACTGCTTCCATTTCTTTTCCTTTATGTGCCAGGAAGTGATGGGACCAATTGCCAAGTTCTTAGATTTTTTGGTGTTAAGCTTCAAGGCAGGTTTTATACCCTCCTCTTTCACCCTTATCAAGACTTCTTACTTCCCCTTCACTTTCTGCCCTCAGAGTAGCATCATCTGCATATCTAAGATTACTGATATGATATCCTGGCAACTTTAACTCCAGCTTTTGATTCATCTATCTGGGCATTTCACATGATTTACTTTGTATAGAAGTTAAATAAATAATAAATATAGCCTTCTAGAACTCCTTTTCCAATCTTAAACCAATCAGTTGTTCCATGCTTCTTTCTAACTGTTGCTTCTTACCCTGCTTACAGGTTCCTCAGGAGACACAAATAAGATGATCTGGTATTCTCATCATTTTGACGACTTGACACATTTTGTTGTGATCCACATAGTCAAAGTAGTCAATGAAGCAAAAGTAAAGGTTTTTCTGCAACTCCCTCCCTTTCTCCATCTAGAGATAGATGAGAGATAGATGAGAGGGAGGAGAGAGAGAGAGAGAGAGAGAGAGAGAGAGAGAGAGAGAGAGAGAGAGAGAGAGAGAGAGAGAAGGAGGGAGGGATGTAGGGAAAGAGGTAGATAGAGAGATAGATAGATCTCTAGATTTGCAATGATTTGTGGTACTGGTTAAAGTTTTCCTGGAAGTAACTAGGTGGCACAGTGGATAGAGTGCCAGGCCTGGAGTAAGGAAGACTCATCTTCCTGAATTCAAATTTGGCCTCAGACACATACTAGCTGTGTGACCCTGGGCATGTCACTTAACTGCCTCAGTTCCTCATCTATAAAATAAGCTGGAGAAGGAGATAGCTAACCGTTCTAGTATCTTGCCAGGAGAACCCCAAATTGGGTCATGAAGAATCATACATTCCAGGACCAGGTTCAGCCTCCTCTGCTTTTGGGTAGGGTAGTCAGCACTGCTTGGTTTTGTATCAGGTCACCTGGGTTCCTATATTGACCTCTTTCTGTTCTGTTCTTCCTGTTACTGTTCCTATACTGATCTTCCAGGGATTAAGCTTCCCAGGATCTTTGCAGTTCAGAGTGCTAGATCTTCAGAGCCCTATCTTGGTGCCTTAGGACAAAGAGTGTTAGGAACTTCAAAGCCTCTGGGCCTGGCCATTCTCAGTGAAAGCACTTCGGCACAACACTGGCCAGCACCACACTGGTCTCCATCACTACTCTGGCAATTTCAAGGTCCCCCACCTTGGCTGCCTCTGACTTATCCTAGTGCTTTCTTGGGAGAACTCTCCACTCTTGCTGTTGTATGACACAGGGCAGCTAGGTGGTGCAGTGGATGAAGCACTGGCCCTGGAGTCAAGAGGACCTGAGTTCAAATTTCACCTCAGACACTGACTGGCTGTGTGACCCGGGCAAGTCACTTAACCCCAATTGCCTCAAACATCTGAGTCCAAATCCAGTTGTCTTGATATATATCTTGCCACTGGACCCACTCTGGAGGAGAGAGTGAGGTTGCACAGCCCTCCCTCACTTACATCCAGTTCAATGAAAGTCATTGCCATCACCCCAATGTCATGGTCCTCTTTGAGAAAGAAGGACAAACAACAACAACAACAATGTAGGACACGACCATCCTCTGGTTGTGTTGAGAGGCTATGCTAGGCTCTGCAGACTTTGCTGGCTCTTGCCCTCAGACTTGTCTGGCTATTTCTTGTGCTGTTTTGAGTGGGAAGAAGTCACTTCCTGTGGTTTCTCACTGGATTTCTTGATTGTTATTTAGTCTGATGTAAACTTCAGGGGATTGTTAGAGTGTATATATGGGAGCTGGGCAGTCTCTCTCCTTTTCAGGCAGTCATCTTGGCAGGAAATTTGGGAGCAGATTGATTTCAAAGGTTTCTGAGAAATTAGAGGTAAGATCTCATGGACTAAAATTCCACATGGGAGATCATCACAGGAGAGATGGAAATCTTTAAAAAATTGACTTATGAAGGCACCAAGAGAAAATCCCTTTGAGAAAGAAAAAGTGGAGTTATCTAAGGAAACCAATATGGATATGCAGAGAACTCACTAATGAACATAGAATTATTGAAATAGTTGCAGAAGACGGAAAGCAAGGGCAATTTACAGAAGATGAATATAAAATTGTGGCATGGTCCTATCAGATTAGTATTTAAATACAGTGCCAAAAATTAGAATGAATTGAGGCTTGCAAAGAAGACTAAAGACAACAAAAAGGATGTTTAGCTATTGTTTAAGCTATACTGGGGAAATAAGGAAAATGAAAGGACAACACCTCTGCTCATTTTGGATGGGATGATGATGTGATGACATACCGAAAATGAAACCACTCAAATTTTTTTTTTCAGTTCAATTCAAGAAGAATTTGTTATTCCTTTTTGCAGAGAAAAACACTGAAAAGAACAGAAGGCCTGTTCTAAGCCTCATGGCCTAATCATTTGTGACACCCCAAATCCTTCCAAAACTTTATGGGATACATTATTTGTGCATGAGCTATCTTTCATTTATCTGATATCCTGGAAGACTTACCATATAACCACCTACTTAAAAAGCTTTTTCAAAGATGGAGGGGTGGGGGGACGGTAGGAGCATGTAAACAGACAAGAGAAATTGATCAGCAGGTCTCCAAACATCAAAAACAGGGTCTTCAAACCCAGTACAGCCTGGATTTTGGTGGTATGGAGAAATGTTTTTCTCTGCCCTAATCTTACACACCTAGACAGAGGATACCATTTTGCAAGTTTACAAGAGCCAGCTTTCCTTTGATGTGGGATGGATTCAGGGTCAAATTGATCGTGAGTCATTCCAAAAGAATTACAAAACTCAGTGACTCAGTTTCCCAAGTTTTATTGCAATACTGTGAGTGAACACAGGGAGAGAACCAAAAAAGTGGAAAGGTATCTCTCAAATAGGGAAGGAAAAGACAGTTATATTTATAGTATGGATAAATTGATTATCAGTCTCATTATAATAATCTCCAATTTAGGGAGGTACAGGGGAGGGCCTGTGATAATTTGGAGTTCCTGGAGTCCTAAGCCAACCCCCCCCCATGGGTACCTTTTTCAGTGGAGGTGTGTTTTGAGGGTTTACATGTCATAAGGTGAATCTGGGGACAAATTTGGCCTTTTCTGTGCATGTCTCTTTCTGGTAGTTTCAAAACATCTTCATTTTTCATTAGATTTTCTATACCCTGTCTTGTGTCTTAGTGTTATATGACCTGACCCTTTATGGTCCTGTTATGGGTACTGATCACTGTGGGTACAATAACCTAGCATCCTGACTTGTAAGTTATGCATTAACTGGGGTCTGAATCCCTCTTAGAGCTCATATCTGAATTAGAGCTTGGGTCTTAGGTTTTTCTATTAACCCCTTTTTGCCTCCTACATCATTCTGACTGTGGAAAGTTCCCTTATTGGGTGGTGGGTTAGAAGGTGAGGGTCAGTTGTTCTGTCCCCTCCTGCCACTTTGGCAGCAGCCACACCTGATAGGATTATCTCCTCAAGGGGTGGGGGAGACTGGAATGAAGAATGGTGGTCCTGGAGTTATCTCAGTCCAGATTCCCAGATACTTATCTCTTTAGGTGTGTCTGTCCTTTGGTTTAGTTTCAACGAGAATGTTCCTTGATTTCCCCAAAAAACTTCTGAGGTACCCCAGGCCCATAACAGACCATACTGTTTCTAGTTTTGGGCTGTTTTTTTCCCCTTCTTTTTTGAGGTTTTTCCCTTATGCTCTGATTCTTCTTTCACAATATGACTAATGCACAAAAATGTTTAATGTGATTGTACATATATAACCTATATCAGATTGCTTTACATCTTGGGGAGAGGGGAGGGAAGGGAGGGTAGGAGAAAAATTTGTAACTAAAAATCCTATGAAAACAAATATTGAAAACTATCCTTACATGGAAAATAATAAAATACTTTTATTACAAAAATAAAAACAAAACAAAGCATTGGGAGGGAAATGCAGGGAGGGGATTTTGGAATAATGGGGCATCAGTAAGATATGCAGCACCCATCCAATCTTGTATATCATCTTGAAGACCTTGATATTGCTTATCAGCATACTAGGGTCATGTCCTGCCACACCTCATACCTGAGGTGGGAGAGGAAACAGTTTTTACCTTGGCTTTGGGGGTTGGGATCTTTAGGTTTCTTGGGGTCCCACTGTATACCCACAACATTCCCCCCTCTCCTTATTTCTGAGGACAAAGGGGCAAAGGTCTGTTTTTCTCTAGCTTCTTCAAGGCTGAAAAATGGGGTGTAGAGATGTCCCTGTCTTTAAGGAGAGAGGGAGTGAAAAGTTTGGAGGGCACAGTCCAAGGGTCACAGGGACATTGTTGTGGCTTCAGTCACTCTTTTAAAAAAATAAATTTTTTATATTTTACTGTCCATGGAAAAATAGTGTCAAGTTTATCAAAGTTAGCAACACTTCTACATTTTTCTTCTTATATCCAGAAATTAAGATTAATGTTTGAAATTAAGCCTTTAGGAACAGATTTAGAAACACCATCAATTTTTCATGTAGGAGAAAGTGTTGCATTGGGGTTTGACTCCTAGCTCTGCCACAGAACTTAGCAAAGTCACTCTCCTAGGGTGTCAATTTCCTCACCTGTAAAATGAGGCTGGACTAGATGACCCTTCAGGTCTCTTTCTGTCTCTAAAATCTATGGTTCTATGTCCCATAATCTAAGCTCATTCTACTTAGTGAATAAATTTAGAAATAAACCATTCTCCTAAAAAGGAACATGCTGGAAGGTTGGAAATTAACATGTAAAGTGGAAGAAGTTTTACCTAAAGATCAAATTGCACTTCAACTAACTTAAATGGCTTGTCCAAATGCCCTCTTTTTCTGGAAATGTGTTCTATTTAATATTGCTTGAAAGTAGCCTGTCTAGGGGGCAGCTAGGTGGCACAGTGAAGAAAGCACTGGCCCTGGATTCAGGAGGACCTAAGTTCACATTTGACCTCAGACACTTGACTCTTACTAGCTGACAACCCTCATTGCCCCTCAAAAACAAAAAAAAAAGAAAGTAACCTTGATGTGGGTTGGAATTTGGGATCAAATTGATTGTGAGTCGTCCCAAAAGAATTACAAGACTCAGTGACTCAGTTTCCCAAGTTTTATTGCAATACTGTGGGCGACCACAGGGAGAGAACCAGAATAATGGAAAGGTAACTCTCGAATAGTGAAAGAAAAGATAGTTATATTTATAGTATGGATAAATTGATTATCAGTCTCATTATAATAATCTCCACTTTGGGGAGGTACAGGGGACGGCCTGTCCTCATTATAATATTCTCCACCTTTGAGAGGTACAGTGGAGGGCTTATCCCAATTTGGACTTCCTGGGGTCTTAAGCCAACCCCTGAGGCAGGTACCTTTTTCAGTGAAGGTGTGTTTTGGGGGTTTACATGTCATAAGGTGAATCTGGGGACAAATTTGGCCTTTTCTGTGCATGTTTCTTTATGATTCCCATGCTTAGTTTCAAAATATCTTCATTTATCATTTGTTACTAGTTTGAGTTTCTATAGCTTGTCAATTTTGTCATTGTTATAGTCTTAGGCCTTCATGGCCTAGCTCCCTCTGTTCCTGTTATGGGTACTGATTTCTGTGGGTAAGAGAACTTAGCACCCTGACTTGTAAGTTATCCATTAACTGGGGTCTGAGTCCCTTTTAGAGCTCATATCTGAATTAGAGCTTGGGTTTTAGGTTTTTCTGTTAACCTTTTTTTGCCTCCTATAGACATCAGCCTGTCTATAAACTCTTATTAGACTGTTAACTCAGTTTCCCAGCTGATGTTTACCTTAATCATTTACTCATTCATTGAGCAAGCATTTATCAAATGCTTACTACATACAAGGCACTATTATAGGTACAATGTATATGTGGGGATATAGAGATGGATAAAATAGGGCCCCCACATATAAGTTAAGCATTGGCTGAGGTTTGAAAACTTTTATGCTATAAGATTACTTTGTCTTGTGGTAGTGATATAGGAGGCAAAAAAGGGGTTAACAGAAAAACCTAAGACCTGTGGAAATATTTTGACTTACTGGTCTAATTTGGGGGGGACTAAATCTATTGAGGTACTTAATCTGGGACTTTTGTTTGTTTTTTCTTTTTTTAGTGAGGCAATTGGGGTTAAGTGATTTGTCCAGGGTCACACAGCTAGTAAGTGTTAAGTGTCTGAGGCCGGATTTGAACTCAGGTCCTCCTGACTCCAGGGCAAGTGCTCCATCCACTTCACCACCTAGCTGCCCAGGGACTTTTGACTAACTGGCTATCTAACTGCTATTAACTTAATATGGGCCCTTTAAAAATTTCTCCACACTGCTCCCAAATTGATAAGCAAAAGATTAAGAAGCCTCTTAACTAAATAATCAAAGCAGAGTTTATTTATAAAAATAAATGTAAGAGATAAGGGTTAAGAAATGCAAATTATACAACCTGTCTGCTTTTAATACAATAAGGGCCTTTGCCACCTCTTGCCTTAGGGTATGTTCCACTTTCACTGCTCAGCTCCTTTCTTCTAACTCAAAGCCCCTTTCAGTTTGTCGATCCCCCTGCGTCTATACTGCCACAGCTGAACCCGTGTTTCTCTCTCACAACCTCTCCTTCTGTTCTCCTAGTGCTCCAGTGTCCTTTTGTTCTCTTAATCTTCTGGCCTCTCTCAAGCTCCATACATCTGCCCTTGCTCTAGTCCTTTAGCCTTCTCCTGCGTCCTTCTCCATTCCCTTAATCTTGTCAGCCCCCCTTTCTGTCCGTTTTTCCTCTCCAACCTCTTAACCTTCCCGCCTTTCCTTTTCTCACTGACCTCTCAGCGTCTCTAGTCTCCGGAGTCCTCCTTAATCTTGTCAGCCCCCCTTGCTGTCTAACTCCCAGGTCTATATATATATTCCTTCTCTCCACTCAAATCTCAGGCTTCCTGCACCCCTACACACACCAAGCTAATCCGACGGCTGCCCTAGCCCTGCAGCTGGTGGGGAGGAGATGATCAAGTGTCTTGTGCGTACCATACCCAGGGCTCCAGGGGCCCATGCCCCCTGCTGTGTGCCTGGGACCTTGGCACAGGCTACGCCAGAGCCCGGCCTGGATGAGCCTGGGATCTCTCTCAGATAGATCTGCTCAGGGCGGAGGGAGCTGGGCCCCCCTCCCCCAGCTGTCTGACCTGGCATCTCAGCCCACAGGGCTTTTTGGCTCAGCTGAAGCAGAAGAAAAACCTGAGGGCCTATGGTTTTCTAATCTCAGCCCAAAGGTAGGGTCCCCAAATCAAAATAAATTTCCATAGACCCAAGCTCTAATTCAGATATGAGCTCTAAGAGGGATTCAGACCCCAGTTAATGCATAACTTACAAGTCAGGATGCTAGGTTCTCTTACCCACATAAATCAGTACCCATAACGGGAACAGAGGGGGAGAGACCATGAAGGCCTAAGACTATAACAATGATATATTGACAGGCTATAGAAACTCAAACTAGGAATAAATGATAAATGAAGATGTTTTGAAACTAAGCATGGGAACCAGAAAGAGACATGCGCACAAAAGGCCAAATTTGTCCCCAGGTTCACCTTATGACATGTAACCCCCCAAAACACACCTCCACTGAAAAAGGTACAGGGGAGGGGGGGGAAGGATGTTGGCTTAGGACACCAAGAAGTCCAAATTAAGTTAAGCCCTCCCCTGTACCTCCCAAAGGTGGAGATTATTATAATGAGAAGGACAGGCCCTCCCCTGTACCTCCCTAAAGTGGAGATTATTATAATGAGACTGATAATCAATTTATCCATACTATAAATATAACTATCTTTTCTTTCCCTATTTGAGAGACACCATAACACTTTTCTGGTTCTCTCCTTGTGGTCACTCACAGTATTGCAATAAAACTTGGGAAACTGAGTCACTGAGTTTTGTGATTCTTTTGGGACAACTCACAATCAATTTGACCCTTAATTGCAGTCCACATCAGTAGTCTTTTAACTAAGAATGAGGATAATATGCATTCAAGTAGTAATAAATAGAGGATACCAAGTGCTAATACAGAGTAAGGTATAGATATCCCATGCATAACTGTATATATTATACATATGTGCATCAATGGATACATGATCCCATTAGAATGGGCTTTCTTGGTCAAAGGATATGAACAGGCAGTTTTCTGATGAAGAAATCAAAGCTATCTATGACCATATGAAAAAAATGCTCTAAATCACTATTGATTAGAGAAATGCAGATTAAAATAACTCTGAGGTACCACCTCACACCTATCAGATTGGCTAATAGGACAAAAAAGGAAAATAATAAATGTAGGAGAAGCTGTGGAAAAATTGGAACACTAATGCATTGTTGGTGGAGCTGTGAACTGATCCAACCATTCTGGAGAGCAATTTGGAATTATGCCCAAAGGGCTATAAAGCTGTGCATACCCTTTGACCCAGCAATACCACTTTTGGGTCTTTTTCCCAGAGATCATAAAAAATGGAAAAGGACCCACATGTACAAAAATATTTATAGCTGCTCTTTTTGTGGTGGCAAGGAATGGGAAATTGAGGGGCTGCCCATCAACTGGAGAATGGCTGAACAAGTTGTGGTATATGAAGGTAATGGAATCCTATTGTGCTGTAAGAAATGATGAGCAGGAGTTCAGAGAAACCTGGAAGGACTTCCATGAACTGATGATGAGTGACATGAGCGAGAACCAGAAGAACACTGTGTGTTGATCAACTGCAATAGACTTGACTCTTCTCAGCAAGATAATTTCAAAGGACTCATGATGGAAAATGATCTCCAAATCCAGAATAAAGATAAGAAAGAACTGTGGAATATGGATGCTGATTGAACCATACTATTTCTTTTGTTTTTGGTGCTATTGCTTTTCTTTTTTGAGGTTTTTCCTTTTTGCTCTGATTCTTCTAACATGACTAATGCAGAAATGTTTAATGTGTATATATATATATATATATATATATATACATACACACACACACACACATATATATAAAACCTATATTAGATTACCTGCTGTCTAGGGGAGGGGGGAGGGAGAAAAATTTTAAATCGGAAATCTTAAAAAATAAATGTTGAAAACTATCTCTACATGTAACTGGAAAATAATAAAATACTTTTATTAAAAAAAAAAGAATGGGCTTTCTCCCTCTATCAGTGCAGGTCAAAAGTCAAGCACACCTTATCAGCCTATGTCGTTCTTGTCCATATTCTCATAAAGTTCCTCCACAGTAGAGCTATTGAATGTGGTAGGTTTAGCAAATTTAACAAAAAAAATTTAACAAAATTGTAGGTTCTTTTGTTTTCTGAATATATTTATATAGTATAATTGATTCATTAATTTTATTATTATAGACTTCTGCAAATATAAAGTATACTGCGTTGAAATCATGGGTTTGCTTAAACTTTTATCTATAACCAATGAGTCCTATTTTGTGATTTTTTTTGTGATTATTTTGTGAAAATTCGGGTCTTGTCTTATTTCTTATTTGCTATTATTTACACAACACCCAAAAGAAAATGGTAGGTATGAATAGGCTGTAAAGTAGCAGTATAAAGGGTATTATTAGAGAGATGGATGTCTGGAAAATGAGGTGAACCAGTTACATACCAAGGGTAAGGGATAAATGATGAAGAGCCTATTTGTTCCATTGGTATCTATGGAGAGGGGGGCAGCTAGGTGGCGCAGCGGATAAAGCACTGGTCCTGGATTCAGGAGTACCTGAGTTCAAATCTGGCCTCAGACACTTAACACTTACTAGCTGTGTGACCCTGGGCAAGTCACTTCACCACAATTGCCTCACAAAAAAAAAAAGTCTATAGGTTATAATCTGCATTACTAGGAGTGCTCCCATAAATGAAATTAAAGCCATCAAAATAGGAATTTAACTATTTCAATTAATTACAACAAAGAATTTTAGCCTTCTTGAAATTGTAAAGAACTATAGGTTTTTATCACAACATAAATTTCATAGTTATTCTGAATGTAATGAATAATGACCTTATGAATAAGCCTCAATATAAATTAAAATGTACTTTGTTAAACAATATAACCAGTCATATATACTAACCAATTATCAGAATGGAAAGAGATCTCATTTTTGGAAAATTAGTTTTGTCTTAACTATCATAAATGCATTTGAAAAACTACTTGTAATGATGTGGGATGGAATTATGGTCAAATTGATCATGAGTTGTCCCAAAAGAATCACAAGACTCAGTGACTCAGTTTCCCAAGTTTTATTGCAATACTGTGAGTAACCACAGGGAGAGAACCAGAAAAGTGGAAAGGTATCTCTTGAATAGTGAAAGAAAAGACAGTTATATTTATAGTATGGATAAATTGATTATCAGTCTCATTATAATAATCTCCACCTTGGGGAGGTATAGGGGAGGGCTTGTCCTAATTTGGAGTTCCTGGGGTCCTAAGCCAATGCTTGAGGTGGGTTCCTTTTTCTGTGGAGGTGTGTTTTTGGGGTTTACACGTTATATAAGGTAAATCTGGGGACAAATTTGGCCTTTTCTGTGCATGTCTCTTTCTGATTCCCATGCCCAGTTTTCAAAACATCTTCATTTATCATTTATTTCTAGTCTGAAGTTCTATAGCCTGTCAACGTATCATTGTTATAGTCTAAGGTCTTCATGGCCTAGCGCCCTCTGTTCTGTTATGGGTACTGATTTATGTGGGTAAGAGAACCTAGCATTCTGATTTGTTTCCCAAATCTTAAGTTATCCATTAACTGGGGTCTGGATTCCTTTTAGAGCTAATATCTGAATTAGTACTTGGATCTTAGGTTTTTCTGTTAACCCCTTTTTTGCCTCCTACATCAGTTCCACCAAAATCAGGGCAATTTGCACAGGTTTTTCAACCATACATACAAAAGTTAATAATGTAATATTTTAAAGGGTGCCTGTCCTATTCCACTCATTTTTCATATTAATTTTTGTGAGCAAAGAAGCTATGAAAAAAGCCGAATTTTCTGTAAGTAGATAGACCAAAAATATTCCATTTATGCCTACTTCTTTCCATTTTCCAGGAGAATGGCTCAGAAACAAACAAATAAATATACACACATATGTTTTGTTGTTCTCAGTAATCACAGGGATTAGAAATGTTAATACCCCATTTTTCTATTTGGGTTTTAATATTTCTATTCCATCCTTTTAGAGGGACTACCACTTGAAAGACATAGAATAAAAGAGGAATCTGGGGAAGCTCAATTTTGCTCAATTTGCTAAAGCTTAATTTTGCTAAATATGAACAATTTTTCATCTAAAGAGATTAAAAGCTATCCCTGTTAAGGTTATTTTAGGTTGATAACATAATTTTATCTGTTAAAGTAGGGACGCATTCATAAATCCATTACTGCTAAAACTAGACTTTATGTATACACACTATAGATGAGTCAGGACCTGAAGTGGTTGCTCCTTTCATTCGGAGAACGTCTAGTAATAACTACAGTCAAAAATGGTCAAGCAATGAGCTGCATCAATCATTGAGAGATAAAAAAACAGTCCAGCTAAAAAATGATTCATTCATTTAGTATGAATAGACATAGCCTTAATAGCAGAAGTAGAATAGACACAGTTTAGTAGTAGAAGCAATCTTTATTGACCTCATACCTTGAATTTACTATTCCCATAGTCTTATACTGGCTCATTTCACTTGATGACTAATGTTCTTAAATTCAAAGTTTGTTGAATGTCTCTCTCCTTCCCCCCGGAAATGAGTCCTCTTGGGTTTATTGTTTTTGGAAAATAGCTGATGTGTACATGCATCCTAAAGACTAGTAGGAAATCCGTTCATTCGATAACTTCTGGAGTCACTGACAAAGATGAAAATAGAGAGATGGGAAGACATAAATTCTTAGAAGTGTGATAGTACAGATCTCATGCTTGAGGTCAGCATATCTTTAAAAAAAAAAGACTGAATCACAATGGCACTGAATCTTGAAATCCTCATATTTTACCATCATCGCCATAGACTTAGCCATTTAAAAAAACCTGCCTTGAATCCAACCGTTTTAACATCTTCTGCTTCAATGTTAGTTGTGCTTTTATTATCCATCTTCCGTGCTTCTATTAGGTTTTCATAATTTTTTAGGGCTTTGGCAATTTCTTTCTCTGCATCAAAATGAACTTTTTGCCTGTTCAGAATAGGAACAATCAAATTAAAATAATTAATTCGCTTGTTTAATTTTTTAATATTTTCTTGAAACTTCTCACAATCTTGGCTCCACTGCTTTAGCTCACTTGATGTCATTGGATGCCCAAGTTTATTCCTTGACACCAGAATGTCTTGTCTGAGTTGCTCAATAGTATCTTTTATTTCCTTTTGCATTAAAATCCATTCTGGTTGGTATCCATTATCTATCAGAATCCTGTTCAGGTTGTGAGTCATAGGATCAATGTATGAGCAGCCAGAAAATTTTTTCAGGGGTTTTCCTTTACCACTGAGATTATCAAAGTCTCCTTTAGCCATTGACTCCTGAATGAGGTCCTCTACTAAGCGCTCAATTGCTTGAGTTATTTTTTGATTCTTACTTTGTCTTACATTTTTAGCAGTCACACTATTAGCATAATATTGGTTTTCCAGTTTCCGCTTTTGATATTCCATTACTTGTTCACTAGCACGATCTGCTCTAAATTGCCTATATTGTTTTTCTCGTTGACTTGGAGTTCCCAAACCAAAACCTTCAAAACTTAAATAATGCCTATGTTGTGGTGTTTTATATTTGGGAGTAGCTTCATCCTCCTCTTCCTCAACTTTATTTTGTCTCTTTTTTGTTTTCTCCATTACATGGTCAAGTACCATCCTATAGGCTTCTTCTATCTGTATAAAAGCTGCAGAATCAGCAGTACTGGATCCACTATCTGGATGAAACTGCTTGGCAAGTTGACGAAAAGATTCTCTTACTTCAACAGCAGAACAGCCTTCCTCAAGGTTAAGTATATTGTAATATTCTGTGATATTCTTTTTAGATTTATAATGTGACATCATTCTATTACTAATGATATAAGGACATGGAACAACTTTCATCCGGTTTGGAATCATTGCTATATTTACCAAAACAGAGTATCTTAATTTGGCGCTCATAACTATACATAGCCACTTCATGGTTGTTCAGATTCAGTTGCATTTTAAGCAATGACCTGTAAAATTATACAATCAGAAACAAGTTAAATAAAATTATATCATCAACTGTAACTTCACTTACTTTCACTATTTCTTATCTCTAATATTAAAAAAGAAAAGGAGGGATAAAACTGAATTTTCAACAAGGAACACTTAGAAGCACAATTGTGATTTATGTTGTGAAATAACACTGCTCACAAAATGATCAATTCTCTAGTAATTTCACTAATAGCAATAGGAAAATATACTATTTATTAAGGACCTGCTATGTACAGGAATTTTACTGGGCACTAAAGATACAAAGAGAGAAATTAGACAGTTCCCAGATCTTGAGGAATTCATATCCCATTTCTGGGATGGAAGTGGGAAAGGTACAACATAAGCACAGATTAGAATAATAGCAGAACGGTACAGGGGAAAGATGCTGGATTTAGAGAGAAGGCCTGGGTCCCCATTACTTAGAAAAGTCATTTAACCTCTATGGACCTGTATCACTTCAACTGTAAAAATGAAATGGTCAGCTCAAAAACTATTAGGGGTATATAGAGAGCTTGCTTTGAAGCCAGGAGGGCCCCTAGGATCTAGCCTTAAAAACACACTAGCTGTGTGACCCTGGACAAATTGTTTCATCTCTCCATGCTCCAGTCAAATCTCCATGACCCTAAATGGCAAAGAAGGTGGGTGAACTTGTGTGGGTAGAGGGAGTCCCCTTGTCCCCTTTACCAATGACACATCACAGGGCCTATCCCTATTCCCTGTGAAGCTTTAAAGATTAAGAGGCAAAGAGATTAGATAGGATATCTGAGAAAGAACAGAGCACTAAAGGGGGGAAGGTGGCAGAGGGGATGTACACTACAGAGGATGTAAACCTAAACTAAATCTTGAAAAAGAATAAGGATTCTAAAAGAAATGAGGAAGGGGCAGCCAGGTGGCCCAGTGGATAGAGCACATGCCCTGGAGTCAGAAGGAATGGAGTTCAAATTTGGCCTCAGTCACTTGACACTTAACTAGCTGTGTGACCCTGGGCAAGTCACTTAACTTCTATTGCATGTGTGGTTGTGGGGGGGAAATGAGGAAAGAGTATATTCTAGGCACCTGGGGATGCTTATGCAAATATCTAGAGACAGGAAATGACAAAGCAAATTTGGGCAACAGCAAGCTGTCCAAATTGGGTGGAATATAAACTATATATGGGAGTAACGTTAGAGGGAGGGTTCAGTAAGGTTGTTTATTATCATTCAGTTGTGCCTGACTATTTGTGACCCCGTTTGGGGTTTTCTTGGGAAAAATGCTGGAGTAATTTGCCACTTCTTTCTCCAGCTCATTTTACAGATGAGGAAACTGAAACAAATAAGGTTAAGCGACTTACCTAGGGTCACACAGGTAGTATCTGAGGGAAGATTTGAAAACTCAGGAAGATGAGTCTGGAAGATGAGTTTTCCTGATTCCAGGCCTGGCACTCTATCCACTTCCAAATTGTAGAGGGTCTTATTGTGGAAATCAATAATTTCCTGGAGTCTGCTTCTACAACATCCTCAGCTCTGTGCTTATCTTTTCACTCACACAACCACAAACTTGGTTCAGGCCCTCAAAAACCCTCATCTATTATACTGTGCAATTATAATAGTTTTCTAAGGCCTCATCAATATTTCATGGAGCTGCCAAAACAAGATGGCTGGTTGGATGGATGAATGAACAAACATTTAAGTGCCTACAATGAGTCTGACACTGTGCTTGATATTGCAAATACAAGTATCAAAGTGAGATGGTTTTAATTGGGGATATAAACAGACAAAGGGAAGTGGGAACCAGAGTAGGATGTTTCTGTCTGGCAAGTAACAAGTCATACTGATTTGATTACTGTGACAAGGCAGATCACAAGATGCTTGTGCTGGGTAGGCCCTGGTTTCAAGTCAAGTCAACCCACCACTTCCCTGTACTTATTTCCATCTTTAAGAATCCTAGCTTCCTTTAAGGCTGAGTTCTGGTGCCCTTAGCTTAATGGAATCCTTCCTCATTATCCTAGTATTATAGTAGGCTTTCCCTCTTTATTAGTTAGATCAGTAATCAATCTCAAATAAAAACAGGGACCACTAGGAACCCAGAAGCATAATTATTTGCTCTCTCTTTTCTTTCTTTCTTTTTGTGAGGCAACTGGGGTTAAGTGACTTGCCCAGGGTCCCATAGCTATTAAGTGTCAAGTGTCTGAGGCTGGATTTGAAATCAGGTCCTCCTGACTCCAGGGCCAGTGCTCTATCCCCTGCACCACCTAGCTGCCCCTAATTATTTGCAAAATCACATATTAACATATTTTACTGTATTTTTTTAATTTAAAAATATTTCCAAATTACATTTTAATCTTGGGCAGACTATGTGCCAGGCACTGTGCCAATTCCTAGGGATACAAAGGAAGCAGGCAGCTCTTGCCCTCAAGGAGTTTACAATCTAATGACAAGCAGAAGATAAGTGTCCATCTCATAAAGGCAGAATGTTTGGCCTGAACAACTCCTGGTGTTTTTGTTTTGTTTTTATTTTTAGATGAGACCTGGTCCAAGAAGGATAACTGAAATTTACAAAGCATAAATACAAAGATAAAGCCTGCTTTATCTCCTGGAGTCTTCACAGATTTAAGGTAAATAACAAAAGTGCTATCATCCCCATTAAGGCTGATAATACAAATGTTATCCCCATTTTATAATTCACAAAACTGAGGCTCAGTCAGCAAAATGACTTTCCCAAATCCACGGACTTCAAATTCATAATCCTTTTTCACTGGACAGTGAGAGAAAGACAATTTAGAGAGAGGATATTTATGGAAAATAACTGGCTTTCTTGCTGTTCCACAAACAAGACAATTCATTTCCCAACTCTGGCCATTTGCCCTGGCTGTACCCTTCCTCATCCCTGCCTTCAAGTTCCAGATGAAATCTCACCTTCCTCAAAAAGCTTGTCCCCCTCCCCCTTTAATGCCAGTACCTCTGAGAACGTCTCCAACTTATATTCTGTTTGCTCTGAGTTTGGGATCCCTGGCTCTTACTTAGCACAGGGCCTGGTACATAGTAGGCGCCTAATAACGGGTCGAGGGGAACAAAACCCGGGGTTGCTTCTCCTTGGATTTAGTCTCTCCATAATCACTGAGGTCCGAGGGGATGTCGCAGGGGGTAGGGAGGAGTTCGGTTATGGAATAAACTGAGGCTACACCAAGTCCTTGGGGCCCCAGCCTAAGCTACCACACCTCCTGCCCACAACAAAGCCCACGACGCCGGGGCTCGCTGGTGCGGGAGTGCTCCGGTTCTCACCTTCAAGTAGGCCGAGAAGGACTTCAGGTACCCCCTGGGCTCCCTCCCGCTAACTGCGCGTTGGCGCATGCGCTTTCCTTCGATGTCCTTCTCGGCCCGCCTCTCCCCTTGGGCTGGTTCAGTTTCAGGCTTAGGGACGAGAACGAGGCTTCCGCCCAGCCGGTAGATCAGACCATTAGAATATTTGCTCTTAAGGGTTTCACTTATGGAGAAATTATCACTGCGTGGAAAAGAGAGGAAACATAGTACCAATATCACAGAGTATCTTTAATAATTAAGGGATTTATCCAACAGCATTAGGCCGTTGTTTTTCTCAGCTTTTCAGTGGTAATCTTCATGGCTGGTTCCCCTAATACTTCCCCCCCACCCCCATGAGAGATGGTTGAGCCGATTGGGCTTGGGGGTGGGGTAGGGGAAAGATGTAATTCCGGGTGGAACTGCACTCTACGAATTTGGACACGTGGGTTTGTTGGTCAATTTCACTTTCTTTCTAGAGCAAAACTGGAGGAAAATTTAAGGACAAAAATGGGGTTGGGAACGAGACCTAACCTTAGCGAGGACAAGAAGAATTGGGGGTTTTCCAGGATAGTCTATTGATTTCTTTGTATTTATTCATTCTTATGCGGTTTGAACACCACTGCTAACTAGAGGGCCTGGATGTGTTTTGGGGGTTGGGAAGCAATATAGTCAACATTTATACTATCAGATGTGTTGGTAAAATGTTTAATAGCGGGATCTCTGGGAGAAAACAAAACAAAACAAAACAAAAACCACTGTCCCAAGAATTTTAGTGTGGGAGCCAGCTCAACTTTTCTGGAATCTAGCTGAGATCCTCAAAAGTTGAATTTTTGTGATTAACTGGTTAACGATGAAAGAATTTCTGGTTCAGTCATTAATTCTGTTTTCCAAGGATATGTTTCCTGTCAAGCCTGCAAATTCCAAGTTGGGATAGGAGTTTTGGTTCTTGGCTAACGTGTAGATTTCCCCCTTCTGCTCCGGGTTCTCTGACCTTTTGTAAAAAATAAACTATATCCATTCTGCCATGTCCTATGTAAGATTTTTGAAAATGCTACTCATAGTTGACTGGTTTTCTTTTTCTTTTTTAACCATGAGACAGACTATTCTCCCAGCAGATAATTAAATAGTTATTAGAATGTCTCTCTGATTTAATAAGTATGATTGGCAGCACCTATCAACAAATACCTGAATGAAAATTTTTTTCAGCATAGCACAAATTTAATTTATTATAATAATAATTAATAATAGTGACATTCTTTCTGTTACTTTCTTAAGTTTAGACAACAAAACAATAAATCAAACCCTGATTTATAGATTTTTCTGATTTGAAAATTTAACAGTAGCACCCTCCAAACAGCTGAACCACACACCCCATACTTTACTATCAGATAAGACAAAGATAACATAAATACAGCTTGAGAGTCTTAAAACAGTATTACAAGAATTTTCAAGGCCCTGGCTAGACACTGTGGGAATAAGATAGATGTAAATAAAAAAGGTACATTTTTAGCAAAAGAAAAAAGATGCTCAAATTATTACAAATCCTTTAGTATAGCCATTGTGTCTCCTGAACTTGTCTTCTTGAGTTGCACTATTTTCTAGAGATGAAACCCCCAAACTAACTTTTTTTTGGTTTTGTTTTGTTTTTTGTGGGGCAATGAGGGTTAAGTGACTTGCCCAGGGTCACACAGCTAGTAAGTGTCAAGTGTCTGAGGCTGGATTTGAACTCAGGTCCTCCTGACTCCAGGGCCAATGCTCTATACACTTCGCCACCTAGCTGCCCCCCAACCCCCAAACTTAACAGTGATCTTTTGCAGCATAAACACTATTAAACTTTCAGTGTCCATGAAGCTGTGTGAGATCTGGTCAGTCTGCTGAGGTTGATAAACTGTGCAGTTGGGACCCTTTCAATTAAGGATATACAACCTTCCTCCATGGTCTAACATTTCCAAGCCCTCCTGCTCACTTCCTCCTTCCATGTCACTCCCATTTGGGAAGGGATTGCCATCCACTCTTCCCTGACACTTCCCCTTTTTGTTGTTACTCTATAAACATCCAAGGTATTGTTTGTGAGTCAATCTCCTTGGTATAAAGGATTCCCACATACATATGCTGTTCTCTTGTAATGAATCAAGTTATTACCCACATCTTGTGGAGTCATGACTTCTGATTAACATCATTTACACCAGACCAAAGACAGAATCTTTTTCAGTCAACATTTATTATTGTTTGCCCTTCATTTTTTCGCAGAGGAGCAGTGATATCACAGTGTGATGACTTGTCAGTGAATCGGATTAAATTGAGACTGAGTTGCATAAAGTTGTCAGCCTTTCTTCCAGAGCTATTAAAGTCCAGTGGCAAGATAAAAGTAAGACAACTAGTGGATGACCTTGGCATCTTCCATATCTGACCAAACTCTAAGTGCTTCACAGCACCTGCTGGCTGTTGATACAAATTGTACCATTCTGCTACAGAAAATCTTCACATGCTTGGGGTGTAGATCCCCCTAACTCACCATTGGGTTTGAGATCCTCAACCTGATTTAGCCCATCTGCTGAGATGGTTTTAGTTTGTGGCCACTTTGAATGCTCCAGCTAGCATGAGCAGCAGCCACGTGCCTTTAAAGCCACAGGCAAGAGTTGGGTAACTGCTGGGTAACCAAAGGTAGATGAGCAGCCCTGAAAAACTTCTTTGTATCCTAAGCACTTAGCAGTGCTTGGCTCTCAATGTATGCTAAATAAATGCTTGTTGACTTAACTGTAAAATTGGACTATAACTCATCAGTCAATAAACATTAATTAAGCATTTGCTATGTGCCATCTTTCATAGAAAGCCTTTCCCATTCTTTTCTTTCTTTCTTTTTTTTAGTGAGGCAATTGGGGTTAAGTGACTTGCCCAGGGTTACACAGCTAGTAAGTGTTAAGTGTCTGAGGCCTGGTTTGAACCCAGGTACTCCTGACTCCAGGGCCGGTGCTCTATCCACTTCGCCACCTAGCTGCCCCAGCCTTTCCCATTCTTAAAACTATGGCCAGTGAAAGCCTATCCCAATCCCCCTTAATTTTAGGGCCTTCCCTCTGTTATTTACTATTTGTCATGTATGCATACACATACATACATACATATATACAAAAACACATATATAAAAATTTGGGTTTTGTCATCTTTCTCATTATATTGTAAGCTTCCTTAAGGGGTAGAGAATGTTTTTGGCCTCTTTTTGTATCCCCAGAATTTAGCCTTAGCACAGCAACTGGCACATAGCAAATGCTTAATTAATGTTTATTGATTGTTGATTGGGATATTCTGGTTAGGTTGTTTTCTGAGTAAGAACTTTAGTTAGGAAAGTCCTTTCTTTGTTGTTTTTTTTTAATAGAATTTTATTTTCCAAAATATATGTAAAAACAAATTTTAACATCAATTAAAAAAAAATTGTGTTCCAACTTCTCTTCCTCCTCCATTCCCACCCCCCACCCACTAGAACTCAAGCATTTCTAAATAAGTTATACATGAGTAGTCATGGAAAACATTCCCACATTAGCTAGGTTGTGAGAGAAAACAGTCAAGAAAGTCCTTTCTTTGAAAAAATCTTTATAAATAAAATTGATTTCTTTCTTGTTTTGATAAAAGCATTCAACAATATAGATAATCTTGTTTTTCTTTGAGTATCTTTAAGGTGTATAATGGGAGTTTTTGAATTTTGACTTATTAGCCCCATCATTTTCCCAATGAGGAAACTACCTATAGTTAGACAACTAGTCAGTGTCAGGCCAGGACTAAAAGGGTCAAATGTTCTTCCCATTACACTACATCATGCTGAAACAAATGATAGCAGGATAGTACAGTCAAGAAAATCTCATCAATTATTAATCCCACCTGACTAAAACTTGACTCATAGAATAATAATGTTAAAGGAAGATCAGGGCCTTTTTTCCAATTTGAGAGTTGTTGAATTGACCAAAACCTGCCTCATAGGATGTAAAAACTTACTTAAAGCCTTAAACATTCATTAGATAAGAAACCAGAAGAGGAGTCTTAAATGTCTCTAACTCTTTGGTGACATGTAAATCTTCCTCTTCAATTAGCTATTTGTGAATCCTCTAAATGTAGTTTAATTTATAACCTAATTTAACTTATCAATAGAATATATTTGACAGGGTTTGAGATTATGATTCTGTTTATTCAACTGTTGTGATATTGAAGAAAGCATGGCAATTATGGCTCTATCTCTTTTTCAACTTTTATGGCCTAAGAGGACTATACAAGATTGAAATCTGTAAAAGAATTATTTCTCTGTCATTCTGACATAATTTTGTCTATAAGAGTGCTTGTTAGACTCCTAATGAGGGTTCAGGTTTTCTCTGAGGCCTGCATCTATGCTTTAGCATAGTAATAAAACCTAGTTTTTTCCCTCTATAATTTCTGCTTTGTAGTAAATATATTTTGGCAGCAGTTACCTTCCATATGAACTAGGAGAGGAACTATCCCATAACAGGTGCTTTTAATGGGAATTAAAATTTCCTTTTATTATTATTTAGGGCTCAAGACCATTCCTTCTGCAATTTTTGGTTTACTAAAAGTCTGTCTTCTGTTAATAGTAACCTTACCTGACCAAAACCTGTCCCATAGGATGTGAAAATTTACTTAAGGCCTTAAATATTCCTTAGATGAGAAACCAGAAGAAGAATCTGACTCCTTGGGAACATGTAAATTTGGTCCCTCAATCATCCTGTTTGTGAACTTTCTAAATGTAGTTTAATCTGTAACCCTACTTTACCTATAAATTCTGTTTAACTAGGTTTGTTGATGTATGAGATTATATAACTGTTTAAGTTTATTCAACTTTTATGACATCAAAGGAAACATTAGTTTATGTATCTATCTTTTCTTGCCATATATAAAATAATTATTTCTCTGCCACCCTGATATAATTTTGCTTCTAATTAGTTTTATTAGAATCCTAATGATTAGGGGCAGCTAGGTGGCGAAGTGGATAAAGCACCGGCCCTGGATTCAGGAGTACCTGAGTTCAAATCTGGCCTCAGACACTTGACATTTACTAGCTGTGTGACCCTGGGCAAGTCATTTAATCCCCATTGCCCCGCAAAAAAAAAAAAAAAAAAGAATCCTAATGATTGTTCAGATATACTTTTTTGTCTGATATTATGCTTAAGCATAATAATAAAACCTATGTTTTTCTTACCACTATAATTTCTGTGTTGGGGTAGATAAATTTCAGTAGCAGCTATCTACCATATGAACTCATAAAGGAGATATTTCTCCCACTTAAGGGCTAGTGTGAAGATCCTTCAAAAAGCAAGGATGTGGCATATGATTGAAATATTCATATATGAATTAATATACGCTTATACAGGCATAGGCCTAGTTGAAATGACCTCCAGTTCACCCTTATGTAACTGGAATTTCATGACCTCCAAATTATCTTTAGTGTGACTCAAGTCTCATCCATAGCATATGTTTATGTTGGGAGTAGCCTGAGAAAGAGAAGGATAACAACCTTGATGGACCCTGGCCAGGCCCTCAAGGCTGCACTTAGTTAACCTGCCCTTGAACTAGCCATTCCTGGGAATCAACATCAATTCTTCTGGGGTCCTTGCAGGGTTGGCCCCTTCCTGGGATTTTATGTAAGGACTGACATTATTCCAATATTCTTCGCAGTAAGCCTTTTTTGTTCTCAGACTTTTTAAGCTTGGCCCTTCCCCAGTGTAGTCTCACCTGAGGGACAGACACACAGGGGACTTTCCAGGTCGGGACTCTGGAGGCTGCAAACTGGGACTCTCCAGCTAGAAAAATCCAGATGTTGGTGCTCTCCTGATTTGGTGATGTTTTAGTTTTGTTTCTTTTGGGAACCTCACCCGCGGGACAGACTTGTCTCCCAGGGCCCTCGTAATCAGGACTCAAAGGCTGTGAATAGGGGTTCCCCCAGCCACTAAATTGAGAATTGTTTCTTTCCCAATTCGGTGATGTTTTCTTTGCTTTATATATATATATATATATATATATATATATATATATATATATATATATATATATATATATATATATATCAGGATTTGCTTTATGTGTGATCATACTGATATGGGAGGTGAAAAAAAGGTTAACAGAAAAACCTGAGACCCAAGCTCTAAATCAGATAAGAGTTCTAAAAGGGATTCAGACCCCAGTTAATGGATAATTTACAAGTCAGGATGCTAGAGTCTGTGTAATTTAAAATTTAAATGTGGGTTCTAATCTGTCCCACCAGTTTTGGGGGGAAAGTGACTAGTTTAGGGTTTTTTTGGTGGGGCAATGGGGGTTAAGTGACTTGCCCAGGGTCATGAAGCTAGTAAGTGTTAAGTGTCTGAGGCCGGATTTGAACTCAGGTACTCCTGACTCCAGGGCCGGTGCTTTATCCACTGTTCCACCTAGCTGCCCCCGAGTTTAGGTTTTTTAAGGGTTTATTGAAAAAATAGTGAAAGAAACAAAGATTGAGAACAGATTTCCTATAACCTGGCAAATCTAGCCTTCCTAATCTCCCCCTTCTGAAGTTCTCTGCAACTAAACAATGTCTCCCAGCCAAAGAGGAAGAACTCTCTCCCCAGCATCTGCTTCCTGCTTCATGTTCCCCTCCCAGAAATGGGAGGTTCTTCAAGCTGATTGGCTAGTGTTATTCAAATTCATTGGTTCACTGGACCTGAAGGTGGTCTGGATGTAAAGTTCAAAGTTTTTAGCTTCTGAGAACAATTACTTTCTTAAGTACCCTTAAGTACCAGCCAGATGTATTTACAATCTATTAAACTGGAAGTAAGCCAGTAATCCAGTCAGCAGTCAGTCACCTTATCCAATTCAATCACTTTAAACCAATCTCCAGGTGGGCCCCTGAGTATCTGCTAAATCTCATCTATCACATTCCATTATCTTGACACATTCTCAAACCCACAGAAATCAGTACCCAAAACGGGAACAGAGGGAGGAGCTAGGCATCGAAGGCCTAAAAATATAACAATGATAAAATTGACAGGTTATAGAAATTTAGACTAGAAATAAAAGAAAAATGAAGATATTTTGAAACTAGTCATGGGAACCAGAAAGAGACATGCACAGAAAAGGCCAAATTTGTCCCCAGATTCACCTTATGACGTGTAAACCCCCAAAACACACCTCCACTGAAAAAGGCACCCACCTCAGGGGTTGGCTTAGGACCCCAGGAACTCCAAATTAGGACAGGCCCTCCCCTGTACCTCCCCAAGGTGGAGATTATTATAATGAGACTGATAATCAATTTATCTATACTATAACTATAACTGTCTTTTCTTTCCTTATTCCAGAGATACCTTTCCACTATTCTGGTTCTCTGTGGTCACCCAACAGTATTACAATAAAACTTGGGAAACTGAGTCACTGAGTCTTGTGATTCTTTTGGGACAACTCATGATCAATCTGACCCTAAATTCCATCCCACATCAATACTAGGCTGTATTGGATATTTTCTTTATAAAACTGATCTACTTTTTTTTTTTTTTGGTGAGGCAGTTGAGGTTAAGTGACTTACCCAGGGTCACACAGCTAGTAAGTGTCAAGTGTCTGAGGCCGGATTTGAACTCAGGTCCTCCTGACTCCAGGGCCGGTGTTTTATCCACTGTACCACCTAGTTGCCCCCAAACTGATCTACTTTTACCTTTCCTTTAATTATTCTATTAAAAATCATTTTAATCTCTATTTGAGAGTGTGTCATTTTGTAGGAGCAAATTGAAACCAAACTTCCTTAACTACACAATGATCAATCAGAGAAGTGGGAAAATATATTAATGATAGGTAGGTGGATAGTGTTGGACACAGTTCTATGCAAGAAAACAAGAAGGTCCCTGCTCTCAAGGAGCTCACATTCTAATAGGGGAAGACAAAAAATAAAAGACTAGAAAAGGGTGGGGTATCCTGAGGGAATAGCAAAATTGAATCCCACCCTCCATATTATAGTCAATTGTGGAGCTAATAATCTTCAACATAATCATCCCTATCTTTGACCCACGGTGGGTCTAGCAACTCATTCCACTGCCTGCAGATACTGCCTGTGTAGGCTAGTAACCATTGCATAATTGCTCTGGCACAGCAGCCATGCCATTCAGAAAATCTGACCACATCAGAGACAATTCACCTTTGCTTGTTGCTTTTGCATTTTATACAAGGGAATATCTACATGCGGAGAAATAGCCCTGCTGAAAAGCTGTTTTCTATACTATGACCTTTTATTTGGTTATCTTTCAAAGGAAATTATTCAAAAATTTGCCTGCTAGGTTTTGCTACATTGATCAAATCAATAATCCCAATAAAAGTTCTTTTTTTATAATTATAAGTTCTTACTGTCTCCCCAATTCATTTTGAAAATATGCCTGGGGGCAGTTAGGTGGCACAGTGGATAGAGCACTGGCCCTGAATTCAGGAGTACCTGAGTTCAAATCCCGACTCAGACCCTTGACACTTAACTAGCTGTGTAACCCTGGGCAAGTCACCTCAATTGTCTCACCAAAAAAGAAAAAGAAAAAATGCCTGGAAAGATAGTTTTTAGTTTGTTCTAGAGGAAATATGAAACTGAACCGAAGAATCTTTGAGTTTTAATGATTTCAGAGTTTATTCAAAAGAAATAGGTGGCAAAGAATTGGAAGTTGAGAGGATGCCCATTGAGGAATGGCTAAACAAGTTGTGTTATATGAATATAATGGAATACTATTGTGCTATAAGAAATGATAAGCAGATGGATTTCAGAAAAATCTAGAAAGACTAACATGAATTAATGCTGAATGAAATGAGCAGAACCAAGAGAACACTGTACACAGTATCAACAACACTGTGTGATGATTGATCAACTGTGATACACTTAGTTAGCTCTTCTCAGCAATACAATGATCCAAGACAATGCCAAAAGACTTATGATGGAAAATACCACATTCAGAAAAAGAATTATAGAATCTGAATGCAGATTGAAGCATACTATTTTTACTTTTGTTATTGCTTTTTTTGTTTATTTTCTTGTTTTTTCCTTTTGTTCTGATTCTTCTCTTACAACATGACTAATGTGGAATATGTTTAACATTTTAATGTACAACCTATATCAGATTGCTTGCTGGCTTTGGGAGGGGGTTGGGAAGGAAGAAAAATTTGGAACTAAGTAAATATCTTTACATGCAATTGGAAAATTAAAAAAAAATTAAATTAAAAAAACAAAACATAGGTAAGTTTGAAGGAAGGACAGGTATAGGTGGGAAGATGGTGAATTCCATTTGGGACAGAATAAGTTTGATGTCTAAAGGGCATTCAGTTGAAGACTGTGGTGGTGTTGGTGGTAGTGGGACTGGAGCTTGAGATTAGGGCTGGACACAAGTAATGAGTCATCTACGTAAATGTAATAATTAAACCCATGGGAGATGAGATTACCAAGAGACAGTGTGGTTAAGAGGAATATCTATCCGCCCCCACCATGTAGGCTGGGTTAGTTATTTTCCTTAAAAAGTATTTAAGGGGGCTGCTAGGTAGAACAGTGGATAAAGCACCAGCCCTGGATTCAGGAGGACATGAGTTCAAATCCAGCTTCAGACACTTGACCCTTAGTAGCTGTGTGACTCAGGGCAGGCCACTTAACCCTCATTGCCCCGCCAAAAAAAAAAAAAAAAAATTTTTAAAAGGTTGTCCTTGGGACTTGATTGGCTTAGAGGGCCAGTGTTCAGGCTATTTGATGAGGCTTTCTGGTCAGTTGGGTACAGAAAATGCTGGATGCATGAAGAGCTCCAGGGTCCTCATTCAGGCTTCTGAATACAGACTGTAATGGACAACTCTTAGAGGCAGGGAAACTGGGCTTGGTGAAATCAAGCTGAACGTCCTTTCCTGGCTGTAAATGCCCTTCTTTTGACATGGCTAAGTTTGTTAGCTATTAGATGAATTACAAATGGATCATTTGAAACACAATGATCTCCTTAAAAGTGGGAGATTGATGATACAGGTGAAAGTGAGACATGAGTGGCCTCCAAGCTTCTGGGAATGGTAGCCACTTCCCCTCATCATTAGTGGGGGATTCAATAGTAAACAATTTCTGTGATCATTTAACAACTAGAGACAGATAAGAATGTACTGTACCCTAAAGATAACTGCAATAAGTAATTGTTGCATCTGCATGGTGATCTCTAGGCCCACCAGTTAGAAGGCCCAGGAGAAAAATCCCCAATGGTCCCTCAAGACTATAATCACGTGGTAATAGGAAAACTGTGAAGGAACTGCAAAGGGCTTTAACAAAATATTTTGTTTTGTTTTGTTTTTGGCAGGGCAATGAAGGTTAAGTGACTTGCCCAGGGTCACACAGCTAGTAAGTCTTAAGTGTCTGAGGCTGAATTTGAACTCAGGTACTCCTGACTCCAGGGCCGGTGCTCTATCCAACTGCGCCATCTAGCTGCCCCAACTTTTTTTTTTTTGCAGGGCAGTGAGGGTTAAGTGACTTGCCTAGGGTCACACAGCTAGTGTCAAGTGTCTGAGGCTGGATTTGAATTCAGGTCCTCCTGAATCCAAGGCCAGTGCTTCATCCACTGCGCCACCCAGCTGCCCCTACACTGGACTTTTAATAAGGCATTTGGGGGGGCAGCTAGGTGGCGTAGTAGATAGAGCACAGGCCTTGGAGTCAGGAGTACCTGAGTTCAAATCTGGCCTCAGACACTTAACACTTTCTAGCTGTGTGACCCTGGGCAAGTCACTTAACCCCAATTGCCTCACACACACACACAAAAAAAATAAGGCATTTGGGTGGCCAATGGGAACTGTGCCATGTGAACCTTGTTGGGACCCTTTGGTACAAGGCACTTAGGGACTGAGAAGCTGCAATGGTTTAAGTCTTAAAGGAGACAGTAGTGGGTAAATGAAGCCCTGGTATGGGGTTGGGAGAGTTTGGCCAGTAGGGAAGAGCTCAGGTTCAGGCCTCAGCAGTGATGATACTCAGGGAAGCATGGCTGACTTGGCATAGGGCCAGTGATGTTTCCTATCTCAAGTCTTGACACAGAGGGAATGTTAAGGTCCCAGCACAGGTAAACATCACTAGGCCTCAATCAATAAACATTTAATAAGCACCTGCTTTATGTCTGTCAGATGCTGTGCTAAGTGCTGGGGAGACAAAAAGTAGGCAAAAGCCACTCTCTGCCCTCAAGGAGCTTACAATTTGATGGGGGGCATGGGGGTGGGGGAGAGACAAGATGCAAAGAAATATATACAAATCAAACTATTTAAAGGATAAAAGGGAAATTACTAAAAGAGGAAAAGCAGTGGATTTAGGAGGGGTTAGGGAAGATTTCCCATAGAAAGTGGGATTTTGGTTGGGACTTAAAAGAAGCCAGGGAAGTAAATAGTCAGAGTGGAGGAGGGAAGAGCATTCCAGGGACGCAGGACAGTCAGAAAGGATGTCTAGACCTTAAAGATGGACTGTCTTGTTTGTGGAGCAGCCAGGAAGTTAGTGTCACTGGATGGAAGAGGATGTGTTATGGGACAAGGTATAAGAAGACAGGAAAAGTTGGAGGGGACTTTGAATACCAAATGAAGCATTTTGCATTTGCTCCTGGAGGCAATAGAAAGCCATAGGAGTTTACTGAATGGGTGGTGGTGACATAAATCAGACCAGTACTTTAAGAAAATCCCTTTAATGGCTAACTGAAGGATGGATTAGAGTGAGGGACCAACCAGCAGGCTATTGCAGTAATCAAAGTACAAGGTGCAAAGACCCTGTGCTTGTAGTAGTGGCAGTGTCAGTAGAAAGGAATATATTCAAGAGATGCTGTAAAGGTGAAATTGACAAGCTTTCCCAATAGCCTGAATGTTTGGGGTGAGAGTGAGGAATTCAGGATGAGTCCTAAGTTTTGAGTTTGAGAGAATGTGTGGTGGGTGAAAGATGAAATAATTGGTTATCACTAGGTTAAGCTGACTAGAAATTCATTCAGATCAAAAGATCAATGTGGGGCAGCTAGGTGGCGCAGTGGATAGAGCACCAGCCCTGGAGTCAGGAGTACCTGAGTTCAAATCCGGCCTCAGATACTTAACACTTACTAACTGTGTGACCCTGGGCAAGTCACTTAACCCCAATTGCCTCACTTAAAAAAAAAAAAAGATCAATGTAAGGAGGTTTCTCACAATTGTACATTTCAAGCAATCCATGTCTTATCTGAAAACTGGCCCTGTACTGATCAGTTTTTATTTCTATGTTCCTTTGATTGTTTACAGACACTTTGGAGGAGTGGGACACCTTTTTTCCCTGAATTTAGGGAATTTCAGTTGTTTGCTTTCTCCCTCCCAACTTGGAAAGTCCCTAATCTAATTAGCTGGCCTTATTTGATTGTTTTTAACACAAAAAAGATTGTCTCCCCTGTATTCAGGGTCCAGTTTCAAGCTAAAGGAGGAAACTGGTCTTGATTTGTTAGGCAGTTGCCAAAAATTACTTAATAAGTTAAAATGCTTGGAAGATCAAACTTTTGTTTTCTCACATATTTCATCTTTCACTCACCAACAGTTCTCAGGGATGGGAAGGGGAGAGAATACATGGGATACTATATTGATGTAAGAAACAGAAAATAAGTGAGAAACTTATTTTTAAAAGGAGCATCAATCAAGGCTTAAAAAATCATTTTTAGTGACTTGTTATGGTTCTTAATTCTTGATGTTTGTTTTTTTTTAATTTTTAGTGAGGCAATTGGGGTTAAGTGACTTGCCCAGGGTCACAAAGCTAGTAAGTGTTAAGTGTCTGAGGCTGGATTTGAACTCAGGTACTCCTGACTCCAGGGCCGGTGCTCTATCCACTGCGCCACCTAGCTGCCCCAATTCTTGATGTTTTTAATGTCAAGTGTTATATTAAACAGTTCTACTTTTAAAAAGATCTACCATTTTCTTAATCTGTTTTTTAAGTCTCTGCTTATCTGTTTCAGATTTACTTTTCTTTTGGTGGATATTTAAATCTACAATCTTTTTTTTTTTTTTTTAATACTGAGTAGGGTCTTTTTTGGTTTACTCACTTCTCTAGCTTTCATTCCAGAATTGTGGAGTGGTGTTAAGGCCAAGATAAACTTCTGGATGGATGACTGGTCATATTTGGTCTTGACCTAGGTCATCTTTGTTCCTGCACCCATCTCCTCCTCCCGGGGTTAGGCCCACTGGGATCTCTGAGGTTAACAGTGCAGGGACCTCCATGGCATCTCAAGACTGAGAGCTAAGAACCTTGAAACCCCTAGGCTTGGGATGTCCAGGTCTGAGTGCTGCCAAGCTATGCTGATGGACATCCCTATAATTTCCAATTCTTTATCACCACAAAAAGAGCTGTTACAAATATTTTTGTAAGTATGAGCGATATATTAATCTTATGAGGTCTGTTAATAAAGGAATCATTTTTTAACAAAAAGTGTAAGGGTTTCTCCTCTGTAAGCTAGTGTCAACCGGACTCTCCCCAGAACCGGTTTCTAACCTCTACATATGACTGGAGCTGCACAGAATAGGCCAGAAACAGGTGAGTCAGGAATTAGAAAGTTTATTTTCTAAGTGGGAAAAAGGTTTGCAAGCAAGGTTGAGCTATGGACATGTGTTGGGGGCCCCATCCCTAGTTGAGGGGACCTAAGGCAGTGTGGGAAGACCTCAATATTTATACTAGCGAGCTGTATTCTAACAATGAGGGAACAGCAAGCATGTGATGAATTTGATGCACTGCTGTATGTTCCGACTTTGTGCAGTGTTTCTTTGACCAGAGAACACCTGGTGAATTGGGTGACTAGCCTAGAGGGTGAGATAATCTAGGGGGTGATCACAAAAGATTATTGTCCCGCCAAGCTCAGGGCACAGCTTGCTTGCTGGGTCTTAGCTCTGGAAATAGGGAGTCTAAATTTTACTTTGTCATTAGTATTTTGTATACAAGACAGAAAGTACAAATGATAGCATTTGATAGATAAACCCAAATTTTCACCCTAAATTTATGTTTTATTCCTCTTTACTCCAACAAATTTTTCCATTTTCTCCAAGTTTTACTGCACCACTCGCCACCAGCTGTAAAGCAGCAGGAAATGCTTTATGTTCTGCTATTTTTACTCTTTCTGATAAAGTTGCAATAGTGTCACCTCTCATTACTGGGACAGGTTCTTGAATAATAATTTGTCCAGCATCCACTTGTTCCTACAAAAAGAAAAACTGCTTTCAATATATCCAAAGCTAACTCAGTCCATACAAATGTTCCTTTTAAAGAAAAGAAATAGACTTACAGTCACAAAATGTACTGTACAGCCAGTGATTCTCACTCCAGCTTCAAGAACCTGCTCATGGGCATTGGAACCCTTAAAAGAAGGGAGCAATGATGGGTGGATATTGATTATTTTACCTAGAAATTAAAGAAAACAAAAAAAAAGTGTGCTTAGAGCTTGGACCTCCTAAGTTCACCATATGGAATTGTACTACTGACATAGATCAGGGCCCACCACATGGAGGATGATTTTATACTAGTTACATCTTTTGCCAAGAACCTATTTAACACATACTAAAGTACTGTACAAAACTAACACTAATAGTGCTATATAGCTTTCTCACCATTTTAAACTATTTTATCTATTATATAACATATATAAATAATCATTACTTGAGGAGAGAAGTAAGACCAATTAAGGGAATTTACAGGTGGCTTCCCATATGAGGCCACACAAAATAACTGATTCTTGAATGATGCTATTTTAAGAAGAAGAGAGGGAAGGGAATAAGCATTTATAAAGCACCTATTATGTACCACGTACTGTGCTAAGTGCTTTTCAAATATTTCATTCAATTCTCACAAAATCCTTGTGAGGCAGGTACTATTATCATCCCCATTTTAAAGGAAACTGAGGAATACAGAGGTTAAGTGACTTGCCCAGGGTCACAAAGCTCTGGTGTCTTCCTTACTCTAAGTGCAGGGCTCTATCCACTGCCTCAAATAGCTACCTAGATAGGCAGAGGCTACAGCCTGTGCAAAAATATGGAAATGTTAGGTAGGTAGACGAATGAAATGCCAAGTATAAGGAATGGCAAGTAGACCAGTTTGCCAGTAACACTGAGTACATGATGGGACAAAGTGAAATAAGCCCAAAAATAGATTTAGATAGACAAAGACTATAAATTTCAAACTGTGGAATTTATAACTTAATCTAGGGCAAGAGAAAACTATAGGAGATTTTTGGAACAGCAGAATAAGATGGGTGAAACATCCTTTAAGAATGTTATTTTGAGAGCAGGGTAGAAGATAGATTGGCAAGTGGAGAGACTGAAAGCACGGAGATGGACTGGGAAGCTGAGGGGGTGATGAGAGCCTGGACTAGAGGAGTGTTTCTAAGAATGGAAGAGATGCAAAAGATGTTTTGGAAATACAAGTGCCAAAACTTGACAATGATTGGATATGAGCGGGGAGAAGTCCAGGATGACTTCGGGTGACTGGAATGGTGGGTCATGGTAGATTTAAAAAAGAAGGAAGATGAACAGTTGTGGGTGCAAAGACAATTATTTCCAGTTTAGACACAATGAGTCTGAGATGTATAAGGGACATTTAGTAGGAGATATTCAGCAAGTAGGTACTACGGGCCTAGAGCTTGAGAGACAGAATAAGGTTAGGCATGCAGATTTAGGAATCCCTGCAAAAAGAACAATTAAAGAAAGATGAGAAGATGATGGAGAGAGGGTTTAGTGAGGGAAGAGGTCAAGGGGAAAAGGATATACATGATGATCCAACATAGGTTAACTTAAAAGTGGTTACATAGAAGAATATACTGTTGGGCAGACAGGTGGTACAGTGGATAAAGCACTGGCCCTGGATTCAGGAGGACCCTGAGTTCAAATCCACTCTCAGACATTTGACACTTACTCTGTAACCCTGGGCAACTCACTTAACTGTCATTGCCCTGGGGAGGGGAAAAAAAAAAAAAGAATATACTGTCAAAAGCTGCAGAGGCCAAGAAGGGTAAGGTCTGACATTAGATTTAGCAATTAAGAGATAATCTCTAACTTTGGATGGAAGTTTTAGTTGAGCGATGAGGCTGAAAGCCAGACTCTAAGAGACCGAGAATTAATTGAGAAAAGTTTTTCCTAGGAGGTTGCTTATAAAAGAGAAGAGATTTAGGATGACTGTTTCATGGAATGGCAGGTCAATGTGATTTTGTTATTATTATTATTTTTCCTAATAAAAGTATTACTTTCCAGTTACATGTAGAGATAGTTTTCAACATTTGTTTATAAAAGATTTCCAATTTCCAATTTTTCTCCTTCCCTCCCCTTGGCAGCAGGTAATCTGATATACGTTATATATATATAAAATAACATTAAACATATTTCTGCATTAGTCATGTTATGAGAAGAATCAGAGCAAACAAGGAAAAACAGCACCAAAAACAAAATAATTTTATTATTATTTTTAACCTTATACTTCCTTGCCTCCCTCCCCTTTCCCCTCTCTGAGGAGGTAATCAATCAGACATAGTTTAAATATGTATGATCATGTAAAACATTACCATATTGTATATTGTATAAGAAAACTTGAATAAAAGAAAAAAAAATGAAAGAAATTGAAAGTGAAAAAATATAATGCTTCAGTCTGTTCCATCAGTATCAGTTCTTTCTTTGGAGGTGGATAGTATGTTTTATTAAAAGTCCTTTAGGGGGGGCAGCTAGGTGGCATAGTGGATAGAGCACCAGCCCTGGATTCAGGAGTACCTGAGTTCAAATCCGGCCTCAGACACTTAACACTTACTAGCTGTGTGACCCTGGGCAAGTCACTTAACCCCAATTGCCTTACTAAAAAGAAAAAAAAAGGCCTTTAGGATTGTCTTGGATCATTGTATTATTGAGAATAGTCAAGTCATTCACAGTTCTTCATCAAACAATATTGTTGTCTGTGTACAATGTTCTCTTGGTTCTGCTCTCTTCACTATACATCATTTCATACATGTCTTTTCAGGCCTTTCTGAAGTCATCCTGCTTGTCATTTCTTATAGCACAATAATATCCCATCACCATTATATACCACACTTTGTTTAGTCATTCCCCAATTGATAGGCATTTCTTTGATTTCTAATTCTTAGCCACCACAAAAAGAGCTGATAAATATATATATATATTTTTTAGTGAGGCAATTGGGGTTAAGTGACTTGCCCAGGGTCACATAGCTAGTAAGTGTTAAGTGTCTAAGGCCGGATTTGAACTCAGGTACTCCTGATTCCAGGGCCGGTGCTCTATCCACTGCACCATCTAGCTGCCCGAGAGCTGATATATTTTTATAAATTTGACTCAGCTCTCTATATAATTGAGAAATAAGGTCTTTATCAAAGATACTCATTTCAATTTAAAAACTTCTTTCTATCTATTATTTTATTTTATTTTAGCAGGGCAATGAGGGTTAAGTAACTTGCCCAGGGTCACACGGCTAGTAAGTATCAAGTGTCTGAGGCCAAATTTGAACTCAGGTTCTCCTGAAACCAGGGCTGGTGCTTTATGCACTGTGCCATCTAGCTGCCCCGCAGAGACACTTATTTCAAAAATTCTTTCCCAGTTTTCTGTTTCCCTTGTAATCTTGGTTACATTAGTTTTGTTTTTGCAAAAACTTATTTTACATTTTATTTTATTCTCTATATCTTCTTTGGTCCTAAATTCTTCCTCTGCCCATAAATTTGACAGATAAATGATTGCATACTCTCATAACTTGCTTATGGTATCACCCTTTATGTGTAAATCCTGTACCCATTTTGACCTTATTTTAGTATATGGTGTGAGATATTGATCTATACCTAGTTTCTGCCATGCTGTCTTCCCGCTTTCACAGCAGTTTTTGTCAAATAATGAGTTTTTGTTCCAAAAGCTTGGATCTCTGGGTTTATCATATACTAGATGACTACAGTCATTAACTAGAGTGTAATTTGTACCTATTCTATCCCACTGATTCACCTCTCTATTTCTTAGCCAGTACCAAACTGTTTTGATAATTACCGCTTTATAATACAGTTTGAGATCTGGTATTGGTCAATGTGATTTTAAAGGATGGAAAGATCTAGGCATAGAAAGACAACTAGGGAAAAAAAAAAAGCTGCTATTCAGCAGTTATAGCCCAGCTATGATTAGGTAATATAAACCTAATGTAGTGGATCCAGTGGGGAGTTATGTGGTTTCTTTCAAGAGTAAAGGATGGGGGGCGGCTAGGTGGCAGAAGTGGATAGAGCACCGGACCTGGAGTCAGGAGTACCTGAGTTCAAATCCGGCCTCAGACACTTGACACTTACTAGCTGTGTGACTCTGGGCAAGTCACTTAACCCCAACTGCCTCACTAAAAAAAAAAAAAAAAATAGTAAAGGATGGGGGCAGCTAGGTGGCGCAGTGGTTAAAGCTCCAGCCCTGGATTCAGGAGGACCTGAGTTCAAATCCAGTCTCAGACACTTGACACTTACTAGCTGTACCCTGGGCAAGTCACTTAATCCTCATTGCCCTGCAAAAAAATAATAAATAAATAAATAAATAAAAGGGTAAAGGATGTATGTGGGAGATAAATGGTAGGTGGGAAGGAATTCATGAGTAGTACAGAATACACACACACACACACACACACACACACACACACACGAAGGCCAGAAAAGGGGTTATAGACTAGAAGGAGGAGGACTAGGATGAAGAGAGGTTACAATGAAGATAAAGAATTGGTTTAGGGGCAGCTAGGTGGTGTAGTGGATAGAACACCAGCCCTAGATTCAGGAGGACCAGAGTTCAAATCTGGCCTCAGACACTTGACACTTAACTAGTTGTGTGACCCTGGGCAAATCATGTAACCCTCTTTGCCCCACAAAAAAAAGAAAGAAAGAAAGAAAGAATTAAGTATTACTGAGCATATAAAGAAAGCAAACCTCAACTCATCTTAATTTTAGAAAATACATGAATATTTAGCAGATCAAAGTCTCTGGTCCATTAGACATACACTATAATTTTGTGAATGGTTTTGATTAAAAAAAAATTCTAACCTTTAGAAGTTGCTTAGATTATGGTTGCATAGAAATAAAATGCCATCACAAACATTTCACCTTATGGAATGATTATACAAAAATCCCAAACTGCAATACTGCAGATTATATCTTGGTTTGGCTAATAGTAAATAAACTGCTTACCATTCCACTTTTGGACAAAAGGACCAGACAAAATTCTCATGAATCCTGCAAGACAAACTAGATCAATGGAGAACTCTTCAAGGATTTTGTCAATTTCACCATCAAATTCTGAACGATTTTTATATAATTTATGATTAATTACCTGTAGAAAAAAAAAAGATGGTAAATAAAAACCAATGTCTCAAAGGTATAATCAAGTCATAAAAGCTGACACATTACACTAAAGTCATGATCAGATACTTCACTGAGGCATGAAAGTTACCTTGGTTTTTTTGAGGGTTATGCCATAAGGGAATGACCATGACTACCTACATAAACTGGAAAAGCATTAGGTATAGGATCAGTCACTGTGGATTTATTACTCTTTTTACTTAAATTCAGTTCAAACATATAAGCACATAATTATGGAGGAAAATGAACCGGATGATGAAAAGCAATATAGTATTGATTCTCGAAGATCTTATCATGTGGATGAGGGTGGAGGGGTTAGGAAAAAACATTTTCACAAATAAACATGACTATATTATGAAGAATAATACAATGATGGTAAAGGAGAAATGCAGATAAAATATTGGAAGATCACTATTCTAGAGAGGTTCCATGGAATCTCTCCTTGAATGGAGATAAATTTCAATAGGAAGAAATACAAATAATGGATATCTATATAGTATTTCAAAGGAATTTTACATATATTGGCTCATTTGAGCTTCGCCACAAATTCTGTCGGCGGTAGATATGACAGGTGTTTCACTTCCACATTTTAGAGTTGAATAAAGTAAATGTCAGAGGAGTTGACTTGCCCAAGTTCTGAGTGTTAATGTCAGAGGAAGAATCTGAATCTAGGTCTTACTGATTCCAAGTCTCTATTCATTATATCATATTACCAGAAGACATGGGGGAAATAGGAACCAAGTATGCGAGAATGGCTGGCATTCCCATGGGATGGGAATGAGAATAAAAATAGAAAATGAGAAGTTGTATGTTCAGATTAGCTAGCTGGAGTATGTGTGTGGGCACAATATGTCCATGCAATAAAAGGTGGACAGAGGGGCTAAAAACAGAACTTTTATTTTATCCTGCATACAACAGCAAGTCTTTGAAGATTTTTAAACAGGACAGCAAAGTGGTCAGACTTATGTTTTGGGAAAGGGAGAGACTGGCATAGGTTAAGTTTTCCAAGGTTTCTCTGAAGCTATCTTTATTTATTATAGCATAATAATATTCCATTACAATTTTTCCATCTCAGTAAGTTATTTTTTTATGCATCCTTCCCTTAAAGTACCCTCCCACTAATTCCCTATCTCCCTTCTCTCATTTCTCTGTTGAGATAAAATCTACGATGATAATCTCTCCCCATGTCAGAAGTAAATTTATCCTTGCTTATTCCTTTATGATTTTGTTCGTGTTTACCCTTTTTTAGAGTAAGCTCTCGGAACTCACGACATGATCGCTCCAAAAAACCTCCAAATAATGCCATAGGAAGTCTTCCATTTTATTAAAGGCTCATTTTTCTACTGTAGAATTATACTCAGCTTTACTGATTTGTTCTTGGCTATAAGCCTATATAATTTCCCTTCTGAAATTTCTTATTCTACGCTCTCTGCTCCTTCATGATGGTAACTGCTAAATCAGGTGTGATACTAACCATGGCTCCTTTGCACTCAAATTGTTGATTTCTGGTTTCTTGCAGTATTTTTTCTTTAACCACAGAGCTCTGGATTTTGGATATGATGTTCTTGGGAAATTTTAATTTGGGGGGGCTTCATTTAGTGAGTGACTGGTTGATTCTATTTCTACTTTGTCCTCTGGTTCCAAGAGGTCTGTGTGGTTTTCTTAAGATTTCTCAAAATATGGTCTCTAGGCTCTTGTTTTGATCAGTTTTTAGGGTGTCAGTTCTTCTTATCAAAATTATTCTCCTCAATCTGTTTTCTAAGTAATAGTTTATGGTATGAAATACCTTATATTTTCTTTTATTTTTTTTTCAGTGTTTTGATTTTATTTTAGTAGTTCTTCTTGTCTCATGGAGTCATTGGCTTCTATTTATTCCATTCTAATTTACAAGGGATTTGTAGCTTGGGCAAGGTTTTGTATCTTTTGAGCCAAACTGTTAATTCCCCCTTTTAGTTCTTTCTTCCATAGCGCTCATTTATTTTTCAATTTTCTTCCTCTGGTGCTCTTGTATCATTGACAAAACGTTTAACTCTTTTTTGCTTTAGCTCTTACAAGAAATCCTGTCCAATTTGTACCCATGCTATATTTTCTTGAAGCTTTGGTTGTGGATGTCTTGAAATCATTCTTCTAGGGTTG
Organism: Dromiciops gliroides; assembly: GCF_019393635.1. Classification (NCBI taxonomy): domain Eukaryota; kingdom Metazoa; phylum Chordata; class Mammalia; order Microbiotheria; family Microbiotheriidae; genus Dromiciops; species Dromiciops gliroides. The sequence continues at coordinate 270,071,044 of NC_057863.1, read as the reverse complement.
TGTCTTGAGTATTACTGTCACCCTAAGGCCTTCTGATGCTGGAATTATTTTTTTGCTTGTTCATTCTTCCAGCTTACTTTCTAACTTTGGATTTGGTATTAGGCTAAGCTCTGCACACGTCTTTTTAAAATTTTTTATTTTTGTGTGGCAATGAGGATTAGACTTGCCTAAGGTCACACAGCTAGTGTCAAGTGTCTGAGGCCGGATTCGAACTCGGGTCCTCCTTACTTCAGGGATAAACCACTGCGCCACCTAGCTGCCCCCCCCCCTCTGCACACTTCTGAAGGAAAGATCTAAGCTTGTCTTATTTTTTTTTTTTTAAGCTTGTCTTATTGCTGCTTGCTTGGCATATTAAGTGTTGAATTATTTTAGGATCAGGCTGAGGAACTGTAAAGTTTTGAGTGCTCCCAAAGTGGTCTGATCCAAGACAAAGCTTGATTGCTGCACACCTTGTCTGAGCTCTATAAGCTTCTGACCTGGGTTTAGGTCTGAGGAAAAGCAGCACGATTGGGAAGTTCTGCTGGTTTGGAGTGACAGAACTGCAAGCTCTTTTTTGGATTGGAATTCTTGTACTGGAATATTATTTCTCTGCAAGCTGTAGAGTCTAAAAGCATGGCTGCTTGCTTCTGAACATGTTCCTTTCTTGGTACACCTCCAGAGCCTCCCTACCCTGGAATGCTACCTCTGGGCACAGGGCAACAAAGTTGTCAGTTACCAGCTATCTGTATCAAGGTGTCTTGAGATGCCCTGGTAAAGGTCTAGAGACTCCTGCTTGCTCTGTTTAACAGCCTCATCCTAGATTGGAGTGCCTCCCATGTAGTGCTCTGGGCCAGAGCCTGTCCTGACTGTTCATAGCCCTCTCCATCTGTCTCCCTATAAAGATGTGGGGTTAGAAAAATGATTCATTTGGAACTGTCTTGGATTTCCCTACCAGGATCTGGTCTGTTGTATATTCTACATCGGTTTGGCAGAGATTTGGAAGGGGTGAGATGGAGAGGGGGTAGTTTCTCTGCTATTTCTTTCTCTTCCAATATCATGGCTCTGCCCTTAGACCTTAAGGAATTAAGGATTCTAAGACATGGAGGTGATAACCACTCTTCCATCTGAAGAGTATAGGGACAGAAGAAGGCCTGTACAAAAGTATAGAGACAGAAGATGGAATTTGTGTGAGAAGAGAAAGTAGGCCATTGCATCAGGATCATATAATGCACAAAGAGTAATGTGTAATAAGTTTGGAGAAAAATAGGCTAGAGTCAAATGATGAAAGATTTTAAATGACAAACAATGGAATCTATGTTTTATCCTAGAAGTAATGTAGACATGGAGACAGCATAGTGTAGTGGATAGAGTACTGGACTAAATGAGGAAGATCTACATCTGAACCTCTCTTCATATATTTACTAGCTGTGTGACCTGTGTAAGCCATTTAAGCTCTGTGGGCCTCATATGTAAAAAGCAGCAGCTGAATCGGATGATCCTGGAAGTCCCTTCAATTGTTGGGCTGGTATGTGTTTCAGTGACCCTGGAGCCAGGAAGACCTGAATTCAAATGTAGCATCAGATCTTTATTATGATGTGACCTTGGGCTAGTCACTTGTGCTCTATTATGCCTGTTTTTTCATCTAAAAAACAGGAAGAAAATAGCACCTATATCATAACGTTATTGTGAAGAGCAAATGAGATAATCTTAGATAAACTAAAGCAGTTAGTACAGAGATTGAATAGGACTGATCAGAGGGACACCCATAATACTCTTCCCAATTTGTTTTGCAGTAAAAACATGACTTCAGAGGATGGCTATATAATAAAATATGAATGGAACATTAAAAAAACCTTCAAACCATGCTAAAACCAACCTACCTTAGTAGCAATACCAGCATTTTCTGCTTTCTCTAACCCTGCCACTCCAGCTTTGTTAGAGATAACAACGGCAATTTGTGCATAGCTAGTTGGTTCCTGAGTACTATCTATTAAGGCTTGGAGATTTGTGCCTGTAAAGTATGGAAAAAATACAAATAAGCCTATAACTCATAAGAATGTACATATATATGATCCTTTCTGCTCAATTAACAATTTTGTTTTATCTTCCATTTACAAAAAAGTGTTCAAATATATAAAAACCCAAGGCTGTCACTCTGAATTTAAAAAACACCAGAATTCAGAATTTCAAAATTTAAAAAGTCTTAGTTCAACCTAATGATATAAAATACTTTTCCCTTATTCTCTGCCAAGTTGTCCTAATTTCTTTCTAATCTAATATTCCTTTAGCTCTTAATAGTCTTTTATCAACTACTTCAAATATACACAGGAAAACAAGTCTCACCTGTTCCAGATATTAACACAGCCACTTGTACCCTCTTTGGTTGGATACTAAGGCAACCCTTTAAAGATTCATTCACTAATGAGACTGATCCATTTATTTGCATTGTTTCAATCAGATGGTTGACTTTCACACGGGAACAACCTTCATTTCAAAGCCAAAACACAAAGGTAAAAAAGTAGCAAATTAGTAAGAATACTAGTTAAAATAAGTCAAAACTTATTTTATATTAAGGAAAACTTTTTCTTTTAAAGCACTTTCTGAAGACTCAGATGCTAACATTTAATTAATTGTACAAGCATTACAATCAATAAGACTCCTGCATCAAATGTGTTAAGCTGTACAACTATTTAATAAAAAGAAGACTGTTTCTATAGGCATTTTCTCATTAGAACCAATCAAATATCCTTAGCTCTTTCAGGAAAACGTTTAATAGTTGGTAGTTTAAAATGCACTATCCCAAATCTAGTGTTGATACTAGTTGCCTAGTCATAATTTTAACATAGCATCCATGTGCTAGCCACTTGAAGGATTTAATGAGATAATGTATTAAAATGGATTCCTGAATATTTACTTTCATTCTTATCGATAAAGAAAAAAGAATGCAGAACCTTCTATGCTAACAGAATAAAAGAACAAATTAAGAGATAAAACCTGTAGGACAATTAACTACATTCCCGATTATCCAGGCTTCCTCCTCTTGCTGGTGTACAAATTTCAGAACTTGCTCAGCCAGATCTTTCTGTACCACCATGACAGCTCCAATTCCACAATTGAATGTCTTAGCCATTTCCTCTTCAGAGAGGCATCCTTCATGCTGAAGCCATGAGAATATTCTAGGGATCCTCCAGCATCGAGCATCTGGCAATAGGTTAGGCATGTCAAACCGGATTAATGTTTCATACATAAAACATGGACACACACACACACACACACACACACACACACACACACGGAGAGTTAGGACTATAAATAAATATAGTAAATGAAGCATAAAGTACTCTTCAGGTTAAAGTCCTTTGCACTCTGGTGCCAAGCTACTACTATTCTAGCATGCTTGCAGTTTCAGTCCTTAGCTGTACTTAACTTGAAAGACATATATTAAAGTTAAACATGACCCTGAATTTAAAAGCTACTAGAATTCAGAATTCATCATACTGGATGGGGAATAATAAATAACAAAGTTAGAAATAGAGTATGGGGCCTGGTGAACAGGTGAAGGGCTTTAAAAACCATAGGATTAAGGGAGAGATATGGCAAGATCTACACTTTAACAGTATACATAGAGATTAAATAGAAGGGTGTTGCCTCCCACTGGAGAGGTGAAGGAAGATGGAAGGCTTAGACTAAGATGGTAATTACATGAATAGAGAAAAGGAAGCAAAAGACATTGTGGAGTTAGAAATGCTAAGATTTGGAAATATGCGGGATACAGTGAAGATAATAGGGGTTAGTGAGGAGTTAAAGAGCTTAATAAGATACATTCTGGAGATTCAAAAGAATGGTGGTTTTAAAAGGAAAAGTGATGAGGTCAGAAGCCAGTGAGAACTGAGAGCAACAGGGGGAGACAGCATTTTCTAGGTATTTAGGGAGAAAAGATGTAGCACGATAGATTTAGGGCATGGAAAATCTAGTAAGTTTTTTTTAATTAAAATTTTTTTCTTATTTTAATTTTTTTTCCTAGTGAGAGTTTTTAAAGGGTAGTCTTGGGAATGTATGAAGGCAGTAGGAAAGAATTAATAAAAAGGAGAGACTGAAGATGAGAGTTGGGGGGCACAGGGGGGGGAGGGAAGAGAGAGAGAAATCTCCTGGAGAAAATGGGAGTGCAAAAAAAGAAAAAAAAAATGGGAGTGCACGAGATGATAAAGGACACATACAAGAGCTGCTCTTTGCAAGAGAGACTTCAATATCAGAAAAAGAATAAAAGAGAGTAGGGGATGATGTCAAGGAGGTATGAGATACTGAGGGGGAAGGTGCACGGAAGGCGTCTTGAGGAGACAAGAATGTCTGGAATAGTTTCTGTGGAGAGTAGAATTAAAAGTACTGCTTTTCTATGGTGAAGGTCCAGTTGAGACTACTTAACATATAAATTTGATTTGGACCAGATGTGTGACATCTTTTAGCTCCATTTGTCAACACATCAGGTAGATGAGGAAGGGATAATTCAGGTTCAGGGTTTGGCAAGAGATTCTACAGTGGAGGATAGCATAGAACTGAATTTGGTTACCTCCAGGTAAAGACTGAGAAGGGGGGAAGTAAAATTAAAGAATGAGCTAGGGAGCAGCTAGGTGGCACAGTAGATAAAGCATTGGCCCTGGATCCAGGAGGACCTGAGTTCAAATCCAGCCTCAGAAACTTAACACTAGCTGGGTGACCCTGGGCAAGTCACTTAACTCTCATTCCCCAAGATAGAGAGAGAGAAGAGATTATTGATGATCCTGCTTGAGGAGTAAGTAAGTAGTGGGGAAGAGAAACAATAAGTCTAGACCGGAGTTCAAATCGGACCTCAGACACTTGACACTAGCTGTGTGATCTTCTGCAACTCGCTTAACCCTCACTGCCCCACCAAATATATAAACAAACAAACAAACAAAAAGAATGAACTAGTCTGAGAATTCACAACAGTTTGGAATCCTAGGAAAGAGGGGAGCTTCCTAGCTCCCCTGAACAGCTATTCCAGCTTTTATCTTAAACCTTTTCCTTTGTCTATCTTACTGTACTCACTGAGACCTAGCTCTCCCTTGATGACAGCTTTCCTGGTATTTTCCAGTACTAGCTGGTATCGCTGCCTCAAGTCTTTCCCCATTTCAGTTCATCCTCTAGTCAGCTGTCAAATCTGCCTTAAGCATAGATTTGACCATGTCACTCCCTTGCCAATGCAATGAGTTCCAGTGATTCTCTATTACCTTCAGGAATGAGAGAAATTATTTTGCTATGTTAATAATCACTTATTAAGTTTTGAGTATAAATAGAATCCAGTCTGGGCAAGTCATTACTCTAGGGAAAAGAGTCCCTCCTTCACTGGAGTTTAAGGTGATCCATCTCATGAAGGAGAAAAACAACCAGAGTGGTCTGAATGGAAATGGATTCCCCCTGTCCAGATTGCTGGAGGTGGGCTGTCTCAAGATCAAGCCACTTTCTTAGGCAGGAGGAGCTGAAGACTTCTAGCCCACCTCCTCATTAAATGTCTACCAATCAGGGTTGATTTTCACTTTTCAGGGACATTCCCTTTCAAAAAAATATTTAAAGCTTTCAAGCTTTCCATGGGTTTATCTTTGGCTACTGAAATCATTGACCATCAATTTATTGACTGCCAACTAGCCTAATTAATAAATGGATTATTAATTACTCAGAAACTCTATCTTTTGGATTTTCATTATCACAAGACCAAATACAAAATCCTCCATTTGATTTTTAAAGCCCTTCATAAGCTCCTTTCTAACATTATTACATTTTATGTCCTGTGGGCAGTCAAGTGGCAAAGTATGGAAAGAACATTGGGTCTGGAGTTAGGAAGAAATTAATTAATTTCAGGGATCAGATACATGACTAGTGTATGACCCTGGGCAAGTCACTTAACCTCCTTGCCTCAGTTTTCTCATCTGTAAAATGGTGATATATGCACCAAATTCCCAGGGTTGCTATAAGATTATAATTGCAGAGCACTGAGCCTAGTGATTGGCAAAAAGTAATATATACATGTTATCTATTATTATCTTACATCCCTCTATGTACTCTGTAATCCACTAAATGGCCTCCTTGTTCCTTACACATCACATCTTGACTCTGGGCATTTCTCCTGTCTTTAAATACTTGGAATAATACTATCCCTCCTGTCACCTCCTGGCTAAAAAAGTCCAACTTTCTCTAGGAAGCCTCTTTTGATCCCCCTTAATGCTAGTGCCTTCCCTCTGAGATTATACCCCATTTGTCCTGTATATATCCTGTTTGTACATAGCTGTTTGCATGCGATCTCCCCTTTTAGACTAAGAGCTTCCTGAGAATAGACTTCCCCCTGCCTTTTGTACATGTGTATCCCCAGTGTTTAGCACAGTGCCTGAGACAAAGCAGGCATTTAACAAATGCTGGTTGTTTTGACTTAACTTGGAGGAATCAGTAGTCATGAAGAAGACAAAGAATAGTATCAGGAGGGGGGTAAGGTACAGGGAGAGATGGAATGACAGGTGATCAAAAAGAGGAACTGTCAGGGTAATGTTAGATCCAGGGGTGCAGATGAGGTAGGGAAGGAGGAGGTCATGGGATTTCAGATTTATCCAAATGTCTACCATCTCACTCTTCAAAAACTAGCTGTTGGGGCAGCTAGGGGGCGCAGTGGATAGAGCACTGGCCCTGGATTCAGGAGGACCTGAGTTCAAATCCGGCCTCAGACCCTTGACACTTACTAGCTGTGTGACCCTGGGTAAGTCACTTAACCCCAACTGCATCACCAAAAAAACCCCCCAAAAAACCCCAACCCAAACCAAAAATATTCTATTATTTTCCTTACCCAAATCCACCCCAAGTTTCTCTGGAAGAACTCTAGGAATGTTTTCAAGTAGTCCTCCTCCAGTAATATGGGCAAAGGCCTTAACATGCCCCGAACGAAGAACAGGTAACAATGTCCGGCTATAGATTTTGGTTGGATTTAACAACAATTCTCCTGTAAATGTGAGATACAAAACAGCCCCATTCAAACACTGAACTATATATCTTCTGAAATGATAGCTGGTTTTTGCAAATTATAAATCTACTAGTTTAAGGATAAATTCATAATTAAATTATATAAAAGTAGTTATTCATTCAAATTTAAATTCCAATCATAAGCCTTATCATACTCAGCCATTTACCTAGAGTTTGATTACCACATCCATCAGGTGCTGAAGAGGAGAACTGGAGGGAAGAATTTTCTACAATCTTCCTTACAAGGCTGAATCCATTACTATGAACTCCAGAAGAGGCTATTCCAATGATAACATCCCCCTCAGTGATTCTGTGCAGTTGAGGGAGCTTTTGATCCCGTTCCATGGCACCAACAGCAAAACCCGCAAGGTCATATTCTCCAGGAGGATACACTCCAGGCATTTCAGCCGTTTCACCTCCTGGTTAAAGAGATATGGGGAAGGTAAGTTAGTGAAATCAGGAAATACTTATAAGTGACCATCCACCTTGCCATTTATAATTCGCTACGTACTATAACTATACAGAGGGAATTAAATACCATAGCAGTTGCTTGATTGTAAAATATTTGCACATATTGAGAAATTTAAGAAGCTTAAGAAATGATTTAAGGGAAATGGTATATGCTATAAGAAAGGATAAATTTTTCTTTGTTCTTTTAAGTAGCAAACATTGTGTTGGGCACTGGGCATATCAAGAAAAAAAAATGGTTCCTGCTTCTAAAGAATTTACTTTCTATAAGGGGAACAACAGGACCATCAGATATAAACAAATACAAAATAATTTCTGGGGGAGAGGGCACTAGTAATTCAGGGAAAAACAAGACAAGTCTCACTCAAGCAGTAGGTGGCAGATACACTAAGCCTTGAGGGAAACTAGGGATTGGTATAAGGCTGAGGTAAGGAAGAAGTACATTATTAGAATAGGGGCAAGCCTATGTAAAGGCACAGAGACAGAAAATGCAATGTCAACTATAGAGACTAGCAAGTAGGTCAATTTGTCTCAAATAAAATTTGTAGTACTCTAGGCCCATTTAAAGGGCTTTAGAAGTCAAATGAAGGGTATTATATTTTATATCATGATTTATAATCTAAGGACAATAGGGAGCCATTGGAGCTTCTTGAGCAGGGAAATAATATGTTCAGACTTTGAGGAACATATATTTGTTAATTAATTATGTGAAGGAAGGGTTGGTCAGAGACAAGAGCCTTGAAGACCAATTAGAAAGCTATTGCAGTAGTCCAGGCAAGAATTAGCTTGTTGTTTTCTGGGATATTATTTTGATATATGTCAGAATGAATACCAGATTGCTTAAGAGCTCAAGAGAGGAAAAACTGTAGCTGAATATCCACGATCCCTTTTAAGGTAAAACAAAAAGCTTATTTTAAAATGAAGTACCTATGCACTTCAATGCTTTAAGAATTCTCGATTATATCAGTGAAATTCTATTTAAAACTTGTTAAAGTATTAACACTGGGAAAAGACAGAAACATCCCAGCAGTGTCAGCACATACCAGACACCAGAACTAGGACCCCAGCTCAGTACCAGGTAAGCTGCTAGACCCTTATGACTTCTGGTAGTGCTAGCCACCCTCTATCCCACCCACTCAATGCAACACCAAACACGAGGGTCCCTTGTGGGCCCACAACAACAAGCTAACAAAGTTTTGAGCTAGAAACTAAAGATCTTTGGGGAATAGATGCCTATTGAAGACAAAGGCTGATTTGGGAATTAGCCAACTGATGATAATTTATTAAGCACCTACTACATGTGTAATAGCCAGGTACTATGCAAGGCCTTGGGGATATATAGAGAAAAATAAAAGTCCATGCTATGAAGGAGACAACATGTATATAAATGAGTGTAAATAGATATGAAAAACTTCACATAAAAATTGCTGCTTGAGCAGAGTTATGAAGGAAACAAGGATTCTAAGAGGCAGGTGAGATGGGAATGCATTCCAAGCTTAGAGGGACAGTCAGTGCAAAGACAGATTCAGTCAGAAGCTGATAGAAGGCCAGTTTGGTTGAATCAGAGTTCAGAAAAGGGAGCAATGTGAATAAAGTTCAATAGTTTGGGACCAGGTTGTGAAGGGCTTCTGGAAGAGTAAACCAAGAAACACCAAATTTCAGATATGACATTCAGAGAAACATGGGAAGACTTGAATGAACTGAAAAGTAGGAACAGGAGAACAATATATACATTTACTTTTTTTGAGGAACAGAAGGAGAGCTCAGGCAGCTTGCTGATTCCTCCCTGACATCTTGGCCCTGCCCCCAATATATACATTTACTAAAGAACATTGTAAAATACAACTGTGAATGACATAAAACTCTCATCACTGCAATAACCAATCAGGACTTTAGAAGATTGGTGAAGCTTGCTTCCCACATCTTGGTGGAAAGGGAACAAAGAAAAATAGAACAAGACTTACACTTCCACACACAACCAATACAACACACAATTCTTTTACTTGACTCTATTTATTACAGGGAAGCACTTTCATTAAGGGATTAGGGGAATATTATGAGAGGGAAGATGACAAAAATGAAAGAAAAAAGCTATCAATAAAATATAAAAACACACAGGAGAAAGGTGATTGATTAGAAAGGAACACAGAGGGGCGGCTAGGTGGTGTAGTGGATAAAGCACCGGCCCTGAATTCAGGAGGGCCAGAGTTCAAATCCGGCCTCAGACACTTGACACTTACTAGCTGTGTGACCCTGGGCAAGTCACTTAACCCCCATTGCCCTGAAAAAACAAACAAACAAAAAAGGAAGGAACACATAACAGAAAGGCAGTGTTGGTACAACCATTTAAAAAGCAGACAGATACATTAAAACAAAGAAAACCAAGGTTTGGTTCAGGTTCAAATACAACTTTTTCCCCTATCCATTATATATGAAAATATTCACATTTTAAAAAAAGCAAACAAAGGAAGAAGTAGATAGTGGAAAGAGAGTTGACTTATGAATCAAAGACCTGCAATCAAGTTCAGCCTCTGATCTATCCTGGCAGTGTGACCCTGGTGCCTCAGAGAAAGTGCCAATCTTTATTGGTAAAGGTACTTCCACACCACAAGCTCCCTCACAGATCAAGTTAAAAAAAACTCAAGAGGAATTTACATCTGATACTAGATGCAATATGTAACTAGTTTATTGAGTAGGAAAGTCACTTTGGCAGCTTATGTAGAAGATAGACTGGAGAGAGGAGAGACTTGAGACAGGGAGATCACTTAGGGGCTACCATAAGAGTTCAGGCAAGAGGTGACTATGGATGTAGAATGCTGAACATGCTTATGTTACTTAGTTCTCATTTTTATATGAACTCATTTGATGTGAAATGCTAGGCAAAATGGAAAGCAGTTTGGTAGGCATTAGGTTTAGAAGACATCTCATTGTTCAAAGAAAGGTACTACTGGAGTTTGGGGGTGTCACTGGGGAGTGACAGTGATCTTAAAGACCAAATACTATCTACAAAATGTTTTAAAAAGCAAGTTTTGGGGGCAGCTAGGTGGCACAGTGGATAAAGCACCAGTCCTGGATTCAGGAGGGCCCGAGTTCAAATCTGACCTCAGACACTTGACACTTACTAGCTGTGTGACCCTGGGCAAGTCACTTAACCCTCATTGCCCTGCCCTGCCCCCCCCAAAGCCTATATACGTTATAGGAAATACCAACATACCTAAAAGAGCGCATCCTGCTTTTTCACATGCCTTTGCTATACCAGCAATGATAGTTTCAGCTGTGCTAACATCAAGTTTTCCACAGGAAAAATAATCAAGGAAGAATAGAGGCTCTGCTCCTTGAGCCAAAATATCATTGACACACATTGCAACTAAATCTTGACCAATAGTATCATGTTTATTGCATTGTTGGGCAATCTGTAAAGAAATAATATAGAATCCTTGTTATAATCTAAAAGAATAAGCAAAAAGATGTTTGCTTAAGAAAAAACAAGAAACTGATAAAGAGCTGGCCGAAAAGAATTATTTTCTTGCACAAAAACAGTTGAAAAAGCCTTAAATACACGGATAGTATACCTTAAGAAATATGTGGCATGCCTTTTTTTTAAGCTCTTGATAAGAAAAATGACACAAACATATAGGCATTTATAAATTCCTAATCTCTGAACTGGTTACCTTTAATTTGGTTCCAACTCCATCTGTTCCAGATGCCAGAAGGGGATCTTTAAAACCAGCTGCTTTCAAGTCAAAGAGACCAGCGAATCCTCCAAGGTCGACATTACATCCTATCAAGTAGAAAAACAGCAATGTGCAGTTTAACACAAAAGAAGACCAAGAATACCCCACTTCTACTATGCTATCCTTCATATCATGAAATAATTAAAATGGGACACGACAAACATTTAGTAAGATATTAAGAAAATTTTATTGAATTTACATTAGTCATTTATTTCCCACCTCTCTCCACAACAAATCATTTCTTGTTAGAGAATAATAGCTAACAATTTTATAGTGCTTACTATGTGCTAGGCACTGTGCTAAGTGTCTAAAGCTGCATTTGAACTTAGATCTTTCTAAACTCCCCTGGTACTCTATTCACCATGCTACCTAGCTGCCTCAATTAAGCAAAAATAGTTAATACTGGGTCCATGTTTAACAATATGCACAATATTCTTTCCACTTTTTGAGAGGAGGGTTATATTTCATTAGCTTATTTTTGAGACCATTATTTTTTCCCTCACCTCAATGCCCCAGACTTTATTTTACTTATAGCTATCTTCATTTACTTTATGATTTTTGGTTTTTCTATTTATTTCACTCTGCATTAGTTCATTCCTGTCTTTCCACATTTTTCTGAATTGTATATTAACATTCTTTCCATTCACATACCAAAGTTTTAAGTCATTCCCTGTTGCTGATGTTTTGAGGTAAAACATTCCATCCTAAAATATGATCTGAGTTCTCTATTAGAAACAGAATGCTGTACTGAATGAAGTATGGTTCTGCAATACTACTAGAGCAGTTTCTTATTTTTTGTTGTTCTACATTTTGGATGAAAGTTGTCTACTAAAAGCACATTTAATACAACACTAGTTCATAAACTAAAGTATATTTGATGCTCCCATGATCTATAGCATCTAATCATAAGGTAGGATGTAGTATATAGAAAAGGTTATAATAGGACAATAGTTCACCTTTTTTTTTTTGGTTTTTAGTGAGGCAATTGGGGTTAAGTGACTTGCCCAGGGTCACACAGCTAGTAAGTGTTAAGTGCCTGAGGCCGGATTTGAACTCAGGTACTCCTGACTCCAGGGCTGGTGCTCTATCCACTGCGCCACCTAGCTGCCCGACCTGATTTTTTTAAACTAAGAGTAAAAAGGACTATTTCTATTGAAAAGGCACCTCCATTTTATACTACCATAATTTCTTCTGGAAGTATTAATCTTAAATATGTTTCTAAGTATAAAATCAAGAGCAGTTGATCAATAATAGAACAGCTGTCAGACAAACTGGTATATAAATGTAGTATTATTGTGTCAAAATGAAGAATTTAGAGAAAGATAAAAAGACCTTATATGAGCTGTTTCATACAAATAGAAAAAAACACCACCCACAACAGTGAGCTGAATGTTAACTATAATCACCAACCTAGAACTGGAAAATAGCTTAGGAAGCCATATCCTTTCAGAAGAGGTGTTGATGTGCAATATTGCACACACTGTCAGCTGAGATCATGGTAAGTCAGGTGGTTTTGCTTAACAATTTTGCAACAGAAGTTCATTTGGTGGTGGTAGGGTATAAATCCAGATTTTTAGTGCCATAAAAAAACCCAAAGTAATCAAGAAAGTGTATTTAAACGAGTAAATATATCATTAAGGATTCACAAAGATAGGATTTAGCTTACCAGGTCTGGAAGTGGCTTTAGCTAAAGGCTTAATTTTCTTAACCAGTTCATTGCCAGCTGCAATATCCACCCCACTTTCCTTGTAAGTCAGGCCTCTAAAACATTAAAAATGTTAAACTATAATTTATCTGTGAGGGCTAGTTACTTCACCTGAGCATATTAACAAGACATGCTCTATGCATAAATGCATGACTAATTTGTGATTAATGATCAATCAACCAATAAGTAGTTAATTATGTGCTAGGGATACAAAACAATCTCTAATCATAAGGATACTTATGTAATTTTTTTAAGGATACTTATTTTAGAATGTGGGCCAGTTATACCATAGACTAATGAAATACAAAGAATATTTCCTAATAAAATCCCAGTTTGCTCTGTGCTAGCCTATAGTAATTAAAAATTTTATAATTATTTCTGATTTGAAGGCAAAATGACCAACTTACATTTTGCCCCTTCAGCTTTTGTTCAAATACTAATAAAGGTCCTGAACATCCATAAAATTGGAAAATGAGGCCTTGAACAATTAAGTTGGTTAAGTACCTGCTGTAATAGCATACAAATTCCATCAGTTTTCAGTTTTATCATGAAGATATGGTAGAAAGGAAGAATACAAAATTTCTGACAAATCAAAACAATGTTCACTGGTATCATCCTTTTAAATATACTACTCTAAGAATAGAGGTAACCTGGTACAGTGGATAAGTGCTAAACTTAAGAGTCAGTAGACCTGGGCTCAAATCCAATCTCAGGCACTTCCTTGCCCAACAGGTTTATAGCTTTAGAAATGGAAGGGACTTTTGAAAGCCACTCAGTCCAACCCCCTCAATTTAAAGATGTAGAAACTGAGGCTGGGAGAGGTGACAGGCAAAATTTGAACTCAGGTTTTTCCAATTCCAATACCAGCATTCTGATGATTAACACCTTGCTGCTGAATAAGAAGTCATAATGCCTCAGAGCTTTAGTTTTCTTGTATATAAAATAGGGATATCCCTTCTTGCCTTACCTATCTCATAGGGTTGTTGTGAATCAAGTACTCTATATAGTAGGGTGCTATAAAGATGTGTTCTTAATACTGGATATAGCACATGACTATTTATACTATCCATGGGTGGGACTTTCCATAAAATTAAGAATTAAAATTTTCATTAGAAATAACCTAGCTCCAGGATGATAAAAGTTGTACAATAAAATATAACTTACTGATGGAATTAAGAATGTAGCTTTTAGCTACTTTCTTGGAGTTTGTTCTAAAAAGTATAATCCAGAGTTTGGTAATCAGATAAGATTGTACTAAAACCTGGGAAAAATTGCCACTTCAAAAGTGTTTTCTCAATGTTTCTCCATTTGAACTATATATAGTCTTTGACCTTTTCATAATATTTAATGAGTGAGATCATATGCTATGTATAATTTTTAAAATAAAGATACATACCCAGATTTTAAAAAACTTAGTTTATTATTTTCACAGAATAATTGAACAGAACAGTGATCAAATCCAAAGAAAATGGCACTAACTTGTAGATATGATGGACATATAATAGTGAACTGATAACATTTAATGATTACGTCCTTCAATAAGACAAATGCACACAATTGGAACCATATATAAACATCATTAAAAAAACATAAAAATTAATGGTGTAAAATAATACATTAGCTGTATTTTTTGATTCTTAAATGGTTTCCTAACTTTCAGGAAGGTACCGAGAAATTTTTTTTTTCCAATTTGAGAACTGTTGTTTGCAAGTTTGGTTCAAAGCAGTTCATAATGGTTTTATTCCACAGCAGTACATAAAAATCTTTAACTGGGATCTAAGTTAGCCTAGTTTAATGAAACAACACAGTTATCCTGTACTTATTGGTACAAGATAAAATGCTCCATGACTGGTATTTTATGTAAAGCTTTAGCAATAATCAATGTAGGTTAGGTTTGAGCTAATAATGACTATCATTTCTTTAAAAATATTTTACCTGGACCGTTTTAGGAAAGAGATAGCTCGATAGCCAATGTCTTTTCTATAAACTGCTCCTTCAAATTTTATGAGAGTTACTCCTTTATTGGCTTCTTCAAGAGCTGACATCAGATCTTTCTGGATGGCTGTTACTGTAAGGACTCTACCACCATTAGTTACTATTTTATCCTTTTTCAGGGTTGTGCCTGCTTGGAACACCTCCAGGCCTAAAGCTTTAGCCTCAGGAATTCCTAGAAGAGATGACATTTAAAAAATAATTTTACCGGATATGACAAGAAAAATATTAATTAAAATAAATGATAAATTTAGTTTAGATGTTTGAATTCAGTTAAAGGTATATTTGAATCTCTTCATAGTCTGAGATCTAACTTACCAGTCTAGGCTTATCATACTCCTTTCCATATTCTATTGTGAAGCCAAACTGGCCTTCTTACTATTTCTCTCACACATAATTTTATCTCCCATTCCTCAAATATACTCTCCCTTCCCACTTCCACCTCATATATTTCTCTTTAAGTCAAACTCTATGTCTATATGAAACTTATCTTGATCCTTCTATATGCTGGTGCCCTTCCTAAACTATCTTTTGACTACTTGGTAGTGATTCTGTATATGATTTACACACACACACACACACACACACACACACAATATAAAAATAAGTACTTGTCTTCCCAGTTGGAACATAAGCTCCTTGTGAGTAGAGATTGTTTCATCTGCTGTATTTGTGTTTGCAAAGCTCAGTATATACATAGGCATGCACCTGCTAGAGTATTTATTTTACATATGCTATCAGTGTCATGGACTGATTCATTTTTGTCATCCTATCCCTAGCCTCCAGAACAGTGCCTGATACATAACAGTTGTTTAATAAACATTGTGTAAGTACTAATTAAGGGGGTAGGTGCCCCCAAACATGGTAGGAGTTTCTGAGTAGAGGATAGACCTTTTGTACCAGGACAGATGGGGACAGATAGGAATGATACACTCAGATCTGTCTTAGAAGACCACGTCTAAGCTTTCTCACGAGGGACAGAGAAGTTTCTTAAACAAAATTTACAAAATCTTAATCTTTGTGTTGTTTTGTGACCCTGACACTATATTAGAGGTGGAAGTGGAAGCTCATACTGAAACATATACCTAAGGAGGATCTGTATTATTATGTCATTTGTGCACACGATAATTAAAATTATAAAAAAATATTTGTTACTCCTCTGCAACCTCAGGAGTAGCCAATCTTAAGAAAAAAGCAACAAGAAAGCTGTGTTTGCCACCCATTATGCTCAGCACAACAAAACAGTAGTCCCAGTTACCTGTTATCTCCATGCCTTTGGTGTAATTTGCTGGATAGCCTTTACTTGCCATGACAACAGTTACAGCAGCATTATCTTCAAGCCAGACTGGCGGAGAATTAGAAAGCTGACCATCTAAAACTGATTGAATTACTTCATAAAAATCACTTTTAAGAAGTGGAAGAATTACCTACAAAAATATAGCACACAGAGTAGTTAAAAAAGATGAATTTTAATACCTTCAAGATATCATATTCACTGAAATGCTAGGCATGATATATGTAACATATATAAAAACATCACTGTAAAAACAATACGTCTGAAATGAAAATTTATTGTTTATACATTCATATTTCACTTATCCTTGACACTGTATGTACTATTACTTACCTGGCATTCTGGATCCCCAAATCTGCAATTAAACTCCAGAACTTTTGGGCCATCCTTGGTAAGCATTATACCAGCATACAATATTCCTTTGAAAAAAGAGAATATACAATGAAGACAATAAAGCTACATAGTTTTAAACTTTTTATAATGACCTAAGAGTTCTGGTTTATTTGTTATAAACAAGGCAATTTTGGTCATTTCTTGCTCATTTCAGGAATTGGCAAAGAAAATGCTGAAGGAGCAACTTTCAGGTTTTCCTCAAAACGACATTCATAGATCAATATTCCTACCTACATATGGAACACCTTCTTGCTGCATGCCATCCACTGCTCTCTGAAGAATGGTATTTTTAATTTTTAATAACAGATCTTTAGGAACCTAGGAAAAACCCAGAAATTGTTTTAAAGGCAAATCTGTTATCTCTTTTTCTACTAATATCAGAGGGTTATGAATAAACACTTAGAAAAATTCAGCATGTTATTTTACAAGTATAAAATTATGACTATTAAGGTACCATAATTAGTAAAGAGGGCATATTCTTAAGTAATCAAGCAGCACCAGGCAACAAATTCTACACTGATCTTATCACTCATCTCTTCCTAATATGGGCATCCAAGCATTATTAATTTGTAGTAAAATTTTTATCTAGAAAAATAAACCTTTAGAAAGTTTAAAATAGCAGAGACATTTTATGAGGCAACTAGGTAGCACAGTGGACAGAATGAGTGCTAAATCTGGGGTCAGGAAGACCTGAATCAGAATCTAGTCACAAGTCAAACCACTTGACAGTAAGCAAGTCACTTAACTTCTCTGTTGGTTTCAGTTTCCTCTGGGGATAACTATAGCACCCCCCTGCTACAATTATTGAGGATTCAATGAAATTATATTTTAAAGGACTTTGCAAACCCTAATGTGATATATAAATGCCAGTTATTAGTTTTTGGTTTTTATGATAATTTCCTAAAGTTCTTATATAAGCTAAGTTGGCTAATTGAATCATAATTATAAAGAATTCCTAAACCAAATTACTGTTAGTTAAGAGTATAAGAAGTTAATTTTTAGAAAAGAGACTGTGTGGCTGGTGTGAGAGTTAGGAAGACTTGGGTTTAATTTAATCTCTGACACCTACTGGCTCTATGAGACTGGGCAAGTCATCTAACTTCTAATTAAACCAATCAACTGTTTGCTACAGAAAAGGTGGCAATCTACATTGGGAGAAAAAAGTTCTCTTACTGGGGAGCTCCCTATATTGATGAAATCATAGGTCCAGACCAAAAACCAAAGAACAGAAATATGGCATATATTAAAAGGAGTAATATCTCTTCATTATCAATTCTGGGATTGCTATATTCAGGAGTTTGTAAAGTGTTAGTCAAAGCATGGCTACAAAGTCAAAATGTGTAGTCTAGTTGGTGATTTTGATATAATCCTGCTAAGAGTAACACACACACAAAACATATAATATTAAAAAATATATAAAAATAAACATTTTTATATAAGATGTATACCTGGGAAGATCTATTCACACTATAGTTCAGTTTAGCTTTTAAAAGATAAAAAGTTAGGGTGTGAACTTTTCCTTACAAAAGAGGCATGATGAGGCAACTAGGTGGGGTAGTGGATAAAGCACTGGCCCTGGATTCAGGAGGATCTGAGATCAAATCTGGCCTCAGACACTTGACGCTTAGTAGCTGTGTGACCCTGAGCAAGTCACAAAACACATTAAAAAACCCCAAAGAGGCATGATATAAGGCAACACTTATATTGGAAGAAATGCAAACCAGAAAACAAAGCTCGCTATAAAGTCCATTTAATTAAGGAGATCTTTCTATTAAGCTTTGGAATCAAGACTTGAGTTTAACCCCATCTCTGACTATAATGAGTTGTGGGGAGGTCACAACTTCTTTGCGCCTCACAGAATGTCTGAGGATTTTTCTTTGAAACCACAGACAATTGCAATCTACACTGATGAAAAGAACTTCCAACAGACTAGGAAGGACCCAAACTGAAGAAATCATAGATCTTTAATGCAGAAATTCGGAATTTCTAGGAAGCAACTAATGCTCTTCTCTGAGAATACTAAAGATAAGACTTGGAATGAGATGTGTATTTAAGAACTAGAACAGCCATTTACTAGTTTTACAACTACAGGCAAACTGTTTAACCTGAGCATGACTGATCAATAAAATAGGCATAATATTTGCCTTTTTTATTAGAAAGGATTGTTATTTTACTTACCTGAGGTGTTGGGCAATAAGCTCCCATTCCTCCTGTATTGGGGCCATGGTCACCATCCAGTAATCGTTTATGGTCTTGTGCTGGTGGCATTGGGGCCACAGTTTTACCATCAGTGAAACATAAACACTATAGGAAAACATAATCTTTCCATTTATTACTATACCATAATTTACTGAATTGCTAATATATAAACTCCAAATTATTTAATGTTTTAATATTTATGAAAAGTGACTTAATATCTGTTATGTAAAAATAGCAAAATTTATTCTATAAGATAACAGATGGACACCTCTTTCAAGCAGAAAAATCAGGTCCACACAAGAAGTCATATATAAAGAAGCTGAATGTTTTATTTTCCTAAACTTTACCAGTCATTTTTAATTACTTGTAAATAGTTTTATTTATCCCTCATTTACTTTCATGATACTGAAGCACTATGTAGGGAGGGCCTTACCCTGAAGAAAATTATTTTAAAATAAACATATTGGGACAGCTAGATGACACAGTGGATAAAGCCCTGGCCCTGGATTCAGGAGTACCTGAGTTCAAATCTGGCCTCAGACAGTTGACACTTACTAGCTGTGTGACCCTGGGCAAGTCACTTAACCCCCATTGCCCCCCCCCCCCAAATAAGTACTTCAAATAAACATAGTACTTTGGCAAATAGAGGGCAGATAATTTAAAAAGCATGATAGTCATTCACTTCGTGCACTCCTGGTAAGGCTGAAGAGAAGATAGCCTCTTTCTAGGTGTAGAACATTTTTTTTGGGATAATTTACTTTTCTTTAAGATGAAACAGATTTTTTTCCCCTTGGGGAAGGAATAAATCAAATAACAGCTCCATAACAGAACTGGAATAAAAAAAAAAACCTTATCAGTGAAAAATTTACTTACAGACACCTCTTCTCCCTCAAGAACTTCTTCAATTACAACAGTATCGCCAGCTGCTCCAAAAGCCTTATCCTGTATTGAAACAAAACTGTTAACTTTATAGAGGTTTACCACAAATGTTTATTTTACGACAGGTTTTTTTTGGGCTAAATTGGGTAGAAACCATTATGATGACACTAGATTTTTCTTTTTTCTATGCTCAAAGAAACATGTTATATTTCAACTTGAAATTTGAAATATAATGTGAACATCAATATTGCGGATTCTCACAGAATTTATCACTAGTTTACCATTTTACTTTATTAACAATCTTATGCTCACAACAGAAAATTTAACAACAGCACTGCCTAAGATATCTTTAATTATGCTTAAAGAAGTTTTGCAGCATTTAAACTGATAACCTTACAAAATTTCCATTTGGTATGCATAGTTTATTTCCCTTCTATAAACCCAATACAAGCCATTATTACTATTCCTCATATTGTGACTTTGTAAATATATCTAAAATATACACAAATGAAATAATCAGAAAATATAGATTCTAATGGAAAAGTGTAAAGAGCAGGAGAGAAATGGAGTACAATTAAACAAAACTAACCATTTTATATAATCTTGATTGGGAATAAAATGGGAAAGTAGTTATTTAGGCATGACCCAGAAATTCTCTCCTTTTTGTACTTGTGCAGCAATAGTTGAAGCCAACTTAACAGAAACATAGTTATGATTTTGGTTTTGTTTTCTTTGTTATTTTATTATAATAAAGATTAAGAAGATTTCAAACATATTATAATAGCATTTTGGGAGTATTTACTATATAGAATATTAAATATATGTATATGATTTATTTCTGCCATTGAGAGAAATATTTAAATATTGTTCAGTGGCCTAAAGCTTCTTCATCCCACCTGCATTATCTCTTGAATTGCTTTGCAGGCCTCTTCTTTGTTACTAGCCACAATCACTCCTTTTCCAGCAGCCAGACCACTGGCCTTTATAACCAAAGCAGGAAAGTCTGCACTGTAAAGAAACAGAAATTGGCATGAATATGATAAAACCTTATCTATTCAAATTTCTGCATTTCTGAAATTAAAATGCTATAGAATTGGCTTTTTAATAGTGCTGATCCTCAGCAAAGCTGCTTTTGATTTTTTTTGTTTTAAGAATCATAGGAAGATTTATAGGAATCAGTGTAGTAAAATAAGCATAAACAAATATAATATACACAATTGGGGCAGCTAGGTGGCTCAGTGGATAGAGCACCAGCCCTGGAGTCAGGAGGAGTACCTGAGTTTAAATCCGGCCTCAGACACTTACTAGCTGTGTCTTAACCCCTAATTGCCTCACTAAAAAAAACCAAAAACACACACACACACAAAAAACCCCACAACCACTAAAACTACATTAAAGGATTACCAAAATGAAAGTCATACTCCAAGTAAATGAAAAACTTAAGACGATTGATAAGGTATCATCCTCTTCTCTTGGGGGTGGGAGGTTGGTAGAAAATCATTCTACTACTCTGTGTGTGTGTAGATATATGTACAAACACGTGTGTATATGTATATAAAGATATAAATATGTGCTTACATGAGTGTGAGTATATATATTTACACACGCATCTATAAAGATAAATATGTGGACAAGAATGGTGTCTTTTATCTTTATTATAGTGAAAACAGCACAGTATCACGAGCATGCATGGGATCAGCAAAAATTTTAAAAAGATACAAAATAATTACTATCCACAGGCAGCATTCTACCTCATAACGAAATCACAGGCTTCTTCAGAGCTGGTGAACGCTTTCCACTTTGCAGTTGGGATTCCATGCCGGTCCATAAACTCTTTGGCAAATTTTTTGCTGGACTCTAACTGAGCTGCCTTTGCTGTGGGACCAAAACACCTCACTCCTGCAGATGTCAGATTCCCAACTATTCCTATAAATAAAAATGTTTCAGAATATGTTTTGCCTTATTATATTAATTCTACAAGTCAAAATTATTTTAAGTTGGAAAATATTTCAGTTCATTTCTGCCATGTCCATTGATATGCTTAACCTTATTAATACTGTCCTCCATTAGAGGACCATTCTATTACTCATGGCTAAGAGACAAAAATATTAACATCCTGTGCCGGCTATGATGTTTAAAATTATGACTCCAGTTAATTCCACTAGGGTCTGAAATGGGAAAGGGGAGATGGTGTGGACTCCACCACACCCAAGGCTCTAAATCTGCCTTTCTAAAATTCTGAGAGTTGAGTTCTGTACTTCAAGCTCAACAGACATTCACTGAATACCTAATAGATTACCAAAACACAGGACATCGTTATGATGAGGCTGGATTTGAGTTATTCTAAGAAAAGTTCACCCTGATTTTAGGTATATCCAATTCAAATAGACTACCAGACAACAGATCCAAATCTTTGGATATCAATGACTCCGTTTTCTTTGGGAGTAAAGAGTAAACATGTTCTCAGCTGAAAAGAGATTAGGTTGCAAATGATTGGGGACAAAAAATGTGAATCATTATTTACTTTTATTTATAAATTATATTCTTTATTTCGCTAAATTCTTATTGATGTCTAATAGAAATTACTAGTAATATTTCTTAAGCACAGCAAAGACAATTTATTTACATTCAATCTATTCAATGGGATTCTAATATTGACAAAGCCTTTCACACCAAGCATTTTTTTGGGGGAAGGAGTGGTGGTGGTGTAATTTTGAAAGTCAAACTAGTAGTTTGCATATTGAAAAATTCTAGAAAGTAACATTACTGAGCACTTTTTGTTGTTTTTAAGCATTAAAAAAAAATAAACCAGTTATCAGTTGAAGTCTAGAAAAATCAGTTCAGGATCTGAGGTTAAATTGTAAAAATCTATTCAATAGCAAGTTTTAAATAAATTCTTTAGTATAAATGAAGTTGGGTTAATTTATCTCTGAGGTAGAATTTAACACTAAAATTCTATGATCAAGTACTCTTATAAAGCCAATCTCATAAAAGCAAATTGGAATTTTTTCAACTTTACCAGCAGCAAGAGGAGCTTCTGGTCCAACAACTACAAGTTCAATTTTCTGATCTTTGCAGAACTGAGCGAGGGCAGCATGATCATTGATTGGCACAGCTGTAAGGATGGGGAAAAAACAAAACAAAACAACACACATAACTATTTTCTGTATCTAATTATAAAGCTGTTAATCATCTACCTGGGTATAATCACCCAACTTCTAATTATTTTGGGGGTGGGTACTATGTAACTGAGTTTAATCGAGAATTTTAAAAAAATGAATTAAGCTAAAGAACAAAGTAGTTCATTTTATTTTGAGTTGCTATGTGAAAGTCCTAGTAATCTGCCCAAAGCTCTGTACATTACTAAATAATGTTAGTTTCCCCTTTAATAATTCACAAATAAAGGAATTTCACTGGTTGTATTATAAACAAAGTTATTTCATAGCTAAGTCCAAGTAGTACAATGTTAAATTTTAATAATCTCTTAAATGCTGGAAAAATACTTATAATGGAAAGATATAATAACTGATTTCTAGGATACCAGTATTCTGAAGCTTCTGAGCATTGCTTATAATATCCCCTTGCACCAACATATTACTTTCAAATACTTTATGCTTTAAAAATCTGTTTTGCAAACAGTACTCCCATCAATATGTATCCTTTATGTACACAGCAATAGGATTCCATTTTAAACAGCTTTGCTATCAAGTTCATTCAAAAGAGAATTTCTCTTTACAAGTTTAAAGTTCTGTACAAACCTTAAAGCACTATGTAAATATCAATATTATGAAGCTAATTTTAACAAGAGATTGGTATAAAATGATTCTTCAAGGGGGCAGCTAGGTGGCCTATCGGATAAAGCACAGGCCCTGGATTGAGGAGGACCTGAGTTCAAATCTGGCCTCATACACTTGACACTTACTAGTTTAGCTATGTGACCCTGGGCAAGTCACTTAACCCTTACTGCCCCACAAAAAAAAAGAGAGTTATAAAAAAACAGCATTATCTTACAGTTATGGCCAGTTGATTCATACCTTCCTAATTAAGGAGAGGCGAGTTTTTCAATGACAAAAAAAAAAATTAAAAAAAAAAATCCCTAGATGTTACTGATGCTCAACAGAAAAGAACAAGCCTTGTTACTTATTATTTAGTTTGCTTATCTGTAAATTGATAAAATTGAGTTAGATGATCAAGTCCTTTCTAGATCAAACATGCTATAAATCAAAATGTCTTTACCTGAATTTGAAATCTTCCCATTGTTGGCTGTTCCTGCATTTCCTGGGGCTACTATCACCTGGCTGACATGCTGAGACTGAGCAAGTTTCCAAGACAGTGTGTGTTCCCTTCCCCCATTGCCAATTACAAGCACAGGGACTGCCATTAATTTATCTGCAGACTAGGAATAAAAAAAAGAGAAGAAAGAAAAAATAAATTGAGAAAGTGCCAGGAGAGTCAAGTTCAGTTCAAAATAAAACTACTTAAATCCACCCATTTTCTCATTCCTTACCCTACACTCCTTATGTCTTGGCCAATGCTCAAGACACCGTTGACCATTCTTTATCCTTTTTGAAAAACTTTTTCTTTGGCTTTTTAATTTTTTTTTTAATGTAGAAGTAGCCTAATTCTTTTGCTTTTCTGACCTGTCCTTTTAAGAATCTGCTCCCTTCCTTCTTCCTTAATGGCTCTTTATTCTGTTTTCTTTCCCTCCCCAATTGTATCTCCTCCTATAACTTTGGTTCTAATTCATTTGGCATACTGCTAACAAACATCTCCCTAATGAAAAACTTGATCATCACTGGGGTTCTTGGACTACTTTTTGTTTTTGTTTTTTTTTTCTGTGGGGCAATGGGGGTTAAGTGACTTGCCCAGGGTCACACAGCTAGTAAGTGTCAAGTGTCTGAGGCCGGATTTGAACTCAGGTACTCCTGAATCCAGGGCCGGTGGTTTATCTACTGCGCCACCTAGCCGCCCGCTCTTGGATTACTTTTAACGAATTCCATTCCCTCCATTCTTAGCTATTTCCAGACCCTACCCTTTGTTGTTGTTGTTTTTTTTTTGGGGGGGGGAGGGGGGGCATGGAATGTCTTTAACATAAAGTAACCACCTTTTGAATCATTACTGCTTCTTCAAAGCATAACTCAACTGTTACCTTTTCCAGGAAGCCCTCTTTGATCTTTCCCCTCCATCTCTTTCTTATCTTTGTCTCAAGATCAGACATAGTCTTTCTTTTCTGAATTCAGATGGCACTTGTTTATAACTCAAATCTACTCATGTAAGATCACTTATTTATCCTCTTCCCCATTAGACCTAGGTATATGTGGGAAGTTTTCACATCACTTAAACAGCACTTACTATGTACTAAGTACTTTAGAAAGGCAGATACTACTGTTACATACCCATTTTACAGATGAGGAATCTAAGGTATAATTTTCCCAAGGTTGCAGCTAGTTAGTGTCCGGTCATGTTTGAACTCAGGTGTTCCTGACTCTAGACCTAGTGCTCTACTCACTTCATTACCTAGCTACCTACCTCATAGGAAGGAGGGGAATATAATTAAAAAAAAAATGCAGAGGGGCAGCTAGGTGGCGCAGTGGATAGAGCACTGGCCCTGGAGTCAGGAGGACCTGAGTTCAAATCCGGCCTCAGACACTTAACACACACTAGCTGTGTGACCCTGGGCAAGTCACTTAACCCCAATTGCCTCACTAAAAAAAAAAATGCAGAATATATACAAAACTAATACAAAATCACTTCAAGATGAGGGGAAAGCAACAGCTTGGAAAATCAGAAAAGACCTCTTAAAGAAAGTGGCACTTATAATGAGTCATGAAGGAAACTAGAGGATAAAGAAGGTATAGCTAAAGAGGGAGGAAATATATGGGGAGCAGAAGGAATGAGGAGAGAAGGAATTTTGTATACAGGAAGCAGCAAAAAGGCCAATTTTTGACTGAAGCAGGGAGCATGTGAAGGGTAATGTTTAATTAGGCTGTGAAAGATAACCTGGAGTCAGTTTATTAAGGGCTTTGAAGGGCAAATAGAGGAGTTTGAATTTTATCAGGCAAGAGGTCATTTCTTTCTGGGAGCTATGAATGTTTACATTTTAAAGTAAAAGCCTGACTATTTAAAAAGCTAAAACCTATTCTTACCTTAGGGGTAATAAACAAAAACAGGGTGGACAGGATTTGGCTCAGGGGCCAAGTTGTTACTGGCAGCAAGTAAAGTGAGATATAGTTTTGTGACAAAATAATAATTAATAATGGATTTCTGGGGCAGCTAGGTGGCACAGTGGATAAAGTACTGGCCCTGGATTCAGGAGCACCCTGAGTTCAAATCCAGCCTCATACACTTGAGACTTACTAGCTATGTGACCTTGGGCAAGTCACTTAACCCTCATTGCCCTGCCCTCACCCCAAACAATGGATTTCTTTAGGGGAACCCAGAGATCAATTTCTGGTCCTGTGGCGCCCCCCCCCCCCATTTGGGATAAACCCAGGGGAAATTCTTTTGTCTAGCTCTGTGAAGTGATGGGATCAAACCACACCCAGATGTCATCAATAGAGTCATGCCACCCTCAAGTCACATCAACCAATTAGCTGTGATCAATAACCCTTGGCCACTGTCCTCTTAGGAGAGTGTAGGTTTTGTAGGTCTTCTGAACTCTCCTTGAGACCACATGCTGTCTCGCTGAGAGACAACATGGCTATTCTGGAGCTTTTCTCCTGCCTGTGCTTAATTACCACGAAGGTAATCCTTTACTGGCATATATTATATTAATAAAATAATATGCTTACTGCCAAACGGGTGCAATAGCAATTTATAATCTACAGGAATAGCAATTAATATTTAGAAAACACAGTAGTAGCCTTAATTTCAAAAAACCCCCCAAAACCCATTTTTGGGTAATTTAATCATTTTATTAAAAGGAGGGCAAGTTATTAATAAAAGGAGGTCTACTGGCTGTCTCAGACCAGAGACCCCTAATGTCAGGGTCATACTTTACATACCCTTCCAACTGTAGGAGGTCCATCACATAGCAATCAAATCTAATTGGTTAACAACAATTTGGTGGGTTATATTAAAATGAAGTTTGG
Source organism: Dromiciops gliroides (assembly GCF_019393635.1). Taxonomy (NCBI): domain Eukaryota; kingdom Metazoa; phylum Chordata; class Mammalia; order Microbiotheria; family Microbiotheriidae; genus Dromiciops; species Dromiciops gliroides. Next base: position 270,044,290 of record NC_057863.1, on the reverse strand, counting down.
GGATATGTGACTCAGGTCACATGTAGACCTACCACCCCTAACTGATCACAGCAAAATAGTTTAAATATAGATGTGGCTGATTTTATCAGTAAACTCCTTCCTCTATCCAGTGTGAACCCAAGACTCCTTTGACCCAGATGAATCCTACTTTAGATTGTTGTTTTGTTTTTTTGTGGGGCTATGAGGGTTAAGTGACTTGCCCAGGGTCACACAGCTAGTAAGTGTCAAGTGTCTGAGACTGGATTTGAACTCCGGCCCCCCTGAATCCAGGGCTGGTGCTTTATGCACTGTGCCACCTAGCTGCCCCCTGAATCCTACTTTCAAGAACTTAGATCTTGGGGGTGGGGGTGAGCAGGAGAGTCAGTAATTGATATCAATCAGTAAGTGATAATTATTTCTCACAAAAGATTCTAGAGAATAAGAATGACAAGGGCAGATCTATGCTTAAGGAAGGAATATCAATTTGGCAGAGTAGAAAGTGGAAGGGCTAGATGCAGGAGACTATCTCTGATAGTCTAAGCAAGAAGTGATAAAGACCTGATGTAGGGTAGTTGTGGCTTAAGCCCAGAGGTAACAAGGGTATAATTGATAGGACTAGGTAACTACTTAGATATGCTAACTGGTACCAAGGGGCAGCTAGATGGCTCAGTAGAGAGAACACTGGGCCCAGAGCCAGGAAGACCTGAATTCAAATTAGCTCTCAGACACTGACAAGCCAAGTGACCCTGGGCAAACTTTTGCTTCTGTAAACTTTACTTGCCATTTAAACATGGGTAACCCTCAGTTTTCTCATCTTTAAGACAGGTATACTTACATCTTTTCTTAGACAGGATACAGTAGTGTTTAGTTTACACGGATAACTTGCAGTCCATTTAATTAGTAAATAGCACAAAGCAGAAATGCTTACTTTAAAAAAATCCCAATTTACACTTATGTGGGAGCAAAAACACTTATTGAAAACATTCTGGACTACATGGAAAAAACAAATTGTATTAAGAAACTGATCAATTCTTAATTGTTTGAAAAACTGGAAAAAATTATTTGCACAGGCTAGAAAAGAGAGCAAACTAAGATGGAAAAAAATGTAGCTTGCCAGAAATTCAAAATTAAAACCATGCAAAGGAACATTTTAATTAAAAATCAAGACCCTCAACACTGGCATTGTAGATGTTAAAAACACGTGGTAAACAAAAATTTAGAAATACAATTGGGCACACAGTAAAACCAAAAGCACATGGCCAACGTCACAGGATTAAAAAACCCAATGCTTCCTACCTGAAGTACATATCAAGAAAAACACTTCATTCACAGTTAATGAAAAAGCATATGGTAAAACCAATAGGATTAAAAAACTGAATTCTATTTGAAATACATATCAAGAAAAAAACTGCTCCATTAGTTAAGGGTTAAGGGAAAAACACAAACTCATGGCCAACCCCACAGGGATTAAAAAAAGAAAATGAATTCTATCTGAAGTACATGTCAAGAAAATCGCTCCGTTAGTCACAGGGTTGAGGAAAATGAACATGGCCAACCCACAGAATTAGAAAACAAAGATAAGTTACGGTTAAAACAATTTTTATTCTCCTCTTGCTAAGAAATCACAAGATACTGTAGAAATTTAAGTTCGGGTTAAGACCTTCATATGTGTAGAGACGAAAACAAATCCAAATCCAAAGCTCCCCCATACCTACTTGCTAGGATCAAGTGTCAGGAACCCCCAAAAGGAGCGAACTCCAAGGTCCTTTGCTGCGCTTAAGTCTGCGAGGAGCGGAAAGAAAATTCTTAAGTTCAGGAAACCTTCCTGAAGTTCGTACCCGGGCATCCCAGCAGCCACATTCTCAGCGACACAAAAACAAGCCCCCTCCCCCAAGGCCCGTGGCCCCGGGGTGGCGACAGCGGCCTCCGCCACGTGCTAAGCAACCTGAAGGCGGCCCTCAGTGGGTTCAGATTCAAACCCCCTGCGCTCGACCCAGACCCGGGGAACCATGTTCACACGTGTTACGTAACGATACCTTCCTCCCCCCCCCCTTCTCCGGGCCGCCCCCTCTTCCCTTCGTTCTGGTAGCTCATACCCCGAATACCTGTAAATAGTTTACCCCTTGAAAAACGCACCGAGGGCTCGCACGGCCGGGCGCCGGCGGCTTATTTAGCGAGGGTAGTGATGGACGCGCGGTTTCCCGCCGCAGAACACCGCCTCGACACGGGGTGGGGCTGTAGGCTCCCGGAGCAGTCAGAGGATGCTCACCCACCACGGGGCGCAAATTGAGATGGATTCAGACTAGAGGGGCGGGGGAGGGACCGGGGGCGGAGGGAAGTTAAGGCTGTATTTTCCAGAGTCACAGGATTGTACGAGCATTGGAAGGAAAGCGAGGAAGAGGCGGGTCCTCCCCAGGACGGCAGTGAAGCCGGACTTGGCGCCCCCCTCAGGTGTGCGCGGGCTCCGTGAGAAAAGCGGCTAGTTCTCACCTCGCCTCTGGATAATTAGTTATGCCCTTGAATCAACCAAAACCGTATAAATAGAAGCCCACCTCCCGCCCCGAACGCTGGGGACTAAGCCGCTCACGTTGGCGGGATTCGCTCGCAGACACTGGCCCTGTAATGGCGCCTGCGTCAGGCACTAACATGGCCGCCGCAGCCCCGAGCAAGGAGCTTACGTCAACGGCTCCGCCCTCATCTCGTAAGAACGTCCTGAGAAGCTGAGACGTGCCCGCTGATTGGCTCAGTGGCAGAGCGTGCCTTCTCGGGAGAACCGACAAGAACCAATGAGGGAAGAGAGATAAGGAACCGGCCGTAGCGCCTACTCCCGACGCATGCTGGGAGCCTGGAGGTCTTGGGAGGAGGAGTTGAGAGAACGGAGCGGCCGCCATGGCGACAAACATCGAGCAGATCTTCAGGTCCTTCGTGGTCAGTAAATTCCGGGAAATTCAGCAAGAGCTTTCCAGGTAATGTGTTCTCAGGCGCATCTGCCTTTAGTTGACCGCCGGGACCGATAAAGTGTTCCACCGCGACATCCCCCGAAGCCGCCATCGTCCTTTGGCCTAGGCCCTGCGGGAGCCTCGCCCGGGCCTGGGATCTATTTCCTGGCCCCCGCCCCCTCCCCCATCTACCTTCCTTCCTCTCTCCCCTCGCGCGCGAGGCCTTTCGTCTCTCGCTCCGTGGCGCTCCCCTCCTTCCCCCCGCCCCCACCAACCCCCAATCTACGGGCTGCGTTCGTAGTCTTTTTTTCTCTTCCGAGTAATCTCCCTCCCTATCGTCTTCCAAGCCCCGTTGTCCACCTTGGGATGGGCCTAGGTTCCTCCTCCGATCCTCTTCTTCCTACTCCTCGTTTCCCCTCCCCCTTCTACCCCCCCCCCTTTCGTCTCCGGAGATTTCACCATTCTGTCCCTAGCCCCGGAAAGGGTGTATAACGGCGATTTTTATAACATAATTGTAAAATTACATTCTTGCTAATTTTTGATTGTTCAAGGTCCGGCAATTCAGTTTGTGTATTATCCAGGCTTTTGGTTTCCCCTTTGCTCTCTCCACCTGTTTTTAAAAGAGTTGGAAGCAGTTTAAATTTGTCTAGTTTGTTTTTGGTTAGGTACTCAGATTTTGGAGGGGGGGGGATATGGTTTAAATTGGGGCGTGTGTGTTTGTTTGGCTGGAGGTTGGGAGTAGAGGAGGTATCATTTGAGTTTCAGTTTTTCTCTTATCCCGGCTTAAAAAACAAGGAAAGTTGGGTTGACTAACGTAGTATCCCGGGACCACTATTGTCCTTTATGGTCTCGTTTTCCCGTCCAAAAATGTGGCGAAAGGAAATTTGCAAAGACATCTGTTTATCCAGAAAGGAAAATAGCAAGGGGGTACTGCGTTTTGACTAGTTTTCCGTTAGTGTTCCTGCCATATATACCATACATGGTCCTTTACAATAGGAAGATAGGAAAAAAGAACCCCTGAAACTTAAATATTTGTTATAGTTTCACTTATACTTTTTCTCCGTGGCTATTTTTATTCACTATCTTTAAACCCCAGCATCTTGATCATGTTTGTTTGTTGGTCTTCATGTAGTCTTAACCGAATCTCCAAGAGTAAGCTAAATAGCCAAAATAAGTTCTTAATTCTCATTTACTGAGCGGTGGGCTGCATTGTGTTGGAGGGCAGGGAGAGGGAAAAGGTGTGCTGATGCCAAGGTATTGGTCATGAGTGAACAAATAATTTTCAGATGAGGCTTTTTCTTGAAACATAATTGTGTAGTGTAATTCTACAGTCGGCTGCCTGTAGATTGTCCACTTTGTTGAATATGCATAGCAAATTTCTGGACTACTCAACACCATCAGCATTAAATGTGTGCTGAGAGAAAACTAAGCTAATTTCAATATTAGTCCAAGCAAAACCTAATGTTACTCTCTTTCACACCTCTCCCCATCTTGTAATATATTTTTGCTTCTCCCTGTCTCAATGTAATTCTGAACCAAATATGCATAGATTTTGGATTCTGTGCTACTAACTTCATTGTTAAATTAGCCAAAATTAGTTGTATTAGTATTACAGTAGGATGTTTGTGGGTTTGTTAAATTAAAAAAAATTTTTTGTGTGTGGTAGTTTCAGTGTGCTTCCTTGGTTATTTTTCCATTGTAATTTTTTTTTTTTGAGATTTAGTTTTTTAGGCATACTTTATTTTGATCTGATCTGACAGACCTACTTAGTTTAATTTAGTTGAACAGAACAGAATCAGAATTACAGTTAATCTTTAAATTGATTTAAAGCATGAATTGGAAGAACTTAAGCATAGGTTCATTCTTTGGTACATTATAAACAAAAGAACACAACCATAACTAGCCTGGAAAGTTGTTCAGATTTAGCGGGGAAGATTACAAATAATATTTTAACCCTAATCTAAAAGTGTGAACTTCAACCATTGCTTTTTTATTCGTACAGTGGTATTGGTTAAAGTGTAATTAATTCTTATTAGTAAATTGGTTTATTTAACATCTTATGGCACAAGTGTTTTTCTACAGCATTCATGGAAATTTTTGTTGAACTCGAACACAGTTTGTGATTTATTTTTACATTGCATGCATTTTCCTAATGCTTGTGTGTCTTATGCTGATAGTCAGTGATACCTATTTAAACAGACTGGCAAAAAATATTATTTTTTTCATTATACCAGCATCTAGTGTATGTTAGGCCATACATTTTTGGGTGTATTTCCAGGGGATCCCTCTCACCCCCCCCTTTTTTTTTTTTTGCTAAGTATAGTAACCAAAAGCCTCAACTTAAATTTTTGAGAGTATTGACACAAATAAATGAGCTCAGAAAACTGTTGTTTTGTGGGATTTTACTTGATTTGTACAGTTGCAAAATTGTTACTGTAGTATATAAAATTAGAATTTAAACGAATTGGAAGTAGATTAGAACTTAATAAAATTTGAGGGAGAGTTATTACAGTTAAAGAACATGTTTACAAAAACCATAAAAGATGGCAATGTATGTATCTTATAGATTCAGTTGTGATAATAAAGTCACGAAAATTAAGCAAATTATTGATAGGCTGTTATTTTGTGCTAGTTTATTGTGTATTTATATCCATAGTGTTAATGAATTTTGCCATTTTATTTTTAAATCAGTGGCAGGGTTGAAGGCCAGCTGAATGGTGAAACAAACCCACCTGTTGAAGGAAACCAGTCAGGTGATGCAGCTGCCTGTGCAAGGAGCCTACCAAATGAAGAAATAGTACAGAAGATAGAAGAAGTGCTGTCTGGGGTCCTAGACACAGAATTGCGATATAAACCAGGTAAAGTTAAAAGGGATTATCTTTGTCAAGATTATCCTTCCCCAAGAAATCTCAAGAGAAGCTCAAGTGGTCTTAAAGTATCTTTGAGCATATTTCATAATACAGGAAACCTTTGCTATAACCTGATTTCTTAAATTACTTGAGTTTTCTAACTGAAGGTAATATAAAAACAAAAAAAACCTTGTGACTTTACATTGTAGAAAAATCTACTGAGTTTGTATGTTTTTATTATACTCATTGATGCTGAACTTTTCATTTGAAGTCTTGGGTAGTTCTTTAGTGTAATGATTCTGAGCTTCATAAAAAGGTACATTGATGATAACAGTTAATATTAGAATGACTGATAGGCTTTATAGCTGGAAGCATATAGTCATTTCATTTTAGAGATGAAAAACCTGAGGCACAGGTAAGTTAATTGATTTGAACATTATCATCTCAAGTGTGTACTGACTAGGGGAGGCAAAGAGAAGAGAGAATGTGAAAGGTAGGTTTTTCCATTTTGTGTTTTTTTAAATTTAATATAACAGATAATATAATACCAGTTGCTTATTAAAGGTAGTCAGAAAAATTTTTTTTTAAGTGCGTGTGTGGGGGCACAGCTAGGTGGCGCAGTAGACAGAGCACCTGCCCTGGATTCAGGAGGGACCTGAGTTCAGATTTGGCCTCAGACACTTGACACTCACTAGCTGTGTGACCCAGGGCAAGTCACTTAACCCTCATTGCCCCATCTCCCTCCCTCCTCCCAAAAAAAGGTAGTCAGGATAAAATCAACATCATCATTTAGCACCTATCTTATATCAATCTGATGACTGACCCATACTAAATTCTTTTTAGAATATATATTAATTAAAACATTCTAATTGTAACTTTAAGAATCTAAGCCATTTGAAAATTATCTTTTAAAAGGATAAAACAGATAATTAGGACTTAGGATAGGTGTAATAACATAGAAATTAAACAAAAACAATTCTACATATAAGTTAGACAAATCTTTTTTGGGGAGGGGCAATGAGGCTTAACTGACTTGCCCAGGGTCACACAGCTAGTAATTGTCAAGTGTCTGAGGCCAAATCTGAACTCAGGTCCTCCTGAATCCAGGGCCTGTGCTCTATCCACTGTGCCACCTAGCTGCCCCTGAGTTAGACAATCTTAAGTATACTTTGAAATAAAAAAAAAAACAACCTAAATAGATTTTATTTTTGCATAGGTCTTGGCACATTATGTGTTTTATTTGAGTTCTTTATGTTCTCTTCTAGCTTATACATTTTGATAGGAGCCATGCAGGTGTTTGTGGCAGTACAAAATATAACCCACTTGCTTATACATGCAATAAAATTTCCTGTTCTTAGCACTTAATTGAGTATGAATTTGATTGAACTAAACTTTAAAGATTTTGAATGTTTCTCCCTCTAGACCATTTTTGGAATATTTCTTTTTGACAAATTATATGTTATTTTTAGAATGTTCATTTTAACACTGGAAGGACTGCAATAATAAAAGGATTAACATGTGCCAATTGATTCATTGTATTTTTTTAATTCATAATTCAGAGGAAATAGAGATAGTTGGATGAACATATTGTAGTTTTGTTGTCATTTGGTGTTCCTGGTCCTTCTGGTATTAAAGAGTATAATTTTGTTATGTTAATTCATTTGGAATGTTGAATGCTTTACTCTTCTTGGTATTTATTTTTGAATCATCTCAGGCTTTATTGTTGACGATCAGAGTTGTATATAGAGACATAAAAGACAAGTATAATAAAAGTAATTATGTATGGATAGGCATTGTTAGGTGGAAATAAAGCTAATATAATATGGGTTATCCTTAATGTTAGTATTTTCTCTATATCTTTTAAAGTGTAATTAGGGAATATATGTATATTAACAGATAGCTTGTGATATTAATCAGTGAATAAACATGTATTTTGTGGCAAACTCCAAGGCCTGCTGTATATAGTTTAAATATTGGTGGGAGTATTACTGAAAAAGTTCCCACCAGACAGTTTTCAGGCAGATTGACTTGAAGAAATGTTGAATTTTCTATTGTACCTTTATTTGTTATTTAAGAAAATAATTCTTTATAGTAGGATACGTAAATTTTAATTTTGTAATATTTATTTAAACCTTGGTGTTGAGTGTGATCTGAGAAGTTTAATGTCATTTCTTTTTATTTTAGATTTAAAGGAGGCCTCCAGAAAAAGTAGATGTGTATCTGTACAAACAGACCCTACTGATGAAATTCCCACCAAAAAATCAAAGAAACATAAAAAGCACAAAAGTAAAAAGAAGAAAAAGAAGAAAGAAAAAGAGAAAGAGAAAAAATACAAGAGACAGTCGGAAGAATCTGAGTCAAAGCTGAAATCTCATCATGGTGGGAACGTAGGGTTAGAGTCTGATTCCTATTTGAAGTTTGATTCAGAGCCCTCAGTAATGGGGCTGGAACACCCTGTAAGAGCACTTGGGCTGCCTAAGCCCCCTGCAGTAATGTTGAAGTCACCAACAATGACATTGGGACTGAATGAATCCCCTGCAGTTGCTCTGGAACCTCCTACAATGGCAGTAGAGGTATCAGAACCACATACTTTAGTAGCACTGAAGCCAGCTTCAGTTGGGGAATTATCAGAACTACATGCAACATTAGTCCCAGAACCCTTCACGTTAGAGCGACCAGAGTCATCTGTGGCTGTAACACTGGAATCATCTGTGAAACAGACATTGGAATCTCCTGCAGTGATGCCAGTGCCTACTACAACAGTTGTGCCGAAGTCATCTGAGGCACATGTGACAGTATCATCAGAATACAATGCAAGATCTGTGCCGAAGTATTTGGAGATTCCATCTTCAGAGCAGTCAAAGACCACATTGCTCGAGCCTCCAGCATCAAAAGTGCTAGAGTTATCAGAAACTTGTGTGGTAACAGCATCAGAAACATCTGCAGAGTTCCATCCCAGGTCAAGCTCGATGACAGCTTTGGAGTTGCCAGAGTCATCTGTAACTGAAATTCTGAGATTGCCTGAGCAATCTACAGCAATACCATTGTTGTCTGTGGAGCCTCCTACAACTACAGTGTTGGAGTTGTCCAAACCATCTGCAGTGCCAGAGATGCCTGGGCCCCCAACAGCACCAGTGCTGGAGCTGCCAGGACCCCCCACAGCGCCAGTGCCAGAGTCGCCAGGACCTCCTGTGACATCGGTGCCGGAGCTGCTGAGAACCCCCACAACGTCAGTGCAGGAGCTACCATCGCCTCCCGTGACATCGGTGTTGGAGCTTCCAGGGCCTCCCGTGACATCGGTGTTGGAGCTTCCAGGGCCTTCTGTGACATCGGTGCCAGAGGTGCCAGGCCCTCCTGTGATTCCGGTGCCAGAGGTGCCGGTTCCAGAGGTGCCAGGGTCTCCTGTGGCATCGGTACTAGAGTTTCGGGGGCCCCCTGCAACACCGGTGCAGGTTCCGGAGTTGCCGGGGCCCCCCGTGACACTGGTGCCAGAGTTGCCAGGGCCCCCTGCGACACTGGTACGTGTACCAGAGTTGCCGGGGCCCTCAGCAACACCAGTGCTTGAGTTGTCACAGGATTTGCCTGGGCTTCCAGCACCATCGATGGTGTCGGAGTTGCCTCAGGAGGTGCCAAGGCAACCCACGATGGCGCTGGAAATGCCGCAAGAGTTGCCTGGGCTGCCTGTGGTGACAACAGCATTGGAGTTGCCAGGGCAGCCTGTGGCGACTGTGCCTTTGGAATTGGCAGAACAACCTGTGATGACAACAGAGCCGGAGCAGCCTACAGTGATGCCAGCGCTGGAGTTGCCGGGGCAACCTGAGGTGACAGCAGCAGCAGGGTTGCCTGGGCAGCCTGTGGCTACAATAGCACCAGAGTTGCCTGGGCAGCCTGAGGTACCAGAGTTGCGGGGGCTGCCTTCGGTGACTGGGGTGTCAGAGTTGCCAGGGCAGCCCTCAACAACTGTGGCACAGGAGTTGCCGGGGCAGTCTGGGGCACTAGGGCAGCCTGTGGCAACTGGGGCGCTGGAGTTGCTGGGGCAGCCTGTAGCATCAGAGCTGTCAGGGCAACCCACAGTAGCTGCAGCGCTAGAGTTGCCAGGGCAGCCTGTGGCAACTGTGGCGCTAGAAATATCAGGTCATTCTGTGATGACAACGTCAGATCTGCCAACGATGACCGTTTCTCAATCCCTGGAGGTGCCTTCAACGACAGCGCTGGAACCATACAGTACAGTAGCACAGGAGCTACCTACAACATTAGTGGGGGAGACATCTGTAACAGTATCAGTGGATCCCCTGATGGCCCCTGAGTCCCATATGTTAACTTCCAATACCATGGACTCCCAGATGTTAGCTTCCAATACCATGGACTCCCAGATGTTAGCTTCCAATACCATGGACTCCCAGATGTTAGCTTCCAATACCATGGACTCCCAGATGTTAGCTTCCAACAGCATGGACTCCCAGATGTTAGCTTCCAACAGCATGGACTCCCAGATGTTAGCTTCCAACAGCATGGACTCCCAGATGTTAGCTTCCAACAGCATGGACTCCCAGATGTTAGCAACTAGCACCATGGACTCCCAGATGTTAGCAACTAGCACCATGGACTCCCAGATGTTAGCAACTAGCACCATGGACTCCCAGATGTTAGCAACTAGCACCATGGACTCCCAGATGTTAGCAACTAGCACCATGGACTCCCAGATGTTAGCAACTAGCACCATGGACTCCCAGATGTTAGCAACTAGCACCATGGACTCCCAGATGTTAGCAACTAGCACCATGGACTCCCAGATGTTAGCCTCCAGCACCATGGACTCCCAGATGTTAGCCTCCAGCACCATGGACTCCCAGATGTTGGCCTCCAGCACCATGGATGCACAGATGTTGGCATCCAGTACACCAGAGTCCTCTATGCTAGGTCCTAAGTCACCTGATCCCTACAGGTTAGCCCAAGATCCATACAGGTTAGCCCAGGATCCATACAGGTTAGGTCATGACCCTTACAGGTTAGGTCATGACCCATATAGATTAGGACAGGACCCCTATAGGTTAGGCCATGATCCCTATAGGCTAGCTCCTGACCCTTACAGAATGTCACCCAGGCCATATAGGATAGCACCCAGGCCATACAGAATAGCACCCAGGCCTTATAGATTAGCACCCAGGCCCCTAATGTTAGCATCTAGGCGCTCTATGATGATGTCATATGCTGCTGAACGCTCTATGATGTCATCCTATGCTGCTGAACGTTCCATGATGTCTTATGAACGTTCTATGATGTCACCAATGGCTGAGCGCTCTATGATGTCAGCCTATGAACGTTCAATGATGTCAGCTTATGAGCGCTCTATGATGTCTCCCATGGCTGAGCGCTCTATGATGTCAGCTTATGAGCGTTCTATGATGGCTTATGAGCGTTCCATGATGTCTCCAATGGCCGAGAGATCAATGATGTCCATGGGTGCTGACCGCTCCATGATGTCATCCTATTCTGACCGTTCCATGATGTCATCTTATTCTGACCGTTCCATGATGTCATCTTATACTGCTGACCGCTCAATGATGTCTATGACTGCTGATTCCTATGCTGATTCCTATACGGATTCATATACTGAGGCTTATATGGTGCCACCTTTGCCTCCTGAGGAGCCCCCTACTATGCCACCTTTACCACCAGAGGAGCCCCCTATGACACCACCATTACCTCCTGAGGAGCCCCCTGAGGGACCATCATTACCTGTTGAGCAGTCAGCATTACCTGTTGAAAACACATGGGCCACTGCTGGAACAGCATTACTCTCTGAAGAACCAGCTTTGCCCCCTGAGCCTCCTGTGATGCAGACAGAGATTCCAGAGTCTACAATGTCTGATTATTCTGTAGGAGCTCCAGAGCCCTCAGTGTTAACATCAGAGTCTGCTGTAACTGTCTCAGAGCCACCACCAGAGCCAGAGTCTTCAATGACATCAACATCTTTAGAGTCTCATATGACACAAGAACATGCTATCATAGGGCCACAGGCAGCTGTCCTATCTTCTGTGCCCAGTACAGTGTCAGAAACTTCTATACTACCTACAGAACACACTGAGCCTCCTATTGTGACAGAGTCAGTGGAAACCTTTGAGCCCATTTTAGCATCTGGGCCTATCTCAGAACAGATGATATATCTGACTGAGGTGGCAGTCCCAGAGCCCTCAGACATGGCAGTCCCAGAGGTGGTGGTCCCAGAGCCAACAGAGACAGTAATCCCAGAGCCAGCAGAGTTGGCGGTCCAGGGGCCAGCTGAGGTGGCAGTCCAGGGGCCAGCTGAGGTGACATTCCAGGGGTCAGATGAGGTGGTGGTCCAGGGGTCAGCTGATGTGGCGGTCCAGAGGCCAGAAGAGGCAACTTTCCAGGGACTGGCTGAGGTGGCTTTCCAGGGCCCAACAGAAGTGGCGGTCCAGGGGCCCACAGAGGTGGCAGTCCAGGGGCCCACAGAGGTGGAGGTCCAGGGGCCCACAGAGGTGGTGGACCAGGGGCCCACAGAGGTGGTGGACCAGGGACCGACAGAGGTGACCGTCCAGGGTCCAGCAGAGGTGATGTTGCAGGAGCCAGCCACAGTGGTGGTTCAGGAGCCTGCCATGGTGGTCCCAGAGCTGATTGCAGCAGTCCCAGAGCCGACCATGGTGGAAGTGGCTGTGCCAGAACCCACAGTCCTAGAGTCATCTGCAACAGTGTCTGAAGGTCCTGTGGTGGTTCCAGAGCCTACACCAGTGGTGGAGTCCACAGTTATGACTTCAGAACCTGTTATTAAAAGAACAGATGTAGTCTCATCTGTTGAGTCTAATCTTTCTCAACAAACCACCATACAGGAAATGTCCATTCAGTCAAGTGAAGAGGCAAATAATGAAAAAATGCATCTGGAGAGTCATTCTTATGAAAGCATACACCATGTAAATATAGTCTTGGATGTAAATAGTCCTTTAATTGCAAAAGAGACAGAACATAACATTGTTTCTGCCACTAGCCCTGTTAGTGAAATTGGTATGGAGAAATTTTTGCCTGGCAGTGAGACTGATCTTAACACAGTGTTGACCACCTGCCCTAGTGAAGTTAATATAGTTGGAACTGTATCTACCACCAGTTCCCATATTCATGAACTTGATGTAAAGGGAACTACTAAGGAGATTGAACTTTATGCAACATCTGTTACCAGCTCAGTAAGTAAGGCTGATGTTGAGGGTCCTTTACCCACTCAAGAGATTGAACATGACATGGTAATTTCAACTAGTCCTAGTGGTGGTAGTGAAGCTGATATTGAGGGACCTTTGCCTGCTAATGACACTCACCGTGATGTATTGTCTGCTAATAATCTACTTGGTAAGACTGATCCAGAAGCATCATTACCTGTGAAAGAGAGTGAACATGATACGGTAATTACTATCAGCCATAAAGATGGTAGTGAAGCAGAGAAAGAGACGCCACTCTCTGCTAAAAACACTGAACAGGAGTCTGCTGCCAACATTTGTGATCTTAATGATGCAGATCTAGTAAGACCTTTACTTCCCAAGGATATGGAACGTGTCGCAAACCTTAGGACTGATATAGAGGGACCTTTGTCTGCAAGTGGAGTTGAACGTGACATAGTAACTACTGCCAGCCCTGTTGTTATTAGCTTACCTGAAAGAGCTTCAGAGTCTTCATCAGAAGAAAAAGATGATTATGAAATCTTTGTGAAAGTTAAGGACACACATGACAAGAGCAAAAAAACTAAAAGCCGTGATAAAGGTGAGAAAGAGAGGAAAAGAGATTCTTCATTAAGATCTCGAAGTAAACGCTCTAAATCTTCAGAACACAAATCACGTAGACGCACAAGTGAATCCCGTTCAAGAGCAAGAAAGAGATCATCTAAATCTAAGTCTCATAGATCCCAAACTCGTTCACGATCACGTTCAAGACGTAGGAGGAGAAGCAGCAGATCAAGATCAAAGTCAAGAGGAAGGCGTTCTTTATCAAAAGAGAAACGTAAAAGGTCTCCAAAACACAGGTCTAAGTCTAGGGAAAGAAAAAGGAAAAGATCTAGCTCTAGAGATAATCGGAAAGTAGCCAGAGCTCGAAGTCGTACACCTAGTCGTCGTAGTAGAAGTCATACTCCTAGTCGACGAAGAAGGTCTAGGTCTGTGGTCAGAAGAAGGAGCTTTAGCATTTCTCCTGTTCGCCGGAGCCGCACCCCAAGTCGCCGGAGCCGTACCCCAAGTCGCCGGAGCCGCACCCCAAGTCGCCGGAGCCGCACCCCAAGCCGTCGAAGAAGATCTAGATCTGTGGTAAGACGAAGAAGCTTTAGTATATCACCAGTTCGACTAAGACGATCACGGACACCCTTGAGGAGGCGTTTTAGTAGATCTCCTATTCGCCGAAAACGATCCAGATCTTCTGAAAGAGGCAGGTCACCACCTAAACGTCTGACAGATTTGGGTAAGTCAGTCTATAATAAAAGAAAAAAAATGGAATTGTAGAAAACTAAAAATCAACTTGAATAATTACTTTCTAGTCCATTGGGTTGCTGTTTTTTAATACATTTATCTCTGGGTTTTTTATGCTGCCTAATTTTGTGGAGATGGGGGTGGTCTGGACCTATCTGTGGGGAATTCCTGATATAGAAACTCCTACTGATGCAAACTGTCAGTTTTTCTGTAGTTTTAGGTCATTGGATATGATGTGGTAACTGCTTGTAGCACTATTGTGAATAACATACCTAAAAAGAGTTTCAGATTTTGCACACTGAGAGATTGAGTGACAGGCAGGACTTGAACCCAGGCCATCTTGACTCCAAGGCTGGTGGCCCTCTATCCATAATGGCATATAGTTTTTTTCCTTAAATGTATTTGCTCCTGGGTAGTAGAAACTATTGTGTTACCTTTCTATTCTAGTCATGTAGTAAATAGTTAATTAGTGTTGAACTGAATTTATTCATGGACTTAATACCCTGGTATTTTGGGGGAATGCATTAGGAAAAAGGTAACTTAGAGGGGCAGCTAGGTGGCACAGTGAATAAAGCACCGGCTCTGGATTCAGGAGGACCTGAGTTCAAATTTGGCCTCAGACACATGATGCTTAACTAGCTGTGTTACCCTGGGCAAGTCATATAACCCTCATTGCCCTGCAAGTCATATAACCCTCATTGCCCTGCCCGTGGAGAGTAGAAGGTTTGTTAGAAGGCAGCTTGGAATGCCATTTAAAACTCTATTCTTTAATCATTCTTTTAACAGATCCAACAACTGTTTTGAAATAATTTTTGTGGGTTATAGTATTGGCTTTTCTTTACAGGAAAAAATGTTTGTGGGGCCAGTTCAGTAGGTGGTGTTAGTAAGGTTTTGTATCATTGGTGAATTTAGACTAAGAGAAGCAGACCTGCTTTAAGGATTCATTACCAGAGCTAAAATCCTGTCTCCAGTTTTGCATGTAGAACAGCTTACATTTAAATATTGACTGATAATCTATCATTCTAGAGTGCAAGTGTGGCTCCTTTTTTTAAATCTAAGTAGATTGTGGATCTCTAAATCGGGTTGGTAGAGAAGGAAACTAGGAGATAAAAGAAAATAGGTGACAGGAAATCGTGGGTATTATTTTCCCAAAAATTTCTGCAAAACCAAGTTCAAGAATTTTGATGTTTGTTAATGTTTAGAAAAGTACAAAACTGTTTTGATTGTATAATATGAAAAGTACACTACTTGTAAATTTTTACTATCCTTACAGATAAGGCTCAACTACTTGAAATAGCCAAAGCTAATGCAGCTGCCATGTGTGCTAAGGCTGGTGTTCCTTTACCGCCAAACCTAAAACCTGCACCTCCACCAACAGTAGAAGAGAAAGTTGCTAAAAAGTCAGGAGGAGCCACAATAGAAGAGCTCACTGAGGTAAGCTAGTTCAAAATTTGCCTCCAATTTTAAAATTGATTATTTCAGTGATGTTGACTCTGGAGCGTGCCAAAACCCAAATTGCGGGCTGAACTGATAATGGCTGGCACTGAGCAGCCAAAACCCGAAATACAGACATGGCAGCGGCAGAAGCTCCGTTTAGCAGGCCATTATCCGGGATGGCTAAGCTCCGCTAGCTAAAAGTTACTTCCCATTACTTTTGCTTTCCAGTTTTAGAAGCCAAACTGACTGAGGCGCGGGACGTTTCGTTTGAATGGAGGAGGTGTTGAGTGAGCAACACGCAGAAGCGCGCCTACCGTTTCGTTTCCATTCACGACGTGTTCACTGACCGCCACGAGTGTACTACACATACGCAAAGACACAGACAATCTTCAGAAATGATCTTTTGCCACCGGAGCTTGGAAATTAATGAGAATAGCCGGCCATTGCCTGAAAGGAACTTCTTTCGCATCAACATTTCGGGTTTTGGCCGCTCGGTACCAGCCGTTGTCGATAATGGCCGGCCATTATCAGTTCTTCCTGCGGTTCGGGTTTTGGCAGTAACATATATTAAGCATATTTACTGTTTTCATTTGGTCTTTTCAGTTGAGGCTTGTTTTGTGGGGTTTTTTTTTTCTTTTTGAGAACGCTGAAATATTGCTGCTAGGATCCAGAAAATACCACATTGTTTCATATGTTGAAACTTGTTATTGGCTAGCCTTATGCCAGCCCTCCACTGTCAATACTTTCTGTTCTTTTGGTCACAAGCCTTATATAATTTGTTCTTTTGGCTAAATGAGCCCCCTTTTGTGATATTTTCAAATTGATAATGGATGTGAAGAATTCTAGTGCTTGTATAGAGAAAACAGAGACAGGTCCATCCAAATTTTCATTGTCATTTTTTAAGCCAGGCAACAGAGCCTTTACCTAACTTCTCAGGAAGGAATTGACTTTGTCTGCTTCATATATCAGACCTTGTCACTAACTCCCTGCCCTTTTTACCTTTTTAAAAAAAAAATTGAACTCTACTTGTATGCAAGATGGAACCCATTGAGTCTTTGATCTATAAAACATTCATGGAAAAAAAATGTCAGTAATTTCCCTTTTCCCCCTCCACTCCTACCCTACAGTTATGAACAGACATCTTTATTTTTCCTGTCTTATGAATCTTGTTCTAACCACCCCCTAAGAATTACCTTTCCTTCTTTTCTTGAATCAGTGTCCCTCACCTTCACAATCTGGCTCTAAACCCCTTTAAGGGAATCTTCCTTGATAATTTAACCCCACCCGACTCTGTTCACTCTAGCCTGCATTCCCTCAGCACTTATGTACTCAGTTTGTATTATATCAGTTTGCACTTGTTAATGTGTTGCTCTGTAAAAGCGTTCTTCAGTTATTTCATGTGTATGTATTCTGTCTTTTGATCTAGATTGTAAGCTCCTTGAGGGCAGGGACCATGTCTTTTACTTTTTGTATCTCCCTGACAGTACCCAGTACAGTGCTCTGCACACAGTAGGTGCTCAATAAATGTTGTTGACTGACTGACTGGCCAAAGTCTGCTAAGTAGCTAACTCATCTGTCTAAATGTAAATTTGTACTTTTAAAAGTTATTTTACATGGTTTTGGTCCCATTAAGAAGTGATGTGTTTGTCTGTGTATACAGGGTGTGTAAGATTATCTTTTGTTTGTTTTTTTTTACTCTTTAAGAAATGCAAACAGATTGCACAAAGTAAAGAAGATGATGATGTTATAGTGAACAAGCCCCATGTTTCGGATGAAGAGGAGGAAGAACGTCCTTTCTATCATCATCCCTTTAAACTCAATGAACCTAAACCCATTTTTTTCAACTTAAATGTGAGTACTGCAATTGATACAAGAAGTCAAAAGCTGGTAACTTAAAGTTTATATGGGAATATTTTGGCTTTAAATTCCATTTTAGAAATTCCATTTTTAAACTTTTAGATTTCTGAGAAGAAATTTAAAAAATGTATGCCTGAGAATATATGTTAAGTGAATATCACCAGAGATTATATGGCAATTATTCAAATTTGGTGTTCTATCAAAACCTTAATTTGTGAAACATTGTTTTTGTTCCTTAGATTGCTGCTGCAAAACCAACTCCACCAAAAAATCAGGTAACATTGACAAAAGAATTTCCTGTATCATCTGGCTCTCAACACAGAAAAAAGGAAGCAGATAGTGTCTATGGCGAGTGGGTTCCTGTAGAGAAAAATGGTGAAGAAAACAAAGACGATGATAATGTCTTCAGCAGCAATTTGCCTACTGAGGTAAGTAAAAGTAACATTTTACCCTTTTTTTCTTAAAATACCTAAAACTGCCATTTTATTGTTATTTTATATCTGATTTGGATTCTGTTTCACTCTTCTTAGGGTCGGGTTAAACGGCAGGGCCGGGTTAGACGACAGATGAGACAACCCGCAGCTACTCATTTCACAGTAACTCGATGCAATTCACTTTGTGGAACCACGCCACAAAGTGAACAGCATCGAATTGCAGAGAACAGTGTTGTCACGTCCTTACCCAACATTGGGCCCTCCTTGCATTTATGGGGAGGTAGCCCAAGGTACAACTTTTCTTTAGCTTCCCGTTTTGCTTCCAGGCTTTATAGCTCTAGATTTTGGTGGTAGCAAGTTTAGTGGGTAAAGGAATCAGGGAGATAGGCTGAGCTTCAGGTTGAACACTTGAATCAAACTTGAAATGATCCTTGCAGGCTGACAAACAACTTGGGTACACAGTCCATTTTTCATAAATAAAGTTCCTTAATTGTACCTCCAGATTATTTGTCAGATTCCCTTCTATTTTTCCTCATTTTCCCTTCCCCTCACTACCCTGGCCCTTTTTTTTTATTCCTGTGTTTAACCTCATGCTCAGCCTCTTTCTCCATTCCCTTCTCCCTCTCTCTGCTACTATTAAAAGTTGGAGAAGTGGAATCCACACTTGGAAATACTTGTGTGGCTGTAGTAGTATCTTGTCAAAATGATGCGGTGATAATGCCAAACAACCCCCATTAAAATGCTGCCTGACTAAATAATGTGCTACTCATTATAGTGCACATCAGAACAGCAAGACTGTATATATATGTAAATATATATATATCTGTATCTTTGTATGTATCTCTGTATCTGTACCTTTGCTGTATCTTTTAATAAACAGTTTACTTTTATTTAACTTGTTGTGCAAAATCACGCTTGGGGGATCTGGGAGGGTGGAGATTCAGTAGGGGGGTGGGAACTCCCAAATGATCCCTCAACTACCTTTTCTTTCTCCTGCCCATTATTCCCATAGCCCGGACACACCTCCGTGGACTGGGCTAACTCCCCAATGCCCTGTAAAAGTGGTGTTCCCCACATCCTCCTTTCCCTGCAGTCTGGGTGTCTGTAGGTCAGAGAGACCTGTCCTTTATATAGATCCATGCCCCTTCAGAGACATTGAATACTCTGATCACTCCACACCTTTAATGTCATAAGTAAACAAATCCAATTTTTTAAATTAGAAAGTGAACAGAACCCAAATCAGAAACATAATAACATTTTGATAGCAGTATTTTTTTTCCCTTTAGCCTGTCAATTCACAGGCAACATTTTCACTGTGCACTTTTAGTCCGGCATTTTGACATGTAGCAAGCATTGATGCTGAGAAACATAACTAGCCATTGAAAATTCTGTTTACCAGCTGATAATTGCTTTGGGGATTCTCATCTGCTCGTGGTTCCACAGAATTGAAACATGCTGTAATGTCCCCAATATGGAGAAAACTTGGGAATTTGTCATCTTATTTCATATTAGCGCTTTTTTTTTACCTTGTTTGGAAACTATTTTAATGAATTAATGGCAACATTTAAAACCCAGATCAAGGTACCTGAACCTTTTAAATTTCTCAAAAGGGACATGATTAACATTTGGTAGTGACTTCCTTTTATTATGTAAACAACTAGATCTAAACAGCCTCAAACTTACTTTAGGTTTCCTCATAACACACTTGTATTAAATGAGTTTGATGCATCTAATTAGGCATTTAACAAGTATGGTGGAACACATTCAAAATTAGTGTGAGTAGTTAGGAAGATTTTTAACATGGGAAGTGTTGCTACGGAATGAAGAACTATTATACCTTTTTCCGGATGATGTTTCCTAAGATCCTAAACTGCCATGGAATATTTTAATAGGATTGCAAACATTAACAGCGGACAGAAGAAAACATTGGGAAAATGTTTAGTGAATCTTAATTGAACTGAAAGGAAGGTATATTAATTTAAGCCAAAAGTCTAGTCTGATCACGCTTGCCACTCTTCACCATTTTTGAAGTAACCTAGATCTGAGCAACATATTCCTTAATCTTTTGGGTTGAGAAAGGGTGAAGATTTTTTAAAAAATCAATTCTTTTCACCTCTTATTCACATGTTACATATTACATAGTGTTTACTAACACCTAGAAGAAAATTTCAGAAATGGAAATACTGGTATCTCCACATGCTGAGTATGCTCAAATTTATGAAGTACCCAGTGAACAAATTTTTGAGGGGAACTACATTTATTGAGTAGTTAGTGATAACTTTATGGGAGAATTACTTCTTAAATGCCACATTTTTGGAGTTGAAATGACTTGGCAGAAGTAAATTTCAGTTAATGCAGCAGTATCTTATTGGTAGTAGAATTACTTGTCAAGGAGCCTTTCATTTTAATAAAGGAAATGAACTTTGTACATACCAAATACAATTTATTGTGTGACAGTTAAAGATACATTCTCCATATGAGCCAATTAGCTTTGCTATGCTCTGGCCACAAACTGAATTCCTAACTCCAACCAATTGTTTTGCAAATGAGTACTACTACTGTTGGTCCGGTTTGGGACTACACAAAGATGTGGATGGATCAACATAAAACCATCGCTACACTATAAAAAATAACTATATTGACAGTGGGTCAGTAATATCGTCTTTATATGTGAAGAACCTGCAGCAGAGGACTGTATTAATTTTTGGTCATATTGTCATAAATGTTTGAGAAATGTATTACTGTAGAATAAGAGGACTGTTTTTTTGGTAAAACAAATAAAATTGACTACTTCAGAGACTTAAAAGAAAGTTTCTTAAATCAGAGTAATATTAATGCAATATCTAGTCAGGAGTAATTTGTTTTTTCCCATTTGTAAATATTTAAACAATCAAGGAGACTCTAGTTTTAAGCTAACTTAAAAAGAATTACGATGTGTTAGCCAAATATATTTCTTAAATACATTTGAATTTGGGTTTCCTTTGTTCCCTTTCCCACCCCCACCAAGGTCCCCTGTGCAGTCAAGAATAACTAACTGTTCCAGTACAGCCAAATCTTAGAAGTTTCTAATATTTAAAGATTAGCTATCACTTTTATTCAAGGAAGATTGGGGGGCTGGGTTGGTGGTGCAAATCTCACCTTAGTCACTCACAAAAGTGAGGTGTATATTAATATAAAAGTTTTTTCAAATGTTAGTTTACCTTAAAATTTTCATTCAGTCAGTATCCTCTATCTCCTCCTCTCTCCCCCTCCCCCCATTATTGTGTAGTTGAAATTAATTTTTATAATCAAAATTTCCCTTGATATGTACATTACCAAGTGTGAGGCTCAAATATATAATAGTGAAAACATTTGAAACACCAAATTTTGATTTTTTTTTTTCTTGATACTTTTTTGGTCTGAACTTGTAATTTCCTTGATGAAAGCAATTCCAGCTGATCACATTCCTTCTACCAATGCAAATCAGAAATTAGTCTTAGATTTTTTTAATATAATAGTCTTATTACTTATATATTATATTTATATAATAGTCTTAAAACTTCTCAATGAAAAAATTGAGGCTAACATGACTTCCCAGGATTACACAAGTCAAGCTAAAAAGTTTTAAGTTTGTACTCTGCTAGGTAGGCACTGCAAAGTAGTAGGGGAACAAAAAAAGCGCAAAACTACTTCTATGTAACAGATGTGGCAGGAACTTGGCTTATGGGCGGATTCTATATTTTCTACTCCAAATAGTCTCTCCCTCCTGGTTGTGTCTATACATATTAATACCTGAAAGATAATCAAAAATTCTTTATTACATGATATGATTTTTTGGCTACTGACCTAATTTTCCATTTCTTATTGGAAATGTCAGTCTTCTAGTGTCTATTATAAATCTTTTTTAAAAAATTTCCTTTACCTCATGATGCTAATCAGAGTATTTTATTTCTGACATTAAAAAAAGTGGTCCATTTTTATTCTACTCTGTTGAAAGACAGTTACCTTTTTGGGGGGAGGGGAGGGTGGGTCAATTGGGGTTAAGTGATTTGCCCAGGGTCACACAGCTAGTAAGTGTCAAGTGTCTGAGGTTGAATTTGAACTTTGGCTCTTCTGACTCCATAGCTAGTGCAGTATCCACTGCGCCACCTAGCTGCACCTGTAGGACAGTTTCAATAGAATAAATTGAATTTTAGAGGCAGTAACTCATTTAAAAAAGAAATATATTTGATCATGGAAAAAGTAAATAAATTTTAATGATTCAGGCCATGAATATGTAGCCCATAATGCAAATTAAGATTAATTTCAATGCTACTTGTTAAGAAGTAGTCTCCTTTATTGATGAAAGAGATTACCTAATGGACAGTGGTTATTGATTATGATAAAACTGGAGTTGAAATTTGGACCCTAAAAACATTTATCTCAACTCTAAGTAGTGCTAGAGAGTATATGACTTTCAAGCTGTTTTTCTGTCTGGCTCATTATATATACATATGGGCACTTGATAAATAATAATGGTATCAAATAGTTTTAAAGTTGTCCCAGTTCAGAAAATTGACTAAAAGTTACACTTAAGATTTAATATATGCATGAAAACATTTATGTTGATTACATTTTCTATCATTCTTTTTTGAGAGTAGGCTTGTGTATCTTTTGGAATATTTACATTACTTTTTAGCTTCAGAGCTGCCTTTAAAATGTTAAGCTTATACAGGATATAAAGACTTAGTTTTTTTTAGAATCAGCATTGTGTTATTTGGGGTGGGCACTTTAAAGTGATTCAGTACTCTCATCTAAAAGGATTTGAATAAGCTTTTTTGTGTATTGTTGTTTGTAGTCCCAGCTAGCCAGAAAAGCAGGAGTCTTTTGAGGCAAACTTTCAATATCTCTAAAGGGTTACAAGGTGGTACAGATTCATGTTATTTTAAAGATGTCTCCTTGTAATCTCTAAAATGGTGAGTACTGAGTTTAATAGTCAACATGCTGTTTTGTAATGAACCTAAAGTTAAACAGCATTAGATATCATTAGGGTTGTATTACTTAAGAAGAAACTAAATAAAATTGTATAATTTTAAGAGAAATTCATACATATACTTAAAGTGAACTTGCTTTTAAAATTGGATCTCTAAAATACATATTTAATGAATTGTGGAGGTGACAATATTTAGGATGAAAGAAACATTTGAACTCTTTACTATTGAAACATTGCCTTATCAAAAAATGAAAAAGGTGTGAAGTAACAAAAAGAAAATACATACTTACATGAACAAGTTGATTTATACACAAGATGGTTGCAAGTGACCCAGACCACATTATGCTTTTCTATCAAGTTTACTTCAACCAACATTAAATGGTATCTGTCCAATTTATCAGTAACATTTCTTCATATCAACATTACTGGCTAGCTTTATTAACCTTGCCACACCTATTTTAATAACATTCATTGTATTTTAAAATACTTTATAAGGACTTATGGTAGACAAACAATTCCCAACACTGAATTTCAAGAAATGTTAGAGAATAGAAACTTAACCAGGATTGAATAGAAAAGATTAAACTGCAAATTATTGAATAGGCATCAGAAATTTGAAACAGTTCAAATTCTTGCCAGCACAAATCACTTCAAACAATGCTTGAACGACTTAGGTCGTCGTTTTGGTCCTTAAGGTCCTGTAGGGAAATGTGAGATCATAGAATCTTAGAATAGCTGCAAGGGACCTTAAGGCCATATAAGCTAGTCCTCTCATTTTACAGGTTAAGAATAAGACCTAGGGAGAGGAAGTAACTTGGTCAAGGTCACACATGTACACACAGTGACCCAAGAAGTAACTATTTTGGAATGCTCCCAAATTTTTATTAAAAGTTGAGGTGTTATAGATCAAAGATTTTGAATGGGAGAAATCTACACTAGGTGGGAAATTGAACTATAACATTGCTAGTTCTCATGATTTGGTAGTTATATCTTTATAATACATACATTTCAACTCAAATCCATTTAAGATTTAGAAAAAAATTTTAATAAAAGAATTTGAGATACATATATGTACACCAGATATGTAATAAATTATTACTCTTCCAAGAAAAGAAAATCTTGAAAATTAGGTCGATTGCCATAAATTGATGGTGCATTTACCAAATCATAGTTTGGATCATTTAGTTTTTATATGTATATCTCAAGTTATTTTCTTGCTGGTATTTCAAAGTTTTTCCAAATACTTGGACCCCTAAAAAAAAACACCTTGTTACTCTTTGTCTAGCTAAAAGAATCCTTCCCTGTTTGCTTTAATTTTTTTCATTTAGACATGTAATATGTACTTTTTAAATGCCAATACTTTACAAATTTCATTTTATATAAATTGGAATTAAAATAAAAAATGTATTCAGGTTCAGTTGGAATAAAATTAAGATATTATATAATCCACTCCCTTAATTTTACAGATAAGTAAATTGAAGTTCAGGAAGGTTAATTGATAAGACTATGAGTTCTTAACTTTTGATTGCTGAACCAAGAATTGATCCTGTGACCTCCATCTCCAGATCTAGTTCCCACTCTACCATAATGATTTGGGGTCATATTGGTTCAGCAAATCACCTTGAATCAAGGTAAAAAGATTTGGGTTAGTGATTTGAAAGGAAGATTAAAGTCATAACATCTTTTGTCTTTTGCTTTTCAAACTTTTGGCCTTTTAATAAAACTATTGTTAGTCAAGGTATCTATCTCCTTACAAAATAAAAATATATACTAATTAATAAAAGTTAATTGGATATGAGAAAAAATTTTTTTCACTGAAAGGGATGAATTGAAATTTAAATTTCATAGTTCTTTATGGAGGCAATATGATATGTTGGGAATTAAACTGGAATGGGAGATAGAAGATCTTGCTATTGCCACTTTATTAGGGTAATTCTGTCACTTAAGAAACACCATATTTCAGTTTTTTTTCTCTTTTTTAATAAAAAAGGAAAATAGTTCATAATACCTTCCCTCTTCATTGGTTTGTTGTAAGAGCTAAATGTGAATATTGCATGCAGAAGTACTTTGGGAACTGTCAAATATAAGGTATTAGTAATGTTTTCCTTCCTGCATTTTAAAATTTTGGTTTATAACAAGGACATAAGATGGTATGTAAAATACCATTTTTTTGGTTATGATAATTTGAAATCTTTTTTTTTCTTCCTTAGCCTGTGGACATCTCTACAGCAATGAGTGAACGTGCACTTGCTCAGAAGAGACTTAGTGAAAATGCATTTGACCTTGAAGCCATGAGCATGTTAAATCGAGCGCAAGAACGGGTATGTATTAGTCTAGTGTATTCAAGTTTCTAGTATAGGCTACATTTATTTTTACTTAAGTTAGATTTAGGATATAAAGTTAAATGAGAATAACTTGGTTATTCAGAAAATTCATTTATCTTAACAAGCTGGCTATTTTA
The DNA here is from genome assembly GCF_019393635.1 of Dromiciops gliroides. Taxonomy (NCBI): domain Eukaryota; kingdom Metazoa; phylum Chordata; class Mammalia; order Microbiotheria; family Microbiotheriidae; genus Dromiciops; species Dromiciops gliroides. The sequence goes on along the minus strand of NC_057863.1, from coordinate 270,018,921 downwards.
GATGAAAATTTTTGAATATTAATTATCCTGATGATTTAACTTATTGGTTCGATTTGCCTTTTAATTGTAGACTTAGAGGAAAACATTACTGTGGAACAAATTCATGCATTTGGAGAGAAGAGACTTGATTAGAGTGTGAATGTGTGAATCTTCTCATAAGCACGTCATATTTAGTTTGATGTTTGCATTTGGCAGCAGAAATTTTTAGAGCTCAAACTGTTTGAGGGGGGGATTTTGTTATTTAGTAAAATATCAGGAATGGAAACTTATCTATTTATAACCATGTTTTAAACTTTAGCTATCTTTGCTTTGTTTTTTGTTTTGGTTTGGGTTTTTGCAGGGCAATGAGGGTTAAGTGACTTGCCCAGGGTCACACAGCTAGTAAATGTCAAGTGTCTGAGGCCAGATTTGAACTCGGGTACTCCTGAATCCAGGGCTGGTGCTTTATCCACTACGCCACCTAGCTGTCCCCCCCACCCCATCTTTGCTTTTTTATCTTTATTTATTTATTTTTCTTTGTTCAGATTAATCAGATTTTTAAAATAGACAAATTAATATTTTTTTACACATTAGGTGATAGATGCAAAAGGAGGGATAGATCTTTCAAAAGTTAGCTGGGGGGCAGCTAGGTGGCGCAGTGGATAGAGCACCGGCCCTGGATTCAGGAGGACCTGAGTTCAAATCCGGCCTCAGACACTTAACACTTACTAGCTGTGTGACCCTGGGCAAGTCACTTAACCCCAATTGCCTCATTAAAAAAAAAAATGTTTAAAAAAAAAAAGTTAGCTGGATGTAATCTGTTTTGTTTTTCAATTTCAAATATTTCTGAGGGAGCAAGAAAGCTAACTTTGTATTTTTTCCTTTAAATTCCTCTTGCCCCTGTGCCAAAATAGGAAGAAAGGTTTAAAGTTGCTTTTGTTATTTCATTTTTGGAGAAACTTTGTTTATAAGTCTGGTCACAATTGGAGATCATTCATTTTTCTTCATTTCATCAAGAGTCACACCACGTGGTGACTTAAACATAGGAATTTTTTAAAAAATGAACATTTATGGAAGTAACTATAATGTAGGGGAAAGAATACTGGATGTGGTCAAAAGACCTGCATTCATAGCCTGTTTCTTAGTCTTACTATCTATGTGACCATGGGCAAGTCATTTAGGTTTCCTAATCTGTAAAATGAAGGAATTGGATTTTATCATCTTAGAAGTCCCTTTTACCCTAAATCTGTGATCCTCTAACATGGGTTTGCAGCTACTGTGTGACTTCAGACCCTTCTTAACTTTAATCTCCTCATCTGTAAAATAAAGGGGTTGGACTAGATTGACATCCATGATCCCTTGCAGCTTTAAATCTATGATCATAATTCAATTGATTATGTCATTATTTAAAAATCCATTGTTTTTGTCTCTTTTTATCCCAAACTGAACGCACATTTTAGAAAGGTAAATGGGATTGTTTAAATGGAGATTTATTAATCTTATTTTAGTTATTCAAATGTGATTACTTGCTTTCTTTAGATTGATGCCTGGGCTCAACTAAACTCAATACCAGGCCAGTTCACAGGAAGTACAGGAGTACAAGTTTTGACACAAGAACAGTTGGCAAATACTGGTGCTCAAGCCTGGATAAAAAAGGTACTCATTATGCAGATAGACACATGCATCCAAATAGAATCCTAAAACATTTACAAAATTTTTAAGTGCATGAGTGAGAAACCTAATTTGTCTGGCTCTAACTGAAATTCATAAGTAAATTTGCTATGTATATATACTCTAGGATGGACATTGAAGATGGACCTGATCCATGGAAAAATGGCAAATGTTTAAAACTGGCTCATGATCCACCCAGTTTATATCCTTAGGTCATTTTAAAATTTATTATTGTTGTTGCTTTTGGTGGTGGTATTTTTGTTAACCATTTTTTGAGTGCTAACTGTGTGCCAGGTGCTGTAAAGAATATTCCACAGTTCCTGTTGGGCTACTAATCTAATAACTTAAAGCGGTGGTTCTCAAATTTTTCCTCATCATGGGACACGTGAAAGGTTTATCTTTGGTGGATCACTACCCCTAGGATCCCTCTACCACCTCCTGCTTTCCACCCACTGTTTTTTCCCTGAATTCCCTGCCCCTACCCTAGTGCCTGCACCCTCCCACAGAATCCCTCAGCCCCAGTTCCTCACCCCTTTCATGACCTCCAGCCCCTTTCCTATTTCCCACTGGTTCTTAGTTAGTTGGTTTTAGGCAGAAGTAGTGGGGAGATTCCCAGCTCTAGAACAATTGCATGTGGCAATTTTGCCATGGGATTGGATGGTTGGGGGGAGGATGGCTGGAGAATGGCAGTGGTGGGATTGGCAGTGGTGATGGGGTGGGAATTGAGGGTGAAGGGTTGGAATGGGGAATGCTATGGACCACCAATCAGGCCCTCATGGCCACTGGTGGTCCACAGACCTCAAATTGAGAACCACTGATCTCAGGAGAACAACAGGATATTTAAGACCCTAAAAACAAAGGGAGTGGATGGACGACTCGTGCGGTGAAGACATAGGTGCATCTGTTTTCAGATTTCTGCAATAAAATCTGCGGACTCCACCTACAGCTACCTCATTGTTGGGGGAGCCTTAGGTGGTTAAGGAAGGGCTTCCTGAAGAAATGAATTTTTCGGCATGATGATGGAGGAAATTGGCTTGGTGGGAGGGTGATGGGAATTTGTTTCAGGAGTATTGGCATCATACCAGTGCTGAAACTGGGAGGCAGCGTGGTCTAAAGGCCTGGGAAGGGTTCTATGTCCGGCTCTACCTCTGACTCCTTGTGTGATCTTGGGCAAGTAACTTCTTGGCACTCCAGATTCTCCAAATGGAGACAGGGTTGTGAGGCACCATGAGATACAGTACATATATACTAAGCTTAAAGTACTAAATTTTAAAGTATTGATGTTATTTGCTAGTTGCTCCAGGCACGTGTTCCTAATAATAAATAACTTGATTGTTCACCTTTGAAATATTAGGTTTTATAGGTCATCATTTCCACAGAGCCAATATTGAACTATGGATGTTCTCTTCTTGCTATTTTTGAAAATAGCTTCATGACAGTGTGTACAATGAATAACTGGCCAGATCAATGTCCTCTGTGACTCTTTAGTGGAATTTCTATGTATTTAATTCTCTGGACAGTTCTTGAGGAATTTGGTTTTGAAACTGATATTATCATTTGAAATTTAAAAACACATAGCACTGTATTTAAATACATTTTAAATCATGATCATAGGATAAAAACATATCATTTGAAAAATGGCATTCTTTTTTCTTTTTGAAGTTTGTCTACTTAATCTATTTCTGTTAAGTTTTGTTACCACACTTTATATCTTTGAAGATTGAATGCTTCAGTTTTAGGAGATTAGAATTAGAGGACCTTTAAGTATATTATGATCCCATATATATGCACATTGTTGGATAGAAATATCTGCGAAACTTTCAGTTGGAAGATTTCCATTTTGTTTTTGGTAATGAAGTGGTGACTTGACTGATCATGGAATAGAGTGTATATATATATTTTTTTTTTTTTTTCTTGGAATAGAGTATATTTTCTAAGAGTAATAACTTTTTAAAAGCCTGGTACTATGTTGATGCAGTAGTTGGCTTCTTCAGATTTTCCCTCAAATTTTTTCCATTTTTATCTTCAGTGTAATAGGCTGCTCACAGGTATTTAAAATGTCCTTTATATAAAATATCTAAAATTCAGACCCTTGCATGTGAAATTTTACTTAGATTGTCCCTGAAGAATAAATTTTTAAACATTCAGATAGCTCATGTAACTCTTTAGCTAGTCCCCTTATCAAAACCATTTAAAATTTTGTTGTTGTAGACAAAAGCAGTAATAATGTTTTGTTATCAGTAAAATTTAACATTTATATACTAAAACAAGTTTTGTGGCTCATATGAACTGAAAAGGAATATTTTCCATATTAAAGGCCATACCACATCAATGAAAGGAACTGTTGTGACGATGCAAACTAATTTTGAACATGCAGCATCTTCCCTGACAGAAAATAGTCTGTTCATTTATTTTCAGTAGCGTTTGAGGATTAATTATTAAAATGACCCATAAATTTTACTTATTCATATTATACCATAAAAACTAACCTTTAATTGATCACTAAGGATTTGTGATAGCCTTTGTTTCTTCCGCTTTCTATAAAACATAGTCCTCATGAATATTTCCATTTTCCATTTACCCAGTTGTAGAAATTGGATTTAAGACTTTGCTAGAGAAAAAGGAGGAATTAGAAAAAAATTGCTTTGGTCGTAAGTTAACGTGGTGGTGTACTGGTTGGTATAGTTTCCAAAACTAGTTTGAGAATTTTGAAATTTCTGTAACATGAACTTGTGAGATGAAACAGCCATGTTGTCAACTTCACATAACCTGGGGCTGAGGAAATAAAACATGGTAAATAATTCAGAAGAAGAATTTGAAGCCTAGGTGGCTCTGGAGTTTGCTTTTCAATTGTACTCTGTACAGTGCCCTCTTTTTAGGGAGAGGTTGGTGGAAAAGAGGGAAGGATGAACCTGGAAGTAAGTAAAAATAAAAACCAAAAACATTTTAGGTGTGTAGCATCAAGGCAATTTAGTGTATAAGCATTAACTTACTTTTCTTTTCATACACACACTTCATATGGCCTGCACCAATCGAGGAACTTTTAGCTCCAAATCTATGTTTTTATGAGCCTGAGGAACTGAACCAAGGCTATATATATTTTTTATCTCCATAGCTACCTCCTTCCATCAGAGCACATTGATAAACTTAATGTCCAATTGTGACTTTTTGGCATATGTTCCCCCAGTAGCTAAATAGCTGAGGGAAACAAGATCACACAGCTTCAGTGTAGTTTGGGGCCATTTTTTAGTATTAACTTAGCAATAACAGGAAGTGTAAATTTTATGGTAATTCATCGTAATTGGATATTGTCATTTCCTGTTTTGATAAGTTAATAATTCTTAATAACTACTTGCTAGGTCAGTTAAAAATAAAATTTTTAAAAAGAGAGAAGGAAAAAAAAAGCACATTCATTTGAAACAATTGCTTCAGTAGAAGTCAACTCTTGTATCTTCATTTTGGGTATATATAGATGCCCTTTAATATATTTCTTACTGTATGAAAATACCTGACTGTGTTGAAAATGCCAGTGTATTGTGTATTTTAAGACATTAAGCAGTTTGCTGCTTTGATGGAAATTATGGTTCAGTGGGTTGGATACAGGAGAGATGATAGTTCACAGAATAACCTGTGAACTTTCACCCCTCTATATGGAAACTTGTTTCAGGGCCAAATGCTTGTAGCTGCCTTCTTGCCCCGGTCAGTGCCAGCCCTACTATTCACAACACTGCGGCCACCGAGGCCTAGGTATGTAAACATTTAAGGAAGTTTTTTAAAGTCTTTTAACCTCAGGTTTTAAAAGAATTCAATTTGGTATACTTACAGTGTGTCTGATTGTCATTTCTATTGATAGACATGTAAACATGTAAGAATAATTTTATTATTGATTTGGATTGTCTTAAGTAAAACCTTTATGATTGTTCTGTGGTAGAATTTTGAACAAAAATATGCTTCAACATTTGTCTGAACTTTATTTCTAAATGTTTTCTGAGTTTTTTGTTCATTAACTAGGTACACCTGGGAGAGTTAATATTGTCAAATATTTTAACACTGCCTTTTTTTTATTTTACAAGCTAAGAAGAGATACCAGTGAACGTAAATAGTGGATGAAAAAGGAATGTTCTAATTTTTTTTGGACATATGGGCCATTGTTTTAAAATTGCCATTTTAGTTTAAAACATCATAATCAACTTTCAAAAAACCCCTACTATTTAATACTTTAAAAAATTAGAACATAGAAACTCCAGTATGGGTAAATCATGGAAATATTCATTTATTGTTTTATTATTTTATATAACATCTAGAAGTAAAGTGAGATAATTTAGGAAGTTGCCTGTGAATTAATAATCAGATTCTAACTTTAGAATTGGGACATTTTACCTCTCTCTCTTTGGATAGGATCAATTCTTAAGAGCAGCCCCTGTAACCGGTGGAATGGGAGCCGTTCTGATGAGAAAAATGGGCTGGAGAGAAGGAGAGGGATTAGGAAAAAACAAAGAAGGAAATAAGGAGCCTATTCTAGTTGACTTTAAGACAGACCGAAAAGGTAATTCTCTGACTTTTTGGAAACTGGAATTTATTATGTTTTATTACTCTGTATTCTTAATATACAGTATTATGCTTCTTTAAAGTACAGTAACATTTAAACTTGGTTTCTCAAATTTGTATGGATGTTTGGAAATGGTTGCCACATTTTCAATTATATATGTACCTTTTCAGAATTTGGGTTTGATATATCAGTTTTGTCTGCAGTCTTGACTTTTTTTTTTTTACAGGTTCAGCCAGTTAACAATTCTTTATTGATTGCCAGGCATTAGGGCTATGGATAAACATAACACGCTATATATGATGTTTCATATATAGTTTTTTATATATAGGTTATATAATTCTTTGTTTAAAAGCAACATGGTTATCTTATTCTGAACAATTAGGGCATATTCAGTTTTTCTCATTAGGTTCCAAGCTTTAATAATAATTTAATTCCTTTTCTTTTCTCCTCCTTTAGTATAAATTCTTTTTTTTTTCCACTTCCTTTATTTTCTTATAGAATTGTCTTAAATTTTCCAAAACACTCTGCCACACACTATATCATGATTCCTTCCAAAATGTCACTTTTTATTATTGCACCTTTTTCCTAATTTTCTACTTTGTTGAAAGTAGGAATAACAATAGGTATTCTTCCTTGGGTTGGGCCTGGATTGTAAAGACTAGTGGAGTAACTTCCTTGAACTCAGCATCATTAGAATAGTTTACATAAAACCACACAAAGGGTAGAAGCAAGCACATTGGTGCCTTAATAATCAGACCCATTAAAAATTAAAATTTACTGTCAGCTAAATTATCTTTATTTCATTGGATCTCCACTGGCCCAGATCATTATTATCTTTGCCCTTTCATAAATCTTTTGTATTGCCTCCATTCAATCTGTTGCTGGCCTTCTCTGAGTTTTTGGTTTTGGATTTTTTGTTTTTGATTTTGATTTTGAACAATAATGAAAGTTTTGAATTGTCCATACTGGCTGACTGGTCCACCTTTTCCAATCAAATTTGTCTTTCGTGAGTTATGCCACTTTGTGGGAGCAAGTCATTCTTGGTAATATGCTGCTCCTGCCTGTCTCTATCACAAGCATACATTTTCCCACTGCATATTAGGTTGTTCACAATGAATGTAGAATCAGTTATACAGTCAGTTTCTATTAAGAAGATGGTCTTTTATATCAAGGAGTTTCTTTGGGACCATTGAAAGTGCCAGTGTACATTGTCCTGGCAATTCTGCCATCATCCACATGTAGGGCCTATCAAATCATGGAGACTGATTAACTTCTGGTGCTGCCGTGTGATTGATGCTCGTTGCACAATTTATCTCTGTAGTTGGTGTTTTTGGTATGATTTTAGAATATGCATGGGAGATTCTTGATTGTGCTTTAGTGAATCTAATTGACTTAAACACCGTAAGATCGTGTATTGTTGTCTATACCTTTCAGTCAGTTGCATGACTAAGTATTGGCTCTAATTTAGAAAACTATCTTCAAAAAGTCTCTATAGCCCCTTTTTATTATAGCTACCCCATTTACATGGATAAATGTTTTGATCAATGAATAAGTAGGCAAATTGGTTACTTGTTGATGTCTTCAGTCACAAACTTAAGTAATATAAGTCAGGATCTTTTCTATTCTTTTGGTATCTTAAAAACTGGTCTTTAAAATTCTGATCTGCAGCATACATTTCCTTGGTATATAGCTGATGAAGGCCAGCTTCTTTTCATGAGACAACTGCCTGTAGGATGCTACTTGTAATTTTCTGTCACTATTTTCTAGAATGGTTCTGCATTGGAACTTGTGTTCTAAGTCAGTGTTGTCCTTGACTTCCAAGTCCCTGCTTCGCAAAGAGTTTAAGTCTTTATTGGCTATTGAAATTTCTGGGCTTTTCACTTCCTTCCTGTATCTTACAGACATTTAGGATCTTAGATTCAAAAGAATATGAAGGGGAGTAGGGGTAAAGATTAAAGACCATCACTCTCATTATACAGATGAGGAAACAGAATAGTTATTAAGTAACATACCTCATTTGGGAAACATGCAGAACTGAAAGAATTGGGATTCTGCTTCTAAAACTGGAGCCTTTTTCACTGTACTTTGTTGGTTCAGTTCCTTCAGCAGAAAATGAATTCATTAGTCTTAGGTAGAACTTATCAAGTGTGCTGATTTAGGAACCCAGGGTCACTTCCACATTAGGACAAAATTTTGGAGTAGACTTTAGGGACTGTGAATTATCTACTTAGTTAAAATTGGTAGAAAATTAGGCTAAATTCTTTGTTTAATTGCCTTACCCTCAGTAGATCTATAAGTAACCTGGGGTGACCACTAACTCTCCATGAAAGATTGATGAACATTAAAATTAATCTGTAATGAGCTAATATTTGAATCCTTACTGTTTCTCTTTAACTTGAAGTAATATGAAATTTAGTATAATAATTACTCTTAGAATTAAATATGTCATAGAATCAGTCTTCAACATTACACAAAGTTAATATTTTGCACTGGATATACAAATTGATTTTGGATAGTCTCATAGAAGGGCATTTACAAATAATCTGCATAAAATCACCCTAACTAAGCCCTTCAAGTTTTTAAAGACAAGAAAGCTCAGTTTAAAATGACTGGACTGAAGTTCAACAACTAATGGCCCCATCTGGATGATGTTGGTAAATGAGAAGAAGGCTGTTCCTTGGCGCAGAATTAAATTTTCATGTCCTTGTTGTGTTTGAAGGAAATCTGACATAATGCTTTATGAGTCTTGGAGTTGTAATTCATTGAAAACAAAGATACTTGGGATTTAGTTGAGGGTGGTGGGTTCTTAGAGAACTAGGAAAATCATATTAAGGAAGGGATTTTTGAAAACTCCAAGAATTATGTGATAGGTGGTCATTGCCCTAAGGTGGTTGTGTTAGCAGTATTTGGTTGTTTGGGAAGGAATCCAGGAGGGGAAAAAAAAAAAGGTTTGTTTTGATTCACTGTGTAGGATGTAGATTTAAATTCTGGCTTTTTTCCTTACTTGTGTGATTTTTGCATGAGTTAAAACTCTGAAAATTAGAGGGTTGGACTTAAATGTTTTAAGGTGGCTTCTGGTTCTTTTTGATTGGTGAAGATGTTCAGTATGTTTGTATTGAGGGAGGGGTCATTTTTCAACTTTTCTTGCTTTTTCTCTTTCAAAAATACATAGCTGATATTAGTGTTTTAAGGTTCCCAGATATTTATAAAATCTGTTTCATTGGAATTAAACTTTTTTTAAAAATCAGTGTTGAGTTTTTATCAGTAGATAGCTCTGAGAAGCCATCTCTACCAGTGTTGATTGGTACCTACTCTCCACAGTTCACATCTCCCCATTTGACAGATGAAATGGTTAAGTTTTGGTGTTAATAACACTTTTTGTATAGGATAGTATTTTAATTATCAAGTGAAGCTAAGTTCAGTTCTTGTCTTGAAAACTATTGCCTAAATGGTTTTAATTAATGTTAATTTTTGTAAAGGTTAGACATTTAGGTGATATACTTTAGGATACTCTCTTAAGAGTAGATCAGTAGAAGGATCATGTAGATAAGGCATCTCAGAAATGTCAGATACAACTGGGAAAACATAGGATTGATATTAATCATATTAAAGTAACTTGGCATATTGCTTAAATTATTTGATCATCCTATAGTAGTAGATTTATGTTTTGATGCAAAAATCTTTACTACAAGCCAGAAGTACTTGAAACTTATGGTAGTTTCATATCCTGTTCAGGTCTTGTTGCTGTGGGGGAGAGAGCACAAAAAAGATCTGGAAACTTCTCTGCTGCGATGAAGGATCTGTCAGGTGAGAGTACGTTACTTTTAATTTTTTTCTGTTTTTAATTAAACTTTCATAATTTATTCACTAAAATTGGTGAAATTAGTTCCTGATCAGTTAACTTTTGGGTCTTAGGTAAACATCCTGTATCTGCATTGATGGAGATCTGTAATAAAAGAAGGTGGCAACCACCCGAATTTCTCTTGGTTCATGATAGTGGCCCTGATCACCGAAAACACTTTCTCTTTAGGGTAAGCATACAATTCTAAGACTCTAAAAATAACTTGGGGTATTTCTTAACTTACCAGCTTTTTTGTAGCTGTGACTAAATTGGCTTAGTTGGGAAGGGGGTGGGAGAAGTTATCATTCCTAGGGTCAGAATTAGAAAACATTTTGGGTGGGGTCAGCACTTGGATTGTAGATCCTTGATTCCCTCAAGTTAGTTGGGCTGAGGTCTCTGAAAGTTTGTCAGTCTGACATTATTTATAAAAAATGTTTTTAAAAAGGGAGGAAGGGAAGTGCATATGAGAATGATTAGCTACTGCACAGCTATTTTTAAATAGTTTAGTCACAAGGGAAAGAAATTTGGCATTTATAGATAAGAAAACAAGCTTTCAATTTTGAGTCCCCCTTTCCAAGTGCTGGTTTGAGATTAATTTGATAGGGTTAAGGTATGGGTTTTGCATTTTATAAATAATCTCCTAGATATTAGTGAAAAATACAAAGCTTATAGATATTAAAGTTTGATGCTGTTCTTATTGTATGTTTTTCTTGAATAGGTATTGAGAAATGGAAGCCCTTACCAGCCCAATTGTATGTTTTTCTTGAATAGGTATTGATAAATGGAAGCGCTTACCAGCCCAGCTTTGCCAGCCCTAATAAGAAGCATGCTAAAGCCACAGCAGCTACTGTGGTTCTTCAAGCAATGGGCCTTGTACCAAAGGACCTCATGGCTAATGCCACTTGCTTCAGGAGTGCCTCACGTAGATAGAGATTGAGGTTTTATATTAATCATTTCAGATAATTTTACTCTGCATCAGAAATGTATTTCTTCTTTAATGTTGTAAATAATTTGGCAACTTAGACATTGTGTAAAAAGCAATCTGTACAAACATCTCCAAGCTTTGGTTTTGTACCATGAAAATTGTATTTAACCATACAGGGTTTTGGTATGTTTATATTGTTTACCTTAGTGATGTATTTGTTTAAGTGGCTTAACATCAAAACAATTGTTTGAAGGCATCAGTAATCCTAAATGTGGAATGTTAAATAACGCTTTTATACTGTATTTTGTACTATGATGTAATTCTTTCCCCTTATGGCTAGGCTGCTGTAACACTTGCCTATAATCAGTGAAGGGCTGTGCACCTTAAGACTATTTCATGAAGGTTCTGCTGGACAGATATTGGGCCAGTGTTATTGGATAATCGGAGTTCTGTTCCACAGGGCTAATGCTACCATTTTTCCCTTTAAATTTTATTAGGGTTTAACAAATATGGTATGCTGTGTTACAGTCAGCTTTATGTCCTATGTTCTAAAATAAAGGATTAAGCCAGACTGATGCCATAAGAAGAAAGAAGTCCAAAATGAAGACCCACTAGAATTCCAATGCAGACGCCAAGAGAATTTAATGGCATTGAGTTGTGATGTAGTTTTACTTTAATGTGCATTTTGAATTTCAGCTACAACTAGGTAGACTCAAGATGATAATGCAAATGCTGTAACCAACTTATCTAATAAAATCAGCACCAGGCCACTATTTTGTTGACTGCAAAAAAAGTTCATGTTAATTTAGGGTCTAATAGAAGATTTCATTTCATATGTGCATTATAGTGGTACTCATATGCTGTCTTTAAACTTTATTTTACAAAATGCTTAAGGCCCAAATACAAACTTCTGGAATAAATGTGGTGTTTTTCTTAATTCTTTCAGCTGCAATAACAGATTACACAATCACTGAAAAGAAACTTTATTTAAAAAAAAAAGTACACATTAACCATACTTTACATAAACTACATTATATTAAATGCTACTTTAACTACACAAGCAGATATTTTGGCATAAACTATAGAAAATACCTACTTAAATTTTCTAGGGTAAAAATAACAATGTAGGAATCATTAGTATTGTTAATAAAAACAGTTTATAAAATCATTTTGGGTATCCACAATCCTCATCAAAATCCATTATGAGGTAGTTTCTCAGAATGTCATTACATCACAGTACACTTTCCACCTACATCTTATTATGACTAAACAAAACGTTTTACATCTGAATGTATCATCAGACTGTGAAGTGTCTATTGCATTTGTTCTATAAGTGTTATATACTTGTTCTTTCTTATAAACCCTGAGATAAGCTCGTTCAAACAAAGAAGTGTCTTAAGATTGCTTAATTTTGGGATGGTGTTTCTTAAAGTCAGTAATTAACCTTGTTCCACTTGTTTCAAGACCTCCAATAACAAGTGTGGTTTTTCATTTCCATGAATCGTAAAGATGATTTTCCTAGTACTGGTAACTGGGTAAGTTGACTTAGAGTTTTAAGATGCAATCCACAATTAGCAAGCTCCTTTTCGAGGAATTCCTGTAAAAATTCACAAGCTTATTCAAAACAAAACAAAACATTTGCTTAGGCTACTACAAAAATTTTAAATTATGAACTCTACTACTAATGCCACAATCACATATTTAGAATAGCATAAATAATCAAAAGGTCAAGGGTTTCATAATAGATTTTTTTTTTTTTTAGTGAGGCAATTGGGGTTAAGTGACTTGCCCATGGTCACACAACTAGTAAGTGTTAAGTGTCTGAGGCCGGATTTGAACTCAGGTACTCCTGACTCCAAGGCCAGTGCTCTATCCACTGCGCCACCTAGCTGCCCCCCATAATAGATTTAAAGGATTTGTGAATGCCACACTATGTCAGTGCCTGAAAAGCTCAAAAGAAATAATACTCAAAAATTGCATCTTTTTGGAAGCAAGTATTCTTTGAACCATTAAAGACTATTCTAGTCCAGACATTTTGAAGGTATAGGATATTCCTTTAAAATTCAATTTAAAATAATTCTGGGAATCCAAGTGGTTAAAGCAACAAGAAAAAAAAAAACATTCAGCTAAAGTCAATGTATGGACAAACAGGCATTGGTTTTTAACATTTGTTATACTTTTCCAAAAAAGAGACAAGGAACAATTACTAGGTGACTAAATTGAAGGATATTAGTCACAGATAGGCATTCTTTCACATTACTCAATTACCCAAGCCAGCTTCATAATTTCACTTTGCAACTTTTTTCAGTTTGGAATAACTGAGTTTCTTAATAATCAAAGAGTCAGGGGCAGCTAGGTGGCACAGTGGATAGAGCACCGGCCCTGGAGTCTGGAGGACCTGAGTTCAAATCTAGCCTCAGACACTTAACAATAGCTCTGTGACCCTGGGCAAGTCAACTCCAATTGCCTCACCAAAAAATAAAATAATAATAATCAAAGAGTCTACTTGCCTTATTTGATATTTTTTCTACTTGAGTACATGTGTTAAATATAGATGTTGGTTCATGAGTATATAATCCTGCAGAAAAAGATCCTTTTTGTGCAGATTTGAGCAGCATAGTCAAAGAATGCAGAGAATGAGGCATGATAGGACCTGTAATCTCCAAACTAAATTGATCTTTGTAACCAGAATAAACGGGTGTCTTTACATTTACTGTTCGTGCCTGGGTAGAAGTTGAAAAAAAGGAAAATGATGACAGTTGTTAAACAATTCAAGATAGTACCTTTACTCTTTTAATGTTCCTCCAATACCAAAGAGGAGAAAGCAAGTATAGTTCCTGTGTTTTACCAAACACTGATTTAAGTAAAATTTCTGCATCTTTTAAACGCCCCCTTCCCTACCTCCCACCACAGATGGAATGAAGCCAAAGATTCAGTTTTTTGTCTTCTCATAAGTTTCTACAAAGTTTTTTAAACTAAACTTCACAGATAAGAAATGAAGTGGAAAAATGAAATTAATTTTCCTAAAGTGACTGACAATGTGGTGAAGCCCCCTCTCTAAGTTAAGAGTATTTGACAAGAGTTTTCAACCCTCTTCAGAACAGGATTTATACAAAGTATTTTTGTTGCAAAATTCTCAAAACCCTAAGACTATGAAAACCCCAAGACTACAAAACCCCCAAAAGCAAAGGACTATAATAACAGAAAACGTAATACTTTCAGTTCTGCCAACATATAGGTATGGGTTAGTAAAGGGTTTTTTTGTTTTTTGTTTTTTTACCTTGAGCATTTGCATTGTGGCACCTCGGAAAGCTATTGGGGACAACAGTGTTGGTGGAAGTCCTGCCTGAGGACCTGAGGTAGCAACTAAACTCTTGCAATTTATCAAGAAGTTTAGCAATGTAAAGGTGTTGACTCCTTTTACCAGTACAATAGATTCTGGCCTATGATCCATTTGCACTTCATTTTTCTCTTTACGACTAATGTTACCAGTCAAGGAAATTGTTAAAATATGTAAACATCAATGCAAAGAATCCAGTTCTGAACCACTGACTTCACTCTTCCAATAGGAATAAAGGTCTGCTTAATTCATAGGCTGCTTAATATTCTACCACTATCAGGCACTACTACATAGGCATTGGGGATGTAAAGACAACTGGTGGAAAGAGGAGACATGCAACCAATGAACTTATTAAGCTTCTAGTACATGCCAGACAAAATTATTAGGCTCTACGGAAACATGGAAGAAGAATGGAACAAAGCAATAATGGAGATAATTGGGAAGGTGGTGCTTGAAGGAAGCATGGAATTCTGAGATGGATGAGTAAAGAACATAATCCAGGCACGGGACAGCCTGTAGAGAGACGAGAGATGCAGTCATCTATTAGAACATCAAATATGCCAGTTTGGCTATGTGTCTGTAAATGGGCACTAATGTAGAGAAAGGTAGGCTTGGAGGCAGGTTTTGCAGATGTTCAAATGATTTTTTTTTAACCTTAGAAGCAATGGGAACTTTTGAAAAGCAGGAAAATAGCATGAATCTAGGAACATAAATTTTAATTTTAGTGGTATAGTGGATTAGAAGAAAAGACTGCATGAAGACTACTGAGCCTATTAAAATAGTACAAACTTGAGTTGATGAAAGACTGAACTAGTGTGACTGGTCTTTAGTGGAGAAAGGGAAAGGGTGAAAGAGACACTGTGGAGGAATAATTAACAAGCTTTGAGAACTGATTGCATATGGAGACTCCAAGTTTGGAAAGCTAGGTGGCTAGGACAGTGGTGTCCTTACTTGCTAAATTTGAGATACTTCTAAGACATCCAGTTCAAAAATGTCCAATGCTGATGAGGGACTGTAATTCAGAAGGGAACTTTGGTTCCCTTTGGCTGGATATATCGATCTGAAAGTCATCTACATTAGAGAGGATAATTAACTCCCTGGGTACAAAGGGACCCCTGAGAGGGAAAAGATAAAAAGCTTTTGTGTACAGCCAGTTAAGGGAAATGTACAAATGGGAATGAAGAGAATGAAATAAAAGAATAGCTAGAAGATTAAAAAAAAAGGGAAATGTTATGAAAACCCAGAAAGAGGAGAGAATAAGTAAAAAGATACCGTACTCGGTAGTATTAAATGCTGCACACAAGAGGGAGATTAACAAAGGAACATCAAATTTAACTATTAAGAAATTACTGACAACCTTGAAGAAAGCAGTTTCAGTTTAGCAATGAAATAAAAAACCAAATCATAAAGGTTTAGGGAGAGAAGTACATGAAATAAGGCAGACATTTCGAGGAATCTGGTTGTGAAAGAGAATGATATGGTAGGGTATAGTTTTTCTTTATGATACCTAGGAATGTTTATAGAGCTAAAGGAAGGAGTCAGCATTAAGAAGGAGATGATTCAGGGGAAGCAGTGGAAATCTGTGGGGAGATGGGAGTAGACAGGATCAAGGATGCAAGCAGAGTTGTCACCTTGACAAGAGCATGGTGGAATGATTACCACGAGCTTTTGAGAACAGAGTAGGGGAAAAGAACAAGCTTTGTGAAAGTGTAGCAGGCACTGTACCACAAATAACAAATATTTCACTTGTGGGAGATAAGGGCTATTTATTATCCCCACACTTTACAGTTGAGGGAGAGGTTAAACAATTTGCCCAGGGTCCCACAGCTTTAAGTGTCAACTTTGAAATCTGAAATCAGGTTTTCCTAACTTCAGGTCCAGCCCTCTATACATGAAACTCACAGAATACCTTTATTTTTTTTCAGTAAAGTAATCCCCTCACAAAGTGTCCATGTTCATTTGTAGTTTCTTTTGTCAAAACCTTATGTCGAAGTAGTTATGAATACCTTTTAAAAAGTTCTAGATATCTGAAATATGAAAAATTCAATCACTTAAATGAAACCCCCCTCCAAAACTATAAAATTCAACTTTGATTAAAAGAAAATAAAAACTTTAAAAAGTTACTTGCTCCATGATCCCATAAAGTTTTCTCTGTCCTTTGTGCTTTATAGTTAAAACCTGTTGCTCTAATTTTGCTTTCTTTGATCTCCATCATACATAACCTTTTCTCTTAATATACTTGCTTATATCTCCAACTCCACACACATACATATCGTTATATAATAGCCTTTGTTATTTTGTACCAAATTAATAAACTTGGAAACTATTCATTTTTTTTTTCAGGGCAATGAGGGTTAAGTGACTTGCCCAGGGTCACACAGCTAAGTGTTAAGTGTCTGAGGCCAAATTTGAACTCAGGTCCTCCTGAATCCAGGGCTGGTGCTCTATCCACTGCTCCACCTAGCTGCCCCCGAAATATTCATTTTTGTTATAATACTGATGACCTAATTATGCTTAGTAAATATCCCTTCAATTGTTCAGTTCTTATTAAAATTGTTTTGCTGTCTTTTTTTTTTTTTTGCGGGCAATGATGGTTAAGTGACTTGCCCAGGGTCACACAGCTAGTGATGTCTACTTAGGTTTCAAGTGTAACTTCTTAATTTAATGTGAAAGTGCTTCCTACATTGAAACTACCATTATTTACCATCTCTCCAGATTTTTTATATAAAAAGGCAAAAATCTTTTCCCTTAATTTATATTTACTCAATTTTTTGGTTGACCCTCCTGGATCTTATAGATCACCTGCATACAGTTTGTGCCTATATACCCAAGAAGATCAAAGACTAAAAGATCTCACATATAATAAAATATTAACAACATCACTTTTTGTGAGAGCAAAAAAGCAGAAACAAAGTGGGTGCTTACTGGTTGGGGGAACTGCTGAATAAATTGTGATATATGCATACGCAGCAGTGCTATTATGCTAAGGAAAATAACGAAGAGAAACCGGGGAAGATTTGTAAGAATGGATGAAGTGGACAGAATGATTTATAGAATGGTTACAATAATATAAATGAAAACCACACTAAAATGTGATTGAATTAATATTACCTATGATTACAATGACTCCTTTTCTGTCGTAGTGGAATATGGAGTCAATTACTTGGTTGGTTGATTTTTCTTACCTCTTCTTCTATTAGCTCCAGAGATTTACAGAAACGTTTCTTCAACACTCCTCAAGTCACTTCTCTTTTTGGGAAAAGTTGGCATAATTACCAACTTTAAAATTTACCTCTCTATGTCTTCATTCAAGACTGTGAGCTTTGGGTAGCTAGGTGGTGCAATGGATAGAGCACTGGCCCTGAATTCAGGAGGACCCGAGTTCAAATCCGGCCTCAGACACTTGACACTTACTAGCTGCGTGAACCTGGGCAAGTCACTTAACCCTCACTGCCCCACCAAAAAACAAAAACAAAAACAAGACTGTGAGCTTTTTCAGTATACATTTAATTGCTACAGTATTTGGCATACAATTTTAAAGATGGGTTCAAATCCTGAACCAGAGAGATACTTATAGCTGTGTGCCCTTGGGTAAGCCATTTAATCTTAGTCTCAGTTTCCTCTGTAAAACAGACAATAGCACCTGCCTCTCAAAGAGTTGTTTTTCGGGTCAAATAAGATATATGAAATAATTTGGGTACCTCAGAACCCTAAATTCAAATTCCTTATCTTTCTCAGTGCTTTCAGGATGCCATTACCACTCCAGATTTGCTTAAGTTAATTATATTATAATAAATTCTTGTTTTTTTTTCTATCATAAGTATTTCCTGAAGATAACATGATTATGCTATTAATGTTGTATCCATTCTTTATAAGAAGCTAACACATGTTAAATTTAACTTTAGTTCTGCAACTCTTTGTTAAATTCTTTGTTTCCCAAAGGGGAACATAAAGTTTCCTACTTTATAGTTTCAATTACCAAGCCATACTTAATTAAGAGTAACTATGGTATAGTCAATAAGTCACTAAGATCTAGGCTCATATTCTGCTTCTGACAGAGTAGTTATGAGTTCCTTGGAAGCAGGTATTGTTTCACTCTTGGTAGTTGCATCCCCAGCACATTAGGTACTTAATTAATGTTTACTGATTGAAGTGTCCATAGGCAAGTCACTTAATCTAAAACTATAACATACAGACAAGCTGGCTATCTACATTTGGAATAATTCACACTAATGAAATCAGAAGTTTACACCCTACGAATCCTAACCACACTCAGAACCCTAAACATTTTCTAATATATTAAAATAAATAAATAAATATCCCTAATATTCAAGCCCTTTCATCACTCGTGTCAAGACAGGATCTTTATTAAAGCCTTTAACATTTTTCACTCATTTTTCTTCATGGATGTCAGTGCAAAGATAAAAATATCCAACCAGAGGAGAAAGATAATGATACAATTTGGGCATGAAATAAAAATAGAAAGTGGATGAAAACATACCAACATAGATGAGCACCATTTCCTAAGCAAGATTAGCTGGTGAAAATCAACTGCCACAATGGAAGGATCAAGAGGCTAGAATTCCATTTAGATAACACTTAAGCTCCTTGACAAATGAGTACATATGGAAGCCCAAGACAATAATACCAGCTTAGAATCTAAAATAACTTGTGTAATCTTACAGGCAGAGGCAACTAGCTGTCACAGTAGATAGAGTGCCTGCCCTGGAGTCAAGAGAAGCTGGGTTCAGGGATGGCTAGGTGGTGCAGTGAATAAAGCACTGGCCCTGGATTCAGGAGTACCTGAGTTCAAATCTGGCCTCAGACACTTGACACTTACTAGCTCTGTGATCCTGGACAAGTCACTTAACCCTGATACCCTCAGTTTCCTCATCTGCAAAATTAGCTGCAGAAGGAAATGGCAAACCATTACAATATCTTTGCCGAGAAAACCCCCAAATGGGGTCACCAAGAGTGAGACATGATAGTACAACAACAAACAACAAATTTTTACAGGTGGAAGTTTATCACATAATATAAAAGTGAAAAATGATAGAAAGAAAAAAAAATTTATAAAATCTTTATGTGCCACTAAAGCCGGATCATCCCAAGGGCATTTGGAACAAGAAGTCTTTGAAAAAGATGAATCAAGACTTCTGTTACAAACTAATTTCTGCAACAATGACAGGGAGCCACCACATCTGAATCTATTATATTTCATGATCAGCATGATAAAATAGAAATGGTACCAGGTATGGTCAATGTTTTCATTCAATAATGTAATCACTTATTATAACAGTTATTACTTCATGGTGGTAAAAGAAAAAACACATTATTCATATAATGATTTCTCACAAAAACCTTGCTATGTAACTAACAAGTAGTTAATATCAAAAAGTATCTATAGTTCTATGTACTTTATTTATTTTTTTTAGTGAGGCAATTGGGGTTAAGTGACTTGCCCAGGGTCACACAGCTAGAAAGTGTTAAGTGTCTGAGGCCGGATTTGAACTCAGGTACTCCTGACTCCAGGGCCAGTGCTCTATCCACTGTGCCATCTAGCTGCCCCTGTTTCTTCTAATTTTGCTTGGAATCTGACTATAGTATAAAAAGATCATGTTTTTATTTTACATACTTCATGTTTCAACTTCCTTGGGTCAGTTCCTTATGCAAAACATAAGAATCTTGCATGGGTCAAATAGTTCTTGAAAGGATGGCAAGCTATTACCAATGATAGCAAGGAATACTCCAAATCACTAATTATGAGAAATGCAAATCAAAACAACCTGACACCCAGCAAACTGACAAAGATGATAAAAGATAACAATAAATTTTGGAGGGGTTGTGGCAAGACCAGGACACCTAATTTTCATTTCAGAGTGCAAAAAAATTGTTACAGTTAAACACTGTAATGTTTTTGTCCATTTCCATTCCATAAGCATCCAACTTTATATTTTTTAGTTATCAAAAAGAGTGCTGTTATGAATATTCTGAAAAATTGTGGACAGTTGTTTCTGTCTTTGACTTCTTTGGAGGTATGCATCTGAGAATGGCTTGGTCAAAGTATGGAATATTCACTGCATTTTCTAAGGGATATTCTGAATGGTTATACTACACCGTGCACCTTCATCAATAGGGTATTTGTTCAGGTTTCCAAACTGTCCCTCCAGGAGACAGCTAGGTGGCATAGTGGATAAAGCACCGGCCCTGGATTCAGGAGGACCTGAGTTCAAATGTGACCTCAAACACTTGAACCTTACTAGTTGTGTGACCCTGGGCAAGTCACTTAACCCTCATTGCCTGCCCCCTCCCCCCCATTTGTCCCTCCAACAAAAGACAGGAACATACAGTTTTTGTGTGAGCTAAAAAGTCAGTTGTTTAATTTTTTATTTCTCTTAATTTTATTGATTTAGAGTATGTTTTTATCTGGTCATTTGTAAAGTTTTTTGCCTTTTACAAAAAACCAAATTATTATCTTTTAGCTTCCCGGTTATTTTCTAACTGTTCCTCCTCCCCTACCCTTTTTCTACCATCCTATCTTGAATATTGGGCTATTTTCCATTTCCATTCTAGAGTTTTCTCATCAAATTTTTAGCATTCAGTTCTTTTAAAGGTCCTGGTGATTTCTGGGGGTCCAATTTTAGTTCATCCTGAAATTTTTTCAGTGACCCTGTTGTTCAATGAACTGTTCTTTCTGTTATTTCATTTCCCACAAAACTTTAAAGTAATTTTGAGGGAATAGCTCAAGGACCCAGGCTTTCTTCAAAACCCTAAAAGCTGTTATTCTCCTTGAGAAAAGTCTTCATAGAGTTCATTATAACTACAATACCTTGCTAGAAAATATCTTTTTTTTTTTTTGGGGGGGGGGCAGGGCAATGAGGCTTAAGTGACCTGCCCAGGGTCACACAGCTAGTAAGTGTCAAGTGTCTGAGGCCACATTTGAACTCAGGTCCTCCTGAATCCAGGGCCGGTGCTTTATCTACTGCGCCACCTAGCTGCCCTTTGCTAGAAAATATCTTAACTTTTGGCTTTACTACTTCTCTAGTTATAAATCATTTGCACTAGAAATTAAAAAGGACCAAAACCTAAACACTGTCTTTGTCAATTTAATTTAATTAGACATTTATTTAGTCCAAGGTTCAATAAAGTAAGCAATTTTTCATGGAAATGAATAGGTTTTAAAAGCATTATATTGGGGGCAGCTAGGTGGTACAGTGGATGAAGCACCAGCCTTGGAGTCAGGAGGACCTAAGTCCAGATCTGGTACCAGACACTTGATACTAGCTGTGTGACCCTGGGCAAGTCACTTAACCCTCATTGCCCCCCCCCCCAAGCATTATATTTATACTAAAATAAAACTTCATTGAAGTTAATTAATTTCTGTACTGAATGGGGGAAAAAAAAGTAAGTACCCATCACACGAAAAGCAGCAATTTAAAGGATACAGCTTGAGGGAGAGGTCTGGTTTTTTTATCTTATCCTGTACACCCATCTCTTCCAGCCAGGAAAAACTTTCCTCTTCATCCTCATCACTAAAAAGTTGTTCCCTAGGAATATATCATATTTAATTTTAGGTTCTGGTATTATACAACTCACAAAATTATAACATTGGGTTTATGATTTATGAAAATTATTTTAATTACATACTCTTCTGGTTCTGTCTTATGCTCACACTGTTCTACATGTAAACTTGTCTCAGATACTTTTTGTTTCCGTTGGCCATTTTCTTTTATTAACGGCAAAGAAAATTCAATACCTGGGCAAGAAAAGCAAGAGTAACAATCAAATTTTATTTCATTTGATTTTTAGAAATCTATGTTGCCTTTGTTCTACTTTAAGGAAACCCCAAACACTTTACATTTCTACAGTAGTGTGTTGCAATGACTTGTATTACTATAAAATTCACCTTCCGCAAGCTATCATAGATTATTATGCATTTTACAGAAAGCCTGGGAAGGTTGAGCAGATAATCTTAAAGGTTATAATAGAAACAACAATCTAAAAAATTAGAAAAGATAAAAAGCCCTTCTAGAAATATGGCAAATACAGGAAAACATCTATACAAAGTGAGATACTACTATATGGTGCTTCTGAACCTAATAAAAAAGGGTACATTTACCTTCATTTTTCATAGCTTCTCTTAAACCTCTGGTTGTCGGTGACAAGACAGCTGTAATTACATCATTTCCTGCTAGCCCTGCTGCACGAAACAGCACAGTAAATTGATAGGAACAAACATAGAAATAGGGACAAAGTTTTGTCTTCAGTAGATTATACAGAGAAGTGAAGCTGATGGACCTATGAATTAAAGAAACAACTTTTACTATGAAATTTTAAAATCACAAAACCCCCAATGTTTATTTTAAACCATTTAATTAAAAACTTTTAAAAAAAAATCAAAGCTTGTGAGCTTTTGCAATCCACCTTTTCAGGATTACCAAAAATGATTACACATTCTTCTGTTTGAATTACTACAATGAAAGTCAATCCCCACTTAAAGTACCTGAGTTCAATTAACATATATTAGACAAAGGCAGAGGAGAAGGTTTGAAACAGCTTCTGATATAAAAGAGGTACCTAAAGAAAAGCCATAGTATTTTAGAACTAGGAGGGATCTTATGAGATCTTCTAGTAGAAGTGATTTTACAAGTGAGAAAATGGAAGCCTGGATATGTCTGGTTACTTAATGAGACATAAAATCACCTCTGGGATGGAACCATCAGTTTTAAAAATATTTCCTAGATAATCCGTTTATCTATGAATCATGCTAATGGGGAGTATAGGGAAGAAGTGATTACATGATGCCAAGTTAGTTAAAGAAAGCTACTCTGTCATGTGATGAAAGGAGTACCTAGCCAATCCCCTCAGATTTTAGTTTGTAGTGCTAACACATTTAAAGCCAATCATTTCACTTTATAAATGGTATTTACTATTATGAAGTCCAGCTTCCTCATTTTTCATATAAAGAAATAAAGGTCCAGGGGGATTAAGTGACTTGTTCAAGGTCACAAAGTAGAAGCTCAAGGGAGTAAACAGAGGCAGTATTGGAATCCAGGCCCTCTGACTTTAGGTCCAGTAGTTTTTGTCCCCTATGTTTGGCTTTTGCTCAAACTAAGTGTTAAATAAATATTAACTAAAATGAATTCAGGGTCATTTAAGATCTGGTTGAATATGAGTTCCTTGAGACAGCAAAGCATAGTGGAGTCCTGGATGTGAGGACTTGGGTTCAAATCCTATTCTGACAATTATTAGCTATTTGATTACAAGCAACTCACTTCATCATTGAGCTTTAGTTTTGTTATCTATAATATGGTAAGAATAATACCTATATCTATGTCACATAGGCTTAAATGAGCTAATAAGTGAAAATAAGTCAAAACATAAGTGAAAAACAATTTTCAAACCTTAAAATACTGTAACGGGGAAGCTAGGTGGCACAGTGTATAAAGCATTCAGGAGGACCTGAGTTCAAATCCGGTCTCAGACACTTGACACTTATTAGCTGTGTGACCCTGGGCAAGTCACTTAACCCTCATTGCCCCACAAAAAAAAAAATACTGTAACAATTTCAGAGATTACAGTTATCATTATTATTTAAATTAACCAAGGGGGCAGCTAGGTGGCGCAGTGGATAAAGCAAAGCCTTGGATTCAGGAGGACCTGAGTTCAAATCCAGCCTCAGACACTTGACAATTAACTAGCTGTGTGACCCTGGGCAAGTCACTTAACCCTCAGTACCCTGCCCCCCCCCCCAATTTAACCAAAAGAATCCATAATGTTTGCAGTAACTCTTAACTATGAATAAGGCAATTTGGTTATTATATATTTCCATGTACTAAATACAAGAGAATAAGAAAAAAAATTAATGATTTAATTTAGAAATTATTTCACTAATCTTACCATTCGCTCATTAAAAGTTGTTGTAGTCCCTCATCATTTGACCACGGGCTTGTTTTTCCAGCTATTTTTCTGTCAGCCCCAATACGTGGAAAAAGTTGTAACCATGGCAGGGAGGGATGAAGCCAATAAATAAGGCTCTGCTGGAATGCACAACGAAGTTCAGGGGAGAGTCTTGGGTCCTAAAATACATAAGGATTGGAGCTTGTCTCTTAAAATGTGGTGGAAAGTAAAAAATTTTCAACTCCTTTAGTTACATGGGTTTCACAAAAGGGACATTTTCAAACTACACAATTCAATACTTGTCCTCCTGACAAAGATGATGATTTTACCAAGAATATTTTTTCATTTGTGTAAGAGTTCCTGGTGATAAACTTCCTCTACTAATGCAAGACTGGCACCTTTTAAAAAATTTATCCTCTTAGAGAGTTATCTGTGGTAACAGGAGCTTATATGACTTGCCAAGGGCCACAAAGTCAGGATGCCAGAGGCAGGACTTGAATGAAGCAGTTCTTGATCTTGAAGCCATTCTTCTCCAATCACTACACCATAATGCCCCATTTTCCTATTTATAGAAAAGCTTTACTAATTTAGAATTTGTGGATGATTATGCAAGGGATAAGCTTCAGTTTAGCTTTATTTAAGCAAACCTTTCCTATTTAATGTGACCTAATACTGAGAAAATAACAGGAATTATTTTAAATTGTACATAAACAGTTTTTAAATTCCCTTGGTGTTCCCCATTTACTTAAAGGATAATTGATGTACTAATAAGAATCCAGTGCAGTCCAATATATTTCATATTTTGGCATACTACAATTATAGTGTGATAAATCATTTCATTGACTTTCTTTGGATTTGATTTGGATCCTGGAGTTACCTTTTATTTATTTGCTCAAAATTTTCTTTGAAGATCTCTAATTTTTGCCATTCAACACTTATTTGCTAATTCTCTAAATCATAATCTCTTAATCATTTAATGGTTAATTCCAAAGTTAAAAAAAAAGTGACTGGCTGAAATATGTGGGAAACTAAAGAACTCTCAATTCTTCATTTTAAGAACAGGGAGATGATAACTATGGAAGAAAAATAAGTAGCACATTACTGAGACAGCTCAAAGAACTATATATATGGACATAATATTGACTCATTTTTTCAAAATTAAGTACCTGTATATTCTCAGGCAGATGAACTTCTGTTGCCCTGCAGTGTTGGACAAAGCCTTGAGCTTCTTCCTGAGCTTTCAAATGATCAGCCCAGGTAAAAGATTGGGAAGAGGTAAAAAGGAGTCGAGTTTTAATACTCCAATCCACAGGAAACTCAACACTTTCTGAGTATGGAATATCATATTTGGAGTGCTGTTGATGAGTCTTTCAAAAATAAAGAAGACAGGAATTAGAACAAGAAAAATATCTTCAATCTAAAGATTTTATTAGCTAATTTCAAAATTACACACAATATACTATTTAAAGTCTTTTATTAATCAACTGCTATTCCTATTAAATGCCAAATAAGTGCCCCGCAAATACCCCTATTATGGTACTTCTTGATCTTGAAACCAAAGCCAAACACATGTGAAGGTAAAATGAATAGATACCTCTACAGAGTGATCCACAGAGAATCAACAAACTAAAAATATCTACTACTTCCATTTCTTTTTTATGTGTTGGGGGGCATTAGTCACACCTCTGTATGATATAACAGAAAGGCATAGGAAGAATGGAAAGACTAGAAAGTACTGTGTTCAGGACTGTTAAAAGAGACATATTATGGGAAAACTTACATGAGATGATAAGAGTAAAATAAGCAGAATCTAGGAAGTTGATACACACAATGACAATACTACAGATGCAGCTAAATATGATGTAAAGACAATGACATTAGGAGGGAGTGAATGAGAGTCATCTTGTGCAAATGGAGAGGTGAAAGGTCAAGTTTGGGTGACAGAGATCCAGCACAGATGGAATGTAATGTTCAAGAAAAGAAGTAATGAGAAAAAAAGTTAATTTATAGAATTACCATCTGGTTGTAACCAGATGTTCTATTCTAGAGGCAATAGGGTATCACTGAAGGTTTCTGAGCAGGTGAGTGACATGATCAGACCCTACCCTTGACAGGTGTGCAAAGTATGGATTATAGGGAAAAGAAAATTACAGATCTGTCAAAACAAAAATGCTATTAAGAGACAAGTTATTTAGGTGTATGGCAAAACATTTACTGCCACTTCATAACAATTTAGTAATCATTACCACAGACAATTGTTTAATTGTTGTTCTTTCGGAAAATTCTTCTTTCCAGGTCACATTATTTTCTTGAAGAATATCTAAAAACTGAGAAGAAAAAAGTTTTGATGTATTACTTAAACTTAAGTTAACAACTTAAGGCTTAAATTCCCCCAAGTATCTATCCCCTTTACTATTATTATTTAATCCAACTGCAAATGATCTATTTATACCAAAAGACAAAGTTGTTTACTTGAATTTCAACAGGCACACATAGCAAAGCAGTCCATTCCAAAAAGATCCAGAAAGCATACTCATGCTTATATACAAGAGTGGGTTTGAATTTGACGAGGCCAGTTTCTTTAGCCCCATCTAACTATCTCCAGGCTAGTCAGCAGTTTGGTACTGGGAGGTGTTGGCAAAAAATCTGGGGATTAACAAAGTCGTAAATTAGTAATTGTTTGTCAGAGACAAATCTTATGTAGTTTAGTTGTCCTGGTTTGGCTGATGCATATAAAATAATACCCTTGCTCCCATCTTTTATCACCATCAGCATTTCATAGATGGCTAACTCCGACTGGCCATGTTGTCTAGTCCCCAAAATATCGATCATAAATTACCCGGCATAAAGCATGTTTTACTCATCCCTGATAATTCACGAACATAAGCATCAATAGGGTCTTAGTAGATTAGACCTTCCCGGGATAATCACCCATTCGTGGGGACGGAGGAGCGTGAAAAGAGGTTTCATTAATACTCCTGTGCTTACATCACGGTAACAGTATCCATCCAAAACAATGTAAAATATGCCCAAGAAAAATATGCGTTTGCGCGGCAGCGTGGCTCGGTGACCCTGGGCAAGTTAAGTTTCACTGTCAGTAAAATGGCCCGGTGTGCCTCTGGCGGGGTGGGACTGGGGTGCCGACGGGAAGAGGGGACCCCTTTCTAGATCCAAATCAATGATCCCATGACTCTGCTCAGGATCACCTTCCCAGAACCAGGCCTGGCTAATGAGCCGGGGGGGGGGGGGGGGGAGGAAGGGGGGGGGGGGGGGCGTGAGAGGACGCGGAGGGCCGGTCGCCTCAGAGGAGACAGCGGGCGAAGAAGGGTCACTCACTGGCTCCCCCGTGTCCGGCACGGGAATGGCCGGCGGCCATGTAGGGTCGGTAACGGGCCCGGGCCCCAGGGCCGGCCGCGGGCTATTGTCCAAGCGAGCAAAGGGGTTTCTCCGAAGAGAAGCCGCGGCGGTACCTCCGCTCCTGCTTCCCGAGGCGGGGAAAGGGCGAAGGCGGAGGCCGGCTGCCAGTGCGGCGCGGCGGGGCCCGAGCTCGGCCGGACCCGCCGGGCAGACAGCGGCTCCTGTTTCAGTGTCCGCAGGGTTTCGGGCTCGTTTCCGCCGGAGTCGCAGTGTCTCTGCAGGCTTCTTGAAGGTGGGCGAGTAGCCGGGCACTGTCACCGACATGGCGGCGAACTTCAGAATCTCCCGCGCCCGCTCCGACTCCACCCGGCCTCCCGAGCCAGCGAGGGCGGGAAAGTGCGCCGGCGCAAGACTGACAGCGAGGCGCGCGCCAACCCCCCCCCCATTCGTTCCCGCGAGAACTTTTAAGGACTACGGACGTTCACGGGCTTGGGTGCTTGGCCTGCGCACCGACACTCTAGGCACGGAATCCAAACTAGATCCACTCAGTTTTAGGGCATAAACCTTAAGGCCAGCCAGTCACCCCTATTGTTCACTCCTGTTCGTGTAAGACATTTAATCCGGATCCAAGGCCCTCCCGTTGGTACCAGCAGGGGCTCTCATTTCCACCCCTCACCCCGAAACCGTCGGGGTCTGTTCCCCCTCAGCCACATCTGCATATTTAAGGGGGCTGAGAAGCAAGATGTGCAGAATAAAATCTCCAGGCGGCTACCAGTCTGCTATGGCAGAGAAGCGCTTGGTAAGGGCTCAGTGATAACTATCCCAGCCCAATACCGGCGTTTGCACACAGAGCAACTCAGCTGGGAGGCCCAGGTCAGGAGGAAAAGGAAGGAGGAGCATTTGGAAGAGCCGAGCGGTTCCTGCCGTTTTTCCCTCCCACCCCCCAGAACTGAGAAAATATCGCGAAGTAGTATTTATAAAGTAGCTAGCAAGTCGTTAACATGACTAGCTATTGAATATGTGCATAAAAGAAAGTGTTGAGAGGGGCACAGAGAAAGGGACCCAAAGAGCGAATGTAGAAAAATGAAAACACAGGCCCATTAATATAGCAGCTTTTCTCTAAGGCAGTTTTCTTGGTAATGATTTTTTGTTTGTTTGTTTGTTTTTAGTGAGGCTATATTGGGGTTAAGTGACTTGCCCAGGGTCACACAGCTAGTAAGTGTTAAGTGTCTGAGGCCGAATTTGAACTCCTGACTCCAAGGCCAGTGCTCTATCCACTGCGCCACCTAGCTGCCCCCTTGATAATGATTTTAAAAGTACTTAATCGTTTGATGTACACTGACAAAATACGAAACCAAAAACAGCTTTCAAAATATCCCTTCCAAAATACATTGCGGCTGGAAAAGATGTCTTTAAAATGTTAAATAACCATCTAAAAATGTGTAGAAGGTTTGCACAATAATTTACTTTTCAAATACATCATATAGCTTTGAGCTTCTTGTCTTGGCAGGAAATTGTGCTTCAAAACTGGATAACTTGTTTTTTTCTTGCTTGATTTTTCTGAACAATTTCCATGGAAACTTTGGCATCATATGGTGGAACAGGTTCATCCAAAAGTGGTCTAAAGAAGAATGAATTCATTAGAAGTGCCTGGTTTAAGTACAAAGATAAAGACAGGGTGACGGTCTAATACTAATATTTTAACCCATGATTTTAAGACGCACAGCCAAACTTGGCCTTACCTAAGTTTCATGGGGGCAAAAATTCTATTTCTAGATGTTGTTAAGACAAGGTTCAAATCTAGAGAGGGCAAAAGCCCTTTAGTTCATCTGCTCTTTTGCCGATAAAAAAAAAATTCTTCAAAACTGGGTGATGTTCCTACCCCACTTAGCCTTACCCAGCTCTTTTTTTTTTTTTTTCAAGCTGTAGTAGGAGGGAAGACAGCAAGATAGAGAAGGTAAATGGGTAAGAGCCAGGGAACATGCTCTCCTCTCAAGGTACAATTTTCAAGTTTCCATTTTCCAAGTTTCACTACTTCCCCCCACTCTAATATCCTGACACTGGACCAGCTAACTGACAACCTGGAGGAATCTTGGGCAAGACTACAGGCCACTAGAACACACTGTTTTAAAGAATAAAAAACAATATTTACCGAATGAACTGTTTAGCTTAGGTAGCAATAATTTCAGTTTTAAACCCCAAAATATCCTTTGAAAATTTAAGATGATTAAAAAGGCAATCATCTCAAGAATGGAAGTATTCAAAGGTTTTATTTGTACATCTTACCTGAAAATACCAGTTGATAGCTTCTCCATTACATCTTTTAAGATGCGTACCTGAAAGGTCTGTTAAGTTAGCAATATGCAAATGATGGGCAGGATATTAGAAGAAACCATTCAATAATTAAAAGGTAACAGATGCTTGACTTGTCTTTTTAGCTTTGTTCTCAATCTTTTTTTAAAATCTTTGAACAACTTTAAAAGAATATTTTTGTCAAATAACAAGCATTTACTTTTTTAAAATTTACATTCCCTTACCCCTAAGTGGGAAAAAAGGAAAGAAAAACAAAACCATTGTACCAAATATGCATAGTCAAGCAAAACAAATTCTCACACTGGTCAAGTTAAAAAACGTGTCTCTCAAGAACTGATAGTATCTGAAAACAGATGGAAACAATACTTTCACGTATTAATAAAGGAATGAAAATTCTTTTGATTTAAGAAAAGCATCATGGGGGGCAGCTAGGTAGCACAGTGGATAAAGCACTGGCCTTGGATTAAGGAGGATTTGGGTTCAAATCCAGCCTTAGACACTTGATACTTAACTAGCTGTGTGACCCTGGGCAAGTCACTTAACCCTCATTGCCCTGCCGCCCCCAACCCCCCCAAAAAGAAAAGAAAAGCATAGTGACATAGTAGACTCAGAATCAATAGATCTGAGTTTGAATCATTGGTGCTGATAATCAATAATTTTATATCAGTTTGGGCAATTCACAAACTTTTTGAACAATAGTTTCCTTATTTGTAATAATAATAATACTTTTATTATCTACCTATAAGAATTATAAGGAAGAAAATGCTCTGTAAATTGTAAAATGTTAAAATAATGGGAAAATGTATATTAAGGCTGATATGAGAAAAAATAATCCATTTGTTAATTGGCATAAGGACCCAGTTCATAGAAAGACAAAAGCGTGAATTACATTTTTTAAAAAGCACTTAAAAAGATTAGAAACTTGAGCAACTGTATGAGAAAAACCCAACAAAGCTGACTCTAGTGAACATCAATAAGTTTTTACCACTCTATTTTCTCTTTTAATCAATAATGTGCAAATAATTTTTATATTTTTACAAAGTTCAATCAGTTTATAAAGATTTTCATTTTCTGTTTTGTTCACTTGGTATTGTCATTTTTAGTTTTCATGTCTAAATAATATAGGCTATGTAAATTGTCATTTTAATAGCAATATTTCATCTGATAATTATACTATTACTTAGCTATTCTGTTGTTGGTCATTTGTGTTGAAAATAAAAATTCTGAAGAGTTGAAAAGGTGAGCTCAAAAACAGTTAAATTAATAAAAGTTTATTTTCTGAACTCAGTGAAGCTACTTTAAAATTAATTTCATTTTACAAAATCACACAAGAGTCTGTTATATCAACAAAGGTAGATTTTCAGGGGCAGCCAGATGGCTCACTTGGATAAAACACTGGCCCTGGATTCAGGAGGACCTGAGTTCAAATCCAGCCTCAGAAATTTGACCCTTACTAGGTGTGTGACCCTGAGCAAGTCACTTAACCCTCATTGCCCCGACCCCCCAAAAAACACACAAAAAACCAAAGGTAGTAGGTTTTCTTTGGTTAATTTTTCTAAGATTCTTTCTATATAAAAATATTTAAAATTGACTTCAATTTTTAAAAGTTGTTAAATCAACTTTTCATTGTACTTAGGTAGTTAGGTTGGGTTATAAATGAATACATATAGTCTTTTTCATATTTCAAGAATATATAATATTTCACTGGCTTCATTGATTTCATTCATTTTCCTGCTCAATGAACTCTATTGGTTCTCTATTTCCTTTATGTTTTAATAAAAACTCTTTTGGATGGCATTCTAAGTTATCTCTGTAGGCTCACTATACTTTATTCCCTTTTAGCTGCTCTTAGGTCCACCCAAACTGTCCTTGTTCATCCTATCTGACATTTTATTACCCATCTTGCCTGCATACAGGCTGTCCCCCAGGTTTGGAGTCCCTAACTTCCTTCAAAATTCAGTTCAAATGCTACCTCTATGTGAGGCCTTTCCTGACCTCTCTCCTCAACTTCTAGTGCTGTGCCCTATTCCCTAATTTTGTATATATTTATATGTATAATACATGGTGTGTCCCACTATAGAAATTAAGGTACCTGAGGGACGAACATCATAATAGGCAATGGTCTCAGTGCCTTTTATGTATTTGGAAATGTTGAATGGACATAAATTTGGTCCATAGAAACAATGCTATGAGTGGGCAATAGGGCAAATAAGATTACAGTCTAATCTGGTTATAATGTATCAATGACACTCTAGGGACAAAGGTTGGGGCAAAATTGCATGTGATATGCCCATACTGTTAAGAATATCAGTTTTCGGGGCAGCTAGAGGGCGCAGTGGATAAAGCACTGGCCCTGGATTCAGGAGTACCTGAGTTCAAATCCGGCCTTAGACACTTAACACTTACTAGCTGTGTGACCCTGGGCAAGTCACTTAACCCCCATTGCCTCACCAAAAAAAAAAAAAAAAAGAGTATCAGTTTTCTTCTCAAAATGCAGCTTTCCCAAAAGATTTCAAGGTAGAGTCTCAATTCACTAAAAAAGGATATAAAGATACTTTCCTTGTTGCACATTTGACAAATTCCAAACTTCATCATTGAGGAAAGAAACTGTGGCTCCCTTAAGGAAAAGGCAGTGGCTGTCTGGAGGATCCAACTTTAATAAAATGTAGAAATATCAATTAAATCATTCTGAGTTGATGATCAATGGAAAGTTAATTTCTCGATCAAGTGTATTCAAATTTGCATGTTTGTATTTGTGACAGTCATAAAACAATGTCCCTGTCAAAGGCAACTGACATGTGCTGATTGATAATAGAATACAGAAGAGGAAAAAAAAAGTTTGTATATGTCTATGTGTGTATGCATGCATGCATATATGTATGTATGTGTATGTATCCCCCCCATGCCATTAAACCTAAGAATATAAAATATAAAATAATTTGCTGTCTCCTACATTAGAGACAGCTAGGTGCCTCCATATATACAGAACTAGGCCTGGAGTCAGGAAAACCTGAGTTCAAATCTGGCCTCAGACACTCACTAGATGTATGACCCTGGGCAATTCACTTAACTTCTGTGTGCCTTAATCCATTGGAAAAGGAAATGGCAGCCCACTCCAATATCTTTGCCATATGGAGTCACAAAGAATTGGACATTACTGAACAACATCAGAATGGCATAACATTACAAAAAGGCTACTAACAATCCACTGACAAAATTTTATTAGCTTATAGGAATAGTTTCAAAGATCAACCTGCTCAGTGTGAAAGACTAGTATAAACATGTATAAAACATTTGTTAATTGTATCACTCCTATAAAAAATGTTTTGTTTTAATTATATTCCTATTTAAACCTACGTTTGTTAGTACATATACATACACATATACACATATAAAAGCTCCGTTAATTTTATTTGCATTAGGGATTGGTTATAATTGAATGGATTCAAATAAAGTTTACCTGTGTACTGCATAAAGATTAAGTTAAGTATCAATAAGATAGTATATATAAGGTTTCCTGGAGAAAATGTCTAAATTACTTTGAAGAACAAACTATTTTTAAGAAACTTCAATTCCTTCAGAAGTCAATATTTATAAATCATGGATGTGCTAATTGCAAATCATTCTTATCCAATTATTTAAAAATTTTTACTAGGCAACACTGTAACATTTTGTTTCATCCTGGGTACCAAAAATAGTTGAAAGTGATAAAACTACATTTCTTTTAAAAATGTAGAATTTAGACTTTTAAAGAAACATAATTACTAAGACTTCTCAATTAGTTTGAACTTCTCAGGATATTGCTCTATACTAATTAAATCACCCTGATAAAGATACTGTTTGTGATATTTATTACCTGAAGATTTTCTTCTGTGGTTACCCAGTGGCCTCCAACACCAAGAAGTGTGATGATATCATGCTTGTGTGGTAGTAGCTGTAATTTTAAAGCAGGCTCATCATCTTTACTAAACAATCTCACTTACAAGGGAATAGGAAAAGAAAAAAAAATTTAATATTTATTTGTACATAATCATTTATTTCTCAAAAAATTGCTTTATTCCTTATCATTGACCTATGTTTTAAAAACACAGGAATAATGAAGATTTTCAATTCAGAAAAAGACATAATACATTTTATGTTCTGAAACCTTAAAATTAATTTTTCTATATAAACACTGGGCATTAAAGTTGTAAATCGAATAATTGTAAATATAAATGAACTTAAATGTGAAAATCTATACACATTTGAAAAGTAGGCCAAGCTTAATGACAAATGGCTTTAAAAAGTCAGTTAAAAAATAAAAGCTGTATTTTAAAATACTGAACTCATATTCTATTATAGCAGTGGTATTAAACTTATATAGAAACTGGACCACTAAACTGTACATAAGGATCTTTGTGGGCCATGTGTTAACTTAATTTTAAAATGTAATGTTAACTATCTTTAATTACATTTCTATTCATTTTGTTCAATATATCCCAATTACATATTTGGTTTGGTGCAGTCTGTGTTTGAAACTACATACGTTTACAGCAATCATACCAAAACAGAATCTTATATTTTAAAGGGAACTTAGAACTTCCAATTCAATTTCCTTTTCTGAAATGGTCATTTAAGTTTCCAAATGAATGAATTCTTTTTCATTAACTTGATTAGGAGACAAATATATACATATACTTCAAATTTTAAAAATGTTTTGTTATAGTTTCTGTAAAACGTGATAAATATTAACAAAAATGAAAGAAATTTCCCTAAGTTTTAAAATCATTGTATTCCTCATTCAATGATACCAAGAGTAACTTTTTAAGTTATGTGTAAAAATACTAAAATGCCCAACTAGCTGTTCTTTAGACAGAATATAATAGTTAAGATTATTTTTTCTATAGCAGCCACCAACTTAAATACCTACATGAAAGTAGTTGTCCAGTAAATATTTTCTGAATAAATGATTACTTGTTAAATCCAAATTAGTGAAAAGGAACAAACATAATCCTTGAGTCAAACACATATTTTCTTTGCAGAAAATTTGTAGCATGTAAGCTACATTATTATTGCAGGGATTACTTCATTTTTGTTTTTGTGCTTAACACATGTTTGCTAAATCCCTGTCATTCTGAGCCCACTCAAGTTCATGCTCCTTCCTTTATGACCCTCTGGCTAATTTCTAATGACTAACACCAGACTTGTGAGGGTATTTTTCTTTTTCTTTCTTTTTTTCTTTTTTTTTTGTGGGACAAGGAAGGTTAAGTGACTTGCCCAGGGTCACACAGCTAGTAAGTGTCAAGTGTTTGAGGCCAGATTTAAATTCAGGTCTTTCTGAATCCAGGGCTGGTGCTTTATCCACTGTGCCACCTGTCTGCCCCCAAGGGTAATTCTTGATGCTAATAAATATGCCAAAGAAATGGGGCCAGCTGTATTCCCCTACAACCTGGTATGTAAGGGGTGGGAGGAAAAAGTGTCCGATACCACAGTGATACAGTCTAACTAATAACTTGAGCTAGTGTCCATAAACCTGGGACAAATCTACTTATGGCCCTGTTTACAGTTTTTTTATAAATAGTAATCTTTTATTAGCTTTTTAAGAAATATTAATCTAGGGGCAGCTAGGTGGTACAGTGGATAGAGTACCAGCCCTGGAGTCAGGAGGAGCTGAGTTCAAATCTGAAATCAGACACTTAACACTTAGTAGCTGTGTGACCCCGGGCAAGTCACTTAACCCCAACTGCCTCACCTCCCCACCCCAAAATTAATCTATTTAAATACCAATTCCAGAGTAGTCATAATCTGAAATAAGAAAAAAACACCATGTAATTAATTTGTGAGATTCAAGTTTCTGTAACATATGCAGATGAAAGTAAGAACAGAAGTGTGTGTTGGAGCCAGCCTGAACTGGTTCACAAGAGCCCACTGTTCAGCTTTCAGTATGAGCATTAATAATGTGGGAATCAGAAAATGCTACACATCAGGGCCTTATTTGTTGTTTTGTTGATTGTTTAGATGTAGTGAAGTGGTGGAAAAAATGATAATAATGCAGATTAATTGTAAAAATTTGTTATGTATACAATTTTTACCCCTAAAGAGCCAGTTCTTAAGAGGTTACAAAGGAAACCTCAGTTTAAAGGAATGAATTTTTTGAATTGACAAAGAAGTTTAAGGAATGACTCCAATTAATGAATTTCTTAATTCATTATTTCTTGTTCTTGTACATTACCCTAAGAGCTCACATTTGATGATCACAGATATAATTTTTTAAAAGGGCATCTATGAAATTAAACCAACTGAAAAACTACAAGTGCTATTTATTTAGCATGTTTCTTCTTCAGTGATTACAAACCTCCAGCATCTAGGATAATATCGACTCCCATGCCACCTGTTTCTTCCAAACAGCTTTCAGCAACATCAACTTTTCCATTAGACACATCTATCACTCGAACTATAAAGGACAAAAAATTAGGCAATTACACAATATTCTCAATCAAAGCATACCTTAGATTGGGGTTGGAAGACTGTAAAAAAGCAAATAAAAATTCTGTCCTCCAAAATGTGTTAAGTGATAAATTAAAAAAGAAAAAAAATAATAAACCACAATTATAGTTTCAATCTGATACAATTTTAAGGAACCAGTTCAAGAAGGAAATGGTAAATTTGACAGAACTAATTCAAAAAATATAAACATAAAGGACCACATTCTCTCAGGTCCATATTGAACATGAATTATTCAAAATGATGGACCTGCTAACCTATCTAGAAATCTAAACTACACAAATATTTAATTCAATAGGATCACTTGATTTATATGAGGATGACTATGAAATTTCAATTTTGGCTTCAAGTTACAATTTTTTTTAGGTATAATGGATAGTTCTTACTCTTTTTTTTTTTTTTAAATATTTATTTTTGTGAGGCAATTGGGGTTAAGTGACTTACCCAGGGTCACACAGCTAGTAAGTGTTAAGTGTCTGAGGCCTGATTTGAACTCAGGTCCTCCTGACTCCAGGGCCAGTGCTCTATCCACTGCACCACCTAGCTGCCTCGATAGTTCTTACTCTTAATAGAACCACATAGATTTAGGCAGCAAAGTACTTACCAACCAAGGGTTGTTTTACTCCTTCTCAAACACAGGCATCCCCCAAAATGAGGATATAGAAAAAAAACACAATTATTTTAGCACTAGAATAGTAAAATGTAACCAAATCAAAACCAACAAATGATTATTCTTAGGTACTATATTAATCAGAGCTACAGAATTTTAAAAAATTTCCTATAACAGGACACAAAAAGGGTACCAATACTCTCTTACCCAAGATGGCAAAAAAGCCTTTTGATTTGTCTGAACACATGAAGAAATTATAATTCTCCTTATTTGAAGTTTATTGATACATTTTGTTTTTATATCACATTGTTTCTTTTTTTTTGGGGGGGGGCAGTGAGGGTTAAGGGACTTGCCTAGGGTCACACAGCTATTAAGTGTCAAGTGTCTGAGGCCAAATTTGAACTCGGGTTCTCCTGAATCCAGGGCTGGTGCTTTATCCACTGCACTGCCACCTGGCTGCCCCCTCACATTAAGTTTCAAATATATCCTTGCCTCCACTCATCATTCTTTCCTTTGTAACAAAGATTTTTACCTCCTAAAAAGTCATAATTCCACAAAACCAATGAACACATTGATTGTGTCTGACAGCATATGCAACACTGCCCACTCAAAGTCTCCCCACATTTTCCCCTGAGCCTCCCCAATGAAAGGAAGGAGGCAGAATAATGTATCACCTTTGGCAACAATCTCAATTATAAAATCAGCATCCCTTTCTATCTCTTCTGCATCATTTGACAATGAGGACCACTGTTTCCAACCAGATATTTCTTCCTGAGTTTTGGGTTTTGTTTTTTTTTTGACACTTCTTTCTCTTGGCTCTCCTTTTACTTGATCATCACCTCATCCCTAAATTGTGTTTATCCCAAGAGTGTCCTAAACCGTCTTCTATTTTTCCTCTACATACTACTCTTGGTGACCCTATTAGTTCTTTTCACTTCCAGATCGACATGTCCAGCCCTGTTGTCTTTCCTGACCTTCAAGTCCCACATTACCAATTACCTATAATTCAAAACAGATGTGCTATTATAGTCATCTCAAATTCAAAAGAGAACTCACTATCTTTTTCCTAAAATCCAACCCAAGGTTATGGCTAACCTTCCAGTTGCCTATGTTTGCAGCCTCAAAGTCACACTGGCCTGTATACCCTCCACTCCACATATTCACTCACCTGCCAGGTCTTGTCAGTTCTGGCTCTGAAATCTCTTTGTCTCTCTCTCTCTCTCTCTTTTTCTTTTTGCAGGGCAATGAGGGTTAAGTCACAAAGCTAGTTAAGTGTCAAGTGTCTGAGGCCGAATTTGAACTCAGGCCCTCCTGAATCCAGGGCCAGTGCTTTATCCACTGCACCAACTAGCTGCCCCCCTGAAATATCTCTTACATCCTTCCCCTTCTTTCTACTCACATGGCCACAACTCTAGTTCAAACCCTCATCTTTTTATCTGTACAACTGAATGAATTTCTAATTGCTCTTCCAGCCTCAAGCCTCTCCTTTCTCAAATCCATTCTCTTACAAAGCTGTCAAAGTGTTATTTCTAAAACAAAGGTCTGATCACGTTACTTTCATGTTCGATAAACCACAATGGTTCCCCATTACTGCTAAAATCAAACACAAATTCCTCTGATATTAAAAGCCTTTCCCAGCTATACAGTAGTTACCTTCAACCTACCTTGGTAGGCTTATTTATACATGACTCCTTTTCATTGACTTTTCAGTTCAGTTAAACATTTTTTGTTCTTGCTGCTTCCCCCACAAAAAATTCCATCTGTGGGTTTCATGCTTTTTCACAGTAAACTTCTCCCATTAAACTCCTTGAAAGCTCGAGCTGTCCTTTGTCTTTCTTTGTACCAGTGCTTAGCACAGCGCCTGGCCCATAGTAGGTGTCTAATAATCTATTTTTCTTTTTATCATTAGTGCTAGGAGTCCTGGTCGATATATGGCGGAATGTTAGCTTAATCTGACTGATTGAAAATTCGGACAAATGTTTACATGTTGGTAGTGCTGAGATAAGTTGGAAGTGTCCTATGTTTTTCCCTTTCCTACTGTAAAAATGTAAATCTATTAATGCAATGGTGGGCTTGTAACCCAATTTGTGCCTATTCATGCCTGTAATGTTTTCCAAACCGAGCAGTGTTATCAGGATATAAGTGACCACAATTTTTCCACTCCATGAACATGCCAATTATTGAGTAATAATGGCAGATTAGCACTTTAGTACTATTGAATCCTAGAGGATGCTTATCAGGATTGTGGAAGGGTCCTCCCCTAAAGTTACTTTTCTGCAAGGATAGCACAATGAAAGACGACTTCCTCAGCTACCCTAAGTAGCTGAAGTGTCTTTAGGGATGCAAGTAGAGGTTTAAGTGCAGAGAAGAATGTACTGACCAAAGAAAAGTGGACTGGGAAGAAATCCAAAGGAAATGTTTCTTATCATTTTGTTTTTACTCCTTTTTTTCTTGCTGCTGTGGCAGAGGTGGAAGCTGCACCACTCTGATGTGACCTCTCAAGTACCTGTCCCAGTGATGGTGGTGACAGTAACAAACAGCACCACAGTCAATATGGACAAAAGGAATGGCATTTCCCCCAGAGATGCAGAACTTACAGAGGGGCCTGACAAGAATGTAAATGGGGCAGCAAGAAGCTGCTCTACTTGGCAACTGCTATGTTCTCTTTTCTCCTTTTTTATGCTTTCTCCTTTCTCGGCTCCATCTTCTTTTCTTTTCTTGAATTTAACCCTCGGGTTCTTATTATTCTTTTCAATCCCTTCTCTACCTTTCCTTTTCCTCTTTTAGTATTTTCTCTCCATCTCCCTTTTCTTTATGATGCTCCTTTCCATACTCATGACTGTTCAAGCATGTTAAGGCTTTTCAAAAGTGTATCATTCTCTATTCTACCATCTGCTCCCTATCTCCCACCTCCTAACAGATAAAAAAATTCCTGTCAAACTAAATTTAAGAGGATCACATACCTATCTCAGGCAATCACATAGAGAATTTAAGAATAAAATAGCAGGATTAAAAAAATTAGGAAATAAGTGTAGAAACAGATTAGCTAAATGAAGCAGGAAAGGCTTAAAGTCTTTCTAAACACTTCAGAGTTTACTCTATTCAAAAGCCAGAGACAAAAATGTGATATGGAACAGAAAAAGTAGCTTAAAATTAATATAAATAAATTAATTGAGCACAGAGAGAAACATTTTTATTTTAAAATATTTACTTTGAAAAAATAAAAATAAAAAATAATTACTTTGGTTTGAAATGTTTTATTTTTGTTTATCATAAAAATTAAAACTGTACAATATGGTTTATCTTCAAAACTCTGCATTAGGAATATATTAAGAAATATAACTTACCTATTGTAGGCCTAAGTCTTTCAAGGTACTGTTTATCTTCAAGAGTATATGCTGTTGAAATAACTTTGGCCCCTCTGTGGTATGCTAACTGAATAGCTATTGTACCAAATGCCTGTGTATAGAGGAAATACATATACAGATGTATACATACACATATATATTCATTCTTTTTTTTTCTTTTCTTTTTTGGCCAGGCAATGGGGGATAAGTATTTAATAGAATTTTATTGTCCAAAATATATGTAAAAACAAAATTTTAACATCAATTTTTAAAAAATTTTGTGTTCTAATTTCTCTTCCCCCCTCTATTCCTACCTCAAGCAATTCAAAATAAGTTATACATGAGTTGTCATGGAAAAATTCCCATATTAGCTAGTTGTGAGAGAAAACAGTCAAAAAACCCAAAACTTCAGATTAAGGGATTGTCAAAGAGGGGAAAAAAAATTTAAAAATGTGTTTCCATCTGTTTTCATATACTATCAGTTCTTTCTCTGCAGATGGGCTACAATCTTCATAAGTCCTTCAGGGTTATATTGGATCATTGCCTTGCTGAAAATAACCACATGTTTCCCAGCAGATCATCCCCCACTATTGTTGTTATTTTGTATACAGTACATATCAATCTGCTTCAGTTCATGTAGGTCTTTCCAGGATTTTCTGATAGTATCCTGTTCATCATAACCTTGACAGAGAATTTTCTTCATAAAAGCCCAACAAAGTAGGTACCATACGTTTTTCCATTATAATCAATCATCATAACTATTTCCCTCCATCCCACTCCCTTCCCATGACATTTACTCTATCTTCTTTTTACCTATTCCTCCTCAAAAGTGTTTTACTTCTGACTATCCTCTCCCTCACTCTGTACTCCTTTTTTTACCCTTCCTTCCTTATCCTCTTCCTCTCCTACTTTCCTGCAGGGTTAAATAGATTGCTCCTCCCAATTGGGTATGAAAGCTATTCCCTCCATGAGCCCACTCCAATGTGATCAGGGTCCCTGAGCTAATTCTGTGTTCTAATTTTTCTTCCTCCCTCCTCAACCCTCCCTATGAAATCAGCAATTCAATATGTTTTGCCCAGGGTCACACAGCTAGTAAGTATCAAGTCTCTGAGTCGGAATTTGAACTCAGGTCCTCCTGAATCCAAGGCCAATGCTTTATCCACTAAGCCATCTAGCTGCCCCCATATTCTTTTTTTTCTATATTCTTTTTTATATTAATTTATACACACATATGAATTCAAGACCATGACGAATGTGTCTGAGAGCACATCTCATTTGATTTGTGAAGTTCCTAAAACGTTTGTGACAATCAAAGAATACAATTTTCTGATATGTATTATTTAATATAAAATATTCAAGATGTTGTTACTTGCTCCTGGCCAAGAGGGCAAATATTTTAGCTTTTTTTTCAGGAGCTGATAAACCTATGCTCTTTCAGTCTCACTTCCTTTAATAGT
Source organism: Dromiciops gliroides (assembly GCF_019393635.1). Taxonomy (NCBI): domain Eukaryota; kingdom Metazoa; phylum Chordata; class Mammalia; order Microbiotheria; family Microbiotheriidae; genus Dromiciops; species Dromiciops gliroides. Next base: position 269,977,149 of record NC_057863.1, on the reverse strand, counting down.
TCAACTCAATTTATTAAGCATTTATGTATCGGGCCCTCTGCTAGGCACTGAGTGAAATAGTAGACATTTTGTAAAGACAACTGGTAAGACACAGGAATAAAGTCTGTGGCAATGAGAAAAGCTAAATAATCTTTTTAGAGAAATAAACCTATGACCTTTGGCTTCATTAGCAACATACTCCGAACTAATTCTACTTACACACACACACACACACACACACACACACACACACACACACACACACACACACACACACACAGAGTTATGAGACTCCCTTCTCTTTGAAGATCAAAGTATTTTAAAATTTACTTTTATGTCAGTAACCCTTGACATAAACATAGTACAAACTATATTATTCTAGTTTTAAAGAACAGTGAGTCAGTGATGAAGGATTCCTATCAGACCAGTGTTTAGCCCTAAGACCAAAGTGCCTTTAATAACATCTTAAGTTTTATAGACATCGAAGAAAAAATAATGTAAATGGTATAATATTTTGGATGTATTGCTGACAAGAATGCTAAAGAGAAAAGTTTAGCTCACAAATTCATAACTGAGAAAAATTTGTGAAATTCATGCGATATTTGTTTTTAATTTATCTGCAGAGGGAAAGGATGCCTTTTTCCTGTCCTTTCTTTGGAAAGTAGGTTAAAATCTCTCTAACATAAGTCTAAGGTACACATGGGCTAAGCCTACAGGTATGTATCAAGGTTATAACACATTAATTTATGTTGTTTTCTTTTGAACTTCTTTAGGAAGTTCAAAGTAAAGGTAATAAATTAAACTACACCTAGCACATGCTTCTGGTCACATCTGATAGACTGATGAAAGCCATTTAATGTCAACACAAAATGTGACAATGGAAGATGTAAAGAATTATTACCATAAGGACTAGTACAGCAGACTAGGTAGTCTGTTTTTTGTTTCCTTGGTTTACTTTGTTTTTTTCATATTTGATTCTAAAAAAAATTATTGTACCCACACTTGCTCCATCCATTATAAGCACTGATTTTCCAGGAGAGAGATGAGAAAGAGAATGCAGAGCTGTATAGGAACGCAACCCATCACGGATGACTCCTGCTGCTTCAGTCCATGTGACCTTTTCTGGTTTATGAACTGTGCAAAGAGAATAATAGAGAAATGTAAAAATGTTATTTTTATTGGAGTTTGATAGTATATCTTTTTTAATTTTTGGAGGCAACTGGGGTAAGTTACTTGCCCAGAGTCACACAGTTGGTAAGTGTCTGAAGCCAGATTTGAACTTGGGTCCTCTTGACACTAGGGCCAGTGTTCTATCCACTGTGCTACCTAGCTGTCCCTTCCCATCATCCATTCATTTATAAACATTTATTTATTTATTTAGAATTTTCACCAAGTTACATGTAAAAACAAATTTTCACATTGATTTTTAAAAACTGTGTTCTAAATTCTCTTCTTCCCTCCCTCCCCACCCCTCCTTAATAACTCAAGCAATTCAATATACGTTATACATGTGCAGTCATGCAAAACACATCCATTCATTTATTACATTATATCTTATTACTGAATATTTTATAGAGTAAAAGAAAAGCAAATTTCCTTAGAGTAGGCACTGTAGGCCCACAATGGAGGTTTTAAGCTGTGGTTTGACTGATTAACATATAAATCTCACTGTACCTCAGTTTTACTTTCTGGACAAATGATAGATGTTTTACAGGTTTTTGATATTATAATATGCAAGATATAGTCATAATTGCCATTTGTTTCTTTACAACAAAGTTTAATGTTTCATGAAAACCCCGAGAGGCAAGGTGGCAGAATGGAGAGATGGCTGGCCTTGGAGTCAGGAAGATCCTCCTGGGCTTTGGTCCTGCCTCTGATATGTACTATTTGCCAAACACAATTTTCTAAGATTGTAAATTAAAGATGAGCCCTCATGTGTATGGATAGAAGGAGTTTCAGAGAGTCAGAGAGTTAGAGATCAGCAGCACTTTGGTGGCCATCCAATCCAATCCCTTTCTTTTACAGACAAGGAAAGTAGACATAGAACTGAGACCCAGATAAATTAGCTAGTAAGTACCTGAGGCAGTATTTGAATTTAGGTCTTTCTGACTCCGATTCCAGCATGCTTTTCACTATATCATTTAGCTGCCTCACATCTTATCCCAATGAAATTACAATACAGACAAATGTACATACGACACATGTGAAAATATATTAAATATTTATGTGTGTGTATTGCAAGCAAACTACTGAGAAGGGTTGTGAAGTAGTTATTTTGTTTTTCTAAAAAATGCCTAAAGGGGCAGCTAGGTGGCACAGTGGATAAAGCACCGGCCCTGGATTCAGGAGGACCTGAGTTCAAGTCCGGCCTCAGACACTTAACACTCTCTAGCTGTGTGACCCTGGGCAAGTCACTTAACCCCAATTGCCTCACTAAAAAAAAAAAAAAAATGCCTAAAAAGGAAAGACAGCCAATTTTTGAAAAGTTTAAAAAGCTAAAAAGGGTTTAGAGGAGATGACCACTTAGGTCTCTTTCAGATAATACCAAAAACCATACACTGTAACAACAACCTCATCAAAGTCCAATCCATTTTCCATAAAGTGAGAAGGGTGGATAAGTAGTAAAAAAAAAAAGTTAAAGAGAATGGCAGCCAGAGTGATGTACACCAGGCTCATTATATCCATTGCTTACAGGAATTTGAATCTGGTGGGCCCCACTACTACCTAATGGTTAATAGACAACTCTTCCCCAAGATCCTCTCACTACAAAACCAGCACATTTTACACTCTCACAGAGTGGCTACGTTTGAGTCAACTGTGGAAGGGAAGTACTTAAGCAACATTAAACATGAAGCAGGAAACAAATTAAAACAACTGAGAACTGCCATTTCAAAAGTTGTAAATCTTCAGATAATGCATATTGAACTAACCCTATATTTTATAAACTATTATGAAAAGTTTTGGCATATTATTTTATTTATTTTTTTTTTAGTGAGGCAATTGGGGTTAAGTGACTTGCCCAGGGTCATACAGCTAGTAAGTGTTAAGTGTGTGAGGCCGGATTTGAACTCAGGTACTCCTGACTCCAGGGCTGGTGCTCTATCCACTATGCCACCTAGCTGCCCCCATATTATTTCTTTATAACAAGACATACCTGTAACTCTCTTGTTTAATATCTTTTGAACTTGTTTTAGGGGACATTAATCTTAACTAAAAAAGCCATTTTATGGGCCTACTGTCCTGATTGAGTATGGGTTGGGATAGCTATAATGAAATTAATTTTGCCTTTTATCTACTCCATTATACGTAATTATGAACAATTCAGAAATAAGTTCTTATTAAACATTAACAGTTTTTTTCCTATAATAAGAGAAAGTCATAGGATCATAGATTTAGAGTTAGAAGAGATCTTAGAGGTCAATCTCATTTTATAGATGAAGAAACAGATTTTCTCTTAACAAGTTATAAACTAAGGTTTTTTGTTTGTTTGTTGTTTTACCAAGGACTGAGAAATTGCCCTTTATTAAGGAAATAGGAACAAGCATTTTGGTTGTATTATTAGGTATAGTGTCTATATAATTCTATGTGTTGGGCTTAGATTTGTAGGAATTTGTGTGTGTGTGTGTTCAATGTGTCCATAGTTTGATTAACAGCTGTAAAATGAGTCATTTTAAAATTGTGAATTTAATTTTGAAATTAAATTACTGTGAATTTTTTCACTCTTGCTGAAATCATAATGATAAAATGCTACCAAAAAATTCTAAGAACAGCAGCATATTATAATTTGAACTCCCTGAAATTGAAATCTGTATCAATTCCAAAGGTGGGCTGGTCTGTTTTGGTTTTTTTAACTATTAAAAAAAAAAAGACCTGCTAAGTAAATGAAGAATGTAAACAATATTGCACAGGAAATGGTTAACCTCTGTAGTAAAGCAAATAAATTAAAAAAATATATTCACCTATGTATTTAATTTACAAATTACAAATCATTTAAAATTATGTATTAAAGCAGGTCCTCAAAGATTTCTACCTGACAATGATCTGTTAGCCTAATTCAAATTAGGGACTATATCCATTTTTATTTGAACAATTAGGAGATAAAAGTATCAAATAAGTGGTAGAACCAAATGGCTTAAACATTAAAAAATAATTCATTTTCATTTAAAAAATAAAATGAATCCATACATCCCATATATACTAACAATGGAAGCCAAAGACTAGTATATCTATTACTCAGCCATTCTTTCTAATTTCAGGTATGCCAAGGTTGGCTGTTAATTTTCCTTTTTACTTCAAATTACCTCAGGGTAAGAAATAAAAAACCCACACTATATGTTAACCCTTGAGGGAAATGTGCAAACTTACTAAAGCTACCATTTAAAATGAAGAATCAGTGATCCTAGAAAGTAAAACTTAAAGGGCTTTTCAAAAGTTTTGTTGGAATATACATTTCATGGATTATAATATTTCACTCCTTAGGTACCCACTGAGTAGGTATAATGAAAATAAAGTAACAATAACCTATTACATGAGTGAAGACAAAATTAATATGACTTTAGAAAAGGCTGGATTGTAACATACCCAAGTAATGCTCATGTATTTTTACAATTTCACAAAGACCAGATTCTTCAGAATCCAGTGGCAAAATTCCTTAAAAAAAAAAAGTTAAATTAGAAAAGCACACCTAAATTTAATGGTCATCACAATATTTTTTTCTTTTAAATGAAAATTTGGCAGAAATTAATTGTTGCCAAAGAGTTTTATGTTTGTTCTGAAAAATTGCCATTGAGGTTATGTCATTTACAAGGGAGTCTTCATTTAAAAAAAAAAGGTAATAAACTCTTCTAGAATTACAACACTCCTCCCCTCCCCACTTTTCTGGGTTTCTTTTTGTATGTGGGTTAAAAAAAAACAACCAAAACAAACTCCTCTTAGATAGAACCTTTCTATGGGGGTAAGAAGATAGAAAAAAAAAGAAAAAGGGAAGAGAAATAAGAGAAGTGAAGAGAAAAAGAGTAATAATTCTTTTATAGATCTTGGCCAGATTCTAATAGACCTACTGACATTTTTCTCCATGTCACAGCAGCAGCCTGGAAGACTTACAAATAGGTCAATGCAGACAGTATATTCTACTCTAGCTAATGTAGAGAGCCTTTATTGCTGGGCTCTAAACAATTTTCTTTTCTGGGGCTTCCTGTGCCCTTCTCTGATGTAGGCACTAATGGAAGTCTAATATGCCACTAATAGGGTATCAGTATCAAAAATGAAGTTAAAAAAATGACTGGGAAATGAAAAAAGCAAAACTTCACTATTACAGAAGGTAACATAAAAATAATCTTTTTTCAGCTGTTGAAAAAAAATGAGCCTGGAATAAATCTTGCCACTTTGCATCTTGTTTGGACTGAGAAAAAGCAACTTCAAATCATTCCTTATGCTCACATATTCTACCACTTTAGAAATAAAAATTTCAATTGATTTTCTTATGTAAACATTTTAGCAGTGAGAGGCTTTATGTGGATGTGTGGGTTAAGGGGGGGACCACCCCAAACTACTCAATTTCCAGTTTGCAAAATGGATCTTCTAAATATAGTAAACAGTTAGCTTCAAGTGGATTATCTGAAATTTGCTTCCCTGCCAATGCCCAGCTAGGTTTCACATTGCACACTCTGGGGCCTAGTCAGGACAGGGATGGGATTGAGTACACGGGATTATTGGGTGTTTTTAATTATCTTTCTTAAAAAACTACCATCCCTGTCATAGCATGAATAATTAAGACTCAATTTTTAAAATTAGAAAAATAGAGAACAATGGAAAAATAGGAATATGAACTGAAACTTACCTACTACTTCATCATCTGGATGAAAGAATGATACTTTGCTTCCAACTTAAGAAAAGCAACAAGAAAAACATGATGGTAAATACCATTCTGTGATAATTACTTTTCATCTGTTAAGTCATATCATTAAGATCCTACCTATTTCTTGTGTACACATATTACCTAACTACTTTAAGTAAAAAGGTTAATGCCGGCAAGTTTATACCACAATTTCAAGGTGTTACTGGCTTCTAGTTACTTTGTAGCTTTCTGTCTAAGCCAACCTGTTCCTCAGTCTTTTTGGCTAATTTAAATCTGCCTACCCTAAAACCCTCCCCCAAGTTCCTTTCTGGTTGTAATGATTGGAATGACGCCACCTGCTGGAGACGTACTGTAGAAAAGCTCCAACACGAGGTGAAGGTCTCTGAGAGCAAGACTGTGTGTCTTTTTTTTGGCGTCAGGAAGTGACGTTTGCTTGTGGGAGGAAGAAGGGGGAGCCTGGCGCTCTGACTCATGCTCTTTTCTGTGGACTGTGGCAGAGAGTGCAGCTAGGAATGCTCTCTCCCTTTAATAGATGGAGGAATCTAGGCCTTTCTTTCTCTCTCTACCAAATTCTTATTCTCCTTAATAAATGCTTAAAAGTCTAACTCTTGCTAAATCTTATAATTTATTGGCGATTTTAGATAGTTTAGCTAGAATTTTAGCCTTAACATGGTATAATTTGGAAGGACAAAAATGATAAAGGGGTTTTTATTGTATGAAAATGCAAAACAAACTGCTGAACTTCTCAAGACAATCAAGTCCCCTTTTATCTAGTCCACTTCTCTAAGACTTCTTCAATCCCAGTCCTTCAAGAAAATAATGATTGGTTTTATGTGGGTCAAAAGAAACCCTGACAGGCAGGCCTTACTTTTTCAGGTTCTTAAGCTATTTAAACATTTTGAAACTTGATAGCAAGTTCAAAGTCGGCATCTAGGCAGTAGCTTAGATGTGTGCAGAAAGTAAATACCATAACTAGGTCACATCTAAGGTCAGAGTAGTAAAGTCTCTAGTATTATGCCAGTTAATTTGCATAATCCTGTTTAACTGACTGGTAATCAACAAACATTTATTAAATACTTCAGTGTCTACAACACTGAAGAGATTGGAAGAGATTAAACACTTAGATAAGAGTTTCAGTCCTCAAAGGGCTGTAGTTATTATGTAGGGCTGTGAGACACTAATAAAGATAGCTACAAGGTATAACATTAAAAGGTGATTATATAAAACAAAGTGCTATGTGACAGGGAGGGAAAAACAAGTCCCACTGACACAGAGTGAATGAAAGAAAAGAAAATGTGGTAAAGGCTGAAAAGGTAAGGAGGTGCCAAGTTGTAGAGCATCTTGGAGCACAGGTTAAGGAGACTGATTTCTCCACCATGCCCCAGAAAGCTCATTATTGGGAAAATCTCATCTGTATGATCCCATCAGTCTTGGTACCTTCCTTATCACTACCCTTCATTTGGAGGGTGAGGCCATGAACTCCTAACCTCCAAATTTAAGGAGAGAGCTCAGCTCAGCCATTGATCACATCATTTCTCATCTGGGTCACTACTTTGGACTTCTCTCATTGACTTCTCTACCATGACCCCACCTCTAGTACCTTCCCTGGTCTCCCTCCATCCCTTGCTTTTCAGCTTCTTTTTGTGTGCTGCCTTCCTCCATTGTTAGCTTCTTGAGGACAATTGTCTGTTTTTTATATTTGTATTCCTGTACTGAGCACTGTGCCTGACATATAATAAATGTTTACTGATAGATTTATTGATATTTAGGACAAAACAGAGTCATTAAAGACTTTTGAGAGGGGGAATGACATTATCAGAACCAGCAGGGAAGCAACCAGTGGATATGGAAAGACTGAGAATGATCAGCCAGCAGTCAACAAGCATTTATTAAGCTGTGTTATCAGGAACCGAGTCAACACCTAACTAACAAGTATATAAGACACAGAGTAGATGGAATATAATCTCTGAGTAGGAGACAAAGGAGGAGGGGATGGGGGATCCAAAAAGACCTCCTAAAGAAGGTGAGATTTGAACTTTGTCATGAAGTTAGGGAAACCAAGATGTGGTAGAGGAAGACTATTATTGGAAGGAAGGACAAAAATGTCATTACAAAAATGCCAAGCGGGGAAATAGAAAGTCTAAAGGAAGGAACAGCAAGAAAGCCAGTGTCACTAGATCATAAAGCTCTGTGGAGGAGAATAAAATGTAGAGATGATAGAAAGGAGCCAGGCCTAAAGGGTTTTTTTTTTTTTTTGTGAGGCAATTGGGGTTAAGTGACTTGCCCAGGGTCACACAGCTAGTAAGTGTCAAGGGTCTGAGACCGGGTTTGAACTCAGGTCCTCCTGAATCCAGGGCCGGTGCTCTATCCACTGCGCCACCTAGCTGCCCCGCCTAAAGGTTTTAAATGCCTAACAGAAGTCTTTATTTTGGGTCCTCAAGGTAAGAGGAAGCCACTTGAACTTAGTGAGTAGGTGACATGGGCATGGGCACACCTAGTGTCAATCACTTTGGCAGCTGAGTGGAGGATGGATTAGAGAATAGTGATCTGAAGCCATCTCTAGCCAGAGAATGGAGTGGAGCAGGAGAGAATAGTGAATGATATAGAACTTTAAGGTATAGAACAGGGAGGAAGAATGTGGAAGCATATTAAAAAACTGAAAATAATAAATAGTATTTTTCTCTAAAGACCTTTAAAAAATCCTAGGAAAAGCCATTTGGTAGAGGGCAGAAAGGCTTTCCTCGGCAAACGGATTAAGGGTAGAATGAAGCCTTTAAACAAACTCTTGTCATAAGTTAAATTACAGGGGCAGCTAGGTGGTGCAGTAGATAAAGCACTGGCCCTGGATACAGGAGGACCTGAGTTCAAATTTGACCTCAGACACTTGACGCTTACTAGCTGTGTGACCCTGGGCAAGTCACTTAACTCTCACTGCCCTGCCCCCCCCCAATTAAAATTAAAAAAAAAAATTTTAAGTTACATTACTGCCTTCCCCAGCCCAGAATCTGATTAGGTTACATACCCACCTAAGGACAGGTTCCTCTTTAATTGCAGATCAGAAGTGATTGGACTGCTAGGACCCACTCTTCTCCAAGGAGAAAGGAATAAGGCCAATGGATAGGAGTTCTCCTTTATTTAACTCCAGGAAGAAGGGAGATGTCCAAGAAGAATAGAATGGTAATTCAGACTCAACTGAGTCTGAATGGTAACCCTGAACTTTATTTTTAGATAATGTGATTTTCTTCTTCAAGAGTCCTATAAATGTTACCTGAAATCTTCTTAGGGAAGAGTCATGTCAGAAAGCATGGGGGCCTTTGCCAGTTTGGATATCATTCTCTCCAAGCTAGAAATACCTAGATTCATGATAAACTGAACAAAACTGTTTCTGGCAGATGGGGGTCTAAATGCGGAGTACTATATTAATATTTTTTTTCGACAAGTGAAATTTCACAATGGATGTCCTTTATTTTATCAATAAAGTAGAAGACAGAAAAGGGAAATATTGGTGTAGAGGGCAGAGAACTGATTAACTTGAGAGTCAAGAGTAAAAAGGAAAATATAAAACAAGCACAGAGAAAGGGTGGTGGTACAATGGAAAATGCACTGGCTCAAAAGTCAGACAATGTGGATTCAGGTCCTGCTTCTGCCTATTACCCTGCACCTCAGTTATTTCATCTGTAAAACGAAGAGGTTGGACTAGATTACTGGTGTCAAAGTCAAATAGAAATGGAGGTCTTTAAACCATAATAAGCATCCCTGTGGGCACACACTGACTTAAAAAATTATATACTAACATTATGTTTTATTGCATTTTTGTTTATTTTGTTAAATATCTCCCAGTAAAATATATATATATATATATATTCCCTCCCCTTTTTGGGCGGGGCAATGAGGGTTAAGTGACTTGCCCAGGGTCACACAGCTAGTGTTAAATGTCTGAGGCTGGATTTGAACTCAGGTCCTCCTGAATCCAGGGCCAGTGCTTTATCCACTGTGTCACCTAGCTGCCCCCTCCCAATTATATTTTAATCTGGTTTGGGCTCCACTTTAGGCTACACGTGGCCTACAGGGCATATGTCTAACACCTCTGGTCTAGATGGTCATGCCAGCTCTAGATCAGTGAGTCTGTGGATTGAAAGAGAAGACTGAGGAAGATGGGAGAATATAATCAGAGAGAGGAATTTCAATGTTCTGTATCACAGAGGTACAACAATTATGGAGGATGGCAAGAATAAAAATGAGGTCCTGGGAAAACCCAGACATTTGAGAAAGAACAGGGCTTTTAAGGGGTTATATAGTTTTTTGGGGTTTTTTTTGAGGGGCAGTGAGGGTTAAGTGACTTGCCAAGGGTCACACAGCTAGTAAGTGTCAAGTGTCTGAGGCTGGATTTGAACTCAGGTCCTCCTGAATCTACTGCGCCACCTAGCTGCCTCTGGGTTATATAGTTTTAAAACTTCATGTGTGTGTTCAGTTATATATGTTTCTGGTTCCCAGCCAACATTTTTAACTACATACATTTTTTTTTTGGGTAAAATGTAAGTTTGGCTACTATAAGAGGAATGTAGCAAAATAAAACCCTGTAAAATTGAGGGAAAAGAGAAAGACAAAAGGCATTTTGTATCAACTTAAGAGTGGGTTCTTTGCCTCTAGAATGAAGGTATCCTTGTGAGTTCATGGAGAGATTTCAAAGGGTTCATGAACTTGTATGGGGAAAAAATAACAGCTTTATTTTCACTGATATCTAACTGAAATTGTTTCCTTCAGTAAAGCAAAAAACCATTATTCTGAGAAGGGATGGCTTCATAGGCTTTACCAGATTGCCAAGGGGTTCATGACATAAACAAGGTTAAGAATCCCTGAAGCACCCTGGCTATAAAATTCACTTCTACATTTTGTTCATTTTGCTGATACCCAGCAAGTAAAACTTCAACCACACCTCCTGCTCTTCTAGATATTGTCATCTTCTTTCCTTCCCCTTCTGCTGTTATTCTCCAAATAGCTTCAATATTTACTGATCCGAGGTCCCTCTCTTTTCTCTTCCTCAGAGATAAAGGTCTGAACAAAGCTTGTTGTAGTAGGAGTTAAGAGCAGGAGATAGATAGGAAAGGTATAAAACTGACAGGATTTGGAAGATTAATTAGATGAAGGAAGTGAGGAAGAAGTAAAAATGACTCCAAGCTTGGTACAAGCCTGGGTATTTTGAAATAGAGAAATTATAAGGAGAGGCAGGGTATGGAGGAAAAGACAATAAATTTTGCTTTAGATAGGCTGAGTTTGAGGGGCTGCCAGACCATCCAAATGCAAAGAGGTCTTGAAAATTCAAAATTGTAGCTACAGAGAGAGGCTGGGGTGGGCAAATTTGGTTCTGATCTACCTTTCTAGCTTTATCTCATACTATTTTTTCATGTACACTATCATCTAGAATATGAAATGATAGGAGTAGTTGAACTTAGCAAGGAGAATATATTAAAAAAAGGACAAGTACAGAATATTTGGGGATATACACATTTAATTACTGAACTGCTTATTGATTCTTTTTTCCTCAGAGAATGCCTACTGTAATATTCTGTATAATTTTTAAAAAACAGAATTTTAGGCATACAGTTTATCACAAAAAGATACCAGTAATAGGATATATTTAGGGAGTGAAGCTGGTATACATAAGCGAATACATAAAGGATCTGTTATTTTGTCTACACGGGGAAGTCCTAGTTTGGAAATTTCCTCCACTGAGTCAGATTATAATGGAGTTCTGTAAGGCACAAAGATGGTGACTCACTCACCTGGGATGAGTACCTTATAAGTAACTGAAATGTTTTTCTGACTTCAAGCCTAGCATTCTACTATACCACACTTCCTCTAATATTTAAAAGTATTTAGTTTTTATTGGTTACCAATTGAAGAATTCAAAACTCCCATAGGTATCTCAACCTCATTATGTTTAAAAGAAGTCATTACCCTTCCCCTTCAAACTCTATCCACTTCCCAAATTCTCTATTACTGTTGAGGGTACCATTAATCTCCTGATTATTCAGGCTCAAAACCTAAGTGCCATCCTCTCAAAATCACCCCACACATTCAATCTGTTTCCAAGCCTTTCTATTTCTACTTTCACAACATCTCTAGTATATGCCCCCTTCTCTCCATTCACACAGCCACCTGGTGCAGGCTCTTGTCATCTCACATGTAGACTACTGGAATAGCTTTCTGATTGTTTTCTATACCTCAGGTCTCTCCCCATTCTAGTCCAGTCTCCATTCAGATGCCAAATAGCTCTCTAAATCACTGATCTAATTACGTCACTACTCCCCTACTCAATAGACTCTAATGGCTCCCTATTTCCTTGAGGACAAAATATTAAAATCCTGCATTTGGCTTTTAAAGCCCTTTACAACCTGGCTCTTTCCTATCCCTTCAGTCTTCTTTATGCACTTCCATGCACTATACAGTCTAGTTAACACTGGCCTTCTTGTTGTGCATCAAACAGGACATTCATCTCCTAATTCCATACTTTTCTTTGGCTGTCCTCAATGCCTAGAGTACTTTCCCTCCTCACCTTTACTTTCTGGTTTCCCAGACTTCCTTCAACATTCAGCTTAAACCCTTTTTCAATTCCAGTCACACATCCCCCCCTTACTTTATACATATGTGTGTGTATCTGAGTCTGTATATATATATACACATAAAAAAGGTACATGCACAACGTATATGTTTATATATTTCCCCACTGTTGTTTGTATGTTGTTTCATTAGAATGTGAACTTTTTGAGGGGAAGGACCATGTTTTTTACTTTCTTTGTATACCCAGTACTGAGCAGTGCTTGGCACATGATAAGCACTTAATAAATGTTTGTTGACTGATAGAAATTTTCTCTTACTTTATTCCATATATTTTATTATTCATGGGACTAATTATATGACCTCAAAAATATTTATTTCATTGTACATATGACTTCAAATGTAAAATGCCAGGGCAAAGAAGTTTCATTCTTTTTTTTTTTTTTTTGGTAAGGCAATTGGGGTTAAGTGACTTGCCCAGGGTCACACAGCTAGTAAGTGTCACGTGTCTGAGGCTGGATTTGAACTCAGGTCCTCCTGAATCCAGGACCGGTGCTTTATCCTCTGCACCACCTAGCTGCCCCCATTCATTTTTTTTTTAAAGAAAAAGATTTTATATCCTAGCATTTTATATTTGAGAGATATAAGCACTTTCATATCAACTAGTTAGCACTTAACTTCTCCATGATAAAATAAATAAAGATGATAATTTTATTGTCAACATAAACAAAGATTCTTATACACTACTATTATTCAATTCAAATGATCTTTGGCTGAGATTCAATGAATGAACTTTAATTTTTTTCTAAAAAATATAATAACTGTTGTACTTATAGCAGTAAACTTACCCTCTAGTACAACTCCAGCAATTTCTCTCCCAACAGGAAAAAATTCCTTTTCCAGTTTCATTTCTGATAAAAGCTAAATCATAATAATAGTTAAGAACTTCCCTATATGGAATAAATTCTAGCGTATCCCCTTAAAATTGGGGAAGGTAAACATAGAAAAACCATATATGGTCCCATTTTTAGAATTAAGGTGCTCCCATCCCAGATTAAGGCAACAGGAAATGACTCCACAACAGGTTTTAATATAATGGAAAACAAACATTTTAAAAGAAAATAAATCTCTATGCGGGGGTACAGAATGGGATATCAATGCTAAAACAAGTTCCCTAAAAAAAAAAAAGCTTCATGAAAATTTTTTGTTTACATAGCATATCCTATGCTATCTGAAGGCACATTTTAGGAGCCCTTTCATTAGAAGTCAATTAAGTCTCAGCATTTTCATAAAATGGGCACAATCGTAGCAAACATGTCACAAGGCTGTTAACAGGATCAACTGAAACAATGTGTAAAGTATTTGGCAAACCTTAAAGTAATATAAACACCAGCTACTACTATTATCGTTACCATTGCTCCTATTATTACTATCATTGCTTCTGTCAAATTGAAAGTTGAGGACTCAGAAGAGAAAGGCAGATTTGGAAAGTGAGTGATGATATCTAAAAATTGAATATAGATTCCTGGATAAAAACTTAAAATATAGGAATGACAAGCTCTTGGCAAGGTCCAGGAAAAAAAGTCATCATTGCTCTTGCAAATCTAATCAAGAAAGGTTAAACCAAAAAGTAAGGGAGAAGGATGGTGCAAACTGTCCACATAGGCTGACAAGCCCGATATACAGACTCAACATAGGAGGGGAAATAGCAGAAGAAAAAGACCAGACATTTGTGGGAGACAGCCCCTCAAAGGAGAACAAACAATAAAATCCGTGGCCTCAGAGATACAGAAATTCTGAAAAGCATAGACAACTTAATAGGGTGAACCTGAGATTTTAATAAAAGAAGACAATTTGACCTAAGTATTACTAGGGCTTATACTGCCTACTGAAATTCTGGAAGGGTAGTCCTACTTCAAAGGGATAAAACTGGCAAAAATGAAGGTGGAATAATGTTTATAATAAGAATACTTACTCATGGCACCCTGGGGGAAAACATGGTGAAGACTTTGGGGTGACGTTCAACCAAAAGATGTGGTATTAGAGGACTTTTAGAGATGAGCTATACAGCAGGAGGAAGTAGAGAAGGAGTTTCAAAACCAGCACAAACCTGGCACTGAAGCATGATATTGTAGTACCATGAGACTTTGAACCATTCAGAAATCTGTTGGCACTCTCTTGGTCTTCCAAAAGCAGAGCAGTTAATACATTTGAAATTTTATTATTTCAAAAAGTGGGGGAAGTGACAAAGGGAACTGCTGTTTCAGACCTGATTTTTCTGAACTAATAAGAAGGAAGTGATTGCTGAAAAAGAAATCCCAAGAACCACCCTCCTAGAGTTCATGATCTGAGAAGCAGGTAGGTGATAGAACATGGCAAAGTAAGAAAGACCTGACTTTAAAGCCTGTCTCACACACTTCTAGCTGTGTGGGCAAGTCACTTAACTTCTTACAGTCTCAGTTTTCTTATCTGCAAAATGGGAATAATAATAGCATACATACCTGACAGGGTTGACTTGCAAACTGAGTAGGATCCAATAGACTAATCTTTTTCAGAAAAGTTGCCCCACAGGGGATAGAAAGCTCTCAAGATTCAAGTTCTAAAAACACAAGCAGTCATGCTTCTAATGAGAAGGAAAAGTGGGAGCTACTTAGAAAGGCAGCTGTAGATTCACAGGAAATCGAAAACCAGTTTGGCATTTAAAAAATGTATAGAATGTACAAATAACTGAAGAAGAATTATAGCATGGACACAAAAAGACTATGTCAAGAATTGATAAAGCCCAAGAGGGGTCAAGCCTAGTGATAAACAGAAAGAACAAAAAGAAGGTTTTTAAAAATACTTTGATAGGTGGAGAAAAACATAACAGGGAGCAGACCACTGCTAGGGGTAAATGGGATGATAATGGATCAGACAGTGAGATGGGCAAACTATTATTTCGTTTCTTTTTTTCTTCCAAAAGGAACACTCTTTGGTCTGGGAAGGATAGCAAATAATAGGGCAGTCCATTGATCAGCTCTTTCTAGAGGCAGTGGTACTGTTGATTTGCTTAAAGTTCTAAGAGGAAAAAGGAAGGTGAAAGGGTAACAGGGAATATAACTATGTGGCCCAAGGGAATGAAGAACTGATTGGCTTATTTATCACTTCAGGGGTGCCATTCATGGGCTTTGGTGGTTGGATTTGGAGGTGGCACCAGCAGTGCAGGCAGGGATAGGGGAAAAAGATCTATGATTTCATCTAAGTCATTGGTAAAAATGTTGAACAAAACTAGACCAAGTACAGATTATCTGGGTTACTCTACTAGAGGCCTTCCTCCATTATGACATTGACCCCACAGCTCTAGGATGTAGTTTACCTCATCCTGTTCAAAAATCATTTGAACTCATTGAGAGCACCTAGGTACCCTGACCATTTCCTCCTATACCTTGGGCTTGCCACTCCTCTACTGACCATTTTTGCTATCCTTCACACACAGGGACTGTCTTGATTCTTTATTTTTATCCCCAGATCTTAGCACACAGCTTTTGGGATACAGTAAGCAATTAATAATTGCTTTTTTATTCATTCATTGAGGGCATGTTGTCAGATTTGCATACAAAAGGAAGCTTGGTGAACTACAAACATTTAGGTGATAGAGCTAGAATATTAGTTATAGACTAGAAAGCTAAACTGATCCTGCCTGCCTGATTTAATAGAATAAACGTCATGTTGCTGCTCCATTAAAACAGAAAAATGATGGCACCCTCATTGTTAGTGTTCATTCCTTCAAGTTAACATATATATATATATATATATATATATTGTATGCTCTAAGTAGAATGTAAGCTTGTTGAGTATAAGGACTATTTTATTATTATTATTATTATCATTGTTGTTGTTATCCCCATTTTGTAGATGAGGAAAAAGGTCGAGAGAAGTTAAGTGAGTTGCCCAGCATCACCTGGCTAACAAGTGGCTAAAGCAATATTTTAGGTTCCCAAAATCCATAGCATTATATGAATGTGAGGGAAGGGGCAGGGGGATACAAGAGTTCCTATAAAAAACATCTAGGAGGTTTAGTGAACTGAAAACTCAAAATGAATGAAAAGTAGGAAAGGGCAGCCAGACAAGCTAATGCTACTCAGGCTGAAGCAGGAAAGGCATGAAGTCCAGCCAAGGACATGTTCAATTTTGGGCACTACACACGATGCCCAAGACATGGACAAGCTAGAAGATGATGAGAACAAGGCTGTGGAGCACAGGTCTGGTTAAAGGGAATATGAAGGGTTTAGACTAGCAAACAAAAGACTTGCAGGAACATGAGGCTGTCCTCCAGTATTTGAGGGGCTATCAAGTGGAAGAATAAGATGTGTTGGGCTTGGTTGGCCCTAGAAGGCAAAGGTCAGAAGTTGTAGAGAAGCAGATGAAGACTCAAAGTAAGGAAAGTGAGGGTGGGAGGCATTCATGCAAAGGCTCACCAGTCCCTGGAGCCTGCTGGAGATGGTCTACAAGAGGTCTTTGTTAAGGAATGAGCTAGACCAGATGATTCTGGCTCTCAGATTCTTAGAAGGAAGATATCATTAAACAAATGTCTTTTTTGGCACAGAATAAAATTTGAGCAGGGTTTCCTAAGTATTTCAAGGTCAACCAACAGCTGAGTCTTGTAGAGATTGTATACACGTCCATATAATGGGGATGAAGGGTTCAAGGTGGAGGAAGGATGCATTAATATTATATATTTAAGGACCAATGCCTGATAATGTCCCTAGCACAGAAGGACTATTTAGTGAATTCATTAAGATCCTGTTTATACTTATACTGTATATCTGAAGCTAACTTCTTAAGAAATATGCCTTTATTAGAAGTACTTAGTAAATGTGTATTGTCAGTCTTTCACTTCAGAAAGTAAAACTTATCACTGATTTCAAATACAATTCTGATTAAGATAAAACACCTAAAAAAAAAGATAAAACACCTCAATTAAACATACATATAATTAGTCATGAGAATAAAAGGGCACACTAATGAACAATTAGTGAGCATGCTAATTCTTCTTCTTTGCTGAGCACTTAAGTCAGATGTTACTTTAAGGCATGGGATTGCAAGTTTTTTGATTGTGGGCCAAGATCAGCAATCATTTTTATTGCTAACATTGGTAATATCAGTTAGTTATTAAAAATATGGATTTTTAGCAGTAATTAGAAAATGCATTTTAAAAGTTTAAGAAACTTTATTCACATATAAGTAGGCAGATTTGTGAGCCAAGTGCTAATTGTTCATCAATTCTGATCAAATTATCATAATATTGTTTTTTAACATATTGCATAATTTTCAAGATCTATTAGAATGCATTGAGTCAGTGCACATCTAAATTCTGACTTTAGCTTTACAGTACCAATAGAAATCTATTGATTGTGGCTCTCAACTTTCATGAAAGAGAATGTATTTTTTTTCCTTTTCATTCATTCATTCATTTATTTTTGTGAGGCAATTGGGGCTAAGGGACTTGCCCAGGGTCACACTGCTAGTAAGGAGAATGTACTTATAAAGTGAAGTGGATCCAAACATTGTCCAGAGGTTTGGTCACACAGGCTGAAAATTTAGGTTGTTAGAGCCTACCTGCCTAGCAGAACATGTATGCTAGCAAATAATGCAATAATATTTTTGCTAAAAATATCATATGGGCTGCATTTGTCCTTTTGATTACATTTCGAATGTCCAAGTTAAAAGGGTGTTAGTAAATTAAACATGATGAAGATTTTATTTAAGTTTTAGTTAAAATAAAGGAATTCTACATACCTTTGTATTTATCCAGCTTAGAGCACAGGCTTTCACTTGAAGTTTCACATAGTTATCTTTTATGTCAGGCAGATTTTCCTAAGTAAAGTTTATACAGAATAGCATGAGAATTGTTATGTATAAGACTTTCCTAAAGTTAGAAAAGTAAAGTCACTCATTAGTATGATCAAAAAACGAATAGTAGTTGCAGAATTTTATCTTACAAACACAATTTTGGAGGAAGTTTTAAAAGGAATATTCTGGTACTGAATCAGTATTGTAGGAAATAAAATCATGGTAAGAATATAACAACCCAATAATTTTTGTAAAAAAAAAAAAGGATTTAAAAATATTACCCCCCCCTAAATTATGGAGAGTAAGGTAATGTATCATAAAAAAGAATTTAAAGCTTATCTTTCATCTCTTTAATGCAAAAGTAGCCTTTTGGGCTGTTCTTAACTTTTATGTGAAGTGCTTTTAAAAAAAATAAGTAAAGGGGCGGCTAGCACCGGCCCTGGAGTCAGGAGTACCTGAGTTCAAATCCGGCCTTAGACACTTAACACTTACTAGCTGTGTGACCCTGGGCAAGTCACTTAACCCCAATTGCCTCGCTAAAAAAAAAATAATATATGGAATTTATTTAGTATTTTGTTTTCCCCCAATTACATGTAAAAACATTTTTTAATATTTGGTTTCTTAAACTTTGAGTTCCAAATTCTCTCCCTTCCTCTGTCCTCTCACCTCCATTGAGAAGGCAAGCAATTTAATATAGATTATATATGTGGTCATGCAAAACATTTCCATGTTAGTCTTGTTGTAAAAGAAAACATAGACAAAAAAAAACCTCACGAAAAATAAAGTAAAACAAAGTGTGCTTCAATCTATATTTAGACACTATCAGTTCTTTCTCTGGGAATGGATAGCATTTTTCATTCTAAGTCCTTCAGAGGTGTCTAGGATCATTCTATTGCTGAGAATAATTAAGTCATTCACAGCTGATCATCTTACAATATTGCTGTTACTTTGTACACAGTACATTTCATTTTGCATCAGCACATGTCTTTCCTGGTAAAGTGCTTTTTAAAGTGACTTATTTAATGTCTTTTCCCTACCTAATGTTTTCCTTGGGCTTTTTAGCATGCTCAATAAACTCAGATCCAAGTTAAACTTTGAGGATTTGCCATGATGAATTCTTCTTCATATTTCAGGCTGAATGTAATTTATACTATGATAAGAAATATTTCTAGTTTAGTTACTGGATACCTTCCTCATTTAATAATTATCATTAGAAAAATGAACTGTTTATACATACAAGTTAACCTAAACAGTTATTAGTGTAACATGAGTCCAAATCTTACTTTTAAAAACCTTAATTTAGAAAGCGTTAAATATGATGTTTGGTTGATGAATGTCACAAATTATATTACATTCCTGATTATATAAAATGTAAATAAATGAGACTGTCAAAAGCTTAGAAGTGTGTTATTGAAAACAATACACATTTTCTGTTTACATGTTTATACATGAACAAATGATAGTATTTTTTCAAAACTATGAACATAATCTAGAGCCTTACAAATGCACAATGACAAGAAGAGGAGAACAAGCCTGTGGAGCCCAGGACTGGGCTATTTTATTGTACAATTTTATAAAGGTGGAATCTACCTTGCAAACTGTTAAAAAATATTAAAAACATTTAAAACCTCCAAAACTGTAGTCTATTGGATAAAGCACCGGCCCTGGATTCAGGAATACCTGAGTTCAAATCCAGCCTCAGACACTTGACACTTACTAGCTGTGTGACCCTGGGCAAGTCACTTAACCCCCATTGCCCCGCAAAAAAACAACAAAAAAAACCCCCCCAAAAGCCCTAGTCTATTTATTGAACATATTAGAAAAACCTTATCTAAACATCTAACATGGTTCTAACATATGGTCTATTTGAATAATGTTTAGTAGTGTTGTAAAAATATGAATATGAATATACCTTTGGTATGATCTACATAGTAAAAATGTGGTGCTTCATATGGGTAATATTTCAAATATAATATTAAAGTAAAATAATTTGAAGTAATTTTAAATAGAAAATGTCTTTTTAAAAAAAGGTCATTAAAATATTTTTTAAAATGCTCAGGAAATGGGGCAGCTAGGTGGCGCAGTGGATAGAGCACTGGCCCTGGATTCAGGAGGACCTGAGTTCAAATATGGCCTCAGACACTTAACACTTACCAGTTGTGTGACCCTGGGCAAGTCACTTCACCCAAGTGCCCCACTCGCCCCAAAAAATACACAGGAAAGGAGACAACTAAGTTCAGCAGGAAACACAAAGAAGCAGGGCAACTTTGAAATAATGTGGCATTTATTGTAAACTTTTAAAAAAGCAAGCTGTATGCAATAGAGATTCACAATTTTACATATAAATCTTCTGTTGTGCTCTTTATGTGGAAATGATAATTTATTACGTTTGTTAAATTCAGGATAAAAAAAGGAAAATTTAAAAAAGGAAAACTATCCCATTTTCTATAAAAGACTTTTCTTACCCTTTCTTGAAACACAAATGAAATCTCTTCTCCTGATGAACTCTGCTGAAAGTACAAGCCTTTCATAGTGACCTGAAAGAAAAGTTAAGTAAAAACAATATAAACCACAAGGATATAATTGATTTTAAAAATATTTCCAAAACAAAAAAATTTAAGTTATAAATCATAAATGTCAATAAAGTAAGTATTAGCAAAGTCTTTTCATTAATAGGCCCTATCATATAAATGTCACATTATTCATGGGAATAACAGATGATAAAATATTTGCAGATCAATATAATGTATTAATACTATGGGGAGGGGCGGCTAGGTGGCACAGTGGATAAAGTACCGGCCCTGGATTCAGGAGTACCTGAGTTCAAATCCGGCCTTAGACATTTGACACTTACTACCTGTGTGACCCTGGGCAAGTCACTTAACCCCCATTGCCCCACCCAAAAAAACAAAAAACAAAACAAAACAAAAAAACAAATACTATGGGGAAAAACTCAAACCAATTTATATTGACAGTGGGTCAGTGATATCACCTTGTTTTTCCAAGAAACAAGTTGTGGCAGTGAAATTGCAGGGATTATTCATTCTTGAGCTCTTTACTGAGTCCATTGGTATTACTATTACAAGAAAATATAATTACTGTTAAAAAATCCTATCTTCTATTTTAAGAGCTTTGAACTTTTTTTTTTTTTAACTTTGAACTTTTTAATAGTGAACTCTGAAACTGTTAGGTCCATCATGAAATTCATTTGCTCTGATTACGGAATAGATATCCAATTCATCCATGCAGAATGCAAGGTACATTTTGAGATAAATATGGAAAGAAATGAATTTTTAAAAACTGACTATGTCACTTTGAGGTTTCACCTCATAACCAGCAAATTAGCAATGATGATAAAAGATGAAAATGGTCATTGATAGAGGGGCATTGTAATGTACTGCTGGTGAAGCTGTGAACCAATCCAACTATTCTGGAAAGCAATTTTGAATTATAAGAGTAACAAAGGGTCCACATTCTTTGAACCAGAGATCCTATTAATAGGTATATACTCTGAGGAGGTCAAAGACAGAAAGAGTGTGTGTGTGTATGTATGTGTATTATATTTGTATTCGTATGTGTACATATAATACACATGTATTTGTGTATACATATACAATACACATATATACACAAATAACTTATTTAATTATTCTGATGGATATGTGCGTATACATACACATGTACACAAAGTATATGCCTATCCATCAGAGAATAAATAAGCTGTGGTGCATAAATATCATGAAATATTACTTTAAGAAGCAACAAGGAGGGGGCGGCTAGGTGGCGCAGTGGATAAAGCACTGGCCCTGGATTCAGGAGTTCCTGAGTTCAAATCCGGCCTCAGACACTTGACACTTACTGGCTGTGTGACCCTGGCAAGTCACTTAACCCCCATTGCCCCACAAAAAAAAAAAAAAAGCCTAATGTAAAAAGAAGCAACAAGGGGCAGCTAGATGGTGAAGTGGATGAAGCACCGGTCCTGGAGTCAGGAGGACCTGAGTTCAAATGTGACCTCAGACACTTAACACTTACTAGCTGTGACCCTGGGCAAGTCATTTAACCCCAACTGCCTCACCAAAAAAAAAAAAAAAAAAAAAAAAAAGCAACAAATAGAAAAAAATTCAGAGAAGTATGGGAGGGCACGAATTGATGTGGAATTAAGTATAACCAACAAAATCAATATACATGAATACTACAATGCAAATGGAAAGGAAAAAAATTGAATACTATGCAATTACAAAGACCAAGGTTGGCCTTGGAAAAGAACTGAAAACAAAAACAAAAACAAAAACAAAACCCCAAACCATTTCCTTCCCCTCAGTGCAGAAGGAAGGAAATATGAGGAAAGGCTTCATGTTGAAAATGGTTCTTGAGCTGAGTACTGAAGTAATCTTTGCATCTTAAGATGTGGTGGTGACAAAGGAGGGCATTCTAGACATGGGGACCACCTGTGCAAAGTCATGGAAATACATATATTCTGGCTGTATATGATGAGTAGCAAGAAAGTCAGTTTGACTGGAACAGAAAGAATGAGAACAGTTAAAATGGACCAGGTTATTAAGGATTTTTAATGCCAGTATTGCATTTTATTCAGGAGGCAACAGGGGAGCCACTGGAGTTTACTAAGGAGAGAAGTTAATATAGATAGACCTGAATTTAAAGAAAAATCTTCTGGTACCTGTGTGCAGGATAAGAGGCATCGGGCAGGGAGAGCAATCAGAAGGCTACCAAAAAAGTCATATAATTATAGATTTAGAGCTCTAAGAGATCTAAAAGGTTCATTTTACAGGTAAGGAAATTGAGGCCCAGGGAGGTTATGTGACTTGCCAGAAGTTGTACAAGTGATATTCAGAGGAAAGACATGAAACTGAGTTCTCTGACTCCAGAGCCAATGCCTGAGCTCAGCTGGTGTCTATGTGAGTAGAAAGAAGGCAACAAGAAATGATGCAGATATAGAAATGACGAGATTAGTAAGCAAGAATTAGTATACAGTAAAAGTACCCTGAAATCATGGTAGGAGCAAAAAGTCTAGGATCTTTTCCTTCTGTCAATTCATATTTTTCAGTCTCAGTTCCTGTGGACTACAGGTACAGAATGGGACATTAAAGAATATCCACCAACATATATGTATATATGTGTGTGTTTTCTTAAAAACAAAACAAAAAAACCCCTATCCTTGAGAAGTTCAGAGTTTTTTATACGATTCTCTTTCTGGTTCTTTTTCATTCATATATCAGAATGTTTGTGGGAGCAGCTAGGTGGCGCAGTGTGATAAAGCACCTGCCCTGGATTCAGGAGGACCTGAGTTCAAAGCCGGCCTCAGACACTTGACACTTACTGTGTGACTGTGGGCAAGTCACTTAACCCTCACTGCCCTGAAAAAGACACAAACATTCTTCTGTCTTTTTTTGTGTGTGTGTTTGTTGAGGACTACGTTCACAAGAAAAATAAAGATAAGAGGCAAATTTCATCTTCATTTGATAGATGAGGATAGTCCTAAAAAGCTTAAGAAAAGGGCAGAATGAAGTCTGATGTTTTCGGGGTTTGAGGGTAAGCTGGGTATGTTTTTAGGTAGCTGAGAAGGAGCCAATTGGCAGAAAGAGACTGAAGATGAGGAAAGGAGGATGAAATGGTTCCTGGAAGGAGGTGATGGATATAAGGGCCCAAACAGAGAATATGGATTAGGCAAGGAGAAAGATCATCTCACCCTCTGAGACTGGCTCAAAGGAGAAGACAGGTGGAAATTTAGAAATGTTTTGAGTTGTGGAATAAGCAAGATGAAGGAATTCATAGTGAATGGCCTCAAATTTCTCAGCACATTAGGAAGGATGGTAATACAGGGAGAAAAACTTAAGGGAGTGGTTGGTATTCAGAATTTGAAGAGACATGAAGGTTTTGGAACTCTTTCAGGAAGCATTACAGAATTAATCAGGGAAGAATTATGATATAAGATGAATTTGTAGTGAGCCCATTTAACATGGTTAGTTATCTGCCCTCCCAGTAGGGTTGAGGAGTATGGGAACAGCAATGTGAAAGGCATAGATGGTGGATAAAGCCAGGATTTAGAATTGATAGGGTATATATAGGGTTGTATGTTTGTCCTCCGTTCTTGAAGAGGACCATGCCATCAGAGTGATGTCATGACTTGCAGTGAACTGAATTTAAGTGAGGGAAGGCTGTGCAAAGTCATCCAGAGCCATCTGGGCCACTGGAGATGGCCCTGGATGTTTAAGGCAATTGGGGTTAAGTGACTGGCCCTGGGTCACACAATTAAGTGTCTGAGCTGACATTTGAACTCAGGTCCTCCCAACTTCAGGGCCAATGCTCTATCCACTGTACCACCTGGCTGCATAAATAGGGTGTAAATAGGGAAAAGGGACAAAGATTCAAGATGAAGACCATTTCAAGGTTAAACTAGTTAACTATAGATTCAAAATAGGAAAGTTAATATAGCAAGGACAGAAGAGGAATCACAGAGCAGGAGAACATAGAGGGATGGAGAACTGGGGGTTGAGAATAGGAGCAAAAGTATTTGTGGCAGCCAAGAACAGAAATACAGGGGGTGCCCAGAGATTGCTAAAGTCTGAATAGAAATAATAAATATGAATACTTCAGGGAAATTTCAGATGGTTTATATAAACTAATGCAGAAAGGAGAGTAAGGAAAATAAGGAGAACCAGGAGAAGAATTTACAAAACTTCAATAATGAAGAGAAAAGTACAATTGTATTTCAAACTCTGATCAATGCAGTGATCAACTATGATTAAAAAAACTTAAGATAAAGCATTTCTACCTCCTTCTAGGCACAGACATGCCTATAAGGAGGCAGAGATGACTAGAAACGGCCCATACGTGTTTTGATTAACTGTACTTTGTTATAGTCAAGAAAGGGGAGGATGAGGGCAAATGCAAAGTTATATCAATACCATTTTTTGGGTTTTGTGTGTGTGTGGGCAATGAGGGTTAAGTGACTTGCCCAGGGTCACACAGCTAGTAAATATAAAGTGTCTAAGATTGGATTTGAACTCGGGGCCTCCTGAATCCAGGGCCAGTGCTCTATCCACTGCACCACCTAGCTGCCTCCTCAATATCATTATTTTAAGGACATCAATTATAATTAAAGTTCTTTAAAAATAGGCTTAGGAGCAGTAAGGGAAAGGGAAAGATGAAGAATTGTGGTCAGATTATGAACAGAAAGGGAACTTCAGAGGTCAAGATCATGAAAGTTCAATATTTGGGTGAGTTCTAACTATGTCCACCATTTTGGGTGGATGAAGATGAAGGTCATGATGAAGAACTATGGGTGTTCAAAATACATACTGGAATGTCCAAATATAAGGTTAGGGGTTTAGGATAAGGAGAAAAAGGTATTAGAGTCTAGGTATTAGACACTGAAAAGAAATGGAGGTCACTAGATTACAGCAACAAATACTTATGCTGAGTTCTATAAACAGAGTGACCCTGAAAGGAAGGCAGGTTGTAGAGTGAAAGTGGTAAAGATGGAGTTCTAGAAGTGACAGCGAGGAGAACCCAGAAGCAGGCTTATCACACTACCCTCTTGCAAAACCCCTTGAGATGGAGTTTAATTATTCGCCCATTATTAACCAATCATATGGTTTCTGCTCATTATTTCCCTATCCATGTATTATTATTAAATTACCAGCCATATAGGAGAAAGCTATCCTCAATCCCTACCTCTCATTCTCTAATGCAGTTTTCCTCAACCCTACTCCATTCCATGTCCCATGGCCACCCTGCCCACCCCTTCTACCACACCCTCTGGAATTTCCCTTCCATGATGAACAGATTTCCCTTTATAAGAGACTTCTTTCATCTCCTTCCATCTACTAACCCCCACCCCCCAGTTAGACTAAGCTCCCCCACCTTTCCCTATGACACTCCCTGGATATCCTCTCTGTCCTTTTTTCACATTGCCCAACAAAATCGTCCTGCCATTTCTAGACTCTCCCTTTACTTCTATCTCTTCCTTTGAAGAATACTTAAAATTTTCCACTCAATACAAATCATGGTAGCTATTGTATATCATTCTCTCCTTATATTCAACAAGTTCAGTGAATTCACTACCTTTCCCCTCAACCCCTGCCCTCTTCCAAACTTCATATTTATGTCAAAAACACCACTACTCTTCCAAAATACAAATTTTGTAACCTCAGGAAGATGCTGTACTCTTCACTCTCCCTCACCCCAGAAATGCCATAAATTGTCCAATTTTGCTGTTTCTACCCCATACATCTCTCATATCTGAACCTTTCTCTCTACTTACATTGCTAACACCTTAGTTCAGGCCCTTATCAGCTCTTGCCTGGATTATTCCAACAGCCTCTTTATCTCGAGTCTCTCACCACTCTAGTCTACCCTACATGTTCCTGCCAAAGTGATTTTCTCTAAACACAAATCTGAAGAAGTTATGCCCTTGATCAATTAACTCCAGTGGCTTCCTTTTGCCTTCAGGATAAAATAGACTCCTTTGTTTAGTTCTTAAAGACCTTCATAATTTGGCCTGAATCTATCCTTCTAGCTTTATTGAACATTACTCCGCTTCCCATATTCTATCATCCAGCCAAACTGACTTCCTCTCTTTTCCTCATACACAAAACTTAACTCATCTCTGTGGCATTGTACTAGCTATTTATCACACTCAGAATACATTCCTCTACCTCAACCTCAAAGAATCCTTCTCTTCCTTTAAGATGCCGCTCAAGGACCATCTTCTACCTGAAGCCTTTTCTGATTCCCAAACTGCTGGTGCCTTCTTTCCCAAACTGCCTCTTAAATGTAGAACATTCTATGTGTGTACACTCGTTTTCTCCATTAAAATGTAAACATCTTGCAAGCAGAGATTGTTTCAGTCTTTTTATTTGTATGCCCAGGACCAGAACAGTACCTGTCCTGCAGCAGGAGCTTAATAAACACTTACTGATGGATTGATTGGGGTATAGGCTGTCTGCTGTTGGACAGATGTGTGTGTGTGTGTGTGGGGGGGCAAGGGAAGTCTATTTTAGAAGAAAAAAAAGACATCAATGAAATATTTTCCAGAGAAAGAGAGGTAGAAAAAAGAGTTTTGTTTTGCTTATTTGCACATCAAAACCCATTCATATCTTCTCATTGGATGCAATTCCCCTAAGTATTTTGGGGGATAAATCTTCCACAGAAGATCTGTCCCCATGTACTGGAGGCTGCCTTCCTTTGCTTCTTTTAACATTTTATAGATACCAATGGAGCACTCAGGATGATCAAATGTACATTTTTTTCTATATGGATCATGTACCTCTTTTTTCAGTGTGTATGCATATATAAATACAAATAAATATCGTTGATGATGTTTTATGTTACTTGCCTAGTGCAAATCATTAATATTCCATCAGTAATATTGCACTGCTTACTTACAAAAACTTATGTACTGCCATTGAATTTTGGTTCATCTGTAATCTTTTTTACCATTTGGAGATCATGACGTTCTGTGATTTAAAGCCATGCAGCATCATTTGGGCAATAAGGGTGTTAAAAGGAAGTTTTTGTGGGAGCAAACAGCTTAAGATCTTTGAAAAAGTGTTGCACAATTTCCTAAAGCCAGCCTAACCACTTCGTATTGTGACAACTGGAGTGACGCCCCCTGCTGGAGAGATACTGTAGGAAAGCTCTGCCATGAGGAGAAGGCATCTGAGGGCAAGCCATGTGGCTTGGAAGTTCAGTTCCTTGGCAGTCAGGAAGTGATGTTTGCTTGTTGGTACTGTCTATCAAAGCTATCAGCCAATTAGCTTGGAGCTGTGTGTGTGGGGAGACAGGACATTTCCAGTTTTCACAGTAGGCTTGTGGGATGAAGGGGTGGTTCCCTCTCTTTCGTCAGGACTCTCGTGGAGAGTGGAGCAAAAATGCTGGCTCTCAGGGCAGCTAGGTGGCACAGTGGATAGAGCACTGGCCCTGGAGTCAGGACTACCTGAGTTCAAATCCGGCCTCAGACACTTAACACTTACTAGCTGTGTGACCCTGGGCAAGTCACTTAACCTCAATTGCCTCACTAAAAAAAAAAAAAAACCAAAAAACCAAATGAACCAAAAAAAATGCTGGCTCCCTGAGATAGATAGATGTAGGCATCTAGGCCTCTTTCTCTCTCTTCACCAAATTCTTATGCTCCTTAATAAATGCTTAAAAGTCTTGCTAAAGCTTCTAATTTATTGGCAACCACTCATTAGATTTTTAGACAGTATAGCTAGATAGCAACTTTACAGTATTATTACTCAGTTCTGGCACTGAAGGAAATCTAGATGCAAAGAATATCTGGACCAGATCAAGGATGCACATTATAGATTTCATTTAGGAGATGTATAATCATCTAAGAATTTGGTTTAAGCATTCACACAGGAGAAACTAAGTGTATGAGAAATACTTATTCAGACTACAATATCATGTTAGATGGACCACCTGTTGAACTGCTCCATTAGTACATGTATTTTAGACAAATTATGCAGGACATGAATTTGGTCCAGAACTGAACTGGAGGTGCTGTCTGGATTGCGTTTGAAAAACTTGCAGTGCTTTTAATATTTCATAGAATATCCCTGAAACAAAGGCCCATCTTTTTAATCACCATTTTTCTGGTTATGCTATACAGCAGTCTTGAGTCATGGAATATTAAAGTCTCTGAAGAATTAAAATTTTGGGTCAACCAAAGGAAATGTATAGACCCAACGGGAGTACTCTGTAAACTGTTAAGGGGCTAAAATTCTAGCTAGTCTGTCTAAAATATCTAATGAGTAGTCGCCAATAAATTATAAGCTTTAGCAAGAGTTAGACCTTTAAGCGTTTATTAAGGAAAACAAGAATTTGGTAAAGAGAGAGAGAAAGGCCTAGATTCCTATCTATTAAAGGGAGAGCACATTTCTAGCTCCGCTCTCCACCAGAGTCCAAAGGAAAAAGAGCGAGACTGAGCGCCAGTCTCTTCCTTCCTCCTCCCACTAGCCCGCGTCACTTCCTGACTCCTGGTCTTGCCCTCAAAGACCTTCCCTTCATGGGCAGAACTCCTCTACAGTAAGTATCCAGCAGGTGGCGTTATTCCAATCGTTACAGTCCCCCCTGTTGTTCCTCAAGAAACAAAATGTTTCCTTGACGGAACAGTAAAAAGAATACAATAACTATTGCTAACTAATAATATGTGAACGACAATATAGAAAAGGAAGAGAGGAAAGTTTTGTCCAGAGGGGCGATTTTTTTTTTTTTGTCCTCATGAACCGACGCTTTGACATTAGTCTTGCAAAGGGAGGGCCTCTGCAGAGAATACATGTTACAGATGGTGTATATTATAACAGAAAGAGAAAAAAAAACAACAAAAACAACAAATCAAAACTGTTCGTTTAAAGTCTCTGAAAGTCTTTTTTCAGATGTCCTCTAGGTGTAGTCGTGGAATGGAAGTCTTTACAGGGGTTGATGTGTGGATGCTGGTAATCAGCCAGGAAAATTTCCTACAAAATTGAGCTTAACACAACTTTAAAATAGCTTTGTCAATAATCAAATCAAACAATGAAAGTTCTCAAAAACATGTCTAAGGGAATTCAGAATCTTAGTTGTTACACATGAAACATATAATAAAACAAAAATTGAAACATTCTTTAAAATTATAATCTTACTATAGTCCCCCCCTTATGGAGGGTAATTGAGAAGACAATTGCTGCGATATTAATTATTAAAAATAATTTTTTTATCTTTGTTTCATCACTTTTTGCATCATCTGCCTAATTATCCTCATGCCATTATGAGAAATTAAAAAATCTAATATAATTGGTAACAGGTGTCAAGGCCAAATTCAACACTGTATTTATCATGACACCTGAGATAATTATGGGGGTTACCATAAAAGAACAGAGAAATGATGGGATATGAGCATTCCCACACTTGAGCAATATGTACTGCTCATACAGTATGCCAGGCTTAAAATAGGTGGATGGAATATATGTCCAAGCCACCGAACATATTGGAAGAAACTGAGTCAGACTTAATCAGATGCATGGGATTGAGATGTCCATGGCATCAGGCATATAGGAGGGAGCATAGAAGCCAGGTGTAGAAGTGAGATGGGTGGGATCAATACTTCCAGCCATCTGTACAATATTGTGGGGAAAAATAAAATAAAATATTAAACCAAGAGAATCCAACCTCAACATTTGTCAAAAGCCGTTCTCTCGGCCATACCTTGACTTCATGCATGTCTCCCCTCATGTGACAGTTCAGTGTCTGCTCTTGCATGTATTCCTCTTGTGATTGGATGGCACCTTGGCCAACTGGCATCTGATAACTCAGAATAAAGGTAATTAGTGTCTTAAATGATAAGTTCCCATAATCCAAGTCTCATATGGATTTAAAAATTGAGGATAATAAATGATTGCAAAAAATGCGAATACATCTTGACTCAGAACACAATATATAATTATGCAACAATTTCAAATAATACCCCTTTTTTTAACTAGCATACAATTACTTTTTTGAAAAATCTGAACATATTTAAATACAAGTTAAAGCACAACACAATCTCAAAGAAAACTTTTACAAATGTTCCCCTCTTTTTTTTTTTTTTTGGAATATGCTTATCAAAAATAATACTTCTAGAATCAATTTACACTTGCCATGGCAAACAATTTGCCAGGGAAATACTTTAAAGAGTTTGAT
This sequence comes from Dromiciops gliroides, assembly GCF_019393635.1. Lineage (NCBI taxonomy): Eukaryota > Metazoa > Chordata > Mammalia > Microbiotheria > Microbiotheriidae > Dromiciops > Dromiciops gliroides. The sequence continues at coordinate 269,946,242 of NC_057863.1, read as the reverse complement.
CAAATAATCAGTTGAGAAAAAATAACAAAAACAAACAACTCAGAATATGGGAGCACAATACTCCTAGAATTAACACTGTATTATGAAATCAAAACCATCTTGCAATTTTTTCAAAATTAGATAAATGAATAGAAGAAAATACACATGGAACAATAAAAGACAGTGAAATTCAAACTAAGGAAATCTAAATGAACATGAACTTAAAGAGTATTATAAAATATAAACTTGATCACATGACTAAAAAGCTTTTACAAATATTCTCCTTGTTTTAGAAACTAAGTATAAGACACAATCTCAAAAGCATGAAAATCTCTATGAAAATAAACCCATACCATTAATTTCAAAATGTATATATAATAGCACAGAAATCCTATGTAACCTCTGAACTGATACTATTACTCTGAGTGAATTCAGAACACTTTTGATTCCGATATCTAAAATCCCCAATACTCATATCAATACCTTGCTGTTTACTTCTACATTTCTGTAAAATATATATACTTCCATGGCAAAAGAAGCGGAGTCTTGAACTATGGTGATGATTGTCATTCTCATTCAGCTTAAGCTTTTCTTCTTTAACCCCTCTATATTGTCTGTCAGTCTTTTCACCATACAAATGCTTTATAAGATTACTAATTAAAGACAAAAGCAGGTTAGCAAAATTATGAACAAAACGAGTATATCTGGAATTTAAAGGGTTTTCTAAGGTTGTCTCAGAAGCACAGCCAGGCTGGGGAAGGGCTGAGCCTGAAGCTGCAAATGTAGTTAGAAAAAGGTGAGCATGCGCATCAGATCTCTGGACTTCCCAGGCAGGGGAAGCTATGGGCTTGGCCATAGGAGGAGTAGAGGGTGGGGTCTGGAGAGGAGGGGAGGGACCAGAGCAATTTGAATCAGACTTGATTTTGAACTCAGGCCTGGATTCCTCTTCCCCCACTTTGCCTCCAGGTGCTAGGGGATTAAAAGCTTCTAGAGGGTGGGTCATTGCCTCCAGGCATGCAAAATTAGAGCAACAATTAGTGTTAGAACTGGGAAAAGCTGCAGGAATCTCTTCAGGTTTCTCTGAAAAAGCATGGTTGGGAGAGTGGGAGATATTTCCTTGTGTGAGTATGTTGCTGGCTCTTCTAACAAAAATAAAAAGAAAAATAGAAAATCCACAAAAACAAAGCATTAACATGATCTTATCTCCCATTTGTCTGGTTAAACAGACTAAAATCAAAAATAGGATAATTAGGGAGTTTAAAAGGTCCATTGGAAAAAATTTAAAGGGAAAACACAGCCAATGCGCCAGTACTTAGCAGTTTAAAGGGAAAGGGAGGGGAAATTTCTTACCCAACCAGAAGATCAGAAGAAGACTGAGGGTTAGCTTTCCTCTTCGTGGTCAGCCATCTGTTAAGGGGCTAAAATTCTAGCTAGTCTGTCTAAAATATCTAATGAGTGGTCGCCAATAAATTATAAGCTTTAGCAAGAGTTAGACCTTTAAGCGTTTATTAAGGAAAACAAGAATTTGGTAAAGAGAGAGAGAAAGGCCTAGATTCCTATCTATTAAAGGGAGAGCACATTTCTAGCTCCGCTCTCCACCAGAGTCCAAAGGAAAAAGAGCGAGACTGAGCGCCAGTCTCTTCCTTCCTCCTCCCACTAGCCCGCATCACTTCCTGACTCCTGGTCTTGCCCTCAAAGACCTTCCCTTCATGGGCAGAACTCCTCTACAGTAAGTATCCAGCAGGTGGCGTTATTCCAATCGTTACAAAACTGTAAGATGTTGCCAGTAAGGGACTGTGCTTAAGAAATGGCATAAAGGGGCAGCTAGGTGGCGCAGTGGATAGAGCACCGGCCCTGGAGTCAGGAGAACCTGAGTTCAAATCCGACCTCAGACACTTGACACTCACTAGCTGTGTGACCCTGGGCAAGTCACTTAACTCCAACTGCCTCACTAAAAAAAAAAAAGAAAGAAAGAAAAGAAATGGCATAAAGCTGATAAGCAATATCAAAGTCTCCAAGATGATATACAAGATATGGATGGGTGCTGCGTATCTCTTTTTGTTTGTTTTGTTTTTGGGGTTTTTTTGCAGGGCAAGGAGGGTTAAGTGACTTGCCCACAGTCACACAGCTAGTAAGTGCCAAGTGTCTGAGGCCGGATTTGAACTCAGGTCCTCCTGAATCCAGGGCTGGTGCTTTATCCACTGTGCCACCTAGCTGCCCCGGGGGGCTGCATATCTTACTGATGCCCCATTATTCCAAAATCCCATTCCTGTAGTTGCATTTCCCTCCTAGTTCTTGTAATGCACTTCCCTCCCTTTTGTTTTGTAAAGATACAAAAGACAGGTCTCTTACTCCAGTGGGACAGTCAACAAGGTGATCTGTTCCCAGGCCATATGTTCCTCTCCTAATAAATCTTTTTATTAAAAAAAAAAATGGCATAAAGAAGATCATCCAAAAGAAGTCTAACTGGAAAAAAGAAGTGGGTCCATATAATGAGTGAGGGATAATAATTGGCCAGCTGGAACGCTGCATGGTATCCAGGAAGTATCAAGAGAACAAGAGGAAAACCCACAGAAGGCTTGGTTCTCTCCCAAGGAGAATTTATGGAAGGTCATAGACAAAAGTAGCATAGGCTGAGAAGTTATAGATGACTTACAATTTGTACTGACAGACAAACTGTCTATGTCAATGAAATCATAAATCCATCAGAGTATCAAAGGAAAGCTCATACAATTTTTCAGTCTCCCAGAAGCATCTAAGAGGATTTCTGATGTGAATCCTTAGCTTACTGTATGACAGAAATAATTTAATTCTCTTGTTGGGTTGCAAAAATGAGCTATAAAAATAACAAAATATTTATTTAATGAAATAAGTATTTAATGAAAAACTTTCATTAGGCAAAAGTGGTCAAATAAATATTTATTTTTATAATTTATGTAAACTGAAAATAATTTACATGCTCATACTCTGACTTGTTTGTATTTAAATTATTTCTTTCCCAAGAAAACTCTTTCATTGGATAAAATTGTACAATGAACAAATGGAATTTTTGAGTCTAATAACATCTTTGAAATCCATATGTACAGTTCAAAGGGGGAAAGATGTTTGTTATCATACAATTATTGAATTACAGATTCACTATAAACTGGCAATCCAACACTGCTAATTTATATCTAACATTTATATAAACCCTGTGTAGTAGGTGCTACTATTATACCCATTTTATAGATGGGAAAACTGGGGGTGAGGGAAGTCAAGTGACTTGCCTAAGTTAATATAACTAGTAAGTGAGGCAGAATTTGTTGTACTCTGGGCTTTCTAATTTGCAGCCAAGTATTAGTTTAAAATTTTATATACCTTCTTCATTATTCAAGGCAACAAACACCTAGTAAAATAAAAATAAATCCAGTTTATTTCTGATTATGAGAGAAACTGTTTCTATCATAGTTTCTCAAGTATATTTTCCTATGCAGTATTTGGCCTCCAAAAGAAAGCTGCAAAATTGTACAAAACATTTTACTTTAGACTAGAGGCAGCTGAGGCCTATACACAGAACACTACTGACCAGGTGTTAAGCAGTTACATTCTACGGCTACAAGCTATGCCCACAGTTTCCATTTTTAGCACAGTACTGTGTCCATACTTCTAGTTCTCATTTCATAAGCTAAAGATCAGAAATATTTGCCTATAGCAAAAAATGGGTAATGAACACACATATGTAAAGAAAAATTAAGCATAACTGTAAATGTGGTAATAGAAATCTCATGATGAGACACTTGTGTGCCAGACTGTGCTTATACAGAGTAGCTTTACTGAGTAACACATGGCTCTCTTTAAGAACTGATTTCTGAGCTGGTAAAAGATGGGAATATTTATCGTTGAAGTAGTTGTAGAAAAGTAGTATGCTAATTTCACTGTTGGTGGAGCTGTGAAGACGTTCAACTATTCTGGAAAATAATTTGGAATTATGATAGAAAAGTTACTGGTTGTAAATACCAATTGACTCAGAGATTGTACTCCAGGGTTAGTGATGGAGACAAAAGGCCCCTTACACGTAAAAACTTTTCTAGCGGTATTATTTTTTTAAATAAAATACTGGAAACAACATACATGCTAAATGATCAAGTAAAATCTAATAAATATGGCATAAAAATAAATATTATAAGGAATATTACTAAGCAGTAAGGAAAGAAAAATACAAACGATTCAGATCAACATTGGCAGATATGTATGAAGTGGTGCAGAGTGAAAAACAGAGACAGAAGAACCACAAACACAAAAAAGTCAACATTGATAGGCAACAAACCTCTAGTCAAATACAATTCTTTGTTTTTTTTGTTTGTTTTTAGGCAATGGGGGTTAAGTGACTTGCCCATGGTCACACAGCTAGTAAGTGACAAGTGTATGAGGCTGGATTTGAACTCAGGTACTCCTGAATCCAGGGTCGATGCTGTACCACTGCGCCATCTAGCTGCCCCCTCAAATACAATTCTAAAGTCAGTGGTTAGTACCATAAGGTAAAAACTAAAACATAGATCCCTTCTTTCTGTGAACTATTAACCAACTTTTTCCAGTGTAGGGTAGGGGTGAGGGGAGAATAGTGGCACCCTATAGTTGGTATGACCTGAGTTTAAGACCTGCCTCTTGACACATTGTAAATATGACTGTATGGGAATTGTCATTCTCTTTTTTGTTTTGTTTTGTTTTGTTTTGTGGGGCAATGAGGGTTAACCGACTTGCCCAGGGTCACACAGCTGGTAAGTGTCAAGTGTCTGAGCCTGAATTTGAATGCAGGTCCCCCTGAATCCAGGACCGGTGCTCTATCCATTGTGCCACCTAGCTGCCCATGTCATTTAAACTTTCAATGCTCTAAGCAGTAAGGCAGCAGCAGTAAGGTGATAAATGGGGTAAGGGTGCTAGGCTTGGGGTAAGGATGATCTGAGTTCAAATCCACTCTCAAGACACTTAATATCTAGCTAGCTATGTGACTAGGAAAATCACATGTTTGCCAATTTCCTCAACTGTAAAATGAATGATGAAATGATGATAGCACTTATTTACAGAGTTGTTGAGGATGAAGGACAATATTTATATAGCAATTAGCACAGTGCCTGGCATATAGTAATCACTTGTTCCTTTCCTCCTCCAAGCAACTCTCAAGGCTGAGGAAGAGTTCACTTTCTTCATCAGTTGGGAAAGATTTTTCAAGGGGAATTCTGCACACAGAGATCACAGGTCAAGACCAAAAAACAATTTCCCCCCCAGTATTAGATCATCATACAATACACCCTACAACAAGGCATATAAGAGTCCTGTGACTTTTTGTTAATGGTGACTTCAAAAATAGCTCTCCAGTGTCACGCAACCAATGAGCACCAATGGGAGGGAATTCTAAGTCAAGGAGCCAATTAAAAAAAAATCACATCTCCCACAACCATAGATTTAGCTGGGAAGAGAACCTGGGTATCATCTATAGTTCGACTCCTTTAAGAAATTGAAGCCCAAAGAGGTTAGGGGACTTATTATCCCATACTAACAACATACTGCAAAATGACAGGAAAAAAAAGAAAAAGAAAATTAATTCAATTTTTTGTTTGTTTGTTTTTTTGGTGAGGCAATTGGGGTTAAGTGACTTGCCCAGGGTCACACAGCTAGTAAGTGTTAAGTGTCTGAGGTCGGATTTGAACTTAGGTCCTCCTGACTCCAGGGAAGGTGCTCTATCCACTGCGCCACCTAGATGCCCCAAATTAATTCAATTTTATTCGAATCACAAGCGAACAAAATTTGAGGTAAGGAAATAAACATTTTTTAAACATTTACTATATGCCAAGCACTGTGCCAAGTACTTTACAAATATCTAATTAAAAAACAACAACCCCAAATCAAAAACAAACAAATATTTGATTGATTCGATTTGATTCTCACAACCAGGGAAGAAGGTGCTATGGTTATCCCCCTTTTACACTTGAGAAAACATAGGGGAAAGTCAACAGTGGTGGGGTGATTTGTCCTGGCCATGGCCAGAAAATGTCTGAGGCAGGATTTGAATTAGGGTCTTCCCGACGCCAGAGACAACGATACCCACTGCGCCACCTAGCTGAGAAAGTCGAAACCGAAAACACACACGTTTTCTAACGTAGAAAAGGGGAAACCAACAAGATAAGGCCTCATAACTTCCCCAGGTCTCAGTTTCCTCATCCGTAAGAGGGGTGTGTGTGTGTGTGTGTGTGCGCGCGTACTACATGGTCCCCAAGGTCCTTTGCAGCCCGAAATCCGGGAGAAATCGGCCAGTCCGGAAACGCAAATTATTCGTTACTCGCGTCCACTCCGTCCGGGCCCAACCACGGGATAAGGGACATAGTGGTCACTGCCGTCACCGCTGTCCTACCTCCCCACAACTCCGCACGCCGCGTCACAGGCCTGATAATCCACATCCTCCAGACACTAGAAAGGAGGGACAGTAAGGTGCCTGAACATACATACCTGAGTAGAATCAGGAGCCCCACTCCCCCAGTCCTCTTCAGTCCCGGATCTTTCCGTTTAAAGCCCGCCCCTAAACCCAATCCTTCCTTCCTATTGGTCCGATACCCTCTGTCTATCAGCTGAAGCGTGTAGCGTGGAAAGGAAAGAGCCATAGTAACGAAAAGAGACTACGTCTTCCAGAATGCTTCACCTGGAACCACGGCAAGAGGGGATGGCCTTGGATCACAAACGCATCTGGGCATTGTGGTCTCATGGTTCAGGCAACCATTTCATGCAAATTGAGTCAAGTAGTCAAGGAGACGCCCTTCTTATCTCCCGCCCCTCCCCGGAGCTCCCGGTCCCTTCTTGCCTTTGGGCGATGGCGGTTGTTCTGTCCCTTCTAGCTAAATATATTCAATAGCTACCTCGACGGAGCATAGAGAGAGACTCAATCTGACACTACGTAGCATGTGACAGCATCGCTTAAGGTGAAAAAGCCGAGATTGTGCAATGATTACACCGAAAGGCCCAACCAATGTCAGATCACCCAGTTCCTAATACCATCCCTCCCTCCCAACTTGCCGCGGAGTCCCCCCCCTCCCCCAAACTTCTCAATCCAAGCTTGCTCCTATTGGTCCATTTGGATGTCATTATTTCCCTCCTCCTTTCCCGGGGTAGGTGGGGCCTGAAAGAGTCATCAGTCCCTCTCACTCCCCATCTCTCCCCGCCTTCCCCACCATCCAAGCCCTCCTTCCCGGGAGGTAGGAGGGGCCACAGTCTCGGGATTGAGAGGTTGCTTCCCTTCCCCCCACATATGTGGGCGGGGAGCAAGGTAGAGAGAGTGCAAGCGGGACTTGGGGGGTAGAGTGGGGGTTAGAGAAAGAGACCGAGGCAGAGAAGGGGAGAGCGCGCGCGAGACTGAAGGGAAGGGTGAAGGATAGATGATAGATAGATAGAGATACAGAGATAGAGTTGGCTGCTCCATAGTACGGCGGCTCGGAAGGGAGAATCCCGAGAGAGCTCCGGGACTGGAGGGGATGGTGTGCGGTTCAGCGGCGGCGGCAGCGGCGTCTTCATCCCTCCCCGGGGCGTGTGCCCGGCACTGATTTCTCCCCGGGGCCGCGCAGATCCCGCCCGGAGATGAGGTGGGGAAAGGCGGTGGGCTGGGGCCGTGGGGGAGGGGGCAGGAGCAGAGAAAGGACCGGATCGCGGAGCGGAGGAGGCGGTGGGTCTGTGTGTGTGCGTGTGTGTGCGTGTATGTGTGCGTGTGCGTGCGTGTGTGTGTTTGGGGCCAGTGTGTGTGCGCGCGTGTGGGGAGGGGATCTCCCTGGGAGGTGACGGGGCTGGGTCGGGGGTCGGGGAGCCATGGCCGCCCGGGTGTAGATTTGGGCAGCCTCTCCCGCGGCGCTCGCGAATCGCTCTCCGCGACCCCTCCGGCCGCCCTCGGCCCCCTCTGCCCACCTCCGAGCCCGGGCTCCCCAGCGCCCTGCCCTTCGCTCTCGTTCTTCTTCGCCGCCGAGTCGGCCGGGGTGAGGGGTGGGCTCCGGGCGTTCGGGGCCCCAGCGGGGATGGACTGGGAGGAGGAGACCTTGACGGTGATTTGTAGTTGGGAGTCCCGGTAGAGGGTGATTTGGGTTATTAAGGATTGGGCTTCAGGTTGATCGGGCCTCAACACCTGGCTGGGAAAAGAGCAGTCCTCTTCCCTTATTTTTCCTCTTCCCCACCCCGCCCCCCTGCATGTTGCGGGAGGGGGGGGGGGGCTGGATCCTTCCCGGACAAGGCTTCCCCTTCCCCCCACCTCTTCACTAGTCTTGGTTGGGTTTGATAATCCAAGCCATAACCTCCCCAGTTTTCTTGGCAAAGCTATATGTTCACTGACATAGGTTTTTCGGTCTTTTTCCCTGGCTCATCCTCATCTAGGTTTCGCAAAAACCAGTGTCACTGAAGGACACTGATACTGTTTTAATATACATCCTCTTACTGTGATCTCCCTCTCTGGTGGTAACCACCAGAGGCATGTATGTGTTTGGTTCCTCATTTCTGCTGCTTTTCCTTTCCCAGTTTCCCTCCTTTCCCGGGGCACACAGTTTTACATTTATGAACTGAAAGAATTATTTCTGTGTCTCCTGGCTGGATAAGGTCATCACCAATTGCGCTTGTTTGTATGTGTGTTCTCTCGGTTTCCCTGTCTGTTCCTCCTTTTTTCCCTTTCCACATGCATAGTTTTATGATTCGAACTGAAGGAACAATTGCTGCGTCCCCTACCTAGAGAAGGACACGACCAATTAAACCAGAAAATGTAGCTGGAACCCTCAGGAAAAGGAAACCAATGTGGGATCATCTTCCTGTTCCTTTAGTTCTGTTTGCCTTTGAATTAGGAGACAACTTATAGATTATATTTCCTGTGGGTATCTTTTGTTCTGGTTCAGCTGGTTTTTTTTTAATGAAAATAAATTTTTGCTTTTTAGGAAACATTAGTTGTGATAGCTTTTTATTCAGTCTGTTAAGGTTGTGGCAGTTTTTTTTTCCCCAAGGACATTTTGGTATGTTGTTAAAATAGGAAAACTTCATTTGGTATCTGCTACTTAATGGTGACATCACTCAGTTCCTTTTTTCTCAAAGAAACAAAATTGGACTATAACATGCAGAATTTCTAAGCTTGTGGTTTTGTCTGATTGGTCTTCCACCTTTTCTAAGTAGAATTTTTTTGAATGATAATCCCTTTTGCCTTCATACATTTCTTGCCTATAGTTCATTGTTGGAAATAGGCTGCTTGTGCCCATCATGGAATTCTCCATTGCCCTTTGGATCTCTCACAACTTTGACTTATTAGATGTGGTGTTTTGAGATTTGAAACCATTTAGCATTGTTGATGATGAATTTTTGTGTTGGGGGGTATTTTGGGTTTATTGTAAAGACTATAAAGTTACTCTGCGGGGCGGCTAGGTGGCGCAGTGGATAAAGCACCAGCCTTGGATTCAGGAGTACCTGAGTTCAAATCCAGCCTCAGACACTTGACACTTACTAGCTGTGTGACCCTGGGCAAGTCACTTAACCCCCATTGCCCCGCAAAAAAAAAAAAAAGTTACTCTGCCATCCATTCTGGACTCAACTTATTTATTTTTTTTAATCAACTGTGCCTATTCCAGATATACATTATGATGAATGAATCCCACTGTACTCTGCCCTTGTCAGACCTCATCTGGAATATTGTGTTCAGTTCTGGGCACCATGGGTAAAGAAGGGCATTGTAAGCTGGAGAGTGAGCAAAGGAGGGTGATCCAAATGCTGAAGGAACTTTTTTTTAGTTCATGACAGATGAGGATCAATTGAAAGAACTAGGCATGTTTTGCCTGGAGAAAAGAAGATTCAAGAAGGCATATGGTCAAGTATTTGAGGGGCAGTCATGTGCTCTATTTGGCCCCAGACGAAAGAACTAGGAGCTGTGTGGGTAGAAGTTGTAGAGGCAGATTTCAGCTTGAGATTGTGAAAAATTTTCAGTGATTAGAGAGCTGTCCAGAAATGGAATGGGCTGCCTTGAGAGGTAGTAATTTCTCTCTCTTTGAAGGTCTTTAATCAAAGGTTTAAAAACTGACCACTTGTTGAGTATGTTTTAGTGGGGATTCTTTTAGACCAGGTGGCCATTGAGGGTTCTTCAACTCTCAAATTCTTTTATTCTGTAATTCTCAATTTTTTTCTTGGTGATCTCATTAGCTCACATGAGTTGGCCATCTTCTCTATGATTCTCAGATATATGTATCTAGTCACTTTCATCCTTTCCAGGCACACATCATGAAATGACTTCTGAATATATTGAACTGGATGTCTCATAGGTACCTCAAAATCAGCATGTCCAAAACAAACTCATTAATTCTCTACCTGTAAACCCTGTAAACTTATTTATCTCTTCTGGGCATGACTGTCCTTCTATATTCTATCTAGCTTTGTAACTGCAACCCTTCACTTTACATATCTTGCCAAATCTTGTCCATTCTGCCTCCACAGCATCTCTTATATCTACTTTCTTTTCTCCACTCAAACAACTCATCTTAGTTCAGGTCCTTATTACCTTTCATGTGGATTATTGCAATAGCCTCATACCTGGTCTCCTCTAATTTATTTTAATCCATCCTCCACACAGCTGTGAAATTGATTTTCCTAAAGCACAGGCCTGATCTTGTTACTTTCATACTCAATAAATAAACTTCAGTAGCTGGGCAGCTAGGTGGCACAGAGAATAAGAACGCCAGGCCTGCAGGTGGGAAGATGGGAGTTCAAATGTGGCCTCAGACACTATCTGTATGATTCTGAGCAAGTCATTTAACTATGCCTCAGTTTCCTCACCTGTAAGCTGTGCTGAAGAATGAAATGGCAAGCCCCTCCAGTATCTTTGCCAAGAAAACCCTAAATTTGGTCATGGAGAGTCATACATGACTGAACAACAGCAACATCAATACCAAGCTCCCTGTTACATCTTGGGTCAACTATAAATTCCTCTGTTTGGCATTTAAAGCCCTTCATAACATGGCCCCATCCTACCTTTGCAGCCTTCTTACACTAAACTCTCCTTTAAGTACACTGTATAATCCAGACAAACTGGCTTTCTGACTCTTTCATACGTGACCATCTGTGCCTTTGTGTTGGTTCTTCCTCACCTTTGCCTCTTATATCACTCACTTCCTTCAAAGGTCAGCTAAGGTGTCACTTTTTACATGAAGTCTTTCTTCTCCCCAAAATTATTTTGTATATACCTATATAGGTATGTGTAGTCTTCCCTTGCTAGGTTATAAGCTACTAGAAGGCAGGGATTGCTTTACTTTTCTGCCTTTGCATCCTTATTTCCTAGCATAGTGCCTGGCACATAGTAGGCATTATGATTGATTGAGGATATTGTATTTCATACTGTTTTAAACCTCCATTGACCTCACTAACGAGAGGGTTGTTGAACAGTTATCTCTATGGTTACATTTATCTGCATGATCTTAACATATGCATGAGATTCCTTGTTGGAAGAGAGCCTTTCAGGCTTCATTTTGCTTTACCAAATTAAATGCTTTTTTGTTTCTATCTAATAGTAAACACAGTAGGATGTTATATTCTTGTGCCACTTCTATGGAGAGAATTGAATGACTAAAGTTATGTTCTACTGCAGAAAATTTCTGACAGTTCATTTCCCCACATTTTTATCAATGCTACTCCAGATACACGTATAAGGTTTCATAGTTATAAAGATGTGGAAATAGGCATAAAGGTTTATAAGTACAGATGTCCTCTTGATTCCTTTTTTCAGGTAATGTCATTGTCTGTAATTACCAATTTTCTTTTCATTCCCTATTTTTTCCTTGATGAAATATCATATAAAATAAGCTATTGACATAGCAAGAAAACCTCCAAGCCCACTGGGCAAATCCTCTATGGAGAATCTATAGAAGAACATAGAAAAAAATATCTTGAAATCAGGTTTTTTGAAAGGATTATGATGTGTGTATTAGCTAGAGAGTAACCAAATTGGTTAATGATCTCTGATCCTATTGAGGGTGGTGGTGATGATAATAAAAAATCTAGAATTTGTAATCAGGCTTCTTTTTTCTTATTTCTAGATAACTTTTGTTTCGTATCACCATCATTTCTGATTACTTTCTTCCCCATTTCCTACCCATCTAACCTACCTTCATAGCAAAAACTAAAAAAGAGAAAAAAAGTCAGTTCAGCAAAACCAGCCAGTATGTCAACCATGTCTGACAGTGTACATAATATTCTATACTAAGCTTTGCTTGCCTCAGCAAAGAAAGGTTGAGAGGTAAATTTTCTTTTTAAAATTTCCTTTTTATTATTAACTTTTAAAAATGTTCATTTTACTATTAAAAGAACAGAAAAAAAGAGGAGTGCATATGAATCCATCATCTTCCGTTACATTTTAAAGGTGTTTATTCAGTTTAATACAGTAGTAACAAAACTGTCCTATTTGTCACCACTTCTGAACTTCCTTTTGCTCTCTTCTGTTTATTTTATTTTATTTTTTTGCTGAGCAACGGGGGTTAAGTGACTTGCCCAGGGTCACACAGCTAGTAAGTGCCAAGTGTCCGAGGCCGCATTTGAACTCAGGTCTTCCTGAATCCAGGGCCAGTGCTCTTTCCACTGCACCACCTAGCTGCCCCGTTTATTTTTTTAATGCTTAATTGATCTATTTTTTTTCTTGTATCACTGTCACTATCCAACTACTTTCTCTGATAATTCTTCCCACCCCCAAATAGTTCTTTCTTGTCACAAATTAGTATAGTTAAATAGAAGAAGTTGACAGTAGTCATGTCTGAATATGTATGTCTCATTTGGGACCTTATTCATCTCTGTTCAAATGTGGGAGGCAAGTTTTATCATAAATATTTTGAAGACATAATTGGTCATTCCCCAAATGACAGACATTGGTTGTTTTCCATTTCTTTGCTATAACAAAAGGTGCTAATATAAATATTTGAGTTTATATGGGTCTTTTCCCTGTCTTTGAACTCTCTGAGGGGTGTACCAAGTAATGATATTGCTAGTTCAAAGGATACACACAGTTTAGTGACTTTTGGGGTTTAATTCCAAACTGCTTTTCAGAATGTTTGGACCCACTTATAAATCTGTCTTCAGTGCTTTAGTATGCCCATTTTCCCATGATCCCTCCAAAATTTTCCTTTTTTTATATCATCTTTGCCAATTTGAAGGGTATGAATTGCAACCTCAGAGATGTTTGAAATTGGAAGATCTTTTTCTCAACTCATATTCACAATTGTTTATCATAATGATATGATCTTCAGTTTTGTTTTATTTATGTCCTTCCCATTTACATTTCATATGTCATTTTCCTGGTTCTTTTACCTCACTCTGTATCACTTTATATGTTTAACCATGCTTTTCTGAATTCTCTATATTTGTTTTTTCTTACCATAGCCATTGCATTCATGCATCCACGGTTTGTTTGGCCATTGCCCAATTAGTGAGCAACTACTTAGTTTCTCATTTTTTGTTAACATTAAAAAGTACTTCAGTGAATATTTTGGCATACATGCTATATTTCTGTTCTTTTTGCGTAATTACAAATTGCATTTGTAATTACTTGTAGCCTAATTACAGATTTTTTTTCATAATTACAAATTGTTTTCCAGAATAGTTGGACAAGGTCATAGCTCCACTAACAAATTAGTATGCTTGTCTTTCACAGCCCCTCTGCCATTGACTATTTCCATCTTTGCCAGTTTGTTGGGTGTGAGGTTAAAACTTCAGTTATTTTGATTTGCATTTTTATTGTTAGTGATTTGAATCTATAAAGTTATTAATAGTTTGCTTTTTTTTTGAGAACTATGTGTTCATAACTTTTGTTTGTCCATTGGAGGCTAGCTCTTGGTCTTATATATTTCTGTTGTTTCTCTCTTTACTGGGAATGTGACATGCTTATCAGAATTAAGCAGAGATTGGTTTCCCAGTTGATAGATTGTTGTCTTATACTGTCTCCATTGTTTGCTTTTTAATTTTACGTAATCAAAATAATCTTTCGTCTTTTGTGATCCCTTTTCTTTACAAAATATATCTAAGGGGGTGGAAATAATGGGTTCTTATCTATGAGCGGTGAATGTCTTAATATCCTTGAGAAGACAAGGAAACTAAGGCACAAAGATAAGTAAGTGATTCAGCTAAGAATAGAAGAATCTGGATTCTTGGATTTGAAAGCTGGTGCTCTTAATATTGAAGTATGGAAAAGTTATTTTGTTAGAATGTTTTTGTTTTTAGATCAATTTGCTACTAAAACTTAAACTATTGTTTTTGGGGTTTTTTTGACATGCTTATTGATGTGAAAGGAAAAGAGTTAAAATTTTTTTTCCTGTTTTCTCTTTATTTTGCTTTAAAGACTTTATGAGGGTATGTGTGTGTGTGTGGGGGGACAGGTTTCCTTATGAATAACAATCTTGGATTATACTGAGAGATTATTTTTATTTAAAGTTTTGAGTTCAAAATTCTATCCCTCTTTCCTCTCTCCCCTCCCTGAGGCAGTAAGCAATCAGATATAGATTATATATGAGACACTGAATTTTTGTGACTAGTTTGGATAATAAGTTAGTGGTATTAAAATTTCCTACAACTTCTCCCAAAAGCACCACTTTTTGTGGCTGGCTCTAGTAAGAGATATCTCTAATTTGATAAATGCTTGTGGCAACATGTATTTATCATTTCTAATTAATCTTTATTTTATTATTATTTTTTTAAGTGAGGTAATTGGGGTTAAGTGACCTGCCCAGGGTCACATAGCTAGTAAGTGTTAAAGTGTCTGAGGCTGGATTTGAACTAAGGTACTCCTGACTCCAGGGCCAGTGCTCTATCCACTGTGCCACTTAGCTGCCCCTCTAATTATTCTTTATGAGAATTGTGGAGGTATGTAGTACTTTCAAAAACACTTATTCTAACTAGATGAGAGAGGAAATTAGCAAATGTTCAGAATGCTCAGGGTTTGTGAATTGGTCAATTAGAAAACTTTTATTTAGCACTTAATAGATGTTGGGCACTATGCTAAGTGCTGGGGACATGAAGAAAAAGTGAAGATAATTTTTATCCTCAAGGAGCTGACATTCTAAAGCTGGAGACAACATGAATATAGATAGGTGTATAGTAGATACATACATATAATAACAAATAACTTTTAAGAGAAAAAGGCCCTGGGGCAGCTAGGTGGAGCAGTGGATAAAGTACTGGCCCTGGATTCAGAAGGACCTAAGTTCAAATCCCACCTCGGACACGTGACACTTACTAGCTGTGTGACTTTGGGCAAATCACTTAACCCTCATTGCCGGCAAAAGGAAAAGAGAGAGAGAGACAGAGACAGAATTGGGTAGAATTTGAGCTGAAGTCTTGAAGGAAGTCAGAGGTTTTGAGACTAAAGTGAGGAGGATGAGGGAGAGCATTCCAGGCACGGGGGACATCCAAGGGCAAAGGCCTGGACATGGAGTGTCTTGTTTGAAGAACAGCAAGTAGGTCATGATGACTGTACTGTGGAGGGGAGTTAGATGTAAAGATTGGAAAGATAGGAAGAGGTCAAATAGAATTTATATTTGAGGAGCAGCTAGGTGGTGCAGTGGATTCAGGAGGACCTGAGTTCAAATCCGGCTTCAGACACTTGACATTTACTAGCTGTGTGACCCTGGGCAAGTCACTTAACCCCAATTGCCTCACCAAAAAAAAAAAAAAGAAAAATTTCTATTTGAGCTTAGAGATGATAGGAAGGCACTGCAGTTTATTGAGTTAGGAGGATGACACAGTCAGACCAATGATTTAAGAAAATCACTTTTAGTAGCTATGTAGAGGATGAATTGGAATTGGAAAGAGATTTAAGGCAGGGAGTCTGCACTGTAGGAGGCAATCGTGACAATATAGGAAAGAGAAGCAATGAGAGCTTGAACTTAGGATAAGGGCTATGTGAATGGAGAAAAGGTGATGCATTTGACAGATGTAGAGATAGACATAACAAAATATGGCATGCGATTGGATGTGGAGGGAATGAGAAAGAGAAGTGAACACTAAAGGTTGTTTGTTACTGAGGCTGTGGACCTGGGTGACTAGAAACTTAGCAGTGTGCTGGCTAGTATTAGGGAAGTTTTTAGGGGAAAAAATAATGTTTGCGTTTGAGATGCCCAAGGGGCAATGAGTTCAAAATATCTAGTAGGCCATTTGTGAACAAGGAGAGAGACCCTAGAGGTCTGGGTTTACAGATCTGGGAATAATATGCATAATGATGATAATTGAAGCCATGTGAGTTAATGACATAGCTAAGTAGAATCAATTAGAGAGGAAGAGAAAAGAGGACCTGGGACAGTCCTTATAACATACTGACAGTTTGGGGGTGTGACACGTGATGATACAACAAAGGAGATGCAGAGGAAGTATTCATATAAGAACCACCAAGAAAGAGCAGTGACACAAAAATTCAAGAGAGAATATTGTAAATGACAGGGACTGGTCATGAATATTGTAGGGGCCAAATTTTAATTGAGGAGTGTTAGTTAGGCAGCTCGTGGCAATATTGGGGCAAGGAAGGAGATTAACAGCCTCTTTCAAAAACAGAACAGGGATTATTAACAAGAATGAACTTAAAAACACAAGTTAAGTTTAGTAGAATTAAGGGAAAGGAAAAAAAATGGAATGGGGGAATGAAAACAATACAACTTGAATCATCACTGCCCAGGGCTCAGCAGAACACACTGCTGCATCCTGTGTCTTTCCGGCTCTAAGCCAGAATGTCAAAACTCCTCCCTTCTCCTTACCAGCAACCCCTGGGCTCCCAGGAAACAGGGTAGACAGACACACACACACAGCCTCAAGCTAATTGGCCGGCAGCCCTGATTGACAGAATTAACAAGCCACTCTACAACTGCCAGCTCCCCTTCAGCTGGAGGTCACCTGACTGCCCTCATCCAGCTTCCAGTCATGGAGGGGCTGCCCTCATTATAATTTGGCCCATGTAGGCTTGCAGATGCTTGCCAGAGCGAGGTCAGGGCGCACAGGGTTTCTAATTTTAGGCAAAGATGGGCTCATAAATACCTCAAATCACAATTAATTCTTTACAGTATCAAATGCTTCATGAGGATTGAGAAAAGGCCATCATTAGTTATGGAATTTATGAGATTGTTAGTGAGTTTGGAGAGAGCAGTTTAAGTTGAATTATGATACTGGAAGCTAGATTTCGGAGTTAAGAAGAGAGTGAATAGAGACAAAGTGGAGGCACTAAGGGTAGATGGCCTTTCCAAGAAATTGAGTTCAAAAGGGGAAAAGAGCTGTAGAATAGTAGCAGCCTAGCATGGTAGGATATAGTGAGTTTTTAAAAGATAAGGAAGACTTGGCCAGATACTTCGTATTGTGCAATAGAGTATTAACTAATAGTAACAAAATTAGTTTCCATAAAATCTGCTTGTCATTCTTTGAAATTTTTTTTTTTTGCAAATTGGCAGATATGTAGTAATTTCTATTTTCTTGGTATTTATCACTAAAATTGCTTATATAACTTTGTGTAAAGGCGTTCTTTCCTAAAATGCCTGAATTTTATCTCTATTGACAACTGGAATACCACTGAAGAGTAAGAACCATTTCCGATGTTATTCATTGCTTACAGAGGTTCTTAAATATTTTGTGGATGGGAGGTTGTAAGAGATAGATGAATAATTTTAATCTACTTTTTAAAAGTTATTGAAACTTGTTAATTATCTGAAACAGAGAAAGTATGGCTTATGTCCTATTTCTCTACCAGGTCTTCCCTTATTTCCCTAGTTCCTTTGAAATCCTGTTACTTTTGTTGCTGGGACCTCTGATTTGGTCTTCTGTCTGTCAGACCTTGTATTCTTCTTTTCCATCTCTTTTTACATACACATTTACACACTACATATGCACACATACATGTATGTGTGTGTATATATGTACATATATATGTGTGTGTATATATGTTGTGTGTGTTGTCTGTTTTCCCTTAACTAGGTTATAAAATATTAAGGGCAAAGTTATTATTGTTTTTGTTGTTCAGTAGTTTTTAGGCCTGACTCTTTGCCACCCCATTTGGAGTTTTCTTGGCAGAGATACTCGAGTAGTTTGCCATTTTCTTCCTTCCTTTCTTCCTTCCCTCTTTCCTTCCTTTCTTTCTTCCTTTCTTTTTTGGTTTTCCATTTTCTTCTCTAGCTCAGATGAAAAAAAAACACACTGAGGCAAACAGAGTTAAGTGACTTGCCCAAGGTCACACAGCTAGTAAAGCTTCTGAGGCCAGATTTGAACTCAGGTCTTCCTGACTCCAGAACCAACTCTTTATCCACTTTCTATAAGTTTTTAAAATCTCTATAAATCAATCAATCAATAAGCATTTGTTAAGTACCTACTATGTACCGTGCACTAAATAGCTTATCCCCTATTTAGCACTTAAATGTCTCTTGATGTTGTTCAGGATGTGTTTAAAAATAGTGAGAATTATTACCATGTGGTTTGTGGAATCCATTATATTAATGCCTTGTGTAATATAGGAACCATTATTGCAGAATAGAGGAGGCCTGCCAGGATGCATGGCAGAAAGTTGGAGGCAGACTTAGGGAAAGCCACTTTATAAAAAACTTAGGTTTCTTTTTGGCCCTGAAACTTAAACTTATACCCCTAGCAGAAATAAATCCTAGATTTTTTGGGGGAGGGGGGGCCAGGGCAATGGGGGTTAAGTGACTTGCCCAGGGTCACACAACTAGTAAGTGTCAAGTGTCTGAAGCTAGATTTGAACTCAGGTCCTCCTGAATCCAGGGCTGGTGCTTTATCTTCTACTGTAACACCTAGCTGTGCGCCCCCCCCCCCCAATTATTTTTTAACAAGATCTTGCTTATACATACTATTAAGATTGAGGTCATTCCATAAAAATAGATTTTCACAGAAAAAAAGAGAAGTTCCCAATTTATCCTAAAAATATTATTGAAAAACATATTCTATTCTCTTTGACAACTGGACAGTAAAAAATTTGCCACTTTTATGCCTGATACTGTCTTAGAAATAGTAGGTAATAATTATGTATTAATAATTATCGTGTATCATATTATACATACAAACCCAATTAAGCTATATGTACAAATACATCTCTATATATCCCCATATATACACACAAATACATATGTGTCGCAAAGCATATATACACATGTATTTATGTCATATATTTTTTTTTCAAAGGCAGCATGAATTAATGAATAAAGCCCTGCCTCTGATACAAAACTGACTTTATATCATTGGGCAAATCATATAACTTCTCATGTGCCTCATCAACTCATAAATTGCAGAGAAGGGGCCAATCGGGATTGGTAGAGGAAGTTGTGGGGTTTTTTGTTTTGTTTTTGTTTGCTAGAAATCACAATTTGCTTATTTTTTTTAACGGTATAGGAGGCAGTGGGTGAGCAGTATGGCATAATGGCTAGCAAATGGACTTCAAAGTCAGGATGACTTATATTCAAGTCCAGACTGATACATAATGACTTTATGACTTTTGCCAAGTCACTTTATGTTGCAGTATTCTAGGCAACTCCCAAGGCTCTAAGTTGCAGAGGGAGTGTTTATCTGCTGTAGGAGTTTCCTTATCTGAAACTTGGCTCTGCCAATGAAATCATAGGTCCAGTTCCTCCCCCTCCCCATATGTATGTGTGTATAATATATGTGTGTCTTATATACATAAGTGTAGGGATATATTATATATGTGTGTATATATATGCATGTGTATGTATGTATATGTGTGTATCTACATCTCTCTCTCTCTCTCTCTCTCTCTCTCTCTAGGTTGTGTAGTGGATAGAGCACTGGGTCTGTAGTCAGGAAGGCTCAATATTTTGAGTTCAAATCTGGCCTTAGACACTGACTAGCTATATAACCCTGAGCAAATCCCTTCACCCTGGTTGCCTCAGTTTTCTCATCTGTAAAATGAGCTGGAGAAGGAAATGGCACACCACTTCAGTATCTTTCCCAAGAAAACCTCAATGGGGGTCACCAAGAGTTAGGCACAACTGCAAGGACTGAACAGCAACAACATCATGTGTGCGTGTACATGAACACACACAACACATGCAAATACACATACATATACATATATACACACTATATAGTTGTACCAACAAATCTAGTATATATACAGTAAATGCTATAAATAAAATTTTTCAGATTTTGGTAAAATTTGTCATACTGTGAAGAAGATGGTGAGATGTATATGTACAAAGCGATAATTCAGTTGGATGGATTCAGAACAGGGGGCATGATTGCACTCAAAGAGGAGCTGCTATTGTTTCCTAGTCAGTGTGACAGGAGGCCTCTAGTGGAGTACTCCTGGGATCTGTGCTTGACCTGGTGCTGTTTAATATTTTTCTTATTGACTTAGATGAAGACATAGATGGCATGCTCATCAAATTTGCAGATGACATGAAGCCTGGAGGGACAGCTGACACACTGGATTACAGAGTCAGGATCCAAAAAAAGATCTTGATGTGCCATAACACTGAACTGACTGTAATAAGAGGAAATTCATTAGGCATAAACGCAAAGTCTTGAAGAAAAAAAAAAGCTAACTTCTAAGTACAAGATGGGAGAGGTCTGCTTTGACAACAGTTTTTCTATAAAAAATCTTGGGGGTTTAGTAGACTACAAACCACTGACTCAGCAGTATGCTATTCTCCTCCCCATCCTCCCCCCAAAGCTAAGGAATTAATGAAATGAACAAACATTTAAGTGCTTATTTTATCCTAGTCAGTTTGCTACTTAAATCCTGGAATACAGTGAGATAATTCCTACCCTTAGGTAACATGTAATAGGAATTTCTGTTCTAATTGGAAGACATCATACAGATAAGGGAGTCATAGTGTATCATTTGGGAGGCTGGTTTGACATACCCTATCCAGAAGCGCTGGTATTATTGATCATTTGTTCTGCCTGGTACTAGAGAGGTGGAAAACCAAGATTGGGGTAAGCAGGGATATGCTTACACCTCTAAGGAAGAGATGGCAAGATGGCCCTGGTGGATAACTGGTTGTATATGAAGCATGCTGTGGTCTGTGACAGGTTAGATCTAGGGGGCTAATTTTGCTCTCATTTGTCACTGGAGACAGCTATGCCAGAGGGTAGAAGTTTCAAAGCCTAAATGGATTAACAATTCTAGGAATCTAGGAGATCCAACTTGAAAGGCATCATTCCTGGTGGACAAAATAGTGGCTACAGCAGAGCAGATGGCAAAGATTTGCCCACATATGTCAGTGGACATTATCTGCTTTGGGGCAAGTTAGATATATTTGGCTTTGGGCTTTTGCATGTACTCTTCTCTCTCTTTTTTTGGCATGTATTGTTTAATCAAGACAGCTCAGCTCTAGGGTAGGGGTTCCATACCTGAAGGTTTTTAAATATAGCAAAGGGCAGCTGGGTAGTGCAGTGGATAGAGCACTGCAACTGAAATCAGAAAGACCTAAGCTCAGATTTGACTTTAAACATACCAGTTGTGACCTTGGGCAAGACACTTAACCTTGGCTTACCTCAGTTTCTTCATCTGTAAAATGGAGATACTAATAGCATCTACCTCCCATGATTGTGATGAGGATAAAATGAGGTAATATTTGTAAAAAAACACTTTGCAAACCATAAGGCATTGTGTAAATGCTAGCTTTTTATTGTTGTTGTTACTAACACTGCCTCAGACTTTGGGCAAATAAGTCACTTAACCCCTCAACCTCATTTGTTAAATGGGCAGGGGTGGGGGGTGGATTTGATGACCTCTAAAGTATCTTCCAGCTTTAAATCCACGAGTCTATGATTACTTTGATTTTGAGCTACCTAAAGAGAGGGGGAGCAAGGAATAAGGAGGTGATAGTCCTACTGTAGTTTGCCTTCATCAGATATCGTCTGGAATTTTGTATTCAATTCTGGGATCCATAGTGTAAGAGTAAACTGATAAACTGGATAGTGGCCAGAGGATATTAAGATTGATTGAAATAACTGGACATGGTTGGCTTGGAGAAGACTTTCGGAGAACATGATAGGCTATCTTCAAGTATTTGACGATATGTCATGTGGAAAAGACGTTAGACTTGTTCTGTTTGTCCTTTTATGGCAGAACCAGGAGCAACTGGTGGAAGTTGTAAAGTTGTCCTTTGTTCTCAGAGAGCCAGTGACATCAGGAAGGTGATATCTTGACTTGCAAGTGAATTGAATTTGAGTGAGATAGAGCTGTGCAAAGTCATCAGCCTTAAGCTCTCCTCCAGTTTAGAGTCCAGTGGCAAGAAACATCAGGATGATTGGTGATGGCTCCTGATGCAGTGGGAGACCTTGACCTTTTTAAGCTAAGGTCTCTCCCAGGTTTCAGTTGGTTGGAGGCAACACCCATTCAGAAATTAAAGGCTAGGTGAGAATGGAGACCAAACATGGCCTAGTTTGCTTAAGAGTTTTGTAAAGAGGCCAATTTAGGATAAATGTTAGGGAAAACTTCCTGACAATTAGAGCTATCCAAAAATGGAATGGTCTGACTAGAAATTTCCCTGCCTCCCTCCTTCACCACTTTTAGAGTTCTTTAGGCTCAGGCTAGATAACTACTTGTCAGGTATATAGAGTTGTATGGTTTGCAAAGGACTTTACAAACAGTTCATTTGATCCTCACCACAACACTGTGAAGTGGGTACTATTCTTATCCTTGTTTTATACAGGTGATCAAACTGAGACTAATTTTATGAAAACTTTTTTTAAACATAGTATTTTATTCCATGCCCCACCCCCCCATTACATGCCAAGACAATTTTTAGCATTCTTTTTCCTTTTTTGGGGGGGTGGGGAATGAGGGTTAAGTGACTTGCCTAGGGTCACAAAGCTAGTAAGTGTCAAAGTATCTGAGGCCAGATTTGAACTCAGGTTCTCCTGAATACAGGGCTGGTGCTTTAACCACTGCACCACCTAACTGCCCCTTTAGCATTCATTTTTACAAGATTTTGAGTTCCCTATTTTTCTCCCTTCTTCCCTCCCCTTCCCCCTCCTAAAATGGTAGGAGATTTGATATAAGTTATACATGTGCTATCAATGTTAGTCACAGTTGTGAAAGAAGAAACATAGGGGTATCCCTAGGTGGTGGCACAGTGGATAAAGCAGGAGGACCTGAGTTCAAATTTAGCCTCAGACATTTGACACTTACTAGCTCTGTGACCCTGGGCAAGTCACTTAACCCCCATTGCCCCATAAAAACAAACAACAAAAAAAGAAAGAAGAAACATATCAAAAGAAAACACACACACACACACACACACACACACACACACACACACAAATGAAAAAAGTATGCTTGGATCTGTATTCAGAGTCCATCCATTCCTTATCTGGATGTGGATGGCATTTTCCTTCGTGAGTCCTTTGTACTTGTCTTGGATCTTTGTGTTGCTGAGACTCAGTTTTCAAGTGACTTGCTCATAATCACACTACTACTAATAAGTGCCTGGGAGTAAAGTTTGAACATATGATTCTGTTTACTGTGTCATGCTGCCTTATAGGGGATATTTAAAGACAGTAACATTCTCCATCCTCTGTTAAAGATAAGTGATTTTAGCTTTTTTAAAAAAATTCTTTTTTTTGTTTTGTGGGGCAATTGGAGTTAAGTGACTTGCCTAGGGTCACACAGCTAGTAAGTGTCAAGTGTCTGAGGCTGGATTTGAACTCAGGTCCTCCTGAATCCAGGGTGGGTGCTCTATCCACTGAGCCATCTAGCTGCCCCCTTAAAATTTTTTTCTTTTAGTAGTAGTGATAGATTTGTTCTGATCCATCTATTTTCTCTTCTCTTTCTTTCCAAGTCTCTCTTGCATTTAGTTCATATTTTGTTTAGTTACAAACACAACAACTGGCATATAAAGAAATTAGGCACTGAGTGATGCCCCCTGGTTTCATTGTCTCCAGGCTTTAACTAAGCTAACTGGTCAGAGACTGATTTGTAGTAGTAGATATGACATTTGATTGTTATGTTAAAATAAAAGCTAGTTACTTTTTTGTGAACATTAAGTGAATTACCTTTTTAAAAAAAACCAAAACTATACATTCACTCAGAACTCTTGACCAGAGTTGTGAAACACCAGACCTGGGGGCCACATTCTTCCCATAATATTTGCAGTGCCAGATTAAAATGTAATTGGGAAATATTTAACAAAATAAACAAAAATACAATTGAACCTAGATAATATGTAGTTTTCTAAGATAGTATGCAATCATAGGGATCCCTATTTACCTGAAACCACTGGTTTAGACTTAAAAAAAAACACACATTGAAAATATCATCAACTTGTTATATGTAAACAATCCTAAAAGGACTTTCATAAAGATAAGTAGTTCCTTTGTGCTCCTCACAGTAATGACTTGCTCATTTTTATCCACATATTTTGTAAAATATAAGCGAGCCATTTTTCTTTTAAACTAAATACATGGTTGTCAAAAATAAAATTGCTATTCATAAAACATTATTGAAAACCTAGATCTGGGGAAACCAGGTGGCACAGTAGAAAGAGTACCTGCCTTGGAGTCAAGAGGACCCGAGTTCAAATTTGGCCTTAGAAACTTGACACTAGCTGTGTGACCCTGGGCAAGTCACTTAATCCTGATTGCCTTGCAAAAGAAAAACTCAAAACCTGGAGCTGCCTTTGGCTTAACTAGATTGTTACTTGATTTTGTATAAAATATGTAAATAGAGGCAGCTTAGTGTGTTCTGAGTAGAGAGCAATACTCAGAGACAGTCAGGTCTCATTCAGGTCCGACCTCTGAGATATACTGGCATAGTCACCCTGAATAAGTCTCTTGCAGAGCTCTGGACAACTCTTGTAAAACTTTAGTTTGCAGGTAAGGTGCTGCCTAGTGTTGGTAGGGAGAATTTTCTCATTTGGAAATTTCCCGTATCAAATGCAACCACAGGGTCAGTTCCTATCACTATCCCTGTATAGCTTTCATATCTTTTATTAAAAAATGATACTGGGGGCAGTTAGGTGGCGTAGTGGATAGAGCACCGGCCCTGGATTCAGGAGTACCTGAGTTCAAATCTGGCCTCAGACACATGACATTTACTAGCTGTGTGACCCTGGGTAAGTCACTTAACCCCAATTGCCTCACTAAAAAAAAAAATGATACTGCTTTCATTAAACATTTTAAGTAAGGTAGATAAAGGAACATAGTGTATTCAGTTATTTGTCAAACCTTGCTTTTTCTAACTCCACAATCTCCCTCAACCCTGATACTTTTTTGGTACTTACATAGCCATTGTTTTAATTCAGGCCATCATCACCTCTCACCTTAGAATAGCCATTTAGTTGTCTCCCTGCCTGAAGTCTATCCCAGTATTAATCCATCTCTCACACAGCTACAGAAGTGATTTTCCTTAAGTACACCTGATATTTCACTCCCCCACTCAGTAATGTCTGGTGGCTTCCTTTTACCTATAGGATAAAATATAAACTTTTGCCTTTTAAAACCCTTCCCAGGGCAGCTGGGTGGCGCAGTGGATAAAGTACCGGCCCTGGAGTCAGGAGTACCTGAGTTCAAATCTGGCCTCAGACACTTCCTTAACACTTACTAGCTGTGTGACCCTGGGCAAGTCACTTAACCCCAATTGCCTCACTTAAAAAACAAACAAACAAACAAAAAAAACAACCCTTCCCAACCTAAGCCTTTTATTATTATTCCTTGTACTTTCTAGTCCAGTTAAATTTGACTTCTCTTTTCATTATACATGATCCTCCATTTCTGGTCTGCATGCTTTTATCCTGACCACCCACCTACCATGCCTGGAATGAACTCCCTCGTTACTTTCACCTCATAGAATCCTTCACAGCCTTCAAAACTCAGCTCAGTGCCTTCTTCTCTACTTAGCCTTTTCTTCTAACACTCCATTGCTGGTGTTCTCTGCCCAGCTACATTGTATGTAGATGTATATACTTATGTAACCCTATTTTAAATAGCCTCTCCCATAGATACTATGGATATTACTGAATCTTTGAGCAGAAATAGAATGTTGGGTAGTTACAGTTAAACTGTCTTTCTGAACATAGTTTGGAAGAAACTCCATATGACACAATTAAAACTAAAGCAGGGAGGTGAGGGGGAGGGGGGGTCAGAGCCAAGATGGTGGAGGAAAAGTAGTGACTTGCCTGAGCTCTCCCCCCAACTCCTCCAAATACCTGTAAATAACGCCATATGACAGTTCCTTGGAGCAGCAGGACCTACAAAAGGACAAGGTGAAATACATTTCCAGCCAAAGAAAACTTAGAAGGTTGGCAGGAAAGGTCCATTGTACCTGGGTGAGAGTGGAGCACAGCCATGCCAGCACAGACCAGGCCCTAGCAAACCAGGAGAAGGCTTTGGGAGTCACTGAATCTGCAGCAGAAGTAACTGCTTCTGGGTTTCTCAGCTCAAATACAGTAAGGGGGTCAAACAAGTGGTCAGGAGATTACAGGGGTCTCTTTGCTAGCACTGAGGAAGGACTCTGTTGCTTTGCCCATACTCGGTTCTAGATTGCAGTCCTGGATGAGGGGGAAGTCCCTGGGTGAGGAGGAGCATTAGCACACTAGACCATATAGCCACAGTGGAGTGAGGGCTCTTATCATAATTCCAAAGCAGAAAAGAGTGCTTATGGTTGCTCACAGACTAGAGCACAGCCTAGGAAAGTAGTAAACACACCTTTCCTTAGATCACATCACGTTGGAAGAACTGAAAACTTAAGGTCCCTAGAAGTATATCTGAAAACAGCTGCAGAAAACCCCCGAAGCTTGGAACAGGGTGACCTCCACCCCAGAAGCAGAGCCCTACTTTAACAAAGAGTTCAAAGTCAAGAAATATGGCAAAGAATTGGAAATCGAGGGAATGCCCATCAACTGGGGAATGGCTAAACAAGTTGTGGTATATGAATGTAATGGAATACTATTGTGCTGTAAGAAATGATAAGCAGATGGATTTCAGAAAAGCCTGGAAAGACTTACATGAATTGATATTGAGTGAAGTGAGCAGAACCAGGAGAACATTGTACACAGTAACAGCAACATTGTATGATGATCAACTGTGATAGACTTGGCTCTTCTTTGTTGTTTATTCTTTCTTGTATTTTTCCCTTTTTTTCTGATTATTCTCTTACAATATGACTAATGTGGAAATATCTCAAATATGATTGTAATATATAACATATCGGATTGCTTGCTGGCTTCAGGAGGGGGGGAGGGAAAGGAGGGTGGGAGAAATATTTGGAACTCAAAAAAATATCTTTACATGTAATTGGAAAACATTTAAATAACAATTTAAAATAATGAAAGTTAAGAAATAGGCTGCAAAAATGACCCAACAACAGAAAAAAGATTTTTACCATAGAAAGTTACTGTGGTGACAAGGAAGATCAAAGCATACCCTCAGAAGAAGATAACAAAGTCAAAGCTCCTACGTCCAAAGCCTCCAAGAAAAATACGAATTGGTCTCAGGCCATGGAAGAGCTCAAAAAGGATTTTGAAAATCAAGAAAGGTAGAGGAAAAATTGGGAAAAGAAATGAGAGTGATACAAGAAAATTATGAAAAAAGAGTCAACAGCTTGGTAAAGGAGACACAAAAATTCACCGAAGGAAAAAAACTCCTTAAAAAATAGAATTGGCCAAATGGAAAAGGAAGTACAAAAGCTCAGTGAAGTAAATAATTCCTTAAAAATTAGAATTGAGCAAATGGAAACTTATGATTTTATGAGAAATCTAGAAACAATAAAACAAAACCAAAAGAATGAAAAAAATAGAGGATAGTGTGAAATATCTCACTGGAAAAATAACCGACCTGGAAAATAGATCTAGTAGAGATAATTTGAAAATTATTGGACTACCTGAAAGCCATGATCAAAAAAAGCCTAGACATAATCTTTCAAAAATGCCCTGATATTCTAGAACCAAAGGGTAAAATAGAAAGTGAAAGAAATCTACCAATCACCTCTTGAAAGAGATCCCAAAATGAAAACTCCCAGGAATATTATACGCAAATTCCAAATTTCAAAGAGAAAATATTGCAAGCAGCCAGAAAGAAAACAATTGAAGTATCGTTAGCCAAAGTCAGTATAACACAGGTTTTAGCAGCTTCTATATTACAGGATCAGAGGCTTGGAACATGATATTCTGGAGGGTAAGGGAACTGGGATTACAACACCAAGACTCACCTAATCAGCAAAATTGAATATAATCCTTCAGGGCAAAAAAAAAAAATGAGCGTTCAATGAAAGCAAGAACATTCAGGCATTCTTGATGAAAAGACCAGAGGTGAATAGAATATTTGACATTCAAATACAAGACTCCAGAGAAACATAAAAAGGTAAATAGGGAAGGAAATCACAAGGGATTTAATAAGGTTAACTTTTTACATTCCTACAAGGAAAGACGATAGTTGTAACTCATAAGAACTTTCTTATTATTAGGGCAGTTGGAAGGAGTAAATATAGACAGAGGGCACAGGAGTGAGTTGACTATGAAGGGATGATATCTAAAAAAATTAATTTAAGGCGTGAGAGAGTAATGCACTGGGAGAAAGGGCAAGGGAGAGAAGGGGGTAAAGCTTTTAAAGGGAAGGGAAGATGGGGCAGGTGAGGGGGAGTGAGTGAATCTTACTCTTACCAGAATTGGCTCAAAGAGGGAATAACATACACACTCAGTTGGATATAGAAATCTATTTCACCCTGCAGGAAAGTAGGAGGAGAAGGGATTGGGTGGGGGGGGGGGATGATAGAAGGGAAGGCAGATTGGGGAAGGGGACAGTCAGAAGCAAAACACTTTTAAGGAGGGACAGGGTGAAAGGAGAGAATAGAATAAATGGCAGGGAGGATGGAGAGAAATACAGTTAGCAATAGTAATTGTAAAAAAAAAAAAAATGAAGCAAGTTTCTCCGCATAGAAGAAATTCCCCAATTTCTAAATGACCAAAATATATTAACAGTTTTCAGACGAAGTAATCAAAGCAATCTATAGCCATGTGGGAAAAATACTTTAACTCACTGTTGATCACAGAGATACAAATCAAAACAATTCTGGGATATTACTTCATACCTATTGGATTGGCTAATAGGACAGAAGAAGAAAATGACAAATATTGGAGGGGATGTGGGGGAAATGAGACATTAATGTACTGTTGTTGGCGTTGTAAACTGAGTTATCCATTCTGTAGAGCAATTTGGAACTATGCCCAAAGGGCTATAAAACCATGTATACTCTTTGACCTAGTAATACCACTACTAGATCTGTATCCAAAAAGAGATGATTCAAAACAAAACAAAACCAAAAACTGAAAAGGAAAAGGACAAATATATTTATAGTAACTCTTTTCTGAAAAAAATTGGAAATTGAGGGGATGCCTATCAATTGGGGAATGACTGAACAAATTGTAGTATGTGATTATGATGGAATACTATTGTGCTGTAAGAAATGATGAGCAGGATGCTCTCAGAAAAACCTAGAAAGACTTCCATGAGCTGATACAAAGTGAAATGTGCAGTGTACAAAGTAACAGCAATATTGTAAGATGATTAGCTGTGAATGACTTGGCTATTCTCAGCAATACAGTGGTCCAAGAGAAATGTTGTCCATCCCCAGAGAAAGAACTGATGGTGTCTGAATACAGATAGAAGCATAATTCTTTTTTTACTTTTTTTTTTTTTTTAGATTTTTTTGTCTATGTTTATTTTTTACAACATTACTAATCTGGAAATGTTTTGCATGACTACACATGTAAAACTATATTGAAATGTTTTCTCACGGGGGGTGGGAGGAGGGAGGAAGAGGGAGAATTTGGAACTCAAAAGTTTGAAAAATGAATGTTAAAAGTTGTTTTTACATGTAATGGGGGGGGGAAATAAAATACTAAAGAAAAAAAGAACTAAGAGAACTTCTTCCCTGAGAGACTGAATGAACTGTCAAAGAATCTGAAAAGATGATTTAAGAGAACTGAATAAAGTAAATAAAGGAACATTGACTCCCATCCTGAAAAGGGCTGAATGGTCCGATTATGGTTCTGGTGTTTCCATAGTTGTGAAGTCAGCAGTTGCAGATGATGGTTAGTGGCTGTGGATTTTTCTCACAACTGATACATTGTTGAATTAGTTAAATGTCTCTGTATTATTTGTTATGATGATAAATTGTATATTCAGAAAACATGGATGTTTATCTAAACCTGTGATACCAGTGATTGATACTAAAATATGAAACTTTATGGCAAAAGAGGTTACTTTGTTTCTTCATTTAAAAAAAAATAACTGGCAGTGGGTCCTCAGATCTAATTAACTAATTAGAAAGCTTGTACCCATTGATTGCATTAGAATCCAGGATGAGAATTAATAAGGAAATGTCAGTAACAGTTAGGGGTAAGGGTTGGAATGTCTGCCATCTAGTGTAGTACAACACAGCCCACTGGCTGACCTCACCTAAGCTATACTTAGGTGTGCATATGTTGTCTTTTATATAGGCTCAAGAGCATTTTTGGTTTTTACAACCCATGGTGCTTGGCACATAGTGGACAATAAATACTTTCCAATTACAAAACAGTTAATAAGTGATGGAGTCATAGTGAAAGGAATTATTTCTGCACAGAACTTTCTTATTTTTAATTTTTAAGTTCCAAATTCTCTCCTCCTACCCCTCTTCCACTTTTTACAAATGATGAAATACCATACTCATTATACATATGAAATCACACCAAACATTTCTGCATTAACTATTACTATTTATTTTTAGGTACTCAAATATAGCTATTAATTTTTGACTAAAGAAATTGTATAAAATAAAAGATGAGACAAACATTGTTTGCATCTATTGAAGTTTCATTGACATGGGAGAGGCAAGGAATGTCTGGTTAAGAAAAGCTTTCTAAATTGTTAGACTGTCTTACTGAACAATGTCATTCTAGTTATTCTCTGTGTAGAGAAATGATTTTACAAAATGCCATTTAGTTGTCTAGCTGATTGTAGTTTTTAAATTGTGTGAAATGGAGGTAGGTCTTATAATAATTCTTACCTAATACAATTCACTTAATATTTCTTCTTAAACTATAAAAAATACCAGTTGTTTTGTTTGTTTTGGTCACTTCATACCCTGGAGACCTCTCTTTTTCTTATTTTACTTCTTTCATGCTCTTTGACTACTTTAAGATTCTGAAGGGACACACATTTCTTTCTCTGTTACTAAATTGTTAACATACACTGCCTTCTAGTTGCTCAAATAAATTTACCTTTCTAGATTCTCTCGATTTTGTTGTTTGTATTTCATAGTTCTTACTTGGCTTTGGTCTTTTCACCAAAACTCCTTGAAAGTCCTCTATTCCACTAAAGGTCCATTCTTTCCCCCCATAATATTATATTAAGTTTTTCAGAAAAACTTAATCTTGATTGGAAGCCTAATCTTTTGCCTTTCGGGATATTGTATTCCAAGATCTGCTGTATCTCTCTGATTCTAACTATAACACCTTGGTATTAGAATTACTGCTTTCTGGATTCTTAGAGTATTTTTTCTTTGACTTGAGA
The DNA here is from genome assembly GCF_019393635.1 of Dromiciops gliroides. Taxonomy (NCBI): domain Eukaryota; kingdom Metazoa; phylum Chordata; class Mammalia; order Microbiotheria; family Microbiotheriidae; genus Dromiciops; species Dromiciops gliroides. Next base: position 269,914,760 of record NC_057863.1, on the reverse strand, counting down.
GCTTTGGATTTTGGTTGGGACATTCCTGAAACTTTTTTTTTTTTTAAGTTTCCTTTCAGGAGGTGATTGGTAGGGTCATTGATTTCTGTTTGGTCTATTTTAGTTTTCAGAGTGGGGAATATTTACTGCTTTCTTTTTTCTAACTCTTTCCTGCATAACATTTCTTTTTTATCTTTTTCTTCATTTCTTCAATGAATGTATTGCTTGCAGTATAGAGTTACCCTTAAAAGCCAAATAGCAAAATTTTTTATTTAATCCTTAGAGGTGATAGGGAGTCATTGGAGTTAATTGAATAAGAGGGTGACATGGGAAATGAAGCTTTATAAAGATCACTGACAGCTGAGTGGAGGATAGACTGGAATGGGGAGAGATGAGGCAGGAGGACCAACCAGTAGTATTGGCATGAGGTGATGAGGGCCTGTGCCATAGTAGTGGCAGCATCAGAAGAGAAAAAACAACATATACAAGAAAAATTTTGAAGGTACAAATGGCAGGATTTGGCAAGTGATTGGATATAGGGGGTATGAGAGAGGAGTCTAGGATGACACCTAAGTTGTAAGCCCTAGTAATTTGGAGAATGGTGATACCCTCCCTTAAAGAAGTTAGGAAGAGGGCAGATTTTTGTTTTGTTTGTTTGTTTGCGGGGCAGTGAGGGTTAAAGTGACTTGCCCAGGGTCATACAGCTCATAAGTATCAAGTGTCTGAGGTCACATTTGAACTCAGATCCTCCTGAATCCAGGGCTGTGCTCTATCCACTGCGCCACCTAGCTGCCTGAGCTACAATAATTTTTAATACTACTCAGTATTTTTAAAATTTTACTCATCTGTCTATCTTGGGTTTCTGAGTGAACTTTGTTTCTAGATATGTTTTTTTCCTATTGCTATTTATTTATTTCCTATTTTTCCAAGTTTTTTTTTTCTATTAAGGGTTTTTGTCTGACTTGTGCAGTTCTGGGGAGGAAGAAGTCAGTGTAGTTTCTGACTGGATTTCTTGATCATTTTTTGGTGTGGTGCAAATCAATCAAACGTTTATTAAGTGTCTTCTGTATGCCATATACTGTGCTAATCACTGGGGATACAAAAAAAGCAAAATATAGTCCTTACCCTTAAGGAATTTATAAATTTCAGGTTTTTGCTATATTAAGTAAGTATATGGGTGGTCTGTCTTTCATTCATGCAGCCATCTTGGCTAACTTTTTTTTTTTGCGGGGCAATGAGGGTTAAGTGACTTGCCCAGGGTCACACAGCTAATGTCAAGTGTTTGAGACTGTATTTGAACTTGGGTCCTCCTGAATCCAGGGCGGTGCTTTATCCACTGCACCACCTAGCTGTCCCCCGACTTGGCTAACTTTATATATCATCTATCTATCTATCTATCTATCTATCTATCTATCTATCTATCTATCTATCTATCTATCTATCTATCTATCTATCTATCCATTTATTTATTTGTTTGTTTGTTTTGGTTTTTGCGGGGGGGGGGGCTATGAGGGTTAAGTGACTTGCCCAGGGTCACACAGCTAGTAAGTGTCAAGTGTCCGAGTCCGAATTTGAACTCAGGTCCTCCTGATCCAGGGCCGGTGCTTAATCCACTGTGCCACCTAGCTGCCCCCTTGGCTAATTTTTTTTTGGGGGGGGTCTTGGATAACCTTTAAGGAAAGGTTAATGTAAGCTTTTAAAGGAAGTTTTGTTCCATTGAATTTGAATTACTTTTAATCATTATTGACACCTTAACAAGCACATAAGTATGAAGAAAATTAGACATGGATATTAAGTTTTGCCTAGGCTTGTCAGAGGTAAAAGTAGGGCCCGCAGCCTCCTTAGCCATCATTGAGATTAAACAATGCAAGTGAAGGGTAGAAAGAGTAGGAAAAATAAAATGAATAGGAAGAGTGAGGAGAAAGAAAGACGAAAAAGAAAGGTTGGGATATTTTCACCCAAATTGCCTTAGTTGCCATTCAGTCAGTATCAACTGTGTCCTTGGTTTTCTGATTTTGGACTAGAGAGACCTGGATATGAAAGCTAAAACTCTTTCACAAGTAACATATCATATAACCACCAATAGATTTTTTTTCTATGAAAATAATTATATTTTGTGGTGTGTATGTGTTGAACTTTATTGAAATACTAAATTCATCATACAGCAGTAATTGGGGAAGAATTAATAACTATTATTAAAGGCTATTAGAATTGATTTTATAAGATGGACAGTTTTCAGTACATTAAACTAGAAAAGAACCAGTTGATAGGCAAAAGAATCTTAGCAACAAATACTTGTGATGAAGATCTGATATCAAAGGTATATCGAGAACTAATAAAAATTTATAAATTAAAAAAACAATCTTCAATGTGTTCAGTGGTGATAGGATAGAAATATTTTTTCCCTTTTTTTCTTATTCTGATCTTGACTAATACAAAATACATGAAGCTCCAAATCTGTATTGTGAACAGCTTGCTTTTCTCTTTAAACAGATAATAAATTCAGCATGTTATCTCTAAAACTGTTCTGCTTGTCTGTTTCCTGTTGGCTTTTGTTCTATTTGCTACCATGCCTTTTTATTTATTTATTTATTCATTCATTTATTTATTTTGTGGGGCAATGGGGGTTAAGTGACTTGTCCAGGGTCACACAGCTAGTAAGTGCCAAGTGTCTGAGGCTGGATTTGAACTCAGGTCCTCCTAAATCAAGGGCTGGTGCTCTATCCACTGTACCACCCAACTGCCCCCTACTGTACCTTTTAAAAATGCTTTAATGACTAGAATTTTTTCTTGCTTTTCTTTTTCATTTTGATAAACTCTGTCAATAGTTATGCCTTCTCCCCATTTGAAAGAAAAATAAAACTCTTGTATCAGATATGAATAGTGAAATAAGACGTCGCCACCTCAACCATATTCAAAAATATGTATTGTTTTCTGCATCTTGAGTTCATATCCTTTCTGTCTGATTTGGTAGCATGTTTGATCACCAGATCTTTGGAGTTGTGGTTGATCATTGTATTGTTCAGAGTTCTTAGAAATCTTAAAAAACAAACAAACAAACAAAACCCCCCATTTTGTTAAATATTTCCTTCTCAATTACATGTAAAACATTTTTTAACAATAATTTTTAAGAAATCAGGGGTTCCAAATTCTCTCGCTTTTGTCCTCCCCTCTCCTGGAGAAGGCAAACATGCAAAAGCTCATGCAAAGTGTAATTCCATATTAGTTATGTTGCAAAAGAAAACAAAAACAAAGTAAAACAATAAAAATAAAGAAAGTACAAAAAAATCTGCTTCTATCGGCATTCATAGTTCATCAGTTCTCTCGGGAGGATGGGTAGCATTTTTCATCATGAGTCCTTTGGAATTATTTTGATCAGAGTAGCTAAGTCTTTCACAGTTGATCATCCTTACAACATTGCTTGTTAATCTGTAGAATGTTCTCTCGGTTCTGCTCACTTCATTTTTGCACGATTCCATATAAGTCTCCCCAGGTTTTTCTGAACCATCCTATCATTTTACCATTCCATCACAAGTGCAGCTAGATGGCAAAGTGGATAGAGTACAGGACCTGGAGTCAGGAAGATTTGAGTTCGGTTCTGGCCTCAGACATTTGCTCACTATGTGACCTTGAGCAAATCACTTAACTCAGTTTGCCTCATCTGTAAAATGAACTGGAGAAGGAAATGGCAAGCCACTTCAGTATCTTTGCTGAGAAAACTCCAACTGGGGTGACGAAGAGTTGTACATGACTGAAATGACTAAACAACAATATTCCATCACAGTTATATACTATTAGCCATTTCCCAAATGATGGACATCCTCTCGTTTGCCAATTCTTTACCATCACACACACACAAAAAAGCTACTATAAATATTTTTGTACAAATAGGTCCTTTTCCCTTTTCTTCTATCTCTTTGGTATAGAGACATAGCAGTGGTATTGCAGGGTCAAAGTTGTATACACCGTTTTGTAGCTCTTTGGACATAGTTCCAAATTGTTCTCCAGAATGGTTGAACTCTGGCAGCAATGCATTTGTGTCCCACTTATTTCACATCTTCTCTAGCCTTTGTCATTTTCTTTTTCTGTCATGTTAGCCAATCTGATAGGTGTGAGGTGGTATTTCAGAATTGTTTTAATTTGCATTTCTAATCAGTAGTGATTTAGAGCATTTTTTCCTATGACTAATGATAGCTTTGATTTCTTTTTCTGAAAAGTGCTAATTTATATCCTTTGACCATTTATCAACTGGGAATAGTTCTTAGTCTTTGCTTATTAGTTCTTTTTTTTTTTTTTTTTGGTGAGGCAATTGGGGTTAAATGACTTGCCCAGGGTCACACAGCTAATAAGTGTCAAGTGTCTAAGGGTCAGATTTGAACTCAGGTCCTCCTGACGCCAGGGCCAGTGCTCTATTCACTGTGCCACCTAGCTGCCCCTTTGCTTCTTAGTTCTTAAAAATGTTTATGGAATGAATAAACAAATTGTCATGCTCTGGGACAGGACTTCTTAAACTTTTTCCACTTGTGACTCCTTTTCACCTGAGAAATTTTTTTTTTACAGGCAATGTGGGTTAAGTGACTTGCCCAGGGTCACACAACTAGTAAATGTCATGTGTCTGAGGTCAGATTTGAACTCAGGTACTCCTGAATCCAGGGCCAGTGCTTTAACCACGGTGCCATCTAGCTGCCCCTACCTGAGAAATTTTTACAGAACCGTTGGTATATAGGTATATGAAATTAGTATATATAGCCTTTTACTGTGTTCAAACTTTTCATGACCCCCACACTCAATTGTGGGGTTGCAACCCACAGTTTAAGAAGATTAATATCAAAATGTGAGCTTTCTCTAACTTGGGGGAAAAATAACCCAAGGTCACAAACTCACTTTAATAGTACATCAGACATGAATTCTTATAATTGCTGTTCTCAAAATCCAGGTTGGCACTTGGAAATTATATTTCACAGTGTTGCATTATACATTTCATTTCCTTTTGGATTTTCCAGTTGTTTCCTAATTTGAAATTCAGGGTTTCAAAAATGAACTGAAATCTCTTAACTGATTTAAAAATGTGATGGCAAAATTATGAGTTTGAATTAGATATGAGGCTTTAATGCCATTGCTTAGAACTCCTTACAATCTCTGTTAAAATTTTTAAAAATTGTTACTGAGTCAGAGTATACGAACTACTACTGTTATGATAATATTAGTAGTAATTGCATAGTGCTTTGTTTGCTAAATGTTTTACAAATATCTCATTTTTTCTTCACAACAACCCTGTGAGATAGGTGCTGTTATTATCTTTATTTTACATATGAAGAAACTGAGCCACAGAGATTCTAGTTTAAGTTAAGTGACTTGCTCAGGGACTCCCAGCTAGCATAAACATCTGAGAAAGGGTTGGAAGTTAGGTCTTCCTGACTGCCAAGTCCTGAGCTCTGTCTATTCACTGTTCCACTTTTCTGCGCATGCTTTAGTAATATGTGTAAATATTTGATAAGAACTGATCATATTGCTTTGTTAAGTTTTGTGCTTATTTCTTAGTGGCATCCAGAAGAAAGATTTTTAAAGTTAAAAAACTAAAAAACAATTGTGCTGTGAAACTGATAGGGTTTTAATAGATTTATTCTAGACCATTGGCTTGCACCCTGAATTTATAACTTTTTGTTTTTGTTTTGGGTGAGGCAGTTGGGGTTAAGTGACTTGCCTAGGGTCACACAGCTAATAATTGTCAAGAGTCTGAGGTTGAATTTGAACTCAGGTCCTCCTGGTATCAGGGCTGGTGCTCTCTCCACTGTGCCACCTAGCTGCCCCCTGAACTTATAACTTAATAGATTTAACCATTAGAGTTTTTAGAACTCTGCCCATCTATATCAAACCAATGTTATTATAAGCCTTAATTATGATCAGAAGATAAAATTTATATATTTCAAGATAAAAGTTTTATCTCATTGTCTTGTTATTGCTTCAGTCAAGTTCATCCAGTCATTACTGTGTTTTTGGTTCATAGCATCATAGGTTTAGAGCTTTCATCTTTTCCAGCTTTCTCATTTTACAGATTGAGAAACTGAGGCCCAAAGAAGTTCAGTAAATTAAAGCAGCTTCTACTTACCCTCAGTAGAAAACCAAGAAGATGTTTAATGACAAATTTTAAATACTTTTTTGCTGTTTATAAAGAAAAAAGTCACAAATAAGCATAATTAGTTTTGAGTAAATTGTTTACATAAATAGTTTTTAATTTTTTGGAAAATATTTTTTATTTTATTAGTTCAGTGACACATATTATAATCACATTATTTTCTCTGGCATCTAGTGACCAGAGCCATAAAAACCATTTCTTCTATCTAGTTTGAAAATAATTTCCTCTATTTCTATGAAAATGAATGTGCTACTGTGAAAGTGCTAGTGCAAGGAAAAAACATTATATAATTTTTTTGTTTGTTTGTTTGTTTGTTTTTTGCAGGCAATGGGGGTTAAGTGACTTGCCCAGGGTCACACAGCTAGTAAGTGTCAAGTGTCTGAGGCCGGATTTGAACTCAGGTACTCCTGAATTCAGGGCCGGTGCTTTAACCACTGTGCCATCTAGCTGCCCCATTATATAATTTTTTAATGCTAAAATAGAGAAAGTGTAAACTTTCCATTCCTTCCTGTGTTGTTAGATTAAGTGTGTTATTCCAAATCATTATTTACTATTAAGACATTTGATAATGACATATACTTATATTACTGTTTTTCAGTGTGCATTTTTAACACCTAAAATTGTTCAGTGACATTCTGAATACAACAGAACATATACTCCCAATTTTTGTCATTCATAAAAGTAAAGAAGCAAATTTAAAGGCTTCACTGATTTTTTTTTTTAAGAAGGAAGTTCAGATTTTTCAATGATTAATGATATTTTCTTTATACAAAGTTTTGATTCCTTTTGCTTTTATACTTTTTGTTGTTGGTAGTGGTTCTTTTTGGTGAGGCAATTGGGGTTAAGCGATTTGCCCAGGGTCACACAACTAGTAAGTGTCAAGGGTCTGAGTCCAAATTTGAACTCGGGTCCTCCTGAAACTTAGCCGGTGCTCTATCCACTGTGCCACCTACCTGCCCCACATATATTTTAAAATTGATCCTTCACTCTCACCTATTAAACCTTCTATATCAGAAAAAATATCATGAAAACAAAAAAAAAATACTTCCTTTAATAAATCCTTTAAAATAATTTATTCTTACATTTTGATTGTATGCTTAATCATTTCTGGAATTATTTCACAACTGATTATAGTTTAAAATCCTTAAAATTTGGAAACCAAATAACTTGGTAAATAATTGATTTTTCCAAGATGTAATTGTGAGGATTACGTTTCCTAGAAAATGACCTCTAAAACAAAGACATCATTTGTTAATTAAATTTTAAAACATTATTGTCAGGGCAGCTAGATGGCACAGTAGATAGAACACCAGCCCTGGAGTCAGGAGGACCTGAGTTCAAATTTGACCTCAGACACTTAACACTTACTGGCTGTGTGACCTTGGGCAAGTCACTTAACCCCAATTGCCTCAACAACAACAAAAACCCATTATTGTTGTACCTCCTTTAGGTTACTCCTTTCATCTGCATGCAAATTTGTGGTTTGGGGTTCCCCAGTGGTGGCTGCCAGGGGTGCTTCTCCCCCCCCTCCCCCCGGAGTTATGGATATGACTCTAAAACAGTAAGTTTTTAGTGCTGCTGATCCCAAGCCCTGACTGATGTCTTTTTCACTATCAGATAGTAGCCTAAATAAACTTTACCAGAGGTATTTACTAAGACGGTATAGTAAAAAAGAGTTGGTACAAAACATTACCTACCCCTAATGCCTGAGGCGTACTCTCCTACACATCCAGATAGGTTCACAGGAAGTAAGCTTAAACATACAGTACAATAGTAGGGATCTACACATAGAGGGTTTATGGTTAGCAAAATGGTAATGTGTTCCTGAGGCTTCATGGGCTGGAAGTCCTTTGTTGAGTCCAAAAGTAATATTGGTTCTCAAAGAGTCACGCTCCTTGAAATTAACTTCCTTCTTCAAAACTGTTGTTCTGCATTCATGCTTTTTTCCAGCTTGTCACTGTACTCTCAAATGGACGTATTGTCTCCTATTGGAACAGTGTCTCCAATGACATGGCCATGGGGAAAGTAGGGAGAAGAAAGAAATAATCTCTTCTCCCAAGAGTGATTTCCCTCTTAGGGGTTTGGCTCCAACTCTGTAACTGAGGAATCCTCAGCTTCTGAACCTGGAGTCTACCACTGGACTGATTGACTGCTCTAATTTCTCCTGCTATTTTAAACCCCCAGACACATGGTTAACTTATTTGGTTAGCCAGCCAGCTATTCCTTTCTGACCCAGTAAAAGAGCCTTACACCTTTACATAAAGTGAGCACAGTGTGTAGATTTACTCATTTAAACTTCATCATGCCCTTGTACTGACTACATTATTTTAGTTGAGATGGAAATGTGGAACCCCTTTCCTTATACTATCAATTTAACAAATGTTAACCATGTACATTTCAGTATTCAAGGAACAAAGAAGAGGATTGTATGTGAAACTTTGAACTTGTGTTACTTTTAAAGTCATATTAAAATTAACAAGTCTATACCCTTGTGAACATTGTTTTGTTCACTTCTTTGTAGTTTGTTTAATGTTTCACTGACACACTTTTTTTCTTTTGTTTGCAACACTCAGTAATCCAAAACTTCCTCCACCCCTTAAAGAACTCTGCTTTGTAACACATAAGGGTAGTTAAAATAAAACGTATCAACCTGATTATGTCTGAACATGTGTATCTCATTTTGTACTTTTATTATACGTCTGTCTACAAGAAATGGGAAGCATGCTTCATTATCAGTTTTTCTTATTAGTCACAGCATTGATCAGAGTTTTTAAGTCATTCTAAGTTATTTTCTTTCTGGTCACTATAAATTGTTCTTCTGGTTCTTTTGGCTTTACTTTGCATCAGTTTATACTAGTGTACTCAGATTTCTGAGTCAGTTTCTTTTGTAATTAAAAACAAATTTATTTATGTGGGGCAATGAGGGTTAAGTGACTTGCCCAAGCTCACACAGCTAGTGTCAAGTGTCTGAGGTTAAATTTGAACTCATGTCTTCCTGAATCCAGGGCCAGTGCTTTATCCACTGAGCCACCTAGCTGCACCTTTTTGTAATTTTTTAAAGTGAAATAATATTGTTATAATCATTTACTGTAATTTGTTCAGCCATTTTCCCACTTGATAGATACTTTTTAAAAGCATAATAATTTTTTTGTTTTTATTTTTTTGCGGGGAAAGGAGGGTTAAGTGACTTGCCCAGGGTCATGCAGCTAGTAAGTGTCAAGTGTCTGAGGTCATATTTGAACTCAGGTCCTCCTGAATCCAAGGCCAGGTGCTCTATCCACCTCGCCACCTAGCTGCTGCCAAGTTTTATAATTAAAAGTGCAGTTATAAGTATTTTTGTACATGGGCACAAAAAAAGTACATTTACTTTTTTTTGGAGGTTAAATGTGGTAGTGGTATCATTGTTTTGTTCATGGTTTAAAATGTTTTCCCTTACCTCCAAGAATTCTCAGTTTCTTTTTTTATCTTTGCCAATCTGAGTTGCTGTAATTTGCATTTCTCTAACTTAGTGAATTGGACCACTGTTTTCAGAAAGCTGTTGATAGCTTTTTTTTTTCCCTTTGAAAATTATTTTAAAGAGAATGTTTTCCATTGAGTGATGAGGCTGTAAACCATACCACAAAAGGATTGAAGAGTGATAAGAGAAGTTGTAGGCTATTAGAATATTCAGCTTCTTCTAGGAGCTTGGCTTCGAATGGCAGGAGAGATCTAGTATAATAGCTAGAGGGGATGGTAGGGTCAATGGAGGTTTTTTTTTAAGGGGAGGATAAGAACTACTTGTGTTAGTAGGCAACATGGAAGGAACCATGAGTAGATGACTAGAAAGAAGAGGAGATGATAGTAGAAATATAGAGAATGATGGATGATGTCAAGGGAATATAAGATGCAAAAGATAGAAGAGGGAATTAATTTAATTAAAAAATTTTAATTTTAATAATTAAGTTTAATTAAGTTTTTAATTTTCAAATCAGTAAAAATCCACCCTCTCTCTCCCTACCTCTTCCCTTCTTCCCCCATTGAGAAAAGGAATTCACAATGAATAGATTCTCTTTTTTAATAAGGTATGATGGAATAAGATACTACTATGCTGAGTGTGAGAGGATGGTGTGGTATGGAAAATTTGAAATAGAAAGGAAAGACTTTGTACAGCTAGAATAGGATAGAAAATCAATTCAGGAGTAAAAGGATTGATGTGCTGTAGTAAAGGCCTAGTTGAAATTAGTTAGATATTTATAGTGGATGGTGGGGATATTCTGGGGTTGGCATTAGGCCAGTCATGAGCTGCAATCTGACAAGGAGGAAATAGACTTGAGGGTAGATAAAAATCTAATGTTGAACTGGTTGCCTTTAAGGTTTAGGATGGTGAAAGGGAAGCAAGGGAAGTGATCAAAACCAATCAACACACACACACACACACACACACGTCCTATGCCTTGCTCCATTCCCATGGACACCAACCTCTGGTAAAGAGGATGAGCAGCTGGTTCTCCTTATGCTTCTTTTTGGAGGCAAAGATTGTTCTTTATAATGTTGCAATTTTCAGTTTGAGTTCTTTTAGGGTTTTTTTTTTCTATTTACATGGTTGCAGTCATTGTGTATGTTGTTTTCCTGGTTCTTATTTTTTCATTTTGCATCAGTTCATTTAAGTCTTTCCATCATGTCAATTGTTTCTTTTAACACAGTAATATTTCATTACATTGATGTACCATGGTTTGTTTAATCATTTTCTAATTAAAGATCATCCTTTTTATTTCCAGTTTTTTGCGACCACAAAAATTGCTGCCTTACATACTTCACTGTGTTTGGGGGGGGGGGGAGCCTTTTTAAAAACCTCTTTGCTGTATATGCTTAATTGTGGCATGAATAGGTCAAAATATGTGGACATTTTAGTCATTTTCTTTGCATAATTCCAAATTGCTTTTCAGAATGCCCATACCAATTCAGTGTAATGCATTAGTGTAATCATAATTCCTTTGTGAACTAGTTATTCATATCCTTTGACCATTTAATTAAAGAATGACCTTTGATGTTATAAATATCTGTTGATTGACTATATATGTAGGAAATCAGACTCTTATCAGAGTAATTTGATAAAAATTTATAGATTTTTCCCCCAGTTGACCATTTCTCTTGTTCTAGTTGCATTAATTTTCTTCCTGTAGAAGATTGCCAATGTCATGTAATTAAAATTATCTCGTTCATCTTTCATAATTGCCTTTATCTCTTGTTTGTTTAGAAATTCACCCTTTACCCATAGGTTTGAAACATACATGATATGTTTCTCTAATAGTTTTTTTTTTTTTAGTGAGGCAATTGGGGTTAAGTGACTTGCCCAGGGTCACACAGCTAGTAAGTGTTACTCAGGTACTCCTGACTCCAGGATGGGTGCTCTGTCCACTGCGCCACCTAGCTGCCCCTCTAATAGTTTTTTAATGGTATGGTCTTTAATATTTGGTTCAAGATGGTCTTTGTCCAAAAAAAGTGATCTACATCTAATTTCTGCCAGACTGGTTTCTAGTTTTCCTGGTAGTCCTTATCAAATAGACAATTATTTCCTAGGTAATTTATGTTTTCATATTTATCCAATATTAGGTTGTTGAGTTCAGTTATTTCTCTTCTTTGTCTAGTCCATTTTTTCAGCTTTTAAATGAATAGAAAATGGTTTGAGAATTACAGCTTTATTAATATAAGGTTGGTAGTCTAGAAGTGCTATTGCCTTAACATATCTAACTTTTTTCAGTGTTTGCCTTGATATTCTAGATCATTTGTTCCTCCAAATGAATCTTAAAAATATTTTGTCTTATTTATTTGTTTATTTAAAGTTTTGAGTTCCAAATTCTATCCCTCTCTCATCCCCTCCTTCCCTCCCACCCTCCCCTCCAGCCTCCCCCAGGTTGCAAGCAATCAGTATAGGTTATACATATGCAATTATGTAAAAAAATTACCATACAGTCATCTTACATAAAAAGTAAAAAAAAAGAAGGAAAGAAAGAAAGGGCAAAATAGCATTCTTTAGTCTGTGGTTCAATCAATATCAATTCTTTCTCTGGAGGTGGATAATATGCTTCATCATTAGTCCTTTGGGATTGTTTTGTATCATTATATTGCTGGGAGTAGTTAAGTCATTCACAATTGCTCATAAATCTATAATGCTGTCACTGTGTACAATGTTCTTCTGATTCTGCTCACTTCACTATACATCAGTTCATATGAGTCTTTCCAGGTTTTTCTGAAATCATCCTGCTTGTCATTTCTTAGAGCACAATATTCCATTACAATCATATACCACAGCTTGCTCAGTCATTCCCCATTGATGGATACTCCTTCAATTTCCAATTCTTAGCCACCACAAAGAATTGCTATAAATATTTTTTGTATAATTTTTTCCCTTTTCTCTTTTTCAGTTACTATTGTTAACTGTTTTCCTCCATCCTATTCCCTTTCCTATGATATTTACTTTATTATCTACTTTCATCCTATACCTCCTCAAAAGGGATTTGCTTCTGATTGTCCTCTCCCCCAATTTGGCCTCCCTTCTTTTGCCCCTCCCTCCTTATCTCCTTCCCCTCCTACTTTCCTGCAGGGTTAGATAGATTACTCCAACCAATTGAGTGTCTTATGTTATTCCCTCCTTGAACCAACTCTGATGAATCTTTAAGCCTATTCTGATGAGTGTAAGGTTCATTCAGTGTGCCCTGTTCCCCCTCCCCCTATATAAGTGTCATCATCATCATCATCACTGTCTGGGGGGGGGGAGTGGGGGTTCTTAGCTATTCCTCAGTAAAGAATTATACTTTCACACATAGTCCAGTTGGAATTAAAATGATTCTTATTTGCCTCTTGGGTATGTTACTAAGAGGGAAGTTGAAGACTTCACCTCAAGGGGAGGAAAGCTTAAAAACAATCTCCTCCCAGAACAGAAGGAAGGCAGAAGCTTTTACTGAGGATAGATGGGGTGACCACTTGAAAATGGAAAGTTCCTTTTTGGATGGGGAAAGCTTGGATGCTTGTCATATTCCTGAGAATCAGGGAGATTTCAGATTTGTAATGATGGTCCTGACCTCTGGGGTTATCTCTGTCTTCTCCCTCCACTCCTAAGTGACTTTACTGCTATATCTCCCCTTAGTTTAGGTGTGTTTGTACTGATATCTAGTTGACCAATCTAAACTTTAATAGTCCCTTGATTCCTTGATATGTATATCAAGGGTTTTCCTTCACATTGGAAAAACTTCTTCTGACTTATCCTAAGCCACATGTAAATCATCATCAATTTTTTTTGATTGATTGCTTTATCTTTTGCCATGATTTTAAAGTTTTAAATCAATATTTATCAACAATATTGGTGTATAGTTCTCTTACTTTGCTTTATTTTTCCTTGGTTTAGGTGTTGTTAACCTGAAAATGAATGAAACAATATAAGAGAAATAAGGTCTTTAACTGAGGCAGAGGAAGCAAGATGCTAGGAATACCCAAAGATGGGAACCTGGGGGGCAGCTAGGTGGCACAGTGGATAAAGCACCCGCCCTGGATTGAGGAGGACCTGAGTTCAAATCTGGCCTCAGACACTTGATACTTACTAGCTGTGTGACCCTGGGCAAGTCACTTAACCCTCATTACCCTGGAAAAAAAAAGATTAGAATCTAGGACAGGGTTTATATGGGGTAAGGGTACAAAGGGAATTTAATGTAAATGAACCTTTAACTATGGGAGCTGTGAGATTACCCTTTAGTTAAGTATAGAACCTACTTAACTTAATAGAAACTACTTAATGTAAATGGATTCTTTTACGTAATAACCCAAAGTCCTGGGAGCAAGGTGGGGAATCTTTGGGAGGGGATGGTTTGTTTGGGGCAGATCTGTAAGACCAGACTCTGGAATTGACTGAGATTGGTTAGCCCCAGGTAATTCATTATAACCTGGGAATAGGGAGTAGGTGGGGATCAGTTCTCAGTAAATTTTGTGGTTATCAGTGTTAAGACTGTATTTATCTGGTGCTAGGTGGCAGTGGATAAAGCACCTGCCCTGGATTCCGGAGAACCTGAGTTCAAATTCAGCTCAGACACTTAACACTTACTAGCTGTGTGACCTTGGGCAAGTCACTTAATCCTCATTGCCTTGCCCCACCTCCCAAGTGTATTCACCTTAAAAATTTGGCTAGAGGACTTGATCCTTTTTTTAAAGAATACTTTCTGTATTTTAGGTACTAATTTTTCTTTAAAACATTGATAACATTGATCTTTAAATTCATCTGTCCCAGGAGGTTTTTTTTTTGATAATTCCTTTATAATAAGTTCAGTATCCTTTATTGAAATCTGTCTTGTTTACACTTTTGTAAGTGATCCATTGTTTCTTTTGAGTTCTCATTTTGACTGGGATGTAATTGTACATATAGTAAGTTCTAATAATTTTTTTAAAATTTCACCTGAATTTGTTGTGGTGTTACTTTACTAATTTTATTTTGTTAATTTTATTTTCCCTCCTTTTAAATTAGAGTAGCCAAAAAGTTTTTTCATTTTTATTAATCTTTTCAGAGATCCAGCTTTAACTACCTGTGTCTATCAGTCCACCCCCCCACCCCACCCCCGCCCCCACCCCACAATGAGGGTGAAGTGACTTGCTCAGGGTCACACAGCTAGTGTCAAGTATCTGAGGTTGAATTTGAACTCAGATCCTCCTGAATCCAGGGCTGGTGCTTTATCGACTGGGCCACCTAGCTGCCCCTGTGTCTATCAGTTCTAAAGTCTTCTTGGTTTCCAATTTATCTATTTCTCTTCTAATTTTGAAATTTTTCTTTTTCTTTTTTTTTTTAAATTGGGGATTCTTGAGTGGGTTGATTTGTGCAACATTGGAACAGTGGATCAAATTCTCTTCTGTTCTTTGATTAGGTTATTGCCTGGTCAGAGTTCTTTCTTATCCTGTCTCTCCCTCCCCCCCCCCCACCTTGGGGAGAGTCTGGGGTTGGATTAGAGGGTGGGGAGGTGGGGACAGAGGCAAGGTAGAGAATGCTGCATCTAGGAGCATTAAGAAGGGAAGGAAGAAAATATATCCTTTCCCTTCCCCATAAATAGTGAGTTGGATTAATCTCAGTGGTCCCATGATATAGTGTCACAAGGAAGGAGGAGGAGAGAAAAATTTCCATACATCTATGCCCAAATCCTTTACATTTTTATAGGGAATGTTTTGCTCCCTTAATGACATTCCCCTATTACCAATGTCCTTTGTGAGAGACATCCCCTCTGTCTTATTCTAAGAGAATAAACTGCCTTCTCCCTTGGATTTTTTTTTTGGCAGGGGTGGGTGAGGGAGGAACTATGAAGCTCCTTCCTTTAAAAAATATGGCAAGGGGCAGCTAGGTGGCGCAGTGGATAAAGCACCGGCCCTGGATTCAGAAGTTCCTGAGTTCAAATCTGGCCTCAGACACTTGACACTTACTAGCTGTGTGACCCTGGGCAAGTCACTTAAGCCCCGTTGCCCCGCAAAAAAAAAAAAAATATGGCAAGCTATATAAAGAATGGAAAGTAGAGGAGAGAACCCTAAAGGCCAGGAATATAAAACAGGTCTGGATGACATATAGGAGAGATATTAATTCTACCTCCATAACAAGATTTGGCAACAATGGGATATGTCCAGGATGACATTGAATTTACAGACACATAATGCATTGGCCCTGGATTTAGGAGGACCTTGATGTGGACAAGAAATTTGGGGTCAAATTAATTGTGAGTCGTCCCAAAAGAATTACAAGACTCAGTGACTCAGTTTCCCAAATTTTATTCCAATGCTGTGGGTGACCACAGGGAGAGAACCAGAATGGTGGAAAGGTATCTCTTGAATAGTGAAAGAAAAGACAGTTATATTTATAGTATGGATAAATTGATTATCAGTCTCATTAAAATAATCTCTACTTTGGGGAGGTACAGGGGAGGGTTTATCTTAATTTGGAGTTCCTGGAGTCCTAAGCCAACCTTCAAGGCCGGTACCTTTTTCAGTTGGGGGGTGTTTTGGGGGTTTACACATCATAAGGTGAATCTGGGGACAAATTTGGACTTCTGTGCATGTCTCTTTCTGATTCCCATGGCTAGTTTCAAAACACCTTCATTTTTCTTTTATTTCTGGTCTGAATTTCTATAGGCTGTCATTTAGTCAAAGGTCATCATGGCCTCTCTCCCTCTGTTCCTGTTATGGGCACTGATTTCTGTGGGTAAGAGAACCTAGCATCCTAACTTGTAAGTTATGCATTAACTAGGGTCTGACTCCCTTTTCGAGCTAATATCTGAGTTAAAGCTTGGGTCTTAGGTTTTTCTGTTAACCCTTTTTTCACCTCCTACATCAGACTTGAGTTCAAAGCCAGCCTCAGACACTTGACACTAGCAGTGTGACCCTGGTCAAGTCACTTAACCTTCTTTGCCCCACCCCCCCAAAAAAAAGGAATTTACAGACTCAGTTGTCTAGATGGATGGTGGTATCATCAACCCCTCAGCAGAGGAGAATTGTTTTTTGTTTTTTTATTTTTTTATTTTTTTGGTTTTTGGCAGGGCAATGAGGTTTAAGTGACTTGCCCAGGGTCACACAGCTAGTAAGTGTCAAGTAAGAGAATTGTTTAAGAGGTATTTCTTTTCTAGAGTTAGTATGAATTTTTAGCAATGACCACATTTGCTGATCCTGACATAAACACAAAGGCTGAATATACTTTATAAGGGAGTGCCATTCCCAGCAAATTCATATTTTAAGAAAGGAGCTAATGTTTTCACTGAATATGTCATGGTTTATGAAATTATGTTACTTGAAGTCTTTTTAAAAATCGATTTGTGGTCTATTGTTATCCTAGACTATGTTTCCTGAATACTGTTGGGAAAAGAAAGAATATGAACAGCTGGTGTTAAGTCAAATATACTGAGTAAGTATAGGATGGACTTCTAATACTATGCCCACAAAAGCTCCCAAAGCTTTGTGAGGGCCAAAATTGGATATGTGGAGCATTATTTGGGTGACTCACCTTAATATTGGGGTCCCGGAAATATGAGGGACCTTTTAGGTTTACCCTCCCCTTTTAGATATTTCTCCCAGGCCAATAAGAAAGGAGCCTCTAAGCTTTAGTTCACAAAAGGATCAGATTTTATTAATTGGAAATTAATTAAACAACAAAGGTGAAACTAATAAAAAAAATCAAAGATAAGGAAATAGGAAAATAGAAATACAGATAAATGTTCTTAACTCTAAGCTTAACCTATTCACTGCCCAGATCTTTTCCAATTAAGCTGGTTCGGAGAAATTTAGGGTTTTCCATAATTAACTCACTAAACAGCAGCCACCAGAGACAGAACTAACAGGCAAGGGGAGTTGCCAGACAGCAAGAATTGAGGGCAAGCTTGCATTCTGGAAGCAGCCCTCCCCCTCCCTTCAGGGAGCATTCAATCTTTCCTTCCCCAAAAGGGGAGGTCCTTCAAAAACTGCTTATGGAGTTATGAACTCCTTCTCAGTTCAGTAATATACATAACCTCTGGGTGGGCCAGGTGTGGCTCCTCCCAAATAAGTTAGCTAAAAAATGGGAACATTAATCTTTACCACAAATAATTTTTACCACAGCTTTAAAAAGAAAAAGTAGAAATAAAATTTATCAAAGAGCACTGGACTTGGAGTCAGAAAGATCCCAATTCAAGTCCTGCCTCAGATTCTTGGCTGTGTGATCTTGCCCAAGTTACTCAACCTCTCTCAGCCTTAGTTTTCTCTTCTGTAAAATGAAGGTCATAACAGTACTTACAGTGTTGCTTTAAGGGTAAAATAAGATAATATATGTAATGAACTCTTTTTTTGTTTTTTTTTGGGGGGGGGGGTTGTGGGGCAATGGGGGTTAAGTGACTTGCCCAGGCTCACACAGCTAGTAATTGTTAAGTGTCTGAGACTAGATTTGAACTCAGGTACTCCTGAATTCAGGGCCAGTGCTCTATCCACTGTGACACCTAGCTGCCCCCTGTAATGAACTTTTAAAACCTTAAAGAGTTATATAAATGTTAGGTATTTTTTAGCTATGTAAAATTTTAGGATGTTTTATAACATTTCACCTTTCTCTTTTTGTGTATCTGAATCTTGACCAATAAACCTTTTTTTTTTTTCACTAAGCATAGCTAATTCAAAATTCACTTTTGTTATCTTTGAAATTTAAATAGCCAGGGTATTTATAAAAGTATACAAGTATCTTAATTTCAGGGCAGTGAAATTCTGGGTCTTTATAGGGTATTGAGATTAATGACTCCTGTGTTTTTATGACCTCTTGGCTTTCAGTGTAGGATTTCTATTTACACTGACATGTTGGACCGTGTATCACTGGGAATTCTGAATCACTTTTACTCACTCAGGGTTGTTTGTTTGTTTGTTTTGTGGGGCAATGGGGGTTAAGTGACTTGCCCAGGGTCACACAGCTATTAAATGTCAAGTGTCTGAGGCCGGATTTGAACTCATTCAGTTTTGTAAAAACAAAATTGTATTGATATGCTTTTATTTACATCACCATAATTTCTTCCATTACTCCTCTCTCCTTCCTAGAGAGCATATGAGTAATGATATTTTTTATAGAAAATACAAGGAAATCAGCAAAACATGTCAGTGCAGTGGAAAAGTCTGAAAATGAATGTTCCCCACTTCTATAATGGAGTAAGGTAGAGATGTCTTTTCTTGTTGTTTTTTTTTTTCCTGTGGGTTGATGCTTATTCTTTGTGATTGCACCATTTGACTAGCTCGTTATATATCTAAACCTGTATGCTTCCCATGGGCATGTGTGCCCATTTGACTCCACATTGATATTTATCCTCATTTGTTTGGATGTAATCTTTGCCTTGAGGACCACTTTTGCTGCATCCTAGTAACCTCTTCACTCGGGAAACTGCACTCTACACCACTTTTTTTTGGTAGTATCCTCAACCCCAGTGACATCTAACTCTGATTGGTTGGTTCCTCCCAGACCCTCCAATTTTGGAGGTGGCCTAGGCCAAAAATGTCTTCATTCTTTTCTATGCTGTGCTGCTGAGTCATCCCCATAAGACTGTCTACTGTCCGAGGTCTAGGTGACTTTTTTTACACTCCCTCTCTTCCCTGTTGTCTTCTCCCACTTGAGCATAAACTTCTCAAGGGACTGTCTTTCTGTTTGTATTTTTATTCATAGAGTTTAGCACAGTGCCTAGCACATAATAAGCATTTAAATGCTTATTGGCTGCTGACTATAATAAGTGCTTATTGGCTGACTGTCTTGTGCTTGTTTCCGTTTATATGGTTTTTAGTCACTTGTATATTGTTTCTTTGGCTCTTATTCAGTCTGCTTCTGATTATGCAAATACTTTCATACTTAAAAAAATTTATCATATTATTCTTACAACACTATAATATATTACATTCAGGTACCACAATTTATTTTGCCATTTCCCAGTTGATGAGCAATGACTTTGTTTCCACAAAACGTGTTGCTATAAGGGCAACTAGGTGGCTCAGTGGATAAAGCACCGGCCCTGGATTCAGGAGTTCCTGAGTTCAAATCTGGCCTCAGATACTTGCCACTTACTAACTGTGTGACCCTGGGCAAGTCACTTAACCCCCATTGCCTCGCAAAAAAACAAAAACACAAAAACAACAAAAAAAAGTGTTGCTATAAACGTTTTGGTGTGTATCAGTATCATTCTTTTTGCCAGTGACCACCTTAGTGGTTATTTAGTGATTAGCAGTGGAAAATCTGGGTCAAAGGATATGACTGTTTAATATCTTCATTTGCATAATCCCAAATTGAATTCCAACATGTTTGTCCTGATTCACAACTCCACCAACCATACCATTCCTATTTTCCTGCTACCTATCTTTTATCATCTTTGCCAATTTACTGGTTGTGAGCTGAAATCTCTGGGTTATTTCATTGTGCATATATCTTCTATTATAAGCAATTTAGAGAATGCTTTCACATGTTTTTTCGTTCTTGTTTTTGTTGTTTTGTTTTGTTGAGGCAGTGAGGGTTAAATGACTTGCTCAGGGTCACAGCTAGTAAGTATCAAGTGTCTGAGGCTGGTTTTGAACTCAGGATCAAAATTCTCAGTTTTATCTTTTGTAATTACCTCTACTCCCTTGGTTTTTTTTTTTTTTTTTTTGAGACAATTGGGGTTAAGTGACTTGCCAGGGTTACACAGCTAGTAAGTGTTAAGTTTCTGAGGCTGGATTTGAACT
Organism: Dromiciops gliroides; assembly: GCF_019393635.1. Classification (NCBI taxonomy): domain Eukaryota; kingdom Metazoa; phylum Chordata; class Mammalia; order Microbiotheria; family Microbiotheriidae; genus Dromiciops; species Dromiciops gliroides. The sequence goes on along the minus strand of NC_057863.1, from coordinate 269,894,443 downwards.
CAGGTCCTCCTGACTCCAGGGCCGGTGCTCTATCCACTTCACCACCTAGCTGCCCCTACCCCCTTGTTTGGTTAAGAAAATTAATCTTTACTGTGAAAGCTATGTGATCTGCTTTTCTTCTAATTTTTAATGAGATATTTAACATTAAGGTCATCTTCATTTTGAATTTGTTTTGGAATATAGTGTGAGATGTTGGTTTTGAGACCAATTTTTGCCAGCCTGTTTTTTGTCTTTAATAAAGTATCCCTTTGATAATTTGATTTAAAGAACACTAAGACTATAAATTAGCTTTATTAGTATTTTCACGTTTATTACATTGACACAACCTTGCTATGAACATTGAATATTCCTCTAACTTTAAAAATTGGTCTTTATTTCTTTAAAGGGCATTTTATAATTGATATAATTTTTATCATCAACCTTTGTTATTATAAAGGAATGTTGTTGATTTGTGAGGATTTATTTTGTAGCTTTCAATTTTACTAAAGCTCTCAATTGTCTCAATATCTTTTCTGATTCCCTTGAATTTTCTCTGTATCGTTTCAATTTTAGTATATGTGCTGCCGAAGCAGCACTCCCTTGAATTTTCTAAGTAAGCTATTGTGCCACCAGCAAGGTGGATAGTTTTCTCTTCTCTTTGCCTGTCTTCATGCCTTTAATTTCTTTCTCTTATTGCTATTGCTAGAAGTACCAGAACAATAGCAGGAGAGGAAGCATCCTTGTTTTATTCTGGAATTTGTTGGGAAGGCTTTTAGTTTATCCTCTTTGCATATTATACTTGCTTTTGATTTTAGATTGTATATACATATGATATTAAAAAGGTTCCTTTATTTTGTTTTCTTTTGCATGATTGATTGTTTTCCTTTGTCAAAACCTTTTTTCCCCTGTATTGAGAAAATCAAGTGGTTTGGTATAGTTTTAAAAATATGATAAATGTGTTGATTACTTTCCTACTGTTGAATCATTGGTCATAATAAATTATATCTTGGGTGAATTGCTGTAGTCTGTTCACTAGGATTTCATTTAAGCATTCTTATCTGATCATTATTAATATTGGTCTATTGTTCTCTTTTTTCCCCCTTATCCTACTTTGGTTTGTGTATTAGGACCATATTTGCCTCATAAAAGTAGTGTGTCTTTTCACAGTTTTTGAAAATAACTTGTGCAGTGTTGGTACTCATAGTTCTTTGAAAGTTTATTTTCAGAAGGATACTCAGGGGCAGCTAGGTGGCACAGTGGATAGAACACCGGCCCTGGATTCAGGAGGACCTGAGTTCAAATGTGACCTCAGACACTTGACACTTACTAGCTGTGTGACTGTGGGCAAGTCACTTAACCTTCCTTGCCCTGCCCCCCCTCCCCCCCCAAAAAGGATACTCTACTTCACCTCCGTTTGTCATTTCCCAAATTTTGGATTTTTTTCTTAACTTATTAGTTCATTTTTATTTGTTTTTTAATCTGGTTTTCTAATTCTTCTCCAGTTCTTTTTCTCAGTAGTTAAGTAAAATTCCCCCTCTCCTCTACTTAAAATTCTTTTGCCTGTTACTTTTTATTATCTCTGCCTTTTTCTAAAAAGCGTTTCTTTCTTTCATTTTGTTCATTAATTCTTTTTCCTTTCTGTTTATTCTAGACTTTTATTCTTTTATTCATGCTCCTTTTTGGGGGTGGGGTGGGGCTATGGGGGGTTAAGTGACTTGCCCAGGGTCACATAGCTAGTAAGTATCTGAGGTCCGATTTGAACTCAGGTACTCCTGAATCCAGGGCCGGTGCTTTAGCACCTAGCTACTACCCCCTTGCTCATTCTTTAGTCTGCTTTTGTCTGATGAACTAAATATTGAAGAAATAGGAATCCACAAAACATAGACAAAAATTTAATCTATACTTATGTACTATTCTTAAAGATCTAGTTTAACCTGATACAAATTAAGCTTTTTGGTTGTTGAATACAGTGTCACAAGTGTGTGTTGGGAGGAGTGTATTGTTGAAACTTAAAAGTTTTGTTTAAATAAGATTTCATTGGCAATGTAGCAAAATTGACACAAGACAACTTAGTTTCTTAGTATTATTTTGTTGTCTCTTGAAGGTCACTTTCTTTCATGATCTTAGCTTTATCTTGGTTTATTAAGTTCAAGATATAAAAAAATAGAACTTTCAGTGTAATGTTTATATTTTGTGTCTCTTTAACTGTTTTCATTCAATCATTTAGGGTTAAGTATTTGATTGAAATAAACTCTGTAGATATCAATCATTAATTTAGTAGAAACAAACAAAAAAACCCAAGAAAGTTTACTATAACTTTCTAGTTCCTTTGAATTTAAAATTGTATTGCTTTACAGTTGGGTTTCTCTTAAATCTTATCCCTGCCCTTCCCCTGCCCCTTTCTTTTTTCATATTCCTTTACTGGTATTGCTTTTTATCTTTAATGCATTCAATCTTTCATACTAATGGTAGAGTCTCAATAACGCTTTTGAAAATGGATATAGTTAGAAATACAGGTCCCTTGTTTGTAAGATGGCAGTCTTATCTGAAGATGTAGTGTTTAGGACTCAAATTAAAAAAAAATAGACAAATTGGAATTGATGGTGGTTTTTCCCCCCCAGATTGTCACTTTCCAGTTAATAAAACTAAATGGAAAATGAGACATTTGAAGGGTAGTTTAATTTCTGTCTCCCTTTTACTGTGTACTGATCTCCCTCCTATATCATCATATGTAACTTTTTAGTTTCATTTTACCTTGATGAATCCCTTCTTACCTACAAATGTTAAAGTTACAATGATCATAATTGAAATAAATATCTGAATTATGGAAATTTTGAAGGCTTTATGTTACCATCCTCTCTCTTTATGAAAAGTGAATAGAAACAGGGGCAGCTAGCTGGCGCTTATGCACTAACATCAGTTACTACAGACAAGGTGGTAAAGAAATTCACTGAAGCTTTTTGATAACACTTTCCAAATCAAATAACAAATAAGCTGGTATTTCAGTGCAAAGGTGGGATAAGGTGAAAATGAGGAGAGATATATGGGAAAGCATAGTTTGGTAGAAAGAACAGAATCCAAAGATTTGGTAGATTATATAGAAGCCTCACACCTCATTAACTCTTCAACAAAAGAAATGGTAGGCTCTGGATATTGTGAGCATGAAAAAAAGACCACAAAAACAATTGAATATAATTTAATAGACAAGAAAAGAATTATTTTTTGATATGGGAGTTAATCAGGGAGTTAGCTATCTATGTACCATAAGACAATTAGCTCAGAACTAAGATTAGAATTTGTAAAAAGACAAAAATACTAATAAGAAAAAATTGTATACAATTTAAAAGACTTAGTCTTGAATTACTTGAAAAAAATATTGACAAATGGGAAAATGCATCAAGTCCTTAATCCAGGAACTGAGGCTAAGGACATGACTAAATAGAAAAACACTCCTAATTCAATGAAGAAATACTGTGGGCTAAGAGAATCCCAGGATAAAATTCCAAAAGAAGTAGTGTTGCAATAAATATTCTTTATAAGTATTTTGTGGTCTGCTCCCTCCTCCCAAACGAATTGGCCACAAAACAGAAAAAATAAAGAGCAGAAACAAAAGATGTAGATTAAATAGAAGATAGAAATGATTACCCCAGTATTAGATACCCTGAAAAGAGAATGGAGTATGCAAAACTTAATATTATAACAAAGACAAAAAACTGAAAAATTAAATGAATAAGTGAGTTATCTGCTGTCAAAAGGAATTAACCTGCAAAACAAGTTGAGAGTTTAAGAATCATTAGACTCCCCGAAACATAACCAAATGGAAAATTAGGATGCCACAAGAAATCCTAAAAGAAAATTGCCCCAAATTATTAGAACCAGAAGGCAAAGTGAAAAAAGAATCCAGAGGTAATCTGTTTAAGGGGATACTGAAAGCAGCCACAATGCTGAAACAGTCAGGAAGAAAGAGATTAAGTGCCAGTCACTCAGTAAGAAAGAAAGGGAAAATTTGGGTATGTTTCACAGAAAAAACAGCTTACAAGTAAGATATCTCATAAAAATGGGTAAACCAAACCCCAAATGTAATGACTGATAGGTTTCCAAACAATAAAAGGTGGGAGGGGAAAACTTGTAGTGTAGAAAAGCCAGGATCTGGGCCTGGAGGGGAATGATGAGCTGTACTTTTTAGGGAGCATTGTGTTTCTATAATAATATTCACTTTATTCCTGGGAGGAGCCAAGATGGTGGAGGAAAGACAGTGACTCCTCAGAGCTCTCCCCCAAATCCCTCCAAATCCCTTCAGATAATGCCATAGACAATTCCTGGAGTAGCAGACCCCACAAAAGGACAGGGTGAGTTCCTTTTCCAGCCAAAGACGGCTTAGAAGGAAAGGTCTTTTGTACCAGGGTAAGGGTAGAGAGTGCAGATCCAGGCCACACCACACAGACCCAGCTCCAACTCCAGAGAAATAGGCCTCCGGAGCCTCAGAATCAGCTGAGGCAGTGGCTACTTTTGGAACTCAACTCACGGACTAGTGAGGGAGTCAAGCGGTTTGGGGCGGGGGGGAGATTTCAGGTGTCTCTGCTGGTGCTATGGTGGAACTCTGTTGTGTTGCCTGTGCTCAGAACCAGGAAGCAGTCTTGAGTGGCATCCCAGGTTGAGGAGAGGTGCAGGCACGCATACCAGAGCTTTCAATCACAGTGAAACAGAATTCTGTTCCTGGGCTAAAGAGCAAGCAGGCCTGTGGCACAGGCCAGGGGAGTGTAGAAGGTACCTCTCCTTATATCATACCACCTTGGACCCACTGAAGCTTGGGACAGTATGCCCTGGAAGCAGTGCCCCACTTTAAGGAGTTAAAAGTCAAGAAATAGGCTTAGAAAAATGAGCAGAAAGAAAAAACTGTGGACCATAGAAAGTTTCTTTGGTGACAAGGAAGATCAAAATACACCCTCAGAAGAAGTTAACAAAGTCAAAAATCCTACTTCCAAAGCTTCTAAGAAAAATATGAATTGGTCTCAGGCCATGGAAGTGCTCAAAAAGGACTTTGAAGATAAGGTAAGAGACGTAGAGAAAGAAATGGAAAGAGAAATGAGAATGATGCAGGAGGGTCATGAAAAAAAAGTCAACAGTTTGAAAAGCCAAATGGAAAAGGAGGTACAAAAGCTGTCTGAAGAAAATAATTCCTTAAGAATTAGGATTGAGCAAATGGAAGCTAATGACTTTATGAGAAATTAAGACACAATAAAGCAAAACCAAAAGAATGAAAACATAAGAAGGCAATGTGAAATATCTCCTTGGAAAAACAGCCGACCTGGAAAATAGATCCAGGAGAGATAATTTGAAAATAATTGGACTGCCTGGAAGCCATGATCAAAAATAGAGCTTAGACATCATCTTCCAAGAAATTGTCAGATAAAATTGCCCTGATATTCTAGAAGCAGAAGGTAAATTAGAAATTGAAAGAATCTTCCGATCGCCTCCTGAAAGAGATTCCCCAAAGGCAAACCTCCAGGAATATCATAGCCAAATTCCATAATATTCACTTTATATATTTTGTGAAAACTCACTTCCTTGCTTCCCCAATTCATATTGGAGTGTACTGTTGGAATAGTGCCTCTCTATACTCTTTAGAGGGACAGCTAGATAGCTAGATACCTCAGTGGAATAGAGTTCTGGTTCTGGAATCAGGAAGAACTGAATTTACAAGCCTCAGACACTTAATAGCTGTGTGACCCCAAGTCAAGTTATTTAACCTCTGTTTGTTTGCCTTAATCCACTGGAGGAGGAAATAGCAAACTACCCCACTATTATTGCCAAGAAAATCTCATGGACAGTATTATCCATGGAGTCACTAAGAGTCCAACATGACTGAACAGTAGCAATGCTCATTACTCAGTCCCCCTCTCTCCTGAATTTTTTTTTTGTGGGGCAATGGAGGTTAAGTGACTTGCCCAGGGTCACACAGCTAGTAAGTGTCAAGTATCTGAGGCTAGATTTGAACTCAGGTACTCCTGAATCCAGGGCCGGTACTTTACCCACTGCGCCACCTAGCCGCCCCTCTCTCCTGAATTTTTAAAAAAACTTGTCTTCCCTACAAAAAGAATTGTCATTCATTAGTTAACCAAAATTGTAATAATTTTTAAATTAAATTTTATTTTTTTTAGTGAAAAGAAATAAAATTTTCCTCCCAGCTTCTCACCACTGAATGAAAAATATGCAACCCTTGTAACAAATAGTCAAGCAAGGGGCAGCTAGGTGGTACAATGGATAGAGCACCGGCTCTGGATTCAGGAGAACCTGAGTTAAAATATGGCCTCAGACACTTGACACTTACTGGCTGTGTGACCTTGGACAAGTCACTTAACCTTAATTACCCCGCCAACCCTCCTGCCCCCCCCCAAAAACCCAAACCACCCCCCCAAAAGAAAACCCCAAATAGTCAAGCAAAGGACATTCCTACATTTGACCAAGTTTGACCCAAAAAATGTAGATCTCAGTCTGCACCCTGAGTCCATTACCTCTTTGTAGGGAAGTGGGTAGGTGGCACATTGTATCATCAGTCCTTTGGAAGTGTGGTTGGTTATTGAAAAGATCAGAAATCTTATTGCTTATTTTTATTTATTTGATTAATTTGATTTATTTATTCTTTATTTGATTATTTAAAGGGAACGTTGGAAAGATAATTCTAATTTATGATCCATTTAAAAGGAGAGTTGGTCAAACAGTTTGTAAGGTAATTTTAAGTAAAATTTGACCATATTTTAAATCATTTAATTACATTTTCCATTTGTAATCAAAAAGCAAAGTCTTAAAAAGAATCTACTTAACATTTATTTGGAAAAATAAAAAAATTGAGTCACCTCAAGATAGAAAAAGTATCAAGATACAATGAAATCATGAGTAATTCATCCAAATTTGAACATTTCACATACCCTTTTCAAGATTAATGAATTTAAGTTGTTTGTTTTAGAGTGTTATTATAGGGTGTTGCTCTTTTGGTTCTGACCACTTCACTTGATAGCATTTAAGGTTTCTCTGAAACCATTTTCTTCATCATTTTGGATGGCACAGTACTATTCTATTGCATTCATCAACCCATATTTGTCTAGTTATTCCCCAATCAATAGGCATCCCTTTAGTTTCCAGTGCTTTGTTACTACAGAAAAATTAATAAAAATATTTTTTTTATTAATTGGGTCCCTTTTTTTTTTTGCATCATTTAATAACACTTGAGTTATTGGTAGAGTTCCAAATTGTTTTCCAGAATAGTTGGATCATTTCAATCAACAGAATACATTTATTAATTAATATGCCTGTTTTGTCATAGCCCTTCAACATTTATTAATTTACTTTTTGGTAAAAATTTCCATCTAGTTTGTATGAGATGGAACCTCAGAATCACTCTAACTTTCATTCTCTATTAGTGATTTGGAGCATTTTTCACATAGTAATAGCTTACATTTCTTCTTTGGCAAAATGCCAATTCATATCATTTTATTTATTTATAAATTGAGCAATAACATTATTTTTGTTTTGTTTTCTTTTTTTTTTTGTGGGGCAATGAGGGTTAGGTGACTTGCCCAGGGTCACACAGCTAGTAAGTGTCAAGTGTCTGAGGTCGGACCTGAACTCAGGTCCTCCTGAATCCAGGGCCAGTGCTTTATCTACTGTGTCACCTCACTGCCCCCAATAACATTCTTATCATTTGAATCAGTTACTTACATATTTTAGAAATAAGACCCGTATCAGTGAAATTTGCTGCAAAGATTTTTTTCCTTTCTAATTTTAGCTTGTATTGTTTTGTAAAAAAAAAAAACTTTTCAATTTTCTGTCATCAAAATTGTGTATTTTATCTTCTGTGATCTTCCATATCTCTTATTTGGTTGGAAATTCTTCCACTATCCAAAGTTCTGAAAGGTAATTTCTTTCTTGCTTTTTTTATTTGTTTATGATATCACTGTTAATGTCTAAGTCTCATATTCCTTAGAATTCATCTTGGTTTATGGTTTAAGATGTTAATCCAGTTTCTGCCAAACTAATTTCCACTTTTCCAAGTAATTTTTGTCAAGTAGCATGACCCTATTCCATTTTCTTGTCTTTGGATTGATCAAACACTAGACTACTAGTTTTGTTTTCTTTTAAATGTTGTTTGTTTATTCTGTTTTCCTGATCTACCTTTCTATTTCTCTTTATTTCTTGACCTGTACCAAATCATTTTGATGATTACTGCTTCGTAAGTATAGTTTGAGATATGGTACTGCTAGGTTTCTTTTTTTGTTTGTTTTTCATTATCTACCTTGAGATTTGTGACCTTTGGTTCCTACAACTAATTTCATGATTCTCCTCCCCCCCCAGTTGTATAAAATAATCCAACGGTGGTTTTATTGGTATGGCATTGAATAAATAAATTGATTTTTATTATAATAGTTCTGCCTACTCACGAGCAATTAATATTTCTCCAATTTTTAGGTATATATTTATGTAAAGAATATTTTGTGGTTGTATATATGCAGATTTCTTCTGTGTGTCTTGGTAAATAGAATTCCAAGTATTTTAAACATCCTGTAGTTATTTCAAATGGAATTTGTCAGCCTGCTGAGTTTTTGGGGTAATATACAGAAAAATTGATGGTTTATATGGATCTATTTTATGGTATATAACTTTGCTGAAGTTTTTGATTGTTTGAAGGTTGGTAGAATTTCTTCTTATAGTATTTTTGCTATTTGTGTAACGTTGGAATTAATTTAACTTCATTTTTTTGGTAAAATTCACCGCAAGTCCATTTGATCCTAGAATTTTTTTCTTTGAGAGTTCACTTATAGCTTGTTCAGTTTCTTTTTTTTTTTTTGAGATTAGATTGTTTAAATTCTTGATTTCTTTTTCTGTTAATCTTTGTGTTTTATTTTACATTCTGATAAATATTAATTTAATTTTTGCTAGTTGTATTGGCATATTGGGCAAAAGTTTCTGTAATTTTCTTGATTTCTTTTTCACCTATTATTTATTCTTTTGCATTTTTGATTCTGGTAAATTGGTTTTCTTCTTAATTTTAAAATCAATTTAATTTTTTCTACTTTATTGCTTCCCTTCAATAGTTCTTAGTTTTATATATTTAATTTTTTGAAATCTTTCAGTTTTATTAATCTCTTATTTGATCTTCAGAATTTCTGTTTTGGTTGTTTTTCTATTTTTTTCAGTTGTATGCCTAATTTGTTGATTTGTTCTTACATTTTTTGTTGATGGAAGTATTTGGAAGTATAATTTTTTCCTTAATGACTCTTGCCTGCATCCCCAGATTTTTGGTATGTTATCTCATTATTGTCATTGTCTTTTTTTTTTTTTAGTGAGGCAATTGGGGTTGATAAGTGTTAAGTGTCTGAGGCCGGATTTGAACTCAGGTACTTCTGACTCCAGGGCCGGTGCTCTATCCACTGTACCACCTTGCTGCCCCATGTCATTGTCTTTAATAAAATTTTTTGTTATATGATTTGTTCTTTGGCTCACCCATTCTTTAGGATTAAATTATTCAGTATCCAATTATTTTTCAATCTTTTCTTCAGTAGAAAGCTAAGGAATGTAACTTTTGAATATAATTGAATTGTATTGCATTCAATAAAATGTCTTTAATATTTTTGCTTTTCTGCATTCCTTTTGTGAGGTTTTTATGCCTTCATATGGCATCAGTTGTTTAAAAATAGTGACATGAGTAGTTGAGAATTACATACAATCACACATTTTTATAAATTCCCATTCATAATTGCCAGAAGTCTATCTTTTCAAACTTTTCTCAACTCCTATTCAGTTCATTAATTTATTTTTCATTTTTTTGGTTAGATTTTTCTCTCTCTGAAAGTGGTGCATTTAAGTGGGATGCAGTGTTATAGTTCTACTCCATTTCTCTATGTAACTCATTTAGCTTTAGATATATGTAATTTTGTGTGCACATATTTATTATTGATATTAATTCATTTTCTATGCTGCCTTTAAGTGATATATATTTTCCCTATTTGTCTTTTAAAATTAAGTTTACTTTTACTATTGCCATGTTAGAAGCACAGAGCCTTAAGGCTATCTATGGATCAATTAAGCTATCTCAAAATGGAAAAGTCCCCAGATGATATTTTTTGTTGTTGTTTTCTCCCAATTGTTATTGCAATTTCCCTTTTAACTTCAGCTAAAGCATAATAGATTTCCCCTCACATTTTCCTCTTATTTTAACTGAGCAAAGCTTTCTTTCAATTGTTTTCTTTTTAAAAAAACCCCAACATCATTATTAGATTCTACTTTCTAATCCATTTTCTGTTATCCTCTTGTTTTATGAGTGAGTTGACATTCACTGCTCTGATCACATTGACATGCATAGTTATGGTTATTAATTGTGTATTTCCCTCCATTCTATTCTTCTTCTTTTTGGTGAGGCAATTGGGCTTAAGTGACTTGCCCAGGGTCACACAGCTAGTAAGTGTTAAGTGTCTGAGGCTGGATTTGAACTCAGGTACTCCTGACTCCAGGGCTGGTGCTCTATCCACTGTGCCACCTAGCTGCCCCTGTGCTAAGCACTTTTTACAAATATCTTATTTGATCCTCACAACAACCCTGTGAGGTAGGTGCTGTTATTCTTTTGATTTTTTTTTGTTCCTTTTTTTTAAACCGTTTTTTGGGGGGGGGAGCAGTGAGGGTTAAGTGACTTGCCCAAGGTAACACAGCCAGTACTTGTCAAGTGTCTGAGACCACATTTGAACTCAGGTCCTCCTGAATCCAGGGCCAGGGCTTTATCCACTGCGCCACCTAGCTGTCCCTATTCTTTTGATTTTACAGTTGAGAAAACTGAGGAAAGCAGTGTTTAAATGATTTTCCTGACTCCAGCTAGCACTCAGTCTACTATGCCATCAACTGCTATTTAGCTTTTCCTTATGAGTATTTAGATGCTCTTTAATTCGTTGCATATGTTAAGTATTTGTTGATGGTACTTTTCAGCAAAATGTAATTTCCCTGTTCATCCATTTTTACTTCTCTGTTTTTGCTGTTACCTGTGTGATTCTTCAAACTAATGATTAAGGAGAAATCAAGAATTGTTAATGAAATGCCTGCTTTTTAACCTATATAAAGTTTTTATTAGAAAGCTATGCATATACCCATATTATCCTGAATAAAAATTAGCTGGAAATAGTCAAATTTTCACAGACCATTCTGTAGAGCAATATCACATCTTCTCATTTGCATGGCATATAACATTGTTCAGTAGTCTTCTGATTACCAAAATCAAATGAGGAGTGAAGCAGGGAGATATAATTTCCAGAGGCAATTTACTACTGTCATGAAGAATTTTCTGTGCAAAGCTTAAATGTAAAAGTGTTTTCCCTGTTGATGGTGAGGCTTTATAGAATCTCCATTTTCTGGGATGTCATTGGTGTCTTGATTTCATCAAGACCAAGAATACTAAAGGGCCAGTGAAATTCATAACCATCTAGTAGAGATCGACCTAATAATCCATACAGGAAAAACCAAGTGGAAGAAAGATGACCGTCCATTATTTTAGGATTCTTGGTTCAGTAGGGAGGTCATTCAGTTAGATCATTACACATGACTGATAGGAACTGCATATGGACAATAATCTGAACCTAGAATTAAATAGTGGGAGGAAAGTGGTCTATCTTGTATTTACAAAATTGCCTAGTACTTTAAGTATGATCATAAGTTAGTGATTGACCAAAAAAACACATTTTAAATACTAATCTCCTCAAGGTAATAACATCAAAATTGTGGAAAATTATAATTTCTAGAAAAAACGACCTAAAAAGATACCTAAAGGACCACTAGAAGATATAGCTTACTTCTAATGGGCATATGTAACATCTCTCTCTCTGTTTTACATCAAAGATGGGTATCATCAAAGACAAAGCATGTGTGTGCCTGGAGGAAGATGCAGGTCAGTCAAGTGGTAACAGGGAGTGATACCAGCTTGACAGCCCAAATATTGTGATAACATCTACAAAATATTTTTTTTAATTTGAACTTTATGAATATTTTTTCCATGATACTTCCAAACAATTATGCAGCCTATTAGAAATCTTCTTAGTTCTGGACAACTTTGAGGAGTAACAGTATATATGAACAAAACAGATTAAGAATCTAGTGACATGGATCCAAGACCTTGCTTTTCAAAGCTAGGCTAGAAAATATGAACATTAATTTCTTCCCTACTTTTTCTATCATGAAGATATTGAGGTTTGGATGTGATAATGCCTGGCAAGTTTTATTTAAAGTAATAAAATATCATGTGCCTAACATTTAAGATGCTACGATGTTGTAGAGGTGAACAGAGGAACTAAAAGGTTATTGTTTGATAAAGGGGAGTTTTCATATGAGTGTCTCTTCAGCTGCAGAGCCCTTTACTTGTTCAGAAAATGTTGCCTGTTTCAGGATAATATATTTGATCATGTAAAATCTGTCCAAGAAACTTCACGTTTTTTCTGTTCACAACACTTCCATAAAGACAATTAAATAAACAATACAAATAGTAATAACACATGGAGAATGTATCATTCTATCCTAAAGAATAGTAATATTCATTATTATACATTTCTTAACATTTCTATAAAATGTATGCTGTTGCTTTGCATGTTAAAGTGCCTAAATAGCAATAAATTTTATTTATAAAATATATTAAAATACTTGTCTACATATACTTAATTGTTGCATTTTTCATTACAGGCTTCTACTAGTGAGCTAAAAGTGAAAGAACCATGGCTCAATTTCCAACATCATTTGGTGGTAAGTTTTCAGTTTTCTTTAGCAAGTTGCAAAGTATGTTGAAGAAAAGAATTCCACTAAAACTTTCCCAATTTCTCAAAATATTGTGAAGTTCATCTTCAAGGGTCACAAAAGCAGTGTCAACTGAATACAAGCTATGGCAGGGCCTATTTATCTGAAAGAGTATCTAATATGAAACCTTTGACTATATACTAAGATATAGACGTATTTTTATTTACATTAAAGGATCTATTGCCCACATGAATGAAATCTCTGATCCTTGAAGTACTTTATAATCAATAATTTTTTTCATTTTTCTAGTTTGATCTGCCTCTTTCAAATATTCTTTTTTTTTTTTTATTGAGGCAATTGGGGTTAAGTGACTTGCCCAGAGTCACACAGCTAGTAAGTGTTAAGTGTCTGAGGTCGGACTTGAACTCAGGTACTCCTGACTCCAGGGCCGGTGCTCTATCCACTGCGCCACCTAGCTGCCCCTGCCTCTTTCAAATATTCTAACGTGAATAGAATACATTCAGAATCTTCATAATATATAGCCCCAAAAGTATAAAATGAAAACTTCCCTCCCTCTACTGATTTTCTATCAGATAGTGTCACATCAGTGTAATATCTCATTGGTAAAACTATCTTAATATCTGGTATGAAATTGTAAATTCTAGATCCTTTGTGGTGCTTCTTACCATATTTGTATGTATTAAAGATAGCAGTAGAAATTTTTTTTTTATCCTTTAGGGTTTTTTTCCAAAAGATTTTTTTTTTACTCCATTACAGGAGTCTGTACCAATAGGACTTCATGGGAAGGAAGGAATAAGGGGAAGTTGGGAGGGAGGAAATTTATAAAGTGCCTACTGTTACCTCATTGATCTTCACAACAACCATATAAGTCAGGTCTTATAATCGCTTTTTGCAGTTGGGGAAACTGAAGCAGACAGAGGTTACATGACTTATCTAGGGTCATACAAAGTGCCTATTATGTACAAAGGACTGACTAGCCTATTTCTTGAGAATAAAAATAATATCTTTTCAACCTACAATCTTTTCCCTCAAGATGTTTATAGTAGGGGAGATTAAAAACAAGTAAAGAAAAAGGTAAAATGTGATTAAGTGGCAGCTAGGTGGCATAGTGGATAAAGCATCGGCCCTGGATTCAGGAGGATCTGAGTTCAAGTCTGGCCTCAGACACTTGGCACTTACTAGTTGTGTCACCCTGGGCAAGTCACTTAACCCTCATTGCCCTGCAAAAAAAAAAAAAAATGTGATTAAGGCAAAGGAAAAATTCTATTTCTTCATTTTTTTTCGGGGGGAGGGGCAGGGCAATGATGGTTAAGTGACTTGCCCAGGGTCATATAGCTAGTAAGTGCCCAGTTTCTGAGGTCGGATTTGAATTCAGGGCTGGTGTTTTATCCACTGTACCACCTACCTGCCCAAATTCTACGTCTTATATAAAGATTTGAGGATGGAATGCTATATGGGAAAATTTTATGGAAAAGATAGTACTTGATCTGGGAATAGAATGGAAAGGAAGACTTTGGCAGGTGGTGATATAGGAAGAAGTGTAGTCATGGAAGATGGCCTACACATATATAGAGAGGATAGAGGGAACAAAATGAGATCAGGAAACTACTAGTACTGCAGCTAGATTATGGAGTGTATGAAGGGAAAGAATGTGTGTATGGGAGTTAGAATGATAAAGTCTATTATGGGATGATAGGAATATTGAATGGAGTTAGGGATTTGGAACAAGGAGTACTTGAATTCAAATCCAGTCTTGGACATTTACTAGGTATGTGATCCTAGGCAAGACACTTTACCTCTCAGACTCAGTTTCCCCTTGTGTAAAAGTAATAACAGCACCTATCTCACAGGATTGTTGTGAGGGTCAAATGAAATGATATATGCAAAGTGGTTTTTAAATCTGAAAAAACAGTAAATATTGCTTATTGTTATCATTATCATTCTTATCATCATCACTGTTAAAGATGTAAAGCCCAGAAGGATCCACAGAGAATATCTACTCTAACCCTCTTATTTTGCAGCTGAGGAAACTGTGACCCAGGGAGTTTGAATGATTTACCCAAGGTTACACAGTTTAGAGCCAAATTTTATATATTTTGTCCTTTAAGCAACCAGGGCATACAGTATTGATAATTTTCTAGGGTAGAGGAGAGGAATGTATGATTTTTAGAGTCTTAAGCATTTGATTTTGTGTTCTATAACTTCAAATACTTTTTTAATCTATCAGCTTTATTATATCTCATATTTCAGGCATTTTGAAAGCCTTCTGAAATTTTGGAAGCCTTCCATCATCCCCTGTCTTTTCCATTTGTTTGAAGCTTTATTAGAGAAGGCTCATCACTAAGGCACTGACTCAGTATAAGCATGGTGACCAGCTAGATATTCCAAACCAATAATTAGTGATCTATCAAATAATATTTTGTGGTTTTTATTAGCAATTCATCAGAATATTTGAAGAATAGGTATGACACATGGAATAAGATAATTTGGAATTAGATCTTCCTTCAAAAATCTGAGACATTTGGTTGCTATAAGTATAATTAATATTCACTGTGATGGAGTTTCTTTTGTATGGGACATCCCAGTGAACAACATAACAGATTTGATCTGAGAAGGCATTTGTCAGCAGCTGAAGCCAAGACAGACTCTAAATACTCCTTCTCTTGGCTTAAAATTATTTAGAAGTCCAATGCCAGTACATAAGATTGCAAAAAGTACAGTAGATTGTATGCAAATTTGTTAAAATAAAAGAGATGAACAAGTTTGAATGAAAGCAGGAAAAGCTGATTAAATTTCTGCACTTCATGCAATCCTCCTAGCATTGTAGAGCAAATTTCTTAGAATCTTTTGACTCATTTGACTACTTTTATATGAAAGTTTTGCAAATACTCAATTTTCCAAGACAAATTCCTCCATTATTTAACTACTTTAGGATTGCTTACAGAATTTTCCTTCCATAAACCCTAGTCGTGGTATGCTTGTGACCTTGGGGTCCAGAAGGGCTTGTCAGCAGAGCACAAGCCCTGGCAGATCCAATAGAGCTAGAAAGGCTTTGAGTAAAGAGTTAGTGATGTCTGTCACCTGATGATCAACCAAGCCAAAAGGATCATCACTACAAGACTGGTCTCTAGGCAATTAACTTTTTTTAGCCATAGTAACTAATAAAGTCTTCTAAGTAAAAGGATTGAGAGAAATTATGTTAAGAAGTTCAGAGAAATAGTACAGTTAAGTAATATTCCTTTCTGTTTTCTTTGTTTTCCTTTTTGACTTACAGGCAACCTGGATATTTGGGCCATAACTGTAGAAGAAAGAGCAAAGCATGATCAGCAGTTCCATAGTCTCAAGCCAATATCTGGCTTTATTACTGGTAGTTGTATACAATATTTTTTTGTTTTGTTTTGTTTTTTGATGATATGTGTGTTTGTGAAAAAAAAAATTTATTTAAAGCTCTGGAATACAACAATTTCCAATTCACTAAGTCATTTTGCTTGACTTTTCTCTGCCCTCGATTCAAAACACATTTATTCATTGATTTCTATGCATTAGATACCATTACTACAAAGTTACTATCTAGTTGAGCATAAAATATGTGAATACAAATAACTGATGAAAGGGACAATATAATAAATACAGAGTTAGATGGGTTGGAGCAAATTCAGACTTGAGGGTGAAGTATGAACAAATACAAAGAAATAAAGATAGTATAAACATGAGGAACGGCCTATACTTTAGAGTAAGTAGTATAGCATAGTATAGAATATGGAATGTGGAGCAGTTTAGATAGTGTGGAGCCAAATTATTTAGGATCTTAAATGCTAGGATCAAGAATTATATTTTTTTCAATATGCTCAATGGGAGCCCCTTAAATATTTTGCGTAGATGAATGAGAACAATGAAAGCAATGGAATGATGTATTAGAGTAGGCATATGCTAATTGGGAGGCCATTTCAATTGTCCAAAGTAGGAAACAATGAATTTTGTTTCAGGGAGACTTGAAAGATAAAGCTGAGTGTTGTAGAAGTAGAATCAGCAGGACTGGGCATCTAATTTGATTTGGTGGGAAAGGGGAAAAGTCAGATATCACTTAGATTTTGAACGTGGGGATTTGGAAGATGGTGGTGCAAGCAGCAGAAATAGAGAAGGTAGAGGGAACAGAAAGTTTTTCAGGGAAGAGAAATTTAGCTTTGGATAAGAGGAGTTTTAAGATCCTGACACAGCATTTATGTTTGAATGGATCTGTATAACTGGGAATGTTATACATTCTGTCCCTCAGATGTGCTGTGCATCTTGTTTCACTGTTCCTTGGAGTGCACTTTTCATTTCATCACATAATGAATTAACACCTATCCTTTAAAGTCCAATTCAAATACTATTTCTACCCCATGAAGTCCTCATTACAACCTTCTCTCCCAGACCTAATATAGCATTTTATTTTGAAGCACTTTAATGTACATATCATATAATGTGTAGTAAAACCATTTTTAGTTGTGTATTCCTCCCATACCAGATCATAAATTTCATGGAGAACAGGAACTATGTCATAGGTCAATTTTGTGTCTCCATCAGCATCTTGTATATTATTGCACATAAACAATTTATGTTTGAATGAATAAATTTTGTTTGTTTTTTGGGGGGGGGGGTGGTTTGCAGGGCAATGAGGGTTAAGTGACTTGCCCAGGGTCACACAGCTAGTAAGTGTCAAGTGTCTGAGGCTGGATTTGAACTCGGGTCCTCCTGAATCCAGGTCTGGTGCTCTATCTACTGCGCCACCTAGCTGCCCCTGAATGAATAAATTAATGAATGTTCAGACAAAACTCTAAGGAGAGATTGGGGTGGGTAAGATCTGAGAGTCATATACTTAGAATCCTAATTGAAGTCATGGGGATGGATATGCTACAAACCAAGGGTATGTAAAAAGAGAAATGGAGTAGGGACAAAAACTTGGGTGTCAAGCACACCTACACTGAGTGGGAGAAGATGAGAGAGGAGATAGAAGGGAGTGGGCATTGAAGTTGAAGAAGAACCATAAGAGTATAGTATAACCAAAGTGGATGGGGAGGCTATCAAGCAGGAGGTGTAGTTAATTGTGTCAGCAGAGAGGTCAAGGAATACAACTATAGTAAAAAGTCCAATGGCTTTGATTATTAATTCCTAACCTGTATAACAGTGTTTCAAGAGAGGAATGGGGATCAAAGCAAATTTAAAAGGGTTTGAAAAATGAGTGGGTGAAAAAAAGAAAAGAAAAATGAGTGGGTGCTGAGTCAGTGGAAGCAGTGAGTATAGACCTTTCTTTCTAGGAGTTTGGCTGTGAAACTAGGAGTAGAAAGAGTAAAGCAAAGGGGGTTTTTTGGGGTTCATTTTGGTGGGGGTTTTTGCTTACCTGTCTTTTTGTTTCACAGTGCTCAGACATGAGATTTCTTGTAGGCTAATCCTGATATTCCAGTAGAGAGGAAGTAGAAGATACATGAGAGAGAATACTGAGGGATCAGGGTCTTTCAAGTAAAGGGTTTGAAGGAACAGGTAGAAGGATCAGCCTTAGCAAAGAGAAGGGCTATTTCTTAACTAGAGAAGTTAAGATGGGTGACAACATTGAGAGGTGTAGAGGAGAGGAATGAGTATATTTGTACCAGATGTCTTCTATTTTCTTAGTAATAAGGAGATGAGGATATTTGCTGAGAGGGAGAGGGAAAGGGTAAAGTAGAAGATCTAAGGAAAGACGTTTTCAAATATTTGTTACATAGAATGTGATGGGAGTAGGTAAAAGATTAAAAAGATTGCAATTGTTGAAATGGCTGGCCGTTGGGTCAAGACTGAGTAAGACTGGGAAGTTGGATTAGAACACAACTAATAGACTTGGAGAACAGGGGGGCTCAGGGGAAGGAAGTCATAAGTGCAAAAATAAGCACTTGAACTTTTTTATTCAACATTTTTGTCTGAACAAGAAGTTCAACATTTTGAAGTTGAAATCTAATCACCCTTGTAGTGGTTGAAGTGGAATGAGATGTAAATCGTAGGAGTTGAGTGTTTGTTTCCTTCTGAGCTTTTTGGCTTACCTTTTCCATGGTGCATATTACTGATAGGGATTGATAATTTCTTTTTATTATTTATATAACTTTGCTATTCTGCTTAAATTTCCCAACTTTGTACCTTTGAGCTTTTGTTCTTTGTACCTTTAATTTACATTTATTATTTGAACACTCCATAGAAGTTGGCTTAATGAGAATGGAGCGGATTAATTATTAGAGTTTTTCATTATGCTGGATATCTAGTGATTCACTATGCTAAATATTATAATTATTTACTACCCTAGAAGATTTTGCTACATCAACAAGTGCCCTAAACTTTAAGTATTTAGTATTGAGATTGGAGAAAAATATCATCTTTTTTTCTTTGTCTCTATTTATCTGTTTTTCTGTGTCTCTCTGTTTATCAATTTTGATAGCTTTCTGTTTTTCATCATATTCACTCCCTAATATTTCTTATCCCTGTCTCTTCCCTAGAGTCATCTTTTGTAAGAAAGAGTAAAAAAAATTAAGTGAAATTTCATAATTGATTTGAATTGTAATTCTTATTATTAGGGATTTGGAGCAATTCTAAATGTGGAAAATAGTTTATAATTCTTTTTTCTCAGAACTATTTGTTCATATTTCTGACTACCTAGCTATTAGGGAATGGCTATTATATTTGTGTTATTACTCTATATATCTTAGATATTTGATTTTTATTGGAAATATGATGCAAATTTTTTCTCCCCAGTTGACAGTTTCCCTATTCTCCGTGTTGCACTGCTCTTCTTAATGCAAAAGCCTTTCAATTTCATGCAATCGATTAAGTTTACCTTTTGTGTTCTCTTCTATCCTTTGAGTGGTTAAGAATTTTCTCTTTAGTTATAAGTGTACCTCATAAGGTAAGTCAGTATATTTTCTTTTAACTGTTTTATTATGTAATCTTTTATATTTTAGTTGAACATCTACTTGAAGTTTTTGGGCTATGTTGCATAAGTTGCTGGTCTGAACTTATTTTTTGCTAGACTTTTCCAGTTTTTCCATGAATTCCTGTTTATGTGTCAGGGTTTATTTGGAAATACTATTTTTTACAGAGAAAGTATGTATCAAGTCTCAATTTTCTCAGGCTCAAAAACTAAACAAAAGGCAAAAGGAAGCCCATTTGTTTTGTTCTTCTCTACACAGATATTAAATGGTAAATTATCTTTAACAATGAATTAGCTAGTATTATTGAGTACAGACAGACCTCGGAGATATTGCAGGTGTGATTATAGACCACCACAATAAAGCAAATATCACAGTACAACAAATCACACCAACCTTATGATTTCCTAGTGTTTATAAAGGTTATGTTTACATTATGCTATAGTCTAATGTGTACAATAATGTTATGTCTAAAAACCCAGTCTCTATACCTAAATTAAAAATATTGTATAGGGGCAGCTAGGTGGCACAGTGGATAGAGCACTGGCCCTGGAGTCAGGAGTACCTGAGTTCAAATCTGGCCTCAGACACTTAACACTTACTAGCTGTGTGACCCCAGGCAAGTCACTTAACCCCAATTGCCTCACTAAAAAAAAAAAAAAAGATATATTGTATTGCTAAAAAATGCTAACTATCATCCGGGCCTTCAGTGAGTTATAATCTTTTTTGTTGGAGGGCCTTGCCTCTATGTTGATGGCTACTAACTGACCAGGGTGGTGGTTGCTGAAGGGTGGGACAACATTGGGATTTTCTTAAAATAAAACAACAGTGAAGTTTGCCATATTGCTTGACTCTTCCTTTCACAAAAGATTTCTCTTTGGCATGCGATGCTGTTTGATAGCATTTTACCCACAGTAGAACTTCTTTTAAAATTGAAGTCAGGGGCAGCTAGGTGGCACAGTGGATAGAGGACCATCCCTGGAGTCAGGAGGACCTGAGTTCAAATCTGGCCTTAGACACTTGACACTTACTAGCTGTGTGACCCTGGGCAAGTCACTTAACCCCAATTGCCTCACCAAAAAAAAAAAAAAAAAATTGGAGTCAGTCCTGTCAAACTCTGCCACTGCTTTATCAACTAAGTTTTTGTAATATTCTTCAATGTTGTTGTGTCTTGTCCTATAGGGAAGCCTGAGGAGAGGGAGAGAGATGGGGGAGCAGTCAGAATACACATTACATTTATTAAATTCCCCATCGTATATGGGTGTGGTTTGTGACTCCCCAAAACAATTACAATAGTACCATCAGAGATCACTTATCACAGTATAACAATAATGATGAAAAAGTTTGAAATATTGCAAGAATTACCAAAATGTGACCCAGAAACGGATGTGAGCATTTGCTATTAGAAAAATGGCACCAAGAGGTTTGATTGACACAAGGTTGCCAGAAACCTTCAATTTGTTAAAAAATAAATAAAAACACACATACACAAACCCACCATAATATTGGTGAAGTGCAATAAATCAAGCTATGCCTGTATGAAATCTGCTTGATTTTTACTTTGATCTTCTATTCTGGAGACAATAAGTTCAGTCTTTTTTTTTTTTAATTTTTTAGTGAGGCAATTGGGGTTAAGTGACTTGCCCAGGGTCACACAGCTAGTAAGTGTGTGTTAATTGTCTGAGGCCGGATTTGAACTCAGGTACTCCTGACTCCAGGGCCGGTGCTCTATCCATTGTGCCACCTAGCTGCCCCAAGTTCAGTCTTTATAAGGATTTCAGCATCTTTCTTAAATTTGCATTTCTATTTTGGATAGTTTTACTTTAATTGGTTTCTGATTTCTTTAATTTCTTTTGAAACAGTTTTCCTTTAATTTACAGGTGATCAAGCCAGAAACTTTTTTTTCCAATCTGGGTTACCTCAACCTGTTTTAGCACAGATATGGTAAGTTGAAAATGTATGCTGATATATGTCAAAAAAAGTTTTTGGTTTTTTTCTCTTTTTGTTTTTGGTGATATTTACATCATATGTTCCATATAGGAAGTTAGGACCATGCTGGAGAATAGAAGTCATCATTCCTTAAACCAAAATTCAGTCAAATATCCTATGTCTTAAAATTCATGTTTAAAAGTCATTTTTAAGAGTAAAGGAACTGCCTTCTCTTCTTAACCTATATGTTGAAAAAGTTCTGTATAGCTTGGAGCCAATTTCTTTGGAAAAAATAATAAATGGCTCATATTGTTGTCTTTTGCAGGAATGAGTCATTTTGAAACGAGTCTTCCAGATAGCTGAGGGCTTTTTAAGTACCAAAGTGTTTATCCTTAATTGAACTACTTTGGATAAAAATCTTTCGAAGAAGTAATTAACTCTCTAGTTATATGGTCTCATTGTAACATAATCTGAATTTAGAAATGGCTTTTGTAACGATTGGAATAACGCCACCTGCTGGATACTTACTGTAGAAGAGTTCTGCCCATGAAGGGAAGGTCTTTGAGGGCAAGACCAGGAGTCTTTTCTTCAGGAGTCAGGAAGTGACGCGGACTGGTGGGAGGAGGAAGGAAGAGACTGGCGCTCGGTCTGGCTCTCTTTCCTCTGGACTCTGGCGGAGAAGGGAGCTAGAAATGCGCTCTCCCTTTAATAGATAGGAATCTAGACCTTTCTCTCTCTCTTTACCAAATTCTTATTCTCCTTAATAAATGCTTAAAAGTCTAACTCTTGCTAAAGTTTATAATTTATTGGCGACCACTCATTAAATATTTTAGACAGACTAGCTAGAATTTTAGCCCTTAACACTTTTCTTTGAGAGGCGGTAAGTAATGCAGTATATGTTAGCATGAGCCTAGACTAGGAATCAAGAGGCCTGAATTCTGGGGAGACAGTGTGGAACATGGGAAAGAGCAGAGGCTCTGGGATCAGAGGATCAGAATCAGAGCTTCCTTCTAAAGATGCTCATGATCTGTGTGACCTTGAGAACTCACGTTCCCTACACCTTGGTTCTTTCCTTAGTAAAATGAGGTGTTTGGATGAGATGCTTTCTGAGGTCCCTTCTAACCTTGATCTGTGGATCCCCTCTGCAGTCCTGGTTATTGTTCTGCTTCTGCTAACCCTGCTGACTAGCTATATAACCTTGGACAAGTTATTTAACTTCTCTGTCCCTTGGCTTTCTGATTTATTTCTACAATAAATCACTCATGTCTTATTTTCTCTCAAGATTCAGGGGTTGTATTAGCATTTTCACTATGTAAGCTTAGCAAAATGTAGCCAATTACATAATATTTTAGTTCCACTAGCATTCTTAACTGGAATAGTTTGTGTTTTATGCAGATGTGTTACTGAATTAACATAGAGATTAAGAAAGTTAAGTGTTTTGCCTGAACTCAAACGTAGTTTTCTCCTTTATATAGTTAAAAGTAGTGCATGTAGTTTCACCAGAGCACCAGCGTAAATCCCTTGCTGCTAGAAATAACATTCTGTGAACCAAGGTCAGATAGAGGACAGTACGTCAGCATGCAAGCAAAATAATTTGAGCAGGATTAGCTGTTTCCTCACTCAGAAAATGTGAAATATTTTAAACTTGAAAATATATTTTGGGGCCTCGAAAATATCTTAGTTTATTGCTTTCTTCCATGAACAATACTTTTCTTATTTAGTTGCAGAATTCCAAGCTAACAACGTAGTATTAATGACATTTCAGATTAACATGAAAAATATAATAATCCACGAACATTTTCTTACAGAACTGAATACTTGAGGTCAGATTTATATATACTTTTAAAAGTTCCTAAGGGATTTTACCTTACATTTAATTTAAATGCAGAAAACATCATTGTCGGTTACATTTTGAGACCTCTTCTCTATTTTGTATTGTGGGCAGATCTTTCCCAACATTGAAGGTTATTTCAGTGGTTTCCCTTAGTAATCCAAAAACATTACATTTTTTTGAAAGAAAAAAGAAAATGGTTGTAATTTAATACTCACACAGGTACTTGAAATGCTACAATGTTCAACTTTCCCAAATGTTTATAGGAATATTCTCAGGATTCTTCTTAAGAAAAAGTGTTAGGAAAGAAAAAAATTTCTAGTCCTGTACAGTTGGGGTTTGTTCTGTTTTGATTTTTGCAATTCTTTTAAAACAAAACAAAACACGAGTGAGTCACTCAGAATCTTCTATGAATTCCCATGTGCCTATTTCCCAGCCTTTTAAAACTGGTTGTTTTTTTTTTTTTTTTTTGCCAAGCTAATCAGATTCCAAGAAGTGGTAGTTGGAAGCTTAAATACTGGTGATGCTAATGAGTCTTTCAAATCTTTGTT
Source organism: Dromiciops gliroides (assembly GCF_019393635.1). Classification (NCBI taxonomy): domain Eukaryota; kingdom Metazoa; phylum Chordata; class Mammalia; order Microbiotheria; family Microbiotheriidae; genus Dromiciops; species Dromiciops gliroides. The sequence continues at coordinate 269,870,441 of NC_057863.1, read as the reverse complement.
GCTTAGCCAAGCTTCTTCACAGCACCCATTCTTGCAGTACTTGAATCCTATTATTCCCCTGATGCTCTGGCATGATCTCCTGTGGATTAGTCATTGTCTTAATAAAATCCAGGATCTCTTATCTTGAGCAAAAAGGAAGTAGAAATAGCCATATACCAAGTAGACCCCACCCTTTTGGGGGGGGGGGATGCAGGGCAATGAGGGTTAAGTGACTTGCCCAGGGTCACACAGCTAGTAAGTATCAAGTGTCTGAGGTCAGATTTTAACTCAGGTCATCCTGAATCCAGGGCCAGTGCTTTTATCCACTGTACCACCTAGCTGCGCCCCCCCCCCCCCCCCCCCCGCCCCCAGGTAGCCCTTTCTAAGCAACTCACCTTTCTTAGTGTTACAAGATAGTGGTGAGATTTAATTTTTGTTTATGCTCCTTCAGTTTTAGGGAAAATGATAATCACTGGGAATATCATATTTGTGATTCTGTTGTCCCAGTTTTTAAATCTGAACTTCAAATTTGACTTTTCATGCTGGACTCTTATTGTGGCAAAATGCCTGGCTTGCTCTTGTTCTTGATAAACATTAACTTTGATAAGTTAACTGTAATCATAATGCCAAGAGAAGTCTATGCAATTGAATTTTTTTCTTTTAGGTAATATGTATGTTGTTTTGACATTTTCGGATCTAAAATATTCCTTTTCATTGGTATTTTTATTGCTTTTAGTGCCAGCAGTAATAGCAGCTTATATTATTTGTAACATTTTACTTTTACAAAGAAATCAACATAGATTTTCTCATTCGAGGCTCACAGTGAGCCCAGGCACAAATAATCCAAGTGGTTTTATCTCTGTTCTGAGGAAATTGAGGCTCAGAAAGTTTTAAGTTACTTGTCCAAGGCGACATAACTACCAAGTGGCAGAGCTGAGGCTCCAATCCAGGTTTTCTCCTTAGAAATCCATGTTCCTCTGAGGTATGTGTGTTTTTTATGTTGTAAGTAAAATGTTTCAAATAGATTTATTTTTGATGACTAGTAGGGCCAAAAAATACCAAATCTGAATGAGTAATCCTATTAAAAACACAAATGTTTTACATAGTTAGATCATGAATGTTTTGAGTTTTTCATTTTACAGGGTGTCCTAAATATCTTAGTAAAGAGTAAAACTGCACTAAGACTTTTGGGACACCCTGTATAATGTAGTTTCCAATTGTGGAAACTAGTGACAACCACTGTACTGTTTTCTCAATCTCTGCAGGTGCTCCCTTTTGTTCCTTAGTCTTTGAAAAAAAAGGATATTTTATATGAAACCCCATTTTCTTGCTGTACTTGGACAATTTATGTTATAGTAGCATTTGCAACAGCATAGTTGCTGTGTTGTTAAGACACAAAAGCCTAAAGTCTAAAGAGAAGTTAACTGCACTAGCTGTGGGAGCTTCAACTTGTCATTTAAAAAGTAGTGTCCCTGTGGTGAGGTTTGCAGAACCCTGCAGGGAGTTTGTACAGTTTTTGCTAAATTTCTCTAGGATACATTGACTATATTTAAGTTCTTTGTAATGCCTAAAGTACAAATTCTTATAGTTGGACTGATGTGTTGTTTTTTGTTTTTACTTTTAGTTTAAAAAAAAATTTTGAAAAATGATGATAAAATAACAATATTCAAAGGTTGTATATTTTAACATTTTGTAAACACAACTTAATCAAGAAGAGTTAAAATTAGTTTTTTAAAAAAGTGACATTTACAGTACTACAGATTGAAATAAGCCATTTCTAAGTTAACTAATGAATGACATTGGATTTTACAATTTGGAGGTTTGGGGTACTTTGCCAAGTGTTAAGGGATTTGGGGGTTCTGTTGTTAGTGCTTTAAAAAGATTCTTTAAGGTTATAGTTCTTAAAAAGGTTCATGGCATTAAATTGCAGGGCACTAGCTGATATGAACAATGATGGGAGAATGGATCAGATAGAATTTTCTATAGCAATGAAACTTATCAAACTGAAGCTACAAGGTTATCAGCTTCCCGCTGCACTTCCTCCTGTCATGAAACAGCAACCTGTTGCTATTTCTGGTGCACCCACATTTGGTAAGTGTGAAGATGGCTTAATTTTTAATTTATTTCTGTTTTTAAAAAAATGTTTTGAAACAAAAAGTATATCCTTGTTTTCTCTTGAATGTAGTATGGTCATTCAGGGGATATTTTATCTGCTCTTGAAAAAAATGGTTCTATCATGGGTAGTGTCACAAGCAATTCAAAAGTATATTCATACTATAACAAAAACAAATACATTTGTAGAGAAGGAGCTTTCTTTTGATATGACTTTCATAGATGTCTGTTTATTTCATTGAACTCTTGACCTTCATATGTCATGCACTCCCTTTTTACTTCTTATTCTGTAGCATCTTTAATCCTCCTGATGATCATACTAGCACCTCTGATAATTGAAGCATTGTAGGAATACCATATTTTATGATTTGCAGGTTCATGCTAGTTTGCAACATATTTGCTTTTATTCTTTGTTTTTTAAAGTTTATTATTTATTTTTAACATTCTTTTCTTTTTAAAATTTCGAGTTCCAAATTCCCTCCCACCTCTTTCCCCATCAACTGAGAAAGCAAGCAAGATGATATTAATTATACATATGAAATCATGCAAAACATTTCCATATCAGCCATCTTTCCAAAAAAAGTGAGAAAAATAAAGAAAGTGAAAAAAATTATACTTCTTTTTGCACTCATTTCATCAATTCTCTCTCTGGAGTTATATAGCATCTTTTTCATCATGAGCCCTTTGGAATTGTCTTAGACTATTGAATTAATTTGAGTAGCCAAGTGTTTCACAGTTGATCATCATTACATTGCTTTTACTGTACACAACGTTTTCCTGGTTCTTTTGACTTCACTTTGCATTCATACAGGGCTTGTTATATTTTTATGAGCATCCCCTCAATTTCTAATTCTTTGACACCACAAAAAGAGCTATAGGTATTTTTGTACTTTTCCTTTTTCATTGATCTCTTTATGATATAGACTTACTTGGTGGTGGTATTGCTGAGTCAAAGAGTATGCACAGTTTTTTAGCCCTTTGGATCTAGTTCCAAATTGTTCTCCAGAATGGTTGGACTGGTTCACCACTCCTCTAACAGTTTATTAGAATATCTATTTTCCCCTTTTCCCTTCCAGCATTTGTCATTTCTGATATATATGAGATGGTACCTCAGAGTTGTTTTAATTTTCATTTCTCTAATCCATAGTGATTTAGAGCATTTTTTCGTGACTATAGATAACTTTGATTTCTTCTTCAGAAAACTGCCCATTTTTATCCTTTGACTGTTTATCAGTTGGGGAATGGCTTATTATTATAAATTTGACTCAGTTCTATATACAACATATATTTGAGAAATGAGGCCTTTATCTTTTTTTAAACATATTTCCATATTAGTCATGTTGTAAGAGAAATCAGAACAAAAGAAAAAACACACAAGATAGGATAAATAAGAACAATAACAAAAAAGCAACAACAGTAGAGAAAGTAGTATACTTCAATCTGCATTCAGATTCCATAGTGCTTTTTCTGAGTATGGAGAGCATTTTCCACCATAAGTCTTTTGGCATTGTTTTGCTGAGAATAGTTAAGTCTATCACAGTTGATTATCACACAGTGTTGTTGATACTGTGTACAATGTTCTCTTGGTTCTACTGAACTGAGGTCTTTATCAAAGACACTGTCTCCTTTGCCTTCCCAGCATATCATATTCCAAGCCCCTACTCCTTTAACATAGAAGTTGCTAAATCTTGTGTGATCCCGACAATGGCTCCACAATATTTGAGTAATTTCTTTCTGTTTGCTGGAAGCATTTTTTCTTTGACCTGAGAGCCCTGGAATTTGGCTATGACATTCTTGGGAGTTTTCTTTTTGGGATTTCGTTCAGGAGGTAATTGATGGATTCTTTCATTTTCTATTTTAATTACTAAGTAATGCTATTGATGATTTTTAGGTACTTTCTTTGATCAAGACTTTCAGGCTGTCCAATAATTCTCAAATTATCTCTCCTTGATCTATTTTCCAGGTTAGTTGTTTTTCAGTTAGATATTTTACATTTTCTTTTACTTAATTTTATTGCTTCTTGATGTCTCATGTCATCATTAGCTTCTAGGTGTCCAAGATCTAATTTTTGAGGAATTATTTTCTCCAATGAGCCTTTGTACTTTATTTTCCATTTGGCTAATTCTACATTTTTAAGGAGTTCTTTTCTTCATGAATTTTTTTGTGCCTCTTTTATTAGGGCAATTCTATTTTTTTAAGGTGTTATTTATGTGTATGCATATCTTTTTATTAAGCTTGTTAATTCTATTTTTTTTTTTGTGGGGCAATGGGGGTTAAGTGACTTGCCCAGGGTCACACAGCTGGTAAGTGTCAAGTGTCCAAGGCCGGATTTGAACTCAGGTACTCCTGAATCCTGGGCCTGTGCTTTATCCACTGCGCCACCTAGCCGCCCCCGTTAATTCTATTTTCATAAATTTTTTTGTATCACTCTCATTTCTTTCCCCAATTTTTCCTCTACCACTCTTACCTCTCTCCCAGGAATTCTCGTTGGGCTTGGGTTCAATTGGTATTTTTCTTTGAAGTTTTGTTTCTAGCTGTTTTCACATTGTTGTCTTCTCCTGGCTTTGTGTCTTGGTCTTCCCTGCCACTGTAGTAGCTTTTTTGTGGTCAAGTTATTTTTATGTTGTTTGCTTATTTTTCCAGACTATTTCTTTCTTTCTTTTTTTTTTCCAACAACAAGCATTTATTTTATTTTTTCCATTTACATGTAAGGGTAGTTTTCAACATTCATTTTCATAAGACTTAGAGTTCCAAATTTTTCTCCCTCCCTCCCTCTCTTTCCTCCCCCCTCCACAAGACAGCAACCAAGTTATATATGTGCAGTCCACAAGTGCTCCTGTTATCAGTTCATCATTAATCCCTTGGGATTGTCTTGGATCATTGCATTGCTGAGAGTAGTTAAGTCATTCACAATTGCTCATTGAACAATACTGTTGTCAGTATGCACAATGTCCTCCCAGCTCTGCTCACTTCACTATACATCAGTTCATGAGTCTTTCCAGATTTTTCTGGTTTCATCCTGTTTGTCATTTGCTATAACACAATACCATTCCACTACAGTCATATACCACAGCTTCTTTTGTCGTTCCTCAATTGATGGACATTTCCTTGATTCTCAATTCTTAGCCACCACAAAGAGTTGCTATAAATATTTTTTGTACAATTTCCCCCCCTTTTCTCTTTTTCATTATTACTATTGTAAACTGTTTCCCTTCCATCCTATTCCCTTCCCCATGATATTTATTGTATTATCTATCTTCTTTCATCCTATCCCTCTTCAAAAGGGATTTGCTTCTGTTTCCAAACTATTTCTTAACTTTAAACTTTATGTTAAAGTTGGACTCTGCTCATCTAGGGTTGGAAATACTATGAAACTGTTCAGATTCACATAGAAATGGCAATATCCTTGATACTGCCATCAGCTACACATGCCCTTCTTTCATATTAATAAACTTTAAAATCCCCTTCTCTGATCACAATGTGTTTTCGTTCTAGCTCTCCTTTGCTTTGCAACCCCTAACCCTGTTCTTTTTCCTCAGTATGACCTCCAATCTCTAAACCCCTCAGATCTTTCCCAAGCCATTATCCCTGCATTGGCTATATTCCCTCTCTTCCCCATTGTGATCTTTTGGGGAATCCACACTATTTTTTTTTCTCTCATGTCCTTTTCTGCCTTATCCTGTTGCTCATCTTGCTTTGCCAAGCATCTGAACCATCCAGAATGCAAAAAAGGGGAAGTTTTCAATAAATAACTATAGATGGACTTTCTACAAACAGATTTAGGTACACATTGGTTTTTTTTGTTTTTTTTTTAAGTAGGCTTTGTCTCTGCTATCAATGACAACTTTTGTTGCTGTTCTTCATTGATAAAATACACTAAGCTTATCTGAAAACAAAAGCTTCTATAAAAATATAAAATTACTCAGAAAATAAGACTGTAGCCTTTGTTTTTTGATCAATCGCATAATTTTTAGTCTGTGCAAAATGTAAATAAAATTAGAGAAGTAGCATAGAAAATAATGTTTTGGAGGTAAAATTTACAGAACTTGGCAACAAATTGGATATAGAGTGTGAGTGAGTGAGTAGTTGAGGATGACACTAAGATTGCAAATACTAGGTTACTGGAAGAATAGTGGTGCCCTCCAGATAAGTCAATCTCAGAATCATCTGTGAAAATGGAATCCTTGGTAACTGATGAGATCCTTAAGTGAAATAGTATAGGGCTTCTTAAACTTTTTCCCTTCATGATTCCTTTTCTCCTGAAAAATTATTATGTGACCCCAGGTATATAAATATATAAAATAGGTAAATCAAACATTTACTGCCAAATTTTTCTTGACCCCACATTCAATTACATGATCCCATATGGAGTCATGATGCACAGTTGAAGAAGCTTTGAAATAGTATATAGGGTGAAGAGAAGAAGGCCTGGGACAGAATGAAGAGGGGTGGGGTAGGACACTTGCAGTTAGTGGAAATGATCTGGATGATGATCCAGGAGAAGAGACTGAGGAGTAGTCAGATAGGTAAGAGGACAGCTAGGAAAGAGCAACATCACAAAGATATAGAGAAGAGAATATCAAGGAGAAGAGATTGATTGGTGATGTAGGAAGTTCATGATTGAGAAAAGTGCATTAGATCTGACAATTAAGAGATCATTGCTAATATGGAGAGAGTAGATTAAGTTGAATGATGAGATCAGAAACCAGACTGCAGAGAGTTAAGAAGAGAGTGAAAAGAAAGGGAGTGGAAAAAACAAATTTACATGGCCTTCTCAAGGAATTTGGCCATAAAAGAGAGGACAGCGGATGGAGGCATCAAATGAGGATTTTTTTGAGGCCACAGGAGACATTGGTGTGTTTATAGGCAATAAGAAAGTAGTTAATAGACAGAATAAAGATTAATGAGAGAGAAGGGATAGTAGAAGGGACAATCTGTTAGAAAAGACTGGATCATTTGTATATGTGGATGGGTTAGCCTTGGCAAGAAGTACTACCTCTTCATGTAAGATAAGAACAAAGGAGGACATAGTGACTGGCAACATTTGAGTGATATGAGGTGAGATGAGGAGGAGGGAGAAGAAGGACCTCCTGGTAAACAGCTTTAATTTTTTCGTGAGATAAGAGGCAGGGTTCTGAGTGGAGGGGTGGGTTTGTGGAAGGGGGCTGGTATGGGAAATTTGAAGAAGGATAAAAAGGTTTGGAAAAGCCACTGTGGTTAAGTAGAACAGTAAATTGATTAGGGAAGTATAACAGAATTGTCTTGTCAGAGTTTTCTCCAGCTTCATTCAATAGCACATGAGTAGAAATGTAGGCAGTGGATTGTGGGTACAATACAAGTTGAGAGTTAACAGGGCAAGATGGTCAATAGGATAAAGGGGCAAATGGCTCAGAGAAGAGGTTATTATAGCTTTGAACTGGATGTCAGGATGAAGAAAGGAGGAAAATGTAGTAAGGACAGGGTGATGGTCTAGGAGAGAACTGAGGGTAGATGGGTTGGAGGTCATTTTAAGAATGAACAAGCTTTTGGGGCAGCTTGGTGGCACAGTGGATAGAGCACCGGCCCTGGAGTCAGGAGTACCTGAGTTCAAATTTGGCCTCAGACACTTAACACTTACTAGCTGTGTGACCCTGGGCAAGTCACTTAACCCCAATTGCCTTACTAAAAAAAAAAATGAACAAGCTTTGGAGGTGCCAGGGGGAGGGAGACAAGGCGTGACAAATTGTGACAAAAGTGGTGGACTGTGATCAACTAAGGAAATGTTGGAGTTCATAAACATGGGAGTGGAACACTTGTGGTTAATGTCAGGATTATGGGAATGACCATCTTTGCATGTAGCTTAAGTAGAGGAGTGGAAAAATGAGAATCATGGTCATGGTAAATAAGTCAATTCAAGAACTGAAAGGTTAGGGCATTCAAAGGAGTGTCTGTCTGTCTACACCCATTAAAGCTGTCTTCAATATGGATGCAAACCTGACGGTCAAACAATAACTGAAAACCTCCCAGATATTTAAAATTGCGTCTAAAGTGTTTTACATGTCCAATTGGAGTTTATATTAAATCTTTGAAGCAATAGGAAGCTATTGGAGAGTAGGTGGGTGGGTTGATGTAGTCCTTTGCAGTCATCTGTATGGAGATGATAATTGAACTCTTTTTGAGCTGCCAAAGTCACAGTGGGAGGAGAGTATCTAGAGAAAGGAGAAGCCCCGGAGACAGAACTTTAGGCTGTACCCATAGTTCATGGATATGGCACGAATAATGAATCAGTAGGGGAGGTGGGGAGGAGTCGTCAGACTGGTATGGAGAGAATGAAAGAGAAAAAGGAGAGGGAGTAGAGGTAGACATAGAGAGCTTTTTCAAAGAATGTGGCAAAGCAAAGATGAATAGATATAGTGTGAGCTAACATGATACTTAGGGCTATTGGGATCTAGTAAGGGTCCTTTGAGGATAGGGAAGACTTGGATCTGCTTGTAGGCTGCAGGGTAGGAACCAGTAGATGAGCATTTAGAGGTTAAAGAGAAAAGAATATAATAGTTGAGGCAGTTGGCTTCAGAAGACAGAAAAGGATGAGTTCGAGGATGCCTACAGAGGGATAGACCCTGGTGAGTAGAAGGGGCCACCTCTTCATTTGAGACTGGAGTAAAGGAGGAAATGGGAATCATGTCAAGAGGAGGAGGGAGATTTTTTTTGGTCAAGTCTGCGGTTCAGAGTGGGAGGGGAGGAGATGCACTTGGAGGCTTGGGGAGAAAAAAGTTTTGGAGAGTGGGATAGAGAAGTTAAAACTCCTCTTGACACACTTTACACTCCAGGCTAACTGGACTGCCAGCTGCCCTCTAACATGCTGTCTTCAGACTCTTTGCCCTAGTATTTTCTGTCCTGCTGGGAAGCTTGGAATGTGCCCATTTTTCATCTCTGCCTTTCAGAATCCTTAGCTTCTTCAAGGATTAGTTATGTTTGCTAACTTTTCTCTGAAAGCTTCCCTCCTTTCCCCTTCCTCATCTCCTGGAACCAAAAGTATTTTCTCCCTTCTCAACTACCCCTTGTCCCTAAATGTATATTTTACTTACGGCCAAATTTCATCTACCATGCACCAAGGAGAACATAAGCCCTGTAGAGGGAAGTCTGTGCCATTTTTATCTTTGTATTCCCAAAACCTTGCATATGGTTGCTTTTGAACGTTTGTTGCTGAACTGAACAGCTTTTAACAACCAATCACGCTGGTATTTTTTCTATTTATATGAAACCTAAATATGATGTAGTACAATAGGGAAAAAAAGTTTTATGCTTGTTATAATGGAATTTGTGTTGTAAATGGCTCACATGGATTTAATTTAAATCTCTTTTGCTCATTAGGTATAGGAGGCATTGCCAGCATGCCATCTCTCACAGCTGTTGCTCCAGTACCAATGGCATCAATTCCAGTAGTAGGAATGTCCCCACCTCTTGTATCTTCTGTTCCTACAACAGCAGTTCCTCCCCTGGCTAATGGCGCTCCTTCTGTTATACAACCTTTGCCTGCTTTTGCTCATCCTGGTATGTAATCTATTATAACCTAAGCCTAATTTTTCACAACTTGTTTTACAATATTTGCATACGTTGAATGCTCTTTCTATTAAACTTTCAGTGCTACTTGATTTTTCAAGTTAGGGCATGAATTTGTGCTTTCACTGGAGGGAGTTAGGACACTCAACTCCCATCACCACTGAATGTAGGCATCTTTTTTGCCTCAGAGCCTTTCCTATATCAGCAAGAGGTTAAGTGACTTTCCCAGGGCCACACAACCAGTATACATTGGAGGGGAGACTTGAACCCAGGTCTTTCTGGTTGCTGCTCCAGCTCTCCCATGTACTAAGCAAGACTGCCTCTCACTTGATTATAATTTAATTATATTTGGGTCCAAAGAAAAATCTTGTTTTGATTCATATAATTTCTTCTTTTAGCAGATTAAAAACACATACAAGTAAAACATAATATGCCAGAGAGCTGTAAGTTTGTCAAAGTAAATTGCAGCTGTCTACTACTATCAACAGATATGAAGTAAACACCAGTAGCACTGAAAACAAATCTCTTGTAATGTTTTGATAAAAAAAACACCAACAAACTACAGTTAAAGCATGAATTGTAGTTTTTATTGTTATTGACAATAACAATAGCTGGCATGTATATTGTTATTTAAGGTATATAAAACTCTTTACATATATTATCCTATTTTATCCAGAGGTTTATTCTTTGTCAACTGCTCTTATCAAACTTTAAGAAGAATTCACCTTGTCACTGACAAACTAAACTGTCTACCAAATGAGAAAGTATATGGAAGGAATTTGTTGTACTTCTTCATTAAAAGGATTTTTCTATGATGGAAATATAAGTAGAAATGTTTAATTCATATGATGATACATGCTTAAATACTTAAATGGAGACATAAACTGAAATAATGCCAATCTTGAGAATCTTTTTTAAAAGTGTGTGTGTGTAAATGTACTTACATACGTACTGTGTGTATATATGTATATTTTTAATCCAATAGCACATTAGTAAATGAATCTGTTGACTTCTTTATCCATTCATTCATCCATTCATTTATTTAAAGTTTTGAGTTCCAAATAAATGAATCTGTTAATGTAGATATGTTATATGGTCACTGAATTACCACACTGGTCTTGATGTTCCCCTAAATTACAACTAAGTAGTCCATATACCTCCAGGATTAAATATCAAATCCTCTATTTGACTTTCAAAGCCCTTTATAGCTTAGCACCTTTGTGCCTTTCCAGGCATCTTATACTTTATTCCCTCCTATGTAATCCAGTGATGCTGGCTTTCTTGCCGCTCCTTACACATGGCACTCCATCTCCCAACATGGAGCATTTTAACTGGCTAGAATACTTGCCCTCTTCATTTGTACCTTCTGCCTTTCCTGGTGACTTCCCTATTTTCCTTCAAGGCTCAGCTAAAGTCTCACCTTCTGTAAGAAGCAGTCCTCCTTAATCTTAGCTCCTTTCCTCTGGGATAACTTTCCTGTGTATATATTTTTGGTACTTAATTGTTTGCATGTTGTCTCTTCCATTAGACCCATGAGCTCTTTGAGAACAGGGACTGCCCTTTGCCTTTCTTTGTATCCCTAGTATTTCATGCAGTACTTGAATAATATGCCAGGTGCTTAAGAAATGCTTGTTCATTCAACTTTGTTGTATAAAGGTATTGTTACTGAATCAACATTAATAAGCATTCCTTTTCACTTATTTTTCCAGTAGTAGTCATGGGTTTGCAAATTTTCTGCCCGGGAACCAATGCTGCACATTTTAGAAACAGCTGATAGGGTTGGGGTGTGCAGTCTGTAGATATGAAATGCAGTTTTTTTCTCTACAAAACAAACCAGTCTGAGTGGATATGAGCTAAAACTCATCATTTGTATCACACACTAATGGGTCCAGATCACATTCCATGTTCACTTACTGTTATTGCACATTTATGTAGAGAAATTGCATAATTAACTTCCGCTTCATATGTTTTCAGTCAATAAAATACTGGCCTGTGTTTTTCTTTAAGCAGTTTAAATAGTTCTATAACTAACTTGAACAATGTTAGTCTGAATGATCAAGGTAGCAGCACTTTCATGGAAGGAAGTATAATTGTTTGCTTCAGGCTTTTAAAATACTGAATCAGGGATTACAAGGGTAGGAGAGCAAAGGAGAAAAAGTGGAAGTAATTTAGTCATGTTTTACGAGTGTGCTTTCAAAGAGAGATGAAAAATGATTTCTGGTTCATATTTGAAGATTACAGAGCTTAATTTTCCTATGTATTAAAAACATTCCATGACTACCTAAGGAAAATCACCTACAATGTATTTCTTATTGCAGCCACGTTGCCAAAGAGTTCTTCTTTTAGTAGATCTGGTCCAGGTTCACAGTTAAATACAAAACTACAGAAGGCACAATCATTTGATGTGGCTAGGTAAGTTTTTTTGCCTTTCAATTATACTAATGGGTGGCCTGGTTAAATAAATTCATGAACTTTTGGGGGGGGGGTCAGGCTCACACAGCTAGTAAGTGTCAAGTGTCCATTATTTTACAGAAGAATCTGTTGAACATAACTTTTACAAAGTGTCTTAAAGAACTTTGCAGAAGCTTTGTACTGCCATCGGTTGTTGGTATGCCTGTTAAGTAACGATGATGAAAGGCACACAAGAAAATCTATCTTATTATTATTTCATGTTTATATAGTAGTAGATGTAAGAAGTTGGGCACAATGTGCTCTGACCCCACAAACTAACAAATGTTCATAATTTGTGACTAGTGTTAGTTAGGCTGCAGAACAGCACTTGACTTGATAAGTGTGATCTGGGGCCTTATTCATATGTAACTCCCTGTACTCTGTTAGTGCAATACATAGATAAAGTAACTTCTGATGAGAAAGCAAGAGTATAAATTAGCAGAATATTAACTTATGTAAAATGAGGACATCATTGCAGCAGAATTCACAGTTGGAATCCTCCTTGTAAGTTTTTCCACCACTTAAAGAATGTATTATAAGTTTTTGTCACTTTTTCAGAAATTACTTAATATGAGTGAATATATGTTTGTGGGAAAGCCTAAAAGTATTGTAAAGTAAAGCATTTTATAATTGTATTAGAAAAAATATCTATTACTTATTTGTAATTTGAAACAGTTGAATTTACAAAGATATTTTCCAAGTTGCTAGGAATATCCTACCTGAAATCTCAGGCACAATCTATATCCGTGGGTTGAAATTTAAACCTCTCAAAATGACAGCATCTTATCACTTCACTTTAATAAAATTATATTTTTATTTTTGGTGTGTGAAAAATTAAAACGTTCAGAGTTTGACACTCCTTTTTTTTAGAGTGAAAGAAATGGTATAGGTTTAAGAACCATTATATCATCACTTTTGCTTTTTAGCAATTTTCTATCCTCTTTGACTAGTCTTCGACATATAGTAAATAGTCTGTAAGTTGGAACAGCCGTTTTGACTGAATTTATGTCTATGTCAAAAATGAATAGATGATTTTGGGGGTAAATATGCATATTGAAATAGAAAATTAATAGGTGTGAGACTAAATAACAAATGGCAGTTAATTTAAGCAAAGGAAATCATAGACAAATTCTTGCTACTAATTCTTATCTTTTTAAAATTCTTCTCTTAGTGCCTCTCCTGTGGCAGAATGGGCTGTCCCTCAGTCATCAAGACTGAAATATAGGCAACTATTCAATAGCCATGACAAAACAATGAGTGGACATCTAACAGGTATTCAGATGGGTTAACATATGAAAATCAGTTTTGAAAAATGTGGTCTGTTTTAAGTTTCAGGCCTTTGATCTATCATGGAAACACTAAAATTTCTTTTTAAAAATTTCCAACAAAATAAAAAAATAAGCAACTTTGCAGGAGTGCTTTTCTTAATTTGCTTGTTCTTGGAAAGTACTTTCATTCTCTGTCTACCTCACTTCTGTTTATCTACTGGGTATACCTGGGAGTGGAGGAAGTGAGACTTATAATAATAGTAATAATAGCTATAGCATATTTCCCCTTTTTTCCCCTTTTTTAAAGGAAACTTTAAGTTTTCAGAACCTTTATTAAAGTTTTCCAGGTGCTTTACATATGCTAGCTATTTCATTTTGATTACAGAAGGATACCAATACTACCTAGAAACCTTTTAACATTTTCAAAGAAGAATTTTTATCAATTATAAAAAATGCTTAGAGAAAAATAGAATTATCCAATTATAACATTAACTATAAAGGGATTTTTTTCATAACAATAAACATTTTTATTTAAAGTTTTAAGTTCCAAATTCTATCCCTTCTTGCCTCCCAACCCTTCTCCCTCCCTGAGGCAGTAAACAGTCAGATACAGGTTATATGTGTGCAATTATGTAAAACATTACCATATTAGTCATTGTGTATAAGAAAACTTGAACAAAAAATGAAAGTGAAAAATTGCATGCTTCAGTCCACGTTCAATCAATATCAGTTCTTTCTTTGGAGGTGGATAGTATGCTTCATCAATAGTCCTTGGGTATCGTCTTGAATCATTGTATTGTTGAGAATAGTTAAGTCATTCACAGTTCTTCATGGAACATTATTGCTCTCACTGTGCACAACATTCTGGTTCTGCTCACTTCATTATACATTAGGCCTTTCTGAAATCGTCCTGTTTGTCATTTCCTATAACACATTAATATTCCATCACAATCATATACCACAGTTTATTTAGCCATTCCCCAATTTATGGGCATTCCTTTGATAGGAAATATATTTTTTTAAATGGAGAAGCCGCACAGTTCACTGAAAAATCATTGTATGTGAAATCAGAGAATTTAGGTTAAAATCTGAAATCTACCACTTATTTGGATGATCATATGCCAATCTTTTAATCCCCCAGAAGCCTCAGTTTCCTCACTTATAAATTGAGCTATTTTTCCTGGAATGAACTCTAAGGGATGTTCAGCTCTAAATCCAAAATCTTGTGATCCAGTAAAAGCATATTTAGTTTATTCTTACTATTATTAAATAATTTAACATGATCCTGACAAGAGGAAAACATTTTTATAGGAACTTTAATTCTTAGGAATCATGAATTTTCTAGCTTTTTTTGTTTGTTTGTTTTTTGTTTTTTTTATGAGGCAATTGGGGTTAAGTGACTTGCCCAGAGTCACACAGCTAGTAAGTGTTAAGTGTCTGAGGCCGGATTTGAACTCAGGTACTCCTGACTCCAGGGCCGATGCTCTATCCACTGCTCCACCTAGCTGCCCCAATTTGCTAGCTTTTGTTAGCTATTCCTTATAGGTTTCTTTTCCTAAAGTAAAGTATATGTGAGTATGTGTCTCCTTCTGACTTTACAATATGTAAGTGGCAATCTTATTATTCAATTAGTCTTAGTCATCACATCCAATGCCTTTTTTAGTTCTCACCCTCTTCAGCATGAGACTTTTGAATATCCCTTACTTTTTGAGACCCTCTGTTCTTAGTTCTCGTTTTACCATTTGTCTAATGGCTCCTTCTTGTTCTGCTTTGTTGTTTCCTCATCATCTTTTTCATCCTTTAAGCTCAGGGTTTTGGCCTTGATTCTTTTTTCTCTACATTCTTTTCCTTCAAAGTCTAAATCTTTTCCATAGCTTTACCTGTCATCTCTGGGAAGATAACTCTCCAATCTAGATATCTATCTTTTTTTTTCTTTCTTTTTTTTTTTTTTTTTAAGCAGGGCAACTGGGGTTAAATGACTTGTCCAGGGTCACACAGCTAGTGAGTGTTAAGTGTCTGAGGCTGGATTTGAACTCAGGTACTCCTGACTCCAGGGCTGGTGCTCTATCCGCTGCGCCACCTAGCTGCCCCCCAATCTAGATATCTAGCCTGGTCTTGTTCTTGAGCTCCATATCCAATTCCCCAACTGCCTGTAGGCCATTTCTATATGGATAGATCTCACTATCAACATGCCTAAAATTGAGCTTATTAGCTTTCCCTTAAAGAATACTCTTAAACTTCCTTCATTATTTCTGTTAGTAGCATGCGTTCACCCAGTAGCCCATATTCAAAATATCCTCCTTTGACTTTTTCTTTTCTCTTACTTTGTAGGTCTCATAAGCTACCAAGTCCTTTCATGTCCTACCTCCATAACATGTCTTAATTCTGATCTCCTTTCTTTCTTAATAGTGACACTACCTCTAGTATTTTTACCCATTTGCACTACTGTGATAGACTCTTTGCTTTAAAAAGAAAATTTTATTTTTAGTATTGAATTTCTCTTTGCCACCAGCCCCTGCCCCAACCATTCAGAAGTCAAAAAATACAATGTCCATTATACCTGTAAGTTATCTAAAATCTATTAACACATTAGTCACACATTTAGAGTTCATCAGTTCTCTTTGGAAGAGGATAGCACTTTTTCACATGAGTCCTTTGGAACTGTGGATTACTGTGGTATTGTATCACTGTATACAATGTTCTTCTGGTTCTGCTCACTTCACTTTGCATCAAGTCATACAGGTTTTTCTGAAACCATCCCCTTTGTCATTTCTTATAGCACAATAGTATCCCATCACAACCACATGCCATAACTTATTCAACCATTCCCCATTTAATGGTTATTCCCCTAATTTCCAGTTCTTTTCCCCTACAAAAAGAGCCGCTACAAATATTTTGTATAAATAGTCCCATTTCATTTTAAGCATAAGCCTAACTTTTTTTTTGGGGGGGGGAGGTTTGGGCAATGAGGGTTAAGTGACTTGCCCAGGGTCACACAGCTAGTAAGTGTCAAGTGTCTGAGGGTGGATTTGAACTCAGATTCTCCTGAATCTAGGGCCAGTGCCTTATCCACTGTGCCACCTAGCTGCACCCCCATTTCATTTTTATTTTGATATCTTTGGGGTACAGTTTTCGTAGTGGTATTTTTGGATGAAAGGGTAGGCACAGCTTAATAGTCCTTTGAACATAACTCCAAATTGTGCTCCAAAATGATTGGACCAGTCTTGCCATTCTTCTTTGGTAGTTCTTCCATTTTACTGATATTTGATTCTGTTCTGTTTCTCAGTATATATATTACAATTATAATTGATTCAAATATGCAAGAGTGAACAGTATTAAGATAAAGAACACTGATTTTTGCCTAAAGTCACTAACTACTGATTCATCCTGTTAACTTCTTCCTGGTATCTGTTAGGTCCCCAAGCAAGAACTATTCTTATGCAATCAAGTTTACCCCAGACTCAGCTGGCTACAATATGGTAAGAAATTCAAAGTGTTTTTATTCTCAGACATACTCTCCTAAGTATTTTAGATGAACCTTTTTGTTAGGTTTAGAGAGAGATTGAATGTGCTGAACTTCAAATACTGTTTTTGATTTCTTATCCTCATCTTATTCTTCAGTCAGATTTCAGTGTTGGGGATGACTAAAATATATAGTTCCTGTGGTGACTTGTACATGGAAATAGAATCTATCATATGAGCTTATGTGTTGAATAGGTCAATTATATATATCATGTCTTTCCTCCAGTGGACCCTAATTTGGTGTGTTCTATTTTGTGTCAAATTCCATTCACCTGCTTCTTGATAGTATGAATGGTAATATAGCCATTACATACCCAAGCCTCAGAAGCATGAGCTACTTCTTAACATATATAGGGACTTTTAGCTGGCTTTGGAAAGCTGCTGAAGCCACCAGGCTCCATCCAGGCTTTGTAGGCAGGTACTTTTAGAATTATATTACAATATTTTTGCTGACACTCCAAAGGAATATAAGAATATTATAGAATCATTCTTCTACCAAATATAATGTTAAAACATAAAATACAGGGGCAGCTAGATGGCACAGTGGTAAAGCACCGGCCCTGGATTCAGGAGTACCTGAGTTCCAGTCCAGCCTCAGACACTTGACACTTACTAGCTGTGTGACCCTGGGCAAGTCACTTAACCCTCATTGCCCCACCAAAAAAACAAAAAACAAACAAACAAAAACATACAATACAAATACAAATGCAGGGAAGGCAGTGTTTTTCTTGCCTCCTTGCCTGCCTTAGCTAAAGCAGTGCTAGTGTTAGAGCCAGAAGGAATTTGGGGAGAGAAGGCAAAGGCATACCTTTTCATAAATGGTTATGCCTCCATTAGAAATGGTGCGGGGAACAAATTAACTATATAGTTTACTTTTTTGGGGGGGAGGGGCGCAATGAGGGTTAAGTGACTTGCCCAGGGTCACACAGCTAGTAAGTGTAAGTGTCTGAGGCTGGATTTGAACTCAGATCCTCCTGAATTCAGGGCCAGTGCTTTATCTACTGCACTACCTAGCTTCCCCTTACAGTTTACATTTAATAAAAATCTGATATGATTTCAAAATCAATTCAGGGATCTAGAAGCAACTGGAGAGTGAAGAAGTATTCTTGATTTATGGCATGAAGAAAGTTCAGTGTCCTATTGTAGCATTCTCCTTTTTGCATCTTAATAACTGGTTAACATAGATCTGGCATTTGCCTTGAATCATACTTAAGTTATTTTGTCATTTAGGCTCTTGGAACTTCATTGGAAAGTTGCTTTACTATAAGGATCAGTCTATTTGTAGTCACTGAAATTTTACTTCTAAAAATGAACAATTGGTGGTAACATTATAAACATAATTTTAGAGCATCAATGATTTCATCGTAGTGAACCAGCCTTCGATTGGCAAAAAGAATCATCCTGTGTGATTCTCGTTCATGTTCTCCCATATATAAATCTTCTATAGAGAGTCCACTTGCTGTATACTTTTCTTTTCTTTTTTGGAGGGGCAATCAGAGTTAAGTGACTTGTCCAGGGTCACACAGCTAGTAAATGTCAAGTGTCTGAGGCTGGATTTGAACTCAGGTCCTCCTAAATGCAGGGCTAGTGCTTTATCCACTGTGCCACCTAGTTGCCCCCTTGCTGCGTACTTTTATCTACGTCCTTTACCATTCTTGAAATAGGTATTTGTTATAGTGAACAGTATGCTGGGCTTAGCAGCAGGAGAGACTTGAAGAACAAGTCGCTCACTAATAGATAAATGTCAAAGGATAAAAACAAACAGTTCTCAAAAGAAGACTATTAATAACTATATGAAAAAATGCTCCAAATCATTAATAATTAGAGAGATGAAAATTACAACAATTCTGAGGTTTTACCTCACAGCCAGGAAATTGGCAATGATGACAAAAGATAAAAATAGCCCATGTTGGAAGAGCTATAGGAAGACATGTACTCTAACACCATTGGTGGAAGTGTGAATTGGAATAACTGCTCTGAAAGGCAATTTGGAACTATGCTAAAAAAAAAAAAAGTAAATGAAATATCCATACCCTTTGACTCAGAGATCCCATTCCTTGGCATATATCTTAAAGATGTCAAAGGCATAAGGGTCACATATATACCAAAATATTCAAAGCTACAAAGACCTAGAAGCAAAAGTAGATGGCCATTAATTGGGGAATGGCCAAACAAATTACAGAATAGTAGTATAGTGGTATGTTCTTACTACCCTTTGAGAAACAAGGGAGAGGAAGAATTCAGAGAAACATGGGAAAATCTATGTGAATTGATTCAGAGGAAAACACAATGAGTGTCAAAATGGAAATGTAAAAAAAAAAAAAAAAAGAAAGAAACTGAATGCCATGTAATTATTATAACAAGCACTCTTGGACCTGGAAAAGAATTGAAAAAATCTACCACCTTCCTTTCATTATTGAAAAGGGTCTATGGGTGTGGAATATTTTGTGTACAGTCATGGTTGTTGTATTCGTTAGTTTTGCTGAACTGTATTTTGGTGGTTGTTAAAAGAGCTCACTGGGTTTGGGAGGAGAAGAGAGATTTTCAGAAATAAGTAAGATTAAATGTTTTAAAAATAAAATGAGGGGGAAAGAGAGTGTTTGACCTAAAATCTCTTACAGCTCTAAACTATCTAAATCTGTGATTTTATGATTGTATGACAATTCTGGTTTTGGAGTGACTTTGACAAAATAGTAGAAAAGGGGTCTATTTGCCAAAAATCATGCAACTTTTAGGCTAGCTATAAACATTATCTGTTGATACTTTAAATGTGAACTCTTCATTCATGAATCAGCAAGTTGATATGTTACTAGAAGATTTGGACCATACTGATATTTTTCCTTAATGAAACTAGAAGACATAAAGGCATCATTAGTTGCCTTTTAGACATTTTAAACCGAACATATCTATAATTCATGATTTTACCCCCAAGTCCTCCCCTCTCCCAAATTTTCCCCAATTTCTTTCAGAAGGATCACCATTCTTCCAGTCTCTCAGGTTTGTAATCTTGGCATTATCCTGGGCTCCTCAGTCTCCCTCACCTCACAAATCCAATTAGTTGCCAAATCTTGATGTTTATATTTTCACAACATCTCTCACATTCAACCTCTTTCCATTCGTATAACCACCATCTTAGTTCCGACCCTAGTTGCCTAGGTTATTGCAACAACCTTTTATTAGTCTCCTTGCCTCTAAGTCCCTCACCACTGCAGTATGTCCTACACACTGCTACCAAAGTAATTGTTTAAAATTACAGATCTGACCATCTGACTCTCCTACTCAACCAACTCCAGTGGCTTCTTATTGCCTCTTGGATAAAATAGAAATGCCTGTGTTTAGTGACTTGGCTTCAAACTATCTTTCTAGCCTCATTAGATATGACTTCCCTTCTAGTACACTGCAGTCAAACTCAATTGGACTTCAACATGGTTCTCACATGTAACATTCCATCTGCCATCTCTGTGCCTTTGCCCTGGCTGTCCCCCATGCCTGCAATACACCTTCCATTCACAAAGTCTCTCTACCTTTCAGATGGAGCTCAAGCACCATTTTTGCATGCAACCTTTCTTGATGTCCCCAGCTGCTAAGGCTCTCCCTCCTCAACTACCTTGTATTTAACTGCTTTATATGTATTTGTATTTATTAACTTTATATTTATGCATTATCTACTTTTTATGAACTTGTCCTGTCTTATTATAATGTAAGCTCATTGTAAGAATGTTCTATTCTTTGTACTTGAATCCACAGAGGCACTGTGGATGGCATGTTAACTAATAAAGAAGTACTGTTAAATAGAAAATTTCATAAGGGTTTCAGCTGATTTCCTCATATACCCAAAGTTGTACAATCGTTCATCCCGCCTTGTAGTATTCATGAAGAGCATAAACAAAAGTGATCGTTATGAAGACAGATGTACCTTATAGTCCAATATCTATGGTATACAATAAAGAGGTGCATTCTATTAAGAACTTGACCAGTTCCTCTCAACTCTGTCAATATGGACACTGGTCATTAATGACTTCAATGTGAATTCATTTTACTTTACTAAACATTCGAATGCCTACTGTGTACAGGCCCTAGAACTCCAAAGCCACCTTGAACAATATAGACCTTGCCATTAAGGAACTTAAGTTCTACTGGAGACATACAATGTTTGCACAAGTAAATGAAAAGAAAAATAATTTGATGAGGTAGAGGGCAGCAACATTGGGAATGGTGGAGAAATGAAGGGGTTGAGGGAAGGCTTCCATGGGAGATGGCACGAAAGTTGAACCTTGAAGGAAACCAAGAATTTGGTGGGGTGTGGGGTAGGGGGTGATACATTTAAAGCAAGCCTTTGCAAAGCCATGGAGGGAAAAATTAGAATTTAAGAAATAAGTTAGCCATTTGTCTAGACACTAAAATGTTTTGAAGGAGAATAAAGTTAAAGAAATGGATGACAAAAAAATGTTAGAAAATTTGAGTCAGGATTAGAACTGCCAAAGCTGCCAAAGGCTTGAATCCCATACCAGTAATAATAATAGTATTAATAACTGACTATTATGTAGTGCTTTAATGTTTGTACAGCTCTCTATCTGTCTATCTAAGAGATTTTATATTTGCATGTGTTTGTATATATCAAAATGTGTAAAAGAAGAATAATAATAGCTGCTTACCAATCACATGGGGTTTTGTAAGGTGAAAAAAAAAATATATATATATATATAACGCAAAAAACATTATATATTATATAATACATTGTGTATATATTTTATATACATGATTTACACTTAAAATAAACTCATGTATACATCTTATATTTTGTATAATATAAAACATTTTAGATATAAGTATTAAATATGCTATAACATATGCAATATATAATATACACATATACAAGAAATTTATATATGCATCTGTATCTTTTGTATGTATATGTAATGTATAATGCACATAGTTTGTACTATATATAATGTATACATGTATGCACATATTGAAATTCCTTTTGTGTACCTATATAAGTGTATGACATATTTATATGTGTATATACATATATATGTATATACACACACTTTTTTTTTCACCTTCCAATAGACCAATAAGGTTGTTATTATTGGCATTTTATACATGATGAAGCTGAGGCAGAGGCTGTTTGACATGCCCATGGCCAACCCTCTGGTAAGTGTCCGTGGCAGGAGTGGAGATTAGATTGATCTGACTCCCAGTGCAGATCTCTGGCCACCACACCATGTTGTTTGCATTTTTTTTCTTCAAGAAGAAAGGCATAAAAATGACTAGGAGAAAAGACATTTAACTCTTTAGGAACTCCTTTGATAGGGCATATGTGCAATTATGTTGGTACAGGATTTGAGAATATTCAAATGGCCAGACCTGAATACCTTGACTTTTAATTTCACTTGTTGGTATTGAAGACAAAAATAAGGAAGGTGGGTTTTGGGTTTTTTTTTTTGGTCATTCAATAAAGTTCTTGAATTTTAATAAAAGATTGTAGTAAGGACACTTTTAATGTTTCGTTCAATAGGAATCTTTCTGATATTGATCAAGATGGAAAACTGACAGCAGAAGAATTTATTCTGGCAATGCACTTAATTGATGTGGCTATGTCTGGCCAACCCCTACCCCCAGTACTGCCTCCGGAATATATTCCTCCTTCATTTAGGTAAGAAAAATATGGCTCTCTTCCTGTGTTTCAAATTTTGCTACTTAAGGATATTTTTCATAATTACTACTTTCATTGGTGTTTTCTCAGTTCTCATCTTCCTTCACCTTCGTGAGACTTTCTATACTGTCTGGAGTCAGCTTGGAGTAGTGGACAGGGTCCTGGACTGGAAGTTAGCACTGAGTGCAAATCCTACTTCAGACATTTACTAGCTGGGTGACATCCATGCCTCATCCCTTTTTAGCTATTCTGGGCCTTCTCTTGCTCCATTCTCTTTCTTGATGATCTCAAGAGTTCCCATAGTTTCATCATCATGCATATCTCTTACAGATCTCTCTCCTTTTCTCTTTATCTGTCTCAAACCCTAATCTCTTTTCAGCCCTACCTTCCATTCACACAATAGTCACCATAGGTCAAACATTCATTACCTCTCATCTGGACTACTATAATAGGTTCCCAATAGATCTACCTGCCTTCAGCTTCTCCTTTCTCTATTCTAGTACCACAGAGTGGCTAAATTTGATTTTCCTAAATCACTGTTCTAAACATGCCATTTCTCTGCTCAGGTGGCTTCCTGTTGCTTCTTTGTCATTCAAAGCCCTTCACCAACTGGCTCCAGCTTATCTTTCCAGACTGATTTGACTTCTTGCTGTTCCTCATACATGTCATTCCTTCTCCCTCTTTGTGCTTTTGTGAAGGAATTTCACTATAATTCACTCTGATTATAATTGTTTTCCTACAGTTTTGTCTAGACATGTTTGCTCTTCTCCCTTTGCTTAGAACCCCAACTTCCTTTTGAGGCTCAACTTAAGTGTTCCTGAAAGCAGCTTATAGGACCTTTCCTGGTTTCCACTGTTGTTAGGACTCTTTCCTTCTGAAAATATCTTTCTATTTGTATGATCTGTGCAAGTATTTTTTTTTCTGCATTAGAATGTAAGCTTCTTGATGCAAAGGACTATTTCATTTTAGTCTCTGTACCCTCAGCATTTTAGAAGTGCTTTAAAAATGTTTATTGAATTGAATTGACCATGGACAAATCACTTAACCTCCATCAGTCATAGCTTCCTCATCTGTAAAAAGGGTCACTAATAGTACCTGCCTCACTGGCTTCTTAGGATCAAATGGGATAATACACACAAAGTATTTTATGGATCGTAAAGTACTATATGGTAATAGCTAGCATTTTTATAATGCTGAGGAAACTAAAGCTTAGAAAGGTAGAGTGATTTACCCAAGGTAAATTAGGTTAAACAAACATTTATTAACTATATAAATGTGAGCTATTATCATCATCATCATTATTATATTTTGTTGTGGGAAATGAATGCAAATTTATGGTAAATCCTAGTTGTTGTAGGTCCTACATTAATCTATAAAAATCTTGCTCTACAAAATATCTTTGCTTATTCTTTGTAATTTTTCTACTTTATTTCTTATCAAAAATTTATACAAAAATGAGTTAATAAGTTATAAGAAAGAGATTCTTTACTGTTATTTGCTCTCCTCCTCCAAAATGTGGCTTAATTCTTTTACTACATTCATTGCATAAATTAGTGCAAAAGGTAAAAGAGTGAGAATTAGAGTCTCTGACAAATATCTGATTCTCATAATCCTTTTAGGGTGTTAATTTGAGAGTTAACATTTTTTTTTAAGTAACCTTTCCAGATATACTAGAGAAATCTTTTTCCTAAAATGTTTTAGCCCTCTTCCTTATTAGTGCCACAGCTATAATGTATCACGTAGTAGAGAGTGCCAGTAGACTGACAAAGGACTGGTTCAATGTTTGTAGTTCCATTTTTATTAAAATTCTAAACTTCTTGTGCAGGTTTTTAGCTGGGATTTGACAGATTTTTTTGTCTGTATAGTGCCCCCCCTCACCAGTTGGGAAGTGAGTAGAGCAAATGTCACCAAAACTACCACTTTTCCTCAGTTATACATTGAATTTGCTGTGTAATATTCATCATACAGCTGATTAGTATGAATTTCTATGGTCATGAGAATTAAGTGCTAGTATCTAAGGCAGATTTTGTCCTGGTTCTACCACTGATTATTTCAACTTGTATAAATAACCTTTTCATTCTGTGCCTCAATTTTCCAACATTTAAAATGGGACTAATATGTGACTCCTTCTCTATAACACTCATTGAAGAAAGAAAAACAGTGGAAGAGGGTCAGTTAGGTGGCACAGTGGATAAAGCACTGGCCCCGAATTCAGGAGGACCTGAGTTCAAATCCGGCTTTGGACACTTGACACTTACTGTGTGACCCTGGGCAAGTCACTTAACCCTCATTGCCCTGCAAAGAAAGAAAGAAAGAAAAACAGTGGAAGAGGAACATTTGGGGGTGGGGGTGGGGCAATGAGGGTCAAATGACCAGTGCTTTATCTACTGCGCCACCTAGCTGCCCCCAAAAGGGACATTATTGAGGGTCATTTTTGTATTTTTTTCTTCATTTCATGGGTTTGATGGCTAGAGAATCATCACCTTAGCCTACTGGTGATGGGCCTCTACTCACATTGCAGTGGTGGACCTAGGAAAGCCAGACCCAGTTATTATTGAGATCAAAGCCTTTCCACCATTACAGAAAAGACCATAGGATCATAGAACTAAATATGGAAGGAACCTAAAAGGGTATCTAATATTCCAGTGGTTCTTACCCTGAGGCTTTAGACTGTGTAATTTAAAATTCTAAATGTGGGTTCCAACCTGTCCCCCCAGTTTTGGGGGGAAACTGACTAAAATCACTGATAAACGAGTTTAGGTATTTTAAGGGTTTATTGAAAGATAGTAAAAGAGAGAAAAAGATTGAGAACAGATTTCTTATAGCCTGGAAATCCTCGCCTTCCTAAACCTCCCACTTCTGAAGTCCTCTGCCACCACGCTGATGTCTCACACCAAAAGAGGAAGAACTTTCTTGACAGTGTCTGCTTCCTCCTTCATGTCCCCCCCCCCCCAGAAATGGGAGGTTCTTCAAGCTGATTGGCTAGCATCATTCAAATTCATTGGTTCACTGGACCCGAAAGTGATCTCGATGTAAAATTCAAAGTTTTTGACTTCTGAGAACAATACCCTCTTAAGTACCAGCCAGATGTGCTTACAGTCTAGTTAATTGGAAGTAAGCCAGTCAGCAGTCAGTTGCTCTTCCCCAATTCAATCAGTTTAGATCAATCTCCAGGCAGGCCCCTGAGTATCTGCTAAATCTCCTCATCTACCACATTCCATTATCTTGACACAAGACCCTTAACTTCTTTCCTCCCCCTAATGTTTTGATATCTGTATTTCAACATAATTGGCTTCGTTGGTGATCCTGTATATTTTACTGTTTCTCACTTTTAAAACAAGATTGATTCTGAATAGTTAATCTTGGAGAGAAATAATAATAAATGGTTTTTTGTACTTACAGAAGGGTTCGCTCTGGCAGTGGCATATCTGTTATAAGTTCTGTATCTGTAGACCAAAGGTTGCCAGAGGAACCAGTGTTAGAAGAGGAACAGCAACAGCTGGAAAAGAAATTACCTGGTGAGTTGGTCTTTATATTTTAATTGTGTTATGTTATCTTTAAAGGTATGTTTTAAAGGAGGATGAATACATTTTTTTTTTAATTGAAGGTAGTCAAGAGTGAAACTTTGGAATATGAAGGAGAAGGATGACTTGTAAACATTAGCTATTTTGGACTGTTAATATACTAATCTCCTTTCACTTATGGTCTGACTATAGATCTTAGGCTTGAACTTTGGATTTACAAAAGGATTAATAATAGAACTGAATGTAGTTGGTAATGCAGCAAGTGCTATATATAGTCAATAAGTCAGCAAGCATTTATTAAGGCTTTACTCTGTTTTGGGCATTGTGCTAAGCCCTAGGGATACAAATAGGAGCAAAAAATAAGACAGTCCCTTCCCTCATGAAACTTACATTCTTATGAGGGAAGCCATGACATAAAGGCATACTGGCAAGTAGTAGGTGGGGGGAGTGGTGCTGAAGTGGAAAGAGTGACTACATGGAACTAGTGTGGCTGGCTTGAAAAAGGAGGAAGAGTCCCAAGAGAGTTGAGGTGAGAAGGAGGCAGAACTTGGCTGGTGTCCTTCCCAAAGTAATGGTCCTGGGAGGAAGTCAACAATGAGGCAATTTGGTCTCCAAAATGGATGTTTCCCAGAGTGGCATTGTGGGAGGTGCAGAAAAAGAAATGGAGTCGAGAGCTGAGGTGAGAATGAGACAAAGCCTGGCTGGAGTCCTTCCTAAATTAATGAAATGTATTCAATAAATGTTTATTATTTCCTGTAATGTACTGTTACAGGCACTAGGGAACAAGCTTTTAATAGAAGTAGGGTTAGTAGAAAAAAATTGGCTTCTATTTGCACCTCATGTACAGATTTGGAGATTAGGAAGATATGTGCCTTTGAGAGAATAACCACCATTCATTAGTGCCCTGTTGTCTATACAGTGAAATACTTGTTTTTCTGAGTATTCAAAGCCTTCCATGTTCTGGCTCTATTCTTGTCTTTCCAAGATGAGATGATAGCTGGTGGGGATGGACAGATCAAGGGAAGGTTTTTTTGAGGCTTGGGGAGAAATAAGCGTGTTTGTAGGGAGGAAGGAATGGGATCCCTGTCAGCCTTCACAAGGAGAAGGTCACCTCCTCATGTGAGAAAAGGATGAATGAGGAGATAGTGACAGTAGGCAGCTGTATTGTATGAGATGAGAAGGCATGGATAAGAGAGAGTTCTTGGCAAAAGGCCACAAATTATTAGGCAAGCTTCTCAGCTAATGGGGAGGGGAGGGGGAAGCAGGGGATGTTTGAGGAAGCATGAAAAGTTACAGAAACAAAATCTGCCATGAGTGGGATGGTGAGCTGATTAGGGAGGTAATAAAATTATTACCTTGTTGTACTGAGGGCCCAGTTAAGATTATGTAACATCAATTTTTAGAGGTCCTAGTCAGTACAGTTTAATAATTTTCTCCAGCTTTGTTCAGCAGAATGTGAATAAGAATGAAAGTGGTGGATGGTGTGAGTAATCTGAGGCTTGGGCTTGGCAAGGGTAAATGGGCAATAAGATAAGTGAGTACTCAAGGAAAGAAGACAGCAAGAGCTATTAACAGGTTCACCAAGGAGTCAGTATGAAGAAGGGAGGAGAGTGAAAGAATCACCCCCTCGTCGATGTGATGGCCTGGGAAAGCCCTAAGCAGTCAAAGGGTTACAGATCACTGTGAGGTTTCGCAGAAGACATAGTGAGATAAAGGCAGTGGGAGAGGTGGAATGACCACAGACTTTTTTGTAATCTAATGTGAGAATTCCTTCAGCTCTTGAATATGGAAGTGGTTTCTTTGTGGTAATGGCAAGATCTCTAGTTTGACCATCTCTGTCAATAGCTAAGATCATTCATGGGAGTTGAGGAAGCTGAGGAACTGGGAGGTTAGGGTTTTTGAGTGAGTATCAGAATGTATGTTGAAGTCCTCTAGTATGAAGGCAGAAACTGGGTAGAAGAAAAGGACTATCAGCCAGGCACTGAGCTTATTGAATAAAGAACGGTGGGTCGTAGAGGACCACAAGCCACAGCTACCAGAATTTTGATTGGATAGTGGATATAGATTTAGTGAACCTAAGAGGAGGAGAGGTTATTGAGTGATGGAGGTAGGAGAGCCTCAAAGTAGCCAAGAAAAAGCAACAAGTATCCCAACTCCCCCCACATTGACCAGTGAGTTCAAGGGAAAGATTGAAAGTGCCATTCCTGGTAAGGAGTCAAGGGAAGCTATGTTATCAGGATGGGGCCAGGTCTCTGTGAGAACTAGAAGATGGAAGGAATAGAAAAGAAAATACTTAATATGTAACCAAATTTGTTACCTATGGAACTGTTATTCCAGAACATACAGTAGAAGGAGGGGTCAGAGTATGTGAGAGAAGTAGGAATAAGGTAGTGAAAAATGAGAATGGAGGAGTTCAGAACCCATTCAGAATAATATGGGAAAGGGATGGCCTAGTGGGAGTTTGTTAGTCATTGAAGAATGATTTTAGGTTGGTTCTGAACATCTCTAGGGGTTTGGCTTCAGGTAGAAATCTCTCATGGCATTAGGTAGCTCAGTCTCTTTCTTTTTAAAAAATCTAGTTAGCTAATTCTGGGGCAGCTAGGTGGCACAGTGGATAGAACACTGGCACTGAAGTTAGGAGGACTTATTTTATTAAAGACCATTTTTTGTCCTCTAGGATTTTTTGCTTAATTTTGCTGTATATGTTATTCTTAGTTGTAAGCCTATATGCGTTTTTGTATCCCTGTCACTCATTAATGTGTAATTTTTTTCTTTTGCTTAGTCTTCATGCTTACTTCCTGATTTCATACTTAACACTAAGGCTGAGTTCTGTGCACTTCTAGAGAGAATGTCTCTACTGAGTTTATGTTGTTTTGGGTCATGCTGCTGGTTTCTGGGAACATTGTATTATCCCAGGATCTTAAGCTCTCATTGCTCCAAAAGGTGTACAATCCAGGTTGAAATCTTATCATTGGCCTCCTGGTCTTTAAAGGTTTTGCAAGTTCCTGACCTTTAGTTCTGAACAACCTGTGAGCTTTCTCTTGTTTGGAATTCCAGTAGACTGCTACTGAATTCAGTAACTGTTGGCTACCTGTAAATCTCTGCAAATTCAGATAATTGCTTCTCAGTCCTCCCTAGTGTTTTTTTTTAAATTTGTTTTGTTTTATTTTTTATTTTTGGTGAGGCAATTAGGGTTAAGTGACTTGTCCAGGGTCACATAGCCAGTAAGTGTTAAGTGTCTGAGGCTAGATTTGAACTCAAGATCCTCCTGAATCCAGGGCTGGTGCTTTATCCACTGTGCCATGTAGCTGCCCCCTCCTCCCTAGTTTTTAAACACTGCTCTGTCCTGGTTCCCCTGTCTCACTGTTCCTTTTTAATGTCCATTGCTACTTCATCTATGTCATGACCAATGATCTTGGATGTCCTCCAAGGCTCTGTCCTGAGCTTTCTTCTCCTTTCTCTGTAATTTGTTTCCCCATGTGATCTCATTAGCTTTCATGGATTTAACTCTGTCTATGTAGATGACTCATAGATACAGAGCTATAGATGAAGATACAGATACAGGTAAGTATATTAATATACAGATACCCATCGCTATCTCCAGCCCTTCTCTCCATTTTGAGGAAAGACTCAGGCTAGCCCTTCTTCATTTCTCTCTTGGGTCTGATTCTGACTCTCTAAACTTCACCATTATGCCTTTTCTCCCTGGCAGTTCCTTTAGCTATGGTCTTCTTACCCTGGAAACTCCCTCTAGCCCTGTGGCCCCTTTCTCCCAAGTTCCTTCCAGAACCTGGATTTTGTGGAAGTACCCAGGTCAGTCATCCTTCATTCCTCTCCCAGCTCTGCTTCTACTCTGGATTTTACCACTATGCCCTACATGGGTACAGTCTTCCCCTTTTCAGCCACCCTCCCCTCTGCTTTTCAGCTCAACTTTATTGATGCTTTCTTTGTACTTGTATATGTATCACCACCTTTTAGTACAGTTTCTGGCACATTGTAAGCACTTAATAAATGCTTCTTTATCTGACTCCTGGTTACTCACATCACCAAGTACCTTTTGGACATTTCAATCTGGATGTCCAGTAGGTGTCTCAATCATCTTTCCTCCGAAGTCCTTCATTCTTCTTCACTTTCCTCTTTCTGTCAAGGGCACCACCACCTTGCCTGTCACCCAGGCTCACAACTTCAGTGTCAAACTTGACTCCTCATTTGCACCCACACCATAATCCAATCTGTTGCCATCCTGTTGTTTGTACCTTCACAATATCTCTCACATTTGTGCCTTTTTCTCCACTCGTCTATGTAGAGCCCACGTCGAGGCCCTTATCACTCCCATGAAAGGGGCTAAAATTCTAGCTGGTCTGTCTAAAATATCTAATGAGTGGTCACCAATAAATTATAAGCTTTAGCAAGAATTAGACGTTTAAGCATTTATTAATTTGGTGAAGACAGAGAGAAAGAGGCCTAGATTCAGCTATCTATCTTGGGGAGCTACAGTTCTCCTGGTCTGCTCTCCACGAGAGTCCTGGCGAGAGAGCCAGCCTCGCCCCTTCTTCCTCCCACAAGCAAACGTCACTTCCAGACGCCAAAGAAAAGCCACATGGCTTGCCCTCAGCTGCCTTCTCCTCATGGCGGAGCTTTCCTACAGTAGCTCTCCAGCAGGTGGCGTCATTCCAATCGTTACACCAGCCTTTTAACTGCTTTCCCTGACTGGTCTCTCTCCACTACCATCTGTCCTCCATTCAGTTGCCAATGTAATTTTTTTCCCTTAAGTATAGGTCTGATCTTGTTACCCCCCTGGTTAATAAACTCCATTGGTTTTCTGTTACCTCTGACTAGCTGATGCTAGTCAAAGTTCTTCATAACCTGACCCTTTTTTACCTTTCCAGTCTTATATGCTACGCTCTCTTCCATGATGTCTGTGGTTCATCACCAATTGGCTTGCTTGCAGCTCTTCACATGACATGCCGTCCTCTCTCTCTGTGCCTGGGCAGTAGCTGTTCCCCATGCTTGAAATGCTTTGAGGATTTCCCCACACTACCCCCAGTTTCCCCCAATCACTGCCTCTTATTTTTCTCACTTCCTTCTAATCCCACCTTCTGCAAGAGGCCTTCCGACTCCCACCCTCATCTATCTAGTTGTTTATAGCTTGTCTACCTTGTTAGAATGTAAGCTCCCTGGGGGCAGCTAGGTGGCACAGTAGATAAAGCACCAGCCCTGGATTCAGGAAGACCTGAGTTCAAATCCGGCCTCAGACACTTGACACTTACTTAGCTGTGTGACCCCAGGCAAGTCACTTAACCCTCACTGTCCTGCAAAAAAAAAAGAAAGAAAGAAAGAAAAAGAAAAAGAATGTAAGCTTCCTAAGGGCAGCAAGTATGGTTTTTGCCTTTATGTCCTCAATGCTTAGCACAGTGCTTGGCACATAGTAAGAGCTTTAATAAATATTTATTGGCTTGATTTGGCTCTAGAATCAGAGGATCTGGGTTCAAATCTTGCCTCTGCTGCTTAATATATCTATGTGACCCTGAAAAGTCATTTAATCTCCTGAGCCTCTGTTGTCTTATCTATAAAATGAGGGGTTTGGGCTGTATAGCCTTGAATGCCCCTTCTAACTCAAGAACTATGATGCTATGGAAAGAATGTCTCATTCAGAATAGCTACAAAATGCATAAAATATATGGGAGTTAATTTACCAAGACACAAATACAATTCAGGGCATATAAATACAATTACAAAACACTTTTAAAGAAAATAACATTGCTCATGGTTGGGCTATGTCAATATATTCAAAATAATGCTACTACTTAAATTAACTTATAAATTTATTGCTATACCAATTAGATTACCGATGGGATAATTCATAGAGCTAGACAAATTACTAACAAAATTTACTTAGAGGAAACAAAAGGTCTAGATTCTCAAGAGGAATATTGCTGTAAGGCAGTAGTGATATCAAAGCTATTCGACTTAGGTTAAAAAAGAGAAAAACATACTACACAGGGGGCAGCTAGGTGGCGCAGTGGATAAAGCACCGGCCCTGGATTCAGGAGTACCTGAGTTCAAATCCAGCCTCAGACACTTGACATGTACTAGCTGTATGACCCTGGGCAAGTCACTTAACCCCCATAGTCCTGCAAAAAAAAACCACAACAAAACAAAACATACTACACAAGGAAGACCCAGATCCAGTCAAACCCAAAGAATCTCCCATTATCTGAGAAACCTAAAATTATATGTTATTTGTTGGATGGACTCCCTCTTTTGCTAAGAATTGCTAGGAAAACTGGAAAGTAGTTTGGCAAAAATATAGTTTTAGACCAAAAGCTAACATCATGCATAACAAGCCCAAAATGGATATGTGCCCGGAATATAAAAAGTCATACCATTAAAAAAAATTAGATGATAACAGGTTCTTTTTATAGCTATGGTTAGGGATAGAATTATTAACCAAAGAAGGGACAAAGTCAATCATAAAAGATAACATAGTATATTTTGATTGCATTAAAGTGAAAAGTTTCTAAACAAATAAAATCAATATAGCTAGCATAAGGAAGAAAGCTGTTAAATGAGAAAAGAATCTTTACATCAAATGTTTTTGATAAGGCCAAGAAATATAATGATCTAACACAAATCTATAAGATTCAAGGGCCATTCCACACAATAGGATTTTTTTTTTTGGATGAGACAATTGGGGTTAAGTAACTTGCCCAGGGTCACACAGCTAGTAAGTGTTAAGTGTCTGAGGCTGGATTTGAACTCAGGTCCTCCTGACTCCAGGGCCAGTGCTTTATCCACTGTACCACCTAGCTGCCCCAATAGGATTTTTCTAAAGAGTGTGCAAGACCATGACCATGTCACACCCAAGTAAAGCTCAGTGTCTCCTTTGTACATCTAGGATAAAATATAACCTGCTTTGTTTAGTATTTAAAACAATTCCTAAACTGGACCACTGTAGTCTTCTTACACATTTCTCTCTTTCACCAACTCTTTGGTCCAGACAAACTGTCCTTTTTGCTATTTCTCACACATGACATTCCATCTCTTGTTTCTATGAATTGCATTGGCTCTCCCCCATAAATAGGATGCTCTGTATAAAATTCAGTTCAAATATCACCTTCTACAATGAAGCTTTTGCTGTTTTCTCCCTGTTAGCATTTCCATCTTAAAACTACCTGCTATTTTCTTTTTTGCTTATTGTATATATTTAATATGTTTCACTCTTGTCTTTGTATCCTCATCACTTAGCACAATAAATGCTTGTGATTGATTTTATTTCCTTTTGTGTTTGATTTTTTTCTATTTTGATCATTGATTTTGAATTTTGCATTGAGTACTCTGACGCTAATTTCATTCTAGTTTCTTATTTTAAGAATTTTATTTCTTCTTTTTCTTATTCCATGATGTTTGGGAAATTCATAAGATTTTATCTTCTTGGGGGTAATATTGGTTCATTTCCCTTCATGTTGCAATATTTGTACAATGTTCTTTGGTTTCTTTCTGAAATTTTACTCAATTCTTCCCTCTGTTTAAATGATTCTTCTCCCTTAGTTTATCTTCATATAAGCTAGGTTCCTATACTAGCCTTTTCTCTCATATAGACTTTCACTCATTCACATTTGTGTTCTTCCCCTTCCTCTTTTGCATCTGTCTCTGAGAGAAAACTGTTGCACAGCCTCAATCTTCTCACATTGGGAGGAAAAAGGAGACAACCAAGCTCAAGCCATTGCCCAAAATAATTTCAGGGAAAAGAGGATTCCTCACCTGTCCTTGCATTTCTAGTCTGTTCAGTCCTCTAGTCAGGTTCAATCTTCAGTGTCATCTCACTTAGGCCTTTGTACATCATGTAAGTCTTCCATCCTGCCCAAGTCAATCTACTTTTCCATATTTTCTCTCTGTCTCTGTCTTGATAAAATACATGTGTGTCACTTCTTGGAGAATTGGTGGGATGTGTGTTCATGCAAAGGCATGGCAATGGGCATTTCCTGCCTACAAACTGGCTTGTGGTCGTGGTAATGGGTTCCAGAAGTAGGGCACACTGAATAAAACCTCCATTAAAATTAGTCCACGTTAATTCATGAAGTTTTACCTTGTATGCAGGTTCTTTCATATTATTTTACATGTTGATATCTGGTATATAATTCCTTTATTGTGAAGATTGGAGATCAGAGAAGATTACAGAAAATAGCTTTTCTTTAATTTTGCAGAAGTGATCTTCTATGGTATTTTATAAATGGGTTTGTTATCAATTGCTGTATGCTTTAGCTGCTGTATCTGCTCATATAGCAGGGAGAGTAAGCATTTGATGTAGAAGATGATATCTGAGATCTTTTGGCATTCTGCTTTATAGCAGTTCACAATATTTGCTAATGATATCTTTGCCTATTTACACTTCTCATTTTTGACACAGATGGCTCCCCTGAATAGGTCAGGTTGAGGCTATAACAATTATATATATATATATATATATATATATATATATATATCTTCTTATATTCAATTTTCTGACTGGAGGCTGACCATTGCTCTTATTGAGTAGTTGAATGGTTGTGCACAGACAGCTCACCCTGATGTAAATCTCATATGAGTTACCAATCTTTTCCTGTTTGTTAAAATGTAGTCAATTACTTGTTGGATAATGTTCAGTGTACTTTTCTACTAGGCAACATAAATCCAAAAATGGGTACAGAGAAAGATGGAAAAAATATTAGAAAATATAGTTTATGTTTAAGAAATGGGAGAGACCAAAGGTTACGGGCAATAAGTAAGTATAGCAAGGCTCTACCTACCTCTATATATCATGAATGCTCTCTCCAGGCAAGAGTTGGAACATTCAGGGCAAGGTAAACAGTGCAGTTTTCTAGAATCAGATCCCTGTTTTAGAAAATCACTTTGGCAGCAGAATCAAGGATGGATTGTAATGGGAAGAGATTTGAGTCAGGGAGAGCAATTAGAAGGCTACTATAGGGGGCAGCTAGGTGGCATAGTGGATAAAGCACTGGCCTTGAATTCAGGAGGATCTGAGTTCAAATTCAGCCTCAGACACTTGACACTTGCTAGCTGTGTGACCCTGGGCAAGTCATTTAACCCTCATTGCCCTGGGCAGGGAAAAGGCTACTGTGTTTTCACAGATGATGCCAGAGTTGTAAGCTTGTGTCACTGGTGCCCTTGATGGTAATAGGAAAGTTAGGAAGGAGAGAAGGTTTGGGGGATATACGATGACCTCTGTTTTGGATAGGTTGAGTTTGAGGTGCCTTCAGAACACATATAGCTTTAGATGTCCAAAAAACAGCTGAGGAGAGAGATTGGAGCTGGAGATATAAATCTGGGAATCATGTGCATAGGGATGGTAACTGAACCCTTCGGGGCTGATGAGATGACCAAGAGAGAAGAAAAGGTGACCCAGGGTAGAGCCTTGAGGGAAATTCATGATCAGTGAGTGAGATCTGGATGAAGAGTCAGCAGAAAATGAGCCATCAGACAGAGGGTACCAAGAGAGAGTAGTGTCAAGAAAACCTATTGACGAGAGAGTATCCAGAAGTAGTCAGCAGACTGCAAATACAACAATAGAGATGAGGATTGAGAAGAGGCCATTAGATCTGACAATTAAGACCTTGGTGGTGACTTTGGAGAGAGTAGTTTTCATTGAATTAGGTGGTCAGAAGGCAGTTTGTGGAAGGTTTAGATAGGAAGTGAAGGAACCTAGTTTAGACAAAATTTTAAAAGATTATAACCAAGAAAGAGAGGACAGACACAGTATGATAGGCTAGCAGAGATGGTCAGATTAAGTGAAGGTTCTTAAGGATGGGAGAGACATCAGGGAACTGGCCAACAGATGGGGAGAGACTGAAGATTTGAAGTGGGGATAAATAAATAAATGGACCGGCCTGCTGGTAACGAAGGAAAGGAATGGGATTAAGGGTGCACTTTGAGGGCACTGCCTTGGCAAGGAGAAGGGATAGTTCTTCCTATGTGATGGGGTGAAGGAAGCAATTGTGGAGGAAGATGTCTGAGTGATGTGAGATGAAGAAGAGGGGGAGAAAGGAGCTCTTGTCAAACAACCTCTGGTTTTGGTCAAGTATGAAATGAGGTCCTCAGCCGAGTGGGGAGTGGAGGAAGGTGGGGAGGGAACAAGCATTATTAAGCACCTACTTTGTGCCAGGTACTGTGTTAAGTGCTTTGCATGAAAGGGAGAGCAATGCTATGGAGATATTTAAAAAGAGATGAAAATGTTCCGACGGGCCACTGGTGAGAAGGCTAGCAAATTCACTGGGGATGGGGAAAAAAATTGCTTAAGGAGTTGAGAGATGAGATGATAGAGGTTAGTGGAACCTCATGAGTCAGAGGACTCAGGTTCATATCCCAGCACTACTACGATTACTACCTTTGTTGCTTAATATAAATAATTTAATATTAAATTTTGTCTCTGGTCTCTTTTGTCTTTCTAGTCTCCTCACTTTTTTCATCTGCAACCAGAAAATAGTAATACTAGCTAACGTTTATATAGCACCTTAGTTTTTTTTTAAGCACCTTTGTTTTATAGAGCACTTTACATATCTCATTTAATCCTCACAACAGCCCTGTGAAGTAAGTGCTATTATTATCCTTATTTTACAAATGGAAAAACTGAGGCTGGGACACAAATCACTTTAAGTGACTTGCCTTGTTGTTTAGTTGTTTCAATCACGTCTGATTCTTTATGACTGTATTTGAGGTTTTCTTGGCAAAGATACCGGAGTGGCTTGCCTTTTCCTTCTCCAGCTCATTTTACAAATGCTCAGGGTCACACACAATTAGTAAGGGTCCAAGACCAGATTTAAAATCATATCTACCTGATGCCAGACCTGGTACTCTAGTCTCTGCAGCACCTAGCTGTCCATAACTTGCCTAAGATCACACAATTAATTCCTGAGGTAGGATTTGACTTCAAGTCCAATGCCCTATTCCACTTAGATGTTTCAAAAATATATCTTAGATGGGCAGCTAGGTGGTGCTGTGGATAAAGCACTGGCCCTGGATTCAGGAGGACCTGAGTTCAAATATGGCCTCAGACACTTGACACTTACTATCCGTGTGACCCTGGGCAAGTCACTTAACCCTCATTGCCCTGTGTTTTTTATTTAAAGTGACATTTGAAGATAAAAAACGTGAAAATTTTGAACGAGGTAATCTGGAGCTTGAAAAGAGAAGGCAGGCTCTATTAGAACAGCAGCGTAAAGAGCAAGAGCGCCTGGCACAGCTTGAGCGAGCCGAGCAAGAAAGGAAAGAACGAGAACGCCAAGAACAAGAGCGAAAGAGGCAGGTAGAGCTGGAAAAACAACTGGAGAAACAGCGGGAACTGGAACGTCAGAGGGAAGAAGAGAGGAGGAAAGAAATTGAGAGACGCGAGGTGAC
The DNA here is from genome assembly GCF_019393635.1 of Dromiciops gliroides. NCBI lineage: Eukaryota > Metazoa > Chordata > Mammalia > Microbiotheria > Microbiotheriidae > Dromiciops > Dromiciops gliroides. The sequence goes on along the minus strand of NC_057863.1, from coordinate 269,832,990 downwards.
TATTGAATTGCCCATCGAGGTTTCTTGGTTTGTGTAGATAAAATAATATTTTTAGCAACCATATATTCCCCCTATTTAAAAAAAAAAAATCTCAAATGATTCTGATTCCACTCTTGATACCAGCTTCTGGAATCATGAAGCCAACATTTTTTTCCTTATTCCTTATTATTATAATTATTATTATTTCCTTTTTCCTTATTATTAGTTTAATATTTCCTTCTTATTATTTCCTTTTCCTTATTAGTTTAATAATTTCAGAATAAATTATTTCATCCACTGAGAGTTAATGTTACCCCTTTAATATCTTAGTAGGTAGTTTTCTGCCATAACCGAAAAGAATTCATTACCTAGTCAATTTTCTAGTGGTCAGCCTCTCTGAATGTAGTTTATATTGGGACTATGTTCTAATTACATTAGGGAGACCTACCATAGTTTGTATAGCACCTATGAGCCTAGAATCATCTCCACACTATGATGAAACAGCAGAGTAGGTCTTTAGTAAAGAAATATAGGAATATTTCTCTGTGTGTGTGTGTGTGTGTGTGTGTGTGTGTGTGTGTGTGTGTGTGATGTTGGACTAGATGTCCCTTCTAGCTCTTAATCTGTAATGCTATTATCTGTGCCAATAACAAACAATCTTGCAAGTGTGGAAAGAAGGTATAGTTTCAGTTAAGAATAGAGTTTTGGGGCAGCTAGGTGGTGCAGTGCATAGAGCACTGGCCCTGGAGTCAGGAGTACCTGAGTTCAAATCTGGCCTCAGACACTTAATACTTACTAGCTGTGTGACCCTGAGCAAGTCACTTAACCCCAATTGCCTCACTAAAAAAAAAAAAAAAAGAATAGAGTTTTGGTTAAGGGACTCACAAATCTTTCAAACTTTTAATAAATTATTTAGTTTTTTAGATCAACAAAAATGGAAACTTGTACTACAGCAAAGAGATTTCCCTTATTGTCAAGTACATCAGGAAGAAAAATGTTGTATGTTATAGGGTCCAAAGTTGCTCTTTTTTTGCTCAGTATCAAATATATGATATATACGAAGACATTTTATACATGTTAAATTTATTTTCAGTGGAAAAGAATGTAGATTCAGTATTCAAAAGAGAAATGCTTATTTTTTTCCTTATTGTATACTACATCTTTATGCATTTTCTACATTTTCACAAAATTTGTATATGAAATTTTAGCCAGGTTTGACCATTTGGCTAAAAATGACTTCAACTCTGAAAATGGAGTTTATTCATGACATATCATCACAGGAAACAAAACAAATCTCTTTCTTCCCCCTTTCCCTCTTTTCTCCTCTTCCCCTCTGTCCCTCTTTTTTATCCCTTCCTTCTTCTGTTCCTCTCCCTTCACCCTTTCCATTCCTTCCATCCTCTCCTTGTCCCTCTCTGCCTCCCTTTCTGTCTTGGTCTCTGTTTCTCTGTGTCTTCCCTTCTCCTTTATTTTTTTAAAATATAGGCTGCAAAAAGAGAACTTGAAAGACAACGTCAACTTGAGTGGGAACGGAATAGGCGGCAAGAACTATTGAATCAGAGAAATAAAGAGCAAGAAGATATAGTTGTTCTGAAGGCAAAGAAAAAGACTTTGGAATTTGAATTAGAAGCTCTAGTAAGTGAAATTCTGTCATGCTTTCGCAGTTGTTCTGAGATGTAGCCCTAAAAGTGGTAGCAGAATTTATGTTGGTAAATCAAGTGCTACTTTATTTAATCACCACATATTTATTGATTTAGCACTGAAGAGCTTATATTCTTCAGGGGAGGTGCAATATACTCATGGATAAGTAAATATAGAATGTATATGAAATGAATACAAAGTGATTTGGAAGAGGGATGTGATAACTGGGTGAATTAGAAAGCACTTTTTGAAGAAAGTGACACTTGCTGAGCTTGAAGGAAGATAAGGATTGCAAAAGGTGTAGGTCAGGAGAAAGAGTCTTCCTAGAACGGTGGACAGTCCTAGACAGTGGCACAGAAAACCATTCATGGGGAACCTCAACCAGATCACCTTTGGTAGGAGTGCAGATTGCATGGAGGGAAAGCTATCTTTAATCAGTAGCTTAACCATTATTTCTTGTGTAATTTCTAGAATCATTAGATTTTAATATTTTTATTTCATGATCATTACATTTCCAGAAACCTGAAATGACTTCTTATTAAAATTCTGTCTTCCTATGTCTTTTGTTGAAGAATGATAAAAAACATCAACTGGAAGGAAAACTTCAAGATATCAGATGTCGATTAGCTATGCAAAGGCAAGAAATTGAAAGTACAAACAAATCTAGAGAACTTAGAATTGCTGAAATCACCCACCTGCAGCAGCAATTACAGGTGAGAAAATCTGCCCGCTTAGAAACTGAATTTCATGACTTTCAATCAATATCTGGCTCCATCTGACCACTGAATACTTTATTTTTCAGAACCAGTTTATGATGAGTAAGTGTGGTCCAGGAGACATCAAATTCATATAGCTGATGCCTTACATTTCATCTTAATGAACCTCAGTTATTTGTGGCCTGGAATATAGGCTAAACCAATAAATGCTTGGGTGGCTAGTTGATTGATTTTTTATCAGCCATATGGTATGGTTAAATAGATGTAGATGCAGCATTTTCATAGCTCATAGTAACTGTTATAATCTAGTACACTGATAACATGATATCCTGTGTTTTGGGTCTACAGGTAATAATCAAATGATCAAATTAGATTTAATATATGTAAACTTCATAAACCTTAAAGCATTAAATAAATATCAGCTATTGTAATTATTAAAATAATTCTAATTGAAATTTGACTAGGCTATCTAAATGAAATACTAGTAATACTGCACCTATCTCCTAAACTATTTCATTATATTGTAGGACAACTGTAACCTTGCTGCATTTAAATATGATCATAAAGTGTGGTCTCATCTGGTGCTGCGTAAATTGATAATGCCCCACTATTATAATCAGACCATATTCTGACCCTACACAAACTCTGTTTAGGACCTTCTAGTAGAGGAAGAGAGCCAGTGTTTTCTTGAATTCTCCCCATGATTGAGCAGGATAGGGTTAATATTCATTTAGTGCTACTCTCCTCCTCCAAAACCTTTCCCTATTCCTTTGATTCAAGGTTCACATCAATCTCATGTTTAAAGCCAATATTTTACTCTTGTTTCAAGAGACCTACAAGTGTCCTGTACTTTTGTTGTCAAAACAATTACTAACTAGTTGGAATGTTCATAGAGATGAAATATCCAGGGTAGTAATGATACTATCATGAAGCTACAATCACAGAAAAAACGGGCTTTTTTATTAAAGACCTTCTTTTAGCAGCCCTGGAATTTCCTTGGAAGTAAGACTTCACTAGTTAAATGGTTCTAGCTGACTTGATATCCTGAGGTTTATCATAAGAAAGGAAAGGCCTGAGGGCATCTAGGTGGCACTGTGGATAACACCAAGGCCTTGGATTCAGGAGGATCTGAGTTCAAATCTGACCTTAGACACTTGACACTTACTAGCTGTATGATCTTGGGAAAATCACTTAACCCTCATTGCCCCACAAAAAACCAAACCAAAACAAACAAAAAAAAAACACGGAAAAAGAAGGAAAAAAAGATAAAGGAAAGGCCTTCTTAAATTGAAAAGCTTCCTGTGGATATGGCAATAAATCAGCATGTTGCCATGATCTGTTTGCTCATTAGGGCTTATGAGTAAATTCATAAATGAGTTATATATATCCATGCCTGTATTTTACTGTTAGAAATTCTTTTTTAATTTGAAATGTTCAAGTTCTTGGAGTCACCATACTAAGTGTCAGAACACCCCAATATTTACCTTGGGTAAGTCCCATACTTACTCATCGTCCAGCATCTTTAAAATGGGGCTAATGCGAATTCTTTCTAAAGAGCATAGTTGAGTTATGAGGATTTATGGAAGAAGTTATTGCTAGTAATTAGAAATTTCTTGGGAGAAAGCTCTTGAAAGGTACTTTTTAGAGGAATACATGTATTTATCTAAAAGTTAAAAGAGTTTTTATACCAGTTTTTTTATGGCAGAGTTTGGAGAAGTGACTTTTTAAAATGTATAATTTTTAAAAGCATAATCACTTGTTAACATTTCTCAAATCAGTCTTCAGGAAAATATAATTAGATTTTATAATCATATCTACCAAGAACATAATATTTTCCATATCCATTCTTATGAATTTATACAGTCCAAAATAGAACAAGCAGAAGGTTTAGATATGTCTGAATAGAAAGGCTTTTTTTACTATCATCCTACTTTGAATGAAACTCTAATTCAAGAGTAATCAATGAAAATGCAAAATTATGTTATTTCATCCTAATGTCTTGAATATGTATTATGGGGGAAAGTGTTCACTTTATTTTTTATTTTATTTTTGGTTCCAAATTTTCTCTCCCACTTTCCCTCTCCTTCCTGCACCCATTGAAAGGCAAGAAAAACAATACCTGTTACAAGTCTATATTGTCAAGAAAAACATTCTCATGTTACATCCAAAAAGTGCATAAGTCTGTAATTTTAGTCTATCATGTCTCTCTCAGGAGAGGTGACTAGCATGTTTCATCATAGACCTGGATTTATGGTTACTAAGTCTTTCAAAATTATTTATCTTTCTAGTGTTATTATATAAATTATTTTCCTGATTCTGCTCACTTCACTTTGCATGCAGTTCACTTTGTATAGTTTTCTGAGATTTTTCTCAAACCATCCTCTTTATCATTTCCTATAACACAGTATTTCATCACTTTCATATGCCATAAAATGTATAGCCTTTCCTCGAGTTTCCAATTTTTTACCAACACAAAAAGAGCTGGCATAAATATTTTTGAGTACATATGGATCCTTTTCCTTTCTTTGATCTTCCTGGGTCCTCTCAGCAGTATTGCTGGGTCAGTGCACAGTTTAATAATGTTTTAGCCTAGTTCTGAATTGCTTTCCAAAATGACTGGACCGGTTCACAGCTCCATCAACAAGTGCATTAAAGTATTTATTTTCCCACAGCACCTCCAGCATTTGTCATTTCCCCGTTTCATTGTCTTTGTCAATCCAATGGATCCAAGTTAGTACCACAGAGTTATTTTAATTTGCATTTTTCTAGTTATTAGTGATAATAGAGCATTTATGATAGCTCAAATTTCCTCCTCTGAAAATTGTCTCTTCATATCCTTTGACCATTTATCAATTGGGGAATGGCCCTTATTCTTCTAAATTTAATGCCAGTTTCCTATATATCTTAGAAATTAGACCCTTAACAGAAAAAGTTGCCACAAATATTTGCCCCCAGTTTCTTTTTTCTAATTTTTGCCATGTTGGTTTTGTTAGTACAAATTTAAAAATGTTATTTAATCAAAATTACCTATTTTACCTTCTGTGAAGCATTCTGTCTCTTGTTTGATCATGAATTCTTCCCTTATCCCTAGATCTTACAGGTAACTTCTGTGCTGCTCTAATTTGTTTTTGTTGTTACCTTTTATGTCTAAATTATGTGCCCGTTTGGAGCTTATCTGATTTGTGGTATGAGACATGTGTCTAGAATTAGTTTCTGCCAATCTGCTTTTTAGTTTTCTCAACAGTTTTTGTCAAATAGTGAATTCTTGACACAATGACTGGGATCTTCAGGTTTATGAAGCAATGGGTTATTGTTTGCTTCTGTATATTGTGCATCTAATTTCTTGCACTGATCAAACTCTATTTTTCAGTACCAAATTCTTTTGATTGTAGTTGGAGATGTGATATTGCTAGTCCTCTTTCCTTTCCACTTTTTTTCACTAGTGATCTTGATATTCTTTGACTTTTTATTCCTCCAGGTAAATTTTATTCCCCCCTTTATAGTTCTATAAAACAATCCTGTGGTAGTTTGATTACTATGACACTGAAGAAGTAAATTAATTTAGCTAGTATTGTCATTTTGATTATATTAGCTCTATCCACTCATGAGTAATTAATACTCCTCCTGTTATTTAGAATTTTTGTGTAAAGAGTGTTTTGTAATTGTGGTCATGTAGTTCCTATATGTATCTTGGCAGGTAGACTCCCAAGCATTTTATATTGTGCATAGCTATTTTAAATTTGATCTATGCTGCTGGATTTTATTGGTAATACCCTGAAACACTTATGATTTTTTGTGGGTTTATTTTATATATTTTATAACTTTGCTGATGTTAATGGTTTCAATTTTTAAAATTGATTCTATAGTGTGGTTTGTAAACCATCATCTATAAAAAGTGATAGTTTTGTTTCCTCCTTATTCCATCCTTATTCCTACAATTTCTTTTCTTGTTAAATCCAGCATTTCTAGTACTATATTAAATAGTAATGATGATAGTGGACATCCTTGCTTTACCCTTGATCTTATTGGAAAGGCTTCTGATACAGTTCCATTGCAGATAATTCTGCCTCTCATATTTATTTTTTTTAACAATAATAAACATTTTAATTTAAAGTTTGGGGTTCCAAATTCTATCCTTCTTTCCTTCTCTCTCCTCCTTCCTCCCCAAGGCAGTAAGCAATCAGATATTGGTTACACATTATGTAAAACATTACCATAATTAGTCATTTTGTTATATAAAACATTACCATAATTAGTCATTTTTTATAAGAAAACTTGAATAAAAGAAAAAAATGAAAGTGCAAAATAGCATTCTTCAGTCTGTGTTCAGTCTATATCAGTTCTTTCTTTGGAGGTGGATAGTATCCTTCATCATTAGTCCTTTGGGATTGTCCTAATCATTTTATTGCTGAGAATAGTTAAGTTACCTCTTACATTTAGATAGCTAATACTTACCATTTTAAGGAAAAATCTGTTTATTCCTATGCTTTCTAGTGTTTTTAACACTTGAAGTAATCATGATTTTTTTGTTGTTGTTATTAATATGGTCATTTAGGTTTACAATTTCACTAATTGAGAACCAGTATTATATACCTAGTAGAAATAGAGCCTGGTATGATCTTTGTGATATATTGTTCTGGTGTCCTTGTTAACACTTTATTTAAAATGTTTGTACCAATATTCATTAGGGATATTGTAGACACTTAATAAATGCTTATTTTCTTCCTTCTTTCATTCCTCTTTAAGTGTTTCTTATAAACAACATATTGTTAAATTCTAGTTTTTATTCCATTCTGTTATCTTTTTCCTCCTAGCTAACCCATGATGACATCTTTAAAATAGGGTTGAGGAGTAGGAGGAATAGACTGGGGGAGGGGGAAGGGGGCGGGTAGACTGGGGAGAGGTAGCTAGCTCACATGAAGGAAACAAGAAAAAAGCTTATGGAGGGGAGGGGAAGAGGGGGAACAAATAGGGCAGTGAGTGAACCTTATTATCATTAGAATTGGCTCAAAGAGGGAATAACATACATACTCAAGTGGGTATGGTAATATATTTTTGCCCTGTGGAAAAGTGGGTGGGAGAAGAGGGGAAGGAGAAAAGGAAGTTTGGGGGAGGGAGCTGTAAAAAGCAAAATACTTTCAAGGAAGGTGAAGATGTTTTGCATAACAGCACATGTATGACATATATTGAATTGCTTCATTTCATAGGGAGAGTTGAGGAGGGCAGGAGGAAGAAATATTTAAGAAAACAGAATTAGCTCAAAGTCCTTAACCTCATCAGAGTGGGCTCAAGGAGGGAATAACATACACATCCATTTGGGAGGAGTCATCTATTTAACCCTATAGGAAAGTAGGAGGGGAAGAGGATAAGGAAGGAAGGGTGAATGAAGGGAGGGGAGAGTGGGGAGGGGACAGTCAGCAGCAAGGAGGAATAGGGCAAAATAAGGTAGAAAATAGAGTAAATATCGATGGAGGGAAATAGTTATGATGATTGACTACAATGGCAAAATGTATGGTACCTACTCTGCTGGGCTATTGTGAAGAAAATTCTTTATCAAGTTTAAGGTACTATATAAAAGTTATGATGAACAAAACGCTATCAGAAAAACCTGGAAAGACCCACATGAACTGAGGCAGAGAGAAATGTACTGTATATAAAATAACAGCAATAGTGTAAAGATGATCTGCTGGGAAGCATGTGATTATTTTCAGCAAGGCGCAATGATCCAATATAACTCTGAAGGACTTATGAAAATTACAGTACACCTATAGAGAAAGAACTGATGGTATCTGGAAACAGACTGAAACATTTTTTTGACAACTCTTTAATCTGAAGTTTTGCTTTTATCTGTTTTCTCTCACAACCTATCTAATGTAGAGGTTTTCCATGACTACTCATGTATAACTTACATTGAATTGCTTGAGTTCTTGGGGGGGGGGGGGGAAGGGAGGGAAGAAGAGAAGTGGAACAGAGTTTTTAAAAATTGATGTCAAAATTTGCTTTTACATATATTTTAGAAAGTAAAATTCTAAACAGGATATATAAATCAGCTTTGTTCAGAGGCAGTTATTCCAGATTTTTAGTAAGAGGAGAATTGGGTTCAAATCCTGCCTCTGACCATGCCCATCACTTAATCACTTTTAGCCTTGATTTCATTGTCTGTTAAATGGGCCTGAAAAACTTCTATTACCTACCTCACCTGTTTTACCTCACAAGGTTGTTTTATAGGAATAAAATGAAATTGTGTCTGTAAAAGCTCTTTTCAGAACTTAAATGGTCCATCTCTGAAGTACTTCCATTGTTATATTTTTCCTTAACTGCTGCTGAATACACAGTTGAGAAATTTTGGGGTAATGACTATTATTTTTAATTTCCTACTAGTGACATCTCTTGACATGCCCATTGTACCCAGTACATTATCATTATCTAAAATTTGGCACCATCCAATATCTAATAATCGATACAAATCTATCCAACTGGACAGATTTGCCTACATGATTTGACAGAATATTCCACTTACAAAGCCTTGTTAAAGTATACTATCTTGGGGCAGCTAGGCGGCGCCATGGATAAAGCACCAGCCCTGGATTCAGGAGGACCTGAGTTCAAATTCAGCCTTAGACACTTGACGCTTACTGGCTGTGTGTCTCTGGACAAGTCACTTAACCCTCATTGCCCTGCAAACAAAAAGAAAGAAAGAATACTATCTTAACCTCATGAGTGTCCCAGAAAACCTAGGGTGAATGGTAATCATGCAAATGCCTAAACCAGAACACAAAATAATGTGCTTTAGTAAATAAGAGTTCAAAATGAATCTTCGTTAGAAGCTGTAAATAAAGACCATGTTTTTAAGTGTCATTTTTAAAAGCTTAAAAGTAAGCAACGTGGGGCAGCTAGGTAGCGCAGTGGATAAAGCACCGATCCTGGATTCAGGAGGACCTGAGTTCAAATCCAGCCTCAGACACCTGACACTTTCTGTGTGACCCTGGGCAAGTCACTTAACCCCTATTGCCCTGCAAAAAAAAAAAATAGTAAGCAACGTGATTTCAGTAGGACAAGCCAGATGTTACTATTAGTAATTGTATATTTGAAAAGAAACTTTGAAAGTGTTGACTCACTATTAGCCAAAGATTAATCTTCATTTAGAGTAGGGCTTCTTAACCTTTTTTTGTGTCATACATCCCTTGGGGAGTCTGGTGAATCCTATGGATCCCTTCTTATAAAAATGTTTTTATGTTCATAGAATTAAATACCTAGGATTGTAAAGGAAAACAATTATATTCAAATAAATGAATTTTTTTCTCATCCAAGTTCACAAACCCTCTGAAATTTATGGTTAATTACTCCTGGTTTAGAGTCAGGAGAGATGGGGAGAAATTTTACTTTCCTTTCTATAGGAACAAGAATGGATTAAATGTACAAAAAATAGTTCCTCTTTGTTTTGGATTGTCTGGAAATCACAGAGCAAGTTGGAATCCCAACTATATATTGTATATCAGGTTGCAAAAAAAGTTAACATTAATTTTCCTTGATACACATAGGCACATAACCAATCAGTAGTTTTCCTCCAGTCACAAAAAGGTTGGCTAGAATTTAAATTGTTTATTTTTGTGATTATGTCAAAGCTTTATCTCCACTCTATTTGGGTAAAAAAAAAAAGTAGTGTTGTACATTCTGACCACCAACATTCTCGTTGTTCAAAACATTCTTTGATTCATTTTCTAACCACAGAACATTGAAAGACCCAAGATTTAGTCTGATTAAATATGAACATTATTTTGCTTTAGTTATTGAACCAACTTAAAAAAGTTGCAATATACCTTAATGTTCACAATCCATCCTGCTGAATTCATAAAATCATTATTAATTCAGCTTTCTTTCTATTGTCACTTGATGGCACTTAGAGTTTTGACTACCATTAAAGCAACAGTTAATCAATGCAATTTATGCCTTGCCTGGTAATTGACATGAGGACATGGTAATTTTTCTTATCCCATTATTTTATTGATTGTTTTTTTTTTCTCTAGGAATCCCAGCAAATGCTTGGAAGGCTGATTCCTGAAAAACAGTTACTCAATGACCAATTAAAACAAGTTCAACAAAACAGTTTGCACAGTAGGTGTTTTGTTTTAAAATTCTTCATTCATCCTTCTAATTGGCCACCATTTTTTGAAACGTCAAAAAGAGACATTGAGAATTATTGGTCTTATTGATCATTGTCTTGGATTTTGTTCATGTCTTTTTTTTTTTTTTTAAACAGGAGATTCACTTCTTACACTTAAAAGAGCCTTAGAAGCAAAAGAGCTTGCTCGTCAGCAGCTGAGAGACCAGCTGGATGAAGTTGAGAAAGAAACTAGATCAAAGCTACAGGAGATTGATATTTTCAATAATCAGCTAAAGGTAACTGTTGTATGTTTGTATATGTGTGCTCTCCCCTTTTCTTATTTATCTGATAATCACTCTGTCTTTTAATCCTGGGCAGTAAAATTAATTAACCTGATTTGTCAACTTTTGTAAAAGCCTTAAAAGAGAAGGGAAAAATCCAAATTCCTTATTTTTCCCCTATGGGAAAGGATGTGGAGGAAGGAAAAAGGGGGAGAGAGAAAAATGGAGAGAGGGAGATAGCAAGGAGGAGAGGGAGATGGCAAGAAATATTAAGATTGAGTGAGAGAGACAGAGAGAAAGGTAGAGAGAGGGAGGGAGGATGGGGAGAAAGGGAAAGAAAGAAAATACAAAATGAGGAATGAGGACGGGGTGAAAAACAAGTGTGGAGAGGAGGAGGATTGATCTGAAGACTCCTTTGCATTTTTTAAACTAGGACTGAGTGAATAGTCTCAGGTAAATTATGAATCAGTAATCTCAATTTGATTCTGACCCATTTTAAGAATTATCTTAGTGCCCAAAAGTTGACTTTTCACATAGAAATTGAACTCTCCCAGTTTGTGTGTTTTAAATGCCATTATAATGTGGCTTTGTTTTCTATTCTTTACTAAGATTTTTTTTCTGCTACATCCTAACTTTATGATGATTTCTGAGTGTAGATCTTTGATTTGTTGTTTTCATTATGTGGTCTTTGCTTCTTTGTGGTAAAAATGCTGTATGGTTTGTTATATGTGTACTTCAAGAAAAAGCAGAAGCTACTAAACACTGATTAAAGCAATAGTGATTCAAAAACAGCTTCTTTCTGATATTCTCCTTCAATTTAATGTTGTTTTAAGGTGCTTTAAGAATACTAATTGGTTTTATGTGGCTAACTTTGCAATGTAGTCTTTCTCTCTCTCTCTCTCTCTCTCTCTCTCTCTCTCTCTCTCTCTCTCTCTCTCTCTCTCTCTTTTTCTGAGAGACAGGGGAGGTTAAGTGACTTGCTCAGGGTCACCCAACTAGTAAGTGTCAAGTGTCTGAGGCCGGATTTGAACTTGTGTCCTCCTGAATCCAAGGCTGGTGCTTTATCCACTGCGCCACCTAGCTGCCCCTGTAATTTAGTCTTAATTGATGTCCTATGAAGAAGGAAGTATAGTTTGTAATTTTATATATAATTTGAATGTAACTGGAAGTATTATTGCAAATATTTCTATTCTTTTTTTTTTTTTAGTGAGGCAATTGGGGTTAAGTGATTTACCCAGGGTCACACAGCTAGTAAGTGTCAAGTGTCTGAGGTGGGATTTGAACTCAGGTACTCCTGACTCCAGGGCTGGTGCTCTATCCACTGTACCACCTAGCTGCCCCTCTATTCTTTTAAATAACCCAAATCTTCACTTTTTCATGAACATATTTTGAAGCTACCTTGATTCAGACATGAAATTAATCAGTAGCAAATAACTGTCATTCTAATTTTCTCTTATCAAAAATAAATCTTAGGGGCAGCTAGATGGCACAGTGAGTGGAGCACTGGCCCTGGAGTCAGGAGGACCTAAGTTGAAATCTGGCCTCAGACACTTAACACTTACTAGCTGTGTGACTCTGGGCAAGTCACTTAACCCCAACTGCCTCACAAAAAAAAACAAAAAAAAAACCCCTTAGATGCTTTTTAATTTGTCCTTCATATTCTTTCAATTTTGAAATCCTCAATCAAGGCCTGCCTAGATATTTGAGTATGAGACCTAGTGTGACCCTTCAAATATATTTACATACTTTCTGAATTGTGCAAATCCAAACAAAAAGACTTTAAGAGAAATGTATCGTGACTAAGGTTTTGTGTGTTTTCACTTATTTCTTTTGCGTCCTTATGTGATAGATTCCATATATGACTATATATATATGTGTGTGTGTGTGTGTGTGTAATTATGTAAATGTAATATTTATGTAAATGCTCTGCAGAAAGTTGGCCTCAGAGCCAGGAAGACCTGGCTTCAAATCCCAAATCTGATTGCTTTTGTAACCTTTGGCAAATTACTTTAACCTGTTATTATTGCTCTAGTCAGTTCTCTAAGACTATCAGTTTGAGAAAAGGTGCTTCCCTACAGTACTGACAGAAGGAATTTCCTCATCTGGGATTTTGTTTTGTCATTGAAATTACATATTTTAGAGGTATGGCTATAACTTTGCCATCTCCCTAAAAATATAAGCAATGCATAATCCTAGCCCTAAATCTCTTTATGAATTTAACTTACAGTTAAATGAGATAATATTTCTTTGGGAGCTGAGTGTATTTTAATGGTCTAATGGGATATGAACTAGTAAGAGTGTGATCCACCTTTTCAATTACATTAAAATAAAGATTTGTACTATTGCTTGGGTTATCTGGAGACATAACTCAATAAAAGGCAGATGTAAACAAGTGATATCTTAGTGGGCCCTTTTAGAAACATGCCTAGAAGAAACTAGACATTAAATTAATATGGAGATTGAAGCTCCTTTACACCTTCCAAGCCTTAACCCTTCTGTCACTCCTCTTGTTGGCACTGAACTCTTAAATGGAGATAATTCATGCTGCATATGAAAGGAACTGATACTGAATTCATTGTGAAGCTATCATATACTATGGTTGTTTTCAGATATTTTTTAACCAGAACCTTTTATACTATGCACCCAACTTTTTAGATGCAATCAGTCTGTTTTCTCAATAAAAACAGTCTAGCTCTCCCCCACCCCATTCTTTTTGTCTTCAATACTTGACTGAAGCTATGATCTCATTAATTTCCTTTAAGATCATAACCCAGCCACTCCTCCTTCTCACATAATCTATGTCCTCTTGTATCTCTCCAGTGTCTTTGGATGACCCATGACTTTAATTCTCTGGAGACTGCTATTTCTTGACTTTCAGCCATGAGCAGAAAAATACTGATATTTTTAAAAGATGAGGATTTGTCTCAGTGAGAAACATAAAAAGACTGGATAATTTCTTTCTTTCTTTCTTTCTTCCTTCCTTCCTTCCTTCCTTCCTTCCTTTCTTTCTTTCTTTTTTGCAGGGCAATGGGGGTTAAGTGACTTGCCCAGGGTCACACAGCTAGTTTAGTGTCAAGTGTTTGAGGCCGAATTTGAACTCAGGTCCTCCTGAATCCAGGGCCGGTGCTTTATCCACTACACCACCTAGCTGCCCCCTAGATAATTTCTTAAATGGCAATCAGTACTGCCCTCCAATTCCTATTTACTTCTGAACCCAACTTGTTTTTTGTCCACAGTGTCTGTCAAAATATATGTACCAGCCAGTTCTATGGGTTTTCCATTCCTTTGGATGTTAAACTCTGAATGTGAGACTTCCTTCATCCACTTTTTTTTCCCCATTGTGGACAGTAAAGCCAAGTTATTTTATAGATTTAGTAGGTTCTCCAATGTTTCAGGGTTGATGCAGTTAACACAGTGTCATCTGCAAACAGGAACATCTGCAGCGCTCTGAGCATTAATAGGGAAGCTATCGTTTGAACTCTGTTGTCATCTTCCATGATAGCAAACATGTTTTTTGTCTTGTTTTGTTTTTGGTGGGGCAGTGAGGGTTAAATGACTTGCCCAGGGTCATAGGGCTAGTAAGTGTCAAGTGTCTGAGGTCAGATTTGAACTCAGGTCCTCCTCAATCCAGGGCCAGTGCTTTATCCACTGCACCACCTAGCTACCCCTAGTAGCAAACACTTTTGCTGAACATCTACCCACCTGTTTTATGCCTCACAATAATAATAATAATAATAATAATAATAATAATAATAATAATAAAGTTATCAAGTAAAGCTATCCTTATTGTTATACAATTGCATGGGAAATACCTTGTTGGAGGAGCACCTTTAAGGGCATATTTTGTGTTACTAAATTCAATATGGATTTTTCAACTAAACAATCTGCATAGTTGGATATTATATTCTTTACACCTTCTAATCAACCAAGATGTGGTCTGCTACAGAAGATCCTCTGCCAGACTCTGCCTTCCTTTTTCAAAACTTCATCTAAGCTTGCCTTCAATGCCTTTTTAGGTTGTTTTTATATTATGTAGATGTGGGAAAATAGGTATGATAGTCAGTAGTTATTGATCATTTTCTCACTCACTTTTGGGGGGGGGGTGTAATAATAAGGTCTGTGATTTTTTTCCCCCCAAGCATTTGATATTTTCCTTTCCTCTATCTTAAGATAGTCATTAAGCATCAGTAAACTTTTAATTTTATCACCTCTAGTATATACCATCTCTACATATACTTTGTTTACACGTTCTTCCTCTCTGTTTCATTAGTGCCATTTGTGCTGCCTCCACTATTACTGATGGAGGAAAAAAGGATTTATTATAGAAGTCTCGATGAATTTTTTGCATTTTTCATCTGTTACTTTTTTTCCTTCTGGTTTTATCCTTAAATTTCTTTGGGAAGATTTTGCTTAGTCGGTTCTCTTGCCAAACATTCTATAAATTTGTTTTCCTTCCATTGCACCTAGCCATTTTATAGTAAATAATAACAATAACAAAAATAGCCAACTATAAATTTATCTAGCACCTTTAGGTTTTCAGTGCTTTTTATGTGTATTATCTCATTTGGTCCTCACAACCACCATGAGGTAGATGCTGTTTTTATCTCCCATGTTACTGATGGGACTTGCCCAGGTTCACACAGGCAGTATTTAAGTCTTCCTGACTCAAAATCCGGAATGCTATCCACTATGCCACCCATCATATTTATGAAGTAATATTATTGACAATGATGGTTTTCCACCATAAAATTTTACAAACATATATACATACATAGACACACACAAAACTGGTATTGCCCATACTTTCAATAACTTACTGCTTGGGGAAAAAAATTCTTAATCTTTTGGTAGTCCAGAACAGTTTCTAGGCTTTGCTTTCCTCATTGTGATGATTGTTTTATATCAATTCAACTTCCTTGAGAAAAAATGTAATAATCATTTTCATGTGTGTTCTTTTATCCAATTCCTATCTGGTGCTATAGAAAGCTCATTTAAATAGTTTAGGTTGGAACAACCCCAACTGATGGCCATAGTTCACCTTTTTTGATTATTCTAATGTTGGTGTTGATTTTTATCTTTGCTCTAATAAATTGGTGGTCTGACTTTACACAAACAACTGGTTTTTTGTTTCTTACTCCTGAATCATGTGTCCTAATATATGTTTTGCCCTGTGCTTACCTTTGCATTGAAGTCACTAAATATTAAAGTATAATTGATTTAACTCAGGAAGCCACATCAAGTTCATCATAGAATTTCTCTACCTTCCCATCTTGAGCAATAGATGTCGACTCATGAGCAGCACTTCTCTTACTATGATCTTTTTGCAAATATCTATCATTAGCAGTGCGATACAAAATAACCAATATCCCATGAAATGATGTTTCAAGTTACCTTAGCTTGCAAAATAAAACCCATTCCACCAACTTCTTTCTTCTCTAAGGAGAATCTTTGATCCTTTCTTATAGTGCGAATTTAAAGATTATTATGATTTAGTTTCTCTAGCAATATTTCCCTTCTAGTAATATTTGCTCACTGACAAAGTTCTCATGTTTGGAGTTTAAGACAATCATTCTCAATACCTCTGTGTATACATGCTCCCACCTCTCTCTTACCACTCTGTCCTCATCACTGTAAAAGGAGAAGGAGGATACAGAGTTCTGAAGCCCATTTTGTAGTTTTGTTTGATGGGTTGCCATGGCCCAAATTCACCAACAAGTGGTTAACTCCTGATGATTATCCTCTTTGGATTTAATTGTTCTAATCATCTGAAAGCAAGCATAATTGGTTATTGAAGCTATTTGCCCTTTCTATACCTTTAACTTAAACCATTCCTTTTAAGTTTTCCCAACAGAAACTTCTGTATCATGAATACAATGTTTACAAATTCTAAGTACACCATTGGAGTGCACCTCTGTTGTGCTTTAGCACCTTTGGAGCACTTGATGAATATAATGTGATTACTAGTTACTTATCCTGATTATCCTTGTATCTTCTCAGTGAGATACTCAGCATTCTCCTCTCAACATTTCAAGGATCTGAGCCATCAGCTCTTGAGACTGTAGCCTGTCTTTTCATAAAGAGTCGACCACTAGCACTCTGTGGCTGGTTGGCCAGACTCAGCTAGGCTGGTCACTGGCATCAGCCCAGGCCCCTTTCACCAAGCCCGGACCCACAGCTTTTGTAGCTTTACAGCTATGAAAAGCGAGGACTGGAGATAGGAAGTGATATGGCCAGGATCACTTCAGTTCAATTCAGCAAGCTTTTTATTAAGTGCCCACTGTGTGCCAGTTGAATGTCATGGTTTATGGAAAATTATCCTTAGACTTAGAAACAACTGGATTGAAGCCCCACCTCTAGCACATTCTGGTTGTGTGACTTTGAGCAAGACACTTAATCGCACTGGGCTATAGGCACGTCTCTTAAGTCTCTCAGTTACAGAACAGTTGCTAGTCTGAATTGGTAAGAGTTTTATCACTTTATTGTTCAGTTGTTTCAGTCATGTCTGACTCTTTATGACCCTATTTGGGGTTTTCTAGGCAAAGATACTGGTGTGGTTTGCTATTTCCTTCTCCAGCTCATTTTACAGATGAGGAAACTGAGACAAACAGGGTGAAGTGTTTTACTGAGGGTCACACAACTAGTAAGTGTCTGAGGCCAGTTTGGAACTTAGGTCTTCCTGACTCAGGCCCAGCCCTCTTGTCTACTCTGCCACCTTGCTGGCCCAGTTTTATTACTATTGTTCACTGTACCAGTGAATCCATAGGTCCAAACCATGGCCAAGAAATATTCTAGGCCAGAGATAACAGAAATAAAAATTCAAATAGCCCCTGCCCTCAAGGTGGTTACATTAAGCTTAGGTGGGCAGAATTCTGTACCTAGGCATGCAAATATAAAATACGTTTTAAATAAATAAAAAGTATTTGGGACAAATGGAGTACTATTAGGGGTCTATTAGAGACCTTTTATAGGAGGTGGCCTTTATTGGAAGCAAAGGATTCTAAATGGCAGAAGAGAAGAGGGAAAGCATAGGACACAGCTAGAGGAGGTGAAATGTCATGTATGGAGAGCAGGAGGTAGGGCCACTTTAGCAGAAACATATAATCTGTCTGGAAGGATAGATTGGAGCCAGATTGTAAAAAGTTTGGAATGGCAGATCAAGGAGTTTGTGTTTGAGTTTTGGAGCAAGGATGTGACGTGGTTATGCTTGTGCTTTAGGAATATAATTTTACCAACTAGGTAATGGATTAATTGAAAAGAAGAAGCTATATGTGAGAAGACTGGTAAAGGAGACCATTATGATCGTTCAGACGAAAGGTGATAAGGGGCTGCTTATGGCATGAATGGAGAGTATGGTACAGATAGAAGAGATATTGAAGAAGTAGGATCAAAAAGATTTGATACCCGACTGGAAAATGTGAGGGTGGGGTGAGTAAGACTAAAGAGTCATGGATGGATTGATTTCAAGGGCTGTTGCTGGGTCTAAAAGGGGCTTTGTAGAATATTTAGAAGAGCCAGTCATTGGTAAAAGCAAGAAGCCCCCCCCCCCTTTTTTTTTGTTGTGTCTAAGGGAAAGCTTCAAAGGGAAGTCCATGTGGCTTAACTAGAGACCCCCAGGGGGGATGGGATGCAGCACCAAAAACGGAACCCATTAGTCCCTTCACACTAGGACTAGAACTAACACCCTAAGCTAGGGCAGCTATTCAATCCACTTAACCCCCTAACACTGGGTTTGGCAATTAATACTTTCAAAGTAGGACTGGGAAGGGGTTAGTTAAGAGATACAACCAGGCTTGTCCTCAGGGAGTTTAGAGTACGATGGTCTTCAAGCCATGGCAGGAAGAAAGCATACATTCTGGGTCTGTGTTCAAGACAGCTAGCTCTGCACAAGGATTATGATAGCTCCTGGATAGGTAGCCCAGGGGTTTGAAGAGAGGGGAGTGGTCCTGCTCAGACAGGGCTGATTGGTTTCATACCCCTGAGGTCACAGGCAGGAAGATACCAATCAGCCATGAAACTGGAAGCTTCTAGCCTGGAATGTTCCAAGTCTAGAAGTTTCCAGATATAGGGGTTTCCAAAAAGAGGCCAAGTATGAAAAGAAGGTGTACCAGTTGATCAAATGATATATTTGTAAAGCACTTAGCACATAGTAAATGCTATAGAAATGCTAGGCGTTGTTGTTGTTGTTGCTTTAGGAAGAGTCATGGCTAGATAGTTATAGGGATTTTGGACAAGCAAAGACTAGACCAGAAACACAACAGGCTGGGTTTACCCATATGCAGCTATAGCATGGGATACAGGACACAAAGGTATTCTTCACTAACCAAACAAAGTCAGAAAGTATGGATAGAACTGGATCCACAGAACAACATAGAACAGAAAGCAATTCCCACAATTAAGAAGAATTCTCATTATTCAAGCATTGTAGAAAGTCCCAGGCTATAAGTCACTTTTGTTAATTGAATATCGTTGGGAGTTAGAGTTAAGTTTCAGTTAAGGTGTCTTACTTGTCACTTTTACTTTTTGGAAAATATCATTTTCTGGAAAATATAAAGTAATTCTGTGTCATTTTCAGATCTTACATATTTAGCAACGACAATTTCTTATGGGGTTTTATGGGTTAAAGATTTTTGTGTGATTGTCTTTTATTGCTCACCTACTGTAGTAATACTCATAGCTTGATTCTATTTTCAACATTAGTATTTTCATTTTTTACATTTAGTTTTTATTTTATTTTTCTTAATTACATGTAATTTGGGGGGGTGGGGCAATGAGGGCAATGCCCAGGGTCACACAGCTAGTAAGTGTCAAGTGTCTGAGGCCAGATTTGAACTCGGCTCCTCCTGAATCCAGGGCTAGTGCTTTTTCCACTGCACCACCTAGCTGCCCCCTAATTACGTGTAATTAAAAAAATTTTTTTTTTTTAACATTTTGAATTTTAAAAGTATGCTTCAATCTGCATTCAAACTCCCATCAGTTCTTTCTTTGGAAGTGGATAGCATTTTTCATTGTTAAAGCCTTCATAATTGTCTTGCATCATTGTATTGCTGAGTGTAGCTAAGTCATTCACAGTTGATCATTATACAGTATTGCTGTTACTTAGTACAGTGTTTGCCTGGTTCTGCTCACTTCACTTTATATCAGTTCAAGTAAGTCTTCCTAGGTTTTTCTAAAAGCATTCTTATATAGCACAATAGTATTCTATCACAGTCATATATCACAGCTTGTTTAGCCATTCCCCAGTTGATAGGCATTCCCTCACATTAATATTATTGTTAATGATATCTGTGTATGTACATTATTCTTTGTCATAAAAATAATTGATATTTAGCTAAATTAATTTTATACACACACACATCTGAGCCTCACAACAACTCTGAGACAGGTACTGCAGGTTTTATTATCTACATTTTGTAGATGAAGAGACTGAAATTTAAAGGGGTTAAAAATGTCCTGTTTGGGGCAGCTAGGTGGCGCAGTGGATAGAGCACCAGCCCTGGAGTCAGGAGGACCCGAGTTCAGATCTGACCTCAGACACTTAACACTTACTAGCTGTGTGACCCTGGGCAAGTCACTTAACCCCAATTGCCTCACTAAAAAAAAAATTTTTTTTAATAAAAAAAAAAAATAAAAAATGTCCTGTTCATCATCACAGAGCTAGTAAGTATCAGAGGCAGATTCAGAGGTCCCAAGTTAAGCAGTCTATTCATCATACCATGCTTTCTCTCATTAGCATTTCAGATTACATTGGGCAATATGTTTAGGATTTGTGATTTCCAAGGCAGATGGAACCTATTTAAACTTTGGTTGATAAGTCTTAAAGAGTTGCATATCAGAGGTTAAACGACTTGCCTGTGGTCAAGGTAGTAAATTTCAGAGGCAGGACTCAAACGTACCTCTTCTTGATTCCAAGTCCAGTACTCTATCCACTATGCCAGTTGGCCTCTTATTAGTCATTTGGATTGTTCTTGCTCCTGCTGTTAAAGAGCTTTGCTAGAAAAGATGTTATCAACTATTCAGTCTTGCTTATAATTAATCTCATAATATTTATTTGCCGTATTTTAAATCTTCTTTGGGGGGGAGTGGGAAGGAGGGAAGTCATGTACTAATGACTTTAACACTAATTTTATAGTAAGCATCTTAATTCTTTAAATATAATCTTATAATGATTAAATGTTGAATTTAACTTAGCCAGAATGTTAAGTATTTTCATATAGCTTTTGGATAATTTGGAATTATATAAAACCAGTACAGTGTAACTGTTTCCTTAATATAAACTTTTAGTATAAATCATTAATTTCATTATAAGGTATAATAATCATATAGGTAGGAAGAAACACATAATATTTACCTATGTTTACCTCATTCAGGTTTTGAGAAGTATATTTGGGTTCTTGAAAAAGAAAAGCCATTCCAGTGATCAGGTTAAAGATTTTCCACCCCACCCCACCTTTTTGGTTTTTAAGCAGCCAAACTTTGACATTAACTAAGCTAGTCAGTCTAGACTCAGAGTTTTTGTTGATAGGGATGAAAATAGCAAGTGTTTATGATTCTGCTGACCTCAGCAGCTAACTCAGCTCAGTCAGCTAGCTCAGGGTTCAGTACAGGGAGAGAGGCCTAGGTTTTAGGACCTCTTACTTACTATTTGGTTCTTGTAGCAGAGGGTACCAGAAACAGAAATTATTACTCTTTCTTAATAGACCGCATTTGCATCCATTTTGGTATACATTTCTCTTATATGTTGACTAAGAGGCTCTGATATATATATATATATATATATATATATTTATATACTCACATATATGTGACTGATAACATATAAAACAGAACCTAGATATCTTTTTGTTTTTGTCACCTTGGATAAATATTTGAGGAAAGCAGCAAATAAAATTTTTCTCTGTGTGATTGTTTTATTCTATTTTTTTGGTGGGACAATGAGAGTTAAGTGACTTGCTCAGGTTCACAGAGCTAGTAAGTGTCAAGTGTCTGAGGTTGGATTTGAACTCAGGTCTTCCTGAATCCAGGGCCGGTGCTTTATCCACTGCGCTAACTAGCTGCCCCTGTGATTTATGGACTTTTGATACCTAGGCCAAGATTCTATAAATTTTCTAATATGTTGTCCTTAGTAACTCATTACTGGTTCTATCTTTAATATGAATAGCAAATTTTAACTTATTCATGATAAATACACAAAACATCCACCCAAAAAGTTTTACTCAATTCTGATTGAATAAATGTATGAATGAAATTATTTTTTAATGGCTATGTACGAATTACTATGCCAAATACTGAGGATACCAATAGAAAAAGTTAACTAGTCCCACCCCTCAAGGTGCTCATTCTCTGATTGGAATAGACAACAGCTGCAGTGTGAATGGAAAGGACCATAGGTCCTCTGGAGAACATTTGAAGGATATATTCTTGTATCTGCAGTTTACATTTTATCTTCATGGTTGTCCTACATATGAATGATACATAGAGATATCGAATGTGTGTGTGTGTTCCTTACATAGTATACACATAGGGATGAAATAATGATACTAGCATTATTGAAAGCATAAGATGTTATGTTCATTAGAAAATGGAACCAAATGCCCACTTTTGACATGTTTAGCAAATGTTTTAATTACTTAATTTAGCCTACTGACAGTCTAATGCTTCATTAGTATATCTTAAATAAAATGCATGGTAGCATAAACCCACAAATTTTGGGGACAGCTAGGTGGCACAGTGGACAAAGCACCGGCCCTGGATTCAGGAGGACCTGAGTTCAAATCCGACCTCAGACACTTGATACTTACTAGCCATGTGACCTTGGGCAAGTCACTTAACCCTCATTGCCCTGCAA
The DNA here is from genome assembly GCF_019393635.1 of Dromiciops gliroides. Classification (NCBI taxonomy): domain Eukaryota; kingdom Metazoa; phylum Chordata; class Mammalia; order Microbiotheria; family Microbiotheriidae; genus Dromiciops; species Dromiciops gliroides. The sequence goes on along the minus strand of NC_057863.1, from coordinate 269,810,424 downwards.
AAAAAACCAACCCAAAAAACAAAACAAAAAACCCTCACAAATTTCCCTTTTAAAGACCTGAAAGTATTTCAGTTAAGGAGATCCAGTTATCAAATGAAACTACGTGTCATGTGTTATGTTTATGAGTTATGTCCTGGACAAGTCTTATCATGAACTCGTGTTGATGTTTGAGCATTTCTTTCTTGGTGTCAGTGGCAATGGAAGAGACAATGCTGCAGTGCCTGGCATTTCTCTTGAGCTGTGTCAACCTCTTAGACTCCTTTCTAAAGGTCTCCATCCCCTGCTCAGGCAGTGCACATCTTTCTCAGACTGAAATTGATGAACCATCTCCAGCTCTGTGCCATACACAAGTGCACAGTATTTAAAGATAGCATTTAATAAGAAATGCTAAGCCTTCTTTCTTTCTTTTTTTTTTAGTGAGGCAATTGGGGTTAAGTGACTTGCCCAGGGTCACACAGCTAGTAAGTGTTAAGTGTCTGAGACTGGATTTGAACTCAGGAACTCCTGACTCCAGAGCCGGTACTCTATCCACTGTGCTACCTAGCTGCCCCAAGCCTTCTTTCAAAGCTAGTAATGAGCATAGGCTCAATTAGTATTTTCTTGCCAAGTAATATATGTGTTGTTCTAAGCGCTGAGTTACAAGCTGGACAAGGTACTGTATGATTTAATTTTGTCTGTATAGCAGATTTTTTAGACAATGGCATTGCATTTTAGTAACTGTATAAAGAAATTGTACATGGACAAGAGTTACTATGAATATACTGTATTCACTATTTATGGAACGACTTTAAAATATAGTGCTTTATATAAGCAGAAGTTGAGAACTATCTTTACATGTAATGGAAAAAATAAAATACCTCATACATTAAAAAATATATATATAGTGCTTTAAGGTTTGCAAAACACTTTTATTTTAGTGAGGCAGTTGGGGTTAAGTGACTTGCCCAGGGTCACACAGCTAGTAAGTGTTAAGTGTCTGAGGCCGGATTTGAACTCAGGTACTCCTGACTCCAGGGCCGGTGCTCTATCCACTGCGCCATCTAGCTGCCCCTGCAAAACACTTTTGATCCTCACAACAATTGTATGGGGTTGGTGCCACAAGTATTAATTATCCCTATTTTCCAATGAGGAAACTGTGCCTCAGGGAGGTCACATGACTTGCCTCCCATTGTCACATAGCCATTGAATGTTAGAAATGGGATTCAACTGTGTGTCTTTCTTGATTCCAAAGCCAATGCTCTTGCCACACCATCAGGCATATACCAGGGTATGTTGTACTAGAGTATATTATATTAAAACTCTACTTGGATGATGTTTATTTCTTCTAAACAAATTTGACTCCTTTAGGATACTTGCAGAATTATTAACCATTATTTTCCCTAGTGTTGTTGTGTGAAACCCTTGGCTTCTTGAAGTTCAAAGGTTTTGGTCAATAAAAAGGTGCTGAAAATATAAATTAATCTTAGTCCTTTATAATGTCAATTCTACCAGTTAATATTAAAAAGAGAATGTAAGTTACAGTAAATATGCTTTGTGCTTAATTAAGGCTTTTATGCTCTTGGTTTCAGACTCTTGAGTTCTTGGCAGGCTCATTCATTTTGAAGGCAGTGAGAGGCAAAATGTTTAGCAACCAAGGGAAAAGAGAAAAGAGTTGGAGAAAGAACCACAGAGCAGAATGAGAAGTCAGGAGAAAAAAAGTGCATGCGAAGGGAAACAATGAAGGAAAGAAAAAACGAGGAAGAGGAAATGCAGACAGCAAGAAAAAAATCAGTGTGAATTTATATAACTAAGGTTTTTTTTTTCCCTATATTGAGTACAGTATATATGTGTAGTAGAGTTGTTTTCCCACAGTCCTAATTTGTTCAAGAAAAATTTTACATTAAGTAGTTTTTCCCAAAGCATTTATTTTTCATAGATTTATGTAGTGAAGTAATAAAATATATTTTGTTCTCGTTCATTGTACTTGTGATTTCCAAAACTTTCTCAAGGTTATTCAAATGTGGACTACTATTTAGCAATTACTATATAAATTTCTCCCTGGACATGATTTGGTTGACAGAAGTTATGTATTGGATTCTGTATTGTATTAATCATTTTCTTTAGAGCGATAATTTTTTTCAGATTGGTATAGTTTCAAAATATAAAGTAAAACTATTCTCTTTTTAAATTTAAGTCATTTACCTAAAGTGCCTACTTGATAAGTTTTAGAGTTTTACTCCAATAATAATCAATCATTTAAACATTTATTAAGCATTTACTAGCTCCTGAAGTACATGCCATGTACTTTGCCAAATTCCAGGATACAAAAAAAAAATGTCAAAGATTTCTTACCCTCAAGGATCCTACATTCTAATGAGGAGATAACTTGTACATATATTGGTATATACACACAAAGTAGATGTCAGACAGTCTGAAGGAGGAGGCACCAGCAGGCAGGGGACCAGGAAATGGCTTCTGCAGAATGAAAGAGGAGATGGATTATAGTATATGCAGAATAACAGACAGGCCAGTGTACTGGAATGGGGTAAGTGGAAAGTGATACTACGTAAGAAAACTGGAAGTGAGGTGGGAGGAAGGGGACAAACATTTATTAAAGCAGCCACTATGTGTCAGTCCCTATGCTGAGTGCTTTACAGATATCTCACTTATAATAGGTTAGGAAGGGGCCAGATGTGAACAGTTTTAAGTGTCAACCAGAGGACTCTGTATTTGATTCTATAAGTAATGCAGTGCCTCTGGAGTTTATTTTGAGTAAGGGGTGGCATGCTCAGACTTGCACTTGAGGAAATTCACTTTGGCAGTTGTCTAGAGGGTGGATTGGAGTGGTAGAGAGTGATTAGGTAGGGAGACAAGTATGAGACTGTTGCAGTAGTTTAGGCAAGAGGTGATAGGGGCTTGAATGAGGATAAGTTGAGTGTAAAGAAGTCGATATATATAAGACATGTATAGCTACAAATATTTGGCAACTGATGGGATCTGTGAATTTTGTAAGAATGAGGACTTAAAGATGACACTATGGTTGTGGACACGAGTGACAGGTAGCATGGTGGCCTCAATAGAAATTGGGAATTTGAGAAGTAGTGGGTTTGGGGCAGCTAGATGGCGCAGTGGATAAAGCACCGGCCCTGGAGTCAGGAGGACCTGAGTTCAAATCTGGCTTCAGACACTTAACACTTACTAGCTGTGTGACCCTGGGCAAGTCACTTAACCCCAATTGCCTCACCTTAACAAAAAAAGAAAGATAATGAATTGTTTTAGACTCGTACAGAATATCTGGTTTGTATGTCTAATAGGCAGTTGATGATATAGAGTGGAGTTCAGGAAAGGGATTAGGAATGAATACATAGATCTTGGAGTTATCTGCATTAAGATAATAATTGAGACTGTGGGAGCTAATGAAATTATCCAGTGAGAGAGTACATAGAGGGGATCCAGGACAGAGACTTGGAGTATGCCCACAATTACTGAGTGTGACATGGATGATGATCCAACAAACAAAATTGAGCCAGAAGGAAGAGAATATTCAGGAAGGAAGTATGGTCAGGAATGTCAAACACTGCAGAGAGATCAAGAAAGAGGATGCCATTGGATCTGGCAATTGAGAAATCATTGGGAGCTTCAGAGTTAGTTTAGTTTGGAGGAGATTTCGACATAAATATATTTGTTACTAACATGCCTAGAAATAAATGTATGACCAGGATAAATCTAAGACATTTCCTGTAAAAACCCTTAAAAAGTTAAATATATCTTAAATAAATCTACATAAGAAATCTTGATGTCTCATTTAAATATCAGGAGTATCATACATAGAAAATTATTAATTGGGACAATTTGTCTGTTTTATTTTCTTCTAATACAACCAGCATTCCACAAGCACCCTCTAATAAGGAAAACACCATACTAAGATCATACAAGGATGAAGTAAGTCATGATGCTTCACCTGTCAGGATTCAAAGAAAGAAATTAACCAAAAAAGGTTCCTTAGCGCATACAAATGTCCCATCCCTATAAGCAGTTTTCAGTATGTTTAGTCCGGAGCATTTAGGCATTGTTACTTCCCCAAAAGAAAAAAACCTTTCTATTATGGTATGGTATTATGTTCTTTATATTTTGATTCAGCTGTTATATCTTCACACTTCTATTATTATTAAATTCTTCAAAGAGAGACAAAAATTCAGTCAGAAAAATTAAAATATGAAAGCCCTGTACATTTTAGTTATTGAACAATTATTGATTGAACAGTTTTTTTAAATAATCTTCCATTATCAGTCAGCAAGTATTCATCAAGTACCTTTTCGGTGCCAGATACTATGCTAGCCACAGCAGATACAAGGATAAAGAGAGTGAAACAATCCCTGTGTCCAATGGGTTTACTTTCCAATGTGAGAGACAAGAAGTAAATATGAAATGTTTACAGCATTATGTAAACTTGGATTTAAGCTTTATTCTTCACGAGGAGGAAAAACCACACCATCACAAGTATTCATTTTACAGAGCATTTTAGTTTTGAAATGCAATGGATATGTGCTTAGGATAATGGTGAAAATCTCTCAATTCTTTAGAAAAATGCATTTTGTTCTGTTAATTCAGGAGAGAAACATGAAGTCAAATGAGTTTTAAAAACAAATTTGCATTTCATCTTGCTTAGCTAATACAGGAGAATTTTGCCCAGTTACCTTACTAATGTTTATCATTTAACATTCTGTACTAGTGGGAGAAATTTTAATATTAAAAGTATTAGAGGGCAGCTAGGTGGTGCAATGGATAGAACACTGGCCCTGGATTCAGGAGGACCTGAGTTCAAATCTGGCCTCAGACACTTAATACTTACTAGTTGTGTGACCCTGGGCAAGTCACTTAACCCCAATTGCCTCACTCCCCCCCCCAAAAAAAAAAAGTATTAGAATTTGAGATGAACAGTATTTAAGAGATGTAAAGAGCTCAAGGATGGGCCTAGTTCAGTCCTCTCATTCTATGGATGGTTCACTGAGGTCCAGGTGAGTTAAGCAATTTGCTTGAAGCCAGACAACTGGTTTGTGACAGACAATTTTGACTGGATCTATCTTCTGACATTCCTAGGTGCTATTATTCATTACTCCACACTTATTATGCTGCCTCTCCCTAGACAGCTTTTGTTCTTTCCCTTTAGGTGTTGTTTTCTTTCCAGTACTCAGCTCTAGAATAGAGGTGAACTCTCAACTGGAAAGCACCTTGAAAGATATTTGTAGTCAATGAGAACTTGTTTGCTAATAAAGCTAATACGATTTATTGGAAGACAATGCTCAATCTATTGGTTGTTGACAAGTAACATGTATTTCATTGTAGAGTAGAACAGATAGAACCAGAAGCACCAGGCCTATACATTTATTGTGATATTGCTTAACAAGTCTCTGACTAAAAATTCCTGTTGGTTTGAAAAAAATTAAATTCCTAGAGAGTACCACAAAGTGAGATATTGAGATTGATTCTCAGTAATTAATTTACTTACTCGTTCATTCCATTTTTATTTCAGTTAATATAATTTGGAGAGGTAGTATGGCAAACTACATATGGAATTAATAACTTTGGAAGTTGAAAACTATGTAATCTGGAGAGATCGAAACATTGTAATAAAGTGTGCCTTGGATTCTTTCACCAATGCTTTACTCTCTTCTTAGATAAATAAAGAAATTAATGTCCCTCAATTTGTTTGTCACTTTTTTGGAATTAATGGAGATGTCTACATTTGGATAATTTGGCAGTATATTTGTATGTGCGTCACTGAAACAAATTTAAAAAGAAGTCAAGGATTTTAAGTATGTCACAGAAAGAAAACCATGGCCATGTAGGGATAGAGCTGTTTTCATAAGTATCCTGTCGTAAAGGAGAAACTCTAAAATTCTTGCTTTTAACTTTTTAAAGTTATAGTTCTAGGTAATGAAGGTAATTTTTTTACTTATGTAAATCATTTAAATCTTTCAAAATTATGTTTCCAATCAATAAGCATTTTTCCCTCCCTCCCAACCTACCCCAGGCCATGGGGCGGGGTAGAGAAAACCTTGATTAAAAGTAAGAATACTCAAGCAAAACAAATTTTCATATTGGCCATGCCTCATTTTGCATATTTAGCCTATCACCTCTCTGTCAGGAGGTGAATAGCATTCTTCATAATCCTCTGGAATCATAGTTAATGAGTTGATCAAAGTTCTTTAGTGTTTCAAAATTATTCATTTTTACAATATTGCTGTTGTAGTTGTTCCCCTGATTCGTCTCACTTGACTCTGCATGAGTACATGCAAGTCTTTGCAGGTTTCTTTGAAACTGTCCATTTCATCATTCCTTACAGCATAGTGGTGTTCCATCACATCCACATACCGTAAACTTATTCAATCATTCTCCAATTGATAGATTCCCTCTTAGTTTCCAGTTCTTTCACACCATGAAAGAGTTGCAATAAATATTTTTGTACATAGAAGACTAATAGAAGATTTAAATCTTAAAACAAAGCAAAGAGCATAATAAAAATTTGTGCATTATAGGATGTAAATTCCTTTAGGGTAGACTTGCACTTTTTTACCTACTCTGGTCTTTGGGTCTTTGTATCAACCCAGCTTCTACCCCAATGCCTTGCTTATTGTAGGTACTTAAATGCTTGTTGAATTGAGTCGTAGATTAGTCTCTTTTTTACACTTTCAGATCTCTTTGCATTTCATTTTGAATCATGAAGATAATTCTTGCAGTAATCAGGTTGTCCAAAGAACTTAACTGATCATGTTACATGTGGCCAGGCCTTTTTGAATTAAGCATAGAATTGTGTTTCACAGCCTTTAGTATGAATGTAATTCCTTGGGACTACTGTCAACTTTCCTCTTCTTGGATATCTTAGATGTGGTATTTAAAACTTGTTTGCCTATTAATAGCAACAAAGGCATCCTGCAATGCAATGTTTTCATTGGCAAATGCTAGAAAATACAATATGGAAATAGAAAACTTTAAATAAAGATAGAGATATTTGTAGTTAATGAGAACTTGTTCACCAATAAAGTGTATTAGCTTTATATTCCTAAGATTTTTATAAGCTTGAAGAACACTTTCCATTGACATGTTAATATTTCAGAGATACTTTATGTTTATTTCTAATTGATTCTTAATTAATAATGACTCTAGTATCTGAATTTTAATTTTCCTCTGTGTTCTAGCCTAGCTGCAGCTGGTAACATAATAAGTTTGCAATAGGGAAGTCCTGAGTTCAAATTTGGCTTCAGACACTTATTAGCAGTATAACACTGGGCAGTTTCCTCAACTACAAAAGGAGGATTAATGACAGCACCTCCCCTGCTGGGTTGTTGTGAGGCTCTGATGAGATATTTATAAAGTGCTTTGCCTGGCAAATTGTAGGTATTATTTAAATCTTTCCCCATTCTACCTTATCACTTTTCCATATAATTAATGATGTAAAAGTAAAGACATGAATGCATTAAGACTTAACTAAGTTGTAAAGTAAACAATCCACAATGCAAATAATTACCTGATAGTATCTTTTGATAAGTTTATATTTTTATTTTATTTTATTTTTTTATTATTTTTTTTAGTGAGGCAATTGGGGTTAAGTGACTTGCCCAGAGTCACACAGCTAGGAAGTGTTAAGTGTCTGAGGTCGGATTTGAACTCAGGTACTCCTGACTCCAGGGCCAGTGCTCTATCCACTGCGCCACCTAGCTGCCCCTATATTTTTATTTATAGTATTTCATAAAGTGGTGGTATACCTATAACAAGGTAACTTCACCTGAAACATTTTTCCATATTAAAATAATATTGTCACATATGTACATTTTCCCAAGATGAAGTGAGAAATTCATAAAACATTCAGTTTTTAGGGCTTCATACTTTACTGTCAAAAGAGAAGTAGCCCTAAAATATGTATTTGCATTTTATTTCAGTTCACATTTATTTTGTTTGACAACTCTATCTTTTTGATTGCTGTCACGTATAATAAAGCTTTCAGTTCAGGTAAAACAAAAAAAGAAAATAGCATCAGAAAATAAATTGGATACAAGAAAAATTGTGAATAGGAAGTCCATAGAATTTGTGTATTTGAGAACCTGTATGGGTAAGTGGGCCCATGCTTAGTACAGGTAGTAACTGGTGAATCAGGGTCTTAAATCCCAACCCATGGCTTTCTCCTTATAGCATACTGCCCTCATTATGGATTTTAAACTGTGAGAATTTTAAAGATCTCATGCTATGGAATATAAAACTTTATATTAAGAAAAAAGAAAGTTCTGAGCACATCCCTCTCTCTTCCATCCAATACCTTTTAAAGTGCCCATTAAAAGTAGAGAAGGTCAAACTTCTCAAGGTTTTAACTTTTAAAGGTAGAGGACAATGGATTTCAGTTAGTATCACTAAAAGTAATTAAATACAGGTTTAAAGAGGCTAGCTTATGATTTACTTTCCTAACATTTTATTCAGCTTTATAATTTCCTCTTCTTCTTCTTCTTCTTCTTCTTCTTCTTCTTCTTCTTCTTCCTCCTCCTCCTCCTCCTCCTCCTCCTCCTCCTCCTCCTCCTCCTCCTCCTCCTTCTCCTCCTGGGCAATGAGGATTAAATGACTTGGCCAAGGTCAAACAGCTAGTAAGTGTCAAGTGTCTAAGGCTGGATTTGAACTCAGGTTCTCCTGAATCCAGGGCTCGTGCTTTATCCACTGCACCACCTAGCTGCCCCCAGCTTTATTGTCTTTTAATCATCAACTCTCATGGGTTAAATGTTTTTGTCTAATCCCATATTATATGTTGTCATGTCATTATAGCATATTTTATTTTAAAATTTCTATAATTCATAAAAGTAATGACAAGTTTAAATATTCTTATCCAATGTTCCTTTTCACCTACAAAGCAGAATTTTGGTAAGCAGACACAGGACTGATTTCAGGAATTGGTGTGTTTGTTTTCATCACATCCTCTCTGTCCTCCTTTCCTCTCCTCCATCTTAGCTCTATCCTCCCCATTCCCTTTTTAGGAACTTGGTCCAGATGCTTCTCCATCTAGATCTTACCTTCCCAGTGCTGAAATAAATGTTTACATCTTATTTTATAGTGTTGAGTGCTGTCATCTGCTTTGTAAATAATCTAGGTTAAAGAAGCAGGTCAGAAGAGTACAAAGAGCCCAGAATATAAAGTTAGGAGACCTGGCTTTCCCACTTACTAACTATGTGACCCTGATCAAGTTACTTATCCTCTCTCAGCCTCTGTTTCATGAAGTATAAAACGGGGGTGATGATACCTTCACTTCCTGTCTCATGGGGTTATTGTGAGGAAAGCAAATCAAGTTTTCTTTTACTTGGTTTTTTTTGTTGTTGTTGTTATAATTAGTGTTTTTGGTGGTTCTTTCCATTAGTAAAACTAAGGTATTTGAAATAGATTGAATCAGAGGTTTTATTCTTATTTACATTTTGAACACCTGAATCAAATGACTTGGCAAATGTTTCATTTTGAGGAGCCTGTCAAGAAAATTACTCCTCAGGCTCCTAAGGCTGGCTTCATGTGGGGAAACATTTAAATTGTTGATCATTAAAATGTAGATTTCTGTTTTTCATTTTTGAAGCTGGAGCTGGTTTTGTCTTGTGGTTGATGACAACATACACCTCTTTAGTTAGGAAGGGTTTTTGAGGAAAAGGTACGATGAAATCTGAATGTATATTCATAGAACTGGGGTAGGAGGGTAACTCAAAAATATAGTACAACATGGAGGATATGAGAAGAAAAGGAGTCAATGAATACAGTCAAGAAAAAATGATCTCAGCAGGATAAAAAGGATAAATAATGGAGATGGCTTCTGAAAGGATCTGTATAGTATTTTCAGAAGCATTGGTTTGTTGCTGCAAAACGAATGGTGAGGTTTCATTATTCCTTAATTTATAGAAATTATTTAACTTGCACTTGTCCAACTGACATAGCTTCTGTTAGTGCTTTTATGGAATTAGTTTCTTCCAACAAATAGCAGTAAATAATATTAGGGGTTGAATAACTCTTTGAAAGTAGTACGGGTTAGAATGCACCAAACGTTCATAGTTTTCAAAGTTAATTGTTTTTCAAGCCTGATTTGTTCACCTGTAATGAACCAATTAATAAACATTTCCTAAGTACCTCTTAGGTGTGAGGCATCATGATAGATGATGGGCAAACAGATACAAAAATGGAAATTCCCTCCTCAAAGAGAACTTATATTCTAACAGGTCAGATAGTAAGTACATATATAAGTATATACCAAATAAATATAAATATAAATGGAATATATACTTAGTGGCTTTGGAGGGAAGGCACTAGCAATTAGTTGAACCACAGCTTGAGGGAAGAGAGGGATTCTGTGGATCAGAGGTGAAGAGAGTGCATTTCAGCCATAGGAATGGTCAATGCAAAGGTACAGAGGCGCAGATGGAGGAACTAAGAGGTCAGTTTGGCTGCTTTATATCATCTGGAAGGAGGAATAATTTATAATGAAGTTGGAAAGATAGGTTGGGGAGAAGTTGTGAAGACAGATTTAAAAGACAGAGGAATTTTTTATTTGTCGAGAGGAAATAGGAAGCCACTGGAGTTTACTGAATAGGGGAATAGAGTGATCAAATGTGCGCTTAAAAAAAAATACTGGGGGCAGCTAGGTGGCACAGTGGATAGAGCACCGGCCCTGGAGTCAGGAGGACCTGAGTTCAAATGTGGCCTCAGACACTTGACAACTTCCTAGCTGTGTGACCCTGGGCAAGTCACTTAACCCCAATTGTCTCACCCCCCCAAAAATCACTGTCAGTTGTGATTCACTTGGGGATGGACTGGAGCTGGAGACAGTGAGGCTAATTAATAAGTTATTAGAGGGGTGGCTATATGATTAGAAAAGTAGCCAAATGCAAGGGGTGTCATGAAGGCAGAAATGGCAGAATTTGACAAGTGGTTGAATATGTGGGCTAAGGTAATGAGAAGTTGAAGATGATGTCAGGGTTACAAACATGGGAGACTGGAAGAATGGTGGGTTCTTGACAGAAATAAGGAAGTTTTGAAGTGGCATATTGGGGGTAAATATGAGTTCTAAGTCTGCAGTGCTTCTGGAACATTTACTGTGAAGCAGGTATTCAGTTTGACTCAGGACTGAAGCTGGGTGTGGAGTTGTTGGAGCTGGATATATATACATCAGGAAGACAACTTCATAGAGATGATAATGAAATCTATGGGAGCTGAAAAAGTCACTAGATAAGAGAGTATCAGGAAAAAGTAGAGAAGAGGGCTCGGGACAGAGGCTTGGGAAACATCCCTGTTTTGGGGGAGGTGATACAACTAATGATCCAGCAAAGTATAATGAGAAAGGGTAGTTAGGTAGTAGGAGAAGCAGGAGAAAGTAATGTCATGAACATCCAGAGACTAGGAAGTTAGGAAAGAAGCATTTATATAACACTGTGTGACAGGCACTGTGCTAAGTGCTTTTTTATTACAGATATCTTATTTGATCCTCACAACAGACCTGAGAGGTAGGTGCTATTCTTATTTTCATTTTACAGTTGAGGAAACTGAGGCAGAAAGAGTTAAGTGATTTGCATGGGGTTAAGTGACAGCTAGAAAATATCTGAGGCCAGTTTTCAACTCAGGTCTTCTGACTCCAGGTCCAGTATTCTATCCACTGAACAACCAGCTAGATTAGAGATTACCCAGGAGGAGAGGATGGTTAACAGTGTCAAATGCATCTGAGAGATTAAGATTGAGGATTGAGAAAAGACCATCAAATCAGAAGCCAAGATCTCATTGGTAATTTTAGAGCAGTTTCAGTGATGAGTTTGAAAACTAGGCTGGAAAAAGTGAAGAGACTGGGAAAAAAGAAATGGAGGCAACAAAAGTATGAACAGTGTTGGGGTTTTTTTCCCCTAGGTGTTTGGTTAAGAAAGGACAGGAGCTTGATGAAATGGAAGGGTCTGGAGAAATTTTTTTCTAAGGATGGGGGAGACTTCGGGTATGTTTGAAGGTGTTATAGAAGGAATCAGTAGCAAGGGAGAGTTTGAAGATGTGGGAGGGGTGTGGGTGTGTGGTTGGGTATGATTGCCATTTCCTGGAAGACAGGAAGCTGTGGAATCAAAGGTAAACACAGAGAAGTTGTCCTTGGCAAGCAGGGCCAATTATTGCCAGAGACTGCGGGGAAAGACGAGAGAGAAGGGTTTTGCAGATGAAAAGAAAGGAGATAAGAGGGAGGTCATATTAAATGATCTTAATTTTTCTCCATTTCATAGTAACTTAGTAACAGTTTTAATTTTCTCAGTTAAGTAATTTTTGAGCAGACAGAACTAGGATAGGAAGAATAGTGGAATGCTTGAGGAGTGAAGAGGAAAAGTTTGTTGTAAGCTTCTCTGGGGGAAAGAGATGGAGAACCAATTAATAAGGAATACAAAAAAGGAAAGAAAGAAACGAACATAAGTTCCTGTGTGTTGTAGGACGGTGCTAAATACTTTATAAATATTAGCTCATTTGATGCTCACAACATCACTGGGAGGTAGGAGCTATTAAGAATGATCATTTTACAGGGGCAGCTAGGTGGCACATTGGATAAAGCACCGGCCCTGGATTCAGGAGGACCTGAGTTCAAATCCAGCCTCAGACACTTGACAACTTACTAGCTGTGTGACCCTGGGCAAGTCACTTAACCCTCATTGCCACGCGCCCCCCCCCCCCATCATTTTACAGTTGAGGAATGTTGGGGCAGACAGGGGTTAAATGAGTTGCTCAGAGTCACATAGTTAGTTTCTTAAGCTGGTTTTGAATTCACATCTCCCTGACTCCAGGCCCTGTGCTCTATGTATGGGCACCACTCTTGCTGCAATGAGAGCCTTGTTGAGGATGAATGATTCTAAGAATAGACCATAAGAATTACAGCCTTTCCATGTAGGAAACCTTCCATGCTAACAAAACCGTTATAAATTATTATTACCGGGGCAGTTAGATGGCGCAGTAGATAGAGCATCGGCCCTGGAGTCAGAAGTACCTGAGTTCAAATCCGGCCTCAGATACTTAACACTTACTAGCTGTGTGACCCTGGGCAAGTCACTTAACCCCAATTGCCTCACTAAAAAAAAAAAAAAGATTATTACCTTGTAAAAATGCTTGTTCATGTTTGTGGTCACTTTTAGGAACTAAGAGAAATACATAACAAGCAACAGCTCCAAAAACAAAAGAATTTAGAGGCGGAAAGGTTGAAACAGAAAGAAAAAGAGAGGAAAACAATAGAATTAGAAAAGCAAAAAGAGGAAGCCCAAAGGTAAGTTTCTTTTGTTTCTTATGGATGTTTGCAAAAGGGATTTAAAACATTTAATTCTTTCTCACCCAGACCTCTCCAAATAGTTCCAGTATTTTAAAAGGGGGGGGGGGGTGTAAAGCCACCTGCTTTAGCTTCTGTGTGAATAAAAGCCTTTGCATGCCCAAGTAGACCCAATAGCTTTGACTTGGTTCCCAGAACTCTCTAGTCCTGTTGCTGTGTCGATATTGGAATTATACAAGGAAATGAGAACGGTTGGTTTGCTCCTTTGCATGCCGAGAACCAAAATACGTTTCCAGTTCACAGCTTTTTAATAACACCAACAATTAGGAGAGCCAAGACCAAATCAAAGTACGGTGATGTGCTTCTCTTTAGTATTTCTCCAGCAGAACTCACACATTGTGTCATTCTATCCCTTATTTTCTCTTTCTTCCTATAGCCAATATAGACTTGAACACAAGAAGAGGAAAATGGCCACAGCTGCTTAGAGTACAAATTATACCCACCCACATCTATACACACTTTTTGGCATGTTTATTTTTGTTTGAGTGTGCTACACAGCCAAACAAAAGAACTTTTTATCCTTTTAAGTTTAGGCAATGCTCAATCAAGTTCATTTCAAACCTCTGAACCAGAAGGAATGTTGAGGAAAGGCAGGATGATGACTTGTCAGGACATAGTAGAAGGAATGAAAAAATCAATCAGTTAATATTCATTAAGCACCTACTATATTTCAGACACTTTATTTAGCACTGGGTTCTTGCATTGATCCCCTCTGTGGTCCGTTCCTTCTCTTCCAGATTTCAGTTAGGCACTGGAATGAGAAAAAAAGACTCAAATGTTTGGATTATCTAGTTAGAATGAAAAGATGAAGATTAAAGGGGTTTCCATCACTGTCCTTGTTTTCAAGAACATAAATTCTTATTAATTTTAATTCCTTTTTATCTTTAACCCAATAAGGTTAAAGTATGCCCTAAACTCAATATTTCCAAAACCAAACTTTTCTTGCCTCCCAAATAACCTCTTGCTGAGCCCCCTGTTTCTGCTAATGGTCTGCACAGCCATCTACTCAGTCATCCCTGAGTCCTTCCTTTCCTTATGTCTGGCCAACTGCCAACCATTATCAATTGTTAGAAGGGATTCTTGCTCCTTTGTGGGTAAGTGATCATCTGTGATTTGTCTTGGTGAGATAAGGCTTTACAAACCTTTAAATGTTTTATACATATTATTATTACTAATACAATGCACTGAACATGATTCGTATGTTCTTACTTTCTGGCTGGTGCTGTGAATTGGTGGAGGAAACACTTCTGCACTTTTATGTGGCAAAGTTGGAAGGAGAAGTTCTAGTTTGTTTGCTCTACTTTCTGATGAAGAGATGACTTTTATTCAAGACCAACACTTGGACATGTAATTTTGGTTTCATTTCCTCCCATTTTTTCCCAGTTCACTGTCCCCAAATCATCCCCTCCTCTACTCTTCAACCTTTCCCTATTAATATATACATATATTCTGTGCCAGTCTCTCTCATGATGCCTAGTCATGTATCTCCAACTACCTATTACATGTTTTGTACTGGGTGCCCCACTGGCATCTCAAATCCAATGGGTACAATGTTATATTTATTATCTTTCCCTTCAAACTTCCCTATTCCTATCAAAAGCAGCCTTCTAGTCACCCAGATTTGCAACCTTGGTACTATTCTCCATTATTCACTCTCACTGTATAGGTACAATTCAGTTGCCAAACCTTATTTCTTCTGCCCTGCCCCCACCTCACTCTGTCTCTCTAATCTGTCCACTTCTCTCTGCTCACATGGCAAGCACAGGCCTTTCCCCTAGATGATCACCATAGCCTGCTCATTGGCCTCTTTATCTCAGGTCAACAATAACAGGCATTTATTAAGTGCCTAGTGTGTGCCAGGTACTGTGCTAACTGCTAGGGATACAAACAGGATTCGTTGGGGGTACTATCAGAGGGAGGGCACTACCATTAGGGAAACCAAGAAAGAATTCTTGAAGAAGGAGGGACATTTGAAAGAAGCTAAAGAAACCAGGAAGCTGAGACAAGGAGGCAGAGAATTCTAGGTACGGGGGGGGGGGGGGGGGGGGACACGACCAGTGGAAGTACATGGGATTGGGAAACAGTGTCTTGCTGGAGGAACAGCAAGGAGGCCAAAGTCACTGAGTCATAGAATATATGGAAGAGAGTAAGTTATAAGAAAACTGGAAATGTAAGAAGGGGCCAGATTATGAAAGGCCTTAAGAACCAGAGTATTTTATATTTGATCCTAAGGGTGATAGGGTATCAATATACTGACTGAAAGATGGAGGAGGGTCAGGTCTGCATTTTAGGAAGATCAGTTTGATAAGCTGAATGGGAGATGGACTGATGTGGAGACCGACTCAAGTCAAGGAGACCAAGCCGACTAAGACTATTGCAATAGTCCGAGTATGAAGTGATGAGGTGATGCCCCATGACAGTGGCAGTGTCAGAAGAGAGAATGGGCACGTGAGAGATGTTTTGAAGGAATAATCAACAGGCCTTGACAACTAATTGGATATGAGGAGTGAAGTCAGGAGTATAAGATGACACCTAGGTTTTGAATCTGAGTCAGGAGGATATAGATGTTCTCAACAGAATTAGTGAAATTAGGAAGATAAAAAGCTTTGGTGTGAAATAAAATGAGCTAATTTTGGGATGTGTTAAGTTTAAGATGTTTGAGAGACATCCAGATGGTCAATAGGCAGCTATAGATGTAAGCCTGGAGACTGGCCCGGATAAATATATCCAAGAACGGTCTACATAGATGATCATTGAATCTATGGGAGCTGGTGAGATCATTAAGCAAAATAATAGAAAAGAGAGGAGGGGGCAGCTGGGTGGTACAGTAGATAAAGCACTGGTTCTGGATTCAGGAGGACCTGAGTTCAAATCCAGCCTCAGACACTTAACACTTATTACTGTGTGACCCTGGGCAAATCACTTAACCCTCATTTCCCTGCAAAAACAAACAAATAATGAATGCTTTGGGGGCAGCTAGGTGGCACAGTGGATAAAGCACCGGCCCTTGAGTTGGGAGGACCTGAGTTCAAATCCGGCCTCAGACACTTGACACTTACTAGCTGCGTGACCTTGGACAAGTCACTTAACCCTCATTGCCCTAACGAAAAGAGAGGAAGGCCCATAACAGTGGTTTGGAGGATACTTGGGGTTTGCAGACTTGAGCTGGATTAAGATAAAGCAAAAGGGGTTGATAAGGAGAAAGGTAGGAGGAGAAAAGGCAGACAGGTAGGAGTAGGGAGAGAGCCATGTCATAAAAACCTAGAGAATATCACAGAGTAGTGGGTGATCAGCAGTATCAAAAGCTACAGAGAGGTCCAGAAGAGAGAAGGCTGAGAAAAGGCAAGTAAGACATCACTGGTAACTTTAGAGAGAGTAGTTTCAGTTAAAGGATGAGGTCAGAAGCTAGACTGCAGAGACTTATGAAGACTCAGAGGAAAAAGAGTAGAGGCACCCATCATAGACAGCCTTCCTATGGAATTTAGTCACAAAAAGAAGAGATATAGGAACAGTTAGTGGGTCTGGATAAAACAAGTGAGGGTTTGTGTGGGTTTTAAAAAATTTTAAATTAATTAATTAATTAATTTTTGGTGAGGCAATTGGGGTTAAGTGACTTGCCCAGGGTCACACAGCTACTAAGTGTCAAGTGTCTGAACCCAGATTTGAACTCAGATCCTCCTGAATCCAGGGCCAGCGCTCCATCCACTGCGCCACCTAGCTGCCCCAAGGGTTTGTTTGTTTTTTTTAAGATGAGGGAAGCATGGATATGTACATAGACAACAGGGAAGCAGCCAATAGGCAGAGTATGGATGGCAGAGGGGCCAGTCTGTTTGAGGAGACAGATGGAATGAGATCATTTGTAGCTGTAGATGGCTTTGCCTTGACAAGGAGAAAGACTACCTCTTCATGTGAGATGGGTGTGAAGGAGGAAATATTGGTACAAGGCATCTGAGTGATATTAAATGAGGAGGAGGTAAAAAGAAGGAAATCTTGGTGAATGCCTTAGTTTTGTTTGGGTTTTGTTTTTGTTTTGTTTTTATTTGACATTTGAGGAGGGCAGGAAGACTATTAATATATTGAGCAAGTAAGAAGAGTTTCCCAGAGTGTCTAAGTGACCTTAGAAAATCTATAGACACCAGAGTGCCAATTGGGTGATAAATATGTATTGAATGCACTTTAAAAGAGGAGAGGTAACTAAGTGATAATGGTGGAGGGAGAGCGGGGAATGACAGCAAAGAGCAAAGAGTATTCCAATTTTTTCAACATGGCCAATGAATTAGGAATTCCAGTCTGTCTTCCACTTAGCTTCCCAAATGATTTTCATAAAGTGCAGTTCTGACCATATCACCATATTTGTTTCTCAATAAACTCATGACTGCCTATTGCCTTTAGGATAAAATATAAACTCCACTGTTTAGTTTTAAGGTTGCTTCATAAGCCGACCAAGTCTTACCTTTCTAACTCAGATTACTCACCTCCCCATATTCCGCAGTCCAGCCAAACTAGCCTTCTCTCTGTTCCTCACAAACACTCTAGTTCCTGTCTCTAGTTCTTGCACCAGATATTCTGAATGCCTGGAATTCTCTCCCTCCTCACCTATGTCTGTTAGAAGCCCTCCTTTCCTTCAAAGCTCAGCTCAAGTGCCACTTTCTATGAGAAATGTATTTTGATTCCTCTTATCTACTAGTGCCCTCCTTTCTCATACCCCCTCTCCCAAAATTCCTGTTGCATTTATATGTGCCAGTTGATATCTGTGTTATCTCCCCTGATAGACTGTCATCTCCTTGAAAGGAGACAGAGTTTGATTTTTGTCTTTTTGTCCCCAGAGCTTTGGCATGTGGAAGGCATTACTCTCTTTGGTTGATTGATTCATTTGTCTTCTGCTTATCATACAAATGAGGTTTTACACAACTTTAAAAGCTCTTACACTTAAGAACTTTAAAAATATTTTTAATTTTGAAAGAAGGTTTTATATATTATTGAGTTCTTTAATTCCACTTGAATACTATACTTAGTATAGAAAAGGTTAAGCCTTCTCACTTGCAAGTTATATTTGAGGTGAAAGGTTGGCAAAGGTGACCAATGCATGAAGACCATAATATGTATTATTACAAGGCCATGTGTTGTACATTGTGCTCATTATTTACTAAATTCCAATGGGGGCAATTAAAATAAATTATGTACTGGACTGGAAATCATGCCATTTTGTAAGTTAATGCCACAATTTAGATTTGCTACCGTCTTCTCTTTCCCCTTTCCTCATCTCCAAAATTTAATGCTTCAAGCTTACTTTTTAAACATATTCAGAATTAGGCTATTGTATTTTGGTTCTTCTTATGGTAATTTTTTTCATTAATTCAAGTATGGAAAATGCTGGGAGAGAAGCTATAGTGGGACTAGAGTGTGTATAATCATTTAGGGAATAAGTCATAGAAATGTTTTCTTTTTATTGCATATATATGTTAGTTTTCTTACACAGTAAGAAATTTATGATGTGGGAGAAAAATAACTTCAAATCTTTCTTCCTGTAAGTTTCAGGAACTATCTTGATTTTCTAATCCCCAAAGTTAGCAGAATGAGGAGACTTTGTATATGTAAGTCAGTTGGAAAAGAAAATGCTAATCAAATTCAATAAAACTACTAGTTAATAACATCTGGCAACCAACTGGTAGTTTTCAAAATAATCATCTTGCTGATTTCTCTTTTATTCTCAGACTAGTGTATTTGTAGACACAGCTCAAGACTCCTGAGGATGTGTTTGCCTGAGGGGACAGACAATTCAGTTATCTGGTCATTTATTTGTTAAAGCAAAATTGTATTTATATTTGTTGGCAGCTAGGTGGTGCAGTGGATAAAGCACCAGCCCTGAATTCAGGAGGACCTGAGTTCAAATCTGGCCATAGACACTTGACACTTACTAGCTGTGTGACCCTGGTCAAGTCACTTAACCCTCATTGCCCCACCAAAAAAAAAAAAGAAAAGAAGAATATATATATATATATATATATATACATATATATATATTTGCAATAAAAACATCCTATACTTACAAAAATTATGTGCATACACATTTTACAATTAAATGCCTCATTGTGAAATACGTTTTTCTCTTAATCATTAGAACTCCTTTCAAGATTAGCTTGTTCTTATTTTTTAAAAATCAGAAAATTTTACAAGTTCTCTAATTATCAGGTGCTTCAGAGGAACATAAACCAATGGCAAAATCAGAAATATATTCCAGAGCCTTTGCATCTGTGCCTTTGTATTTCTCAAGAAATAATCTTCTTGTTATTGAAGGTCCCATTGGCCAAGTTCTGTTTTGAAAAGAACTATTAGTAATATAGATAATAAATGAAATTTATATTGCCCTTTAAGGTTCACAAAGCCCTTTACATTTTCTTATTTAGTTTATGAGATAGTTACTCGTTATGATTCCATTTTATAGAGGAAGAAGCTGAGACTCAAGGAAATTAAGATCATTTTTCTTCATGTTAGGTGTCAGAGGTAGTATTGGAACTGAGTTTTCTCCTCTGACACCAAATCCAAAATTTTTTAGTCACCACACTGACTTTTATTAAATTGGACTCATCTCATTTGTTATTTAAAAAAAAAATTATTGGCAGACGTTCACAAGATAAGCAGTGGCTTGACCGAGTTCAACAGGATGAAGAGTATCAACGGCCAAAAAAACTCCATGATGAAGAGAAAGTAAGGGAAGAACCTGTCAAGAAAAAGGATGGTGAGGAAAAAGGCAAACAGGAAATGAAAGATAAACTGAGTAAGCTTTTTCAGCAACACCAGGAACCAGCTAAGCCCGCTCTCCAGACACCCAGCTCTTCTACAGGTATGGGAGGAAAGAATGTAGATGAAATCATTTGAGAAAAGTACATCCTTTCTTGACCCAGTAAGGAATTTCATTCGTCATAATCAGGCTCTATCTGATACACATACAGAAGAGAGTTTTTAATCTCTTCTCTGGGCTGAACAACTGATATTTTTAATGGCTATAATTTTTGAATAGGTAAGTGCATGTCATCACCTTCTCACTTTAAGTCATTATCTCAATGGGCTCAAACTGTTTCTATTAAAAAATATGCAGCTAGGTGGCGCAGTGGATAAAGCACCGGCCCTGGATTCAGGAGTACCTGAGTTCAAATCCGGCCTCAGACACTTGACACTTACTAGCTGTGTGACCCTGGGCAAGTCACTTAACCTCCATTGCCCTGCAAAACAAAACAAAACAAAACAAAATATGCTTTGTGGATGCTTTGAAAAAAATCACTCTCATTTCCCAATACTCACTCTATGTAGCACCCTCCCTTGTAAAAAAAAAAAAAAAGGAAGTATAGTAAGCAAATTGTATTGATACATGACCAAACCCTTTTCCCACATCTATAGTGTGTCACCCAGCTCCAGGGATGAGGAGGCGTTAACGAAAGTGGAATGAAACATTATCACACAAATCCCCACTCACCTTGGAGCATCCTAATATTCTGATGCTCTTTCAGGATGTAACTTTCTTTAGGAATTGTACAACTCTTTCAGAAGTGGGAATCAACTTTTTCTTCATAGACACACAATTTGTGACAGTACATCTGGTCTCAAAATCACTTGTGGGCTGTACCTTTTGAAAAGTCTGTGGGTTTCTTTGCCCTACATGGGATCTTTTCAAATTTGGGGGGCAGGGCAGGGTGTGGAGAGAGATTTTTTTGAAAAGGAAGGCAGAAGAAAGACCCATCATTTAAAGAATAAACAATGGGTAGCACTGTGCCCTGCATATGAGTTGGTTAAATTGAAATAGGGGAACCTTGGTAAGAACTGCGATTAGACTGAGCCTCTGTATCATCTGAAGAACTTTTCTAAAGAGATGGTATAACTTTGTATAGTTTTCAATAAACCATGTGCCATTAAAAAAATCATTAAAAAATATCATGTTTTCCCTTTGCCATTTGTAAAAAAAATTTGATTTTTATCATTGTTATCAGTCTCTTTCCTGAGGCGGTCAAGGAATCACTTAACTTTATTGTGCCCTGTTTTCTTTAGTTGTAAAAATTTGCCCTTGTATAACAAGAAAATGTCCCCAAATGTATAACATAGTACTTAACACAGTGAAAATTAATATCATCTTCTACCTCCCGAAGAAATGTAAGAAAGATGAATGTGGGTCATGGCACTTGGAGCTTTGGGGAGTTCAAATGAATCATTAGAGACAGAATTTGTTGTTGTTGTTCTTCTTCTTTTTCATTATTTTTTTGCTTTGAGACAGGGAGACTTACTTTTATCCCTAGGGAATTTAGAGAGTGGCTGACTTCAATAATCAGGTGTTTGTGAAATCAGTACTTTCATAATGGAAATGTGTGTTGCTTTGAGGGTTATTATTTCCACATTTTTTATAAATGTGAAAATTTTCACACCCCATTGATAGATTCATAGATTCTCTCCTTGGCTAAATTAAGTTTTGGTTTACAGTCTGACAACTTCATTCCCTTCAACATTTGCAGAAAATATTTGGCCCAAGCCAAAACTTAGAGAGAAAGAAAACAAATGTAAGGTGAACCCCCTGTCAATATTTAGATAATGACAGTGTTTTGCAAATTTGAAAGTGCTATAAAATGGTGACCTTTGACTCTTCTTCCATCTTTTTCCTCCCCACATCTCCTTCTTGTTCCCTTTTTCTCTTTTTCTTTTCCCCCAAAGAGGAAGGGGGTAGGGTGGAGTAGGGGGGCTATATCCGGAAAACTGGAACTTAACTAAGTGCCAAATATGTCTGAAGTGCTGATGGCAGAATTGGATCTACCTTGTCATTCAATATATATTTTATAAATTTCCCAAGTCAGCTTTGATGTTTCAGGAATATTAAGGGAGATCCAAGGAAATATTTCAATTGTTAGATCCTTTGCTTTTTATTAATTCTTCATTTTTTAATATGGTGGGTTTTTTTTTTCTTCTTTCCCATATCTTTATAAACAGAAAAAGGTCCACTTGCTATTTCTAGTCAAGATGATATAAAGGTAGTGTATTACCGGGCACTGTACCCTTTTGAATCAAGGAGCCACGATGAAATCACCATCCAGCCTGGGGACATAGTCATGGTAAGAAAGAATGTTTTTGTTGGCAACATCATCTACTTTGTAGTTTCCTTCACAGTCATTTGTAAATATAAGTAAGTTGTATTAAAGTCTTCTTTAAATCCAAGGATCATTGGATTTTTAGTAAGTTTTCAAATTTGAACAGCATGTTTTATTTTTCTGTTCCATGTTCTGAAAATCTAATCTTAATGTCACTTTAAAATGGAGTCACCATATAGAAAATGCTACCTAAAAATATCTACCTAATTATAACATTTTTGAATGAATTTTATACTCTGAGAAGTTTTCAGAGACATGCTTTTAAATGAAATACAAATATCGCAGGACATCCTTATGGTTGTCATTTATAGCTTTGATAGGTATGGGTTAAAACTCCTCAGTGCTTATTTATTTATTTATTTATTTATTTATTAGTGAGGCAGTTGGGGTTAAGTGACTTGCCCAGGGTCACACAGCTAGTAAGCGTTAAGTGTCTGAGGCTGGATTTGAACTCAGGTACTCCTGAATCCAGGGCCAGTGCTCTATCCACTGCACCACCTAGCTGCCCCTCTCAGTGCTTATTTTTGAAGCTGCAAAGTCCACTCAGAATTCGGATTATATAAAATATGTTGAATTAACCTGCATTTGTAGCACCCTACTTAAAACATTACCCAAAAAGCAATTCAGAATTTTTCTTTTTCTGTCATTCTTCAGTTTCTTTAAACTTAGAATTTCCAGTCATAATGTTCTGACAGGAAGGAATGGGCACACTAGACTTTCATATTCAAGTTACTAAATAAAACAATAGGGTGTTACCAAATGCTTTTTTTACGAATATAAAACCAGCAATTCCAAAAATGTACTGTTCCCCAAACTGTAAACTATTGTAGAAGTGTTCTCAAAACAAAAGCTGTTAGTATTTTGTTTTTCTATTAGCTTTACTACCTCTGACTATATTCAGTCTGCATTTTGAAAGACCTCCCCTTTCCACCCCCATCACCACTCAGTACTAAAAGTCAGATATAAACAAAATGCATACAAATTTTTATATTCAAAATATATACACACTCAGAATAAGCCTATCTTCCTAAATATGTTATATTCTTAGGAGGAAGGGTGTTATTTAAATACAGTATTCTGTCATTTATATACAGAAGCACACTTGTTTGTATACTTACATTGCCTCTCTTTATGCAATAAAGAATAAGTACCTTATGTTGTTCTTTTATGGGAGAAATATATGCAGGAAGAACTGGGGAACAATCCTTAAGGAATAGGTGAGAAAACAGAAAATCCATGCTTCTAATCCCTTTCCCCCATTTGTGATGGCTGTTTTATTGCCACTTCCCTTAGTCTTAAAATAGTGAAATCAGAGTTCCCCAAGAAGTTCCAAAACCTTAAATCACAGAAACAAAGTTTACTCTTCCTGATGTTGGTTTTACTTAACACTTCCCTCGAGTTCTGGTGTAAAGCTATTCCCATGTATGTGGGGGTAAGACAAGAGCAAGTAGCATTTGTGAAAGACTCATCAGGTACTATGCCTGCTCCTCTAGATTTGGGAACTTCCCAAACTTAGTTAATTCAAGTTGCTTTGAATCCAAAATATGATAACCTGTTAAAGCACATTAATAAATACATGAGAAATCCATTATATAACAGTTAAAGAAGTTAAAACTATAAGTGATTACATTTGAGCAAGAGGATAGGTACTAAAATGCTAATTTATCTTTTCCTTATTGTGGTTATTCTATCTCATAGCCTCTTAAAAACAACCTTTTGAATAATACTTGAATTTAAGCATGATGGGTTAAAAATTACTCATTTTGTTAAGTTCCCTTCACATGGGTCACTCCTTGACATGTCATAATAGAAAATGTTCAATTATCCAAATGTTATAAAAGTTGCTTAACATTTCTTATTGTTCATGCTTAACAGAGCAGAATTTATTCTTTCAATTTCAACTAAAATTGAAAAGCTTTTGCATGAACAAAATCAATGCCTCTAGAATTAGATGTGGGAACAATAAATTTGGGGCGGGGGGCAGATCTTTGTCACAGACTTCTGTGATGTATAGAATCCTGACACAAATATTTCATAACTGATACAAGTTTTTAAAAAAAAAACATTTAATAACAAATAAGATTTTAAGGGCACAAGAAACATCTCCCAGTAGTTAAAGAAATAAATAGGCAGTTTTAAAAAGAGGAAATAGAAAGGGCATGGAGCATGGTTTAGTGGGGGTAAGCAGTGTGGTACAATGGAAAAAGCAAAGGGCTCGGGGTCAGAGGTGGTTGTTGAATCATTTCAATCATGCCTGACTCTTTGTGAGCTCATTTGGGGTTTTCTTGGCAAGGATACATTGGAATGGTTTGCTGTTTTCTCCTCCAGCTCATTTTACAGGTGAAAAACAGAGGCAAACAGGGTTAAGTGACTTGCCCAGGGTCACACAGCCATTAAGTGTCTGATGCTAGATTTGGACTCAGGAAGATGACTCTTCCTGACTACAGGTCAGGCACTCTATCCCTTGGATCACATAGCTGCCCATGACGTCAAAAGTCCTGGATTCAAACCTCAGCTCTGCTACTTATAATCTATGTGACTTTGGGCAAGTAATTTCACTTCTTTGGAACTCAGTTTCTTCATGTGTAAAATGTGGGGGTCAGACTCAGTGATTCTGATCCCTTCTAAATCCGTGATCCTATAAGAAAGAGTTGTCCAAATCATTAACAATACAGGAAGTTCAAATTAAAACAACTCTGAGTTTTAACTTTACACTACAACCCATTAGACTGCAGAGATGGTGAAAGACAAGAATGATGTTTCAGTGACTGTGGAAAGATAGGCATGCTAACATGCACTGTTGGTAGAGCTATGAATGGGTCCACTCTTTCAGGAAAACAATCTATAAGTGTACTAAAAATTTCTATAAGCCATGCAGAACAACTGAGATCAAAGACAAAAGGAAATTCCCATGCTTAGAAAAATATTTATAGCAACATTTTTTTGTAATAGCAAAGAGCTAGAAATGAAGTGGTTGTCCACAGATTAAATAGTAGCTCAATAGAATGTAGTATATGAATGTGATGGAATATGAATGCATCATAAGAAATGATGAATATGAAAAGCAGAACAATCCAGTGGGCAGATTTGCAGTCAGCAGACCTGAGTTCAAATTCCCTCTCTGTGTGACATTGGGCCAATTATTTGATCTCTCTGGGATAAATTTTCTCACTTTTAAAAGAAGGGAGTTGGATTAGATGACCTTCAAGGTCCCTTCCAGTTCTAAACCTGTGACCTTGTGCAGTTTTGTTGGTGATAAGAAACTATATCTTTTTTTAGGCCATACTTAGGCCTACCCTTGGAGTTCTTCTTCTTCTTCTTCTTCTTCTTCTTCTTCTTCTTCTTCTTCTTCTTCTTCTTCTTCTTCTTCTTCTTCTTCTTCTTCTTCTTCTTCAAGTGAGACAATTGGGGTTAAGTGACTTGCCCAGGGTCACACAGCTAGTATTATGTGTCTGAGGCCATATTTGAACTCAGATACTCCTGACTCCAGGGCCGGTGCTCTATCCACTGCGCCACCTAGCTGCCCCGGAGTTCTTCTTATAAATGGGCATCTCTTCTTGAATTCAGCAGGAAAGCAGCAAACTGTCTTATCTGTAAAGTTTGAAGCATGGAAATATAACTTAATTTATGTTGTATTTTCAAGCATTCTTTTAAAAAAAAATCACCTTATTAGCGGGAAATATATATAAGGAATGTACAGCCCTTCATAATTCCTCTTGGTGTTCAACAGTTGCACAGCTTATGTTACTTCAAATTAACCTCTTTTTTTTTTTTCAATCATGAAAGAAGGGGAAAAACCCCCAGTGACATTAAATCTTGGGTCTCCCCACCCCATAATTTAATTGAACATTTACCTACCAGCTTCATTAGAGTCAGTTTAACAACAAACATGATGATAAGCATAGTTTAAATATACTGGTAAGAGTAAAAGATTTCATGAAACATATTGTAATATTGCCTTACTTTCAAATCTTTGCTTTCCTGATGGAGGTTAAAGGGGAATGGGTAAGTGCTGTCAGGAAGTCTATATTTTTTTAAATGCATTTTTATCACCTTATTTCTGTGTTGATAACATATTTTTGTCTGTCTTGGAAACAAAAATACATTCCTGAGTTTGTCTATCAAGTTGTGAATTTTTTCAAAGAAATGCAAATTCATTGAGTTTTTTTGGTAATTTTTTTCTCTGAGTGAAAAACAAATTTACTTAAAAAGAAAAGCAAGTTGTATGTAATATTCACAGTTTCATGTACAATCCTATTTTTTCCTATCTGCAACATATATGGAAATGCTTATTTATTTGATATTAAATATAGAACAAACAAAAAATAAAATTCTCAAAAAGAGAGATCATTAGTAGCTTTAGAAAAAATAGTTTCAGTCAAGCGATAAGGATGGAAGCCAGATTGTAATGATTAAGGAGTACATGAGAGGAGAGAAAGTGGAAGTAATGAATGTAATGAATGTAGACTGCTTTTTCCCCCTGGGAGTTTGGTTGAGAAAGGAAGGAAATAGATAGTAGATGGCATAGTCTAGTAAGGTGCTAGGGAAGGTGGTGAAGAGGAAATGTTTGAGGTTGCCATCCGCTGAAGAAGATGGTAAGTTATGGGGATAGAGAGCATATGTAGAGAGGTTGACTTTCATAAAGAGAAGGGTAACCTCATAGGTCATAAGGGTCAGTGGAGCAAAGGAGGAGAGAGTGGTTCACAATGATGTCATGGGATTTGAAGATGAAGAGGAGAGAAGAAGAAATTCACATCAAATGGTCTCAATATTCAGTGATTCAGACCAACTTTTACCAAAGGAGAAAAAACAAACCCCTTCTATTGCCCTTTCTTATATTCTCATCCCCATTCACAATTCAACCATATCCCTCCTGCCAATCCAAAGTCCTGGAATCACCCACCATCTTTCTTCTTCATTCATACTGTTATATTTTTGAATACCACTGAAGGAATTTGTATAACCATACCAAGTGAATCCTCGACAAATTCATATTAAGTAATAGAATTTTAGCCTTTTAATTTTTTCTTGATTTGTTCTCCTACATTCTTTCCTCCCTTAGCAATTGTTCTGACCCTTCTCTTTTCATGAGTTATCCCTAATCTCCTTCCAATCCTCCCTTCCGCTCCCTGCCAATTGATAGCCTTACCTTTTTAATGAGAAAAATCAAAGCTAGGGGCAGCTAGGTGGCACAGTGGATAAAGCACTCTGGCCTTGGACTCAGGAGGACCTGAGTTCAAATCCAGCCTCAGACACTTGACACTAGCTGTGTGACCCTGGGCAAGTCACTTAACCTTCATTCCCTCTCCCCCCCCCCCCAAATCAAAGCTATCCATCTAAAGGGGCAGCTAAGTGACAGAGGGACCTGGAGTCACATCCTTTGTTCAAATCTAATCTCACACTTACTGTGTGACCTTGGGCAAATCACTTAACCCTGTTTGCCTCAGTTCCTCATATGGAAAATGATTGGAGAAGGAAATGGTATCTTTGCTAAGAAACCCCCAAATGTGGTCTTGAAGAACAGGATAAGATTAAAATAACTGAACACTTGCACTTTTTAGCTTAAGACACCTCAACATCTTTACCTATTCTTTCCTTTCTCCTTAGGAAGCTTACCTCATTAAACATTTTTTTTTCTCTTCAGTCCCTCCCTGTCCATTGAATCCTTTATCTAATGGCTATAATTATGCTTAGATCTACCCCATTCTTTAAAAATCTTCATTTAATTCTGCCATCCCTTCAACCAATTGTCTTTATCTCTTCTCCATTGTAATGCCAAACTCATTATCTCCTTGGTTTCACTGCTTACTCCTCCACCCCTTGCATTCTGACTTCTCACTACTGGAATTGTTCTCCCTAGGATTGCCAACCCAGGCTTAACTGCTAAATCCAATGGCCTTTTCTCAGCTTTCATCTTTCTTAACATCTCTGTAGCTTTTGAAGTATTGACCATACCCCCTTCCTGGTTACTCTCCTCCTTTGGCTTCCATAACACTGTTATCTCCTGGTTCTCCTACTTAACTGATGCTTCTCCTTAGTCCCCTTTGCTGTACTCAATTCTGGGCTTTCTTCTTTATATACGCTCATCTGCTTTGTTGACTTCACTAGTGCTTGTTCAATGATTACCTATCTACAGATGATTGCCTTATCTCTATGTCTAAGTTCTGTGTCACCAATTGCTGTCAAGCCATTTTCTCTTAGATGTTATCTCAAATTTAGCATGTATGAAATTGAGCTCATTATATTCTCCATTGAACCCACTCCTTCAGACTCCTCCCAGCTTCTTTTGAGAGCATCACCATATTTTATGGTCACTTAGGCTTCTGACCTTAAGGTTATCCTTCTTTTTCCCTCACCTCCAAAATCTAGTCAGTTACCATATTCTACTGATTCTGTCTCTGTAATATCTCTTGCTTCCATTCCCTTTTTTTCCATCAACATAGTTTCCACCTACTCTAGTTCCGGCACTATTTGTCTGCCGGCTTTCACTCTCTTCTCCAATTTTATCTTCCACACAGCTGACAAAATAATCTTCTTCAAACACTGATCTGACCATGTCACTCCCTTACTCAAAAACCTTCATTGCTTCTAAAAAAAAAAATACGAACTCCTTAGTCTGGTATTTAAAGCCTTTTGAAATCTGTCTCCTAGCAACTTTTCCAGCCTAATTTCATACTATTCCCCTTCAGGAATGCTACTATTCAGCCAGACTGGATGAGTTGTTCCCAAACTCAGCACTTCAGCTTCTGTCTTTCTGTATTTGTGTGGTCTGTCCCCATCCCTGTAATATACTCCCTCTTCTCTATTTGGATTCTTGTCTTCCTTCAGGATTCCCCTTAGGAACCACCTTCCCCCTCCCCCCCCCCCCCCCACCTCCGCCTTCTATCCCTCAAATAATCATGCATTATTCTTGTTTGCTGTAGTGTTGCTTCTCCTAATAATATGTAAATACAGGGGCTAGGGCTGTTGTTTTTGTCTTTGTAATTCCTGTGCCTAGCTGACAGATTTAATACATGTTTGTTGATGTGAATTAGCCGAATGGAGATTCCAGGGGATTGAGGACTACACAGGGGAATAGAGACTGAGTTCAAATTGCTTTTTCCTGAATTTGGTGATGGGGAGAGGACAATAGTTTAAGGAAGCAGCTAGATCAAAGGAAAGAAGGCTTGGTAAATGGAGAGTTGTGGAGGTGGAGAGAAGACATAAAGGTGTGTGAGGAAAAGGGTAATTGATAAAGCAGGTAGGTCTGAGGTTGGAGAAAAATTAGGATTGACTAGAATAACAAAGGTATGATAAAATACAAAACAGAATTCAAGAGGAGAGATTTATCACAAAATATAGAATGTTGAAACAGAATAATTGATAACAACAGCTAAATGGTAGCCAATGGAAAAAGACAGAGCAAACTCAGAGGCAAAAATATGTTTGGAAATTTAAATTTTCCCTCCTTTTTCTTGTTTTGAAAAATGTTAACTAAAATTTTTCTGTTTGATGAGAAAGGTTTTAAAAGACTAAAACAAGAAAAAAAATTAGGCCGCTAAACATTTGGGGAAAATAAATTATTTTTAAAATGATGTGCAGAATTCATTAATTGTGTTCTTTTTCTTAGAGGTGAACAGTATAATTGTTTGGTGTGTTTTAGTAATTTCATGCCTTTAAGTGCTAGATAACATTTTTTCCTCATTGTTAAATTTTGAAAGCATTTTATTTTCCCTTTTATTAGTGTGTAACAAACTTGTCCCGGTCTTTTTTTGCATGTTTGTGATTTATAAAGTAAGGGTTCATGTTCAAAACAAAACAAAACACAGTTCTAATTATGGCCTTTTCCAATGCCTTAACTTTAGGAACATAAAAGACTTGTTGCGGGGTGGGGGTGGGGGGTAATCCTTAGTGGAGGTCCTTAGGAATTCCTCTTTAAAGAATTACACCTTTCACACACAAATCCGATTAGAATAAAATAATCTTTTATTTAAGTGCTAGAGAAAGGAAACCAAGAGAGAAATCCTTGGACTTTTCTCATGGGGAGATGGGTCAGAGACTTGGTTCTCTGAGATACCAGTCTCCCTGAACGGGAGAAAAAGCCATAGCTTTTATAAAGGATGGATGGTAGAGGAACAGATGGAGTGATCATCTGACTGTGGAAAGCTCCCTTATTGGGGGTGATCACGAGAGGGTGGAACGTCCCCCACTGGTGGTGGGCTAGGAGAAGTTGGGCAAGAGTCTGCTCTCATCTCTGGAGCCATCTCTGTCCCCTTGGTGCCACTTAATCAGTAGCCATGCCTAATGGGCTTATCTCTCTTGCTTCAAGGTGTATCTGTCTTCTTGAAGAGACTTACCTCAGACCCCTGTCCTAACCCTATAAAGGAGAATAATTTTGATTGTTTAACATATATCACTAAAAAATTAAAATTCTACAAACAAACAAAAAAAACCTAGCCATATTCCATTGTAGTAGAGGGACAGATGGGGTGATCATCTTTGTGATACCTTAAATAACAGAAAATAAATCAGGTTTTCAAATTTAAATATCAGGTTTAAATTATGCCATAATGTTTTACTTTGCTTCACTGAATGCTGTTCTAAGAAAAAATTAAGGTGCTTTTAAAATTGAGTTACTGTAATTAAACAATTCCTCATTTCCTCCTTACTTATTATGCAGTTTATATCTAAAATAAGTGATCAGCCTTCCTTCCCCATGACATATTGATTTCTAAACAAACCGTTCTCCCCGGCCAAGTAAAGACAGTATTTTTTTTTTTGACTTAAAAAAACAATGTGCTAAATGTACCCTCAATGGAAATTGTTCCTAGGTAAATTTAGGTTGTAATGTTTTAGTAATTAGGATGAATGAAAAAGTATTTTAATCTTGAGAGTTCTTAGGAGCTTTCTTTAATGATAAATCCTGAATGTAGATTTTCAGAAACAACTTCAATAATAAATAACACTTCAAATTCAAATTCTATGATTTAGGATTACAGATTTGGAGTGAGAAGAGATCTCAGAAGTCATCTAACCCAACCCTTTCCTCTTTCCCTTCCCCTTCCCCAATTTTACAGAGGAGGAAACTGAAACTTAGAGAGATTAAGTGACTTGCCTAAATTCACCCAGCTAGTATTTGAACCTATGTCCTTTCTACTCTAAATCCTCTATCCTTTTCACAACAATACTAATTCTACTGTCTCTTAGAAAAATAGAATGCTTAAAAAAAAAGAAAGAAAGAAAGTAAAATAGAATGCTGTGGGCCAGAAAACCCTCGAGTTCTTATACTTCTTTTCAAAGTTAAATACTTTCAATGCATTTTGGCAAATCCTTATAACCAGAGCATAATGAAGCAGCTTCTGTTTTATTTATTGGATTTTGTGGAGAAAGGAGACACGGGGAGTGGGGATGAGAGATGAAGGACTTTGTTGCCTTTGGCATGTTTCTGTATTTATTCTCCATGTCACGTTATCTATGGCTTTCTTACAGGTGGATGAAAGCCAAACTGGAGAACCTGGGTGGCTTGGAGGGGAATTAAAAGGAAAGACAGGATGGTTTCCTGCAAACTATGCAGAGAAAATCCCAGAGAATGAGATCCCCACCCCTCTGAAACCAGGAGCTGACTCTGCATCCATGCCCACACCTAAACTTGCTTTACATGAAACCCCAACTCCTGTGGCAACAACGTCTTCAGAATCCTCTACAACCTCCAACAACTGGGCAGACTTCAGCTCTACGTATGTGTGGTATTATTGTTTATTATAGTTGAAATCCTCATGATTTTCTAACCCTTTCATGCCCTCCTATTTATACCTCTCAAAAAAAGAGCTTACCAGATGGCTTCCATCCCCAGTGTCTCGTAGTGCTTTCGGTACAGCCAGCATTTACTAACATTTATTGATTCCTGTGTGAAAGCACGAGATTAAATTCCAGGAAAACAAGAGATGAAAAAATGACAGCCCCTGACTGGAAGGGCAGGAAAATTGTAGGTGACATTTAAAAATCTATTAGGTGATAACAAAAGTTTAGTCATGTCTATGCAAGTAAAAGTTGAGTATCGATAATCCATTTATTTTAATGACTAGTTAATATCTTTGCTCTTGCTAGAACAAACATATATATTTCCTAATAAGCTCTTTTAACATTGAAGCCAGTCAGCAATTATTCATAGTCATTTCCTGTATCTAAGCAGCATTATTTGTTGACATACAGGTAGAAATAAAATTCACACATGTGGTTGGGAAAACAGATAAAACGGTTTCCTCTGAGTTTCTCTAAGCCTTTCTTGGTTCTGTTCAAGTGTACAGTGGAATGAAATAATGGATACCATCAAGTTATGGTAATTCCCAGTTCTTGGTTGTGAAGAATTGGCCTTCAAGTATAGTATTCAGACAGAGGCTTCATTTTGCAATGAAATTGTTAGCCCTTATTACAGTGCCACAATTCAGATTTTTAGATTGGCTTAAATAAACGTCACTCAGGTGAAAAATAAAATCATCAATGATGATTCAGTTACTACAACTGGGTGATCTGAGGTCCATAATGAGAAGATACCTATTACCAAGTATTTGTTGTTTAGAGTTGTTTTTTTTTTGGGGGGGGGTATGAAAGCTTTAAAAAAATGAAAAGAAAGCAAAGAAATCAGGAGAGAACATCAGATGTTAGACAATAGATGGAAATTATAAAGGCAGAGAGGAGAACAATGTGAAGGATGGGTACTGGAAAGAACACTGTAAGACAGGGCAAGAAGTAAGTTTTAAGTAGTAATTTTTTTTTTAATGTAACAATCCTTATGGTGTTGGAAAAGAGAAACCATCCATTACATGTTAGATGATATATATTTTGGGTTAATATAGTTAATTTTGGCTTAATTAACTAAAGCCTTAATTAGCCTAGAAGGAAAAAAAAGCAAAACAAATGCACCCTATTGTAAAGTTCCTTGCTATATAATAGATTGGTTTTGTTATAGCTCCCATCTAATTCCCCATAAACGTGAGATGAATAGCTCATTCCTCTGACCACAGTAACTTCAGTATTCAGTAAAGCAATAGTTGCCTACCTTTCAATACCGGCATGCACCAGTGCTCACTTGGACCAGTGGATGGTGCAGAAGGAGGGCAGTCAATCCCCTTTGATTCTCAAAGTGATATGCTACTATGACCAAGTGACCTGAAGTCCATAATGAAAAGATGATCTATTAGCATGTATTAATTGTTTAGAGTAGTATTTCTTTTTCTTTTACAGGTGGCCAACAAACACTAATGAGAAACCAGAAACAGATAATTGGGATGCATGGGCAACCCAGCCTTCTCTTACTGTTCCAAGTGCTGGGCAGTTAAGGCAAAGATCAGCCTTTACCCCAGCTACTGTTACTGGCTCATCACCATCTCCTGTTTTGGGCCAGGTAAATAGTTTTTGGATTTTTGGTTTTTTTTTTTTTTTTTTGCAGGGCAATGAGGGTTAAGTGACTTGCCCAAGGTCACACAGCCAGTAAGTGTCAAGTGTCTGAGGCTGGCTTTGAACTCAGGTCCTCCTGAATCCAAGGCTGGTGTTTCATCCACTGCTCCACCTAGCTGCCCCGCCCCCCCAGCCACGTAAATAGTAATATGCCTGGGTGTGAATGACTTTCCATTCTGTACAATACAAATATCTCCAACAAATATTTATTGGTATTATTGACCAGAAATGAATATACCTAATATGTATGCCAGGATACAGTGTAGACCATCCCAGCTAGCAATGTATTTATATGGTAGAAGCTATATTTTATGTGTCAGTACTTCATCTATAGCTTCTGCTACATGAAAGAATCTAGTCATTGTTGTCTATATACTTTTCAACATTGGACAGATGCTAAGTCAGCAGAAAAAACTAATTTCCTGCCTAAAAAAGATGAACCAGTTAGTTTGGAAAGAGGGCTCAGTTCTTCTTAGGACTGATTCTTTGCACCCTGTTGGAGGGGGATGTAATTCACAGCATACATTAAGGAATATGGAAGCAGAAAAGGGAAGGCTGAAAAGTCAAACTTCACCATATATTGTTTAATATGTACTTGTTGAGTGGCTGCTATGCACAAGACTCTGTGTTGGGCAGGGTGAAGGATCAAGAAGGTCAATAAGACATACCAGCTACCTTCAAGGAGCTTACAGACTAGGGGAGGAAATCAGATATACCTAATTAACTCTAAAACAAGACATAAGTAATAAGTATCCTAAAGGAAGTGTAAATCAAACACCCGAAGAATCTGGAGCAAGCAGACATCATGTTAATGGGGATGATCAAAGAATGCTTCCTAAAAGGAGATAGAATTTAAGCTGTGCCTTAAAGTAATGACTTAAATTATCATAGCTAGAAGTTGGAAATGGGGAACAGGAATCTTCCAGGTAGCCTGGAGTTAAAATAGGGAGGTAAAACAGCACAAGGGATTGTCAGTAACCCATTTTGGCTGTATAATAATAAGCTGAACTAGGACTTAAGGGTAAGCTTAGTTGGCATCCATCTAGATGTGGTTTATGAGAACAACAATTAACATATTTTCATATTTTTATAATTTTTAAAAATAAAAATTTACTATACTATCTGTGTGATATTAGATGAGTCACTTACTTTCTCTCATGCTTCATCCTTTGTTATCTAAAACATGGAATGAAATAGTACATAATAATCACAGGCTTCTTGTGAGGATCAAATAAGATAATGTATATAAAGTGCTTTGCAAAACTTAAACTGCTATATAAGTTTGGGCTATTGTTACTTGTAATTACTATTAGGATGGGTTTTTGTGCCAGAATAGTTTGTCCTTTCAAGCGTATGGAAATTTAGTGATGTCAGGTTGCCCTGTGTTAAGAATGAAGGCTTTTTTGTAGAGAGTAACAGAGAGCATGATGGTCAAAGTGCTGAGGGGTGTGATTTTTTTTTTCAAGACTCTTTGAGGATTTGCAAATACTTTGTCCTGGCTTTGGGTGTAGGGTAGATGATGATGATGATGATGGTGATAACATTTATATAATCTTTAAAGTTTACAAAATGTCTTCTATTCGTTAGTTCAGTTGATCCCCCAAACAACCCCCTTGTGCAATAAATGCTAGAGGAGAAATAGGGGATTACAATGCCATGGGAGCCACATGATGACTTTTAGGAAGGAGTGATTAGATTGCTGTCACATGTTACAGAGTTTAAGAATGAGAACTGAGTGAAAAGAATGGGATTTTGTAATGATGGGGTCATTGGTGACTTTGGAGAAGGGAGATTTATTTAAGTGGTGGTGGATTCAGAAACCAAATTATAAGAGATTTAGAGTAAGTGGGTGGTGAGGAAGTGAAAGCAATCAGCAAATATAGGGTATTTCTTCTAGAAGCTTAGTTGGTCAAAGGAAGCAAAGGAAGAAGTGGTAGCTTCAAGGAGGGTAGCAGGGTCAAGGGAGGGGTTTTGGAGGGTTGCTCTTTTCTGTTTTTATTAGAATAGAGAACTAAATGTGCTTGTAAGCAGAGTGGAAGGAAACAATGGAGTAAGAGGTTGAGGATGCAAGAGATTGAAGGGATAATAGATCTTACTCAATAGAGCAAGTTCCAAGAATGGGCTAAACAAGATGTTGATAATTTGACAACAAAATTGCAATTCAATATACATTTCTTAAGCACTACACAGTATGTAAGGCACCATGTGCTACACAATGTATAAGACACTGTGAGAGACAGTCCCTGCTCCCTCCCCTTAAAGCAGGGGTTCTTATCCTTTTTGGGCTGTCTAGTAAAACGTAAGGGACCCTTCTTGGCAATAATGTTCATTGCCTGCATTCATAATTGAAGAAAATGCTCACTTTGTTAGAGGTTAGTGAAAGTAAAGATGAAAAAAAATTTTTCCTATCCAAATTCATCAACCTCCTGAAATGTATTCATGAACCCCAACTTATGAACCAGACCCTAAAAGAGATTCCAATCTAGTAGGAGCTGTGTACATTTGCTTTCTTTTAAAGGGCCCTTTGTACGCTCTACCAGGTATAATGTATAGAAAGGTTGGCATGGTTGAAATGACTAATAACCTAACTGGGCTCCTATAGGGGAGCAAAGGAAGACAGATTGGTAAACTTCAGAAGAGAAGGGAGGTTAGATCGGGGAGAGGAGGAAGAATGATAGATTGTAAAGAAGCTGGAGAAGGCAGATGAACAAGAATGATGAAGAGAAGTGGAAGGTAAGGAAGTCATGATCAGAAAGAAGTTCGCGATTTACTCTGCTGGATTTGAAACAATGTTACCTGTAAAGGGCCAAGGTTTGCCTACTGCAGTGTGAATAAAGGCCAGTGAAGGTAAGTTGAGGAAGTCCAGGCACTGTCAGGTTCATGAATCATGTGCGTTTATACTAAGGGTAACTGAGTTAACTGATACTGATGTTAACTAAGTTTCATAATTTCTGTTAAATATATTGCAAATTCATGGTCTCACCCTTATTTGTGTACAATTGCAAGAATATTTTCCAAAGGCAAATATACATTATTTTTATATCATCCCCCATGCTGGATTATCATTTATTTCCCTCCTTTGAAGAAATCTTAAATTTTTCACTGATACATTGAAATGTTTTGGTGGTTTTATGCAATAATCAATATAATAAACACCTGTCATTTTTTCCATCATTCAATCTACAAGCATTTATTAAGCAGGCACCGTAGTAGGTGTAGGGGATTCAAAGACAAAGATAAAACACTGTTCTCAAGGAGTCTCCATACACACACACACACACACACACACACACACACACACACCCGCGCGCGCACACACAAAATAAATACAAAGTAATTATGGTGGGCAGCTAGGTGGCGCAGTGGATAAAGCACC
Source organism: Dromiciops gliroides (assembly GCF_019393635.1). Classification (NCBI taxonomy): domain Eukaryota; kingdom Metazoa; phylum Chordata; class Mammalia; order Microbiotheria; family Microbiotheriidae; genus Dromiciops; species Dromiciops gliroides. The sequence continues at coordinate 269,773,160 of NC_057863.1, read as the reverse complement.
AGCCCTGAATTCAGGAGGACCTGAGTTCAAATCCGGCCTCAGACACTTGACACTTACTACCTGTGTGACCCTGGGCAAGTCACTTAACCCCTATTGTCCCACAAAAAAAAAGAAAAATAGAAAAAGGAAAAAAAAGTAATTATGGGTAGAAGGATAGAGAAGGCACTAGCATTTGGGGGTGTCTGGTGAGGCTTAATGTGGAAGGTGATACTTGAACTGAGCTTCAAAAGAAGCTAGGGATTCTAAGTAAGGCAGAGTAGAGGAAGTTATTGTATCCCAGGTATGGAGAAAGGAGATGGAATGTTGGGTTTAAGGAAAAGCAAGGACAGACAGTGGGTTTGGACCATATGGCACATGAAGAGGAGTAATGTCTAATGAGCCTGGAAAATTAGGTGGGAGTTAGGTTGTGAAGGGATTTAAATGCCAAAATTAGGAGTTTTTACTTGATTTTCAAGGCAATAGGGAGCAACTGAAAATTATTGAGTTAGGGAGAGGCATGATTAGATCTATGCATTAGGAAAATTACTTTGGCAGCTGAATAGGATAGATTGGAAAGGAGAGACACTTGAGCCAACTAGACTAATGAGAAAACTTCAGCTTAGTTTTGTTTTTTTTGTTTTGTTTTTTTGTTTTGTTTTTGTGGGGCAATGGGGGTTAAGTGACTTGCCCAGAGTCACACAGCTAGTAAGTGTCAAGTGTCTAAGGCCAAATTTGAACTCAGGTCTTCCTGAATCCAGGGCCGGTGCTTTATCCACTGCGCCACCTAGCTGCCCCTGGGTATCATTAGTTTGAAAAGTGAATCCTCTGAAATGATCATATGTATTATTTGTACTATTCATAGTTATAATTATGTAAAATATAGTCATTGGTTCCAACTTGATGAAAATCTGCAGTGTAAATTCAAATAATGTAGTCATTTTAGGGGGTTTCATTGTTAGCACTAATAGGTACCCATCCATATTGTAACAATCTAGGTGAGAGATGATACTTGAGGTAGGGTAAGTGGCTGTTTGACAGGATAAGATTTGGTGACTGATTGGATAAGTATGGGGAAGCAAGGAGTGAAAAGTCAAGGATAAGGAAGGTTAGAAACCTGGGTGGGGGCAGCTAGGTGGCTCAGTGGATAGAGCACCGGCCCTGGATTCAGGAAGACCTGAGTTCCAATGTGGCCTCAGACACTTGACACTTACTATCTGTGTGACCCTGGGCAAGTCACTTAACCCCAATTGCCTCAAAAAACAAACAAAAAAACAACCTGGGTGAATAGAAGGATGGTAGGGAAGTTTGGAAGAAGGTAGCTTTTGGACATCATGGATTTGTACTGTCTATGAATCATTAATCCAAAATGTCCAAGAGGCAGTTGGTGATGTGGGATTGAGGCTCAGAAGACAGATAAAGGCTGGTTATATGGATGTGGAAGACATCTGTATAGAAATGATTCCAAAACCCATGGGAGTTGATACGGTCATCAAAATAGAATATAAAGAAAAAAAGCCCTGGACAAAGTCTTGGGAAACACCTACCGCTAGGGGGCTGATATGGATGAGAAGCCAGCCACCTTACACTACAAAGAAGTAGTTAGACTGGGAGGAGAACTAAAAAAGACCAGTGTCATCAAAATCCAGGGAGGAGAGAGTAGTCAAAAAGAATAGTGGTCAGCGAACAGGGTAAAATGGTGTAGAGAGATCAAGAAGGATAAGTACTGAAAAAAGGTCATTGGATTTGACAATTAAGAGAGGATTGATAACTTTGGAGAGAATAGTTTCAGTTGAGTGATGACGTTGAAATTTAGAATGCAAAGGGATGGGAGAGTTAGTGAGAAGAGGGGAAGTCAATGGCCTTTTCTTGGAATTTGAGAAAGAGAGGAAACATATAGGATGATAGCTGCAGGGGATGGTCTGGTGAAATGCAAGTTTATTATTAAAGATGGAGGCAACACGGGCATGTTTGTATTCAGCAGAAAGGAAATCGAAGCTTTATTTGGTCAATATTTCTCATGAAATCTTTATGACAGTAGAATCCCCATTTAAGGGACCAGTGAGGGAACTGAAATTTCTCAGAAAATGAATAACAAAAAGTAGTCAGGACTCCCTTTCAGCTGAACTGTGTAAGTCTGTGTATTAATATCTATGATCTTGATGAAAAATATGTTTGTCATCCATTACTTCTCTTTTTTCTTTTCTTTTGTTTGTAACAAACTGCTCTATAACCAGAGACCTCTTTATATTGTTCCATATAAGGGTGAAAAGGTAGAGGGACTACAAGCACAAGCTTTGTACCCATGGAGGGCCAAAAAAGATAACCATCTAAATTTCAACAAAAATGATGTCATCACAGTCCTGGAACAGCAAGACATGTGGTGGTTTGGAGAAGTTCAAGGTCAAAAGGGTTGGTTCCCCAAGTCTTATGTGAAGCTCATTTCAGGACCCATAAGAAAATCCACGAGGTATTTGTGATGTTTATCTACTTTTGTCAGAAGAAACAAAACAATTGTACTTTGAAAAGAGAGGAAGCATTGTGAGATGGGAGAGAACTGGGTTTGGACTCTAAAGGATTCTAGGTTCTGGTTCCCAACTCTGCTATTGACTACATGTTTCATCCTGAGCAAATTATTTAACCTCTCTTGTCTTCCCTTTCCTGTATCTGTAAAATGAGAGGGTTGGATGAAGTCATTGTTAAGGTCCCTTCCCGCTTCATAGTCTATGATGTGATGTCTCCTAACAGCCTTTTGGACCATTTTGAGGGGTGATAAAAGGTTCCTACAATTTGATGGTTATCTCCTCCATTACAGCATTTTGAAAATCTTTTTTCTCTGGAATTTAAAAGGAGGAAAGTCTATTTCAAGGTCTCGGGGCAAGGTGCGACCATATCTGTTCTTCCTTCTTTGTAGAAAACCTAGGACAGAGTCTACAAAAATAATTCCATTGATAATGATAATTAAATTTTATTTTATTAGATTACAGTTGGGAGAGTGTTTTCTTTCTTTCTATGGAATATTTATGTAACACATAATCCCAACAAGGCCATTGTTTAGTCCAAATTAAGATGATGCTGTCATGGTCAGGAAAAGGCAGTGTTTATTAAGTTTTGTAGATACAAAATATTAGTTTTAATACACTGAAAATTTTAAAAAGAGAATTTACGAAATTAGCTTTTGTTAGCTTTTTCAAATTTCAAAGTAGATTGGGCTCTATGTATGGCGAACATACTAAAAATATCTAAATGTCCTGTAACAATTGGAATGACGCCACCTGCTGGAGACTTACTATAGAAGAGTTCCGCCCATGAAGCGAAGGTCTTTGAGGGCAAGACCAGGAGTCTTTTCTTTGGCATCAGGAAGTGACGCGGGCTAGTGGGAGGAGGAAGGAAGAGACTGGCACTCGGTCTCACTCTCTTTCCTGGGGACGCTGGTGGAGAAGGCAGCTAGAAATGCGCTCTCCCTTTAATAGATAGAGGAATCTAGGCCTTTCTTCTCTCTTTACCAAATTCTTATTCTCCTTAATAAATGCTTAAAAGTAACTCTTGCTAAAGCTTATAATTTATTGGCGACCACTCATTAGATATTTTAGACAGTTTAGCTAGAATTTTAGCCCTTAACAGTCCAAAATAATATACTGCTAAGAACTAAAATGGGAAATAATCATTTTACATATACACATCATATGAGCCTGGGTGTGGAGGGGAGGTCATCTGGTAGGATGGTTTTATCAGGGTTAAGAATTTTTCTGCTAAGAAAACTCCCTCTACCAGTATACCTCAGGAACTCCTCTTCAACTTATAGTCTTACAGAGTTGTCTGAGACACCGAAAAGTTAAATGACTAGGCCAGGGTCACATAGTCATTATGTATCAAAGATACAATTTGAACCCAGGTCTTCCTTAGTCCAGGGCCAGCTGACTATTCAGTCAAGTATGTCTTGCTGCCCCTCTTATGTGTCATTATTTGCAGTTCAATTTGATTTTTATTTTAATCTATTTTTCCAAGATTTAAGTGGTGTGCATTTAAGAGTTTCATTTGTATGCATACTTTTGCTACAGTGGAAATTAAAGTATCTCTGTATTTTTCTCTTAAGTATGGAATCAAGTTCTTCAGAAAGCCCAGCTGTTCTAAAGAGAGTCGCATCACCAGCAGCTAAACTTTCAATACCAGGAGAAGGTAAGAAATTGAATCAAATATTATTTTCAAAATGTTAGTAAGATAATCTAACTAAATCAATAAACATGTTATGAAAGCATTCAGATATCAAAATACACTGTATCACCTTATCTACTATGTTAAATGTCATGGTAAAATGGAAAATTAGCCATTTAGAGAAAATAGTGGTAGTTTATGGAGAAATTAAAAACAGTCCTAGGTATATCATTCAACTGTAGTGAAAAAAAGCCATTCCTGAAGAGACACTCCCAAATGAAAATGGCTTTTATGGGAGAACAGATGCAAAAGGGGACTAACAAAGATATAGGACCTCAATTGCCTCTAGTTCCACAGGAAACATTCAACTGGTGGTTCAGACGTGTGGCACTGTGCCCACCATGATCGAAGGCTTAAAGTTACTGATAGCTTAAACTTTATACAGAATTTCTAGACCAAGAGCTCACATGACACTAATAGGAGACTATTTCTCTCACCAGTGTGGCAAGTCTAGGCCAAAGAATTGAAGGTATTTTCTTAATTGTCCTATGAGGAATGAGAGGCAGGGAGCCAGGAAACTTAACTCTGTCTATGCCATAGCATAAAAGTGTCTGATACAGTTTGTCAGGTGTTTTACTCAATTAACCCCGGGAGCTGTAGTTAATCATTCAAGCCAGAATTCATTGACTCTTATCATTAAAACCTAAAAATATTTGAAAAAGTTTCTTAAACTCTCATTGTGGATGAAAGAGATGAAGACTAGACAGAAGTCTAAGTTGATTATTGACTGGTTGGACGACAGGACCCAAAGAATGGTCATTAATTTTCAAGTCAATGCCAAATGACCCCTGTTAGCCTGAATGCTGAAGAGAATATTCTTGGGTCAGGTGTGAGGCAGACTAGATGACCTCTAGTATCATTTCCAGCTTTGATATTCTATAATATTGTAAACCAGGCTAGATAATTTAGGTCAAAAGAATCCACTGTGGGGCATAGATTGTTGATATCAACTGGTTGTCCGTATTAATACCCTCTATAAGTAGCATCTGTTGAAAATATATGCGTTGGTGGGGGGCGGCTAGGTGGTGCAGTGGATAAAGCACCGGCCCTGGATTCAGGAGGACCTGAGTTCAAATCCGGCCTCAGACACTTGACACTTACTAGCTGTGTGACCCTGGGCAAGTCACTTAACCCCCATTGCCCTGCAAAAAAACAAAAACAAAAAACAAAAAAAAGAAAATATATGCACAGGGGGCAGCTAGGTGGCACAGTGGATAGAGCACCGGCCCTGGATTCAGGAGGACCTGAGTTCAAATCCAACCTCAGACACTTAACACTTACTAGCTGTGTGACCCTGGGCAAGTCACTTAACCCCAATTGCCTCACCAAAAAACAAAACAAAGAAAAGAAAATATATGTACAGCTGCAGCTAGGTGGCACAGTGGATTAAGTACTGGCCCTGGATTCAGGAGGACCTGAGCTCAAATCCTGTCTCAGATACTTGACACTTACTAGCTGTGTGACCCTCATTGCCCTGCCAAAAAAAAAAAAAAAAAGATTAACATCCACTTACTGTCCAGTTTGCTATGGTGTGACAAAGTTACAACTACCATTTTCGTTTCAGTGCACTGTATGTTTAATGTTTTATCCATAAATGAGTCAATATGAACTAAGACTTCTGTACTCTACACATGGGTCAATTTGTATGTCTCATTGTTGGCATTGTGTCAGCATTACTTTTTAGAAAAGATTATCATCTGCAGAACCAGAAGAACATTGTACACAGTATCATCAACGTTGTTTGTTGATCTACTGTGATGGACTAGATTCTTCTCACCAATGCAATGGTACAGTAGAGTTCCAGGGGACTCATGATGGAAGGGGATCTCCAAATTCAGAAGAAAAAAAAAGAACTGTGGAGTATAGATGCTGATTGAACCATACTAATTCTTTTGTTTTTGGTGCTGTTGTTTTTCTATTTTGAGGTTTTTCCTCATTGCTCTGATTCTTCTCTTATAACATGACTAATGCAGAAATATGTTTAATGTTCTTTATATATATATATATATATATATATATATATATATATATATATATATATATATATATATATATATATATATAAAACCTAAAAAAGAAAAGATTATCATCTGAAGTATATATTTGCATAGTAGGTTCTACAGTTAACAAAGGAGCTAATACATTAAATGACAGTCAGGGTCCAAAAATCCTGCCAGACTAAAACAATGGGTTTCTCTATCAAATAAGATGAAATTTAATAGAGATTAATGTAAACTACTACTCCCATGTTTTAAAAAAACCCAAATTTACAAATACAGAGAGGCATCTGTTTTTCTAAAAAAGATCTGAGGGCTTTAGTGGACTGGACTGCAAGTTCAATATGCATCATGAGTGCATCAAAAGACTCATGACTAGGGGGCAGCTAGGTGGCGCAGTGGATAAAGCACTGGCCTTGGATTCAGGAGTGCCTGAGTTCAAATCCAGCCTCAGACACTTGACACTTAACTAGCTGTGTGACCCTGGGTAAGTCACTTAACCCTCATTGCCCTGCAAAAACAAAACAAAACAAAACAAAACAAAACAAAACAAAAAGACTCATGACTAGAGTGAAGGAGGAGTGGTATTCATGCTCAGACCACATCTGAAGAGTATCCTATTCTTTTGTGGACATCACATTTTAGAAAGGACATTGTTTGTCAAACCAAGATAGTCAAAGAGCTGGACACTGTGCCATGAGTATCAATTAAAAGAACTCTGTAATCTTTAACTTTGAGAAGAGAAGACTGTGTGTGAGGGTGGCATGGGGTGAGGAGTTCATTAGAATTATCTTCAAAATTCTGGAGAACAGTCATATAGAAGATGGATTAGCTATAGTCTGCCTAGTCCCAGTTGCAGAATCAAATTTAGGCTTTACTTAGCACCAACTTTGTTTTTTCTTTTAAATCATAAAAGTATTTTATTATTTTCCAGTTACATGTAAAGATAGTTTTCAACATTTGTTTTCAAAAGATTTTTAGTTCCAAATTTTTCTCCCTTCCCTCCCCCTTCCTCAAGACAGAAAGCAATGAGATATAGGTTATATATGTGCAATCAAATCAAACTATGTTTTTTCATTAGTCACCTTTGTGAAAGAATAATCAGAACAAAAGGGAAAAACCTCAAAAGAAAAAACAAAAACAAAAGTAGAAACCATATGGTTCAATCTGCATTCAGAATCCACAGTTCTTTTTTCTGGATGTGGAGAACATTTTCCATCATGAGTTCTTTGGAGTTGTTTTAAATCATTGCACTGCTGAGAAGAGCCAATCTATCACAGTTGATCATCACACAATATTAGCACCAAATTTCCAACAGAACGCTACAAAAGGAAGAGACAGCCTCCAAAAACAATGGATTCCCCATCACTAGAGTTTTTCAGGTAGAGACAGTCAGACCACTTGTTGAGAGTTTTGATAGATGTAGTAACAAGAATTTTAGGTTGCATATGTATTAGACTAGATAGTCTCTGAGATTTCTTTCAACACTGAAATTCTGTGATTCCTGAGAATCTCAATACAAGTCATTAGAAGATGGAATTTCTAGGGGTTGAAGAGAAGTACGTATGAATTTGGACAGGAGGGATATATATGTTTACAATATAGTGGAAAAGCTCCTTGGAATTATACAGTTTCAAGTAATGAAAATGTTATCAGGATTGTGTAGGTTTTCTGTTTCATTATTGCTCAAAGTATTCACCTAGGCATTAACCAACAGTGATTGTTTTTGGAAACAAAATTTGACAAAATTTTCCATGATAGGTCTTAAACTAATTAGGATACTCTTTAAAATTCATAATATGCTGTTTGCCTTTTAGCACTAAGTGTGGGTCTGCACATGCCTGGAATATTTCAGATGAAGCAAGAAGGCCTTAACATATTTCCACTCTCCTTTGTTTCTTAATGTAGTATGATTTTAAGTTCAACCAAAGTTTAAGTTTCTGCAGTTTCTCAACTGTTTTTGAAAGTAACTTCAGAATTTTATATTCATCTCCCTTAGGGAAGTATGATTGCCAACAAACTTTTATTAACATGGTTCACTGGAATGGATAATTAAAGGGGTGATTATAATGAAATAAAAGATCAGAATTAGAGAAATCAAAAGTAAAGGAATCCTGTGAGTTAAAAAAGATCTATTTCTCTGAAAGCTTCCAACTTAGATTTGCTTTGTGCTTGATACTGTATTTCTAATGTAATTGTGTGTGGAAGGATCGAGTACTAAGTGGCAAGGAAATCTTTTCTTTGAAGGACTTGGAGGACCTTCTTGCTGAGTGGTCACCCCTACCAAGTCATTGTTGATCCCAATCATATGAAATACTTGGTTTTTCAGAGCAGGGTGTTTTCAGGAAGTAATCCTGTCTGCCATATATTGGCTTCAAGACCCTTAGCCTTTTTTTTTTTTTTTTTGTGAGACAATTGGGGTTAAGTGACTTGCCCAGGGTCACACAGCTAGTAAGTGTGTGTTAAGTGTCTGAGGCCGGATTTGAACTTGGGTACTCCTGACTTCAGGGCTGGTGCTCTATCCACTGCGCCACCTAGCTGCCCCGACCCTTAACCTTTTAATGCTCCAGGAAGCCCATAAGATTATAGTTTGTACCAGGAGAATATTCTATATAGTAAAAGCAATATGGTACAATGATTATCTGTGAATGACTTAGCTATTCTTGGCAAGGCAGTGACCCAAGACAATTCTGCAGGACTTAAAATGAAAATGCTATCCACCTCCAGAGGAAGAACTAATGGAGTCTGAATATAGATGGAAGCATACAATTTTTAAATTTTCTTTATTTTTCTTGGTTTGTTATTATATTGGGGGGGGCCTGGGGTGTCTGTTTTCTTTTACAATATGACTAACAAGGGAATATGTTTTGCATGACTGCATATGTGTAACATATCAAATTGCTTGCCTTCCCTATGAGGGGGGAGGGGAAAGAAAAGGGGGAGAAAATTTGGAACTTAAACATTTTTTAAAATGAATGTTAAAATTGTTTTTATATGTAATTGGGGGTGAAGCAAAATATGAAATAATAAACTATTACCCCAAAAAACGGACTATAGGTTATAGAGAAGGCTCCAATTAGCATTGGTAGAAAGAGTTGTGTCATTTGGGGGCATATGCTATGTCAGTGAAATCACAGACCCACTCTTGCTCACCTATTCTCTACTCACATAGTCTTCTGTATATGCATCATAAATGCAAAGGAGGCACCTTGGTGTGGACAGCAGCCCTCTATGAAGTACTCTTGTCATTTCTAGGTTGAGCTTTCAGATTTTTTCTGGTTTCTCTTTATTTGATTCCACAGCAACAGGTATATAGTACATAATAAGCACCTTTCACTTGGTTTCTATCCAACAAAACAGTTAAAGAATTATTTAGTAACAAATTCCATGTTGCCCACATGTGACCTCAGTAAGAAATACCTGTGATTGATGTGAAAAACCATTTTACTTTAACCCAGTGATGCTTTAGATATGATTTTCTCTTACACCTTCTAAGTTGTGTAATTGCTTAAATATGAAATGAGTTGAAAGCCATGAATTGAAATGACATTGATCTTTTTTGTAGTGCATTTGTGTTGTTTCTGGTGTAAGTTTAATGTCTAGTGTGACATTTACCATTTGTGTGCTATATTGCTTTATTGTATAATATATGCCTTATTGATTACAGAAGGCAGTGTTATTAGCATCAAAGGCCCATTTGTTAAGGTCTATATAATTTATAGGATTTCTCAAAAGTTAAACTTTATATCATCGTTTCTCCCCACCAGAATATATTGCCATGTACACTTATGAGAGTTCTGAACAAGGCGATTTAACCTTTCAGCAAGGGGATGTGATTTTGGTTACGAAGAAAGATGGTGACTGGTGGACAGGAACTGTGGCTGACAAATCTGGAGTCTTCCCTTCTAACTATGTGAGACTTAAAGACTCAGAGGTAAATCCTTATTAACTTGCTCTTCAGATACTTTCCATTCCTCCTGTATGGTTACTTATAGGATTTGAAGGTGGAATCAATTATCTTTTTTAAATATTCCAGGAATGTTTGTCTCTCATTATTTTGACTATTTAGGCTAGTGGTATCAACCTCAAAAAGAAACTAGCAGCCATTATACCACTAAACCATATTCCATAGGTGCATATCGACTTAGAAAACCACATCAACATAATCTATGTTTGATTGTATTTTTATTCATTTTAAAATGTTTCTCAGTTATTAATCTGGTTCCATAGTACTTGAGAATATTGTGGGCTACATATTTGACATTTTAGACATAGACCATTCACACTGACTTAAAGATTGTTCAAACTAAATAAATAAATGTAAATAAAACAAATAGAAAAAAATTTTTTTTGGTGAGGCAATTGGGGTTAAGTGACTTGCCCAGGGTCACACAGCTAGTAAGTGTCAAGGGTCTGAGGCCAGATTTGAACTCAGGTCCTCCTGAATTCAGGGCCAGTGCTCTAGCCACTGTGCCACCTAGCTGCCCCATAGCAAATAGAAAATTAAAAGAAAATAGAAATAAAATTGTTTAAACTTGTTTAAATCTGTCAGGTTATGGAAAGTCTCTTACTGATCACAATACGGAAATGTAAAGTATATGACTCTATATACATTTGACCAGGCCCAGGTATCCTCCTTAAATAATCTAATAAACTGGCTAAAATGCTGTTGGGTTGGGGATTTTTTTTGTTTTTTAAATAGAAAGCAACTTTTCAGGAAGCAGAAATTTGCTTAGCCAAGTAATCCATGGCACATAAACAGAATAGGCAGGAGTTTCTTTTTCACTGTCATTTCCATCATACATTCCATTACTGTTGTTTGACCTTGCCCTCTTTCCTCCTGCTTCCTCAACCAATGGGCAGGAAGAGGCCATTAGACAGATTTGGAAAGCTGAAGCCATCTGTGACTCCACATGGGTGAAGAAGATCTTGATCTTCCCTGAGCCCAAAGTGAGTTTGAAAACAAGCTAGGGAAAGTCTGGAGATGTACTTCTATACCTATTCCTCTGTAGAGGTTCTTTTTAAAAAACTTTTTTCTTTGTACATGACTGTGACCACTCAGTTCCCTTCTGACATTTAAGTGTAGAGTTTTGCCTTGTGACCTTGTTCTTTCTCCAGGGTGAGGTAAAGTCAGTGGGTTACACATAGTCTACTGCAGCTTCTCCTAAGACATTCTTTAGGTGCTATCAGGACATGGAATAATAACTGGTATTTAAAACACTTTATCTGTGTCATGTTCCCCTGAATAACATGATCCTCTACTCTGCTTGTGGTATTCATGTTCCTAATTAAAGTTTTTCATCCTCTTTCCTCTAGAGATCACTTCTTAACCTTGCATGTACAGTGATTGTACATTGGTATTTTTATAGAATGTGCTGCTTGCTTGGTGAGGACATAGTTAGTCAACAAGATACTTAATAGATTCTTCCTTGGTTAGAAAACTTTATTCTATTCTAGTCATTTTCTTTGCTGACCATAATACTCTTTTGTTGATTATTTGGAATTTTGCTCTTCGGTGTTTAAGTACTTTGTTATATATAAAATCAGGGCATTGGTGTGCGTATAACTTTTGTGTTAACAAAATTGCTAATATTTGTTAACAAAATGTTTACAAAGGCATAGGAACTTTTAGACCCAACGCACTTAATAAATATTTGCTGAAATAATAAATTTCAGTCATTCAAAATAATGAACACAGAACACTGAAGTATCAACACTTGCCAAAAAGAGACATATTTCATTTCTTTTTCTTTCTCACTTTTTTATCTTAATTGGGTTATTGAAGGACATTTGAATTATACTTTTTTTTCTCCCTCTCTTATGTAGCTATCCATAGAGTAGAAACGAAGTGGGATAGCTAGGTGGTGCAGTGGATAAAGCACCAGCCCTGGATTCAGGAGGACCTGAGTTCAAATCCTGCCTCAGACACTTGACACTTACTAGCTGTGTGACCCTGGGCAAGTCACTTAACCCTCATTGCCCCCCCCCCCATGCAGTGTTTAGAACTATTGTAAAATAATAATATTTTCAGAGATAATATATCCACAGCTAGGTCTCTAGGACCAAGGTCTCTTTTCTCACCACATATTTAATAACTTGAATCCTACCATAACCTCATTGATTCACAAAACTTTGTGCTGTGTCTTCTGTGGGGCAGTGTGTTAAAAATCTGTCAAAAATGAATGATTCTTTAAGGTGTTTGGGGTTTTTTTTACATCTATATGCCAATTAAATCATTGATTTGGTTTCTCTACAATAGCTCTTACCATTTCCCATGAAAAAATTGGGGAGAGGATGATACCTATATGTGAGTTTATGTAAATATTTATCTTTCCTTCTATTTTAGGCCCCTGGAACTACTGGGAAAGCAGGGAGTTTAGGAAAGAAACCTGGTAAGTTGTAAGTCCTAATATTTATTTTGAAATTTTTAAAATGTAAATGATCATTTATCCCAGTCATGTTAATTAAAGCCAAAATCTTAAAACAAGAACAAAGGAAACATTTCATCAGGCATTTCCTTATCTACCTATGTTATATATTCTGGGGATATATAAGAATTATTTCTGTAGTTAAGAAAGATTGGTCTTGTGCCATAAGATCCCCATGAAAAAGAAAAATGTAAAATGGTAGTAGGTGTAAAAGAGAATGGACAAATTTAGCTCTCCTTTGACAGTAAGGAAATATATGACTTCAGCATGTTGAAAAGTATCTTACAAGCTACCAGATTGCTGGTGCTTGGCTGTTTTACAATCACACACATTTTGGGGGGAAGATGTTACAAGTCTGATTATGCTCATCCAACAGTTAATATACACAGCAGAAGAGAATAGCATGTCATTAGGATGGATTGTAAGTAAGAGCAGGTTCATTTCAGAGGCATCAGGTGATTTCTCTCACATCCATTGACAGTGCAAAATTACAGTAATTTCTGTCTTCACATGGTTTTTTTATTGGTATGAGATCACATTTTTTAAAATTAAAAAATAATACAAATAATTCAGAGAGAACAAGTACATCAGTGTAAGGAAAGGGATTTTTACTACACACACATTTATCTCACCTGACATTTTGATGTTCCATTGAACGACTGTTGGAAGATATATCACTCGTTGCTGGGAGAGCTAGTATTTTCTTGAGGCCTACAGTTCTCACACAGAAAGAAAAAATAGATAATCAGTCGCCATGGATTTTCACTTGAGCTCCAGAAATTTGGCCCAGGGCACTGAGAGCAAATAAACTTCATCTCAAAGTTCAACCCTGCTGAGAATAATTAAATGACTCTAGAGTGTCTAAGTGCTTTTATGTTTGATGCCCAGATGAGCTTAAGCTCCCCTGAAACCCTCCTTAGGTTAGTGAGCTGGGTGTAGCTTGTCTGCATCTTGAGAAAACAAAGAGAGAAGGAAAGTTGGTAGCAGATTGCTTCCTGCATGTGCCAGCTTTATTTAACATTGGAAGCCAAATAGGTCACCATTTTGGATTTTGTCCATCCTGAAAAACTCTTCTAATCTAGAGGCTTTCACCAGTTTTCCTGGTGAGATCTTTGAAACCCATTATTGTTTACTCTCTAAGCACCAAGCAGAAGCATCTATGCTTTTGTTCAGTTTCACAATGGTATGAGCATTTCCATGGGGGCGGCTTAGCCCATAAATGTAAAATGGGAAAACAATGGAAGGTGTGATAATTCCTCCTTGGTTTGAGTTAGGGAAGGAGGAAGTTCTGCCATGGGCTAGGGCATTTTTTTCTGGCAGAAATCAGCCCAAAGGGGAAAGGGAAATAGACAAGTTTGTTCTGTATTGCTTCTCAAAGTTCAGAGAGAGATTATAGTTGTGCTAGTATTCACTGAAAGGAAGATTTTGTTTTTTTATCCTACAAACCTGCAGTGCCAATAGAGACTGATTTTCAGAACTGTACTGTGATACTCTTAGAATTTTTCTTTTGAGATTTTAACATTTAGGAGATGTATAGAACTATTTCCCTTTTTTATATATGTACTAAATTGATAACTGCATATAAAATGCAATTTCTAACTTTTGGGCTCTTCCCACCTGAAGCCCCTGAAGTCAGAAGACTGTTTATACCTTCACAGACTACAGATTGATTAGTGGAAAAATGGTTTCCCTGAAGAAAGGATCATAATCATAGTAGCAAGGATTTAGATTTAAAAATCAGCTTTTAGAAACTGAGTTGCTTTGTTAAGAAAAATAGAATTTCTCTCTCTTTCTAGACAAAAAGAATGGAAAACTCTCTTTATGTCTCTTTTATCTGAGTTGTATGAAATCATAGAATTCTAGATTCAGGACAGGACCTTAGGAAGTAAGGTGAATCTCCTTATCTAACTAGTACGTGAGGGCATAATGACCAAAGAACTTTGCTAATTCCTTTGATGTTAAACCAACCTAATAAATTAGTTTTTAATGCTGGCTATGGACAAGTCAAAGGTGGCACAAGATTTACTCTGCTGAGTCACTCATTTTTGTTCTGATTTTCAGAAATTGCCCAAGTTATTGCATCTTATACTGCTACTGGCCCCGAACAACTTACGCTGGCACCCGGACAACTAATTTTGATCCGAAAGAAGAATCCAGGTGGATGGTGGGAAGGAGAACTTCAAGTTAGTTCCTATATAGTTTTGTGGAAAACATCCTATGCTGATTCTAACACATAAAATGCCAGAGAGAGAGAACTCTGTTGAGTGTCAAATTCCCATGCATTTCAAAGACAGAACTTTTGAGTGTTGAAATGGGAAGCCACCTTTTCATACATTTCAGAGTCAGATTACCCTGTAGTCTGAACAGTTTGTATTTTTCCCTCCTAATCCAGAAAAATTCATGACTGACCCAGGCAGAAATATGCAGTCAGCAAAGTTTGTCTTTGGAGGTGCGGTCCTCTGCATTTCCTTCCTCTTCTTTGTGGTGGGGTGGAAAGATTCCTAGATTTGGAATCAGAACACCTTGGATTAAATAACCTTTAAACTCTACCACTTTTTCACTGTGTAAGGTTAGATGAGTCACTTGACCTCTCACTTTAACCTCAGTTTCTTTTTCTTTAAAATGGGGACAGTATGGGGCAGCTAGGTGGTGCAGTGGATAGAGCACTGGCCCTGGAGTCAGGAGTACCTGAGTTCAAATCCGGCCTCAGACACTTGTCACTTACTAGCTGTGTGACCCTGGGCAAGTCACTTAACCCCCATTGCCTCACTAAAAAAAAATAATAATAATAAAAATAAAATAAAATAAAATGGGGACAGTACTTTTTCATAGTACAACTCTTTGAGATGAAATAATGAAAATGAGATCAGTGAAATATGAAAAAATTAATAATGTATGTGAAGCATTTTATAAACCTTAAAACACATACAAACATCAGCTATCATTATGATTATTATTGTTATTGTTACTACGGCTACTTCTTTCCACCCCAGCTCCTCCTAAAATGTCCTGTCGTGCTTAAAAAAAACCAGACAAACCTATTTCCATCTCTTTTTTCCCCCAATATTTTACTCGCCCAAAACCAACAGACAAATGCAATTCAACACATTTCTCTAGTATCTACTACATACAACGCACTGTGTTGAATGCTGATCAGAATAGAAAAGATGAATATGACAAGATCCCTGCCCTTATGAAACATCCAGTCCTAAAAGATAAAATGTGTATAAAAAGAACTTTAATACAAAGTAGAGAATGAAGTATGAAAGGGAGGTGCAAATATAGCATAAAGTGTTATGAAAAAGACCAGTGTGTTAGCTTGCCAACTTTGTTTGATTAGTGTTCAAATTCTAGTCATACAGTAGAGGACATTACTTTGATGAGGGAAACTCATGGTTACAGTTAAAGTAAAGAATGCACAACAGTAATCAACCGCCATTCCCTCCAATAGCTGATTTTTGTCACTACAGTTCCTGAACTATTACTCTGAACATCCCCAGATCACCCCAGACTGATGATTCCTGAATAATGGAGATCCAGTAGGGCTTGTCCGTGTATGCCACTAAGAAACTAAAATGGAGGTCTAAATGATTAAAAATCTCCCTCATAGGGAAAACATTTTATACTTCAAAGGAAGGCTATATGGATTAGTATTCGTAGTAAACTCATGACCATGTCTAGGGATATTATCATTGTCTCACATTGTGATAATGAGTATGGCCTTGTGGACTATCCCTAGGGAAAGCAGTTCCTAATCATAGGTGTTAGGGGCATGTAACGATTGGAATGACGCCACCTGCTGGAGACTTACTGTAGAAGAGTTCCGCCCATGAAGGGAAGGTCTTTGAGGGCAAGACCAGGAATCTTTTCTTTGGCATGAGGAAGTGATGCGGGCGAGTGGGAGGAGGAAGGAAGAGACTGGCGCTCAGTCTCGCTCTCTTTCCTCTGGACTCTGGTGGAGAAGGGAGCTAGAAATGTGCTCTCCCTTTAATAGATAGGAATCTAGGCCTTTCTCTCTCTTTACCAAATTCTTATTCTCCTTAATAAATGCTTAAAAGTCTAACTCTTGCTAAAGCTTATAATTTATTGGCGACCACTCATTAGATATTTTAGACAGACTAGCTAGATTTTTAGTCCTTAACAGGCAGCTGGGTGGCACAGTGGATAAAGCACTGGCCCTGGAGTCAGGAGGACCTGAGTTCAAATTTGACCTCAGACACTTAACACTTACTAGCTGTGTGACCCTGGGCAAGTCACTTAACCCCAATTGCCTCACTAAAAAAAACACAAAAAACCAAACAAGAAATGTATACTTAACAATAACTCTAAAATTCCCAAAATTTTGATAACTCAAAAAAAAATTCCCATAATCATAGGTGTTGTCTGTTTACTCTTCCTCTGAGGAGAGGCAGGAGCTACAGGAAGCTGATATCTGGGAAACAGATTTCAGCAAAAAACAAAACTTAAGATGTTCCTTATCTTTGGGACTTAGTGAGACTGGGGGAGGTTTGGAGGGGATATTATTATGGGTGTAGGACAGAGGGAATGTGTCTTTCATACCAATGGCTTATGGAATAAGTACAGGATTTAGGCCTTTCAGTTCAACTCACAAGCCAATAATCTTGCTGTTTTCTGCCATCCATTCCCTTGGCATCTTACACCTATGTCCTGGCTCCATTAGTCAGTGAAGATTTTTAAAAATATGTTTTTGACAGGGAAGGTGCTAGGTGCTGGAGACAGAAAATGAGAATGAACAGTCCCTGCTCCCCTAACAGGGAGACAGTGTATATGTAGATAAGCATTTATATAATAATTAGAAGGGAAAATGTTATTGGGGGGATGGGCATGGTCCCCCACAGCTGGGATAATTAGGAATGGTTTAACTATGTATAAATAATGCTGAAAAAATCCATAGCTTAAGGATATATAAAGCTGCATTTTCTGTTGATAGAATTCAGGAAACAACTTGGATAGTTCAGTCATGTTGGCCCTGTAACCTAAGCCAAAAGTAGCCTATAATTCCAATTATGCTTTTGGTAGCTGATCCTAGTGGTACAAAGATTGGGCTTCATGGTTGAGAGATGTGTAATCCCAATGGAATTAGGATGATACACCCAAAGAAAGGCTACTCTATCTCTACCCAGAAGGGTTATAAAAGAAAATTCTGTTAATAAAGGAGACAAGAAGGGAGGGGGGGGGAAATAAAGACAATTATGGGAATTTTTTTTTTGAGTTATCAAAATTTTGGGAATTTTAGAGTTATTGTTAAGTATACATTTCTTGTTTGGTTTTTTTGGTTTTTTAGTGAGGCAATTGGGGTTAAGTGACTTGCCCAGGGTCACACGGCTAGTATGTGTTAAGTATCTGAGGCTGGAGTTGAACTCAGGTCCTCCTGAATCCAGGGCCGGTGCTCTATCCACTGCGCCACCTAGCTGCCCCCCTGGCTAGATATACTTTTTTTTTTTTTGGTGAGGCAATTGGGGTTAAGTGACTTGCCTAGGGTCACATAGCTAGGCTAGATATACTTTTAAGTTTAATCAGCATTATTAACATTTTCTCCATCACTTTCTTTTAAGTCTAGATAATCAACAACACAATAAACCAAAACCTAATTTGTAACATTTACCCATTTCCGAGGTGTAAATGCTGAAACTGAAATTTTAACACCTGAGTCAGTTCCAGCTGTCTTGAGCACATCTCTGCCTGTCCTCTACTTCTTACTACCAAGGATTCCCATGTTATGGATGTTTTAGAAATATTCTTTTCTTCTAGATTACCTTTTCTAATTTCAATCTGGACTTGCAAACTTTCCACTTTCTGGAAACAAATTAGATAACTACTGAAAAGATTACCATAAACCAGTAGACTTTACTGGGGGAAAGTGAAAGATGGCCTACTTATAGTGCCATTCATTGCATTCTGCCAGCTTTGGGTCTACAAATTATGGAATAACCTTACATTGTTTTATCAGCCCTATTTTCTTTTGATCCCGAGTAAAGTTTGTTTTCAAAATTGTCTGAAAAGTCCTGTCACTACCATATTTGTGTTTGCCCTCCAGTTCTTCTCCTTTGCTCCTCAATATTGGCCTAGCACTGAATCACCATTTAGACATGTTATGAAGGACCATTTTTTTTTTTTTTTTGTGAGGCAGTTGGGGTTAAGTGACTTGCCCAGGGTCACAGAGCTAGTAAGTGTTAAGTGTCTGAGGCCGGATTTGAACTCAGGTCCTCCTGACTCCAGGGCCAGTGCTCTATTCACTGCGCCACCTAGCTGCCCCCAAGAAGGACCATTATTATATTTTATCTTTTTTTTTTTTTTAGTGAGGCAATTGGGGTTAAGTGACTTGCCCAGGGTCACAGAGCTAGTAAGTGTTAAGTGTCTGAGGCCGGATTTGAACCCAGGTCCTCCTGACTCCAGGGCCGGTGCTCTATCCACTGCGCCACCTAGCTGCCCCCCATTATTATATCTTAAATATGACTTTCATCAACATTTTAGTAAATAGCCTGTTCACATTTCTCCCTTTTGGTGTGGGATATTGATGCCTTAGCATGTTCACCGTATCAGTAATAACTTCTAATGCCAATTCAATCTTCTAGTTTAATATGGGCTACTTATTCAGCATCCAATTTAGTTTTTCATCCCCCAGATCAAGAGAATCACTGTCAAATAGTAAAAAGCAACTCTAGTCCCAGTGGGATCTACTCTACATGGGAAATCCCACTGTTTGAGTATACATGGTGAGTCATTTCAAACTGTCTGCATAAATATTATGCGATGGTTAATTATCATGTCATTACATTAATATTAGCCAATGTCCCGTTAATTTGTAGCTGTATTAGTTAGGAGACAATCCACCCTTTGCATCTATTGAGCTCTTGTTGCTACTCTCAAGCTTCCATTTCTTGTCCTCTCTTCCTAAATATCTATTTACAAATCTCATTTATAATCCAGTATTCCACATAACCATTATAATATGGTAGCAAATGAAACATCAGTTGGATAAATTATCATCAACAAATAAAGTAAATAAGAGTCAATATGGCAAAGAGAGCTAGCCTATAAATTAGGAAGACCTGGGTTCAAGTAAAGCCTCTGCATAAGCCATTTAACCTCTAAGAGCCCTGGGCAACTCTTGAGGTAATAAATGCAGAATAGATGAGTTTATATTGACTGAGCAGATCCTTTACACCAGTCAGGTGTAAAAAAACCAAAACCCAACTGCATTACAGAATATGCTCATCTAAAAGCAGATAGAAAAATTGAAATCAAAACTATTATATCAATAAATGTGATATTACAACCATCCATACCCATGAGGGAAGATAATATAGAACTCTTATTGTATAAGTTGTCAAAAAAGTCTAAGTATCAGTCAATTTGTATTCATATTTCTACAAAACAAATCACAAAATTTTGTCTTTAGTGAAAGCAGTTTGTTCTTGATTAAAAATTCACCATTTAAAAATTTTAATATAGAAGCCAATTATTCTAAATACTGTTTATTCTTATGCCAACTATTCTCCATTCCCTTTTTTTTTTTTTTTGTGGGGCAATGGGGGTTAAGTGACTTGCCCAGGGTCACACAGCTAGTAAGTATCAAGTGTCTGAGGCCAGATTTGAACTCAGGTACTCCTGAATCCAGGGCCAGTGCTTTATCCACTGTGACACCTAGCCGCCCCCTCCATTCCCTTTTTACCCAGAAATCTCTCTCTCTGTCTCTGTCTCTCTGTCTCTCTGTCTCTCTCTCTCTCTCTCTCTCTCTCACACACACACACACACACACACACACACACACACACACACACACACACACAGAGTCTTCAAAGCCAGTCTTCTGTAATTTAACTCACCTTAATGGCCACAGAGAAGGGAAGGCCACTTTCCTGAACTATCAGAAGGGGAAATCTGTCCCACACCAGGAGGCATCTGCTCTATTGCCAGACAGTGACTAACAGGCTCTAGCAGTCCTGAACTCTGAAACACCTGTCTACTACTTGTGCTCAAACTAGATTAGGTTGCTTCTGGTCCTATAACCTCCAGCTAGGCCCAAGGCTGTATTTCATTTCTACCTCCAAGGGTGATAGAACTTCCTTTGAAAGGTCTGCCAATGAATAAATCAGTTTGGAATGAGTAGCATCTGGTTGCCACACTCAAACAGAAAGCTACCTCTACAATGAATCCGTGTGACTCACTGGGGACCATGTTATGTGTCTGAGAAGAAACTATCCCATTTTATAACAAAAAGTTGTCTTCTCCCAACCTCCAACACACACTGACCCATTTAGGCATCCTAGCTATATTGGATGGATGTAAGTAGAGAAGGGGCAGGATCTTCCTTTTCTTACCCATACTGCTGAGGGGAATCGGTATGTTATTTAATATCGAGGAGGGATGAGGACATCTTATCACCAGATGGTTTTTCTAGTCATCTTGGCAGCCCCCAGGTAGGTGGGTACCATGTCATTTATCACTTCTCATGGACCACAGTACCTCGTATAGTGCTAGGCACATAATAGGTACTCAATAATTGAATTGAATTTCAAGAAAGAAAGGATGACATTGAAAAAATATGAATGTAATCAATGGGAATTTTTAGGCCTAAAGAATTTTAATTTAAGATTAGACTAGGCATTTCCAAATGTACTAACAGAGTGTAGTACTTTTATGCTAGGTTCAGGGTTCCTCTCCTAACCCCAGTAATATAGACCTTGGAAACCCAGAATGTGATTGTGAGGTGTTAATGAGTTTTGTTTTGTTTTGTTTGTTTTTTTGTTATTTTGATGAGGCACTTGGGGTTAAGTGACTTGCTCAGGGTCACACAGCTAGTAAGTGTAAAGTGTCTGAGGCCGGATTTGAACTCAGAGACTCCTGAATCCAGGGCCGGTGCTCTATCCACTGTGCCCCCTAGCTGCCCCTGAGTTGTTTAACTATAAAAAATACATCCAAGCTAAGATTTTAATATTCTTGGATAAAGTATGAATGCTTCTCTGATTGGCTCAAGGAGAGAAAAGTCTATTGATAGAGCAGGTGAACTGACCACACCTCCAAGGGCTTTAACTAGCAGAGACCTGAATGAATTTCAGTGGTTTGAGCTGGAGAGTCCCAAGACTTTTGCAAGCCAGGAGCTGCTTGTAGAGAAGACCCTAATGGGAGGGAAGACCCCCACCGTGGGCCACATTGTGGACAACTTCTGGTGACGAACTCAACCAAAGCTGACTAGTCATTTCTCTGAAATATTCACTTTTTATTGCTGCCTGGAGCACTGAGATGTTAAGTAACTTGCTCAGGACACACAGGTAGCATGTGTACAAGGCTTTGCTCCTTAGATGGTGCACCACATTGCCTCTGCTTAGAGAATATTATGCCTAGTGTTAAACTGTCTCAGAGGGTAGTTCTCTAAGAGTGTATATTCCAGAGAAATTTCTCACCTGAGTTTTGACATCAATGAAATCACAGGCCCATTAAAAAAAAAAATTGAAAGCATGACATGTTGTACATATAGCAGATTTCTCTGTACATAAGCATCTCTCTGGGAGTCTTGCAAATTTGCACATGTACTCATGGGATGGATCTCAGTGAATCACTACATTATCTAAAACAGATAACCAAGGGACCAAAAATGACAATAATAATATTTGTGTATACTCATAACACATATCAAGGATCACAAAGCATTTTCCTACATAATAAGGTAGGTAGTGTAAGTGGCATTACTCAGATGTTAAGTGGTTTGCCCAAGGTTATAAAGCTAGTAAGATGCTACACAATATTTCAAACACAGGTCTTCTGACACCAGGTTGGGTATTCTTTCTAGTAAAAACATACACGCTTTTATTAAGTGCTTATTGTATACTGTGTACAGTGATAAATGCTAGGAATAAAATGAAAGAAAAAAACTATACCTCACTAATTTGAGAAAAGGCTTATACTTCTTATTTTCAGCCACTCCAATAAGTTTCTGAAATCAAAATGGAAATTATCCATGTAGTGAGTTCAAAATCATATGAAGATTAACTACTTTGTAATTTAATCACCTAGAAGATTGCTCAATTAATTAAAAAACCGAGTTCAAATCAAAACCACTTTGAGGTTCCAACATAGACTCCCCAAATTAGCAAAGGTGATAATAGATGTTAATAGCCAAAGTTGGATAATCAATGGGAAAGCCAGCACACTGATAGATTGTTGGGGAAGCTGTGAAGTGGTTCAACCATTCTAGAAAAACATTTGGAATTATGCTCAGAAAGAGACTAAAATGTCTATATCCTTTGATTCAGAGATCCTTTTGCTAGTTATTTATCCCAAGGATCTCAGTGATAAAGAAAGACCCCATAGAAACCAAAATATTTTAGCAGCACTTTTTGTAATAGCAAAGAACAGGAAAGAAAAGAGATGCCTATAGATTTGGTAATAGCTAAACAAATTATGCAATATGTGTAAAATGGCATAAACTGTGCTGTAAGAAATTACAAATATGATGAATACAAAGAAGCATGAGAAACCTTCTATGAACTTATATGAAATGAAACCAAACCAGGAAAACAATATACACAATGACTACATGTAAATGAAAACAACAACAAAACCCAAAACTTGAATGCTGTATAGTTGCTATCACCAAGCTTAGTCCTGAAGAAGGGATGAGAAAATGCTTCTTTCTCTCTTTGTTCAGAGATGGTCTGTGGACATGGAAAATTATTTACAATTCTAACTCAGTTAATATGTTGCTTAATTTAACTGAATTTCTCCACCACCCCCGTTAGCCCAGTTTTTTTCTTATTCGTTGTTACATAGGATGGCTTTCTAAGTAGGAGAGGAGGAAAGGATATATTTGGAAAAGAAAGTGATATAAAATCAGAAGAAGGGGCAGCTAGGTGGCGCAGTGGATAGAGCACCGGCCCTGGAGTCAGGAGTACCTGAGTTCAAATCCGGCCTCAGACACTTAACACTTACTAGCTGTGTGACCCTGGGCAAGTCACTTAACCCCAATTGCCTCACTAAAAAAAAAAAAAAAAAAAAATTTAAAAAAAAAAAAAATAAAATAAAATCAGAAGAAAACATTTCAACAAAAAGGGAAGAAATATGTCAAGAACAAGACAGAAGTTTTAGTCCTTTTGATTTCTGCCTTGGCCAAACCACATCTTGGGTACTCTATTCATTTCTGAACCCCACATATTAGAAACGAAATGAACAAAGCTGGAAGGTGAACAGGATGGTGAGAAGTAATAAAATTATGCCATACAAAGATTGGTGGAAATACTTCAGATGTTTAGCCTAGAGAAGAAAAATCTTAGGGCACACATGATCATTGTTTTAAGGGAAAGAATTCCTAATGATAAGAGCTATCCAAAAATGAATTAATTAGGTTCCTGAGTGGAATAGTGAGTTCTTCATTCCTAGAGGTCTTCAGGTGGAGGGTAGATGTTTATCAATCATGTTGTAGATGGGACTCAAGCTTCTGAGGTCTCTTCCAACACTAGCATTCTATGATTATTGTCTTCTTGTGTAATTTTAGTGGTTATTCAACATCTGAAACTTTAAAAATATATTTATTTTCTTCTTAGGCACGTGGGAAAAAGCGTCAGATAGGCTGGTTCCCAGCTAATTATGTAAAACTTTTAAGTCCTGGTACCAGCAAAATAACGCCAACGGAGCCACCTAAGTCAATAGCACTACCTACAGGTAAGTAACTTAGATGCGTTAATTGATCAAGAGTTTTATCAACTCTTCATAGTTAAGGCTTTCTCTTTCTCTATCAAAGAGTTCTTTCAGGATTTTAAGTAGCTCTTGGAACTGAGATATTTTACTGTGTGTAGAACCATAGTACATTAGGCAGCAAGGTGGCACAGTTGATAGAATGCTGAACCTGGAGTCAAGAAGACTCTTCTTCCTATATTCAATTCTGACCTCAGACACTTACTACCTGTGTGACCCTGAACAAGTCACTTAACCCTGTTTCCTCAGATCCTCATCTATAAAATGATCTGGAGAAGGAAATAGCAACCCCCTTCTCCCCAATATCTTTGCCAGGAAAACCCTAAATGGGATCACAAAGAATCAGACATAACTGAAAAACAACTGAACAAGTTCCATAATGCCTGTTGTAATATTCTTCTAGAAAGAATCATGCATTCTTTTTAACATTAAAAGCGGTGTTATTTATTGATTTTCTTCTAAATATTTGAATTGTGGTTGGGAAGGCATGGGGAGTGGTGGAGTAAGGAGCAAGACATAAGAGTTTCTAAAATAATAAATATGAGGAGAGGATGATCCAAGATAACAGTGTGAAGAGAGAGAAGGAAACCAGGGTTTTTTTTACTTTACATACCCCATAAAACCAAAAAGAGAATCAGCAAAGAAAAAATTAATAACTGAAAATCCACAGAAGAAAACAAAATTAAAACAAATAGTTTTTTAAGTGAGCAAAGAAGAAAAGGAACAACAATAATAATAATAATAGGTTGACAAATTCCCATTCTACAAATACAAACTTTAGCATATCCTAGAGAACTCAACCTGTAAATTATACTGGAATCAGACCATCATCACAGGTCAAACTCTTGCCCCTTCTCACCTGGACATAACATAGATTCATAAAAACTTAAGAATAATATTTTAAATTGATGTCTTGATACCAAATATTCATAACCTCCAAGCTGCATGTAGTGAAAAGTTTTCAATATGTAGAGACCTCACAGAAGCAATCCAAATCATGTAGGAACGAGATGTGTTGTATGCCATTCCTGTTCTTATTTGCTATTGAAGTCATTCTGAGGGTGGTTTCTATGAGCCTGTAGAAGACAGGATTATTTTTATTCAATTACAAAAAGCACTTATCTACTTGTACACTAGTCCTTAGAATGTCTTAATGCTAGCATTTTCTTTTTATGGACTATCTCCAATTTATCTTTTGTATTGCTTGTTCGTACATAGTTGTTTGCAGTTTTCCCCTGCATTATAAACTCCTTGAGAACAAGATTGTCTTTTGCCTTTCTTTTTTTAATCTTTGAAGTGCCCCATACTTAGTAGGTGCTTAATAAATGCTTGCTGACTAACACATTCGATATAAAAGAATAATGGCAGGATACAGAATTGTTTCTGTCTGAACTTCATTAAAAATGATGGGATGTTAACTATGGTAATAAGTAATAAAAATAACAAATACTAGAGCCAGTTGAATTTGCTATTAAAATGAAAAAATGATGATAATCACAAAATCATGTTAATAACAAAAATAATAACTACTCAAAGCAATTTAATTCACTAAAGTAGAAGAAGTAACACAAAGAAAATAAATAAAAATAAATCATATGGGATATGCTGAGAGACTCCCTCAAATATAAACCACACATTCAAAGAATTGACACTGGTAAAAAAAAGTTTATAACAAGACTAAATAAAAGAACTTAAAGAAAGAAGAAAACTCACGGGAGGAAATCAAGCTAGAATTAGAAAATACTAAAAAAAAAAACAAAAAAAAAACTTCACAGAAATAACAAAAGTAAATATAGTCTTAGAGAGTTGCCTAGAACAGAGATTTCAAACTTGGCCTCCAAGCAGTCCACAGAATTCCCAAATGAAGCTAGAACCAGATTAAAATGTAATTGGGAAATGTTTAACAAAACAAATAAAAATATAATATAACATAGATCATATTAATTTGTGGTTTTTCTAAGTCAAAATGAGGCCCACAGGGATGTGTTTCTGCTTGAGTTGGACCCAATGGGGAGGTCAGGTGACTGGTCTAGTAGTATCACACAATATTCTGTGTCAGAACTGGAACTTTGGGGCAGCTAGATGGCACAGTGGATAGAGCACCGGCCCTGGATTCAGGAGTACCTGAGTTCAAATCCGGCCTCAGACACTTGACACTTACTAGCTGTGTGACCCTGGGCAAGTCACTTAACCCCAATTGCCCCGCAAAAAAAAAAAAAAAAGAACTGGAACTTGAACTCAGGACTTCCTGGCTTGCAGGGACACTCTGCACCTGTGCTTCCTCTTATATGGAAAATACAATATAGAGAATACAAAAGAGAAATTTCTAAAACTCTAATGAAACAACTGACTTACTGTATTGAGAAACAGTATTGCATGACTAGTTGGAAACATGGGTAAAAAAAGAAATGACCAAATTATCAAAATTATTAGAAAATACATAGACCCTGGAGGGCTTGTACCAACTGGAGAAGACAGAGCCCAATGTGGCAGTCTCAGGATTTCTGGCACCTCAGAAAATTTAGTAAAGCAATACCATTGAGTTTAGAGTCAAAGGACCTGAGTTCACATCCATTGTATAACTTCAGGCAGGCTATTTTAATTCTATGAGGCAGTTCTTGGTGCAGTGGTTAGAGTGCTGGGCCTGGAATGAGGAAGACCTGAGTTCAAATGTGGCCTCAGGGAATTAGTAGCTTTGTGACCCTTAATTTCTAGGTGCTGCAGTTTCCTCAACTATAAAATGAGAATAATAGCAGCACCTTGCTCACAGGAAGATCCAGTGAGATAATATTTGTAAAAAGCACTAGGCATAGTGCCTGGCATATAGTATACCTCCTCTAGGGCTTCAGTTTCCCTTATCTATAAAATAAATGGGTTGGACTATACTCTAATTCTGCAGTCCTGTTATCAGTTTTTCTAGGAAAGTGAGGGAAAAAAAATCCTAGAATTAGCAAAAATAGCCAACAAAAGACAAATAAATATGCAAATTTTTAAGGAAATATGAGATGAAAAATCAAGCATAACTATGAAACAAACAAACACTGGTTAAACATTTGACCAGTACAGTGCTCTGAGGGTTCTTGTGTTTTGTTAGGTTCCGGTTTATCTGGTGAGTGGAAACTAGCACCACCAAGCCTCAAAATCCACTGTAAAACAGTAAATATACAACAGTTGTCTGGTAGTTAAAAAAAGATTAGGAAAACAAATCAGTGTAACAGAATTAGAATTCCATGTATACAAAAAAATTAATGTTTGATAAGCTCACACTTAAAAGCCAGTAGAGAATGAAACCACTATTCAGGAACAACTACTACATGGCTAAAAATAGGTTTAGGTCCCTATGTCATACAATGGAATAAAACATTTACTTTAACCGTGGAGATGGGGGCCAAATATTTAGAAGAAAATCAATAAATAACACTGCTTTTAATGATAAAAAGAATGCATGGGGCAGCTAGGTGGCACAGTGGATAGAGCATCAGCCCTGGAGTCAGGAGGACCTGAGTTCAAATCCGGCCTCAGACACTTGACATTTACTAGCTGTGTGACCCTGGGCAAGCCACTTAACCCCAATTGCCTCACCAAAAAAAAAAAAAAAAAAAGAATGCTTGATTCTTTCTAGAAGAATATTACAACAGGCGTTACGGTACTTGTTCAGTTGTTTTTCAGTCATGTCTAGCCATTTTAATCAAACAAAAAGAAAAATTATTGGAGACTATTGATGGGTTTGAATATATAAAGAGAAAAAGATTTTGCGCAAGAAAAAGAAAAATAGATGGAGAAAGTATTTGCAGAAGATATGTCTGATAACTATATCAGATAATAGTTTGATATCCAGATACTTTTAAGGATATGTTATATGATGCACTATAGAGGAGCAATGGTGAAAATATATGAGAAAACAGTTTTTGAAAGAGGAAATATAAGCTGTTAATAGTCCTGTGAAAAGAAGCACTCCATAATGATCAGAGAAATAGTGCACATCGAGATAGCCTAAAGATAAAACTTTTAACTCATTATGATGGCAAAAATAGTGCATGTGAGAGAGAGAAAGAGAGAGACAGAGACACAGAGAGAGACAGAGAGAGACAGAGAGAGAGATCGCACTAGATTAATTAAATATGGGCATGACTGTAGGGAAACATGTTGTTGGAGAGACTGTAGATTGATATAGGCATTTTGGAGAACAATACGGCAATATGCAGTGTCATAAAAGTAAGCATACCTTTACACCTCGTGGTTCCTTTGCTAAGGCTTTGTCTGTAAAATATCAGAAAATTTTAAAATAATGTAGATATAAAAAATTTCATAGACACAGAACAAAAACATTTTTACTTGCTTGTTTGTTGATTCCTTTGGTTCTATCCTGTTAAAAGCTTAACATTTTATGTAAAATTTTGTTTTAATGGTATTTTTGGTCATTTTAAGGGAGTTGGTGGTTTTATATGTTATATACATGTAGAGTGTATATCTATAGTATGCACGCATATATACATACACACATGCATGCATACATACATACATAGATGCATACACACATACATCTAGGGTTTAAATGGGTTAAGAGATTGAGTTGGGAATCAACTGTATTGAGTACCAGTTTTAAAGTAGAATATTGACTCCAATCATGTAGTCATTAGAGACCAAAATAATTTCCTGTGACACTTTGAATAGAGGGGACATTTTAGTGCACAGCATGTAATATCATTACCTCTTAAAGAACTAAAGAGGAACAGTCTATAGTCTTACAGTGAGTTATTAAGTTATTAAGTGCCTTCAATCAGGAAAACATTTAACTGAATATATTCAAAGCATTTGAAGAAAGATGGGGACAGAGAAGCAGAAATCTCCTTTAGATCATAGTGCTTGGGTAGCGTTTGTGGTCAGTGTAGATGTATTGCTTCAAATTTCCCTATTCCAGTAGGTATCAAAAAAAAGTTTTTTCTCAGATCTTTGATTTTATTTTCATTGGCATAGAAGGGAACAAGGAAATGCCCTCTATCAATGTTCACTTGTATGTACTCTGTAATGTGTTTATTAGAGTTCTGTGATTTGCGCAGGCTCACACAGCCACTATCAGGTTCTGGGGACCCACTTACCAGGTATTTACTGACCTAAATTTGCCCAGAACTCCTTGCTGACTCCATCCCTGCTTCCTTGATGGTTAGAGTGAGAAGCCATGGCAGTTAATATTCTTCCTCTCCCTCTAATACCATGAGGCTTAGGCACCACAGAACTCTGGAGGATGGGAGCCCACGTCAATTAGCCTCCTCTAATTTATAGGGCTCTGCCTCTACTTCCCTTGTTCCTATGATTCGGAGTTGTTCTATGCAGGGGTGAAAATCCTTTGCTGCTTCTACCTCTCCCTACATTTTCATCCCTATCCAGCTATTCCCTGCTATTGTTGTGGGGGAGGATTAAAGCCATCATTATACTATTAGTTATATGGAAAAATGTTACCAAACATGGACTGCCCTAGCATGGTCTTGAGATATCTAAAATGGAGACTCACCTTCTTTCTCCCTAAACATTCCCCTCTTCCAGACTTACATATGTCAGGGACACCCTATCTTCTCAGTCACCTAGGTTCATAACCTTTGAATTATCCTTGACTCTACCCTGTCCCTCATTCCCAAATTAAGTCTGTTGACAACTCTAATTGATTGTACGTCTGCCACATCCCTTTACATTTTTCTCCTTTTCTTCACTAAGTTGGCCACCACTACTTCAGGCTCTCGGCACCTCTCACCTGGCCTAATGTAATAATTCTGTCTGCTTCCATTCTCTCCCCTCCCATATCTATCTTTCATACAGCTATGTTATACAAGGCAAATCTAAATCTCATCAACCCCTTGCTCAAAACAAAACCTCTCTGTGGTTTCCCATTGCCTCTTAAATAAAATACAAACTTATCTTGTCAGTTAAAGACCACAGTCTGGCTCTAAACTACCTTTCCAACTTTCACAAGCTTTGTGTCACAGCCAAACTGGAGTACCAGTCTTTCCCTATATTTAACATTCCATCTCCTCCTTCCTTGAATTTCCACCCAACCTCAATGCCTGGAGTGCCCTCACTCCTCATCTCTTCATCTCAGAATTCATACTTCCTTAAAGAATGAGATCAGTTCTAGTACCACCTACTTAATATAGTTGTTTAATTGTTTAATTAAATGTTTTCTCATTCCTCAAAATTTTTTAGTTATCCATAAGTTTGTTATGTCTCCCTGTTGGACCTACTTGAAAGTAGGGAATGTTTCACTTTAGCCTTGGTATCATCAGCTTAGCAAATGTGCTCAACACTTAATAAATGTTTGTTTAATTAAATTAAATAAAAGTTGTTGATGAGTCAAATCTGACAGTGCTTCCTTGTCTAAATCCTTATTAAATTGAGCCAAAAACTGTGAGAAGTTGGGTAACTAAGCCCTTTTCTTTGTCTCGAGTGACCTAAAGCCTTAACCTACCACTATGGATGAACTTGAGGTTCCCTAGAATTGTCACGTCAAAGAGTAATGATAATTAGTAAAAGCAGTACCTAATCATGGTAATGAAGATCTGAAGAATAATTGTAAAGACCAAGATCCATATACCTTGGCCTAGAATGACTAATATAAAACTAAAATATAATTGTGAAAGTTCATCTAAGGTATAAATAGAGGAGGTCCTTATTTTCAAAAACCATTTGGTACTAGGAAAAGGGTACCTAAAATGAATCCACTTAAGATGGGAATCAATATTTCATTGTAAATTGGGGAAATGGTTTGATTTGGTCATTATCTCTGAAATTCCAAGTAAAAAGTATAAAAATCAATCTATTTTATCTTATTAATAAACAATTTGGGTTATAATTGCAACTATATGCTAATTCCCAGGAAAAAGAAGCACTCAAGTTGTTTTTTGTTTGGTGTGATTTTTCTGACTACATTGTATGATTTTAGGATTCATGGTCCTTGATTTCATGTTTGACTTCTGCTCCATGATCATAGAGGAGCCATTGTGATGATAATATTTGCAGGCTTTATCAATTTTCCTCTCTTAGTCCCTTGATATTCAAATCATTCACTTTTTGAAGCACTCTTTAAGACTTACCAGCAACGTTTATAAACAGGGATAGGTAGCAGTTTAGGAGGAAGGATGTTTTAGTGGAAACGAATTTTATAAGCAGTTCCTTAGTCAATATTTTCCTTACCTCAAGGTCCTAACTCTAATGAAATGATAGGTCTGCATCAATGGAAAAAGCAACCTCATAATCATGGAGACTGGAATAAGGAATCCTATGATAAGAGGAGTCCTATGTCAATAATTGAAAGCAGACAAAAGATACAAAGATGAATAAGGTCAATCCCTGCTTTTTCGGAGTTTATACTCCAATAAGGTGTGATGAGAAAAGATATAAATAGCTCTGTTACAAAGTAGAGTACAATATGTGTAGAAAGTATGGATAAAATGCTGTGATAATTCTGAGGGATGTACAAAAATCAATCAAGCAACAATTATTTATTGAGGCAGCTAAGTGGCACAGTGGTTACAGCACCAACCCTGGAGTCAGGAGGATTTGAGTCACTAATTGTGTGACCCTGGGCAAGTTACTCAACCCTGCTGCTTCTCCAAAAAAAAAAATCAACAAGTATTTATTAAATGCCCCCATATGCTGGGAACTAGAGATATAAATAAAAAAAAATGAAATAATCTCTGCTCAAGAATCCTATATTCTATTGGGAAAGACTAGGGGTATGTGTGTGTGTGTGTGTGTGTGTGTGTGTGTGTGTGTTTGTATGGGAAACCTAAGTGGTCCGTATAGTTCACTACACTAGTCAGCAACCATGTTAACTCTTGATTTACTACTTGACTGCTCCAGTTCTAAGGCAGTCAAGAGATATGTTCTACAATATCTCTAATTAATCAGTTCTTTCTGAGCCCCTACTGTGGTTTATAAATCTGGAGAAACTTCTTTTGCCATATATTTTCTTTTAGTATCAATTTCTAGTCTCATAGGCTTAGACATACCTCAGTGTCAATGGGTACATAATTTGTAAAAAGTATAGCAAACAACACAAAGACCTTTAACTATTTCACCATTGGATCTATCAGCTGTGAGAAAGCTTACAGCCAGAGGTACCTCTAATCATCAGCAGCAACTGGTGACTTCTTTACAACTTTGAAATCACAGGCTCTTAGAATCATTGTCACAACATCCAGCTCTCTCAGTCTGGCAATCTCAAGAGTTACATTTGGGATATCTTCTCTCTGGGATAAGATGACTTAGTGATCTCAGCCTGAAACACTTCCCAATATTGACATGGCATTACATAGAGAGTTTGCAGAACTCAAAGCTACAACGATTGTTTCATTTGCAAAAGTCTCTTTGAAGACCTTTTATAATGTAAAACTTTGTTTTTATAGAGTATTTGGGGTTTTTTATTTCCATTCTTCTTTGTAGCATGCTACCTTTGTTATCTTCCCCCCAAAAAGGTCATTTTGGTACCAAGTGGTTTATGTGCCTGATTCATTTTAGTAGCTTGAATTTATCTTGTTTGTACGTAGTCGTTTGCATGTGGTCTCCCCCATTACATTGTGACTTCTTTACAAGTAGGGACTGTTCCTTGCCTTTCTTTGTATTCTCAGTGCCTGGCACATAGTAGGCACTTATATAGAAAGAAGACCTTGATTAGGATCCCAACCATCTCTTGGGATAAATCTTGTAACCTCTCTGGTCCTTAGATTCCTTTTCTGTAAGAAGAAGAGGTTGTAGTAGATGGATATTTAGGTTCTCTTCCTACTCTTATCTCATTGATCCATGATCAGTATTGCCCCCTAAGCCTATTCATTTATCTTACAGTGTGCCAAGTGATTGGTATGTACGATTACACTGCACAGAATGATGATGAACTGGCATTCAACAAAGGCCAGATCATCAATGTTCTTAATAAGGAAGACCCTGATTGGTGGAAAGGAGAAGTCAATGGACAAGTGGGACTCTTCCCATCCAATTATGTGAAAATGACAACAGACATGGACCCAAGCCAGCAATGTAAGTAATTTTATTGGCTCCATTGCTCTGTGATAACTCAACAGTAAAAACATGCAGCATTGCTATGATTCTGCTATAGTTTGCAGAACTCAAAGCTAGAACCATTGCTGTATTTGCAAAAGTCTCTTTGAAGACCTTCCATTATGCAAAACCTTATTTTGTGGGTTTTTTTTTTTTAGTTCCATCCCCCTTGTAGCATGTTACCTTTTTTTTAATCATTTCGGCACCATGCTGTTTACATGCCTGATTCATTTTCCTAGCTTGAATTTTGCTCATTGTTTTGTTTTGCTTATGTGTTGTTTTCCTCCTTTTTCTAGGAATCATATGTTGTCCATCCCCCACTCAGGCTTGAAAGTCCTCAAAGAGACCCACTATCCCATATCACTGCCCAGAGGGATGATGGGAGATGCAGCCTTGATCATGTGACTTCCAGCATGATCATCTACTGCCTTCTGAGTAGAAGAACACACTGCAGAGCAGTTTACCTCATTTTACATTAGTTGCATGTGATCGCAATGTTTGAGTTATTATTTACAGATATAGAAGCAAAAATTACAAAAATACACAGGATAGTGGGTCCTTTTGTGGCTTTCGTAGTTACTGGAACTGATTTTTTCCCCACCTTTGCACAGGTGTTTTCAATAGTTTTCAAATTATTTTTTAAATGTATATTTTAGCCTTTTCATAGAAAAAAAATATAAATTAAACAACTTCTTTACTATTTTGGTTTTGCAAAAAGACCCACTATCAAGGAATGCTGCATGTGCTATTAAAAATGTTCCAAATATCCATAAATCTGAGACTTTTTTTTTTCATCTTGTCCAGTGTTACTGATCAAAATGTCTTGTTTTGTTTTGTTTCCTTATTGCAAAGGTACAGGTGTTAGATCAAGTTTTAAGGAAATTTTAAGAATGTGACCAGTTAAGCAAAAATAAGGAATTTTGTGCTAGTTTTTTGTATGTTATCAGGTATACCTTGTTAAGTATGTTCTACATCCTGTACAGATGAAGTCAATTTCCTTTCATGGCAAAAAATAGTACCCTTGTATGATGCTGTAACCAGATGACATTAATTTTATTTTGCACAGTTACCTTGTAGCTCCATAAGGAAGCATCTCTGGTTTTGTTTTGTCTCAGATTTATCTCATTGGGGTTTCTTTTGTTCGCTGGGGTGGGAGGAAGGTGTTGTACATTTTCTTATCACAAATCAGTAAACTACATCCAGGTAGCTATTATCGTTAACACCCCCAATCTCTTTTTAGTCTCTGTTACATGAAGTTTTATTACAATTACTTTTTTATGACAATGGAATGACATCTTTTGAACAAGTGATTATCTTGACAAGAAAGAATGTATAGAAATATCCCTGCAATTAATTTCCAGTGTTTACATTTTTTAACTAGACTGTGGAATTTATATAGATTAATATGAAATGGAGCTTACAGTCCACTTTATGTAGTAGATGTACTGTAGCCAAGGCATGTTTGTCTTTTAAACATTAGTCTAAAGCTCTTATTAAGATGCCTAGTGCTGTCAGCACAGAAAAGAAAAGAAAAAAAAAAAGTGTCTCAAGCACAATATATCAGTTCTACTAATGACTTTTAATATTTCATTATCTTATGTTTTTATGTCTCCTTTTCTCCCAAAAATCCTATGCTGACAGTGTTAAAGGATTTCTTTTCCATTTGTGGTGCAGATAATGAGGGATGCTCCCACTCATTAACCTGCGCTTCAGTATTTTAATGGATACGAATGTAAAATATATAACTCTATGAAATCTTCAGCTTTAACCACTGTAATACAGGCTTTACAATTAACTTCATGTGTAGAGAATTAAATTCTTCATATAAAGGTTAGAGCCACATGGTTTTGTGTTCTTGCTGTTGGAATCTACCACTGGGCAAAGAATGGTGAACCAAACAACAAATGGTGCAAACACATAGGCTGTTGCCTGGTTACTAATGATTACTTACTCAGTTGGAAACCCATATTTAATTAAATTCTCTTGAGTGACATCTTGCAGCTTCATCTTCAAGTCATATTTGAGTTCACTTCCCCTGGAGTTACTTAATGTACAAAAGATTACATTTACACAGTAGAAACGACCCCATTGTCATTCTGGTATGAGGGATTAGAATCAGTATCCTAATTGGATGTGCCATATGTTTTATTGTTATAGTTTTGTTGGGGGTGGGGTGGGGTGTGTGATTTGACTAGTAGCCTAAGTCTGTATAACAAGATGCCGTGTTAACATAATGGGGCTTTACTCGATATCTTGACTGTGACAGAAATACAGAAAGGAACATTTCCACCAGTCAACATTACTTCATCCTTGTTCTGGATGTGTTACCA
Source organism: Dromiciops gliroides (assembly GCF_019393635.1). Taxonomy (NCBI): domain Eukaryota; kingdom Metazoa; phylum Chordata; class Mammalia; order Microbiotheria; family Microbiotheriidae; genus Dromiciops; species Dromiciops gliroides. Next base: position 269,737,451 of record NC_057863.1, on the reverse strand, counting down.
GACATCTGTTGCTATGCATATTTAAGTTACCATTCAGGCAGTCAAGCCAATGTCAACATTGTACCTTCTTAGGATGGTGGTCCCATTGCTACAATGATAGCAATAGATCTCTGCATATGTGCCTTGATTGCTTGACTTCTAAGATTTATTCATTTGACAGATACTTATCATGTGCAGTGGGGGATACAAAGATGAATGAGGATAACTCCTATTTACTTAGCTTTTAAAACACATTATTGTGCTTCCCCTACAACAGTACCAGGAGGTGGGTAGTATAAGTGTTATCCTCATTTTATAGATAGAAACTGAGGCTCCTATAATCAAACCAAGGTCCCCTCTGTACTCCTAGAACCAGTGGAAAATCTAGATTCGTAAATACTCCCAACTTCTAGAGGGGAGAAACTTCTCAAGGAAGCCCCACCACTTCTGTAAGTCCTAAAACCCCATGGTATCATAGCCTCCTGCTGCCTTCTCTGCATGCTTCTTGGGGCCTGAAGGAGTGGATTTGACAAAGAAGTTAAGTTTTAAATAGTTTTTCCCCCACGAATAACTTTTTATCTCAACTTCTTAGGAAGGCAGATGCCTGGTAGCCACAATGAAGAATTAGTATTTTAGGCTTTCTTCTGTGTTTGTGATACTGGCAATAGTAGCCCAGGAGAGCACATCCAGTCATGGGACAAATCATTCAAATGTGTTTGAAATGTTGCCCTTTGACATGTAAAATCATACCTTCAAACCTCCCATCTTTACTCTTCCTCTCCTACCTCCATTGTATGGTTAGAAATTATGTAGTTAATGTGCTTTCATAGTGGGATGTATATCTGTAATAGTGGTTATCACTGTGTAAAAAATTTTTTTTAGTACATAAAATTAAGCTCTTTGGCTATCTTGTACTATATGACTTAAACACATGCGTATTTTACACTTTGGTCACATGCTTTAAATTTGCTATTGCCATTCCAGATTTGTGTTCATATTGTCTACCCTTTGGAATCACTCAAGACAGCTTCTATTAATTGTGCTCTTAGAATTTTAAATCCTGATCATGAAAATTTGATCAGTTAGGGAGAAAAGTCATTCTACTTTTAAATGAATAAATAAAATATTACTAAATGTCTTTTTTATTCCAAGAATTTAAGAGTATGAAGTATTTCTTTGATGATCTTATTAAGTAGCAAAGAAAAAAAGAGAGAGAGAGTTGTAGTCATTAAGTCATTGAATTTGTCTTGATCTGTTTGGGGAATTGATTTTCATTTAAATTAATGTATCAAGCCTTGGTGTCATTCTCAACTTCTCATTCTCACTCTCACTCCGTATAGCCAGTCAGTTGTCAAGTCTTGTCAATTCCACCCCCATGCCATCTCTCCTCATCTTTCTTTTCTTTACTCATATGGCTGTCACTCTAGTTCAGGTCCCCATCACCTCTCACCTGGATTTTTGCAGAAATCTCAATCTGATCTCTTTGTCTCTCCAACCCATCTTCCACACAACCGCAAAGGGGATTTTCCTTAAGTGCAACTGGACCATGTCATTCCCTTACTTAATAAAACTTCTTTTACATCTAAGACGTTTGTCATTTAAATTCCTCTGTTTGCCATTTAAAGCTTTTCATAACCTGATCCCAACATACCTTTCTTTCTAGCCTTATTAAACATTACTCCTCCCCTTCCCCCCATGCACTCTCTCATCCATCCAAAGCTGGCCTTTAAAGATTTAAGAACAGTAAGAATTGTTCTTTACACAAAACACTAGACCTCTCTCTCTCTTTACATTTGCACTGGCTATCTCCCCATCTCTGGAACATACTACCCCTTCACCTCTACCTCTTAGAATCCCAATTCAAAGACTGACTCCTATATAAAGCCTTTCCTGATTTTTCCAGACTACTAATGCCTTTCCCCCCAAATTGACATTTTGTTTTAAACATATTTTATATAAAAAGCATCATGATACAGTGAATAGAGATCTGGCTTCAGAGGAAAGAAGACCTGGGTTCAGGTTCTGCCTCTGACACATGCTGTTTATATGACCTTGAATAAGTCACTTAACTTCTCAATGACTCAAGCAAATCTTTGTGAGTTTAAATCACAAAGTACTGATCTGCACTGATAAAGTACCTTACCAGTAGCTACCTGTACTGATGAAATCATAGGTCCAGATTTTTAAAAAAAAAGCAAATATGCATATATATTTATTCTATATGAGTATTAGAATGTAAACTCCTTTTTTTTTTGAGGCAATTGGGGTTAAGTGACTTGCCCAGGGTCACACAGCTAGTGAGTGTCAAGTGTCTGAGGCTGGATTTGAACTCAGGTCCTCCTGACTCCAAGGCCGGTGCTCTATCTACTGCGCCACCTAGCTGCCCCAGAATGTAAGCTCCTTGAAGTCAGGGACTGTTTTGGGTTTTGGGGGGGAGTTGTCTTTGTATCCCTAACATCTAGTGCAGTACCTAGTACATAAGGGACATTTAATAAATGCTTGTTGATTATAAATTGATTATAATTTTTGATGCAATAAAACCTCTCTTGCTCTAGAGGAAGAAGAAGGAACTAAGGAATCTGAGTGAAGTCCTTTACTTTTGTAGCTGTGGATTTTTTATTTAAATATCACAGTATCAGGTCCTGGTTTGAGAGGGCCAAAGCATACACTATGTATAGCATACACAACTACAGGGGCTTATCCAAACAACATAAGTATATTATTGATATGCTTTTCAAGTTTGAAAGAATTTCTGTGAGATGGTATTTTTTAAGGGTATTACATCCTTGTAGAATTACAAGACATTTAACATTATGTGTATAAATAAATTGGATTCTGGAATGTTTGGAGAAAGTAAATTGTGCAGTTTTGTAGAAGGAAACATTGGCTACTTTGAATTCTATATCCCATAGAAGATGGTGGAAGGAGTTATTAAATAATTGTGAAGTGCTTAGCACAGTGCATGGCACATAATAGGTATCATAGAAAAGCTTTTTCCTTTGTCCTTATTTCTGTTTACTTATTATTATTATTTTTTTATTACTCTTTATCCCTCTTGTTTTCAGCAGGAATATGAAAAGCATCCTTTTTTTTTAAATTTGCTGTCTCCTTTCACCATTAGATAAGAAGCCAAGCAACATCTCTTTATGTTCAGGAAAGCCTTTTGAACAGTGAGAAGACAACACGAATTAAATCATGTGACCTGCAGAGGGTAAACCATCTTTCTCACAGATGGTGATCAATGATGGAACGGGAAAAGGGCGGGGGGGGGGGGGGTCTACTGCTGTGATGTCTGAGCCTTAACTAAATTCAGAGAAGAATTTTTAGGCGATAAGAAAAGTTAAGGATCTTTGGCCAGCAAATTGTTCTGCTCTGCTACCCCAGAAATGTACAGGAAGAATTTTATCTAGAATCTTGCTCTTCTAAGTTATCATCTTGGATGACTTGAGTATTCACCTTCATGACCCCTCTAAGATAAAACCCTGGCCTGTCAATTTGTCAACTTTCTCCCCATAACCTCTATATGCATTTGACTTAAGCCACCCCACAGTGACAATCACTCTTTAAACCTTCCCAATACCGGAATTGCACCATTTTCATTATCTGCAACTCTGAAATTCTCATTTCTGATCACAGTCTCCTGCTCTTAGTCCTTTTCCACTGTTTCATTCCTCCAGATCCCTTTCTTCCCCATCCTTATGGCCCCTAGGTTCTCAGTACATATTCTAGACCAGTGGGTCTCCAACTTTTGGATGTCTGGGACTCCTTTACCCTCTTAGAAATTATTGAGGACCCCAAAGAGCTTTAGTTTATAGGAGTACTATATCACTATTTACCAAATTAGAAGTATAAACTGGAAAATTGTAAAAATACTTCATTTAAAAATAACAGTTGCCAATTCATTATAAGTAAACATAACATTTTTATGAAAAATAACTATTTTCCAAGATAAAAAGTAATAAGAAGAGTGGCATGGTTTTGCATATTTTTCCAAATCTCTTTAGTGTCTAGTGTAATAGAAGACAGCTGGATTCTCATATGCTTCTACATACAATCTGTTGCAATAAGTTGTTTTGGTTAAAATACTAGAAGAAAATCCAGCCTCGTGCAGATTTGTAGTTGGCAAAGGTATAGTATTAGGAAAATAGTTTTGACCATATGGACCCCCTGAGTGAGTCTTGGAGACTCTTAGGAGTCCAAGGACCTCCTTTTGAGAACCTGTCTTAGACCATCACACTTGTTCAGCCTTTATATCACTCCCTTCAAAGACAATCATTTCAACCAGGCATCTTTTAATCCCTTGATGCCTGGTTCTTCCATTGTACCTAAGAGTTTATTATGCACCAGTGCTAAACAGTGAGGTTAGTGAGAAAGGCAAAAGCATGGCTTCTGACCTTAAGGAACTCAGATTTTATGCTTAGATAACATGCAAATAACTTTACTTGTGAGATATATAAAGTGAAAATGAAAGGTAACCTCAGAGGAAAACTCATCTTCACTATTAGCTAGAAGAAACTATGCCCAAAGCTATTAAGCACCAATGAAGGTATTAGAGGAAGCCAGATGATGCAATAGAGGCAGTTAGGAGATGTAGTGGATAGAGTGCCAGGTGTAGAATCAGGAAGACTCATCATCTGGCCTTAGACACTAGTTGTGTGACCCTGGGCAAATCACTTAACTCATTTTGCCTCAGTTTCCTCATCTGTAAAATGAGACAGAGAAGAAAATGGCAACCAGTCCAGTGTCTTTGCCAAGAAAATCCCAAATGGGGTCATGAAGGGTCAGATACAACTGAAAAATGACTGAAAGACTGTGCAGTGGATCAAGTACTGGGCCTGGAGTCAGGAAGACCTGAGTTCAATTCCAGCCTCCAGTACTTGCTACCTATGTGACACTGAGCAAATCATTTAACCTCTCAGTGTCTGTTTCCTCCTCTGTAAAAAATGGGGATAATAATAGAGCCTACCTCTCAGTGTTTTGAGAATCAAATGGCATAATATTTATAAAGTGCTAGGCACACAGTAGGTACTATGTGAATACTATCTATAAATAAAAACAAAACCATGTTAATTCTCAAAATCATGGTATCTGTCCTTAGGTAGGCACTCATTGCTACACACCAGTTTTTTTCTTCTTTCTCTCCCAGATTTATTCATTATCACATATCTCATAGTAGCTATTCTAAACCTCAAGCTCTCAGTTCTATCCCTCACTAAACTCTCCACTTTCTGGGGCTTTTTTGGGCGGGGAATGGGGGTAGGCAGGTCAATGAGGCTTAAGTGACTTGCCCAAGGTCACACAGCTAGTAAGTTTCAAGTGTCTGAGGTTGAATTTGAACTCAGGTCCTCCTGAATCCAGGCCCGGTGCTTTATCCATTGCGCCACCTTGCTGCTCTTTCCACTTAATAGGATGCCCTTAACTTTCTCAGTAATGTCACCTGTTGTGAGCTCTCTCATATCTTATCCTTCAAATAATAATAATACACATTTATATAGTATGATATGGTTTGCAAAAGTGCTTTACCAATATTATCTCATTTTATCATATCTCTGAACCTCTGCCTTCACTGAGCCTTTTAAACTTGAGTTTCAGAGGATGAGATAGCCTGCTTTTTTGTCAAAGCAAACTATGTCAATCCTTATCCTCCCTGAATTTTCTATGCCATTTGATACTTGACTACTCTCCATTTCTTGTTTAACTTCAGTGACACCATTCTTTCCCTTTTCTACTACCTATGTGTCCAATCCTCTCACTCTTTCACTAATCTATCAGCCTTCTCCCTTCCTATGTGTAAATGCCCCCCAAAGCTCCCTTTCTTTACACACTATCTGGCAATCTTATCTATGCCTCTGGCTCCAATTTTTACCTCTATGTATGCAGATAACTTTCAACTGTTTAAATCTAGCCTCACCTTCTCCCCTGACCTTTAATTCTGTATTTCCTATTGCCTGCTAGACATCTTCGCCTAGAAAATGCACCTAGACCATAGTCAGAACTCTGTATTAGGAAGATTCTTTTGTTGGCTGTGTGGAGGATGAGGAGTTAGAGAGCCTGGGTAGGAGGCCATGACAAAAATTTAGATAATATAGGACAAAGGCCTGGGCCAGGGTTGGCAGCTATGGAAATGAGGGGATAGGGGAAAGATATGTGATAGTTAAATCAATAGGACTTGGTAATATTAAAGGGTAAGGGACAGGGACTGGAAAGGATTAAAGAGGATGCTGAGATTCTGAATCAACATGACTGGAATTATGGTAGTTTCATCCATAGAAATAGCTAAGCTGTGAAGTAGGGAAGGTCTTGGGAAAGATGGTAAGTTTGGTCCTAATACAGAGTTCTGACTATGTTATTCCCCTGCTCAACAAGCACAACAAACTTGGAGTGGCTCCTTATTGCCTATCAGACAAAATGCAAACTTCTTAGCCTGCCATTTATGACACCCAACAATCTGGCCCCAGTGTACTTTTCCAGCATTATTTCACATTACCTTTCATGTACTCTATTTTCAATTCAATCCAATTAGTATTTGCTAATTGTCTACTATGTGGAATGGCTCTATGCTGGTCACTGATGATATAAAGACAAAAGGAAAAATAGCCCTTGCCTTCAAACAACTTAATAATAGTCATTCCTTAATATATTTTTTGTAAATAATATTTTATTTTTTCCAATTACACGTAAAGATAATTTTCAACATTCATTTCCTTAATCTTGTTCTACACTCTCCTACCTTGGACATTAATACAGACTATTATTCTCTCCAAATTCAGAATACATCCCTCATCATCTTGACCTGTTAAAAATCCTTCTTTTAAGGGCAGCTGGGTGGCACAGTGGATAAAGCACCGGCCCTGGATTCAGGAAGACCTGAGTTCAAATATGGCCTTATACAATTGACACTTACCAGCTATGTGACCCTGGGCAAGTCACTTAACCCTCATTGCCCCACCTGCCCCCCAAATCCTTCTTTACTTCAAGGCCCAGCTCAGATACCACCACTTCCTCCAAGAAGAATTCCCTAATTTTTTTCTCTTTTCCCTAGTTTCTCCAAGTTTTCGGCAAGTGCCTTGTTTTGAGCTTTTCTGTGTTCCTATCACATTCCACCTTTTAGCTTCCTTATTTGTGTATGTTTTGTATCTCTATTAGATGTTCAATTCCTTAGGGACAAGGACTATGCTTTATTTCCTTTTTGTGTACACCTAGAAGAGTGCCAAGCACATGGTAGATGCTTAATAAATGGCTGTTGATTACTTGATTGGCCTCCTTGGTCCCCAGTATGATGCCTGCTTAATAAACATTAGTGAATTTAATTGACAGACACTGGTTAATGGTTATGGAACAGGAATGATTTTTAGTCTTTATCAGATATATAGTCTCCTGATTAAGCAGTTTGAAAATATCTGAGAATGAAATGAGTGATATGGGTTTTTTGGGTTTTGGGGGTGGAAATATTTTATTTTTACTCTTCTTTACTGAATTCTGTTCACTCTTATTAATTGGAAGAATACCTAAGAACTTTGATGTTTTATTGAAACTGCTTTGAATTTGAAAGATGTTCTTTGACTCCAAAATAGATCCATCCCTCACTCCCATTCCTAAATCCCAAGTTTTGTGCCTCAAAGCCACCATCTGGTTTCCTTAAAATTCTTCTTGGTTTGGAATGCTTTTTTTTTTTTTAAATTCAAGGAGCTTATTCTGGGCTCTCAGGGAAATGAAATGAGGCTTAAGACAAATAGTTTTATGGGAATAGTCAATTCAACATTGATTAAATGCCTGCTATATGCCAGGCACTGTGTTAAGTGCTGGGGATTAAAAAAAAAAAAGATAGTCCCTATCCTCAAATTTACAATCTAATATGGGGAGAGGGAAGACAAAGGGAGGCAGGGGATGTACACCAGGGGGTGTGGAGGCATCTGGTTCCATGGAATTGAAACCAAGGCAGAGCAGCAGATGCTGAATGGAATGAACCCAAAAGTCCAGTTTCTACCCTGTATGAAGAAGGAGTTTGGTGCTGCACCCTCCAGCCCTCCAAAGGGGAAAAGAGGTTGAGGGAGGTGGTGTCAGGAAAGGCTTGAGTTGGCAGTGTTATGATATTAGAGGTGATGAGTTTAACTGAGGAAAGGGAGTGGGGTGGGGGGTGGGAGAGGTGTATAAGAAAGAATTTTGTTCCATGGAGTTGAGACCAGGCAGAGAAGCAAATGCAGAGAATATTTTGTTACTGTCCCAGTAATATTTTTGAAACTCAATATATGAAACTCTAAGCTTATACAACTAGTATTAAGGAATATTTATTTCTGTTTCAAAATGTTAGCTCCACAAAAAAGATTTACTGCATGATTCCTCTAGTAAACTTCCTAAACCAATAATAAAAATTGATAAAATCAAGAGAAACAAACAGGAAAACTGGCTTATGCTTGGTAGCATAGACAATGAAAAAAATAACAAGATTAAATGAATATCTGCTAAATTGGCATATCAGCTAAGTTCTTCAAAAAAAGATAGAGCTAAATACAAGGACAAATTGATAGAAACACAATAATGGTAGGAGATTTCAATTTTCCTCTGTCAAAAGTTGTAAGTAAAAAAACAAAAAAAAACCCCAAACCCAAAACAACCCAATTAAAAAAAATAAAGTATTGAACAAATAGTTGAATGAATTGGATTTTACTTATCTATGGCAATTTTTGGATTGTAAGATGAAAGAATATATATTTCTCAGCACACCCAAGGACAATTAAATTACTCTTATGTTAGGGTATAAAGGAATCATAAACAGATGTAAAAAGGCATCCTTTATGGACTATAACAAAATTAAAGTAGTGTGTATGCATTCAAATTGTCTCTTGTGCTCTCCTTCAAGTTACATCCTATTTAGCTATGTATTGGTTGTTCCTGTTTGAAGAGACAAGGAAATATTAAAATATTACTTGACTTCATTTATTACTGTACTCAGGTATAGCAAAAACATTATTAAACATTAGACACTGAATTCTTTCAACTGTCTTTTCTCATTAATAGTCACAATAAATTACAAAATCAGCTTTGCTGATCAGATTTTCTTTTTTTAAAAATGCCTTTTGGGCAGCTAGGTTGCACAGTGGATAGAGCACTGGCCCTGGAGTCAGGAGTACCTGAGTTCAAATCCGGCCTCAGACACTTAACACTTACTAGCTGTGTGACCCTGGGCAAGTCACTTAACCCCAATTGCCTCACTTAAAAAAAAAAAAAGATGCCTTTTATTGATGCCTTTATCATTATATCCTTTCAATCCTTCTCCAGCAAAACCATCTGATACAGTGACCACATCTGACAATACTTATAATATCATGTACTAGTACTCCCTACCTTCTTTGTCATGGTGAGGAGTTAGGTTTCATTATCTATTCCATGGGACTATATTAGTAATCGGGTTTTTGATTTGTGCATAAATAGAGTAATTGTTCTCTTTGAAGAGTCTTCCTTTGGAACCATATTGTGATCCTGGAGCCACAGAACCACCCACTCATTCCAAATAATTGGTTTCCCTTTAAAATCCTGTTAAACATACTGCTATTCCTCTAAGTGATTAAATAGCAGGAATCACCATATGAGTTTATAGACTTCTTCAGTGCATATCTTTAATGACTCATTCAAAATTTGTCTAGGATGGCTTTCGTTTTTCTTCCTTATAATCCTGGAGAACTTTGGCCTGTTGTAGGAGAGAGAGATAAAATTTTTTTTTGCAATCTTAAGAACTGAAGATATATGGATTTAAAATAGAGAAAGTGAGGGACCTAAGTCCTTGCTGAGGATCCTAAAATAAAATTATCTGGTAACTTTCTATTTTTACCACTCTATTTTTGGTTTTTTTTGTTTTGTTTTTGTGAGGCAATTGGGGTTAAGTGACTTGCCTAGGGTCACACAGCTAGTAAGTGTAAAGTGTCTGAGGTCAGACTTGAACTCAGGTCTTCCTGAATCCAGGGCCAGTGTTTTATATACTGCACCACCTAGCTGCCCCTTCACCACTCTATTTTAAAAGAATTCAGTACCTATCAGGGAACATTCTTTCATAGATTAGTATTTGAAGGAAGAATGATTATCTAATCTTTAGGCAACTAGATAATTAGATGATAATATTTTTATTAAAGGTAATTGACTCCCCCCCTAACTTCTTAGTTTATTGCTCAAGAATTTTTTGCAATCTCTTTTCTTCCTTAGGATTATTACCTGTGACAGAGCAAGCAGATTGACACACAGAACCATATTTCAATGTAGATTCTTCACTGTTGGAGTGAAACTGCCCTGGGTTTCTTGTGACTGATATAGTTGGGTAGCCAAAAGGGAATTTGCAAGGCTTCTAAATATCACATATTGTGGAATGTGTTGGCAGGCCTCTGAAAGTCTCTATGATAAACCTGTCACAAATATGTTAAATCATTCAGTCTTTTATTTCTAATGATTGTGTTCTGTGGTCTTGCCAACAAAGAATAAGATATTCAGTGCCTAAACAGGACAACTACTACTATCTTTTAAAAATGATACTATGTTTTGGCTAAAGGAGATAGATATACTCTGAGCAAGTATATTCTCAATTTCTATCTCCACAACAGTTGCCCCAGTGCACTTACAGAACATTTTTCTGAGGGGTTAAGTTGTTTCTCCTTCCTTCTCCCTGTCTTACTGTCTCTGTCTCTCTGTCTCTTTGTTTCTGTCTCTGTCTCTGTCACACACACACACACACACACACACACACACAATCATTCATGCACAATGCCACTAGCCTTTGGAAGCCTTCTAGTCTAACATGCTTGCATTATTGAGGGATTCTGAAGCCTCTCAGCCAGTAAATCTGTGTCTTTAATTTGGACCAAGTCAGGTGAAGGCTTGCTGCTACTTTTAGAGTCTGAATTAGCTCCAAGACTAGAAAATCCCCAGTGGGAATGTAATTTTACCAGTCTTCTAAGAGTTCATACCTGGGGAAGAACATCAGTCTAGTTTGAGGGACTAGACCTTTTCAATGTGAGGGACTTGACCTATTCAATTTTCTTCAGGGTTCTCTGAAAAAGACCCTTTAGAGTCCCTCAGGCCTACTTTCTAACCCCAAGACAGTCCCAAAGGCTGGAATTTGGGCATCTACTTTGGAAGTAGCCAATAGCCCGACTAAGGGGCTGTCTCTCCTCCAAACATCAGTTTAGATGGGAATATCAGGAGTGGCAGAGTGACACTGACCCCTGTTATCCACAGTCTTTCTGTATCAATCTTTTCATACCTCAGAAGCTTTTCCTAGGTCCCCAGTTGCTTACGATATAAAGTTCAAACTCTGGCCTAGAATTCAGAGCCTTCCACAGTCTGTTCCCAACTTACTATTCTAGTCTTAGTATTCCCAGACCTTCCCTTTGACCCAGTCAGACTGTTTTAGTGTCTTTCCCTTAAGCACATCTTGTATTTCTCATAGCTGCCCTTTTGCAGAAGGAAGGAATGAAGAAAGGAAGGAAGGGAGGGAGGAAGGAAGGAAGGAAGTAAAGAAGGAAAGGAAAGGAAAGGAAAGGAAAGGAAAGGAAAGGAAAGGAAAGGAAAGGAAAGGAAAGGAAAGGAAAGGAAAGGAAAGGAAAGGAAAGGAAAGGAAAGGAAAGGAAAGGAAAGGAAAGGAAAGGAAAGGAAAGGAAAGGAAAGGAAAGGAAAGGAAAGGAAAGGAAAGGAAAGGAAAGGAAAGGAAAGGAAAGGAAAGAAAGGAGGGAGGGGAAACATTTATTGTCAATATTATTATATGATTATGTGCCAGACACTCTGTTGAAGTACTTTACAAATTTTATCTTATTTGGTCCTCCCAAGGGATAAAATGAAAGTTTCTATTATTATTCTCATTTGATCTTCATTTTATAGTTGAGAAAACTGATGCTGCAAGAGATTAAATGACTTGTCCGTGTTCACACAGATAGTATATATCTGAGGAGGGATGTGAACTCAGATCTTCCTGACTCCATGCTCTTTCTTAGTTTCTACTACCTAGCTTTCTCTCCCCATTCACCTTCACCCAGTATGATTTAATCTTTTTGCCAGTCCAAATCCCACCCAACTTAAAGACCTACCTAGATCAGGTTCTACTTTTTCTGTGAAGCCTTCCCACATCATTACCACTGTGTTCTATGCTCACTCTCTGAACCCTTCCCCTTACCCCGTTCCCCGCTCCCCCTAAAGGCTGATTGGGTCACGGGAGCACAGCTAGCTACTTGTCCCTTCAGGGTTCAAGACATAACCCTGAGGAGCTGAGTTTGGATTCTCTAGTACTGTAACTCACAGCCCTTCACCAATGTGTTTCCTTCATTATTTGTTGGTATCAACTAGTCAGCCAGCTTTTAGAAAAAGGTTTTGTTTTTGTTTTTGTGGGGCAGGGCAATGAGGGTTAAGTCACTTGCCCAGGGTCACACAGCTAGTAAGTGTCAAGTGTCTGAGGTTGGATTTGAACTCAGGTCCTCCTGAATCCAGGGCCGGTGCTTTATCCACTGCGCCACCTAGCTGCCCCCAAAAGGTATTACTTATTAAGGTGAAGAAGTAACAACAGTAGATACAAAGCACACTCACTTCCCAAACTGGGCACATAGTCTCCCACAAGTGCACACAGATTCCAGGGGAAAATGGGCACCTGAGAGCACTTGTGACAAAGAGGAGCAAATCCCAGCTTCCAGAAGTCCTTTTGCTAGAAGTTCTTTTCTCCCCTTTGTGGGATTCTCATAATCTCTCTAGGGTTTAGATGCAGTACAGTTTTCATTCTCTTTTCTTTCTGGGCTCTTTGTAGAATTCTAAAGCTTCTTCTTTTTGTCAGTATGTCTAGTTTGTTCTCAAATCCTAATGTAGGCATTGCCATTGACTGTTCCAGGGACCCTGCTAGATGCCCTTGGAAAATCCAAAATCTAACAACCATTTGAAGTTCACAATGTCATTTTCTGGCCAAGGGAGCAGGGAGGGAAAGGAGACAGAAGCTTGCTCTCTCTCTTTCCTCACCAAGCTATTCCTTGACTGAAGCTGTTCTCCCCAGTCTGGCCTATGACTCAACTCCAAACTCATGTGATATTTTGTCTAATGTCCATGGGGCATGACTAAGTCTCTTCAGCCACTCTCAATACATATCCCATGTAGATGCCATTTCCTTTTATCCATAAGTTTTTGCTTTTTCCAAACTGATTAAGGATTTTTCACACCTAGTTTAATGCCTTTTATTGATTGATTGATTCAGTAGATGTGTTCTCACCAGAAAAAGGTATCAAAACTAGAGTTATCTTGTTAGATGCTTGAAGTGGGTGGGTGTTTCAAGTGGACACCCCTCACATACACATTCATACATACAACATCTTACTGTAATCTCTGATTTCATTAAAATTTTATTGTAATTCTCTTATATATACTTGGCACTTAACAAATGTTGCCTTGTGTTGTTAACTTTTCATTTGTATAGTTCTTATTGTCCAACTAGGAGGTTGGAGACCATGTTTTCAACTCCTTTGTATACCCTTTAGTGTTTAGTACATATTCACTTAACTTTAGTGCCTTGTACAAATTAACTTAATAAATATTTTAGTGATTATTTATTGACAAGTGATTGATTTATTGATGTTGATATTGATTTTCTTAGAGAAATTAGTCCTTTTTACTCTGGGAGTTTATATAGAATAATAGTAATGATTAATAACATAGAATTGAAGGGTTATAAGGTTTGCCCAAGGTCACATAATGAGAATATGTCGGAGGGAGGATTTGAACCTATGTCTTACTAATTCTAGCTCTCTGATCACTACACCATTGCAGGTGATAGTGTGCATTGTTGGAGGGAGCTTCCTCATTGGGTTATCCCTACACCAGTGAAATCACAAGTTCATTCCATTAACAATCACAACAGTAACAATAATTAGCAAAAGCATATATTTCTATCCATGGATTTCATGGCCAAAGAATTCATTTCCAAGTGGCCTGCTTATCAGTGATGAGCTTCTCTCTAGGCTAGTCCTCAGGCAGAAGATGCTGTCTCTTACTAACAGTTCACATAAAGCTTTTGCAGCAAAGGAGAATCTGCTAGAGTTTATGTTCCCAGCAGTGCCTTCAAGAACTTTGGGTTACCTTTATGCCATGATAAGGAATCTGGTTACAAAGTACTATACATTTATACATACACACATACATACAAATATATGTGTGTGTATATATGAGTATATATAGATACACACACATATATATATATAAGCCTTTGATTTTCACAACAACCTTGTGAAGTAGGCATGACTTATACAATTAGTATTATCTCTATTTTTAAAAAAAATTCAATATTACTTTATTTTCAGTTCTAAATTCCCTCCTTTCCCCTACCCTGCCCTTACCTATTGAGAAGGCAAGAAAAACAAAGCCCATTACAAATATACATGGTTTTGCAAAACAAGTTCCTGAAGTAGCCATGCCAAAAAGAAAGGAAGGAAGGAAGAAAAGAAAGTAGGGAATAAAGAAAGGAACAATGGAAGGAAGGAAGAAAAAAGAAAAGGAGGAAAGGAAGGAGGGAAGAAAGGAGAGGAATGTCGGAGAAAGGAAAGAAGAAGAAAGAAAGGAAAAATATGCTTCACTTTGAGATCATTATTTCTCTAACTGGAGGTAGATGGCATGTTTTATCATGAGTCCTTTGGAATTGTGTTTGGTTATTGTGTTGAATGATCTCCATTTTGAATATGAGGAAATTGAACCCTAGAGAGATAAAGCAAATTGCCCAAGCTATACAGCTTTGTTGGAAACAGGCACTGAACCCAAGTATTCTGACTCCTTGTCTGATGTTCTTTCCACTATATCTCACTGAGTTACTTATTGACAGATCCTGAGGCTGTAAAGATTCCCCCCAGTTTCCACTCCCAAACCAATATCTTTCTGTTAGGCCAAGTCATACCTACTATTTCTTCCTTCTGTCTTTTCTAGAAGATGAAAGGAACATTAGTCAAGTCACAAGGACTGGAATACACACAAGAATTAAAGAAATGAAGAGTTGGAGTCAGAAAGGACCTTAAAGACAAAGCAATCTGACCCTTTCATTTCATACATGAGGGCTCTAGGGCTGGGGAGGCAAAAAATTGAATTAACTTGTTCAAGTCAAAAAGTGGATAAATGAGTGGAACTATAACCCAGGTCTGAACACTTCCAGTTCATTCCCTTTTCTATTTGACTTCATTGCTTTTTCCTTCACTGTGCTGTTCACTCATAAAAGGGAATCACTTTGGGGCAGCTAGGTGGCGCAGTGGATAAAGCACCGGCCTTGGATTCAGGAGGACCGGAATTCAAATCCAGCCTCAGACACTTCACACTTATTAGCTGTGTGACCCTGGGCATGTCACTTAACCCCCATTGCCCTGCAAAAAAAAGGGGGGGGGAGAATCACTTCACACTTAGTGGACTAGACACATTTCTTCCCACTGATACCACTCTGCCCCAAGTTCTTTCCACCTCCCATTCATCTCATATAGAATATGATTTTTATCATGTGAATCCCTGCACAGGTACCTGCAATAAGTCCCCTCTGCATCAAGTTTGAATTCCTGCAACTAAATTTCATGGCCTACCTCTGCCATCTTACCTCCCACTAATTGCCCACGTTTACTCCATACCCCTGTTAATTCCCTTGTTCTGGTCTTAGTTTATGACACCCCTCTGCCCAGCTGGGAATACCTTTTCCCCATTCTCTGTCTATTCAAATACTACACGTTTTTAAAGATCAAGCATGTTTCATCTTCTTCAGAAAACTATTACCAGTTTTTGTAATCTACCACAGTTCTCTTCTCAATGAATTCCTACATGCTCACAGTCTCTCATATTACTTATCACTATTATTTAGTGTTGTATTATTTTCAAATTGTTCCATGTATCAGACTTGCCCTCCTAACTAGATTTAAGCTCCCTGAGGGTAGAGTCCAAGTTTGTACTGATTTTGGTTTACCTATAGTTCTTGCCTGACAGTGGTGTATGCAGAGTAGGTAGAAAGAGCCCTGAATTTGAAGACAGAAGAAACCTGGGTTTGAATTCCACCTTGGACACTAAAATCATATGAATCTGGGCAAAGCACCTCACTGAACCTCAGTTTCCTCATTAGTAAAATTAAGATAATAATTGTCTCACATAATGCCTATAATGCTTATCTCATATAATAATGTGAGGTGCCTAATAATATCTGACATAATCAAATAAGATAATGTATACTAAGAATTACTCCAATCTTTATGCGTCATACAAATGTTCAGCTACAATCATTATTATTAGCTATTTGTAAGTATGTTTGATTGAAACACAAATTCCTATGGAAAACTAACTTTAAAAAGAGAAATCTTATTAAATAATTAATAATCCTGTTCAGTGGTTTCTTTTTTGATCTTGAATACCTGCATAATCTGATAATTCACATGGTTGTTAAAACATTCAAAAATACAAGAATATACCAAGAAGAATTGTCCTTGAATGAATGAATGAATAAAGCATTGAGCATTTGCTATGTACAGCTTTCTGTGGGACACGTTGGAGATACAAATAGGAAAATAAGACAGACCCCTCCTCAACAAGCTCATATTCTAAGTGTCTCATTTATTGATGATGGCATTTAGCGAAGTTGCCAGAAAGTTCATCAGGTAAGGAGCTCAGATTGTAGTTAAGCCTACTTGGACAGCAGATAGTGTTTCATTTGGTCTGAGTTCTCTAGCAAAGCATTGAGCCATACTGAGCTTAAATCTCTGGTGTAGTTCAAAACTAGCCTTACCTCTTGGATGTCTGTAGGACTAGACATTCGGGGGTGGGGGGGTCACTCACCCAGGGGCCTCAGCTCCTTCCCCTCTTCCTCTTCTCCCTCTATACAAAGGACAAAAAAAGGGTTATTTTACATAAATTCATTAGCAGGGAGTTAAGGAGCATCTGGAGAACTTCACTATCTATAGAGAACCACTCTTCCATCTCGTCTCTGGGCTGAACAGCCTCCGTGACAGTGGCATATATCTTTGACAAATACATCGCTCTCTTTTTTATCCTTGCATGACCTTAATAACCAGAAAAGATAAAGTAATCTCTGTGGTTACATATATCAAGAATTGTGGGGGCAGCTAGGTGTCACAGTGGATAAAGCACTGACCCTGGATTCAGGAGGACCTGAGTTCAAATTGGGCCTCAGACACTTGACACTTACTAGCTGTGTGACCCTGGGCAAGTCACCTAACCCTCATTGCCCCACAAAAAAAAAAATAAAAATTGGGTATGATCTTAATATATGTGGAGATATTTTGAGGAGAGCTTTGAAAGAAGTTTGCTCTACTGAGTCAACTGCTTTACATATATATATATATATATATATACACACACATACATACATACATATATACATATATATGTATATATATATATGTAGTTATAGTTATTGTTCATCCTTTGTTCTCTAAGAGAACCAATGACCTCAGGAGGGTGATGTCTTGACTTGCAAGTGAATTGGATTTAAATGAGGCAGAACTGTCCAAAGTCATTAGCCTCACTGTCTCCTCCAGAGTCATCTAAGCCCAATGGCAAGACAAAATAAATCAAATAATAAAGACAAAAGGATCTTGTAGTCTCTTTCTTTACCTTTCAGCCATATGACTTTGAGATGTGATCTGCTGTAGAAAATTTTTTACAAAAGTATCCCTATTCCTTTTTTATATTTTCATCAAGAATGCCTTTAATGTACTTATGGATCATTCCCATAAAAATATTCATAGAGGTGAAAGAGAATCTGTGGCAATAATTATTAATGTTCCCATAATCAGCTTTTTGGGGAGGATAATCTGTGATTTCTGCACCACCACCACCACATTCCCAGTTGTTGGATTTTCTTCCCTATCTTAAAAATCAATTTCTTGATGCTTTAAAAATTGTAGTTCTGCCAATATAGATTTCTTCTATGTGTACTTGGTCTGGTTCAAGCTGTTCTTCCCATTGACCTTCACTGTCATTTTCACCTCCATCTCAAGGGTCTCTGAGGTGTTAGTTCAAATGTGCTGTTTCCACATAGTAAAAAGTTTATTATAGGAATGCTGACAAAAGATGTTCCATTTTCCCCCCATTTATTTGTTTTGCCTATCTAAAGGAACTTCTGAGGTCATCTGATATAACTCCTTTATTTCACAGATGAGAAAACTGAAATTGAGTAACTTCCAAAGGTCACAGAGATAGTAAGTTATCAGAGCTGAATTTTGAACCCAGGTCCTCTGACTCTAGAGCCAGTTTATGAATACTCTTAGGATACTCTGGTTTATTTAGATCTTGTGCCAAACTTGCTGCAGACTCTTTTTTTCTCTCTTATTGTTTTGTTTTTGTTTTTGTTTTTGTTTTTTTAGTGAGGCAATTGGGGTTAAGTGACTTGCCCAGGGTCACACAGCTAGTAAGTGTTAAGTGTCTGAGGCTGGATTTAAACTCAGGTACTCCTGAATCCAGGGCCAGTGCTCTATCCACTGCGCCACCTAGCTGCCCTGACTCTTATTGTTTTGTAAAGCAATCACAAATCACTGGTGATCTCCCACTATCCCCTCAATGTAAATTTTGTATTTCAATTAGTTTTCTAACCTGATGTTGCCCTTGGTTGGCATGTGTTCATCGAGGGTAGGGATTATTGTTGTTTTTTCATCCTTGTACTTCAGTGCTTAGCTTAGTGTTATGCACATAGTAGGCATTAATAAATGTTGGATTGGACTGGATTGGCAAGCATATCAAATGTTTGCTGATCGAACCAATTTGTGTCTTGTGATTTCTTTATGCTGTTCAAAATGATGAAGGAAATGCTGATGGCATATGTCAGTAAATAGCAAAAGACCACTTGAAAGATAATTGAGGTTTACTCACTGAAACAGAGGAAGCAGAGGTCTGAAGAAATTGTATGAAGAATTAAGACATTCTCACCCAAATCATATTATATATATATATATATATATATATATATATATATATATATATATATATATATATATATACCTTGATATACTTGGTAATTCCAGTGCAAAAAAGTGGGTTCAGAGGAGGCAAAATGGAAAGGACCCTGCATTTGTGGTCAGAGGTTTGTCATGTCAAGATTACCTATGCTACTTTACTATGCCTTAATTTTTCTATCTATAAAATGAAGACAGGGGGCAGCTAGGTGGCACAGTGGATAAAGCACTGGTCCTGGATTCAGGAGGACCTGAGTTCAAATCCGGCCTCGGACACTTGACACTTACTAGCTGTGTGACCCTGGGCAAGTCACTTAACCCTCATTGTCCCACCAAAAAAAAAAAGAAATTGAGGTGACATAAAAAAAAAACCTAAACATAACAATAAAATGAAGACAGCTAGGTGGTTCAGTAGATAGAGTACTGGGCCAGGAGCCATCTTGGCTCATCTTCCTGAGTTCAAATGTGACCTCAGACACTTACTAGCTGTGTGACCCTAGGAAAGTCACTTAACCCTGTTTGCCTCAATTTCCTCATCTATAAAAAGCTGGAGGAAGAAATGCCAAACCAGTATTTTTGTCAAGAAAACCCTAAAAGGGGTAATGAAGAGTCAGACACGGCTGAAAAGCAACTAAAAAAACAAAGAGGTTGGGCTAAATTGGACTAACTGGCCTTTAAGGTTCCTCCCAATTCTAAATCTATAATCCTATGAACTATATTATTTGTCCATCATGAACTCACTGCTATGAGCAAGCTTTTGTTCAGGCCATTATTTCAATTTGGAATGCTGCATCAACTTGAGATAATATGTCAGTGCTTTGCAAACCTTGAAGTGCCACAAGAATGCCAGGTAGCTGTTTCCCCTCCTCTAGCTCTTACCTAATTCCTACTTGTTTCCCAAAGCTCATTTTTATGTATCACTTTTCCCAGGGAGTTTATCAAACCCAACACAGCCAAAGAAGAAAGAACTTTCCCCTTAAGTCCGTCTTTGTCGTTTCCCTGTTTTCACCTTTCTTATCATCCCAGTTCACAACCTTGGAGCCGTCCTTCCCTCTTCACTCTCCTTTATGCTCCAGATTCAATCAATTGTCAAGTCTTGTTTCTGCCTCCACAACATCTCTTGCTTCTGCCCTCTTCTCTCTATTCACATTGCCACCACTCTGATTCAGGCCTTCATCACCTCCCTCACATGCACTGTCTCTCCTCGTCTCTGCCTCTTAGATTCCTTTACTTCTTTCAACTATCAACTCAAATGTCCTAAACAAGGCCTTTGCTGGTCCTCCTGCTTCCTGAAGTTACTTTGTATTTGTCCTAAATATATTTTATATTTTCTTATCTATGAACTGTTTTATTTTGGTCTTTTTAAACTCAGTGGCTAGTACAGTATGTGGTACATTGTAGGTGCTTAATCAATGCTTGTTAAATTAAAAGAGCCTTTTTCAGAACTTGACAGTTAAGTATTAAGTTAGTTTTTAGCCTTTTCTTTTCCAAGCTGGTCTCACAATTCCTATTAACTTTTTTTTTCTCATGGGGATCAGGACTAGACCTGTAATTTCATTGATAGAGTGAATCTCCCAGGTGAAGAAATTCCCTCTGCCAGTGTAGATTGACATCTTCTCTGCTGGACAATTGAGTTTTGACACGTTAAATGACTTGTCCAGAATCAAATAGCCAGGGTGAGTTCCATAGGCAGTACTTGAACCCAGGTATTTCTGGCTTCAGGGTCAGCTCTCTACCCATAATGCCAAGCTGCCTCTAATAGGCCTGATTGGCCATCTTATGCTGTGGTTCTGTTCATTTCTTACCCTGAGAAGCCCTGGGTTGGGTTGCTTACTCCAACAAGCAGCTGACAAATGTGATTGTCTCACACTTGTGAGTTCCTACATTCTATTTGCACATTAATATCTCCCATTGCTGTGGTTACTTTTCAGACCTCACTCATATACTGACATTTTAATATTTTTTTCTTTTCTTTTTCTTTTTCTTCTTTTTTTTTGTGGGGCAATGAGGGTTAAATAACTTGCCCAAGGTCACACATCTAGTAAGTGTCAAGTGTCTGAGGCTAGATTTGAACTCAGGTCCTCCTGCATCCAGGGCTGGTGCTTTATCCAGTGCACCACCTAATTGTCCCCTTAATATTTTTTTTCTAAACCAAGTAATCCTTAAAAACTCTACAGAAAAAGCATAAAGCATACTCTCTAAAAATTCATTGTTTCCTGTGATGCAAGACTGAAAAGAAATAGTAGTCTTTCCCCTCAGCCTTATGTTTTATTTTTATTTATTTATTTTTGGAGGGCCATGAAGGTTAAGTGACTTGCCCAGGGTCACACAGCTAGTAAGTGTCAAGTGTCTGAGGCTGGATTTGAACTTAGGTCCTCCTGAATCCAGGGCCAGTGCTGTATCTACTGCACCACCTAGCTGCCCCCTTATGTTTTATTAATAGGCTAGCTAGTCAGGTAGAATTTATTTTTCCCCAATAAGAATTTAAGAATAGTTCTACTAGTTAGAATTCTAGAAAAACTGATGACACCAACCAGCTTGGTATGGCTTTGCCCACAGTAGGTACTCAAATAACATAGGTATGAGCAGATGGAATCATTAGTGTATGCACACAGAGAATTGTTTTTTGTT
The DNA here is from genome assembly GCF_019393635.1 of Dromiciops gliroides. Lineage (NCBI taxonomy): Eukaryota > Metazoa > Chordata > Mammalia > Microbiotheria > Microbiotheriidae > Dromiciops > Dromiciops gliroides. The sequence continues at coordinate 269,715,906 of NC_057863.1, read as the reverse complement.
GTTGTTGTTTTTTTGTGGGACAATGAGGGTTAAGTGACTTGCCCAGGGTCACACAGCTAGTAATGTTAAGTGTCTGAGGTCAGATTTGAATTCAGGTCCTCCTGAATCCAGGGCTGGTGTTCTATCCACTGGGCCACCTAGCTGCCTGGGAGTTTTATTTTTAAGGCAAATATTAAATTAATCATAAAGAAAATTATTTTTATTCATTAAGGCAAAGAAATTAAAACCGAACCAAATTTAAATTTTTCAAATAGCAGCTAAACTTTACCTTAAAAATACAAATTAAATTGTGTTACACAATTTATTTTGTAACTTTAATTCATTTATAAATTGAATGAGTTTATAAAATACCAAAAAAAATGTTAGAGACTATAACTTGTTCTTGAATTCATGCTATATCAACTGTCATGGGGGAAATGGTTGGTGGGGTTCCTTAGGAGTTCCTCTTTAAAGAATTATACCTCTCACACACATATGCAATTAGAATAAAATAATCTTTTATTTAAGTGCTAGAGAAAGGAAACGAGAGAAGTCCTTGGACTTTTCTCATGGGGAGATGGCATGACTCAGAGACATGGTTCTCTGAGATACCAATCTCTCTTAACAGGAGAAAGGCCATAGTTTTTATAGAGGACAGATGGTGGAGGCACAGATGGGGTGATCATCTGACTGTGGAAAGTTCCCTTATTGGGGGTGATCACCCAAGGGGGAAACGTCCCCCACTGGTGGTGGACTGGAAGAAGTTGGGCAAGAGGTGGCTCCTATCTCTTGAGCCATCTCTGTCCCCCTGAGGCCACTCTGGCGGCAGCCACACCTAATGGTCTTATCTCTCTTCAAGGTGTGTCTGTCTTCTCTAGGAAAGTTACCTCAGACCTGTGTCCTAACCCCATAACATCAACTAAATCTTTTAGAATTAAATAACTAATAATGGCTCACTTTATTCTTGCTAATTCATTGTCAGTATAAAAATTTTAACTAAAGACATTCACTATCCCCTGAACTCATGTAGAATGCAATAAAGTCAACTGAAAGATTTAGCAAAAGGTTTAGCTCAAAGTTTGTGTCTACAAGCCTCCAGATGGGCTTACACTGATTTTGGTGACCATTTTGATTTTAATTTTAGCATATCCCAGTCAGCCTTCAGTGAAATAAGCCAATGGACCTTAAGGGAGGAGAATTCAAAATGACACCTAATGCTTTTACTCGGTTCTTTTTGTAGCTATCCAAGTACCCACCTCCTTCTACTTCAACCACCTTAAATGGAATTTATATGAATTCATCACCACATTTATTAAGTTCAGGGCATTGTGCTGGATACTGGAGCTACAAATGTGGAAAATATCACAATCCTTACCTCAGAAAAAGCTTAATCTAAGTCAGTATAATACAAAAGAGAATGGGATTGGGACAGATGTAGGCAAAGGACATTAAGAAACTGGAAGAATTGAGGAAGATTTCATGGAGGAGCTGAGACTTTCTCTAAGCCTAGAGGGGACAGAAGGATTTCAGCTGGCAGAACTCTGTTTAGCAGCAGCACTTATAATAATCTATATAGAAAGTGCAATAATATGCCAGTGAAGTTGTGAGTTGGAGGTGGCTTCTGGCCCTGAGGTTCTGTTACATATCAAAAAATCCTCTGATCAGGGACTGCTGAGCTTCCTGGCAGGAACACCCAGATTAGTGAGAGCTGGCTGAATATCTTATAGCCGTTGTAATCAGTAGGAACCCCAATAGCTTCTGAGGCCACCCTGAGGTAGGTTAGACCTGAGGATACCATATATCAAGAAGATGCCCAGGCTACCCTGAGACCACCTCTTAAGACTCTTACCCTCCTAAGGATGATCTTGGATGATTTAGCTGAATCTACAGATGTGTTTAGTTCCACGGCCATGTTTCTCTGTGAGGTGTATTTTCCAGTGATTGAACTTTGTACCCTTAGTGAACCTCAAAGAATTTGTCCAGAGCAGACATGGACAAACTACAGCCTGTGGGGCCAAATCCTTCCTCTTTAGTATAACTCATGATTGGGGGCAGTTAGATGTCGCAGTGGTTAAAGCACCGGCCCTGGATTCAGGAGGACCTGAGTTCAAATCCAGCCTCAAACACTTGACACTTAGTAGCTGTGTAACCTTGGGCAAGTCACTTAACCCCCATTGCCTGCAAAAAAAAAAAAGTATAACTCATGATTTTTACGTTTTAAAATAGTTTTATATTAAAACAAACAAACAAACAAAAACAATCTTAGCTCAGGCCATACAAAAGCAGACCTTGAGCTGGATTTGGTCTTCAGTTTGCTGATCCCTAGTTCAGAGAATTACAGTAAATTTTTGGTGATACATAACTTTCTTTTCAATGTTTTTGTTAAGGAGAGAATATGGTAAGGGAACAAATGGAAATAACTTTACTCAGGGGTAACCTTTGAGACAAATGGTCTTTGGCTTTTAAGCATCCCTGAATAAACTGTCCAATGCCGTTGTATTTTCCAGGGTGTGCAGATTTACATCTTTTGGATATGTTGACACCAACAGAAAGGAAACGACAGGGATATATCCATGAGCTACTTGTTACAGAAGAGAACTATGTCAATGACCTGCAGTTAGTCACAGAGGTAAAAATAGCAAAGGGGAGGGTGACATTTTGGTGTTGCTTCGTCTGAAATGTGGTAACATTGTGAAATGGGGATCTCCAAGTAGGAGTTCTCTGGCCAGGTGTTTTAATATGTGTGAGCTTTTGATGGAATAACAGTTGTATAAAGGATATTGGGACTATGCTAAATGACATGAGACCTATGCTCTGGGAAAAGTAGGAACAAATTCTCATCCTTACCTCATAGGTCTATGGCTAGGGAAGAAGCAAAATGTTTTCCTAGATAGTTGTAAAGCAGGAAGCAATGTTGTGCCCAGAGAACTGGGTGGGAAATTAAGAGATCCGAATTCTTGAATAAAAGCACAGCATCTTAGAGGTGGAAGGAACCTTTGAAATCATCTTGTCCAACCCTCTCATTTTGCAGATGAGAAAAACACACCTTTTCCCTCTGCTCCTCCAAGTGCTTAGAACTATGGTAGAAACTCAAAAAATACTTGAATCAATGTATCTGAGTATGAGAGTCTATAAGAGACCATGAGGCTAAAGCAAAATGTGCCTCCTCTTTTGAACAATCCCTTGAATTCCCAGCTTGTGTGAAATACTCTTTCCTAACACCTATATATCCTCCATTACCAATAATTTATTAGAAAAAACTTCAAAGGCAGCCATCATAGATAACCTCAATTTGGACCCATGGTTCTCTGGGAACTTTAGAAATATTGTCCTCTACTTACTTAAAACGAGATGAGATTACATCCAAGTTAAAATATGACTAGTCCAAACTGAATTTTCCCCAGTAGGCAATGACTATTGATTGATTGACTGACTGATTGTATGATCTCTAAGGTCCTCTATAATTCCAATGTTGTATGTCTCTCTCTATGAAAATCTGTCACCATGATTCAGGACAAATCCCTCCCAGACACTTAATCCCCCAAATGACACTGATTTCATTTATTCTTTCAGGAACTTCCCAAGTTCCAAGAGTGGGAGCTCATTGCAAAGCAGGGTGGCCACTTTGCTTTGTGGGAAGCATGTACATTATGGCTGCCTCTTGGGAGAATAGTGCAAAGCTAAACAGACTCAGACTCCAGAGTAGTGATGTTCAGGAAGGAATGCTTCTTGTAGTCTGAGCAATAGGGTCAGATCTGTGAATTCCACATGGAGAATTCCTATCACTTCAAGACAGGGATTTTTGGGTTAGGTGACACTGAGCTAGGAGAGGAGTTGAGTGCTGGTGGGAGTAGAGTGGGTACTCCTACTTTTTTGATGAAAGAGGGTATATTTTGAATTATGTCCATGATGATGTCTCAGGCCTGATTTTATTTCATATGTATTAAATGTGAGAACAGCTTTCTTGGGGAGACTATGGAACCTTGGACTTCCTTCCAATAGCTGTTTCAGATGACATTGACCTGCTTATAGGGTGAGGGCTAGATCTGTTGACATCCCTGCTGCATCTTTGAATGAGTTCACTCAACCCATGGAGTGAAAATAGCACAATGCACTGAAAAGAGCACTGAACTTGGAGTCAAAAGACCTGAGTTCAAATCCTGGCTCTGCTACTTACTACCTGTGTATCCTCTGCCAAGGGACTTAACTTTTCTAAGCCTGTAAAATGAATGAATTAGACTGGATGGCTTCTAAGGTCCCTTCTAGCTTCAGATTTTTGACTCTGTGCTCTGAAAGAGATCTTTTACTTCCTGGTGCCCTAGCCTCTAGGAGTAGCATAAGTCACATCATTTGAATGCTAGTTAGAATGAGTAGTGGGTAAAAGATGAAATGACTGAAGAAATCAAAGGTTCAAGCTTCAAAGCATATCAGTTCATTAAGCAATGCATGCCAATTGCATAAGAAATCACCACCAAACCTACTCAGCTTTGGTACTGGACCCCAAATACAGGGAGAGACAGATTTTTATGCACCAAAAAATTAACCAAATAAGACTGATTAATTAAAAGAAAACAAGTAACCAGGATACAAAATTAGGTAATGTGATTTCTAATTGAAGGAAAGATTAGGGGCTTAAGAGTGAACAGGGTTGGGGCAGCTAGGTGGCGCAGTGGATGAAGCACCAGACCTGGATTCAGGAGGACCTGAGTTCAAATCTGGCCTCAGACACTTGACACTTACTAGCTGTGTTGACCTTGGGCAAGTCACTTAACCCTCATTGTCCCACCAAAAAAAAAAAAAAAAAGAGTGAACAGGGGTAATTCCCTGAAATCAGAAAAAAAGAGGTGTCCCACTTCCCCTACCAAGTACCTATATTCAATTAAAGGAATATAAAAACAATTACTAATTAACTAGTACAAGGCCAGTTTTCAGATAAGATATATGGGTTGCTTAAGATTTATAATGATGAAAAAAACTTCTTGGGGCAGCTAGGTGGCGCAGTGGATAGAGCACCGTCCCTGGAGTTAGGAGGACCTGAGTTCAAATCCGACCTCAGACACTTAACACTTACTAGCTGTGTGACCCCGGGCAAGTCACTTAACCCCAATTGCCTCACTAAAAAAAAACAAAACACAAAAACAAAACAAAAAAAAACAAAACAAAAACAAAAAAAAAACTTCTTGTGTCTGTCTTTGGATCTGATTTCCTGGTCAGCATAACCTCAGTCCTTAGTTAAGGGAAAGGTAGAGTTGGTCCAGTTTCCCAGACATGCAAGGATAGGTTTGAACAATCCATTAAAGTTTTCTCACAATTCCCACAATTGAATAAAGTTTCCTTATACGACAGAAATTGGACTAGACCCATAATTGAATAGAAAGGGAACTGAGCTAGCTCCAGAAATGAGTCACAAGATGGAGTCAGTATGGTTCACTCATTTCCCACAATTCTCTCAAATGAACAGTTGATTCCTCTTGGCCCCTCCTGGGCCAGATCAAGCCCAGTGAACTTGAGGACTCCATTCCAAAGTCAGTGACACCAGCTCTGAAGTTTGATTTGTTGTGAATTGGGTGGCTGCTTTGGGAGAAGGTGGCTTGGTGTCTGAAGAACACCCCACCTCCCCACTTAGAAAATTCTCTTCCCTTCTCAAGAGCAAACTGGGGGGCAGTTAGGTAGTGCAGTGTATAGAGCACTGGCCCTGGAATCAAGAGGACCTGAATTCAAATCAGGACTCAGACACTTACTATCTGTGTGACTGCGCAAATCACTTAACCCTGGTTGCCTCAAAAAACAAACAATGAAAACCACAACAGAGCAAACTTGGTGAATGCAAGCAGGGAAGAGTTAACTAATGCTCCTTTCATTTTCGTAGCCCACAATTTTACAATGGGCAGATTTTCTAATCATAGATTAAAGCATTGCTGCTAACATTGATCTAGAATTAAGGATAGCCCATCCTCAACAAAATCAAATTAACAGTCACTTACAAAAATGGTTTTGTTTTCCAACTGACCAAAGTGCCCTTTATTAGATAACCTCTTCAGGACTGTGAGGACTTTTAAGCTTCCATGCCTCTAAAATGATACTGGGGATTTGACTTTTGGTCGCTCTAAACTAGCTCCCCTCACCCCACCAGCTAACCATTTGCTTACTGAACTGCTTCATTTTCTGCATCTGTAGATCTTTCAGAAACCGCTGATGGAGTCTGAGCTGCTGACAGAAAAAGAGGTGGCTATGATTTTTGTTAACTGGAAGGAGCTGATAATGTGTAATATCAAACTGCTGAAGTAAGCCTCTTTTCTCTAATTACCCGCAATGCTTTGCTTTCTTGATTTCTCAGACTAGTGGTTTTGTATGTGGGGAGGGGGAGGTTTTTTGTTTCATTTAATCATGCTCTCTGTTTTTCTCTTTTACTCACACAAATACTCACACTCACAGTTCATAACCCCTTTTTTTAATAGTCCTTTCTAGAAATGGCTCTACCCCACCCCCTTTTCTCAATGACATCAAAGAAATATCTGTTCTTATTTTGAATGTGGTTCTAAGGTTTCCAAAAGCATTTTAATTCTTCCTTCCTAAATTCCATTGGAGGGGAATAGAATTAAAAGCCCATTTGAGGGTATACTCTCTCCACAATGCTTACACTTAGACACATACATGGCCTGGCCAGGAATATTTGAGAAAAATTCTTGGCTCATTTACCTGAAGAGTCTTGGAACTATTCATTCTACTCAAATATCAGTTTTCTTAAGGAAACATACTTCAGTGTAAGCACTCCTAGAGTTGTTGGTCCAGAAATGTTTCTCTTTCAATCCTCAAAGGCAACACAGTGCAATGGGAAGAGCATTGGGCCAGGAGAAAGAACACCATGTTTGAGACCCAGCTCTGCCCCAAACTAAAGTCAGAAGAGACTTGGGTTCAAATCCTAGTTTGGGAACTTACTGACTCTGGAGCCTGTCTGAGCAAGTCCTTGAACTTCCTAGAGAACTAGTTTTCTTCTCTTTTCTCCTCTTCTCTTTTCTTTTCTTTTTTCTTTTTTCTTCTTTCCTTTCTTTTCCTTTCTTTTCTTTTCTTTTCTTTTTTTTTTTTTGTAAAATAATGCTATTACTACCTATCTTATAGGGTTGTTGTGGGATATTTTGTAAACTGTGGAGCGCAATGCAGGGTGTCCCAAAAGTCCCAGTGCAGTTGTAACCTTAGTAGCTACTAAATACTAAGTTAGTATTCATACTAAGCTTATGACTGCTCTCAGACTTTTGAGACACCCTATATAAACATTATTGATACTGGCATTTCATAATTGCTTTCTGACCCTCTACTTTCTCATCTGTAAGGTGAGGAGACTTAATGTTCCAGCCCTAAAATTCTGATTTCTGTATGTGACAAAACTCCAGCAAAATATAGCTTATTATTATATGAATTCATATAGAACACAGATCAGATTATGGTCCTTCAGACTGAAAAACCTCCATACAACAAAAGCCTGATATAACATAGCTTAAAACTGGAGATAGGTGTTCCTCCTGAGACCTCATACCAGGGTTAAACAAGGCTTCTATTGTGATGTGTGGCAGTCTGACCCTCTCCTAAATTCAGTTTATTTTCTGTATCTACCATCTTATGAACATTCCTCAAACTCACAGCTGGAAATTGGGATTAATGAGCATGTGGTTGTGTGTGTGTGTGTCTGTGTATGAGTGTGTGTGGTTAGGGGATAGAGAGAGAACATGAATAAGTACAATTCTAAGATTTCTTAATCCATCCAAAAAGTCTAAAAATCACTTAATTAGGTAATCAAATTTGGATCCAGAAGTAATTATCTCCATTGCTATTGGACTGTCCTCCCTTTGCAATAGCAACAATGTAGGATGGCACAAGAAATGCAACCTCAAAGCAGTGAGATTCAGTGGAGATTTTGCAGTCAGAGCATAATGGTTCAAGTCTCATCCTTGCCTATCTACTACATAACCTTTAGCAACCTGAATTAGGGTTGGTATTGTCCGCCTTCTCTGTCAAAGCTGGAAACCAGAAGCCCCCAAAATCCCAAATTGCCTGAAGAGACTCAAAACAGGTCCAAAGACGCTCCCTCTCTTTCTCTCTCCCCAATTCTGCCTTGCCATAAGACATTGATCTTCACCAATAAGGACAGAGTCCTGTATCACTGAACTTTGGGTTTGGGGTTACAAATATGTTTAATGAGGTCTGAGTAGCAAAGTGGTAAACCATCCTGGTGAATCATGAAGGCTGACCTTAGGAGATAACATTTGAACCCGTCTTTAAAGGATGGATATGCGTTTGACAAGTGAGAAGAGGGAGGGTGGACATTCCCAGCATAAGCAAAGTTATGGAGGTATGAGTACAATGTGTGTTCCAGTGGACAATAGAGAATTGTCCAGTTTAGTTGAGTGTTAGGTTCATGAACAGGAAAAGTTCGGGAGAATGTTGGTGCAAGAAGGTGGTGCCAGATGGTAGGTTTAGATACTAGGTAGAAGAATTTGAACTTGACTCAGTGGTCAATAGGGTGCCAACTGAAGATTTTGACCTAGATATGTAGATAAGAAATATTGTGCTAACAGCAGTATAAAAGATGGACTAGAGGGGAAAAAATATGAGAAGACCTCTTAGGAGGACACGGCAATAGCCTAGGCAGAGGAATGAGGACCTGTAATAGGGCTCCATAACTTTCTTTTGTTTGTAGTGTGGAAGTCATGGCTAGCCTTGTGTCATTGGGAGCCATGGTGGGCTAGGGAGGTCCCCAAACCAAATTTATCATCTTTTTCCTAAAACTTCCTATTCCTCTTGACTTTCTTATTTCTTTTAATGGCAACACGCTTCTCCCAGTCACTCAGACTTGAAAACTTGAAATCGTTTTTGTCTTTTCTCTCTTGCTAGCTCCTGGTAAGTCTACCAAGTCTTGTCTTTTCTACTCTTACAAAATCATTCCCAGCTGCCCAGTCTCTCTGTTCTAATTCAGCCTTAGTGGGAACAGGGGAATGCACAAAGAAGAAAAATAGTATGACCCATTTGCTTCTCAGATTCTATAATTGAGACTCCTAGGGACCTTTTATGATTCTCCTCATATTTTCCATCAGAACTATTAAGAGAATTATCTGCATTTTAACCACCAGGATTGTTACCAACATTGCTCCTATCCTTTCAAGATTGCCCAAGTTCTGTTATGAGAAGACCACTCCCCCAAATTTTCCAGCAGAACTAATCTTGCAAACACAACGATCTTTTTAAATGTTGGCTTTAGCATGTATTCATAGATTTCACCTCAGTAAATCCAATACAGATTTTTTTTCCCCTCAAAAATACAAAAAGTATTTGCATTGGTTGCAGTGGAGAAATTTTAGCTCAAAAATAAATATACCAAATTATTGAAAATTTAGCCCTAATTTAAAATTCTCATCTTTCATCTCTCTGTTCATATCAGTTATTCATGCAAAAAGGAAGTGGGATTGGGTTATACTTTTTTAAGGGATAGGTGTTTCAGGGGCCAGTACAATAGGCCTCAGTCACAGGACTGCAATAACCTAGGGAAAGAGAAAGCACATCTGGGCAAGAGTTTATGAAATATCCCCTAGGTCCAAATATCACTGTCAGAGGAAAAATCACACAACTCTGCTTTATAATTTTATTCTTCCTTTATTCCACTTCCTGACTTTTTACCTGGCAAAATTTCACACTTACACAGGCACACACTTGTAAGTTTAATCTGCATTATTAACATTTTCCCCATCACGTTCTTCAGCCTAGACAATCAACAGAAGAATAAATCAAGCCCTGATTTGTAGCATTTGCTGATACCAGAGATGTGAATGTTCATGCTGAAAACTTAACAATGAGGAGCCTGTTAGAGCTGGCTCCAGCACACTGTTGACCTTTGCAAGTTGCATCGTTCAACCCAGCACTTCTCCTGTACCAAAGATCACAACAATGGTTCAAAAGTCAACTCCTTATTTTAACTTGTATTATTACTGCAGAGAAAGTGTAGGCAAGGGAGAGCTGGGAAGGCAAAATACCCCACATCTGACCATCCCTTCACCTTCTTTCCCTGAGGCCTGTTGTTATACTTCAGTTCTCCTCTTTAGAATGAGTGTGAGGGGGCAGCTAGGTGGTGCAGTGGATAGAGCACCAGCCCTGGATTCAGGAGAACCTGAGTTCAAATCTGGCCTCAGACACTTGACACTTACTAGCGGTGTGACCCTGGGCAAGTCACTTAACCCCAATTGCCTCACTAAAAAAAAAAAAATTAAAAAACAAAACAATACAAAGGGATAGAATGAGTGTGAGATTGTATTTCTTCAAATTCCATTCCAGACCTATGGTTCTTTTGAAGATATTTGGTACTGCCCAATGAAAAGCTAGGATCAGCAAAGCTCAGAGAAATCATAGGATTTCAGAACTGCCTGCTCTGTTCACAAAACAAAGGAATTAGGATGGGGGTATTTTAATAGACCTGTATTTGGAATGGATTTGTACCTATGGGTAATTTTAGCTAGCCCAATAAGAACTTGAGCTACAAAAAAGGTATTAACCAATTAATTCCCGGTCATACTAGGCACTGTCTGGCAGACCCAATATCTATGCTATTTTCACCTTCTTAACCTATAGTCAGGAAGTGTCTCTGAGTCCCAGCCCTAGCTGCAATGATAGGTAGCAGGACTGATGTAAGAGTTCTTTTGGCCTTAGGCAAATGACATAAAATTTGTCATTGCCATAATGTCTTAATAAATATTAGTGGAATTGAATTTGGTAACCTCCTCTACTTCTCTCCACCTCTGATTTCTTAACATTCTTTCTACTTTCCCTCACCTGAGGCTTCTACCATAGAATGCTCAAGCTAAGCCAAGTCAACAAGCTTTTATTAGGTGCTTATCACTTGCCCTTCACTGTGCTAAGTGTTAGCAATACTCTTCCTCTCAAAATGGGCAAAACGGTCCCTGCCCTCAAGGATCTCATAATTTAATGTGGGAGACAATAGGCAAAAACTGTCTAAACTAGATTTATGCAGGATAAATTAAAGATAAACAACAGAGAGAAAGCACTAGCATCAAGGGGATCAGGAAAGGTTTCCTTTGGAAGCTAGAATTTTTTTTCTGGGGCTTGAAGCAAGCCAGGAGGCAGAGATGAAGAGGGAGAGAGTTCCAGGCATGGGGGATAGCAATACCTCAGAGTCAGGAAATAAGGAACACCAAAAAGGCTGGTGTCACTGGATTTTAGAGTACATGGGGGTGTTAGGTGTTAGAACATTGGAAAGGTAAGGAGTGGGAGAAGATTAATAGAGGCTTTGAACACCAAACAGAGGATTTTATATCTGATCCTGGAAGTAATAGGGAGATACTAAAGCATATTGAACAGGGGAATGGGTCAGAGGTGAGGGTTGGGGGTCTATGGGAGTTGACATGGTCAGGCCAATGTTTTAGGAAGATCACTTTGATAACTGAGTGAAGGATGGCTTGGTGTAGGGTGTTTAGGGAAGACTAGTACCTCTGGTGGGAGGGCTACTGAGCCCTTTTCAGGCCTGCTTTCTACCTTTGGTGTTAACCTGATTCACCCAACTCTCACCTGTAGCTCTAAAAAGCTATAGCATGCACAGTGGCCATATCCTGGTAAATCATTTCAGCAGATGGGCTAAACCAGGTTGAGGGTAACTGAGGGGTCTCAGATCCGTCAGTGAGTTAGGAGGGTGACTTACCCCAGTGGAATGAGCAGATGAGAACAATTTGTTCCATGGGCCATGAAAGTGGCCAAAACAGGTACTGCAGAGTACTTAGACCTTGGTTAGATACTGAAGACACCAAGGTTATCCACGGCATCCACGGCCATCACCAGCCATCTTGACTTTTGTCTTGTCACTGGACTTTGATGATGCTAGAAAAGAGAGTGAGGCTGGTGTCTTTAGGCAATGCTACCTCACTTAAATTCAATTTATGCAGGAGTCAAAAGACATCACCCATATCATCTTACCATTTTTACCCACCTTAAAGTCCTGTGGCAACAGGCAAGTGACGAAGCAGCAGGTGCAGATATACTGGGAGCTGTAGTCACAACCCTGCACACAAGCAGCCTAGGCCATAGGGTTGTCTTCTCACTGAAGCAGCGTTGGGGGTCTGAGCAGCCTCACCTCCTGGCATGTGAAAGAGGCTAGAAAAGGGGCCCTAAAAATCATCTGCTTCATCCAACCCTGGCCTGTTTATTGGGGTAGGCAGGGATCCCACCCTGGGGTCAAAACACCAAAAAAGAGACAAAAACTTTTGCAAAGATGATTTCATTTACCATCAGCACATGGAATGTGTGTCACATATGGAAAATAAGAAATCCAGTAGACCTGAAAGAAAAGTAGTTCTTGTGAAAGAGCACACTCTCAACTTTGGAATTGATTGTGAGACATGGAGGACCCTGGCACAGGACCATCCAGTGTGGCGTGCCCACATCAAAGAAGGCGCTGTGCTCTATGAGCAAAGCAGAATTGCAGTAGCTCAAAAGAAACAGGAGATGTGCAAATTTAGAGCCATCTCCACCCCAAATGTTCATAGATACTATTTATGGCTCACCTGTGGTGTAACCTTCCGAGTTCGTATTGGTTTGATCAGCCAAAGTCAGACACACTGTACCTTGACCCTGATATGGTGATGTCATTTTGATCTTGAGAATGAAGGACAACCACCACTACCACCATCATGGAGGATGACTTAGGTTGGGGAGAAACTTAAGGCAGAGATTACCAAGTAGAAGACTATGGCAGTAGCATGGGTATTAAGTATTAAGGGCTTGCACCAGGGTAGTGACAGAGTAAGAGGAGTGTGGGAGCATTAGAGTCATTTTCTATTGTTCCCTTGATCTGTAGACTTATATATATATATATATATTTTTTTTAAGTGAGGCAATTGGGGTTAAGTGACTTGCCCAGGGTCACACAGCTAGTAAGTGTTAAGTGTCTGAGGCTGGATTTGAACTCAAGTACTCCTGAATCCAGAGCTGGTGCTTTATCCACTGCGCCACCTAACCGCCCATTCAAAATATTTTTAATCTATTTTCTACTGCCCTTGAAATGTTGATTAATTTATTGACCACTCTTTATAGTGCTTCTATTTCTTTAATTTTTAAACCTTCATATGTACACACACATATGTGTATGTATATTGTTTGTTGTTGGTACTTTGTTCTCAAAGAGAACCAATGACTTCAGAAGGGTGATGTCTTGTCTTGCATGTGAATTAGATTTAAGTGAGGCAGGGCTGTGCAAGTCATCAGCTTCTCTCTCTCCTCCAGAGTCATCCTCCAGAGTCCGGTGGTAAGGTGATGGCCCCAGATGCAGTGAGAGACCTTGGTCTTTTTAAACTAAAGTCTTTCCCAGGTCTCAGTTTGTCTGAGGCAACACCCATTCAGTGATTAAAGGCTGGGTAAGAAATGAGGCAAATGATGGCCTAGTTTGCTTTCATAAAAGAATCGGTCTGGGGGTTGGGATGGAAGACCCTCAGAGTTTCTGGCTGGAATAGAAACAACTGTTATTTATACTCACTCTGAGCCACCAAAACCCAAACAATGAGCCATGAGTAGGCATTATTTTATTCTTTGTACTTGTATTTTGGCATATTTGTGCATATATACACATACATGTGTGTGTGTATATGTATGTATATATGTAAGTATATATATATACATATCACATGTATGTACACATATATATTTAAAACCCAAGGTTACTAATCGGAGATCATTATACAGGGTAATGTAGGGCATAGGAAATGTATGACAGTAGCATGACACCTAAAAAGACAGTGAGTTTTCCCATCAAGTGGAGGATGGATAGATGATGATTTATAGCGATGTTGTCAAGGGCATTGCTGTTCAGTTTTGGGCTAGATAAGCTCACCTATAAGTTTCCTTTTACCTCTGAGTTTCTGTCATTCTAGATGGGATAGCCACAGCAGCTCATCAAGGAGAAAACCATTCTTGACACTGTACTTAAAATGACCAGAATAATATCATTCCAAAGCCTGGATGAAATCCACAGAGATTCCCCATTCCTTGTTCTAATCTTTGTAAGCCAGAATCCTAGGCCATCCTACCCCTGAAATAGAAATTCCAAGAGGGAGACTAATGTAGAATCAATAGGGATAGTATGTTTCAGGTACATTTAAGTGAATTTAGGACCAGCATTTTGACTAAGCAGCCAGAAGACCATTGACACTACATCTTGTACCTGTGGCAAATAGTACTATCTTGTGTCAAACTATGTGTGTGTGTGTGTGTGTGTGTGTGTGTGTGTGTGTGTAGATAGATAGATAGATAGATAGAGATATATATTCTTCCTTCCATTTTTTTCCTCCATTCAATCCCCTTCTACTCCCTCAAACAAACTTTTATTCCTTGATTGATATAGAAATATTGTTTTACTGAAGCTCACAGTATGGTAGTTTTTAAAGCTGGAAAGTGTCTTTTTTACAATTCACTGGGTTTCATGGGATCATAGGTTTAGAGCCATAAAGGACCTTAGCTGTCATCTAGTATAATTCTCTCATTTTACAGCTGAGGGTTGTATACTTATTGAGTGACAGAACCAGAATTCAAACTCAGGTCCCTTCCTTTCCAAGACACCACACAGATGCCTTTGTTTATCCCACAGATATCTTGGTTTTTCTCTCCATAGCAGATTTGCATCATCTCTTTTAATGGTGTCATTTGCACCAGAGGTTCATTTGCATTCAGGGTTTACATTTTTAGAAAAGTGGCAGGGATTCCTTTTTAGAAATGATATGTCATCCACAAGCAGATTCCCACATATTATTGAAGATTCTCCCAAGACGATTCCCAAGTGAATGTTGTTAGTTTATTTTTATAGCTTATCATTGCTTGTTTATTTGATAGCTCAAGAGAGCCCTTTCTGAAGGCACCAAGATACTTCTCTTACTTCAAAGCACTAGGCAACCCCTGCCAACCAACACCACTTGTGAGGAGCCTGCTCTGGTCTCTTGCCTCTTCTCAGATCTGCCACAGCCAAAAACTGGCCTGATGGATTGTGGTATTATCCTCAGAGGACCTTAAGCAGCTTGGTAGACCATCTGAGAAATATTTTGCATTTTGATTAAAGGTGCAAACAATTATGGAAAACCCAAAGATTCTTTAGCCTTTTTCTGAAATCATCCTTGGCTCATTTTCGAGGTACTATAATAATCACTTATCTTTCATATAACATGTACTCAAGTATAATATGCCACCCTACAAGGCCCAGCAGTGTTCTTCATAACAATGCAGATAACATCAAACTTTTGAATCACCCTGGAACCCATGTTCCTAAACTGCAACTCTACACACAGTCTTAGAGCTTTCTCTCTGAAATTCCTGTGACTCATGTTCCTGCAGGAACATTAGAACTTGGTTCATGTCTGGGTCTCCACAAAAAAAAAAAAAAGGAGGGGCCTTCAGCTTCTATTCAAGAACCTAAGCTAATAAAACTAACCATATGACAGGTTTTATTTCAGAGAAAATGCAAAGGGCTCATACCCAAGAGCCCAACAATCTAGCTCCCCCGCCTCCATTCCCCATATCCAAGAAGCTCCACCTCCAACAGAACTAATTTAAAATATCTGTACTATGCTGCATATTATGGGGTCTCTTGTAAGAAGAAAATATTCAGATTGCTGGAAAGCCCCTCTCTCTTCTCTGTCCGACATCTCTCTAACCAACTTATACCCTTTGGAGTCTCTCATGTAGCTCCCCTTTAAACGCTGAACCCTAGAATGAAGCCTAGGTTTATAAACAAGTCATGAATTTCATGTTAGTATTGTCAAATAGGACCACAAGTCCCCAGAACAAGGTAAGTTCTTGCCTTGTCAAAGAGTTGACCTGGACTCTAAAATTTCATACCTAGTTCAGTAAATATGAAAGGAGATGGGACTTTAAACTGAGGCATTTCTAGGCATACTCTGTACCTTTAAAATCCTACCACTTTCTTTTTCAGACTAAAGAAAATGACAGTAGTCATATTCAATACAAGATTCAGTCATTCAACAAATGTTTACTAAATACCTACTACTTGTGAAGGACTTTTCTCTTTATCTGCACATGTATAACTCTCAGGGCCTCAAATATTTGGTCCTACCCACAGATGGCATTTGAATTCTTGCCATTTAGAAACTACCCATTTTCTAAATTCCAATGTTAAACTGCACTTATAAATCTTAGGTGTGCCATAAAAATATTCATGGAAAAGAGCCCTTGTATAATATGACTCTTAAAATTCAAGCAGATGTTTCCTAAAGTCAACGCATCTTCCTAATTCACCACCACCTCTCCTCAGTCTCTAGGAAACAGCCTGAATTGATTACCATATTTGTAGGTTATTTTCAGAATCCTCATGTTTCTACCCAGTATCATCAATTTAGCTATTGTAACGATGGATAGACATTGCACAATAATCCATAAAGTAATTTGTATTTAGCTGTGTCAATGATAATAGAATTGGGGGAGGCAACTAATTTAGTTCATAATTTAGTTTTCCTTTAGCTGATATAAAAATGAGCTACCATTTCCATAAGATACACCAAGGGGACAGTTATGGCTGGTATTTTTGTCACAAATAATCCATGAAGGGATTTTCAGAAATGGAAAGTGTGGTGTTTGATTATGCTCACCCGACCTATGTGAGAAAAAAATAAATCTTTTCTCATCAAGATAAATAAACAAAAAAGATTTCAAAAGGTAATTTCACCTCCTAGCAGATAGGACTGATGGTCTGAAGTCTCTGAAGATTGGTAAGATTCATTTTCTTGGGGGCAGCTAGGTGGAGCAGTGGATAAAGCACCGGCCCTGGATTCAGGAGGACCTGAGTTCAGATCCAGCCTAAGACACTTGACGCTTACTAGCTGTGTGAGCCTGGGCAAGTCACTTAATCCTCATTGCCCCCGCAAAAAAAAAAAAAAAAATCATTTTCTTTCTTTCTGTGTATCCTAAATAGATCTGTTAGTAATTTTGGTTTCTAGTAAGCACCATTTCCTCTAAGAGGAACAGAAAATGATTCCCACACCCTGGCAGTACTTGTGTGAAAGACAACTTCTTCTCTTTCTGATGCAGAGCCCTGAGGGTGCGCAAGAAGATGTCTGGTGAGAGGATGCCCGTGAAGATGATTGGGGACATCCTGACGGCCCAGCTGCCCCACATGCAGCCCTACATACGCTTCTGTAGCTGCCAACTCAACGGGGCGGCCCTCATCCAGCAGAAGACAGATGAAGTCCCTGAGTTCAAGGAATTTGTCAAAGTAAGGAGCCGAGTGAACACCTGCTCAAGTCTCCTTCACAGTTTGAACCGTGTGTTTTGTTGGGTGTGCAGAAAGAATTAATAGTACATTTGAACACAGTTTTAAATGTCACCAGTGTCTGCTCTGCAGAGCAAAACTGGGAGGGCGGGGGGTCTCAAGAAAGCTGGCTGCCTGTAGGCCTAGAGAACCCTTCTGCTTGCCTGACATTCTGGCTCTGACGCTGACTGTTAAGATGGGTAAATAATAACAGCAACAATAGCTACTCGCATTTATATAGTACTTCCTATGTCCCAGGCACTGTGCTTAAACATTTTTTACAATTATTGTCTCATTTGATGCTAACAACAACCCTGGGAAGTAAGTACTATCATTCTCCCCATTTTGCTGATGAGAAAACTGAGGCAAGTAGAAGTTATGTGACTTGTCCTGGGTCCTACAGCTAGTAAGTATCTGAGGTCTGATTTATTTTCTTTCCTTTTTTTGGGGGGGGGGGAGACAATGAGGGTTAAATGACTTGCCCAAGGTCTCACAGCTAATAAGTGTTAAGTGCCCGAGGCCGTATTTGAACTCAGGTCCTCCTGAATCCAGGGCCAGTGCTTTATCCACCTAGCTGCCTCCTGAGGTCATATTTGAACTCAGATCTTCCTGACTCCACTGTCCCATCTACCAGCCTTAAATCATCTTATTAGGTTCATTGCCCCCAATGTCTTTGCCACCAGAGGGGGTAACCAAAAAATCCCACTACTTTCCTCCTCTGTTTATTTTTCTGTGTGAAAGACATAGGAAACATAGACTGGTGCCATAGCAGTCAAGGTTAGCAATGAAGGAAGTAGAAGGAACACGACCCAGCAGCCCAGTGATTTTTGTCTGTTCCTTTGTGAAGGACCGAAACTATTCCTGGATATGGCAGTGATGCTATCAGCAAAATGGGCATGTCCTGCAATTCTCCTGGAGACAAAAATTAAAAGTAAATGAAATATAACCACTCAAGAAGTGAACTTGGCTCCCCAGATAGCAAGGAACAAGCGAAAGGAAAATAACCTGTTATTTTCTCCCTTTATTTATTTATTTATTCATTTATTTATTCATTTATTTATTTATTTATTTATTCGTTCATTCATTCATTCATCCATTTATTTATTTATTTATTTATTTATTTATTTTTGGTGAGGCAATTGGGGTTAAGTGACTTGCCCAGGGTCACATAGCTAGTAATTGTTAAGTGTCTGAGGCTACATTTGAACTCAGGTCCTCCTGAATCCAAGGCCAGTGCTCTATCCACTATGCCACCTAGCTGCCCCTTTTCTCCCCATGTCTGTGATATCCGTGCTCATTTCACTGTCATCAGCAACAAATATGATTGAATGCCTACTTTGCATGAGGTCTTGCATCTGTCTGCTTTTGTGAGTCGTCCTAACAAAGGGCTCTGAATCTAGAATCCAAAGAACTGGACTCAGAGCTCCTCTAGGACAACTGTTACCCTGGACAAGTCACTTTTCCTTACTCAGCCTTTATATTCTCATCTGTAGAATGGGCATAATAATATGTACATGGGATCATGACTATTGGTAGTGTAGGGATCTAGGGGAAAAAACGAGGGTTTCTTGCTTTGTATTATTGTTAATTGTGTGCTTGTCCTCCCCTCTTACTTTCCAGATTGGAGATTCCTTGAGGACATTTATATTTATTATTAATACACAGTTATGTATATTATTAGTACACAATTATGTGTATTATTAATCTTTTAATGCCTAGCCCATATTAGGTGCTCAATAAATGTTGATTTGAATTGAGATGTAAGGCATAAGACATCTGTTTACTGTGGCATAGACTCTGTCTACATTACCATCTACTGTGCTAAGACTCATTTCTGGGATTATGAGGAAGGAGCAAAGGATACTGAAATCCTACCATTACATGTGATAAGATTTGGAATGGATTTGAGAATGAGCTCATTATTGGATGGGTTGCATTTGACCTTCGCGTTAAAACATTGGCTTCCTTGAAAGCAATTTAAAGAAACTTTGAATAGCAAAATCCTCTAGGGAACAGATGAGACATCTTCTCTTCCCATCCCTTCCCCATGATGGTTTAAAGTGCTGACCTGATTTTAGCATCGTGGACTCCGGGTCTGCCCTAGCTGCTGCTGAGATGCCTCTAGTTTTATGCAGGTCATGGCTGCAGATGTGCAGTTTCTCTGATGTGATGGCAGCAGCTGCTTTCTGAGGTTTCAGTCACCAGAGGAAAATCACCTTGTAACTTGCCTTTCTGGGATGGTTATACTATTGTATACTGAGCTACCTAAAAGGAAAGTCATTCATAGACATTAAGCTTTCAATTAAATTGAGTGGGTTCATATGAGTGGGTTCAAGGAATACCTGTCCACTTAGGTTATTAAGAATACAGTGTTCCTTCAAAAAGAAGGAAAGAAAGAAAGAAAGAAAGAAAGAAAGAAAGAAAGAAAGAAAGAAAGAAAGAAAGAAAGAAAGAAAGAAAGAAAGAAAGAAAGAAAGAAAGAAAGGAAGGAAGGAAGGAAGAAAGAATGGAAGAAAGAATGGAAGAAGGCCCTTGAGGCAAAAACAAAAGGAGAAAAAGGAAATGAAGAGGCAGAAGGTGATCCTGACCTGGGTTAGGGAGTGTAAGAATGTGACAAAGAGAGGGGCAGCTAGGTGGCACAGTGGATAGAGCACCAGCCCTGGAGTCAGGAGGACCTGAGTTCAAATCCGGCCTCAGATACTTAACACTTACTAGCTGTGTGACCCTGGGCAAGTCACTTAACCCCAATTGCCTTACCAAAAAAAAAAAAAGAAAAAAGGTCAAAAAAAGAATGTGACAAAGAGGAGAAAGTAGGACGATTGGACACTTGGAGCTAAAACCATTGATTTAAGGCTTTTTGCCTGGGGAGTTTGTGTCACAAGGAATGATATGTGGGTGTATAGGAACTGTTAAGAGGGAGATCTGCTGAGGAGTGTGGAGGCAGCCTAGCCTTCACAATAGACTTTTGCTGCTTTCCCATGGTGTGTGTCCAGGATATTACAGACCGCTTCCCAAAACTTTTTAAAATTATTACTAAATTTAGCTGTTTTGGCACATTGGAGGTGGAGAGAAGAGGGAAAAAGGATAAAAGAAAAGACAGGATCACTTGCTTCTTGGGATAGATGAGATGATGATTATAGAGAGAAGGAAGAGCTATTTAATTTATGGGGTTTTTGCGGGTTTTTTAACAAGGAGAATAATATTTGGACTAGAAAAGACAGAACAAAGATAGCCAGGAGGGATTTAAAGCCCAGCTTAAGCAAGGAGATAGTAAGAATGCATATATGGGTCTCCACTGAATCCAAATCAGCAGATACTGATGAATTGCTTCCAGGGATATTAAAAGAACTGGCTGCTCTGTTTTCTGAACTGCTCTGTTATGGGTAACATTTGAAAGATGGTAAGGAGGAAGACTCAAGAAAGACAGTGTTATCCTAATTTTCAAAAGAAGGAAGGAAATGGAATCTGAAAACTAGAGGCCTAGGATCTTGACTTTAGCTCCTGGGAACATTCTAGAATGTATAATTAAAGAGCTGGTTAGAGAAGGTTCAGGAAGTTCAGGTGTGCCTCCATAACATGGCATCTCCTGCTTTCCAGTCACCCAACTCCCACCCTAGTTCAAGCTTCATTACCTCTAACTGGGACTATTATTGTAACAGGTTTAGATTTAAGTCTCCCAGCATCCAGCCTCCACCCTATTTAATCCATCCTCATATTGCTGCCAAATTAATATTCCTAAAACACAGGTCTGGCCATGTCAGTCGCTTGCCCAAGAAGTGTCAATGGCTTCCTGTTGCCTCTAAGATTAAATACAGACCTCTCTAAACAACCTTTTAAGGTTTACAATGTGCTGTACATATTATTTCATTTTATCCATACTCATCCTCAATTTACAGATGAGGAAACGGAGGCAAGCAGAGATTGAGTGACTTGCCCAGGGTCACACAGCTAGTAATTATGTGAGTTGGTATTTGATTTCATGTCCAGGTCCAGTACCTTTACCCATTGCACCGCTTAGTTGCCCTCCTATTTGTTTTTGGTTTTTTTGAGGGGCAATGGGGATTAAGTGACTTGCCCAGGGTCACACAGCTAGTAAGTGTCAAGTGTCTGAGGCTGGATTTGAACTCAGGTCCTCCTGAATCCAGGGCTGGTGCTTTATCCACTGCACCACCTAGCTGCCACCCTGCCCTCCTATTTGGAAATTAAAGTCCCCATTGAGCTCCAGCCTTTCTTAGTGTGATCACTCATTACCGCCTCTCACACTCTGCGTTCCAGCCAAACTGGCCTCCTTGATCTTCTCTGTCCAAGACATTCCAGTCTTCCACCTTTGTGTCTCTTGGCTGGGATGTTTCCCCTCTTCAACTTTATATTATGGAGCCTCTAGCTCCTTGAAAGCCTCAGATCAAGTCCTCCAAGAGGCATTTCTTGATTCCCCCAGTTACAAGCCCCTTCCCCCTCAAACTTATTTTATATTTATTTTGAATATATATTGCTTTTACTTATCTGGGCATATTTTGTTTCCCCTAGTAAATGTCTTGAAAGTACAGATTGCTTCATTCCCAACCACCTGCACCCTGCCAAGCATAGAATAAACATGGGGTTGTACTTTCATAGTTTTAGAGCTGGAAGGGAACTTGGAGTCACCGAATCCAATATCCCCCATCCCCGATATTTTATAGATGAGGAGACTGAGATTAAAGATAAGAGATTAAATGACTTGCCCAGGGTCACACAAGTAGTGTCTGAGGCAGGATTTGAACCTAGAGCTTTCTGAATCCAAGCCCTACCACTCTGTCTACTGCACCACTTAATGATTTGAATTGAAAGAGCTGATCACAAAAACCCAATATGACTTTATCAAGAATAGGTCATGAGGATAGAGCACCAGCCCTGGAGTCAGGAGTACCTGAGTTCAAATCTGGCCTCAGACACTTAACACTTACTAGCTGTGTGACCCTGGGCAAGTCACTTAACCCCAATTGCCTCACTTAAAAAAAAAAAAGAATAGGTCATGATAGACTAACCTAATTTCCCTTTTTGACAGGGAGATACCTTAGACATATTCCTTGATTTCATAATGCATTTGATAAGGTCTCTCATGCTGTCTTAGTTGTCAAGATGGAGAAATAAATAATAGTGCAGTTAGGTGGATGCCAGCTGTTTGAATGACCAGACCTAAAACATAATCCTGGGTAAATGCTGGCATTTGAAGGAGGTCTATCAGAGAATGCCCCAGGAATCAATCATTAGGCCTCTATGAATAAAGAAAAAGGGGATGAATGTGGGAGATTCTGTAGAGGTACTGTTGACAGGATTTGGTAACACATTGGATTTCAGAAGTATAGTTAGTCAATCAGCAAACATTTGTTAAATGCTTATTCTGTGCTGTGTTATACCAAAAAAAACCCCAAAAAAACCCAAACCAACCAACCAAACAAAAAACCCCCAAAATAGTCCCTACCCTCAGGGAGCCTATATTCTAAAAGGAAAGACAAATATACAAATACCCAAGTAGGTCAGAGAAGCTTGTTATAGTGTATGTGTGGAGGGGAGTAAAATGTAGGGAGCACCAGAAAGTAGGAGGGGATCAGGTTGTGAAGGGCTATGAATGCTAAACAGAAGACTTTATATTTATTCCTGGAAGCAAAAGGGAGCCACTGCAGTTTATTGAATAGAGGAGTGACTTTAGGAAAATCATTTTGGAAGCTGAGTGGAGCATAGGTTGAATGAGGGTAGGGGAAAAGATGAAGTATGGGGACCCATTAGAAAGCTATTGCAATAATCTGGATGAGATGTGATGAAAGCCCAAATTAAAGTAGTGGCTGTATGTGAGTGAAGAGAGAGGTTCACATGAGAGCATTATTGTAAAGGTAGAAACAACAAAATTTGGCATTGGTTTGGATTTATGGGTGATTAAAGGTGAGGGGCAGAGGATGACACCAAGGCTGTGAACCTGAGTGTCTGGGAGGATGCTCTTGATAGTAGTAGGGAAGTTTGGAAGCGGGAAAGGCTAGGAGTGGGGAATATAATGAGATCAGTTTTAGCCATATGGAGTTTGAGTTACCTATGAGACATACAGTTTTAAATGTCCAAAAGTCACCTGATATTGTGAGACTGTAGCTCAGTAGAGAGACTGGGGCGGGATATGTAGATCTGAGCATCATCTGCATAGAGATGATAATGGAACCCATGGAGGCTAATAAGATCATAATTGAAAAGAGAAGAGATTCTAGGATAGGGCCTTAGGGGATACCCACAGTTAATCTACATGCAGGATAGGGAAGAGCCAAAGTTTAGCAGCACAGCATGAAATAGTGAAGTCAGAAGGAGAAACACATTTAAAGGAAAAGAAAGTGAGCTCAAATTTGGAAATATTGAGTTTGAGTTCTCATGGGAAATCCAAGTGAATTTCTTAGAGGCAGTTGGAGTTCTCCAACTAGGGTACAGAAGAGAGGTCAAGATTGGAAAAGCAGATTGTGGAATCTTCTGCAGAGACGAGTTAGTGAACTCACTGGGATTGAATTAAGGGAAGGGAAGGGAATCAGCATTTATATAGTGCCTTCCATGTGCTAGGCACTGTGCTAAGCACTTTACAAATATTATCTCTTGTGATCCTCACAACAACACTGAGAGGTAGGTTATTATTGCTATTTTACATTTGAAGAAAGTGAGACAAACAGAGGTTAAGTGACTTGCTCAGGGTCTCACAACTAGTAAGTATCTGAGGTGGGATTTGAACTTTCTGACTCCAGTCCCAGCACTCTATCCACTTGAATTAGATTTATGTTGAGAAAAGGATTGACCTTGAATAACACTCACCTTTAGTGGTTGGGAAGAGGATGAGGAGCCAGTAAAGGAGTCAGAAATAGAGTAGTTAGAAAGGTGGGAAGAGAACCAGGAGAGTAAGATATTTCTGAAACCAGGGAGGAATAGGGAGGATCAAGAGTTTAAAATGTTGCAGAGAGGTCACGAAGGTTTAAAAAAAAAAAAAGAGCATAGGATTTGGTGATTAGAAGGTCATTCCCTTTAGTTATTAGCTTTCTGAAAGGGAAAGCTGCACATTTCTCAAGTCTAATCTTTTACAAACTCTATGTTTTTCAGAGATTAGCCATGGATCCTCGATGTAAAGGGATGCCACTCTCTAGTTTTATTCTGAAGCCTATGCAGCGGGTAACTAGATATCCACTAATCATTAAAAATGTAAGTACCTGTCTTAATACTGTTTCAGTTCAGGATTATTACTAACTGTTCTGTTGGCATCTTCTTCAGTGAGATCATTCAAATGGAGATAGGAGTGGGGCACTTGTACTTTGTGACTATAAGGCAGAACTTGGATAGAAAATAAGGGGCCATAGTGTAGCCTTAGTAGTGGGTGACCAGGTTCTTGGAGTCACTGATTCATAGGAAACCCATATTTATTCCTTGACTCTGACAATGTGATGTTTACAAAGTCATTCGAATTCTCTGGGCCTTATGGTTCTAAGAGAAGAAAACTAATAGGATCCCTGCCTACCTCAGAAGTCTGTACTGAGGACAATGAGATGATACCCTGGAGCTGTTTGAAGTAGGGCTTGTCAACTAACCAACATGTGGGTGCTCCCTGCCTTTTGCTTTTTTTCACGTAAAGCAAACATTGGAATGTGGAGGAAGATTAAATGAATAACTTGTTATGAATACAGCTATGTCTTGGAGAGAAAGCTTCCTCTTTATTCTGTTTTTTTTAATTAATTTTTTCTTTTTAAATTATTTCTAGTTCCACATTTTCTCCCTCAATTTCCCGTCCCACTCATTGAAAGGGCAAGAAATATGATGCTTATTACATATATGAAGTCATGCAAAATATGATGTACTTCTTTACTGCCTCATCAGGTTTGAAAGGCTTTCAGGCATTTGTTTTCCTTGCTTGCTACCATTGCTACCTGAAGTAGTTCTAAGATCATGCTCTTTGGAAAAGAATTCTACTTAATTACAACATTCTCCCCTTTTCCCCTAGTGATGTTTAATTCCTTGGGGGCGGGCAATTTTGGGAAAAGGCTAATTAGAAGAGTTTTAATTGTTCCAGCTGCTTGATCTGCACCTGGATCACCCTAAAGCCCTCATTCTGTGAGAGCAAAATGTTATTTCTCTGCTTGTGATTCTTGAGAGCTAAAGGATCATATTCCAGATGGGGATAGAAATGGTCAAGAGCAGCAGTCCCATTGGCAAGCAGAACTCTTCTTAAGGAAAGAGAAGATTTGAGCCTGTTGTTTCCATTGGTAGCCGAATAGTTTAATCCTAAATGAAAACTTTGGGGTTAACTTAGCATCAAAGACAGTGTCCAGTTTAGAATATATCTAGATTTGTGAGGCATTTGCACATGTATGTGCACCATCACATAACATATATCCTCTCCCCTTTGGTCTTCTTCTCTGTAGGGAATTCAGACTGTAAGGGCTAAAATTCTAGCTATACTGTCTAAAATATCTAATGAGTGGTCGCCAATAAATTATAAGCTTTAGCAAGAGTATTTAAATGTTTACGCATTTATTAAAGAGCATTAGGATCAGAGAGAAAGGTTAAAAATCTATTTCTAAGAGACCCCATCATCCTACCCACCATGGCGAGGTCAGGAACCAAAAGAGACAGAACCCCTCTGCCAGCGTTGGCTTCCTACTTCATGTCCCCCTCCCAGAAATGGGAGGCTCCTCAAGTTGATTGGCTGGTAGCCTTGATGGACAGTACCCACAAGCAAACGTCACTTCCTGATGCTAAGAACCTTGACCACATGGCTTGTCCTCAGAGGTCTTCACTTCATGGCGGAGCTTTCCTACAGCAAGTCTCTAGCAGGTGGTGTCATTCCAATCATTACAAGACAGAGCCAAGGTGGTCTTCTCTGTCATTAAGTGAAATCATAGCAACACATCCCCTTCCGTATTAGGCTCATAAGCCCCCTAGAGCTGGTACTGTAATGGACTTTAGACTCTGTCTAATTCAACCCCTTCATTTTGGGGGGGGGGCAGGGCAATGAGGGTTAAGTAACTTGACCAGGGTCACACAGCTAGTATCAAGTGTCTGAGGCTGAATTTGAACTCAGCTCCTCTTGAATCCAGGGCCTGTGCTTTATCCACTGTGCAACCTTGCTGCCCCCTCAACCCCTTCATTTTGTAGAAGAAACTTAGGTGGGATTTGAACTGAGATGAGATTTGAAGATGGATAAGTGACTTGCCCAAGATCAGTCAGTCAGCCTGTATTTAAGCACTTAGCACAGGGCAAAAGACAATCTCTGTCCTTGAGCAGTTTACAATCTAATGGATGAAGACAAGATATAAAAGGAAGTGGAAAAGAAGGGAATGGGGGAAGGTAGATTCGGGCTCAGGGGCCTAGATGCCCTCCTTAAATGGAGGTTTGGGGAGAACCCATCTAATCAGATGGAATAGGTATCAGAGGTGGGATCTGAACCTAAATTCTTTGACTTCAGAGCCTATATTCTTTCCACTGTACCACTCTGCCTCCTGTTACCTATATTGCACTACATGAAGTTCAAAGATATTCTGGTCTTTAGGGGGAAAAGGTATTGGGAAGGATAGGAAATAAATTCTTGTTAACTGAAAAATAAAATAAAATGAAAAAAAAGTCCTATTATTTTATGCTTTATTTTTTGTTTGTTTAATATTTGGCAGAGCAATGAGGGTTAAGTGACTTGCCCAGGGTCACACAGCTAGTAAGTGTCAAGTGTCTGAGGCTGGATTTGAACTCAGGTCCTCCTGAATCCAAGACCAGTGCTCTATCTACTGTGCCACCTAGCTGCCTCCTATGCTTTATTTGTTAATCTATGGTAGCGAATCAACTGTAAAACCACTAAAGAGCATCATCATTGTCATCATAACAATAACTATTAATTTAAGGTTTGCAAAGTGCTGAGAAATGTTATCTCACTTGATCATCACAGTAACACTACAAGGTAAATGCTATAATCATCCATATTTTACAAATGAGGAAACTGAGTCAGACAGATGTTAAGTGACTTGCCCAGGATCAAGCAGCTAATAAATGTCTAAGGCTGAATTTGAACTTAGGTCTTCCTCACTCCCCTGCCCCGCTGCCTCAATATATCACCCCCTCCCCCCAACTAGAATTAACATAATGATATATCCAACTAGTTAAGTATAAAGTTACAGTGTATTTTAGGGGCTAAGACACCTGAGATCACTCCCTCTGTTTCATTGTTTGTGACAAGTTGGAATATATCCCTAAGACTATTATTCCTAGTGGAATTCAGCTGCAGTGGTCTATAGGCTAGGGAGTCAAAAGCTTTCAAGAAATTTAAATCTTTTTTTTTTTTTTTTTTTTTTTTAGTGAGGCAATGGGGGTTAAGTGACTTGCCCAGGGTCACACAGCTAGTAAGTGTTAAGTGTCTGAGGCTGGATTTGAACTCAGGTCCTCCTGACTCCAGGGCCGGTGCTCTATCCACTGTACCACCTAGCTGCCCCCAAGAAATTTAAATCTTAATCCCTGCTTCTCCTTGTGTGAACCTCTGCCTCTTCATTCCTTCCCTTTTAAAGTGGAGAGGTCAGACTTACAGGACAGCTTTGGAAATCCAGTACTTATACAGCTTAATGTCAGTGTGCATATAGACTATGAAAGAGCACAAGGGCCTTTATGAGAGGATACTGTTGTTCCTGCTAAGGGCCCAACATGGACAGCACCCAATTCATTCACACAGTCTGACTGGGTGAAAAGACAAAAGGACTTTTTGTCTTCTTCTTCTCATTTGTAGATCTTAGAAAACACTCCCGAAAACCACCCGGACTACAGTCACTTGAAACACGCTCTAGAGAAGGCTGAAGAATTGTGTTCCCAAGTCAACGAAGGTGTACGGGAAAAGGAGAATTCAGACCGGTTGGAGTGGATACAAGCTCATGTGCAGTGTGAAGGCCTATCTGAGGTAGTGACCTTAATGGGTGAGGACAAGGGGAGCCCTCACTAGATGGTCCTGGGATCCCGAAGGAGGCTGTGGGGAGGAAGAAGAGAAGAGCTGGGAAAAAGGCAAAACTTTCATCTCCTAAATCCTTCTCGCTTTTAATTTTTTTTAAGTTTTTCCTCCTCTTCCATTCTCCTTTCTTCCATGTTCTCTCCTTCTGTTTTCATACATGTATACAATTATATCTCCCTTTGGCCATGGAAAACATCCCGACCAAGTTACATAATCTAGAACTGGGACTGGGGAATAACAAGAACAAATAATTAAGGGAAGTCATTACCTCTATTATCACTCTGCCTCTGCTTCCATTGATTTTCTTTCTGAACATGTAAAATGAGAAAGTTGGACCATGTGACTTTCAAAGATTTTTATAGATCTGAAATTCTTGGATTCTTTGATTCCTGTCGGTGTTGGTGAGGTGAGAAGTCTAGTGATGACCTGCTCAGGAGTAGCACGGCCTTACTGGGTATACTTGGCCATGATGTCAGCAAATATTTATTAAATGCTTTCTATATACTAGGCATTGTGCTAGACATTGGGGATACAAAGAAAGGCAAAAACATAATCCCTGACCTCAAGAAGCTGACATTTTAATAATAGAGACAATGTACATAAAAGATGCACATATATGTACATATGTATATATACATATATGTGTATGTATATACATATACATAGTACAAAAATGAAAAGTAATCTCAGAGGGAAGGCATTAAAGGTGGGGATGGGAAAAGGCCTCCTTCAGAAGGTGGGATTTATTTTTGGTCTTTTTTAATATTTTATTTTTCACCAATTACATATAAAAATAATTTTTTTACATTTTTTGAAAGTTTTGAGTTCCAAATTCTATCTTTACCTCCCTTCCCCCTCCCTGAGATGATAAGCGATCTGATATAGGTTATACTTGTTTAATCATGTAAAACATATTTCCATATTGGTCATTTTGTGGGGGAAAAAACAAAACAAAAAAGAAAGTGAAAAATAGTGTGCTTCAGTCTGTATTCAGACATTATCTCGTTTTTCTCTGGAGGCAGATAGTATGCTTCATTATGAGTCCTTTACGATTTTCTTGGATCATTGTATTGCTGATAATATTTAAGCCATTCACAGTTGTTCATCATACGGTATTGCTGTGGACATCGTTCTCCTAGCTCTACTCACTTCACTCTGCTTGAGTTCATGTAAGTCTTTCCAGGTTTTTCTGAAATTATTCTGCTTGTCATTTCTTATAGCACAATAATATTCCATTATAATCATATACCGCAACTTGTTCAGCCATTCTCCAACTGATTGACATCCCCTCAATTTCCAATTCTTTCCACCACAAAAAGTGAAGCTATAAATATTTTTGTATAAATCTTTAGGATATGGACCTAGTAATGATATTGCTGGATCAAAGGCTATATACAGTTTGATAGCCTTTTGGGCATACTTCCAAATTGTTCTCCAGAATGGTTGGATCAACACCCAACAGCACCAACAGTGCATTAGTATCCCAGTTTTCCCACATCCCTCCCAACATTTATCCTTTTCCTTTTCTTTCATATTAGCCAATCTGATAGGTGTTTGGTGGTAATTCAGTTGTTTTAATGTGCATTTCTCTAATCAATTGTAATTTAGAACATTTTTTTTTATATGAGTATAGATAAGTTTGATTTCTTTCTCTGAAACCTGCCTATTCATATCCTTTGACCCTTTATTAATTGGGGAATGACTTGTTTTTTTGGTTTTTGCTGGGCAATGAGGGTTAAGTGACTTGCCCAGGGTCAAGTGTCTGAGGCCTGACCTGAACTCAGTTCTTCCTGAATCCAGGGCAAGTGCCTTATCCACTGCGCCACCTAGCTGTCCCTGACTTGTATTCTTTTAAATTTGACTCAGTTCTCTATATAGTTGAGAAATGAGACCTTTATTGGAGATATTTTCTGTAAAAAATTTAGAAAGCAGGATTTGAACTGAGTCTTGAAAAAAAAACCTAGGAGGTAGAGATTAGAAGGTAAAGCATTCCAGTTATGGCAGACATCCAAGAAAAGGCACAGAGTCAGGATAAGGATTAAAAGGCCATTAGATTTGACAATTAAGAGATCTTTGGGAACCCCCCAAATTCTGAGATTTTCCACTGCTGCAGAGTATACTCCCATGATCTCCTATATAAAAAGGCACAGTAGCCTAGTGCTCCCTTAGCCTAAGTCACCAGTGATCATATGCCTAACAGAAGCTACCATTAAAATGTCCATTACCACAAAAAAATAAGCTCAAGCAAGATGGCAGCAATCTCATCTCATGGTTCGACTTGTAGCTCCCCATGACTATCACAGGAAATGCCTGAGTTCCACTCTGACAACAGTTCTGTGGAAATGCCCAGCTACTCTGGTAGACCATCTGGTCTTTCAAAATCAGGGCCAGGTCACTGGTAGCAACCTTCTTTTGGAAGTTGATTTATCCATTCATGACAACCATGTTGGAATCCCCAGAACATTCAGGAACTTCCCAGGTTGTTCATGGCCCTAGCACCTGTGTCCTGGCTCAGGTGGCCATGAGGAAGTGTCATGTCATGGATTCTGCTAAAACCAGTACTGGGCCATCTGCATGAGGGGCAATGCCCCCCCCCCAGCTTCAAAGTCCATTTATCTCCTGCCTTTTTCCCATCCTTTCCCTTCCTCTCTCCTGTCCCCCTTCCCTCCATCCATTGAGTAAGCAGACTGCCTAAGTGTAGGAGTTGTGTTGCATGTTTTTTTAAAGGGAAAACAAAAACAAAACACCAAAAGTAAAGACAAGAAACTGCATTTTTCTTTTATTTTACAAGCCCCCTGTGTGCTTTCCAGCAGGCTCAGTCTTTATTTACTTTGTACTCAAAAGAAAACTAATAAACTTTGAACAGCCTTGGGAAAAAGAAAAAAAACAACAACAAAACAACTCGGTGGCCTTCCTTGGTTAAATATTAACTCAGGGAGGGCAGTTGTCCTACCCTGATTTACAAGCCTGAGCTCCCTTTTTCTGCCCCTAGACTTAGGTAAAGAAGAGGCTTCTCCAGACATTTTCATCTTGAAAGGAGGGGTTAGGAGGAAGATCCTGAGAAGGGCCCTCAGATATACCTTAGATACATACAGGTGGACATGCACAGACTTGGACATGCCTTACTTTGCTGGTTGGGACCTAGGCCTAGCTGGATTCTAAATCGTGAGGTTGGGGTAGAATGGTAGGGACCAAGGAGTCCATCATTAGACCTTAGATTTAAAAATTTTAGTCAAGTAAACAAGCATTTATTAAGTACTTTCTCTGAGCCAGGAACTGTGCTTAGTGTTGCTGGAGATCTCAGGCCTTCGCCTGTCCCATCCCCCTTCCCTTGAGAGTTGGCTCTGGCTGGCCAAGATTATAGAGGGATCAGATAGTTGTTTACAGTAGGGGGATTTAAACTCTTTGCCAGAGCAAGGGGAGCTTAGGCTTCAAACTGGGCAAGATTCGCTCTGGGCCAGTTGAACTTTCCCCAGCCTCAGCCATAGCCCTGGACACTATGCTCTCCTGCTACCCACTCCATCATGTGGCAGGCAAAGTACAGAGCCTGAGGGCTGAGGAGAAGGACGAGCTGCTACCTAACCCGATGACCAAATGGCCATTTCGAGCAGTTCCATTCCAGGGGCTTCAACCAGAATTTTGTGTTCCAGATGAGAATCACCGTGAAAGCTGGAAAACGGGATCACTGCCTTGAATGGTTCAATGTATACAACAAAATCTGTATCCCCTTAAGTTCCAGGGCCTAGCTGATTGGGACATTAACTTCAATGCTTAGTAGGTTAGCAGGTGATTAATAAATGCTAATTGACCTACAGGTCCATTGAACAGGTGGTGTACGAATTTCTAGCTTAGATTACTTCTCTTCCCTGCCCTTCCCCCACTTGATCTTCCACTCCCTCAGTCAGGATAGTTAAACAGGGTGGGTGAGGGGAAAGCACAGGAAACCAGAGACATTGGAACAGAATCAATGACTGTACTCAGCAGGGGGAAATGGGCACAGGGCAGTATGTGTAATGTGAAATGTTTCCTTGTTCTCAGCATTAGACCTTGTAATCTTGCCTGCTCCCCAAGTCTCCTGATCCTGTGTTGTGTGCAGAAATTTTGTTAAGTCAAATCCAAGGCAGCTTAGATAGGTTGGAGCTGGGGGTGATCAAGTTTTTTCCTTCTCTTACAACGCCCCAATGTGGGCATCGATGAAATGATGGTTTCTACGAGTGGTTTTGCTCCTGATGACCTGTTTAATATTTCACCATAAGCTGAAAGACTTAGAAAACAACTAGGAGTCAGCTAACAATTCCCTATCCTCTGTAACTTATAAACAGGGACCATGAAAAAAATAAACACCAGTGTAAACTGACACATGTGAACTCATGCCTCAAGTAAAGCTACCCTATTAATTAAAAGAGACAGAGAGATGGATAGAGGGAGGGAGGGAGAAAAGAAAGAGAGAAGAAGGGAGGAGAGGGCAAGGCAGAGAGCTATCATCAGTATTTTTGGAGAGAGCAGTTTTAGTTGAATGAAGAAGTCAGAAGCCAGCCTCAGAGGGTTCAGAACAAAATGAGAGGAAGAGGGAGCACCCAGTTTAAATGGCTTTCTCAAGGAATTTAACCAGAAAGGGAAGAGTTAATGGATGGTCTGATCAAATGAGGGTTTTTTAAGGAATGAAGGAGATATCGGTGAGTGAGTAGGTAACAGGGAAGGAGTCAATAAATAAGGATTTGGTCTGATTTTGAGAAAAAGTATCAGATACCAACAGAATCATACTCTGTCATCCCTACTTTCTATTGCAAAAGCTTATTTGAAGTGCTAGCCGAGCAAAAGAAAACTGTAGAAAGTCATTCTCCCATGCCAGGTGTGGTGGTACATGCCTGTACTCCCAGTTACTGGTTCCCAGGGATGCTGAGGCTGGTGGATCTGAGCTCAGGGATTCTGAGTTATAGTGGGCATAGCTAAATGGATGCTGATCAGGCTAAGCCTCCTTAAATCTGGAATCAATATAGTGAGCTTTCATTCCTGAGGGCTCACTAGGCTGCCTAAGGAGGGGCGAATTGGCTCAGGTTGTAAATGGAGCAGGTCAAAGTTCCCCTGCTGATTAGTGATGAGATCAGCCTGTTCTATATGAAAAGACCCAGAGAAGAAGAAGAAGAAGAAGAAGAAGAAGAAGAAGAAGAAGAAGAAGAAGAAGAAGAAGAAGAAGAAGAAGAAGAAGAAGAAGAGAAGAAGAAGAAGAAGAAGAAGAAGAAGAAGAAGAGAAGAAGAAGAAGAAGAAGAAGAAGAAGAAGAAGAAGAAGAAGAAGAAGAAGAAGGAGAAGAAGGAGAAGAAGGAGAAGAAGGAGAAGAAGGAGAAGAAGAAGAAGAAGAAGAAGAAGAAGAAGAAGAAGAAGAAGAAGAAGAAGAAGAATTAAAAGGCATATCATCATGCTTTTGGCTGAATCTTAGAAAACTTCAATAATGCATGGGTCTGTGATCTCATGGATATGGATACTCCCTCCATGAGTCAATACTTTCTCAGCTTGTATAACTTTTATCTATGTTCTTCTCTAAATCCTCTGTAGATTATCTACCTGGTGGGCTGGAGCATTTCCTCTATGCATTTTACATCTGTTATCCCTCATTTTTATTGCACAATTGCTTGTCCTCCTTTACTGATCACACCCTTCCTTTACTCCACTTTTAGTACACAAATCATCATTGTCAAAATGCAGCTGCCTGCTTACATGCACTGTGAGTTTCTCCATTGGCCTTTGGGCCACCTACAGTTTTATTTCTTTGGAAAGCATGGTGTTCTATGATTCATAAGCATTTAGCAAGATGCAGAGAACATTTTTTTTTAATGGTCAGGGACTGTTGAAAGAACTGCTCAATGCCCCAAAATACAAAAGCATTTCTGCTTACTCTCTACTTCTTTTCAATTCTGGACCCAGGTCAGGGTCTATATGTAGTGTCTGTTGAAAATATATGTAAGTATCTAGCCTATATCAGATTGCTTTCTGTCTTGGGGAGGGGGGAGGGAAGGGAAAAAGGGAGAAAAATTTGGAACTAAAAATCTTATGAAAACAAATGTTGAAAACTATTTTTATATGTAACTGGAAAATAATAAAATACTTTTATGATTAAAAAAAAGAAATTGTTTAAAAAAAAAAAGAATTGGGAGCCTGATGGGTTCCCATGCATATTCTTCTCTCTTGTAATAAACCTGGTTTTCATGTCTCCTGAACAAAAAAAAGAAAAGGAAAGAAAATATATCTAAGGACGGACTAGCCATCAGCATGTAGTAGTTCTCAAACTTTCCTAGTCTTGATATCCCTCTACACACTTAAAAATTATTGAGGCTGCCAAAGAGCTTTTGTTTATGTGGGTTATAGCCATCAATATTTGCCATATTCAAAATTAAAACTGATCATTTAAAAAAATCATCATTTCAATTACACTTCTGAGGTGTAATTGGAACTGTAGGGAGTTGGAAGCCCTTGGAAACTGGAAGTTCATTCCACCCCTGTGGCTCCTTCCTCTGATTGGTTAGTTCCTGCTAGAACTTAACATTCTAAAGAAAGTGCCCAGGCCAGGAATGTCTTCATCCCTCCCCAGGCTCAACTGTAGAGTGTCCAGTTATCTCCCACTCTGCCCCTGAATCGATACCTTCTTCCTGCCCCAATCCTGCTTTAGCTTTCTCTCACTTGTCATTTTCCCTATTTGAATGTAAGCTCCTTGAAGGCAGGGACTGCTTTTCTTTTCGCTTGCATTTGTTTTCCTAGCACTAAGTACAATGTCTGGCACTTGATTTGACTGCATGTTAACATAAATATATGAGAAACAACTATATTTCTTCCCCCCCAAATTAGTGAGAAGAATGGTGTTGTTGTAGTATATATTTTAGCAAATCTTTTTCATGTCTGGGTATTAATAGAAAACAACTGAATTCTCATATCTGCTTCTGCATTCAATCTGTTGTTTTATTTCAAGTATGTGAAGGAAGTTTGGCCTCAAACATGTATAGTAGGAAATAAGATTAATATTTTAACAGGTAAATAATATCTTAGTATTATTATTTATTTGGATGGGTTTTTTTTAGTATTATTATTTAAATAATATCCACATAGAGTCTTGTTTTTTGTTTGTTTGTTTTGCGGGGCAATGAGGGTTAAGTGACTTGCCCAGGGTCACACAGCTAGTAAGTGCCAAGTGTCTGAAACCGGATTTGAACTCAGCTCCTCCTGAATCCAGGGCCAGTGCTTTATCCACTGCGCCACCTAGCTGCCCCTAGCCATATAGATTCTTCTCTCTCTTTTTTTTTTTTTAAGTGAGGCAATTGGGCTTAAGTGACTTGCCCAAGGTCACATAGCTAGTAAGTGCCAAGTGTCTGAGGTCAGATTTGAACTCAGTTCCTCCTGAATCTAGGGCCAGTGCTTTATCTACTGCACCACCTAGCTGCCCCTAGCCACATAGATTCTTCTCTCTTTTTTTTTTTGTTTAAGTGAGGCAATTGGGGTTAAGTGACTTGCCCAATGTCCACAGCTAGTAAGTGTTAAGTGTCTGAGGTCGAATTTGAACTCAGGTACTCCTGACTCCAGGACCGGTGCTCTATCCACTGCGCCACCTAGCTGCCCCAACCCATATAGATTCTTGAAAGGGATTTGTCACCCCCAAAGGTCTTCAGACAACACTTTGAGAACCTTTGCTCTAGATAATAGGCTTCCTTTGATATTTTGAAGAAGATCATAGGAATTCCAGACAAAAGGAAACATAGAGTTCATTTAGTAGTAATAAAAAAATAGTAATAGCACTACATAGTGCTTTAAGGTTTGCAAAGTGCTTTATAAATATTATCTTATTTTATCCTCACAACAGCTCTGGGAGATATAGGTGCGATTATGACCCCATTTTACAGAATAGGAAAACAAAGGCAGGAAGAGGTTAAGTGACTTGCCCAGGGTCACACAGCTAGTGTCTGAGGCATGATTCAGGTTTGAAGGCTTTCAACTGGTGGAGTTGGTAGGTGGGGGATGGAAGGATAGTAGGAAGGGAAGAAACTATAAGTCAATGCAGAAATTTGTTTAATGTGATTGTACATATATAACCTATATCAGAGTGCTTTCTGTCTTGGGGAGGGGGGAGGGAAGGGAGGAAGGGAGAAAAATTTGGAAGTAAAAGTCTTATGAAAACAAATGTTGAAAACTATCTTTACATGTAACTGGCAAATAATAAAATACTTTTATGATTAAAAAAAGAAAATATAAGTCTTTGGGAAACATGACTTAGGATTCCCACAGACCCATATTTTGGATTGATTGTTTGTCTTGGTGGGGAGGTGGGGTGTCCAGCTCAGACAGGCACTGCTGGATACTTACAAAGCGTTCCTTGGTTCACATCCAAGAAATGAAGCATCTCAAGCTTAGACCAGGATTCCAGTGGAAACCCATTTTCTTAGTAACAGATGCATGTTCTTCATCTTCCCTCCTGTGTGTTGTTTTTCTTTCTTAGCAACTTGTCTTCAACTCAGTCACCAATTGCTTGGGACCACGGAAGTTCCTGCACAGTGGGAAATTGTACAAAGCCAAGAGCAACAAGGAACTGTATGGCTTCCTTTTCAATGACTTTCTTCTTCTGACTCAGATTATAAAGCCTTTGGGTTCTTCTGGGACTGATAAAGTCTTTAGCCCCAAATCTAATCTACAGTATAAAATGTATAAGACGGTAAGTCTCTTTTTTTTTTCCCTTTTTTTTTTGTGTGAGGCAATTGGGGTTGAGTGACTTGCCCAGGGTCACACAGCTAGTAAGTGTTAAGTGTCTGAGGTTGGAATTGAACTCAGGTACTCCTGAATCCAGGGCCGGTGCTCTATCCACTGTGCCATCTAGCTGCCCCAGTAAGTCTCTTTCAACATTTCAACAAGGCATGGTGTAGCATTGTTGTTGGGGTTTTTTTTTTTTTTAGTTAAACAAACAAAAATATTGTGGTGTTAAGAGGAGACTATTTCTCTAGTATCTAGGGCTTAAACATGGAAGAAGAAGGGTAATATGATTAGTATAAGACTTTGGCTGTATGGAAACCAGTTTAAAGTGTGAAGCTTAATTTATATCATGCAACCAGCTTAACTTTATCAGAAAGAAAGCAACTCAAAACAACCATAAAATGGACAGAAAATCTCATCAGACTTCTTAGGATAACTTATACTTTTCTGTTTCTCACTTTTTTCCTGAAAAAACTCAGTCCAGACATTTGGCACTTTAAAAACAGGGTCCCTGGACTATATGTGTCCTGCTCAAATGTTCATGTCTCTGTGTGTATCTTTAGAATTGGGGTAGAGAGTTAGAGGTTATTTTTTTCCTAGATTAGTCTGTAAGTGGGTGTTGTCCCAGAAAAAAAAAAAACCAAAACTGTTAGCTTTAGTGTTGAAAACTATCTCTACATGTAATTAGAAAATATTAAAATACTTTTTTTTTGGTGGGGCAATGAGGGTTAAGTGACTTGCCCAGGGTCACATAGCTAGTGTCAAGTGTCTGAGGCTGGATTTGAACTCAGGTCCTCCTGAATCCAAGGCCAGTGCTTTATCCACTGTACCACCTAGCTGTCCCCTTAAAATACTTTTATGATTAAAAAAAAACTTTTAGCTTTATTTTGGGGGAAAAGTGTCTTTGCCAGGTGCCATGTTAATTTTGAGGTTACTAGTACAAGCAAAAAAAAAAAATCCTTGCCAATCCTTGAGGAGTTTATTTTTCTATAGGGGAAAGCAACACATATAAGGGAACATGAGCAGGAAGGGGGCACCAGATGGTGTGCATTTGGTAGTGTTGCTGGGAAATGGCACGGTGGGCCTAGAGTTGGGTAACATAATGTGATAGCCGACCAATCAGAGTCCTGGGTCCCAGGGGTCAAAGTCTGAGTTCCTTTGGGAGGGGGTATATATGGTCTAGTCAACTAGCATTTATTAAATGCCTACTATGTTCCAGGTACTGTGCTAAGCACTGTGCTAAACTTTTAGATGAAAATGTCTAGAGAACTCTATTAAGCTACAAGTTAGGGGTCAACTGCTTTGCTCTACAGTGGTTATTTTCAGGGGGAGGAAAAAAAAATCATTCCTAAATAGAAAACAAAACAAAACAAAAAACCCCATACTAGCCAAGTGATAGAAAAATACAAGGGACTATTTTTCTTTTTTTTTTTGGTGAGGCAATTGGGGTTAAGTGACTTGCCCAGGGTTACATAGCTAGTAAGTGTGTAAAGTGTCTGAGGCTGGATTTGAACTCAGGTCCTCCTGAATCCAGGGCAGGTGCTCTATCCACTGCGCCACCTAGCTGCCCCACAAAAGACTATTTTAAAAAAATGTACAAATTGGTGGTAAGAAATAAATCATTGGAAAAGAGAGATGATATTACAAATGCTGTCTTTTTATTCTTCCCAACATATACCATCAGAATTGTATTGTGATACCCATGCATGGTATTTTTCAGCCCATTTTCCTAAATGAAGTCCTAGTAAAATTACCCACTGACCCTTCTGGAGATGAGCCCATCTTCCACATTTCCCACATTGATAGAGTCTACACTCTCCGCGCAGAAAGCATAAATGAAAGGTAAGATCCAGTGACATTCCTGGTACAGAACCAGGTTCTCTGACATTCACCCATCTCACCTACATGTATCATTCACATGAATTGAAAAGAGATCTTATTGTTCTTTTAATAATAATGCCACCATCCTTTCTTTATATAATGGTGTAGTTTTACAGTTTTCAAAGCATTTTCAGATATTTCACCTTGTTTTATATTTATTGGTAGCCTTATGAGGGATTCTGGACAGGTAATAGTGTACCCATTTTATGGTGGAGGAAAATGAGGCAAGTGGGAAGTGAAAGCCTATTATGTGCTAGGCACTGTGTTAAATACTTTGCAAATATCAGGTCGTTTGATCTTCACAATAACCCTACAAGCTACGTGCTATTATTACCCCCATTTTATAGTTGAGGAAACTGAGGCAGACAGACGTTTTAAAATTACTTGCCTAGAGTCACACAGCTAATAAATATCTGAGGCATAATTTGAGCTCAGGCTTCCTGATTCAGGCCTATGCACTGGGCCACCAGCTGCCTCTGCTCAAGAATCCTCAACTAATAAAGGGATGATGCGACCAGAATTAGGACCTAGGTCTTCTGTTTTCTACTACAGTACCATATTTCCTCTGATTCCCCACCTGTGCTTTCACAAAACCCTGCAGCTGCCTCTAAAGAGGATGCTGTGGGCTATTGTGAAACTATCTGAAGCCATGCAATTCTGCCTTTTCCTGGGCCCACTTCCTTTTTCTCCCCATCCCAGAAAATGCCTAATTCAGCTTATCACAGTGCCTAGCACATAGTAGGCATTTAATTAAATGCTTGTTGATGTGACTCAATAGATCTTATCAGCAGCCCCTCATCATTGTTTCCATGCTAGCATTTAGCCCCTTTAGGGGAAGGCCCAGGGACCCAGATTCCCCCAACATAGTCCCTCCTTTGTGTTCAGTGCAAGCTGGAGGACGTTCAATTTTTCCCTTGCCCTAGAATTCCTTCTTTCTCTTTGTCTCTCTGTTAGTCACTGAATTCCAGAATCCAAGAGTTTTCAAGTTGGGAAAGAGGGCTTACTTGGCCGTCTAATGCAGGCCCTACTCAAAAGGAATCTCTGCTATAATAAATGCGCACCCAGCACTGAGGCTAATTCCCAATGCGGTTAAGTAAGACCAGGAGATGGGGAAAGCCACATGCCTTTAGCTCTAGGCACACAATTGTCTCCTTTCCTCTGGCATCCTTTGGGGAAAGTGATACCCTGGAGGTAAATGGCGACACCTTGTGGTGTGGCAAAGCCTAGCCTGGGAACTAAGGCTGGAATGCATTGCAGCCAGCAGAAGGTAGATAACCCATGAAGAGCAACCCAGATCGACATTCTTTTTCAGTTATTTTTTAAAATTAGGGATTTGTGGGCCCTCTCCCGGAGTTAACAGCACATTTCTCTGTTTTGGCTGCATTTTGCTGGAGTTTGGGGATTCTGTCTACATTGGAGTGACAACAGAATACATTAGAATGAACACTTCACAAAAACTTTTGCAAATGAAATTTTTTTCACAAAAGAGATTTTGTGAAAAATGAGTTTGTGGATGTTGCTCCCAGCATCCAACGCAGCATGAGTGTGGTTGAAGCAAATTAACTCATTAGCTTTGATTTGCTCCTCCAGTAAAGGGAGGGGGGACATCCTGTTCTGGTGTTCTCTCCAGTGTTCTTTACTCTTGGTTTAGAGTGATTTCCAATTATGAAACTGACTTTGGTTCTTCCCTTGGGTAGAGCTTTAAGAGGGAGGTCTACTCAATGTCATTGAATAAGATAAATATTTCCAATCTCCTCAGTAAATGGAGGAAGAAAAGAGGAGTTGGGGTTTTTTCTCTCCAGCTGGACTTTTCATGGAATTTTACAAATGTAGGTTTCAGATACTTTTATGTAGCTGTCTCTTAATCTTATTTTATTTTATTATTTTTTTGTGTGTGAGAGGCAATTGGGGTTAAGTGACTTGCCCAGGGTCACACAGCTAGTAAGTGTTAAGTGTCTGAGGCCGAATTTGAACTCAGGTCCTCCTGACTCCAGGGCTGGTGCTCTATCCACTGTGCCACCTAGCTGCCCCATGTTATTTTATTTTTATCATCATCTTTATTATTATTTAACGTGAATAAACTGAGTCCATTTATTATGTTCTTGCAATTTAATCTGGTAGTCACACAACATACAAATATGGAGGTGGAATGGAAACCAGTTCAATAAATAACCCATTTGTAACTTTATTCTGTTAGCCACATAATGGAATTCTTTATATTCCTTTACTCCATATAAGTGGGCTTATTTAATGAAGTACATGGCATGGACTTCAAGGACAATATTGTAACAAAGCTTTCTCACCATTGTGTAAATAATGGTCTTTGTCAAGGGGTCCCAGTTCCTTTTCCCTGAAGAGGAGCTGCTTTTTTTTTTTTTTAGTGAGGCAATTGGGGTTAAGTGACTTGCCCAGGGTCACACAGCTAGTAAGTGTTAAGTGTCTGAGGTTGGATTTGAACTCAGGTACTCCTGACTCTAGGGCCAGTGCTCTATCCACTGTGCCACCTAGCTGCCCCGAGGAGCTTCTTTTGATGTCTTCATGTGTATGGAAGGC
This sequence comes from Dromiciops gliroides, assembly GCF_019393635.1. Taxonomy (NCBI): domain Eukaryota; kingdom Metazoa; phylum Chordata; class Mammalia; order Microbiotheria; family Microbiotheriidae; genus Dromiciops; species Dromiciops gliroides. The sequence continues at coordinate 269,674,493 of NC_057863.1, read as the reverse complement.
TATTCTAAAGGGAGATTAAGCTTATTCTCCTTGAGCCCTGTCAGGTAGAACAAGAAGCAATGGATGTCAAGTTACAGAGAAGCGGATTGTTTATTCAATATATGGAAGGACTTTCTAACAATTTGATTCTGTGAGGATGCACAGAAGAATAAGTGGCCTTGTCAGGTAGTGAGTGCACCATCACTGGTGGTCTGCAAGTAGAACATGAACATGCCTCTATGCAGTGTGCATAGACACACCTGTCATTTTTGAGGGAAGTTGTCAAAGCAATACTTTTTTAGATACAAGCTGAACTAGATATTCTCTAATGTCCCTTCTAAATCTGAAATTCTGTCATGCTGCATCTCTGATCATGGGGAGGCAGTAATGGTGCTAGCAGTGAAGTTAATAAACAGAACCAAGAGAAGGCTCTGTTGGTAGTTTTCCTCCCTGTCGGGAGACCCTACTGTATGGAGAAAGAGGGCTCCAGAGTGGTTGCAGCCTACAGGGAGATCAACTAATAAGTCTCCAAGAGTTGCCGTTTTGGGAATGCATTAAGATTTGTCGTCCTAATTTATCCTACTTAGATTAAATTAACAGTGACAGGATAGGGGGCAGCTAGGTGGCCCAGTGGATAAAGCACCGGCCCTGGATTCAGGAGGACCTGAGTTCAAATCCGGCCTCAGACACTTGATACTTACTAGCTGTGTGACCCTGGGCAAATCACTTAACCCCCATTGCCCCGCAAAAAAAACCAAAACAAAACAAAAAAACAGTGACAGGATAGTGGAGTAGGTAGAAATCTGGCCTTGAAGTGAGGTTCATGACTGACATGCTAATTATATAATTATTTAACTCTCGTGTCCAGGCACTGAAGCTAAAAATTATAGAATACTTTCATTGAAGGGAGGGGAAGGTGGAGGAAGTTCCTACACTCAGAAATGTCAGAATAGGAAAATAAAATAATTAAATTGATATTAGTTTGCATAATATGCCAATTGCTTGATAGATTAAAACAACTCAATTTCAAACTTAAAAAATCTACCTATAAATAATTTATAAAACAGATAAGATATATATGTGGCTAATTGAAAATTGATCCTATCTATTACATGTTTGAGGAGTTTGGAGAACAAAACCAGCTCACTGATACAGGAATGTAATAAATTTTAGTAAACTTTTAGTTTAGCCATTTTTCTTCATGCTCAGTTATTTTACCCATTTACAAAGCTGTTTTAGGGTTGGCATATGCATTGTGGAAGGATGCATGCTTGAAAATGGTTAAAAATGACACTTTATTTGTTCTTGAAAATCAGAGTAGACTGTGCTTGGAGTCCAAGGTTGAATGAGAATACACAATTTCTATCCTTGTGGGATTTACTCCCACTAGGTTCTATATACCTCTCTATTCTGACTCACTGCTATGAGCTCCGACCCCTCAGAGTTTCTTTTCCATCTGTAAAGAAGACTCTTGAAGTTTTGTTTAAATGTAAAGCGCTTTAGAAAAGTATAAAGAACTACCTGCATTTAGTTACTTCCTTTCATCTTTTTTTTTTTTTTTAGTGAGGCAATCAGGGTTAAGTGACTTGCCCAGGGTCACACAGTTAGTAAGTGTGTGTTAAGTGTCTGAGGCTGGATTTGAACTCAGGTACTCCTGACTCCAGGGCCGGTGCTCTATCCACTGCGCCACCTAGCTGCCCCTTTCTTTCATCTTAAAACTCTTCCTTCCTCTAGTTCTCACTGAGACCTGGCTTCCTGCTGTTGACACTGTGCCCATCACTGCTTTCTCCTGTACTCCTCTGACTCACAGATCCTACTTGCTTCCCATTGCTCTACCACTGTCATTTAGCAACCTCTCCTCCTTTGAGTTTCAGACTATTCAAATTTATCAACTAATCCAGATCTTGGTGACCATTATCTGTCACCCCCAGAATATTTTCCTTCAATCCTCAAGAAATTCATTATCTGGTTTTTGGTTTTTCTTTCCCCAACTCCTGCCCTAGACTAGGGGACTTCCACATGCATATCAATGCTCCTTCAAATAGGCGAATTTCTCAGTTCTTCAAATCTACTCAATTTCCATGACGTACTCCTCCATTTCACCTCAACTACACCCCAAAATGATCCTACCTTTGATCTTGCCATCAAACATAAATTTTCTATTTCCCTGTTCATGAACTCTGAAATTCCTTTATATAATCATAATCTTTTATCATTCCATTTTTCCCTACTCCTCACCCTATTCTTCATCCTTGTTTTTCTCCCTTTGTCCCTTCATTTCCTCCATCACTCAGTTCTTTCTCCTTGGGGAATCTATTCAACAATGCATTTTCCCCTACTCTCAAATTTCTAGGCCTCCTATCCTATGACAGATCACAACTTCCCAAATAGGAGCCCTTGCCAGACACACACTATCTGCTGCCATCACCCCTATTCGCATACTACTAAATAGAGCTGGAGAAAATCATGAAACAGCGATAACTGGGTCCACTACAAATTTCAGTTATCTAATCTCAATTGTGCCTTCTCTGTAGCAAGGTAATAATTCTACTCTTTCCTAATTGGTTCACTAAGTTCCACAGTGCTTGCTCTAAACCTCATCTCTCTTCAAATCTCTCATGGCACGCTGTGATCCTACCATCTCCCCTGAGGATCTCTCTTCATACTTCACAGAAAAAATTGAGGTCATTGACCAAGAGTCCTATTTCTCTTCTGTTCCTTATTTTACATCACTCAGGCTTCCTTTCCCCACAATCTCCTACTTTCCTCTAGTCTTGGATGAAGGGGTGGTTCTTGCTAATGCCAGTCTTTCTAGATGCATTTTTGATCCCATCCTCTCCAGTCTTCTCCATCAGAATGCCCCCACTATCATCTCCATTCATTCATTCATTCATTCATTCATTCATTCATTCATTCATTCATTCATTCATTCATTCTCATTCTATCTCTCTCTCTCTCAAACTGTTCCCATTCTACTGGCTCTTGCCCTGTTGCCTACAGACATGCCTATACTGCTTGTATAACTGATCAAATTGCTTAACCTCTCAGTGTCCTAGGCAATTTTCTATAAACAATAAGTTGTAGACATGGTGTCAACTAGCATTGGTAGTGGGACTTTCATCACCCAATTAAATCCTGAGTCCACTCCCTATTCCCATATATATAGTCCTAAGCTCCCTCCTGAATCCCCAGTTCCATACCACCCCACCAATTTAGACATCTCAAACTAGATGTCCTGTAGACGTTTCAATCTCAACACATCCAAAACACAACTTAGTATCTTTCCCCCCAAAATCCTCCTCTCTTCAGAACTTCCTTCTTATTGATGAGGGCAGCACCATCCTCAGTCACCCAGGCTCACCATCTTAATATCATCTTCAATTTCTCTCACTCACCCTATATATGAAATCTTTTAAAAATCTTTTATCAGATCTTGCTATTTCTGCCTTCACAACATTCCTCATATTTGTCCCCTTCTCTCCACTCACGTAGTCACTATCCTAGTTCATGCCATCATCACCTCTCTCTTAGAATACTGCAGTAGGGGGCAGCTAGGTGGCTCAGTGGATAAAGCACCGGCCCTAGATTCAGGAGGACCCGAGTTCAAATCCGGGTTCAGACACTTGACACTAGCTGTGTGACCCTGGGCAAGTCACTTAACCCTCATTGCCCTGCAAAAAAAAAAAAAGAATACTGCGGTAGCTTTCTTTTTAATATTTTTTCACTATCAATAGTATTTTATTTTTTCCATGTAAAGAGAGTTTTCAACATTCATTTTTCTAAACTCTTTAAAAAATATTCATTTTTTAATTTTTTTTTTGTGGTAACTTTCTAACTGAACTTGTTGCATCACTTCTTTCCTCACTTAAATTCATCCTCTACTGAACTGCCAAAATAATTTTTCTAAAGCATAGGTCTGATTTCCAGCTCCCACTCCCCAGTCAATAAATTCCAGTAACTTCCTTTTACTTACATTAGGAAATATAAAATCCTCTGCTTGGCTTTTAAATCTCTTCACAATCTGGTCCCTTCCTCCTGAAGTCTTCTTAAACTTTATAATCTTTTTTTTTTTGGGGGGGTGAGGCAATTGGGGTTAAGTGACTTGCCCAGGGTCACACAGCTAGTAAGTATTAAGTGTCTGAGGCTAGATTTGAACTCAGGTCCTTCTGACTCCAGGGCTGGTGCTCTATCCACTGCACCACCTAGCTGCCCCTACACTTTATAATCTTACACTTTATAATGTTGTTTGTCCTTCATTCTCCTAGAGGACCAATGACATCATAAGGGCTATGTCTTAACTTGTTTATGAATTGGATTTAAGTGAGGCAGAGTTGTGCAAAGTCATCAGCTTCACTCTCTCCTCCAGAGTCATTGAAGTGAACTAGCAAGACAAACGTCAAGACAACTGGTGACGGCCCAGGATGCAGTGGATGACCTTGGCCTTTCTAAATTAAGGTCTTTTCCAGGCCTCAGTTTGATGCTATGCAATCTAGCCACAGTGGCCCACCTGCAGTTCTTCAGCCATGATATTCTATCTCCCATCTCCATGTCTGCACTGGCTTTCCCCCTTGCCTGGAATATACTCCATCCTCATCTTTAACCTCTTAATTTCCCTGGCTTCCTTCAGTATTCAACTCAAATTTTACCTTCTTCAGGAGATCTTTCCCAGTTCCCCAGATTCCTTCCCCTTTTAGATAATCTTTTGTCTACCCAGTATAGATCTTACATCTTCATCATCACCATCATCATTTTGCGGGGCAATGAGGGTTAAGTGACTTGCCCCGGGTCACACAGCTAGTGTCAAGTGTCTGAGGCCGGATTTGAACTCAGGTCCTCCTGAATCCAGACCGGTGCTTCATCTACTGCGCCACCTAGCTGCCCCCATAACTAATTATTTTCATGCTTATCTGCTCCATTAGAATATGAGATCCTTGAGGATAGGGACTGGTTTTGCTTTTTTGGGGAATTCCTGGCACTTAGCAAAGTTCTAGAACATATAATCTCTTAATGAATGTTTGTTGAATGACTTTGTGCATTTGTAGTGGCCATCAACAAATATTTATTGTTGTATGCACCAGCACTGTTCTGGGCACTGAGATCCTCAGATTGAGTTTTATTTAGCAACTTTCTCTCCTTTCCTTTCTAAGAACTGCCTGGGTACAGAAAATTAAAGCTGCTTCTGAATTCTACATTGAAACTGAGAAAAAGAAGAGGGAAAAGGCATACTTAGGTAGGTAACACACAGCATCAAGGGTAGTTTTTTCTTTTAGAATCAGTTCCAGGGGGTCCATCCTGGTTCAAACCAAGACCCTCAGGGCTAGGAGATATTTCCCCAAATTGAGAATAGTACCAAAAAGTGGGGTGACTGCTGAGGGGTTGGGGTGAAGTATAGTATCAAGAGTGGAGGGTTCATTCAGAAAACAAAAAGTATGGTTCATCATTCTTTTTCTTTTCTTTTTTTTTTTAGTGAGGCAATTGGGGTTAAGTGACTTGCCCAGAGTCACACAGCTAGTAAGTGTTAAGTACCTGAGGTCGGATTTGAACTCAGGTCCTCCTGAATCCAGGGCCGGTGCTCTATCCATTGTGCCACCTAGCTGCCCCTATTATTCTTTTTAGTGGGAAATAGGAAACTGTTATTTTATGGGATAGAGAAGGGAAAGAAATGTGGGCTGTGGGTTGAGGGAGATGGAAAAGCAGGATAGCAAAATGTTAAATTGTCATACTTGCCATCCTTTTCACTCCCCATCACAGTTCGCTCCCAAAGGGCAACAGGTATTGGGAGGTTGATGGTGAACATTGTCGAAGGCATTGAATTAAAGCCCTGTTGGTCACATGGTAAGGAAATGTTTTTGTTTTTTCTTCCTTCTAGCAGTTGTTATATCAGAAGCTCGTATTTCTTTCTAACACTTGATAAAATGTCCAGAACTTTTATCCTGGCTACCATCTGTGTCGTTTGAAATCAGCCCATTATTAATAATTTTCTCACACATCCTATAAGTAAGTAGGATATCTAAAAGGTAGTAATATTCCAGGAACTTTACAGCCCCAAATCATTACAAAAGTCAAAGTATGAAGAAAAGCAGGTAAATATTTTTAAAGTACATATTTCAATTCTATCTGTCATGCATTGACTAAGTCGATGGCACTGTGCTAGGTGCTGGTAATCAGAGACAGAAACAACCTAGTCTCCAAACTCAAGGCCCTTGTTCCATTCTACTGAGGGGACACATCATGTACATAGATAAGTATACTACAAGATAATTTGGAGAAGAAGAAGAATCTAACTGTTGGGGGAATCAGAGAAGATTATATCTAGAAGGTGGTGCCTGAGCTGCCCCCCTGCCCCCCATCCCAGAAATGTTCTCCCACCTCCTCCATGAAGCCTTTTCTGATCCCCGCTAATGCTAGTCCTTTCCCTCTATTGATTACTTCCTATTTATCTTGTATAAATCTTGTCTGTATGTAATTGCTTCCATGTTGTTTTTCTCATTTGACTGTGAGGTTCTTGAGAGCAGGGACTGCCTTTCCCTTTTTTTGTATTCCAAACACTTAGTATTGTGCCTAGCATAGTAGGAGCTTAACAAATGTTTATTGACTGACTGACTGAAAGGCAGGGGTGAGTAAGGAGCACATTCCAAGCCCGAGGAACAATTTATACAAATGCAGAAAGGAGAGTGGGAATGTTTAGTTTAGGTAAGAGCAAGTCCTTTTTGGCTAAAAGTGTGTGAAGAAAAGTACTGTGAAATAAGACTGGAAAGATAAATAGGTGCCATATTGATAAGAGCCTTGAATGCCAAGGTAAGGATTTTATAATTGATTCGAAAGATGCTAGGAAATGGCAGAATATTTAGAGGGTAAGTGATAAGACCTGAGACTTAGGAAGATTATTTTGATATATGTGAAGGATAGATTTGGAGAACAGAGAGAATAGAGGCATTAAGAGCAATTAAGAGGCTATTACAATACTCTGGATGACAGGTGATGAGTCAAAAATTGAGTGGTGGTCAAAAACTGATGAGTCAAGAGGAGATAGATGCTTGCATCTATAGAATCAATAGAACTTGACGGTTGAGTGTAGGGATTGGTTTTTGTTTTTTTTCTTGGTGCTTGTGTCTCTAGCACTTAGCACAGTCCTTAGCACTTAGTAAATACTTAATCAATACTTATTGATTGACCAAATATGGGGTGTGAATAAGAGGGAAGAATCCAAGAGGACTCTGAGGGCATGATCCTGAATCATTGGATGGAATGTGATGCCCTCAACAGTAATAGGTAAGTTTGAAGTAGGGCCAGTTTGATGAGTTCTTTGGACATGTCGAATTCAAGCTTCTGTTGAGACATTTTGGTGGAAACATACTGTGCAGGGCTAGAGCTCAAAATAGTTTAGTAGATTCATACTTAGGGGATCAACTGTTTGGCTTTCATTTGCTTCCTGAAATAGTGGTACTTAATGGCAGTTACCATTTTAGTTTTTTTTATTTGGTTTGGTTCATTAAAAATAACATTGAGTCAGAGGGTTAGGTTTGATGTCGAGGGGAATAATATTGCTGGCAACTATGGATATGTTCACCTACAAAACTGTATGTGTAAAACTATTTTGTTTGTCTGAAATGAGATAATCACTTATTTTATTCAATCCAGGTAAGAGTAATCCCTATTGTGAGGTGACAATGGGCTCCCAGTGTCATATCACAAAGACAATACAGGACACGCTGAACCCCAAGTGGAATTCCAACTGCCAATTCTTTATCAAGGACCTAGAGCAGGATGTCCTCTGTATAACTGTGTTTGAGAGGGACCAGTTTTCTCCTGATGGTGAGTATAAATCAATCTTTTCAACTGGTCATAAGCTCTTCCTCCCATTGACACTCTATTTCCACTTCCAAAAAAACTTTATCTTCGAGTACTAAGACCTTAAAACATCTTGCATTTTATTTTTGAGAGAAGGGATAACTCTTAAAGGTAAAGAAGGCGCAAAAGAAGAAATTCCCTAATGTGGAGGAGCTTCTCAACAAGAAAACCCACTTGTTACCCAATTAACTCATCCATTCATTCATTCAACAAATATTTCTTGAGGATCAACTATATAAGAATGTCCACTGTACTTTGGATCAGGAGTGTAGAGGCAAAGCATTTGACAGTAGGAATTCTAGGTAGCAATCTAGAATCTCAATACCTCAACCAATCAAGATGACTTACAAACTTAGGTGATTGTGCTGTTGCATTCTTTTAGGCCTTGACAACGAACTTTCTTTCTCCTGCCTGTAACTGATAAAGTTGGAAGATTAGGCAGTGCAGACTTATGAAGTGGGTGCACTCTATAAAAAGAATTCTAAAGCTCAATGGGTAAATGTGGGAAGCCAGCCTCTCTAGACTTCCAACTAGTAGGTATTTTCCCAGTCTTCTTAGTGTGCACAAAGGAAGTCATTTGGGCAATTTCATCTTGTGAAGAAGTATTTCTGGGTTCTGATTGAGATTGCAAGTCTGGGCTGTATTTTTCAAATGGAACTAGAACCACAAAAAAGACTGGGTTGATGATGAGTTTATCTCCTAGGTTTTTTGGGTATTCACTTGATGCATAGTAAATTTTTTTACATCTTCATAGTTTTATTTTGTGTATGTCTGTTTTTAAAATGTGTTTCTTGGGGGCAGCTAGGTGGCACAGTAGATAAAGCACCGGCCCTGGGTCGGGAGGACCTGAGTTCAAATCTGGCCTCAGATACTTGACACTAGCTGTGTGACCCTGGGCAAGTTACTTAACCCTCATTGCCCTGCCCCTCCCTAAAACAAACAAACAAATAAATAAAATTATTGTAAGACTTTGTTTTCTTATCCAATCGATCATGTTTTCTTTTTATTGGATTTTAAAATCCATTTACATTTAAAGTGATGAGAGTAAGGTTTATATTTTCTTCTATTTGTCTCTAATACTGGGGTTTTTCAAGTTAGGATTTTTTTTCTTCTTTTACTATAAATATAGTACCATGTCTCTTTAGTTACTTTAGCTTAATCTTTTTTTTGCGGGGCAATGGGGGTTAAGTGACTTGCCCAGGGTCACACAGCTAGTGAGTGTCAAGTGTCTGAGACTGGATTTGAATTCAGGTACCATTGAATCCAGGGCTGGTGTTTTATCCACTGCGCCACCTAGCTGCCCCTAGCTTAATCTTTTTGAAGGTGGCCCTATTCCCACTGGCTTTCTTCCCCTTGTTCCCAATCCACCTTCCCATTTATTTATTACATCTTTCCTTTTTAATTAATTTTCACCTGTTTTTATTTGGTTATTTAATTCTTCCCCACTTCCCCCCACCCAGTCGAATAGATTCTTCCTTTCTTTCCTCTCCTTTAACTAGTCCTGATTGTTAATTATTTTCAATTTCCTAATTTTTTGCACCTCTTTTCAGAGATGCTTTTTCTCATTCTCTTCAACGTATATTCTCCATTTGCTGTGTACTTTACATTCTCATCCTCTAGTTCATGACCCCTATAGTTATCTAGTCTTCCTTTTCTCTCTATTCCTCATAATAGAATAAAAACTTCAGAGGTATTCATTTTCAAAGCTAGGCTATATCCTGAGCTCCATTGCTTTTTGGAATATTTTATTCCATTCCCACCTGCATTTTCTGGTGGGTGCAGAACAGTCTTGTGTTATTCAAATTTCCTTTCCTTTTTGTCTATGGAGGTTATTTTCCTGGTCACTTGTAAAATGAATTGTCAAATTTAACCACTGTGTGTCTTGGAGTTTGCAGCTTGAACTTTTGCATTTTTCTAGAGGTGATTTAGAAATTCTTTAATAGTTATTTCATTTTCTGTATTCAAAAGTTCTGGGCAGAAAAGTATTATTTCTTGCCTCGTGGTTCAGATTTTTTTTTTCTTCTGGGACACCTATATTCCTTAGATTGTCTCTATTTATCCTGTTTTTAAGATCAGTATGTTTTGCTTGGTTAAAAAATATATTTTCTTTTTTCTTTCCTTTTTTTTTTTCAGGGCAATGAGGGTTAAGTGACTTGCCCAGGGTCACATAGCTAGTAAGTGTCAAGTGTCTGAGGCCGGATTTGAACTCAGGTCCTCCTGAATCCAGGACTGGTGCTTTATTCATTGTGCCACCTGGATGCCCTCCCTTTTTTGTGGGGCAATGCCCAGGGTCACACAGCTAGTAAGTGTTCCTAAATCCAGGGCCTGTGTTTTATCCACCTAGCTGCCCCCCATATTTTCTTTTAATATTATTGTTTTTGCTTCTCTTTGTGAGTGTCCTTCACTTCTATATATTTGCATTCCCAATTATATTCTTTCTTTTGTTTTTTTGGTGAGATTTGTTATCACAGATTTAAGTTTTTTTCTTCTGCCTATTATTTTTTTCCTATGCAGGACATAAATTCTACTCTCATAAAAGAAATTCTCATTTCTTTTTTAAACGGTGCAGTTACAGTGTGTTGTAGTTCCTTATTCTCCTCAAATTCCACAGGGTCCTCTGTTTCATCAAATGTTGAATCATTTTTCTTTGTTTTGTAGTATTTATTCATAGATACTTCAACTCATTTACTAGATGTGAAGGTCATATTTCCTCCTGCTGTTCATGTTTTCCCTGTTGATTTATCTCCTTATGTTCAAGATCTTGGAATTTTTTTCTTCATGAGATCTTTGGTAATTTCAATCTTTTCCCCCTTATTTTCCCCAGTTCCTTTGTTAATGGTTTCCTAGGGGCCTGGATCTCAAGGCATTTCAGCCTCTTCCCACACTGGGCAACTCACAGCCTAGGTCTCTACCCCAAATGACTTTTGGGTAAACAGAACCAGCCCTAGCTTGATGCTGGACCCCTTTGCTCAAGATTAGTGGCATGCCACACAGCTCCCCTTCTGCCCCACAATGGTATCCTGTCTCATTCCCCTTTTTCCTCAGCTCTCTGGCTAGAAGTTCAGAGGGGTAGAATGGTTTATATCATTGGGAGTTTGGATCTCCAAGACTCTGGGAGGAGGAGGGGGGAGGGTGTAAGGTTGAGCCCAGATAGGTGTCCTGACCCTTCCTCCTCTATTCCTCCTCTCTCTTGCAGAAATTTTTTGTAGCACAGAATGCTGTCCTGGTGCTTGCCAGTGAGGCTCTAGCGAATTTCTGCAGCCTGGGGCCCAAATCTCCACATCACTGGGAAGAGGCGGGGGAGGATTGGGGTGAGGGGTTGGGTTTTGTTGTGAGCTCGTAGGTCCAGTTGGCTGGAGCAGTCTTGCTCTCAGTAGCATGGTGGCTGGTGGGAGAGGTCAGGGTAGGCATCAATTCATGAAGTTTTTAACAACTTTCTTTTGGGTTTATGATGGAGATAGTCAAAGTTGCTTTATCTTTGGCACATAATTTCTATTTTGGAGAGCTCGCAGAGGTCATGAGCAATAGAGAGAATGCCTACTCCACCATCTTGTTGGACCCTGAAGCTGTGTCCCTGTTTGATAATGCTATGATATTAGCCTGGCAAAAGGCCCCCTCTCTTTTACACTCACAGACTCCTCATAGTGAGGGTCGTCAAATTCTTATTCCCATTTGGGGCGATGGAAGTTGCGGCTAAGAGTCCATGAAAAAGCATAGTCTCATCAACATTCTGATTAGCATACAAGTGTGTCTTTCTAGTATAATATTCATAGCAAAGGCTTTCCTCTATAATTCACATCTGGGGAGAAATAATCCCTCCTTGTCCAACTGACAGTTTCCCAGCTCTTACAAAGGAGATTTGAAAGGAGGTTATTTTTTTACAATGGAGACCCATTTGAACTGAATGTCTAAGGTAGCTAGGTGGCATGGTCTTTAGAGAGCTGGGTCTGGGGTCAGGAAGACCTGGGTTCAAATCCAGCCTCAGACACTTACCAGCTGTATCAGCCTTGGCAAGTCATTTCACCTCTGCCTGCCTCAGTTTTTTAGTTGTAAAATGGGGATAATAATAGCACCTACCTCACAGAGTTGTTGTGAGAATGAAGTGAGATAATTTTAATATTTAAAAATCACCTAGCACAGTCCCTGGTACTTATTAGGCCTTATTAAATGCCTGTTCCTTTAAGTAGAATTTCTTACTTTCAAAGCACCTTCATGTCACCTAGTATCTCATTTACTTTCAGTGACTCTGGGAAACAAGGAGGGCTTGTGATAATATACCCATTTTATGAACAAGGAAATTAAGACATGGAGAAGTTAAGTGACTCGGTTAAGATCACGTAGCTAGTTAGTGGCAGAAGAAAGACTAGAATTCAGGACCCCTCACTCCTAGTTTGGAATTTTTTCCATTGTAACCAGGAAGGGTACAAAATAAAGCCTATTGAAATTCTAAAGTGTTAAGGAAAGTAAAATTAGGGAGATTTTTTTTTTTGTTCACATATTCACATTAGAAAATAACAATAGGGGGCTGCTAGGTGGCGCAGTGGATAAAGCACTGACCCTGGATTCAGGAGTACCTGAGTTCAAATCTGGCCTCAGACACTTGATACTCACTAGCTGTGTGACCCTGGGCAAGTCACTTAACCCCCACTGCTCCGCAAAACAAAAACAAAAACAGTAACTTCTCTTACTCCCCCCCCCACTTTTTTTCCTTTTAGATTTTTTGGGTCGGACAGAAATTCGTGTGGCAGACATCAAGAAAGACCAGGGTTCAAAGGGGCCAGTTACCAAATGCCTCCTTCTACATGAAGTTCCAACAGGGGAGATTGTTGTCCGACTAGATCTGCAACTCTTTGATGAACCATAGTGGGGCAGGGCCCACTCCATAGCTTTCTCATCCTGGCACCAGAGCCCTGCAGAAATGATCTGGAATTTGGTATTATTTTTCTAAGTAGCCACTTCTATTCATTCATCTGTAAATTAGGGGTGAGAGGCTCCCTGAGCTCCCAAGATCACCTTTTGACAATCCTTCCCAAAATGACCAATCCTAATCTGTGTTTTCATATGTAGGCTTTTGCTCTAGTTTCTAGGGTTTCTGAAATCCTATGGCTAGAGCCAAAACTGATTCCTATGAAAAAATCTGACCTGCCCTGTGATTGGCTACACCCATTCCCTTTATCGTATAGTTGATCCAATAGCGCAACAGCTCTATTTTTGAAGGCTCTATGTAACTCTTCTGACGTCTGTCTCCTTATAGCCCCCACATCGGCTCTTTGACAAGGATTTTGGTCCTTATTGCTGGTTCAGAGACAAATCGAATGGATACATTCTAGGGGCACGAGATCTCCTTTCTCTTCAGGATAAGGTCTGCAAAGTTCTCATTTGGAATGCTGATGTGGGATCATTTGGCATAGATGGCCTTCTGAACATGCCACAGAATTAGGCCTTTAAGAGCTGGTTGTGCTGAAGAATCCTGCTGTTGTTTCCTTAATACTATGATTTGGGGGGAATAGACGTAACAGCAATTAATGGTTAAAAAGAAATCATTCAGCTGTCAAGAGGTCGGGGAGAGAGATTCTTGGCATGTTTGAAAATGGTCTTTTCAATAAGTCTCACTATAAATTTAACAAAACCACTCACAGCCACTGTCGTAGGTTTGTTGAAACTCTCCTTGTGTGAACACTGATTGTACTATAATGGCCAGCAGTGCTGGAAAAAGACCCCAACCGACCCAGAGATATTGTAGCATTTATTTCACGACAAAGGCAATCTACTGATGACCAATCATAAGCCTGTTTTGTGTTTGAATGTGTCTGACCTTGAATGTGATGAAAAAATTGAAGCAGCTGTTTTTGGTGACCTTTCCAAGAAACATGTGATGACTGCCAGGCATCTTTCATAAGGTCCGAAAAGGCAATATGGCCAGAGAGAAAGAATGGAGTAGAACAAAGTGGAAAAAATCCGTCCTATTCTTGGGAGAGAGGAATCACAGGCATACCTATTCCACATGTTGAGAGGAAAACAGATCCATAGAGATTCTCTATTGTGCACTTGGTATAGAGACCCAACTCCCAGTGATGAAAGATGATATGTTCCCAGAATGAAGAGTAAATGCCTGAGTGCTAAGCTGTGAAAACTAAGAATTATTCTATTGAGTTCTCTGCTCTCTTGCTTAAATGCCAGCAGTAAGTTGGTATTTAGGCAGTAAGTTGGCTTGCTAGTTGAAAGGGTGGGTGGGCTGTTTTTGTTCGCATGTCGGTTAGTTAGAGTTCGTGTAAAACCCTGATCTCTGTAGGTTGTATGGTTCTTGCATGTTCTCTCCGGTAGTGACTTGTCTCTTTCCTGTATTCAGTGGTGTTCTTTCTGATATGGGTCTTCTAGATGCACATTAGGATTGTGGAGAAATCTTTTTAAGTGATAGGTATGATATGATGTAGGCTCTGTATATTGTAGTGTGATTTCCTGTAAGGGCACTATTGTGTTTCAAGCAATTAAAAAATTGTACTATGTTGTAAGAACAACAAAGTTTACATTTCATACTTTTAAGAAACATTTTATTATTTATTTATTAAAGCTAGTGTAGAATTTTGTATCAGAAACAAGAGACATAAGTATTTTTTGAACCTGAGATACAATCTTTAGTTAGAAACATTCAACGGAGCAAGGTTAGACCCAGTTTCACTCCAAACATGTGTATGTTGATCATTTACTGACAGAAAACATAGTTTAAAGTATCTTCAGTTTATATTTTTCAATGTTGTTGAGGAATTGTTTGAAATCAAATCTATAGTCTTATGAAACTCCTGCTTTTATACTTATCAGAGGATCTGGTTCCAATCTCAACCTCTGATACTTGCTACCTGTGTGACCTTGGGCAAGTCACTCAACCTCCCTGAGCCTCAGTTTCCTCATCTGTAAAATGAGGGGTTTGGAATACATGGCCCATGAGGTCCATACCAGCTTCAGATTTATGATCCTACTTTCTGTAACACTACCTTTTATTAGACCTAATATTCCTGAAGTCCATGGTGTTGCGATGGGGACAAAGCTAAATATTGAATGTTGATATGTTTCCAGTCAAAGCATTTTGTGTCCCTTTGGATGTGCTGTATAACCCACTACAGATTCCAGTTGCAGAATCAGAATAAAATGAAAAACAGAAGATCAGCCTTTTCCCCCCACAAGTGTCTATAGTGTTTATAATATTGGTGTTTTTTACCAGTATAATCTGCCTGACTATATTTTATAGATGGATAAGGACTATGTTAAGAGCTTGTCTGCACCTGTCTGTGGAGAGCATCTGCGGTTCTTGTTTTCTTCACAAGTGACAGATTTGCAGGTGAATGTAGGAGGTTAGGAGAAGCCCTAAAGTTTACTCCGCATTTCCTCAGCTTTCTCTTTCACTGTCATCTCCTAATCTCATGTTTTGAAATGAAATACGTCTTTGGGTTATCTGTTTTGTTCCTTCCTGCTACTATTTGTGGTGATTTTTTTCCAGCTACACTGTGGGGAATGAATGACATGGGTCAATGACTCAGTTGTTAAGACTAAATTTAGATGAAAATCATTCTAGGATAGGGCTGTTGTTCACAAATTGCCAGTTTTCCCTCAGTTTAGGAAATCTACATCCTTTTCACTTTGGGACTAACTTGCTTTCAATTTTTTTTTTTTTTTTTTTTGCAGGCAACGGGGGTAAAGTGACTTGCCCACGGTCACACAGCTAGTAAGTGTCAAGTGTCTGAGGCCGGATTTGAACTCAGGTACTCCTGAATCCAGGGCCGGTGCTTAACCACTGCACCATCTAGCTGCCCCCAATTTGCTTTCAATTTAACAAATATTTCTGGTTTTATATCACCAGCACCTAATAAAGTGCCCTGCATAGAGTAGGTGCTTATTAAATAAATGTTTGTTGAATTGAATTACTTTGAAAATTTTTGTTTGTTTTTGGTATAGACCTTCAAGAGTAAGCATGTTAGTTAGCATTTGAGTGCTACCAATTCCTAAACATTTCCATAAGATTAGTCTGCACCTCTCGGATCCACAAGTGTTAGATTTTTTTCATTACTGTACTTTAGTTCTTTAAAAAACAACTTTCAGGGGGCAGCTAGGTGGCGCAGTGGATAGAGCACCGGCCCTGGAGTCAGGAGGACCTGAGTTCAAATCCGGCCTCAGACACTGGGCAAGTCACTTAACCCCAATTGCCTCACCAAACCAAACCAAACCAAACCAAACAACTTTCTTTCCTCTCCTGTTAAGTTAAATGAGCAGACTAACTTCCTATTCAAAAAGGATTCCTCATCTTGAGAGGAGGAGGGAATGGGTTTTTTTACTCTACCTCTCTCCATTCCCAAAGTTATGATTTCTTTACTTTGGACCAAAAAACTACATAGGTTCAGTGTGAGGTCTTGTCTTCACCTTCACTGTAAGAACTGTGCTGTAGAAGATGATGATTGATTTAGGTCTTTAGTAATTAGTCAAATTAGTGCTCCCAGGAGGGAGAAAAGCAAACCCATATCCAGCTATTTACCATATGGTCCTTGATAAAAACCATTTTTCCTGCTATCTCTACCAGTGTTCTACCCTATGTCCTAGACAGTTTAGGGTCTTTCTTGCATATTTCCAATCCAATTCAACCTCAAAGCATTTCTGAATCAGGTCAGGTTGGGTGAGTGCCAGGGTGAAGGGGTTTCCCTGAAGATTAGGAGTTTGATTAAGATCAGTTATACTTCCTGGGTCAATAGTCCAAGTCAGTTGGGGAGCCCTCAAGATATAGGTCCAGTGACTAATTCCCATGGCCCCACAGTGGATTTGACCATTTGGAGTTAGCAAAAAGCAGCAAAGCTGCATAAAGTCTTTATCTTTATCTGTTTTCTTTCCCCCTGTCTTTTTGACATTTTAAGGCACAAATGTTTAAAGTATAAAAATAGCTCTCCCTATTACCCAGTTGCACCAATTTGGGGGGCTGTTTTTTGGAGGCGATTTCATTGTTGAAACTCCCTATGATTGAAGGTGGTGGTGGGCAACAAGAAAAGGGGCAGAAAAAAATTCCCCATCTCAATAACATTTCCTCGACTATCCTAAGGGTTGAAAAACCAGTGTGCTAAAAAAAGAAAAGAAAAGAAAAAAAAAACTAGCATGCTGGGACTCACCCTAGAGAAAGCCAGGTCTGAGATGAGCTCTTTAGGTGTGGGCATATTAAAGGGTTCTTACTCAGGGCCAATTACGATTTGAGGCCATAATCTCACATCAGCATCTTAGTGCATTGTGGGGCTCGTGGTTTTATTAGAAGTGGCAGTCACCCCACATGACCTGATTCAGAGAGAATTTGAGGTTGGATGGGTTTAGAAATGAGCAAGAAAGACCCTCGGTTGTCTAGGCCATAGGTTAGAACACTCTCCAGATTCCCAGGGAAATGGTTTTATCAAGGACCATGTGGCAAATGGCATTTACAGCTGGGTATGGCTTTGCTTTTCTAATTTTATAAGTTTTCTTTTTTGTTGTTGTTGTTGTTGTTTTAAAGCTGGTGAAGGGAAGGAAGGAATGTGTAGGGAAAGAAGACTTCCAAATGAGATCATGTGGATAGTTGTTCCCCTGGCTTTTTCTTTTTTTGTACTAGTAGTGACAAAGTATGAGCTTGTGGTTTTTAGGATGTGTGTGTGTGTGCGTGTGTGCATGCATGTCCCACTTAAGCAATTCTGTCGTAACTCCTAAGTTGTCTTCAATTTACTGACCTCCACGTGACCCTTTCTTTCTTCACCAGCTTCTTGGGGTCACAAAATGGACTTTTTAGCAGACACTAGCACTTTATCATGGGCATCTGACTGTAGTGGGTTAAGATGATTATATCCTCCGGTGTTCAGTGAGGGCATCTGGCTTGATCCAGAACAGATTGCTTCTGAGGGATACGGCCTTTTACTTGCTAAGGGAAGTCAAAGAAAGCAAACTGTTTTTGATTATCTCTCCACAGCTCTCTTGGTGTTACAGGGTTGTGCTTTTATTTACCAAGATCTTAGCTAGCGCCATCCTGAACCCAGTGAAGGGAATGAATAACACTTTGGGGCCCTCGGACACTGTTGCCTAAGCAGCTTTCTGCTTTCACAGAGGGAGCTTACGGCTCTTTGCACACCGTGATCCTGAAAGGCCCACTCATGGCTTTTGCCTAATGAATTCTGTATATTATTGCTGTATATTTTTACATGAGGGTGCTTCGCAGACATCACTGATGGATAAATATATTTGGGTTGGTCAGGCTCTTTCCTTTGTCAATGGAGTGTCCCGCAGTGGGTTGGGAGGGTGGGGTTTGATAGTTACTTTCCAAAGGGAGACAAGAATGAATTGCTTCTCCAAAAGCCCAATCAGAATGGGAAACTAAGAAGAATAGGGAAAATTAAAGAGAGCTGAGTTCTAGTCTTGGCTGTGGCTTGGAGCCAATCAAATCACCAATCTGAGCCTCAGTTTCCTTAGCTGTACAGTGAGGGGTTAGACTAGATCATCTCTTAAGGTCTCTTTGAGCTCTAATTGTTTATAATTCTAGATGGGCATTGGATAGCAGCTGATACTTTTGTGTGAAAATGGGATATATGTTGGTGGCAGAGACGGGTATACCTCCAACAGTTACCTCCCCCCCATCCCACAACAGTCACCTCCATTTCCCTTTAGCCATTATGGGAGGAGTAGTACACTATCATGCTGTTTGTCCTTGGGAGCCTCCTGACATGGCTAATGGAAAAATGAGTAGATCTGGGGTCCAAATGTTTGGTTTGAATCCCAGCTGCGCTCCATACTAGCTGTTTGACCGAGGGCTAATCATTTTCTTTTTTCTAGTGCCTAGCTTCTTCATTTGTAAAATGAGGGGACTGGAGTAGTTTCCTTTGATCTATTCTCTATTTCTTTTATGTCTCTTTCCCCTCCCTTCATTCCTTCACCATTCCTTCCATTAGAGGTTACTTGCTAAAGGTCACCTTCCACACTGGAGACTTGGTTTCACATGGCAGGACTCCAGTTACCATAGGCTAGGAGCAGAAAAACAAGCTATCCAATCCCTCATTCCCTTCTGCTCACAGTTAATAACTGATTAGAGTTTGTGAAGTGCTTTATATATATTTAAATGAGCCTCAAAATAACCTTCTATGTGGGTATTAGAGGAATTATTGTCTCCTTTTTACAAGTGAGGAAATTGATACTCAAAAAACCAGGATTTAATCCCAAGGTCTTCCTGATTCCAAGTCACTATGCACTACACCACACTGGCTAGCTAATTGGCTGTCTGGAAGAAATAGCAGTTCATTTAATGGGATCCACGATGCTCTAGTACAAGATTTATTAACCTTTTTTTGTGTGTTTTATGGACCCCTTTGACAGTTGGAAGCCAACGGATCACTTCTCAGAAAAGTGTTTCTAAAGGAATAAAATAAAATGCAAAGTATTGCAAAGGAAATTAATTATATTGAAATATGATTATCAAAATATATCTTTTTAAAAAATCATAATTTCACAAACCCCAGATTAAGAACCTCTGGTCTAGAAATAGATAGCTTAGGGATTGGGGAGGTCCATGAATTACCCATAGATCCTCCTTTGAGAGCAGTAGCTGATCTGTGACTGTACTTAATGTAGCTCACATTATTTCCTGGACAGTTTACTTTGTTCTTTTCTGAAAGGAAAGGTACTGGTTGACTTTGGCTTTGTGTGACATTGGCAGAAAATTAGATCAAGAAATAATGAGGGGGGCAGCTAGGTGGCGCAGTGGATAAAGCACTGGCCTTGGATTCAGGAGGACCTGAGTTCAAATCCAGCCTCAGACACTTGACACTTACTAGCTGTGTGACCTTGGGCAAGTCACTTAACCCTCATTGCCCCACAAAAAAAAAGAAAGAAAGAAAGAAAAAAGAAAAGAAAAGAAAAAAAGGCGATTTGCCTTGCTGATGTGGTATAAGGATATAATTAATTATATGACCTTGGGCTAGTTATCTAGGAGTCTCAAATTGCTCATCTGTAAAATGATCTCTCAGGTTCCTTCCTTCAATATCTTGTATTTCTCTGAAAAAAAAGTCAATCTTATTTTCTAAAGACAATTGATGATCATCATCATCTTTTCCATGTATACCTCTCCTTCCACCTGCTCACTTGGGTGTTCAGCCATTTACATGCACTAATGAAAAAGAGAGGCAAGACAGGATTCTTTAAACTTACTTTGGGAGATACAGTAAATAGGGAGGCAAGTTATGCAGCCTCTGCTTCGGATGCACAGGACTGACTTTTACCCACTTATCAAACCTCTTCTCAACAAATAGCTACTGGCTCACCCTATATTCAGAATGTTATGGATTAATTTATTATCTTTTGCTTTTGTGGAGATATAATATGTATCAATAAAATCTTTTATTCAGGTGGAACCAAGCTGTAATTCCCAGCAAAGAGACAGATATCTCTCTCTCTCTCTCTCTCTCTCTCTCTCTCTTTCTCCCTTGACCTTCGATTTCTTCTCATCTCTAATCCTTTCCAGGTTCGTTCACACACACACACACACACACACACACACACACACACACACACACACACACACACACACACGGATAAAATAACCAGTTTATTTTGAAAAGACATGCAAAACGCCACTCTTAAAGAGATGAAGGCTGGAAATTTAGGAGCAGTGCAAGGTAAGGGACAGTCAATAGTTTTGTTCTCAGGGAACAGGAGCAGCTGCAACCATGCTGCATCATGCTTCATGTGACTTCCGCATAGTTCTGCTAGGGTCTTTTCCAAACCTTCACTCCTGGATTGGGGTGGCAGCAGCAGGAGCAGTAACAACACTGGGCAGCTTCCCAGCACAGCTGTCTCCTCTCCCTCTTTCCCAGAGGACCTCACATCCTCTCCTCCACCCTCCCTCCCAATGCAACTTCCTCACTTTTCATTTCTTGGGAAATTTCATCTCCTTTCTTTAGGGTAGGGGGAATTTAAGACTGTCCCTTTCCAACACTGTCACAGCCCCTATAGTCTTTAGTTCAGACTACACTGAGAATTTCTGTCCTGTTTTGTGGGCATCCATGTTGGCAGCTCCCCAATTCCTCAGATAAAGCACCACACAGGGAGAGGGTTAGGGGAGAAAAGCATAATCTGTATTGTTTGCAAAATATTCTGACACATCAATTATCTTCATCTTGTAAAATGAGTTGAACCAGATGTTCTCAAAGGACCTTCCAGTTATAAATCTAGGAATACTAATAAGCAGGAAAACTGAAGAAGAAGCCTTTGGGAACTAGATAGTGTTCCAGCATTCAAAGTCTACTCAAAGTATCTTGACAGAATAAGAATATCCATCTCTAACACTGGAGAATTGTAGTGTTATGTTTCAATCACAAAACAATAATACTCATAGTGGATAATAGTAAAAATTAGTCATTTCAATAATACTTAACACTTAGCAGACAATTCCTTCCAAGTTCATATGTGATCAGTTCTGTCACCTACAAAGCCAGATTAATGTCTGATTCTCCATGCCACCACAATTTCTCAGTCAAAACTAAACATTTAATCCAACCTCCAATTCAACCTTTTACAAACTGTGGCAGAACTTTTTTCCCAGCACTGGTGTTAGAAGGTGTTAGAAGGCAAGACAGTAAGTACCCAATTGATTGGTCAACAAGCAATTATTATGTGGCTGCTGTATACAAAGCACTATGCTAAGCACTGCCCATACAAATACAAGCATGCCTGTCTTCAAGGAGATTACATTCTATTTTCGTCACAAACTTTGTTTTATACCATATGTTCTGGGCTACATGCTTTGGGGTACATATATCATTGTTTGTGTTATGACAAATGTAATTATAATGGGGTATATACACTACAGCTTAAACTATTAATACTGAATGCATACTAAGGTGCTATCGTGAGAATTTAAATTCTCAAATATATGTCTTATAGTAAACAGTGAAAGTTCTCCTTACGATAAAGTTTCATTCATTGGAAAGTAGCTTATTTATTTAGACTGTCCAACATTTATTGAGAATTGGCCAATAACCTGAATTGAGGGTTTCTCTGTGTTTGGTGATGGGACTGGGAATTACTTCTGCTGGGAATTTTGATCAACATTTAGTTGTTTAAAATGGTGGTGTGGAGGTGTTCTAAAGATACCTTCCTGTGACTTACCCTTCTTCTCTGTATCCCATCCATTTCCACCTTTCTCTATATCTAGCTTTCTGTTCTTTTCATCTATAGGAACATTTAATAGAGTCAGAGGATTTAAAGCAGGAAGGTACCTTAGAAAGATCATGTAGTACATCTCCTTTTGACTTGCCCAAAGCAGAGGGGTCAAATACACAGTCCACAATACTCCTGAGTGCAGCCTAACTAAATTAAAATGTACTTGGGAAAGATTTGACAAAATTAATAAAAATACAATAAAACATAGATGACATCACATTTCAAAAGTAAGTCCATATGCTGCCTACAGGATTCTTACATAGCTTTCAGTTGTATCTGAGCTTGATCCCACTGACCTAAAGGTGACCCAACTAGGAAGTGGCAGAGATGAGATTCAAAAACCAGGCCCTCCCACTCCAAATCCAGTGCTCATTTCACTTCACCATCTTGGGGAAAGGAAAGTAAGTATTATTGGAGGAGGCTTCAGTGCTCACCCCTTTCAAATTTTAGAATGAGTTCAGAGTAGTGGCACTGGGAAAGATATTTAGTCAATCCCATCACATATGCCAACTCCAGAAAAGTGTATTTTCAAACTAAGGAGCAGATTTTGAATTAAGGAACAAATAGGAACAACAATAGGCTGGTGACAAGAAAAACAGATTTTTGAGTCTTAGAGTTAGAAGGAACCATTGAGGGGAAAAGCAGGGGCCAGTGGGGTAGATTGACTTGTCTAAGGTTACACAGATAGTTGGTGATAAAATCGAGACTAGAATCCTGAATCCCAATCTAGTGTTTCTTCTACTATATTGTGTTGTCTTTCATATTAGTATCTACAGATATCCTTATATCTTTCCTCCTTTTCTTCATTCAGAGTAGTATACTTTTAGCTTTAAATTTCTGGGCACAGAAACTGTATTTAGAACTCTGCTTCCCTATATCTTGAGTCAGACCGGTTGGGTACCACAGGCGTTCTCTTGCTCCACTCTGCAGATAAGAAGCCGAACCAGAACAGGGTGGGCCCAACTAACTTCCTTCCCCTTCCATGAGCCATCCATCTGTAGAGTTAGTTTCTTCCTTCCTACTTAAGCCAGATAAGAGATGCTCAGTGTTTCTCTGTGCCTTTCACTTCAGGAATTTAAGGCATGCTAGTGGAAATGACTATGGTAGAATGAAGAAAGCCCATTGAGTTTGCATGTGTTATGTGTGTGCGTGCGTCTGTGTGTGTTTGGGGGTAAGATTGGGGGAATGGAGTGGTCAAAAATTCTCCAAAAGAACAATATATTTTAGTGTACTCAGCCCTGGAAATTCTTGGCCCAGAAAATTAGCAAATTGATAAAATGAAATTGTCTATTATATTCTCCCACTTTGGAAGAAAATATTTGTTTATAGTTCTAAATAGTCTTTTTGATTCCATGTTATTAGGTGCTGCTACCTCTTTTTCCTGGGAGAGAGGAATGTGTTTTTTAACCTCTCCTGTCTCCTAGGTGCAGCAACCATAACTCCAGAGGTTTTCTGGACAATACCAATGACAGGAAAAGAAAGCATAATTCAATGATATTTGCAAAAGGAATATATTTTGTTATACTCTATGTCCCAGTTTTGAATGAGGAAAATATGGTCACTGTAGTTCTACATATGTGAGGGGTTTGGACCAGATAATCTCATCAATGTACAGTGACCATTTTATCAGTAGGATTTCAGAGAATAAGGAGAGAAGCTGTGGGGATCGGTCAGAAATAGTCTTTGTGACATAGAAAGACAGGTTTTGTTTCTCTATGATGGGATAAACTCCTATCAGTAACCACTCTGAGACCCAAGGTGGAGGTGTCTCTACACTCTGTGAGTGAAATTGTACTGAAGTCATCACATAGGTCCTCTGTGACTGACTGCCTTGGATGAGAAGCAGTACCTTAGATAGCTTTAGACTATCAGATCCCAGGTCATCAAACACATTTTATTTTACATGTCCATTTAAGGAAGATGATCATGAAATGGGTTGGGTTGCATTAGTTGCAGTCCATAACCACCATTGGGTCCCTGTGGTGAATTGATGGGAAAACATGGACAAGAGCCACATATAATAGGCATGGATGGATTGTGAACTGCATCCCTGTAAGGCATACCCATGTCAATAAGACTATATATTGCAACATCTGAGATGTCATGAGATGATAGAATTTTAGAGTTGGGAGAAACCTCAAATGTCATCTAGTCCAAGCCCCATATGTTACATGTATGCTACAAACTCAGGAAGAAAAAACAAAACCCTACTGTATTTGTAGCCAGCTCATCAAACTCTAGAAAATAATCTCATAGTTTTGAGTAATGGTTTCTCTGCCACATGTAGCCTTTGCAGTTGTTATAACAAGCTGCATCTTTGACCCATTTAGTAGCTTTTAGAATCTTTGAAATTCTGTTTGCTTTTATAATATTGGCCAAATTCTTATATGTGTACAAAAATAACCCATCTCATGTTTTATTGGGAGTTGAACACTTGCCAAAGTTAATATTGATAGAGGGCCAAAACATAAGCTCTTAAAGTTTGGGTAACAGAATGAATCAACTGAGGCATCTTCACCTTAAATAAAAACTGCAAGCTCCAAGCATAGATTTTTCTTTCTTTCTTTCTTTCTTTCTTTCTTTCTTTCTTTCTTTCTTTCTTTCTTTCTTTCTTTCTTTCTTTCTTTCTTTCTTTCTTTCTTTCTTTCTTTCTTTCTTTCTTTCTTTCTTTCTTCCTTCCTTCCTTCCTTCCTTCCTTCCTTCCTTCCTTCCTTCCTTCCTTCCTTCCTTCCTTCCTTCCTTCCTTCCTTCCTTCCTTCCTTTCTTTCTTTCTTTCTTTCTTTCTTTCTTTCTTTCTTTCTTTCTTTCTTCCTTCCTTTCTGTCTGTCTGTCTTTCTTTCTTTCTGTCTTTCTTTCTCTCTCTCTCTTTCTTTTTAAACAAATCCTTCATAGAGACAATGTGGCTGAAATTATGTATTTTAGCAACATCAACTTTTATGGGGTTTTAAATGTTGATTTTTTTCAGTCCTTAAAAATGCCTATTACATATTCATAACATTTAAAAGTAGGTATCCAGGCAATAATAGCTTTTTAGATATTATTGATGTTTAGAGATATGTTTTTTAAAATACACATTGAAAAGTTGCTGATACACATGAAAACTGAAAATTGCACACAGGAGTAGCATTTGCTCTCATGTGGCAGTTCTAGCTCAGCCCTCAAAACATTCCCTAGTAAATAGAGAAGTTGGTTATCACCTCAACTGGCCTTCATTTAGTATAGTCTGCATTTATATAAATAGATGTGTATGGGTGAAATTTGGTTTAAAAAAAAATTCCTGTGTAAACTTCAGGACTCCTGGTTGCTGCATTTATTTCATTCATTCTGTTTCTAGCCAACCAGAGGTGTTTTGCATCTCTGTTGCAATGAACGAAAAAAGATTATGGCATTTAGATAACTTGTGGAAACTCACCTGTGTGTATATGGGGATATGTGTGTGACTAGATGTATATATCAGTATATAAAAAAGTCTATACTGTTAAATAATGCACAAAACTAATGGAAATACTGTAGGCATCATATTTTACTTGTTCTTTAAGTACTTTAAAATGTGAATTGTCCTTGAGAAATTATTTTTCTGTATGTATATCAGAATATTTTTAGGACCTAATTTAAGTGCATTTAACTGTAGCAGACAAAAACTCCACAATCTAATATATTCAAGTGAGCATAAACTGCTTACTTAGATTCAGTTCAACTGAATTTCTTATACTTTAAAAAAAAAAAGAAAAACCTGTAGACTCCACATATTAGTATTAAGCATATATACACTTGCTAACAAGCAATTCAAAGGGGGTCATTTCTCTCCCAGATTTGATTGAGAATAATTGGCTGGTACTCTGATAAGATGGAAAGTATCCTATAGCTAAGCTAACAGAAGAGATTGCTAGTTTTATAAAATTATATGTCCAGGATGTGGATTTTTAGAACCTCTTGTCAGGAAGAATGACAGAACTGGAGAGCTTTCCTGGCCAACAAGGAAATGCAGTTCAGAAGGATGTAGCATTTCTCCCTAACAGGATCTCACACAAACTAACAGCTTCTTAAGAACTCAGAAACAAGGACAAAATCTTAACTAGTTTTTGCTCTCCTTCCTTTATACAGGGTTCATTCAAGAGAACCTGGTTCAGGTTTGACTTCTCTGAAAAATGTGAGGGTTGCCTGAGTTTTCTTTAGTTGCATGGCCAGTTTGAAGTTATCTGAAAGTTTGGAGTTTCTGGATTGGTCCATTTCTGTATTGGCAAAATGGTATGACCTCCAGAAAATAGGCAGGGTAAGATCCCATGATACCTGTTCCTCTACCAGGAACAACAGGCCAGTTCTGCATCCCTTGTGCTTTCTCCTACCTAGAACAATAAAAGGGGCAGGTTCCCAAATAAGCCAGTGGGCAGCTCTCTTTGAATTTCTGTATTGTTAGGTTTGCCAGTGGCTTCTTTATATGCTACTGGAAAGGCTATGCTATCAGGAAGTGGGTACCAAATTGATTCTCAGTCCACTGAGGTAAATAGCCAGAGGTAGCTTCAAAAAAGAAACTGCCCCCATTAGCCAGGGTCTCCCCCAGTTAAACTGAGATTATGATAACATAAAAAAAAGTGAATTCCTGGAGTGCTAGACATTCCATGGTGAATACTCCTCCCAAAATCTCTGAGCATGAGTTTAGTGTTTGTGAAAATATAAGGTGGGGGGCTGGGGAGTGAGATGGAGTATTTTCAGTAGGTGTTCAAAATTCCTCCCAGTTGAGTTTTCTTTGTCTTAATACTGTTAACAGCCAAAGGAGTCTTCCCCTTTTCCTTAAAAAGAGGAAAATGCTGTAGTGTGACAAATACCTGGTGTTGATGAAATAGTCAAAATGACTAGAGAGCTGTTACAAATCGGTGTCACATGTACTTGTCTGAGTTCCAGGGAAGCAGGGACAATCAAATTCACAAGGCTGAGATATAGATTTATTGCTCAAAGTTAAGCAAACCTTGAGTATTCCGTAGGCTCATCATAATGTGGGAACAGCTGGTTGTTGTAGATTGTGCGGAAGGTAGGTAATTAGCATTTTTTAAAGCAACCCCAAAACCAGTAGAATTTTTATTCTTATATACCTTGAATTAAAAAAAAAAGTCTCTTTAAATGTACTTGGACAATTGGTCTGCAGTTTATTGGTTTAAGTTCATGTACTTTGTGAAAGGAATGAGAAAAGGCAGGGCCTATTCTAGTGGATTGTGGGAGGGGGTTGTTTTTGTACAAAAAGGTTCTATCAGAGTTACCTTTCTGTATTGACAGAGGAAATTAATGGCACTACAAATAAAGTCTACTTCTGTGCATTTTATTTCACACAGACAAGATTGTAGTTGTGCAAGTGAAATTATGCAAAAATAAACTTTTTCAAAAAATGACTTGTATTCTGCTTTCATTTAAAAAAAAACACACTTTAGAGCCAAGTAAAAACAAATGTCATTGAACAAATGTTTTGGACTAATAAAAAAGGTTTTTCTTTTTTAACCAAGAAATGCTATAATAGGTCTGTACAATGATGCATCCATCCATTTATCTCTCAGACAAGGGTTCCAAGTCATGGTTGGTTTCCAAGGATATTCAGAAGGTATTCGTGGACTTTTCATTACTATAACAGAAACATGGGAAAACTGGGAATTATTTTCTAATATAACCCCTTTAGTGTTTTCGGGATAATGTAGGCACTTGATTTTACATCCAGCAGCCCTAATAAACATGTTATTACTTTCTATTCATCTCTGCTACTATGAATGTAACCAAAAGATTTGAACATAATCAGACTAATTTGTTGTGGGACAGGATAGTATAAAGATCACTGTACTTGGAGTCACTTGGGAGAATCCAAATTTTAGTACCAGCTCTAATTCTGCTTACTTGTGTAACTCTGGGTGTCACTTAATTTCCAATTATATAAAATGGAGATACTACTTGGCAACCAACGTCTGTGAAGAAAGCTCTTTGCAAAATTGAAAGGGTACGTAAGAGATGTATGGTATGTTTTGCCCAAATAGATTTTGTTTCCATGTGGGTTTTTTAAGATGCATCTTGTAGGGAAGGCTGAATTGATTTCTCTAGAGTTTCCTTCACCCACCCTTTGTTAGAGGGAAAAATTTTTTCCCGACAGGAGGGGAAGGTTGGGGCCACAGGTTGGTCACTCTGTTCTCCTCAGAGAGGGGGGACCAGACTAGAACTGTAGCCACCCTACCTAAATATTGTTAGTTTAGGAGAAATCATTTTTAGGTTTAAGTTGTGCTCCTGATCTCTATTCCTTAATGGGGAGAAGTGCCTCAAGCTATATATCTAAGGCTTAACTACCTTTCCCACCAAAGGCCAGTTTTATGAACACACAGCAAATAAATCCATTTAAGCTGATAGCAAAGAGAAATCAGAGAAGGCATATAAATATGTATCAGCCTATACGCAAAGAGTAAGTGAGCTGTCTCATTAGGAGCACATTGTAGCTGAACCAAGAGCCCCAGATCTCATCGTAGGGGAAACCCCCCAAGTCTCTATAGTAGTAAGCTGGGGATAGGGACATGGTTGAGATGCTGGCCCTTCCATATTAGCTTCTTTCCAGTCTTTCAGGCACCTGAAGAGAGCCTGTAGCCTTGTGTTTTCTCTTAAAGTCGAAATCCAGAAGACTAGGATATCCCCTCTCCCAAGTTCTCATCAACTCATTTCCTCATGTCAGCATCGAGCATTGAGTAATCTCCAGCAATGAGAATCTTACATGCAAGTTTTAGACTTAGACATAGGTTTTAGATGTATAAATAGAAACTATTAAAGTATGTTAAAATAACTGCTGAACCAAAACCAGAAATGGGCACACAATTGCTAGCAAGGTTAAATGGCCATGTATTTTAAGTAAGTGGCCATAGTTAACTACCTAGATGAGATTAAATTTTGCAATATTTGGGGAATTGCTGAAACAGTGTGCACTTTTCAGTCAGAGGAGATGCACCATTTCTCCAAATATGTTGCTTTTTGAGTGCTGCACTAATTCACCCCCCCCCCCATTCATTCTTAGAATCATTGAAAGCTGGCAGAATATCTAAGACTTTAGTTTAGCTTTCTTTTCAAAGTGGAAAGCCAATCCCATTAAGCATGTCTTCCTGGTTCAAAGCCTGGCATTTCATCCACTGTGCCACCTATCTGCTCAACAAAACAATAAATCAAGTCAATCTGTAGATTGCTGATTTCTAAGATATAAATACTAACAATTTAACAATTGGCTCTCATGAACTGTTCAGACTTGTCCAGCAACACCTTTGACATGGACTGTAGCATATCATTATGCTTGTCTTCTCATTTTCATGTCTTCCTATATTTCATTCATTATATTCTTCAGTTATCATGTCCGATAATATTCCATTACCTATAGATACAAGTTGTTGGGCACATGGGTTGTTTCTAGTTTTTTTGTTTGCTGTCATGAATTTTAGGTACATTTTTGCCCAAAGAAGGCAGTTGTATTGCCACTTTCTGTTACTTTTCCCACTTACTACTGACTTGAACTAAAGTTCACACTAGCTATTGTGTCAAAGATGGCTTGAAAGCAAAATTATTTGTTCTGTTAATGAATCAATTTTATACTTGATACAGTTGGATAGTATGGACATGTGTGTACATATATACATATACTTACATATAATTACTTAATACTGGTATTAAAACAAGAGATGAGAACATGCTCCTCCCTCATTGCTTTTGTGGGGAGAGAGGGAATGGAAATATTTCATACTGTGATATCTGGTTGATGTATTGGTTACTTTTTCTGAAATGTTTCCCATTATTAAAAAAAATTGTTACAGGAAACAATTCTGGGTAAAAGTGGGCAATACAGAGGAGCAGCTAGGTGGCACAGAAGATAAAACATCGGCCCTGGATTCAGGAGGCCTCAGACACTTGATGCTTACTAGCTGTGAGACCCCCCCCCCCCCCCGCCGCAAGTCACTTAACCCTCATTGTCCTGGGAAAAAAAAAAGTAGGCGATACACACACACAAAAATTAAAGTGATATAAAAAAAATTTAAAACAGCCAAATTTGAAGAAACCAACGAAAAGGTTATTAAAACAACTTTGGGATTTCCTAAAAGGAATATAGTCTGCTTTCCTCCTATTCAGTTCCAGGCCCAACTTATTATCCATTTGCAATGCCTATCTTTAGCCTGTAAACCCAGTGCTCACGCTATGAGGAGATGAAACAACACATTAAACAAAATTTGGTGCATTTAAATGAGTGGTGTAATCCTTGAAAAACTATTCCCCGTATTTGTTATAGTCATATTGATACCTTGGACACTAGATTTAAAATACATCACTTGAGTAGCTGAGACAATTTTACATCATAGGTAGATTACAAATTTGTGACAGATAATTTCATTCACAAATCAGACAGCTTTTTTTTTTTTAAACCTTGTTTGTTAAACCAAAATTACACTGGCTTTACATAAGACTGTTGGCATTTCATACTTTAACATTAACCCAATGGAAATTTCCAAGTACTTTATTGTTTCCACAATTTTTAAAAGTTTCATTGATGAACTGTAGAGAAATGCTACTTTCAAACAGCTTCCTTCATAATCCTGCTTAGCTTCTGGATCTTGGTTCTTGCAGACATATCAACATATTTCTCTCCAATACGAACAATCATTCCTCCCATGATTGAAGGATCAGTCTGAGAAGAGAATTAGTTATATTAAAAACATAGAAAAATGCATATTATCAGCCTTATTCCACTGATCAACTGAAATAATGGTTCTGAAAGCACTTTGAGAAGCATGAAATGCAAATGTGAAACAATATCTAAAAAATAAACATAACTAGGGTAAAACAATAATTGACCTGGTAAACATGCAAATCTTTATATGGAGATTTGAGAATATTTGGTTTTGAAAGATAATCAGGTTGTTTAAATGAATGATATAAATACATCAATAGATGTATTTTATTTGATTTTCTTTATTTTTTATGATTTTTTTTCTCTACCATTTTTTGTCAGCTTCATTTGGCACAAGGAAAAAAATGCTAAGTTAAAACCTACCTTAACCTCCATTTTCAGAACTTGGCCTTTACTTAAGAAGCTGTTCAGGACTGTTTTTAATTCTGAAAGAGTTGCTTCATCTAAAGTCTAAGATGGGTGAAAGAAAACATCTCATTAAAAAATCAGAAAAATCAAAATGGAAATGAAAGTTAGAATTTTATAATCTTAAAATACAGCAAGAGACAAAGAGAAACAAAAAAGTACAATTTTATATCATCAAAACCTGCCACAATATTAATGATTCAAATGTTCTACAGTGTATACTGCAGTACAACCTGTTACCCTACTAATGCTCACTATTTGTTGCACAGGAAACATTAAGGAGAGGGACCCAGCCATGAAATGGCAAAAAGTGATTTTTACAATTCACATACAGGTGAAAATTAATTTATAATCCACAAATGTAAATAAACTCATTTATTTCTACTTATAGAGAGGTAGCATACATCCATAATATGTCCAGTGGATAGAGAACTAGCTTTTCCTAGTACGGAAATAAGAGGTGAAGAATATGATGGAAATGCAGGTATATAATGCCAGATGAAACTCTTATGTCAGAAGGCTTTAATGTTTTTCTTTACTAAAAGGAAGGGTTTAGTGGTAAAGGAAGTAGGGTGGTGAGGGAGAAGAAGATGTTGTGATAAAGGGAGATAACTGAGGTTATACCATCATCAGGATGACAGACTAAGAGCTGGATGGGACCTTAGAGAGCATCCAGTCTAATCCTCTCATCTTAGAGATGAGGAAGCAGAGCTAAGAGAGGATAAGTGACTCCCAAGGTTACACAGCTAGTAAGTTGCTGAGGCAAAATTTTAACTAAGGTCTTGCTGAACTGAAGTCCAGCACTCTGGCCATTTCACCAAACTGTCTCTTTAAAAAGTGACAATAAGGGGGGCAGCTAGGTGGCGCAGTGGATAAAGCCCCGGCCATGGAGTCAGGAGTACCTGAGTTCGAATCCAGCCTCAGGCACTTGACACTTAACTAGCTGTGTGACCCTGGGCAAGTCACTTAACCCTCATTGCCCTGCAAAAAAAAAAAAAAGTGACAATAAAACCTTTTTGGTCTATCAACTTTCTATTCCTTATGGAGGTTAAAAAAAAAAGCTGGGTTCAAAAACCCAAAAACTTTTCCTATAATGACTTGAATGGTAGTATAATCCATATAAATGAATCAATATAGCCTGAATAGTTGTCCAAAGTCCACTTTACCAAGCAAAAAAGCTTAATGGGCTACCAACCTAATCCATTTCCATCACAAAAGATATGGCCTAAGCTATCATTGTTAATTAACATTTTTTTTGCGTGCCATAACCATGGAAATTTATGCCTTATGTTGTAGTGCTTTATGTGAATTATCTTGTCAGACCTTCACAACAACCCCCCAAGGCAGATACTCCAAGTATCATCCTAATTTTACAGATGACATCACTGAGGCAGAGGTGAAATAACCTATCCATAGCCACATGACCATAGGGTTGATATAAAGATCCAGAGACAATGAACATCATGATGCAAACTTTAAAGCACTCTACGAATAAATGTGTGAGGAAGGATTTGAACTTAAATCTACTTGATTTGAAGCTCCACCATTCAGTCTATGGCTACATTGCCTCCTTTCGTGAACTGGTGGTTTGAGCCTACTGGGTTTCTACAGTAAAAAGCTTTTTAAAAAACCCACTTAAAATAAACTCCCACAATATTATATTTTAAAACAGGCCATGCACTATCTAAAACATCTTCATTAATTATCAGTGTTTCTCCTTCTAGAATGTTTTGGGGGGCAAAAGGAGGGAAGGGTTGCAAAAATGCCATTCTACAATGTTCTGGGCCTGTGTAACAACAATATTCTAGTATTTCTGAAAGTTGGTAAACTCAGCAAGCAGGGTTAAGAGCTAGAAAGGAACACATTTGTCACCCGAAGTATTCAGGACAAGCAAAAGTAGCTAATCTGAAGATGAAAAGTGTCTCTGGGTTGGCTCATTTTTATTGAATTAGACTAGTTTTGATGTTAAAGCTAAATAAACTGACAACCCAATACTTACAGATGCAGTAGTAACTGAGCATTGTACTTCCCCACGATGCACACTCATCATGGTAGAAAATGCTGAAATGACTCCTGGGGTATTGTTTAAGCGACCATTTTCAGCAAGCACTTCTGCAAGAGATACAAGCATCACAGCGTGACTAATTTACATGAGTAACAAGTCACAATGGAAAGGTTCATGTTAGCCTCAAGGACAAAAAATTTAAAGTTGTAAAATGCCATCATCAGGTGACCCAAAGAAAGAACACTGTATAAAGAATGAAGATCTACTCTACAATCTGACTATTAGCTTCAATATCACCATAGCATCTAGACTAAATATATGGGAAATAGAATGACATACTCATTTTCATCAAAATATGTACATTAGTTTTTCAATTTGTGGTCAGGATTTCCAATGAACTAGACCTTATTTTCTGGACCCCATTGTAACCTAAATCTAACATAAATGCAAGACTAGCTAGAACAAGGGGTGGGGATGAGGGTTGTGGGGAAGGGAAATCAAACAGGTTTTCTTTGAACATCAGTGATTCACAAACCATCCTCTAAGAACCAATGACCAAGAACATTTTGATCTTCAACTAGGTGAGGAGGGTTAAAAAAAAAAATCTTATTCTTTCATGTTTAAAGGATTCTCTGAGCTAATGAAGAAAATCTGCTTGGTCAAAATAGGAACTGAACCTGGAACTGAAAATAGTTATTAAGCACTTAATATTTCATGTGTAATTTTTAAAAATTAAGACCATTTTAAAGAAAAAAGACTATATAAATACTTACTCATGAGGTTGGTTGTGATGGGAGAAAACTTCTCTTTTGCAATTATGTCATTTAGGGTTTTTACCTTAACAGAACGCTTTATATGGGGATTCATAATAGAAGCAACCGTTTTGGGTTCCTTCAAAAGTTTCTGAAAGTAAAACACAAAATTTTTTAACCATTTAGAGCACACAAGGTCCAGTTTACATACAACTTATACTTCATACTTTGTCTTTTAAGATGTGTCTGAATAGAATTTTGACAACATTTATACTTTGAAAGATTTATGATTAAAAAAATGGTGCTTTCTTTCTCAGAAACTATTATCAGGATTAAGACCTACCTCCCTTCGCATCCTAATGTAGGTGCCCCAAAGCTCAAAGAGTAGCAACAATTCCCAGAGAATCACAGTCCCTGCCTCTAATCAACTCTTGCTTCTATCTACCAGGAGAGCTACTACAAAAAAGACATGGCTCTCTGTAGGTCACCAGCAATGCAAACCAGGGATCAACCAAATGCAGTATGAAAGAGACAGGAGGGAGGCGGAGCCAGGAAATTGCCTAAGCTCTTCCCAATTTCCCTCAGAAACATTTAATCAAGCCTCTGAACAGATTCTGGAGCTACAGAACCTATAAAAAGACAGCATGAAACAATCTTCCAGCTTAAGATAACTTAGAAGGACTTTAGGAAAGGTCTGTCTCACTTGGTTAAAAGGGGAGAGCAGTATAGCACAGCCAGTGTCTGGGCAAGCCTGTGAGAGATTTTTAGCCACAACAGATTGGCAGCTGAGGCCCCTCAGTCCTGGCTCAGCAGAGGAGTGACACAACAGGCCAGTTGTGAGGCCTCTAGCCCTAATACAGATGGCAAACTGCCAGCTGGGGTATCCCCTACACAACAGGCCAGGCAACCCCAGTGCAGTGAGCAGGCCGTGAGCCCCTGAGGCCTCTGAGCAGAAAGTCAGTGATTAGTCCTCGGGCCCCTAGCACAAGAAGCTTGGGACAGTGCCCCCTGTGCTCCAGGAGCAGAGCTCAACTTTAAAAGTCATAAAATAGGCTATTGAGTAAGAAACAGAAAGAGACAGGAGGCAGGATGAGAAGTGGGAGAAGCTATGCCTAAGGAAGTAACCTCTATGGAGACATTGCATTTGTCAGCACTGCAGCTCTTACCTTCTCAGCTGCCACAAACACTGAAGATCCAAAGGAGAGATCTCATTACTAAAGTCCCTGGTACTGTCAAACAGTTCTACCTCAAAAAGGATACAGTGGGAGCCAAGCGGGTGGAGCCAAGATGATGACACAGAGTAAGCACTATTGCCCAGCTCACCCCAAATTCTCCTCCAAACAACTTTAAAATAATGCCTCAAACTAAATTCTGGAGCATAACAGCCATCAAAAGGTATGGGTAAGACATTTTTCTAGCCCAAGACAAATTAGGAGTTCAGAAGGAAAGATCTGTGACACTGTGGTCAGACTAGAACACATATGGTGGCAACATCAGCCATGGGTCTTGGAAGTGACTGTGACAGGAACAGCAGGAGTTTTGGGAGCTCCTAGCCCAAAGATGATAAGGGGATTGGACAAATGATCAGAAAGAGATCAGAGTAGGGCAGCTAGGTGGCGCAGTGGATAAAGCACCGGCCCTGGATTCAGGAATTCTTGAGTTCAAATCTGGCCTCAGACACTTGACACTTACTAGCTGTGTGACCCTGGGCAAGTCACTTAACCCCCATTGCCCTGCAAAAAAAAAAAAAAAAAAAAAAAAAAAAGAGATCAGAGAGTACCCTTGTATTATTAGCACCGTGCCCAGGACCAAGCACTATTTGGCAACTCCATTGACCATACTCACTTCTGGATTGTAATTCCAGGATGAAGAGGAGCACTTGCATTTGAGCAGCGATCATACCACCTTAGAAGCACTGAAAATTTGCAGATACTAGAACTAAGAGTGAAATCAGCAGAGCAAAAAAGCCTAAAGTTTGGGACAATCTCCCCTCCCAGGTGAGCAGAACCCAACATTAACAAAGTTCAAAGAAATCAGCTGAAAAAATGAGCAAAGAATTAAAAAAAATCTAACCATATGCATCAACTATGGTTACAAAAAGATATCAGGACATAAACAGAAGACATCAGTGTGAAAAATGCTACAAACAAGGCCTCAAAGAAAATATTGGATACAAGTCCCAAAAGAATTCCTGGAAGAGGTAAAGAAAGAGCAAAAAAGGGATTTAAAAAATCAAAGAGTGGCAGAAGAAAAATTGGAGAAAGAAATGAGAGTGATGCAAGAAAATTATTCAAAGAAATTAACAGCTTGGTGAAAGAGGCACCAAAAATACTCAAGAAAATAACACCTTAAAAATCAGAATTGCGGGGCAGCTAGGGGGTGCAGTGGATAAAGCACTGGCCCTGGATTCAGGAGTACCTGAGTTCAAATCTGGCCTCAGACACTTGACACTTACTAGCTGTGTGACCCTGGGCAAGTCACTTAACCCCCATTGCCCCGCAAAAAAAAAAAAATCAGAATTGGCCAAATGGAAAAGGAGGTATACAAGCTCACTCAAGAAAAAGAAGAATTAGGCAAATGGAAGCAAATGATTCCATGAGACATCAAAAAAACAATAAAAGTCCAAAGGATGAAAAAAAAATAGAACATGAAATATCTCAACAGAAAAAACAACTTACCTAGAATATAGATTGAGAGATAATTTAGAATTACTGGACTACCTGAAAGCCATGGTAAAAAAACAAAAAACCAAAACAATCTAGACATGTATCAAGAACTTATAATGGAAAACTTGTCTGATCTTAGAACCATAGGGTAAAATAGAAATGGGAAGAATGCAACAAACACCTCCTGAAAGACATTCCAAAATGAAAACTTCCAGAAATATTATAGCCAAGTTGCAAAGCTCCCAGGTAAAGGAGAAAATACTACAAACAGCCAGAAAGAAACTATTCAAGTATCATAGAACTATAGTCAGAATCATGCAAAATTTATCAGCTATCACATTAAAGGAGCAAAGGGCTTGTAATATATTGCAGAAGGCAAAGGAGTAAAGATTACAACCAAGAATAATCTATCCTGCAAAACTAAGACTTGAAGAGAAATATGACAGTCAAAACAAGATGCAAAAGAAGCATTTAAAAAAGGTAAATATGAAAGAGAAATCATAAGGGATTTCATAAGGTTAAATTGTTTATTCCCTAAATGGGACTAGAGTATGACCTCCTAGAAAAGCAGTACTGGGCCAGCTAGGTGGCGCAGTGGATAGAGCACCGGCCTTGGAGTCAGGAGGATCTGAGTTCAAATCCGGCCTCAGACACTTAACACTTACTAGCTGTGTGACCATGGGCAAGTCACTTAACCCCAGTTGCCTCACTAAAAATGAAACAAAACCAACCAAATAAAAAAAAAAGAAAGAAAGAAAAGCAGTACCTGTCTCATTTTTCTATTTGCATACCTATGCTAAGCAAATCTAAGTACTTAAGAAATGCTTTTTCATTCAATTATATCAACCAATAAGGCTAGAAGTTTGCATAGTTGGAAGAAAGCTTCTGTTGCTGCCGCTTCTTTTTTTTGGCAGGGCAATGAGGGTTAAGTGACTTGCCCAGGGTCACACAGCTAGTAAGTGTCAAGTGTCTGAAGTTGGATTTGAACTCAGGTTCTTCTGAATCCAGGGCCGGTGCTTTATCCACTGCGCCACCTAGATGCCCCCAAGCTTCTGTTCTACTTTTCTATATTTTTGGATGTTCAGTGTTAGTATTGACAACCTCCCTCCTGGATTCCTACACAGTATTTTTTTACTATTTCCATCCAAAATGAACACACCTGCAAGATATAGATTGGCTATTAAACAACCAACTGGTTAAAAGTGAAAGAAAATAGAAAAATAACAGTCTAGGTGCAAATTAAGAGCACAGAAAAACTACTTACTGTTACTCTGACCAACTCCTTTTCTACCACGTCCAATTTATTCTGCTTAGATGCAGCAGAATAAAGAGCAGTGGCATATCGACCTTCTAGACCATATACTTGAATTGGAGGCTTAAAAAGAAACAAGAAAAAAAATTATTCAAGATAGCTACTATTAAGCTTTCAATATCAGAGTTTAGGTTTTATGTTCTGTTATATACACTTTATTGTGAAAGTTTAAGCAAGAGTTAAAGAACTGACCTGAATTGATCTGCACCGTCACTAATTATTATGAACATGGGAAAGTCAATGGACTTTAAGAAGTTTAGAAAATCCAACTAGAAAATTTCTTTTACACTTTTAAAATGCTTGAATTCTATGAAGATCTATTCATTATGGGCTCTTATATTTGCTAGTTCTAATAGTAAACTTACACACACACACACACACACACACACACACACACACACACACATTTTGGGCAGGGCAATGAGGGTTAAGTGACTTTCCCAGAGTCACACAGCTAGTGCTTTATCCACTTTACCACCTAGCTGCCCTTGTAAGCTTATATTCTTAGGGACATAAGAAACAGAAAATAAAGATCAAGCCATACAGAAATATTCCTAATATTTGGCAATAACAAAAATTTGGAAACACCCTGGGTGCCCAATGAATGAGAAACAGTTGAATAAATTTTGGCATACCAATGTAACACTAATCAATTCATTTATTTCCTACAATATGCAAGGCTACCAATGCACCAGGAGCATCAATTCAAGATACCAGCCTTGGAGAAGCTTACATTTTAACAAAGAGTATTCACATACACATAAAGTAAATACTAGTAATTTCAGGATGAACACTGATAACTGGGGAGATCAGGGTAGGCTTTACAAAGGAAGGGGCAGTCTCTACTGAAGGAAGTTAAAAGGAAGTGTGTATTTCAGGTATCAGGAAGAACCTGTGAAAAATTTAAGAGAGGTAGAATGTCAAGTTTGGGGGAGTAGCTGGTGGTATAGTTTGGCTAGAGCACAGAATATGTGAAAGAGAGTATTATGAAATAAGTCTGGAAAAGTAGATGGGAGCCAGATTGTGGGGAACATTAAATCAGTATCAGAAAGGTATGGTTTCGTGTACAATCACATTGTTTTTCCTTTTGCTCTTGTTCATATATGAGAATATACTCATAGTTGTTAACAGAGGTAAAAACAAAACATTTATTTTGTAAGAAAAATAATTGAACAATTAGGGACTTTTAGGAATAATCTAGTCTAACATTTTCATTTTACAAATAAGAAAACAGAGACAAAAGATACATAGTACACAGAAGCCAAGTTTATGAAACATACTTTAAAACATAAACTTCTATTATTCACAATATAGGTGCATAATAGTTTTTATGGGGGGGGGGCA
This sequence comes from Dromiciops gliroides, assembly GCF_019393635.1. Classification (NCBI taxonomy): domain Eukaryota; kingdom Metazoa; phylum Chordata; class Mammalia; order Microbiotheria; family Microbiotheriidae; genus Dromiciops; species Dromiciops gliroides. The sequence continues at coordinate 269,635,294 of NC_057863.1, read as the reverse complement.
GGGCTATGGGGGTTAAGTGACTTGCCCAGGGTCACACAACTAGTAAGTGTCAAGTGTCTGAGGCTGGATTTGAACTCAGGTACTCCTGAATCCAGGGTCAGTGCTTTATTCATGGCGTCACCTAGCTGCCCCCAGGTGCATCTTAATGGTATTATAAATATATATACATTTTTTACAAAATTATCTTATAATATTATTTATAACAAGCTTTATGACACCATCCTGAAGTTTCCCCTTTCATATAATGCTTACACTTTACATCCAGTTTAACTTATCTTTTGGTCACTTATTATGCCTAGAACTCAAATCAGTTTTTCATGATAAATCAAAGTATTCTATAAGAATTAGCTGAAGGAACTGGAGATGTTTGGCCTAGAAAGGAAAGCCAATCAAATTTAAGAAGACCTAGAAGGTCCTGCTTCTGAAACTTAATGGCCATGCGACCCCTCTAAGACTACATGTTGCAAAGGGCAATAAAAGGGGCTGTCATGCAAAAGTGGGAATGCTTTATCTGTTTTGCCCCAAGATACAGAACTAAGAGGAAGGAGGAGAAATCACAAGGAAGCATAATTATCTATTAAAAATAAAAGGAAATACATTTTAGTCATTAGAACTATCTAAAAGTGGAATGGGCTTTTCAGAAGGTGGTGGGAGGTATTTATTCAAAGACTAGATGACCACTTAATGGAGAATGTTGTAGAATGTCCATTTCCAGGTATGACTTTGGATCAGATGGATTCTGGGGTCCCTTCCAACTTGGGACTGTATAATTATCTTAATGTTTAAAAAATATTGGGGGGCGGCTAGGTGGCGCAGTGGATTAAGCACCGGCCCTGGATTCAGGAGTACCTGAGTTCTAATACGGCCTCAGACACTTGACACTTACTAGCTGTGTGACCCTGGGCAAGTCACTTAACCCCCATTGCCCTGCAAAAAAACCAACAAAAATATTAAGCAATGGCACAGTTTGGCAAATAATTTAAAAATTCAACAGGGAATTTGCAAAATAAAGATATGGAGAGTAAAGAGATTTGTGTACGGAAATGGTATTGTGATAAAAGCCTAGTTATTTAAAATTAAACATGCAAAACACAGATGTTTTGATAGACAAATGTTGAAAACCAAAAGTTTGAAGTATGTTATACACCTGCTGAAAAACCATTAGGTGCCACCTATGAACAACTGCAATCATCTAGCAGAGTGACTTCTTTCTTCAAGAACAGGCCATAAAGTGTCAAGTACAGACAAGGTTAAAGACAGATCCAATCAATGTTACTCAGTGCATCATACTGAAACCCAGTTAACAGTTACAAATTCTTGACTAGGGTTAAGTTTAGCCAAGTAATTAAATAAACATACCCTGACGAGCTTGGCAAATGGTCTGCCCACTGAAGTAGTGAAGCGTCGTACCTTAAAGACAAAAGAAAATAAGGCAAAATGTTCACTTGAAGATGTCTGTAAATCAAATTGTAGAAAAACTGAATATACAAAATACCATTTACTCATGCCACTTTGAAGATAGAAAAATATAGTCAAATTTTCATAATTAAGCAGCATTATGCAACTTCTTCACAAAAACTTTCCTGGTTCCCAATTTCCTGTTGTTTTTTGCCTTTAACCTACCTTGTAGTTAGGGTTATGGTGGGTGTCCTCCCAGAACACAAGCTACTTAAGGGCAGATCCTTTTTTCCATTTCTATCCTTGAATCCCTAGTTCCTAAATACAATAAACACCTAAATGCTTGCTGACTTGTGAAGCATCCTAAGTAATACCCAAATTTCCTTCTTCCAATATCCAGCCTGGGTCAATTTTCTGGGAGGGAGTGAAGATGTGAATATAGTAAAATAGTAAAAGTTATCAGTTTGAGACTTTGGGGGTTTATATCAACATTCTTTAAAGCACAAGTTCTTAACCTTTTTTTCTTTCTTGGACTCTGGCAATCTGGTAAAAGCTATGAACTCAGAATATTTGCCACTCACATTCATAATTAAAAGAAATACTAAATTTCAGCGAATGGTTAATGAAAATAAAGATGTACTTTTTTCCCCATCAAAGTTCAAGGACCCCTTGAAACTGACCCATGGAGTCTGGTAAGCATCTATGCCTACAACTTGGCCAAACAAACTGAATTCAATAACCAGAGGAACTGGATTGGTTCTGGAAGTGGTATTCTGAATACTAGTGGGATGAACCCCCTTGCTCAAAAATCAAGATTACGAAAATGAAGACTAATATATTTTGGTAATATTAGAGTACAATCTGTCTTGATTCTGAGAAAAAAAATAATTGTCAGTAGTGAAAATAAGATCCTAGAACTACGGGGCAAAGGTCCTTTTCTTATTAATCTGTTCGCTGACAGTCTATTTCTGGATGGATAAAACTAAATTCCTCTAGTAAATGTTATATGAAATCTGGCTGTGGAATTTACTACAATTCAACAAACATCAAGTACCCACTATAAATAGTGCAAAGAGATTAAAAAGGTTTAATGAGAACATAATCTAGTATACAAGAATATAAAAATACAATACTTAAGTGCATAAGAAATATATAAAATTAAGATGCAGGTTTCTATGACTAAGAAGAGTATCTGTGGAAAAAAAAAAGGCATTTTGTTTAAGCCAAAAAACTCAGCAGTTGTATGTATGGAAAAGAGGAGAAAGTATTTAAAACATAAGAAATGGGGTAAGCAAGGGGAAAAACTGTGTAGTGTATGCACACACACACTCGTGCACATAGAACACATACAAGAGATGGCAAATAGTAGAATTTGGCTGAAGCTTGGAGTTCGTGGAGGGGAAGAGAATGAGAAGACTGAAAATTAAGTGTGGGGATAAGAGGCCTTGAATTCCTGGTGGAAGGATTTTAAATTGTGGAGAACCACTGAAGGATTTTTAACCCAAGAAGTAGTATGACCAAATCTTATTACTAAAGATAAGGAAGATTATTTGGGCAATGGAATGAAGGATAAACTGAAGGAAAGAGTGGAGCCTTTAGCAAAGCTGTTAAGACTATTAAAAAAACTCTGGTAAGATGATAATGAGGCTGTGTGCTAGGGTCGGGTGGCAAAGTAAAGGAAAAAACAGAAACTGTATAGGCAGAATCAACAGGATTTGCTAATCAATAAGTCAGTAACATTCATTAAGGGTTTACTATGTGCCAGGCACTACAAAATACTGACAGAAAAAAAAAGTTAAACAGTCCCTGACCCAAAGAAACTTATATTTTTCCACCAAGAAAGACAATATGTGGGGGCAGCTAGGTGGTGCAGTGGATAAAGCACTGGCCCTGGATTCGGGAGGACCTAAGTTCAAATCAAGCCTCAGACACTTGACACTTACTAGCTGTGTGACCCTGGGCAAGTCACTCTACCCCAGTTGCCTCACCAAAGAGAGAGAGAGAGAGAGAGAGAGAGAGAGAGAGAGAGAGAGAGAGAGAGAGAGAGAAAGACAATATGTGCACAGAATAACTAGCTACAAGAAAAAGACTAATGGATGTGGGACAGCTAGGTGGCGGAGTGAATAGAGCACTGGCCCTGGAGTCAGGAGGACCTGAGTTAAAATCTGACCTCAGACACTTGACACTTACTAGCTGTGTGACCTTGGTAAGTCACTTAACCCCAACTGCCTCACCCCCCCCCCCCCCGCCCAAAAGCAACCCCCCAAAACACTAATGGTTGAAAAGGCAAAGAGAGAAGGTCTGGGAATACACACAGTTTCCAAGTGGATAAGCTACTAATGAGACTGATGGAAAAATTAACCAAAAAAGCTAACCCACTGAATGTTAAATACTTCAAAGGGAACAAGAACCAAAAAAACTAAATGAAAAAGAGAGCAAGATAATAAATTCTATAGCATCATAGAACAAAAGCAGTTCAGAATTTCATAATGGCTAGAAAAAATAAATACTTTAAAGAAAAGAAGCAAATTAGAAAGAAATTAGATTAGATTACCTAAACAGCTAGGTGGCACAGTGAGTGGATAGAGTGCTGGACCTGGAGTCAGGAAGACCTGAGCTGCACTCAGATCTCAGACACATACTAGGTGTAACCTTGGGCAAGTCACTTAACCTGTTTGCCTCAGTTACTTCATCTGTGAAATGGGAAAGATAATAGCACCTACCTCCCGAAAGAGAGCTGCCAAGATAAAATGAGATATTTTTTTTTTTGGTGGGGCAATGGGGGTTAAGTGACTTGCCCAGGGTCACACAGCTAGTAAGTGTCAAGTGTCTGAGGCTGGATTTGAACTCAGGTACTCCTGAATCCAGGGCTGGTGCTTTATCCACTGTGCTATCTAGCCGCCCCCAAAATGAGACATTTTAAAAGCACAATATAAATGCTAGCTAGTATTAGTTACTTTTTGTATGGATACATGCATATATTCTCTTTACACATTATATATTTATACACAATGAATGCATGTGTATATATTTGTACATATTAAGCATTATTACTACTTAGTATATAGTATATGAATAACATACTTCTATTACACTGTATAATATAGTTCTATAATTAACAGTATATTCTTATCCAGTGTACATTAATACATACATACTGTATGGGTGTATACATATAACATAGTCACTTGTCCTCCTCCCATTAGACTTTAGAAGGTAAGATCTTTGCATATAGGGATTATTTCATTCATTGTATTTTTTTTATCTCCAATACTCCGTTTCTCACCAAGTAAGAGGCAGAGTCTGGAAAACTGGGAGAAAAGTGAGTGTAATGGAGGAAAAGGTGATCAGCAATGTCAAACACTTCGGTCAATAAAGATGAGGATTGAGGGGGGAAAAAGGTCATCGGATCTGTCGATTAAAGAGAAGTTATAGACAGACCACGGCGTAGTGCAGTGCTGGGTGCTGAGTCAGAAGACTCGGGTTCAAATCTGCTTTCGCCTCGTGACCCCTGGACAAGTCATTTAACCTTTCTAGTCCTGTTTCCAGCTCATCTGTTAAGTGAAGGGAGCCGGCTTCCAAGGTTCCTTCCAATCCATGAGGCGGGGGGAGGGGGGACGGGGGAGAAGAGGGAGAATCGTTAGCAAAACCAGAGACCCCCTCCCCCAAAGAAGTCACCACCTCCGTCGGGGCCTAAGACAAGTAACACCGCACCGCCCTTTCTCCACTACTAAGCCCCGGGCCGTCTGGTGCTTTGTGGGAAGCCCTCAAGGTCACCGCCCGCCCAGGCCTCTCGGGGGCCCCCAGCCTTGAGTCGTTGGGGCGCCGGAGCCAAGGTGGGGGAGAAGAGGAGGGTGGGAGGGCGCCGAGGCCTCGCGCTCCCCGAGGGCGTCCCCTCCTCTGCAGTCAAGGAGAAGCGGGAGACGGCGGGGAACCAGGGGCAGGGGGACGTGCGGGGGCAATTGACACTCCCAGGTGGGGACGGGGAGTGCATCCCGAGTAGAGGACCCCGTCACAGCCGCCCTCAGGAAAAAAAATGCCTCTCTTCTTTCTTTCCATCTCACCTGCTGGACCATCCCGGACACACCGGGAGCCGCCATCTTCTCCTGTGGTAGCTGTAGGTCAAAACGGAGCTGAGACCGCGGAGGAGGAAGTAATGAGAGAGGCGCATGCGCAGAACAACAATTTCCCCTCCGCGGCGTGGGGTGGTCCTGACGGGACGCACGAGTCTTTGGGAATTGTAGTTTCTCAAAAGTAAGCGAACTAGGCTCGACCGAAGGGTCTGCTGGGATTGAGGGTAGGGGCGGGGCGGGGCGGGGCTGAGGCTGTACTAAACCAAGGGGCCTCTGAGGGGAGCAGTCACTGTAAGAGCTGCCACATTGGTTTGCTTTGCTGTTGTTAAATTTTCATTTTTGTCTTGCTAAAGCCCTGAAAATGGTGCAATTTCACACTCTACCACCAAAAAAGAAATTTAATTAATATCCGTTTGTGCGTCATGTAAAGTGAATAAGCATTTAGATTATGTACAAAGAGTTTACATTCTAATGTCTAAAGGAGGGCTGGAGACAAGTGTGTGCTTATGTATGTTTACGTGTATACATATACACACACAAACAATATGTATGTATGTATGTATGTATGTCTTATAAGAATATATACACATACTAAAAAATATCTCATTTGATCCTTACAACGACCCTACAATGTCGGGTCCCATTTTACAGTTGAGGAAACTGAGGCTAATGGGCTTGCCCAGGATCACAAAACTGGAAATTTGGGAGGGGGAGAAACCAATTCCCTGAGATCAGAAAAAGAGGTGTCCCACTCCCCCCAATTATCTCCTTCAATCAAAAGAACATGGGCAGCTAGATGGCGCAGTGGATAGAGCACCAGCCCTGGATTCAGGAGTACCTGAGTTCAAATCTGGCCTCAGACACTTAACACTTACTAGCTGTGTGACCCTGGGCAAGTCACTTAACCCCAATTGCCTCACTAAAAAAACCAAAACAAACAAACAAAAAGAACATGGAAACAATAAATAATTGACCCGGCTTTACAATGTTACAATAAGTAATTGGCCCCAGTTTTAAGATAAGATATGTAGGTTACTTAAGATGTATAATTGTGACAAAACTCCTTGCATCAATCTTCCATTTGTGACTGGGTTTCCGGTCAGCATAACCTAGGTCACTAGTTAAGGAAGACAGTCACACAGTACTAAGTTCAAACAATGTTTTCTTACAATTCCCATAACTGAATAAAGTTTTCTCACAAGAAAGAAATTAGACTAGACCCATAATTGAATAGAAATAGAACTGAGCTAACTCCAGAATTGAGTCACAAGATGGAGTCAGTGTGTTTCACTGTGTCCTACGCTCATGGGAATAAAGATTTGAACCTGTGCTTTCCATATAGGGAAATACCAATGTAGATGCCACCATCTGCTCCAAGATTTGTAATTTTAGAGAGTTGCCTAGGGCAATGAAATGGTCAAGTGACTTGACCAGTTTGTGACAAAGGTAGAGCTTGAATTCATATCTTGCTGATAAACCCTGAGCCAAGAATTTATAATCTAATCCAGGACCCAGAAGAGAGTACTGTAGGTGTTTGATAAATACTTGTGGAATGAGTGTTCCCTGAGAGCAGGAACTGTCTTCTGCTTTTCTTTGTATTCCTAGTACTTAGAACAGGCCTGACACATAAGTGGCTCTTAAATATTTATTGAATGACTGACAGAATGAAGCATACACTCCCATTTCCCATTTTTATACCTATAACAACTGCTTTAGCCAACACAGATATCACCCCATGTGGTATCAAAACTTGTTGTTTAGTGTGTATTTGAAAAATACTTATGCCTTGTGCTAGTTATTGCTTTTGGTAAAAGTCTAGTTGTTTAAGAGATGTGCTGATAATGCAAAAACCACAAGGGCTTGTGTTTGAGTTTATAAGGATTTCAGATTAAAAGTCTGACAGTGTTACAATGTGTCTACATTATGTATAACCCTCACTCATGGTTCATAGTTTTTCAGGAAACTTCACATGGCTCTTACAGGATCAAAGTTCTTTTTTCTTTTGAAAATTTTTATAGTATTTTATTTTTTCCAATTACATGTAAGACAAATTTTAACAATAATTAAAAAAAAATTGAGTTCCAAATTTTCTCCCTCCCTCTCTTACCTCCCCCATCTTAAGATGGTAAGCAATTTGGTAGAGATTATAGAAGTGTGATAATGTAAAACATAGTTCTATATTAATCATGTTGTGAAAGAAGAAACAAATTAAAAGAAAACACACATACACAAAGTGAAAATAGTATGCTTCAATCTGCATTCAGACTCCATCAGTTTTCTCTCTGGAAGTGGATAGCATTTTTTATCATGAGTCCTTTGAAATTGTCTTGGATCATTGTATTGCTGAGAAGAGCTAAGTCATTCATAGTTGGCACGAAGTTGCTGTTACTGCATACGATGTTCTCCTGGTTCTATTCACTTCACTCAGCATCAGTTCATGTAAGTCTTTCCAGGTTTTTCTGTAATCCATCTGCTCATCATTTTTTATAGCATAACAGTATTCCACTGCAATCGTATACCACAACTTGTTCAACCATTCCCCAGTTGATGGACATCCCTTAAATTCCCAATTCTTTGCCACCACAAAAGAGCTGCTTTAAATATTTTTGTATAAATAGATGTTTTTCCCTTTAGGCTCAGAGTTCATAAAACTAAAGAAGAAATTATTTTTCTAAGGAGAAAGACACAAGGGAAACCTTTATCAGAAAGGGCTACATAAATTCTCTCCTACCCATAAAGAAGAGAGTAAACAGAAGCAGTATGAACTTCACTGTGAATCTTTTATTCATTTTATTAGCAGATGCACTCAAAGACTTCTTCTAGTCCTCGAAAACCCTATAAATTGTACCCTTAGGTTTCACCTTTTAGTTCCTGTTAAAATGCTGATAGTAGAGCTATTTCAAGGTCATAGTTTAGTGCCTAGCTTCTTAAACTGTGGGTCGGGTAACTGAATGTGGGGTCGAGAAAAATTCGGCAGTAAATGTTTGATTTGTATATTTATTTTAATATAAATATATACCTGGGGGTATTTTTTCTCAGATGTAAAAATTTCTCAGGCAAAAAGTACTGACGAGTGGAAAAGGTTTAAAGAAGTCCTGGTCTACTTTAGAATCTTTTTTTCAGGCAGCTTCAGAAAGATTTATCTGACACTAGATGGCGCCATTTACCAGTGCATAGATGCCTGATACCGTAGGGTTGTTGGGTGGAATTTTAGAACACTTAGTTCAACCCCCTTGGTCGGCAGATTAGGAAACAGACCTGGAGAAACATAGTGACTGTAAAATCCAGATCTCACATTATCTAAGTGTTTGCGTCTCTTCAGTCTCCGTGGTACACCTGTTATGAAACTTCTCTTGGTCTCATTTGAGTAAGTAGTTACTAATCCTTTACTCTCCTATTGATGGAAATAACTCTGTGTGTGTAAGGGGAACAAATTGAAGAATCACCACTAGAGTATTTTATTATTATTATTATTATTTGGCGGGGCAATGGGGGTTAAGTGACTTCCCCAGGGTCACACAGCTAGTAAGAGTCAAATGTCTGAGGCTGCATTTGAACTCAGGTCCTCCTGAATCCAGGGCTGGTGCTTTATCTACTGCGCCACCTAGCTGCCCCTGTATTTTATTATTTTAATGAACTTTAACAAAAAGTTTTTGATGTACAATTCACGCACTAATAACAGCTCACATTTATGCAGCATTTTGTTTGCAAAGCACCTTTCTGTCCATTTGAGCCTCACAACAGTCCCCACGAAGTGGGGTGCTATTGTTATCTCTGTCCTACAAACAAGGAAAATAAGGTTTAGAAAAGTTAAATCACTTTACCAATCACACTGCTTGTAGGTATCTGAGGTGGGATTTGAAACCAGTTATTCCTGACTCTAAGTCTAGCACTGGTATGTAAAGCAATGCTGCCTAGGCCTGTATTTCAGTGTTTCTTTCTACTGTTGCAAGAATTTTCAGTTCTTGCTAACCACTGCAGAAATAAGCCAGCACAGGTTACAAAGAGACAGGTACACTGCAGTTTATTTATCCACTTAAGAGTGACACACATTATCAGTAGGTGAGGGACAGGGGTGTCTCAAGTCTACAGCTAACATCTATATCTATATCTCTGCATCGTATCTATATAGTCTCCCCTGAGTGACATGACCCAGAGTTGGCTAAGATCAGGAAGGGCACATAGGCAGGCTTACAAAGCAATTTTTAGTAAGATATGGTAGGGGGTATAGACAGGAAAAGATATATTTTTAGCAAAAGAAAAAGAATACTTAAATTGTTACAAAGGTCTTTATGGAAAGCCATTTATACTAAACCAAATAATAGGGTATATTCTTTATCAGTCAGTTAAATTAGCTTTTGTTAAGCTGTTGTTATTGTTATTGTTGTAGTTGGGAGTAGTGGGGAGCAGCTAGGTGGCCCAGTGGAGCAAGGAAGGTTTTTTCTGTGGTTCAGTCCCTGTCTGACTCTTTGTGACCCTGACCTGAGTTCAAATTCATCCTCAGACACTTACTAACTTGTGTGACCCCGGGCAAGTCACTTAACCCTGTTTGCCTCAGTTTCCTCATCTGTAAAATGACTTGGAGAAAGAAATGGCAAACCACTCCAGTATCTTTAAAAAAATTTTTTTAGTGAGGCAATTGGGGTTAAGTGACTTGCCCAGGGTCACGCAGCAAGTACGTGTCAAGTGTCTGAGCCTGGATTTGAACTCAAGTACTCCTGACTCCACTGCACCACCTAGCTGCCCCACCACTCCAGTATCTTTGGCAAGAAAACCCCAAAAGGGGTCACAAAGAGGGGGACATAACTGAAAATGACTAAACAACAACAACAACAACGAATTCTTCCACTTCTCTTTAGTTTATCTAATTTTGTTGTTGTTTGTTTTTGTGGGTCAATGAGGGTTAACTGACTTGCCCAGGGTCACGCAACTAGTAAGTGTCAAGTGTCTAAGTCTGGATTTGAACTCAGGTCCTCCTGAATCCAAGACTGGTGCTTTATCCACTTCACCACCTAGCTGCCCCTATCTTATCTAATTTGTTAAGCTACTACTATGTAGACTAAAGAGAAGTAGGAGAATTCCTGGGACTATTCAAAGTCCTGTGAGTTTTCTTTGGTAACTGTAAAGTGATTGAGGCTAAGGAGACATTCATACATTTATATAATAGCAAATACAGCACAAAATGGAGTCAGTTATATTCTCCCCAAAATTCTAGTAGGGGGCCGAGATGGAATTCAAAACCAGTTCTTCCTGATTCTAAGCTCAGCATTCTATGTAAGGCAATACTGCCTATGCCTATATTTCAGTGGTCCTTTTCACTACTAAACCATATAGGATTCTATATGTTTAGGTCACCTATAGTTTGACATCCTCTCCCATTTGTTCAATCTTTTCATTTATCAGTTTCACTTTCTAAGACTGAGGGTGAGTGATGTGGCAAAAAAAAAAGAACTCAATTGGCGGGATAAGACCTGTAGTCTAGTTCCAATTCTGTCACTAACTAGCTTTGTGACCCTGGACAAGTCACTCAACCATTCTAGGCCTCAGGTTTCTCATTTGTAAATGAGGTGTGGAAAGAACACTGGCTCTGATCTCTGATGCTTACTAATTATATCACCTTGGACAGGTTACTTAACCTCTGTGGATCCCAGTTTCCTTATCTGTAGAATGAGAAGATTGCACTGGGTAGCCTATAAGGTAAGTTCCAACTCTGACCTGTGATCCTATGTTCTGTCTTAGAATCTTGGTTCTACCGCTTATTACCTATATGATTTGGGGAAAGTCTCAACCATTGTGGGCCTGTTTTCCCATCTGTGAAATGAGGGATTGGACTAAGCAATCTCTATCAAGGCCCTTTCAACTCAGATCCTATGATCTTCCATCTGTTTACTAAACTTCACTTTATTTCCTTCCTGAATTGTGGAATAGATAGAATTAAATTTCTAGAGTAAAATGAGAAAGATGGAAAAAAATCACCTGAAGTATTTATTTCATGCCTGTTTGCATGAGGCAACATGCCAGGTGAGTTAGACATGGGCCTTGCCACTGTTAGCTTAGATTGTATCTGTTTTCTCATCTGAAAAATAATGAGGCTAAACCATTTGGCTTATAAGGTCCTGTCTAGCTTTAAATCTATGATCCTTTCATCTGATATTCTTTTTTTCTTAATTTTACTTCTCTGGTTAACACAAATTTATTTGTTCTCATTCCCTTTCCCTCTTTCCATTGAGAAAAAAAAAGAAAAAACAAACTCCTTATAATAAACTGGAATATCAATAAAAACGGATCTCCTTATTGGCCACATCCCAAAATATATGTCTCATTCTGTGTCTTGATTCCAATACCTCTTTTGTCAGTGCATGAGCAGTATGGTTCATCATCTGGAATTATGGTTGGTCATCAAACTATCAGAGTTCTTAAATCTTTCCAAGTTGATTGTTTTTCTTTTTTTTTTTTTCTTTTTTTTTTTTTTTAGTGAGGCAATTGGGGTTAAGTGACTTGCCCAGGGTCACACAGCTAGTAAGTGTTAAGTGTCTGAGGCCGGATTTGAACTCAGGTACTCCTGACTCCAGGGCCGGTGCTCTATCTACTGCGCCACATAGCTGCCCCAAGTTGATTGTTTTTCAAACACTGTTGTCGTTGGACTAATTCTCCTGATTTTGCTCACTTCATTCTGCATCACTTCACACAAGTCTTCCTTACCAAGTTTCTCTGAAACTGTTCCTTTCATCATTTCTTATAACACAATAGTCTGCCGTTACATTCATGTAACATAACTTATTCATACTAAGGAAATGGATGTACTACATTATGGTAGAATGATGACATAATGTTATTTGGGTCAGTTGAAGTTATGGTGGCAAAGGCCCCAGACACACTCTAGCTGGTGATACATATGAGGAAACAAAAGGTGAGAGATCAAACCTAGAAAAATCCAGGATCCAGCATCTTAGTCAAGTTTTGGGGAATATGGTATATGGGGGAAACCCAGAGCATTCTAGACACAATCTGGAATAAGCTACCGACACCTGATTCTCTATAATTTAAGAAGAAAACCCAAAGATTTAGTGGATTTTTCAGGTTTTAAAGAACCCACATTCCCTGTATAGGTATTCTGATGGATCCCATTTACCAAGTCACCTACAAGTTGGCTTCTTTCAAATAGGACCCAGAACAGGTTACAACCCTGGGAGATCTAAAGAAGACTGACTAGGAATCTTTCCCCTTGGGCTTTTATTATCATAAAAGCAATGTCCCAACCTCGGGAGTTTTCTGTCCATAAAGACCAGGTTCTTGGCAGGCACTAAGAAGTGGTCAGAATAAATAAATTGTTAGGCTTCTAAAGCATCAGGTTCTCCAAAGTGGCCATTCATTGTATTATATTTGAAAAGCAGTTTCCTGCCTATTACTGAGCCCTAGTAGCTACTAAATAGATGTCTCTGTGTCATACAATCAACCTTTAATCAGAGTTTTTGGGTTGGATGATGCATTATGGTCCTCTCTAACAAGATAGAGCACAGAAGATTTCTATTTCTTTCTTGCTTGCTTGCTTGCGAGGCAATGGAGATTAAGTGACTTGCCCAGGGTCACACAGCTAGTAAGAGTCAAGTGTCTGAGGCCAGATTTGAACTCAGGTTCTCCTGAATCCAGGGCTGGTGCTTTATCCACTGAGTCACCTAGCTGCTCTGGTTCTATCCTTTTCAAGAGAGGCATATATGATCTGACTTTCAGCACATACTAATACAGTTACAGAAGAAATTCTAGGGAATGGGTGTCCTTACAAATCTTGCCAGTAGGTTGAGCTCCAGTGTACATAGCTGGCATGAGGGAGAGCCTTAGCAGGGGGCCAAGAAGATCTTCATCTATGCTAATTCCTGGGCAGTGGTCATGGGTATGGTCAAGTGATCTGGAGTTTAGAAATTCCAGGATTGGATAATCAAAGGCTCTCCCCTTTGGGGTCAGGACCAATGAAGGAATCGTGATGATGCCTTCCATTACAAAAAGTTGTGCGCCATGTCAGCATTTATCAGAAACATCCATCATGTGCTAAATAACCAGAGTGGAGCCCTTTCAAGACAACAGGGATTGGGAGTGAGTCCATTACCAGTATAGACATTGGGGTCATGATGCCATGTTTTGCTGGGCATAATACCATATGATCCTCCTAATGAAGGACGAGGCAGTCATTTCTGCCTACCTGGGTTTCTTGTGTCAATTGGATGACCCACCTAACCCAAGTGGTCCCAAACCTGACAACAACTGGCAAATGGGCATTCTCCCATCTCAGGGCAAGAGGTTTGCCCCTGCAAATCAACAGCAGTAGTATTAATCATGGAACTGCCCAGGTTCATTATAGAAGCCATACCTGTAACAAGTTAACACCACTCTGGGAAGGGAAAGGGCTTTCTAGTTTCCTGGCTTGTGGGATCCAGTCTCCAGGAAGACTTGCCTGATAGAAATGGACTGTTTGTAGATGTAGTTCTTGCTGGCCCTCTCTAGCCCTTTTGTATTCCTTCAGCAGAACAAAATTGCTTTGGCCTCAAAGTCCTTGCCCCCTTAGCCAGCTCTGTACTCCCTAGAACAAAGCTTCTTCAACTGGGGGCCATAAGCCCATATGGGTCACACAACTGAATGTGGGGATTGTGAAAATTTGGCTTGTTTATTTAGTGCTATACCAATCAAACTACCCAAAAATATTTTTATAGATCTAGAAAAAATAGTAGGTCAGCAGTTTTTCCAAAAGGATATTTCACATTGCCTTCTGTTTTTTTATTCATTTGGATTTGCTGTATTGTGTCTTGATTTGTGAGAAAATAATGGGTTTTGGAATGCCCAAAGGCCCCAGCTCGAGGGGATTGATTGGATTGACTGTGTGGGGGCCAAATTTAATATAGGGAGAATTAATTGAGTGGCTCACTGTAATATTGGGGTCCCAGAAATAATGAGGGACCTCTAGGTCTAAAGTTCCCTCCCTTCTGAACTGCCTTTTTAGATATTTCTCCCAGGCCAATAAGAAAGGAGCCTAACAGCCTCTTTTCCACAAAAGAATCAGGTTTTATTAATGGGAATAAAATAAATGGAAAAAGTGAAATTAATAAAATCAAAGACAAGGGAATAGGGAAAAAGAAATATGGATAATCCCCCTAACTCTAACCTAAGTCTATACAATCCTCAAACTCGCTTTCAGATCAGCTAATTCAAAAGAGCAAGGCTCATATGTTAACTCACCACCTGGGGTCCGTAGCTTTGATGGAAAATGGCCAGGGCCCGCAGGACAAAAAGTGCTAAGAAAGAACTTCTTTCTCATCTCCTGCTGCAGCTTGCACCACCAGAAAAAAAGTCATTCTGGAAGCGATTGAGCTCCCCTCAGTGAGCGTTTACTTTCCCTCCCCCAAAAGGGGAGGTCCTTCAAAACTGCCTTTGGAGAGTGGTTTCTCCTGCTAACATCAGCAGCATATGTCACTCAGGACAGGCCAGGTGTGGCCCATCCCAATCAGTCTGCCAAATTCCAATAATGTTACCACATTCCCCTGCTTTGTTTCTTCAAGGAACACATAGTGTTTTCTTGATGAAACAACTGACTCCACTGATTAACTCACTTAAAGTTAATTCAATTAAAACCACACCTGTGTGGCCCTCAAGAGGGTGTGTTCTCAGAGGCTGTGAACTTTGATCTCAACAGGGGACCACCCTCAAGTCCAGTGAACCAATGGATTTGGGTGATGGGTGATTCTAGCCAATTAGCTTGAAGCAGTGTGTAAGGACGGCCTCTCCTCTGGATGCAGAGAAAGCTTCCACTTTCAGTTGGTCTCCGGAACAGGCTGGTGGTGGAGGACTTGGGAGAAGAAGCAGGCCAGGCTGGAACTCTAGGTGAGCTAGGCCTTTTCTTAATTATCTTACCCAGGTGTTCTCTTTTTACTAATATTTAATATACTTTAATAAATACTTTAATAAATGCTTAATGCCCCAAACTGGTGCTAAAACTTCTAATTTATAAGTAACAAATGTATTAGAAACCCCAGCTAATTTTCCCTAAACTTGGGACAGAAATAAGGCAACAACACCTATAATATTACATGTCACAGGTTTCTCATAAAGTCACTAGCTTCCATTTGTTCAATCCTAATTCTTAGGCAATTATATTCATCAGAGAGCTTTTGTATCTCCTTTTCCCTTTGGCTTTTCAAGCTGTTGACTTTTTTCTCATGTCTTTCCTGCATCATCTTCATTTCTCTTTCCATTTTTTTTCCTCTACCTCTCTAACTTTATCTTCAAAGTCTTTTTGAACATCTCTATGGCCTGAGAGCAATTCATATTTTTCTTGGAAGCTTTAGATGTAGGGGCCCTGATGTTGCTATCCTCTTCAGAGGGTGCACCTCAATCTTCCTTGTCACTAAAGAAGCTTTCTATGGTTCAC
Organism: Dromiciops gliroides; assembly: GCF_019393635.1. Classification (NCBI taxonomy): domain Eukaryota; kingdom Metazoa; phylum Chordata; class Mammalia; order Microbiotheria; family Microbiotheriidae; genus Dromiciops; species Dromiciops gliroides. The sequence goes on along the minus strand of NC_057863.1, from coordinate 269,619,406 downwards.
AACTTTCTCTGCCTGCTCATCTTGCCCATCTTTTACTTGACTTTTAACTTCTTAGTGTGGGGTCCTGCTTCCAGGTTATACTGTCCCAGATTTCAGGGGATCCCAGGTGTTACAATTTAATGAGGGGCAGTTTCTTCACTCACCTGGACTTTTCTCTGGTCCATATATGACCCCAGGCCAACTTGCTAATTAACTAGGCAGAAAACCTTTGTGTACTGTTTGTTGGTTGTTAGCTCCAATGAATTTGCACTCCTCCCTGCTCTGGGCTGCTACTGCTCAAGGTTTCATCTTGGTTCCCTGCTGGAATAGGACATCCAAATCCCCCCTTAGCTCCTGCATATGCCCTTGTAGACTCCCCCCACCCTCCACCCTGGCCAGCCATTCAGTCCTCCCACCAGACTGTGAGTTTAGTTACAGATGACACTGGCACTGCAGCTGATTTGGAGGCTCAGGGGTAAGTTTTTCTGGTGCAACCTGCCTGGGGCTGGATCTGTGTCAGTGTGATCTCAGGGCTAGACCCTACTCCCAGCCTGGCTCCCCCTCCTGCTGAGCTTCCAAGCTGTCTTTGGTTGAAAAAATAATCTCAGCCATCTTTTTGTGGGTTCTTCTGCTCCAGGAGTTGTTTTCTGGTTGTGTTTGGAGTTTTTTTGGAGTAATTGTGTCAGGAAGTCTGAGCATTTACTGCCTTTCCACTGCCATCTTGGCTCCACCCCTAGCCCTAGTATCTAGAAAAAAATAATAACAAAATTCATCTGGAAGAACAAAAGTTTGATGATATCAAGTGAATCAATGAAAAAAATACAAAAGAAGGTTGTCTAGCAACAATGGATCTCAAACTGTATTATAAAGTGGTAATAATCAAAACAATCTGGTACTGGCTTAGTAATAGAGAGATGTGTGTGTGGGGGGGGCAGTTAGGTAGTGTAGTGTATAAAGCAGCAATCCTGGATTCAGGAGGACCCGAGTTCAAATCCGACCTCAGACACTTGACACTTACTAGCTGTGCGACCCTGGGCAAGTCATTTAACCTTCATTGTCCCACAAAAAGAAAAAAAGAAATAGAGAGGTAGGTCAGTAGAATAGAATAGGTACAAATTACACTATAGTAAATAACTATAGTAAGCTAGTATATGATAAACCAAAAGATCCAGCTTTTTGGAACAAAAACTCATTATTTGACAAAAACTTCTGGGAAAACTGGAAAACATTATGGCGAAACTAGGTATAGACCAACATCTCACACTGTATACTACAATAAGGTCAAAATAGGTACATGATTTACTCATAAAGTGTGAAACCATAAGCAAATTAAGAGAGTATGGAATAATTTATCTGTTAGATTTATGGACAGGGGAAGAAATTAGGACCAAAGAAGATATAGGGAGCATTACAAAATGTAAAATAGATAATTTTGATTATATAAAATTAAAAAGTTTTTGCACAAACAAAACTAATGTAACCAAGATTGCAAGGGAAGCAGAAAAATGGGAAAGAATTTTTGAAACAAATATCTCTGATAAAGGCCTCATTTCTCAAATATATAGAGAACTGAGTCAAATTCATAAAAATAAAAGTCATCCCCCAATTGATAAATGGTCAAAGGATATGAACAGGCAGTTTCAGAAAAAGAAATCAAAGCTATCTATAATCATATGAAAAAATTCTCTAGATCACTATTGATCAGAGAAATGCAATTTAAAAACAACTCTGAGGTATTACCTTACACCTGCCAGAGTAGCAAATATAACAAAAAAGGAAAATATTGGATGTTAGAGGGGATGTAGGAAAGCTGGGACGCTAATTCATTGTTGGTGGAGTTGTGAAAAGATCTAACCATTCTGGAGATCAATTTGGAACTATGCCCAAAGGGCTATAGAATTGTTCATACCCTTTGATCCAGCAATACCACTGCTAGGTTTATATCCCAAATATATCCCCCAAAAGGGAAAAAGACCTATTTGTGCAAAATATTTATAGCAGCTCTTTTTGTGGTGGCTAAGAATTGGAAATCAAAGGAATGCCCATCAATTGGGGAATGGTTAAACAATCTGTGGTATATGATTGTGATGAAATATTATTGTGCTATAAGAAATGACAAACATGATGATTTCAGAAAGGCCTAGAAAGACTTGTATGAACAGATATATAGTGAAGTGAGCAGAACCAGGAGAATGTTGTGTACAATGACAGCAATGTTGTTTGATGAAGAATTGTGAATGACTTAACTATTCTCAACAATACAATGATCCAAGACAACCCCAAAGGACTATTGATGAAACATACTATCCACCTCCAAAGAAAGAACTCATATTGTTGGAACACAGACTGAAGCATGCTAGTTTTCACTTTCTTTCATTTTTTCATTTATTCAAGTTTTCTTTTTTTTTTTTTTTTTGCAGGGCAATGAGGGTTAAGTGACTTGCCCAGGGTCACACAGCTAGTAAGTGTCAAGTGTCTGAGGTCAGATTTGAACTCAGGTCCTCCTGAATCCAGGGCCAGTGCTCTATCCACTGCACCACCTAGCTGCCCCCGTTCAAGTTTTCTTATACAAAATGATTAATATGGTCATGTTTTACATAATTGTACATGTAGAACCTATATCTGATTGCTTACTGCCTCAGGGATGGTGGAGGGGAGGGAGGGAAGGAGGGATAAAATGTGGAACTCAAAACTTTAAATAAAAATGTTTATTATTATTTTTTTAATTGGCAACAGAAAAGGGTTATGTATGTCTATTTTATGTACCTGGTATTGCATACAAATTTCTTGTTTTTTTTTTCTTGGAAAAAGTTTAAGAAACCCTACCCCAGAAAAATAGTTCAGATTTCCTTCAATGGACATGCTTCTTTCCTTTGGGATGTCTGGGACAACTTCCCTGAAAGGGCTTGGGAGACCAAACAGTGGTGTTATTGGGAGATGCCTTGATTTCTGAATGCATGGGGGAATATAATGTTGTCACTATAAAACTATGGTGGGTGTGTATTTACTTGAAAAAAAGGGATTCCTTAGGTAACTTTGTGCTAATACTGAGTCCCTGGATGAGGGTAAGGCAGTGTCCTTATTTAGCCCCTGTGGAAGAATGAGGCCTTGGAAGTGGGCAAAGATTTTGTACCATTACCTGGATGTGGCTCTCAGGAAGGGGAAGGTTTTGGTGGGTTTCCAAGATAATATCGAGTGGGTGGTGGTAAGAGAGAATCTTGATGTCAGTTTAAATCCCAGGATAGATTGTGTTTATGACCTCTGAACAACTTTAATACAGATGGCCACAATGCTTGATGAGGAATTGTTGATTTTGCCAGGAGTGTCATCATCTGTGTTGTAACCCTGATGTTCCTGGTGTTCCTGCTTATCATTACTGCCTTACATCAAGAGAAGAATCTGATTGTTCTGGAGATATCATTATCCATGCTGTGTCCCTGACATTCCTAATGTTGTTCTGGCTCATTGTCATCATCTTGCATTAGGAGATCCATTGTGAACTGCTATGATTTGACATTACTCATCACATGGCCTACATAATCATTGAGATCTGAGATTCAGACCTTTGAAAATGGGAAGAAAACCTAGAATTTCTAGCTTTTGTCTTCCACATCTTTTTATTTATTTCTGTGTGTGTGTGTGTGTGTGTGTGTGTGAGAGAGAGAGAGAGAGAGAGAGAGAGAGAGAGAGAGAGAGAGAGAGAGAGAGAGAGAGAGGGAGAGAGATCAGGAGTAGGGAAGTATGTAGTATTTCTGAGTTTTCTTTTTCCTTTAGTACTATAGATGCCAGGAGGTGTGTCTAATCAAATCCCTGAAAGTTATTATTAAATGGTGGACCTTAACACCAAAGGAGTGGTATGTGGTAGGATTAGAGTTCTCCCTTTCCTCACAATAGGTATTTTTTTCCCCCTTAAAGGGCGAGAAAGCTGTTCCTGGAATTTGATTAGCCCCTGTCTCCCTCGATTCAGCATCCTGGTCACCTAAGGGCAATAAAAAAGTCTCACCTACGTGCAGTCCGGCTCTACCAACTTGGAGGATTTCTGAAGACATGAGTCAACATACCCTTCCCTGCTGATCAGATGTGTTTCCATATGGAGATTAAGTGGTTATATTCAGAAAAACTAAATGCTACTTCATTCTTGTGCATATCCTTGCTGTGTTAGGGCAAAGTAAACCTTTTGTTAACAGTTCAAAGATTTTTTTGAGGGCCTAATTTCATCCCAACATTAAACCTGAACTGGAGGGTGCTAGTGTTAGGTCTGCCCCTATTAGTATACAAGATATGTAAATAATTAACACATTTATACATATATACACATATGTATATCTATACACAGGTACATGTATATTCATATTTGTGTATACATACACATGTATGGCTTATATACACACATACAAATATGTATCTAAAAGCTGTGAAAGAATTAATAAACATCTATTAAGCACCTACTATCAGGCACTGTGCTAAGAGCTAGAGATATAAAAAGAGATAAAAGACAATCCTTATCCTCAAGGAATTTATAATCTAATAGGGGAGAACACATGCAAAATATTTACAATATATAGAGCAGCTAGGTGGTGAAGTGGATAGACCACTGGCCCTGAAGTTGGGGGGATCTGAGTTAAAATCTCATTTCAGATACTTACTAGCTGTGTGACCCTGGGCAAGTCACTTAACCCCAACTACCTTAAACATCCAAGGTCATCTCCAGTCATGCTGATATATATCTTGCCTTTGGACCCAGATGGCTCTGGAGGAGAGAGTGAAGTTGGTGACCTTGCACATCCCTCCCTCACTTAAATCCAATTTACTGCAAATTATGACATTACCTCCTGATGTCATGTCATGTTTCAAGAACAAAGGACAAGCAACAAAGACATGAAATATATCCAAATTGTATACATATGAAATATATACAAAACAAGCCATATACAGGACAAATACAAAATAATTAAGAGGGAAAGCATTGGAATTAGGAGGGATTAGGGAAGGCTTCTTGCAGAAGATGAGTCTAGTTGGAACTTAAAGGAAGCCGGGCAGTCAGTGGTTGGATCTGAGAAGGGAGTATGTTTCAGGACAATGCTCAGAGCTGAGAGATGGAACATTTTGTTTGGGCAACATCCAGGAGGCCAGAGTGTTCCAAGTTACTAATAATAAGAGAAATGCAAATCTTAACAACCTTGAGGTTTCATCTCACAGCCTGAAAACTGTCAAAGATGAGAATATGAATAGTCAGATGTTGGAGGGGTTGTAGGAAGATAGCCACACGAGTGCATTGTTGGTAGAGCTGTGAATTACTGGAACCATTTGGGAAATGTTTTGGAATTATGCAAATAAAGTGACTAGAATATCCATATTCTTTGACCTGAAAATTCTACTACTAGGCTTAGACCCAAGGAAGCCATTGATAAGGAGAAAATCCCCATAGATAGTAAAAATAGCAGCATTTTTTTTCCTTTTTTCTTTTTCTTTCTTTCTTTCTTTTTTTTTTCCTGGGCTATAAGGGTTAAGTGACTTGCCCAGGGTCACACAGCTATTAGGTGTAAAGTGTCTGAGACCAGATTTGAACTCAGGTCCTCCTGAATCCAGGACTGGTGCTTTATCACTGCGCCAACCTAGCTGCCCCCAGCATTTTTTTTTTTTGACAGCAAATATTGTAAACAAAGTAGATACCCTTTGATTGGGGAATGGCTAAACAAGTTATGGTACATGAGTGTAATATGTTACTGTGTTATATAAGAAATGATGAACATCATAAATACAGAGAAGCATAGAATAATTTGCCAGAAATGAGTGAAAGAGTGAAATAAGCAGAGCCAAGAAACATAGACAATGACTTCAACAATGTAAATGGAAAGAACAAGTACAAAATAATCAAAAGTGAATGTTGGGGGAAAAAAAAGAGAGGAAGAAATCATTTAAGGGGCAGCTAGGTAGTGCAATGGATAAAGCACCAGCCCTGGATTCAGGAGGATCTGAGTTCAAATTCGGCCTCAGACACTTGATACTTATTAGCTGTGTGACCCTGGGCAAGTCACTTCACCCTCATTGCCCTGCAAAAAAAAAATAGTGAATGTTGAAATTTTGCAGAGGACTAGAATGGCTCTAAAGAAGAGATACATGAAAAAGCTCTTATCCCATGCCTTTGAAGGCTGGGAGGCCTACAGGTGTGGTACATTGCACATATTTTCTGATTTTTTTCAGTGTATTAATCAGTTTTACTGATTTTTTCTCTTTTATATTTTTATTTAAAAATATTATTTGTTATATGAGGAGGAAGATGTACTGGAGGAAATTATGGTGATATAAAAAAGCATGTCATAAAAAGATTTTTTAAATTTTTTAATTTAAATTTTAAATTTTTAAAAAAATCCCATTGTGCTAATTGTTTATGAAACAAATGAAAAAGCATTTGAGCAATAGCACAGAACACTACCTTACAGGCTTTTTTTTTTTTTTAAACCACAAGGTGTTTCTTATCTCTGTGTTAAAATCATTCAAGTGTAAAGGGGTGCAGAAGGTTTCAGGGACAGGCTAATGAGAGTCCAGTCATTTGATCATGCATAATCTGCTGTGCCTGATGCCAAACCATGGAGATACCACAGAGTGTCTTTCTGGATGTTTATAATGGAGGTCTCTGGCCTTTATTTCAGAGTAATAGAAGGTACTCTGTGACTGTTTCCTGTCCTCTTGTTGTATGTTGTTGTTTGTCCTTTGTTCTTGAAGAGGACCACAACATTGGCGTGATGTCATGGCTTGCAATGAATTGGATTTAAGTGAGAGAGGGCTGTGCAAGGTCGCCAACTTCACTCTCTCCTCCAGAGCCACCTGAGTCCAGTGGCAAGATATACATCAGGGTAACTGGAGATGGACCTGGATGTTTAAACATTGCTTTAAGGCAATAGGGGTTAAGTGACTTGCCCAAGGTGACACACCTAGTAAGTGTTTGAGGTGAGATTCAAACTCAGGTTCTCCTGACTCCAGGGTCAGTGCTCTATCCACTGAGACAGGGGTCTTCTTACTATGTGGTAAAGAAAAGCCTTTTATTTAGCTGTTGAGTGAGGACTGAGTGTGCATACATAAGGGGAGGAAGAGACAAAATCTGACTCTCTTTCCTGGTGGTAATTGAGGCAAAGGATGTTAGAAGTCTTTGTGTGGAAAGAGAGAGGTAGCATCAGCAGTCTACTATCTCCACATGTGTAGGCATAAAGGCATGAGGGCATAGCTCTTCTTAAGTCTCTGTTGTGTTTTGTTCTTTTTTACTCTTAGCCAAATGAGCTCAAGAGATAGAACAGATGAGGCTATGACTTTGTGGGCTTTGAAAAATTGGAAGAGTCAAAATGGAGGTCCAGGAATAGGAGTCCATAAGAGGGTTTGTCACCAGCTGACCCCCTTGTACCATCAGAGACCAGAAAAGCAATTGGCTTGATCCAGCCCAACAGTGAATTGTCCAGACAGCTTAGATGCCATATTCTGCAAGCAAGTGAATATTTCTAGCAGCCGTTTAGAAGAAAATAGAATGGAAAGTTTTGATTACATATAACTTAAATTTTTTTAATAAATAAAATCAATGCAGTTAAAATTAGAAGAGAGTAGACTTTTTCTTTGATTCTCATCATTCCATGACTGTAATGAGATAACAACCTGATAAATAAACAGCAGAAGTTGGTCAAGGGTGGGGATGGGAATGAGGGAGAGCAGAGTTGAGGTCTAGTGCTTGCTGCCATAGAATTTTGGGGTGAGGGCAGCATCAGGGTGTGCTAGAAGAGATGGAAGCTTCAGGAGGTAAATTGCTGAGTGGATCCCACAGAACAAGCCCCTGGATCCCTCCATGCTGCCCAGCCAGATTGTGGAGGGCTGCTGTGGAAGGGGATGGTGAGTGAATGAATAAAGGATTAGGAAATAAGCGTTCTCTGCCATTCATTCAAGATAGCTGTGATTACTTTACCTCTTTTGCATAATTCTTATTTTGAAGAGTTGTTTGAGGTCACAAGGACTAGTTTTCCATTGTCTTGGTCATATGACCTAGATAGAAGCTGTTCTTTTCTTTTGTAGACCCTTATCAGCTAATGGGCTGATTAGAAATACAGTTTTTCTTAGCTAGGAGAGACTGAAAGTTAATGGTAAACAGAAGCAATGCAGGATGGGAGAAATTGGGACCTTTGCAGCCCTGGAGGCAAACATATCCTGCCTTAGGGGCCAGCGGATTGCAAGGGAGTGGTGCTATTACTCTCAATTTTGTATAATCATGAGAGGCTAAAATCTCATCTGGCTCACCAAGCCACTTAAAGTGTGATGTTATGAGATATCTACACCTCTCTCCCCAACCCCTTCCAACTCCATGTTTGTATATTTTTCTTCTTCTTTCTGTGCTCCATTTATGTGAAATAGTAAGTTTTTCCTCATTCTTCTTTTCTTCCCTAGTGTATTTCTTATTATCTACCTTTACTTTGCTCTCTTAACTCCAGTAAAACAGAACAAAACCATACCCAGGCCCTTTGTCTAATGTAACTACTTCTGTGACTCTTGTGGACACGTGATTCCTAAGAGACACTTGTTTTTTCTCCCCTTATTTAGAAAGTAACTACATCATAATTGTCACAGGGAAATTGGTGGTGGTCGTGAGTCCTTAGGTATTCCTCTTTAAAGAATCACACCCTCTCACACACAAATCCAATTAGAATAAAATAATCTTTTATTTAGGTGCTAGAGAAAGGAGACCAAGAGAGAAGTCAAGAACTTCAAGGGGAGATGGTTCAGAGACATTCTCGAACAGGAGAAAGGCAAAAGCTTTTATAGATGGTAGATGGGGTGATCAGATGGGGTAACCACCTGACAATGGAAAGTTCCCTTTGGGGGTGAGGAAAACTTTAGTGAAGGTGTGAATGACAGGACTTCTGGAGTTATCTCTGTCCCCTGGTGCCTATCTCTTTTACTTCTCAAGGTATGTTTGTCCTTTAGCTAGTGGGCCAGTTTAAACTTTAATAGTCCCAAATTCCTTGATATGTCCCAACCCCATAATAATTTAGCTCCTTCTGAATGCATGAATACCTTTCTGTGTTTTTCTTTACCCCTGTGCTTTCATTTTAGAGTTTTACTCCACTCTTTTTTTCTTTTTAATCAAGGACTCCTGAAAGCCCTCTCATCTCTTAAAGACTCATCTTTTTCCCTTGTAGAATTATACTCAGTTTTATAGGCTTATCTTTTACATTTTGGAATATAGTGTTCCAAGATGTTCTATCCTTTATTGCAATGTTTTCTTTAGATACATTATTTTCTTTAATCTTGACTATGGTTCCTTGGTACTTGAATTGTTGTGTTGTGTTTGTTTTGCTTGCTTGTGATATATATTTTTTTCCTTTGGAAGCTCTTGCTTTTGACTATGACATTCCTGAGTATTTTTGGTTTCCAGTTTCTTTCAGAAGATGATTGGTAGGTTTTTCTCTATTTTCACTTTTTCCTCAAGTTTTCATAGATCTGTCTAGTCAGTTTCCTTTTATGATTTTCTTGAAATGTGGTGTCTGGGTCTTTTGTTTTGTCATAGTTTTAAGTTAATGATTCCTAAATTTATACTCTTTGTTTTGTTGCCCATGTCAGTTGTTTTCAATAGTAGATACCTTACATTTTCTTCCATTTTTTCCATTTTTTGAATTTGTAATATAATATTTCTTGGTTTCTCATGGAGAAATTGAGTTGTTCTATTCTACTTCTCAATGAGTCTATAACTTGGGTCAGATTTCTCACTTATGCTATTGATTGTTCTTCCAATTTTTTTCCTTCTGAACACATTTTGTTTACAATTTCCTTTTCTAATCCATTGTTTATTTCTTCTGACCATTCTTATATCCTTATGGCTAAACTATTTTTACTCTGAGGCTCTGCTTATAGTTGTTGTGGGGTTATTTTCTTTTTCTGGGATTACCTCTTAGGCTTCTCTCAACCTACATTGTTCAGCATTTTCTTCTATTCATTTATATCTCCAGCCTCAGTTTTAATTTGTGCTTTTGTGCTTGGGCCAGACTCTGTTCGTTCTCACATTATTGGATGGGGTGGTCAGGTACTGTTTGGTCCTTTCTACTCTGTAGTCTGGATTCTGATGCTTCTACAATTCTGACTATGGTGAATAGGTCTAAGCCTCACACCCTGAAGGAGTTATATGCTTCTGGCTCAGTCTATTGGTGGCTCAACTCTAGTTTTAACCTTGGTCCTATCTTTGTCTTTAACCTCAACCCTTCAATAAATAGACTAGATGACATTGTGCTACAGAACAGCCCAGGGTAGAAAGTACTGAGGAGGGTTGTTGCATAAAAAGTCAAGTCAACAAGCATTTATTAAGTGTGTACTTTTCACATAACATAACATAGCATACAATAGCATAAAACAACACAACACAACTTAAATAATATAACAACATAATAATATAGTGACATGATATAACACAATACGATGTAATACAGTACAATATGATATATGATTCAATGCAATACAATATAATATACATGACATCATATCACACTGACTGCCTTGGCCCTCACTGCCTGATAACATGGTAAATTAGATTATGCTTTCTCCCCAGGGTTCACCAGTATACCCTTAAGGGAGTTTGGGCTGTGTATCTAGGTTCTCTGCATATATTTGTAATCATATCCTTTGAAGTAAATATTCCTTAGCAAAAGCTAAAGTCTGATTTGTTCAGTTGATTCAGTAGTGTCTGACTCCTTATAAACCAAGGACTATACTGTTCATGGGGTTTTCTTGTGTGTGTGGTTTTGTTTTTTTTTTTTTTTTGCAGGGCAACGAGGGTTAAGTGACTTGTCCAGGGTCACACAGCTAGTAAGTGTCAAGTGTCCAAGGCCAGATTTGAACTCAGGACCTCCTGACTCCAAGGCTGGTGCTTTACCCACTGCACCACCTTGCTGCCCCCATGGGATTTTCTTGTCAAAGATACTGGAAGGTTTGCTAGTTCCTTCTGCAGTAGATTAAGGCAAACAGATGTTCTGACTTGCCCAGGATCACACAGCCAGTGAGTGTCTGAGGTAGGGGTGGGTGGAGATTTGAACTCAGGTCTTCCTGATTCCAGGCCTAATACTCTATCCACTGATCTTCCTACAATTGGGGGAACACCATCTGTAGGGGCTGGAGTCATTTGCAAAGAGCCAGATACTGTACAAACTCTCCTTAAGAGTACTGGAGGGGCAGCTAGATGGCGCAGTGGATAGAGCACCGACCCTGGAGTCAGGAGTACCTGAGTTCAAATCCGGCCTCAGACACTTAACACATACTAGCTGTGTGACCCTGGGCAAGTCACTTGACCCCAATTGCCTCACTAAAAAAAAAACCAACCAAAACAAAACAAAAAAAGAGTACTGGAGAACCCTGAGGGAGGAGTGAAACATATTTTACCTGTCCTTTAGGCAGTAAGGGCCAATGTAGTCACTATTACAATAATATAATAACATATAACATAACATGTTATGCTATAGTTAGTTATGTTAGGGCAGCTAGGTGGCACAGTGGACACATACAGTTTGACCCAGAGATTTATATTGCTTAGAGTCAGTTAGGTGGCATAGTGGGTAGAGCACTAGACTTGTAGTCAGGAGGGCTTGAATTTAAATTTTTTCTCAAACACTTATTAACTATATTACCTGCAGACCTTGCTGAGCTTTAGTTTCCTTATCTGTAAAGTGGGGATAGTAATAATCCTTATTTCATAGGGTTGTTGTTAGGATCAAGTGAAATAACATATTAAAATGTTATGCAGGGGCAGCTAGGTGGCGCAGTGGATAGAGAACCGGCCCTGGAGTCAGGAGTACCTGAGTTCAAATCCGGCCTCAGACACTTAACACTTACTAGCTGCGTGACCCTGAGCAAGTCACTTAACCCCAATTGCCTCACACCAAAAAAAAAATGTTATGCAAACCTTAAATGCTAAATATATTATGCTATGTAAATATTATTAGTCATCTTTGAATGCCTAGCACTTACTCAAGTGCCTTAAACACAGCAGGTGTTCAGTAAATATTTACTGATGATGAAGATAGGTCTTCTTACCAATGAGGATTTTTTTTTGTTCACCAAGTGGAGGAACAAATCAAGTTTTCTTTTTCACCTGGGAACAATCCCCAAACTAGATATCTCACTTCAACTGGATAAATATCTCTCTTGATCTTATCAACTGCTATGAATTCAACTATCAAGTTTATACAGATAATGACTGCCAGATCTACACATCTAGCCCTCATCCCTCTCAAGAGCTCTTGGACAGCATCTTAACAGCCTGATAATCACTACCACCTGGATGTCCCGTTGGCATCTCAGACTCAACATGTCCAAAATAGCATGCGTTATCTTATCCTCTAAGCCAATCTTAACTTTTCTGTTGCTGTCAAGGACATCACCTTTCCTCTAGTTACCCAGGTTCATAACTCAGGAGTAATCCTTGAGTCTCTACTTTTCACTTTCCCTCATATAATTGCCAGGTCTTGCTGGTTTTACCTCTTCAATCTCAGGTGTCACAGTAGATAGAGTGCTGGGCTTGGCTTGGAGTCAGGAAGACCTGAATTCAAATCTTGTCTCATACACTCACAGTTTGTGTCACCCTAGGCAAGTCACTTAACCTCTATTATTTGACCTCTGCTTGTCTCAGTTTCCCCCTCTCTAAAATGACAATAATATCACCTATCTTCCAGGGTGCTTGTGAGGATCAAAAAAGATAATAATTGTAAAGCAGAGTTTGTAGAGAGAGGAGAGAGCTCAATGTCTATGCTTAAAGCAAAAATTCTCTATGATATAAATGATACCCCTTTGCTCCTCTCTGTCACTCAGCCCTTTAGTGTCTTGATTTCTAATTATAGTAAGAAAGACAATCATAAAGAAAAATACTTATCTTTTCCTTTTGAATTCTTCTTTTTTAGCCCTTGGAGCAGTATTTCATGGATCCTGGTCCTCTATTTCCTGAACTTTCCCAAACCACACACACACACACACACACACACACACACACACACACACACACACACACACACACACACACACACACAATTACTTAACCTTGAACTTCTTACAATTAAGAACTTAAATTCTGCGAGAGGGATTTTCCCCTTCCCTTTTTCTCCCTAAAGCTAGTTCCTCATTAGTAAGTACTAATAAGTTAGCAAATAAATAATGCATATCCTAATTGTTGCAAATATCCCCATGAATTATGCCAAAATAACCAAAATATTTGAGCCTTTTAACTAAGGAGTGCCCTTAGACAAGAAGTTTTGAGTGCCTGAAAGACCATGGTAGCTTAAAAAATGCCACCGGATTTAGAGGATAATCTTTAGCTTTCAAACTCTGCCAAAGAAAGGGAATTAAGTCTGTAGATTGCCAGACTTGATAGAAGTCACATCTTAAGTAAACAACCAACTTAGATCTGACATAGCATTGTTTTGACATTACTTGTACTTTTCCCACAGTTCAAACTATTCATTCTCCGTAGTATCTCCCCCCCCCAAATTTAAAATACCTTTGTTAACTTTAATGTGCAGACTCAGACCTCACTTGCTTTCACTAATGCAAGTCAAATTTAAAATGAAGAAAGGTAGAATTGTAATTCCCAGGCCATAAACTGTGTTATGAAGCAGCCATTATCTAAATCAGGTGGTACTGGCTTAAAAAAAAAAAAAAGAGAAGAAAAAAAGGGAGGAGAGGATAGAAGAAGAGGACAGAAAAGTAGATCAATGGAACAGACTAGACAAGGAAAAAACAGAAATAATGGTGCTCAACTTAACCCCAAAACATGTTACCTAGGAAAGAACTTATTTGACAAGAACTATTGAGAAAACTAGAAATTGATCTGGCAATAATTAAAGTTAGATACCATATTCGACAATAAATTCTAAAATAGAAGAAAAGAAGATGATAATATACTCTTAAAGCACAATTATAAACAGGTGGTGAATTTTTAAGCAAACAAGAGCTGGAAGCAAACTATAAAAAATAAAAGAGACCATTTGATTACATTAATTTGACAAGTTCCCTGCCAATATAGGGAGAAGCTTTGTCCTGTCAGTAAACATGTTAGTATAATTGCCTGCTATAGGAGGCAGCTAGATGGCACAGTGGATAAAGTGCAGCCCTAGATTCAGGAGGACCTGAGTTCAAATTTGACCTTAGACACTTGACACTTAGTAGCTGTGCGACCCTGGGCAAGTCACCGAACCTTCATTACCCTGCAAAAAAATAAATTAAAAATTACCTGCTAGGCACTGTGCTAGGCAAGGAGAATGCAGATAAAAAGATTGAAACAATACCTGGGATGGATGGGGTGTTCAGGAGGACAAGCACCTCTGGTGTGAGGGCTTGTTGAGACTTTTCCAGGGCTGCTCATTCACCTTTGGTGTCTACCTCTCATCCAACTTTCACCTGTGGCTCCAAGAAGCTCTAGCATGTGCAGTGGCCAGACTCTGGTAAAACCATCTCAACAAATGGGTGAAAGCAGGTGGAAAGTAACTGACAGGTATCAAGCCTGTTGGTAACTTAAGGGGGTGTCTACCCCAAGCATGTGAACACTTCCCCTGGCAGAATGGGCAGATGAGCACAGTTTGTCACAATGGTGATGAAGATGGCTGAAGCTTAGAGTTTGGTCTGACATCAAAGACACCAAGGTTATCCACTGCATCCCAGGCCATTACCAGTTGTCCTGACTTTTGTCATACTACTGCTCTTTGATGACTCTGGAAGAGAGAGAGTGAGATTGATGACTTTGTGCAGCTCTGCCTCACTTAAATCCAATTTATGTGCAAGTCAAGACATCATCCTTTGATGTCAATGGTCCTCTTCGAAAATGAATGTAGGAGAATCAAGAGACTAGTGTCATGAAAATGCAGACAGGAGATAGTGTACAGGAAAGGAGGGTGGTTAATATCATCAAATACAGCAGATAGGGCTGAGAAAGTCAAATATTGAGAAAAGACCATCAGATTTTGCAATCAAATCATCATTGATAACTTTGGAGAGACCTGTTCCATTTCAGTGACCAGGTCAGAAGCCCATGTGCAAAGGATTGAGAAATGAATGAAAGGAGAGGAAGTGGAGGCAGAGAATACAGATTAACATTTTTTTCTCTAGAAATTTGGCTGAGAAAAGGCAGGACAGATATAGGACAACACCTTGAGAGGCTGATAGGATCTGTGGAAGTTTTTTGTTGTTTTTTATTTTTTTGGTTGAGGGAAACTTTAGGCATGTTTGAAGGCAATAAGAATCATTAGGTAGAGAGAGGTTGAATATTTGATAGAGGAAAGGGATGAATGAACTTGAAATCTTTTGCAGAAGACAGTAGGTAGAGAACTAGGCCTGGAGTCAAGAAGACCTGAATTCAAATATAGCCCTAGAAACTTATTAGTTGTACAACCCTGGGCACACATTTGACCTCTGTTTGCCTCAGTTTCCTCAACTGTAAAATTTGGATAATAAAAGCACCTACCTCCCAGGGTTGTTGTGAGGATCAAATAAAATTAAGTAATATGTATAAAGTGCTTAGCTCAATGCTTGGACCAATATAAATTCTTATTCCCTACATTCTTATTTTGTTCCCTAATGCATGGGTAGAGAGAGGAATTTGGCCTGGGCAAGGACCTCCTCCTTGTCAAAGACTGGTAGAGAAAGGGTTCGGGATAACGTCAAGGTATTTTTAGATGAAGAGAATGGCCTCAATTTTCTTAGTCAAGTAAAAGCTGAGGAGGGGGGATGGAGAGATGTGGGAAGCTGGAAGAATCAAAAGAAGAGGTGTTTTGACAAACAGTGACACAGACTTGGGGGGATATTTTATCAGTATAAAATATTAATAACTTTTTTGGGGAGTGAGATAGGGAATCAGAAGAGAGGTGACAGCCACAGAACAGAGAGCAATGTGATGATAGTATCAGAGCATAGTGTGTCTGCCTTACTGTGTAGGAGGCATTTTGTAGGGTCTTATTTATTCCCTGATTGAATGTACCTCTTTACACACCTTCCCATTCTACATCTGTTCCTCATGTGTATGACCTCTAGAGGTGTTTCTGGTCACGTGTGTTTTCTATATTCCATGAGTACATAGGAAGATCTTTTTTTTTGGCACTTTATTTGCTATGTTATTGGATTAGTTGTATTTTGAATAAATGTGTCCTCTGGTAGGGTGGTAAAAGCAAATAGGTCAGGGCTTATTAGCTATGATTTTGAGTGGTTACTGACACATGGAATACTTCACACCTGAGGTAGCCCATGTATAAGAAGGAGTGCCTCAGAGGCTAAACAAAGATCAGGTAGGATAGAGTCCCTGCCCTTGCTGTGGCTGCAGTCTAGATGGGAAATAAAACATGAACACATTGATGATAAGATCTGTGTCCAATAGTTTCATTCTATTTATCTGAATTTTACCATTTTAGTGTACTTATAATTTTCTGTCACTGTCCTATTCTGTTGCTCTTTTCCTTCCTTCATACTTTTGCAAGTTATATAATCTACCTTCATAGCCTTGAACAGTTAACCAAGTCATACAATATGGCACTGTCCTGGACTCATGTATTCTCAATCTTTAGTCCATGGTTACAATAGATCTGCTTTTTCTCTTCCTGTTCCTGTACTGCTGAGCATTTATGGAGGTAATGACCAAACCATGCTCACTAAATCTGCTTATGGATTCACACAATTTAGCCTCAACTGAATCCCCACTGGGGCATATCTATCCTTTTAATTCATCCCTGACTAAGTATCATACTCTTCATGATGGCTTTCTCAAACTTCTTCTTTCCTCAAGTCCCAAATGCTAGTTCACTCCCCATTCTTTCAATAGATTTATTCCTATTTTACTGAGAAAAGCAAGGCTATCTACTGCAAGCTCCTTCATTTTCCTTACTCTGTTCTTAAAATTCCTCCTCATAAAGACTTACATGAGCCAATGCAAAGTGAAGTGAACAGAATCAGGAGAGCATTGTACACAGTAACAGCAATATTGTATGATGAAGAACTGTGATGACTTAGCTATTCTCACCAATACAGTAATCTAAAACAATCCCAAAGGACTAATGATGAAGCATACTCTCTGCTTCCAGAGAAAGAATTGATGCTGTTTGAATACAGACTGATTTCACTTTCTTTCTTTTTCTTTTATTCCAGTCTTATACAAACTGACTAAGATGGAGATGTTTTACATGATTGCACATGTATAGCATATATCTGATTGCTTACTGTCTTAGGGAAGAGGGAGGGGAGAGAGAGAGGGAAAGAGGGATAGAATTTGGAATTCAAAACTTTAACAAAAAACAAATGGTGAAAAGTTGTTTTAACATGTAATGGGGAGGATACACTATATTAAATAAAAAACCTACATAGGTTAAAAAAATTCCTTCTTATATTTACTCATCCATTCTATCTGAGGTGGATTTTCTCTTTGCCACACTAACCTCTTTCCTTTTTACATTGGGAGTTTTTTTGGTTGGTTTTTTGTTGTTGTTGTTGTTGTTGTTTTTCTGTTTTGTTTTTTGTGGGGCAAAAAGGGTTAGGTGACTTGCCCAGGGTCACACAGCTAGTAAGTGTCAAGTGTCTGAGGCTGGATTTGAACTCAGGTCCTCCTGACTCCAGGGTTGGTGCTTTATCCACTGCGCCACCTAGCTGCCCCCTCATCATAATTATTATGTACATATATGTAACATTTGTACATATGTGGCTCTGGCCATATTCTCTCAGGGACAGGCTTGCTACATCTCCCCCTCAGAGTTCTAATGTACTGCAAGAGGCTGGAGTGCCTTTTCTCTAATGCCATTGGTTTGAGTCCCTACTGGCTATGTTTCCCTCATTTTATGGTGGAAAACTGACTAACAACCCCAGTTCCATTTAATCACTTAATATCAATCAGCTTTTGCAAAAAGATATTTCCTTCAAAGGTAGAACAAGAACAAAGTACAAACATTTCCCCTAATATTTAGACTCAAACGTAGCTTAGTTCTTACATGGTATTGATACCACTAAGTTCATGTTGAGATGGGGCAAGACTCCAGGATGAATCCTTCCAAGGGGCTGGGGTCCCAAAGGTTACTCTTGAAGATTACTCCTTGCTCCTCAAGGCATCGATGCTGTACTGGCTTAAAGATCCAGCCTGGATTTTTGTCTCCTGGATTCCTGTGACTCATTCTTTCTTTTTTTTTTGGCCCTCTGGGCAGTGAGGGTTAAGTGACTTGCCCAGGGTCACACAGCTAGTAAGTAGCAAGGGTCTGAGGCTGAATTTGAACTCAGGTCCTCCTGTATCCAGGGCCAGTGCTTTATCCACTGTGCCACCTAGCTGCCCCTCTCTTCCAACTTTTAAAACTTCCTAGGTTAGATTCCACTCCCTTCACCTAGAATGCGAATGAACAAACAGAAAGTCCAGAGACTTCATTCAGCCTGTTTCCTGGGGACCCTATGGCTTCACACTGGAGAAGCTCCTAAGGCCTCTCCCTTACTTCCTGGTCTCTGGGATGCTAGAAGAAAAAACACCAAATGAGGCAAAAGGGAAGTAGCTGAACCTGACAGGTCTTTTTTGAATGTCTCTTTAGTTGTTCAAAGAGCCTCCTTTTCAACACCTGGTTAGCTGACTAGAACAGGTGACAGAATGTCTGCTCATGCTCAAGTCCCTTCAAAGAATCTCCCTTACATTTCATCATGATTATTCTGGAAGCAAGTTCCCTAGCGTCTTCTGTGTGTAGAGTCTGCAGCAGGTGAGCAAGCTGATAAAGTCTACACATGTGCCAAATCCCCATGACACATACATATTGAGCTCCATAGGTTTCTCCCAACTTACGTTCAGAGGTTGAATTTCCTGGAAGTTGAGTTCAGAGGTTAAGTTTCCAGGTTCACAACTATTCTCTGGGTCAACGTTCCTAAAACTATAGGTCATGAGCCTCCTCTTTACCTTTCAGAAAACAGTGATGGGACACAATTAGTTTAGAGAAAAGGCATTTCCAGGAGTGGCATAATAAGGATTTACTATAGAACATTCCTTTCCTCCCACCAAACCTATTCTCAATCTCGATGCAGTTACCATAGGAAGATAATAAAAAATATTGTTTTGATAAATAACTAAATGACACAAAAGAACTTGAAAGAAAAATAGGCCTATTAGTATAAAAATATTCATAGAATCATTATCATAGTAAAAATTATAAATAACCCATATGTCCAATGACTGGGGAATGACAGAACAAATTGCAGTATATTAATGTAATGGAATATTACTGTGCCATAAGAAGTGGCAACAATGAATAAAACAAAGAAATATGAGAAGACATATGAAGTGATGAAGAATTAAGAGAACAGAAGTATGTTAACAATATACTCACTTATTATGACTGTGTTCATAATAATAATAACAATACTTCCAATACAATAATGTCAAGTACTATTTATATAAAACATGACATTTTCGAGGAAGACATGTTAGGTGCATTATGGTTCTGCCTAACCTTAATGTTGTTATCATCTCTCTTAAATAGCAATAACTACAACATGTATGACTTCTAAATGAAAGGACTTGAACCTTGAATGTAAAATCATTTGATGTATATGGATGATATTAAGCTATAATGCTCTATTGAAAAACAAATTAATTCACTCCTACAATTAGTCAAATGTTTCTCCAATGATATAAAAATGTTATTTGTACTCAATAAGTATAAATTCAAAATGCATCAAAGAAAGAGAAGAGATTGAACATTGCAAGCTTGAATCTGGAGATCACATTGACCTAATGGATGAAGGTGACATATACAAAAACATTAGTGTCTTACAGGTAAGCCACATCAGTCATAAAGATATGAAGGAGAGGGCTGTAGCTGAGTACGTAAAGAGATCTATTGAAATCAAAGCTGAGTGGGAAGAAAACTTTTAAAGCAATTAACACCTACTCAATACTAACAAAACCTTGGCTTTAAGCCTGGAACATTTGCATAATACTTTTCTCTGTAGTGGAGAGATTGGTGACTTCATGCTGAGCCTGTAAGAGGGGAGAAGTTGGCAGGAAAGCTTTGGAGCAAAGACATTTTCTTCTTTCCTGATTTGAGAGAGAGGACACATATGGACCCAGACTCTTCTCAGTATCTTTTCTATGGAGAGAGAGAAAAGACTTTGGGAATCAACAGAAATGTAGAGGAGTCAGCATCTCAAAATGACCCAGATTCCCAGCTTGCCTCCCCAAAGACTCTGGGGAATTTCCCTTTGGGTGAGATCAAACTCTCTGTCTCTCCTTCTCTCTCTCTCTCTCATTCATTCTTTCTGTCTCTTTGTCTCTCTCATATCTTGCTTCCAGTACAAAAGCTCATCCAATTATTATAGTCTTAATGCATACTTTTGGAATTGTAAAACTGACGGTGACTTTTTTTCCCCTTTTTTTTTTTGGTGAGGCAATTGGGGTTAAGTGACTTGCCCAGGGTCACACAGCTATTAATTATCAAGTGTCTGAGGCTGGATTTGAACTCAGGTCCTCCTGACTCCAGGGCTGGTGCTCTATCCACTGTGCCACCTAGCTTCCCCTGACTGTGACATTTGATAACTACTCTAACAAAAAGCCATAAAATATTAACAATACATAAGACCTATAATTCCAAGGCAGCTATTAAAAAAATTAGCACTTCGGGGCAGCTAGGTGGTGCAGTGGATAGAGCACCGGCCCTGGAGTCAGGAGGACCTGAGTTCAAATCCAGCCTCAGACACTTGATAATTAATAGCTGTGTGACCCTGGGCAAGTCACTTAACCCTAATTGCCTCACCCCCCCCCCCAAAAAAAAAATTAGCACTTGTAAAAAAGGATGAAGAAGATTGATAAATGTTCTTAAAGCACATGTAAACTGGTTGAAAACCTAAACAAATCCTTTTTTAATAAGCAGATATTACTTCGCTATGCAAATTGTAAAGGCTGATAACAGGTATGCATCATTGGATTTGTTGGACATATATTAAAAGTGACTTACTGGGGAGGAGGACGGGGAGAGCCAAGATGGCAGAGGAGAGGCTGTGATTCCTGCAAGCTCCCAATAAACTGTCCACTCACTCCCAAATAATGCCATAAAACCCCCCAAAGCAGCCTAATTCACATAAAAACAGAGTGAGACTATTTTCCAGCAAAACAACAACAACAACAACAAAAGGGCAATTGAAATCACCTGCTGATCAGGCTGAAAGAGGAGCTCAACAAGCAGCCAAGGTCCACACAGGAACAGACAACTCCAAGTCTTCAGCACCAGTGGCCTCTTCTGAAGCTTGGCTCGTGGACCGGTTAGGGGGTTTGGTGGTTGGCTGGGGTGAAGTGACTGTAGTTTCTGCTGGAACTGGGGTGAAGACCCTGGTTCTGAACCATTGGGCCAAATTGAATGGTGGTGGCCCAGTGGGGAAAGGGCAAAGGCATGCTAAGCTTCCAACCATAGAAAATCAAATTTCAATCAGACATCTGCTTACAGGTTGAGATGAGTAGGCAGAGAAAGCAGCAGACCATAGAAAGTTTCTTTGGGGGCAAGGTAGACCAGAATACACCCTCAGAAGAAGATAATAACAAAGTCAAAGCTCCAACATCCAAAGCTTCCAAGAAAAATATGAATTGGTTTCAGGTCTTGGAAGGTCTCAAAAGGGACTTTGAAGAGAAAATAGGAGAGATAAAAGGAAGATTTAGAGAGAGGGTGGAAAGAATGGAAAGAGAAATGAGAGCGATGCAGGAGAGTCATGAGAAAAAAGTCAACAGCTTGAAAAGTCAAATGGGAAAGGAGATAGAAAAACTCTCTGAAGAAAATAATTACCTAAGAATTAGGATTGAACAAATGGAAGCTAGTGACTTTATGAGAAACCAAAATAGAGTAAAGCAAATCCAACTGAATGAAAAAATAGAGGCCAAATGAAATATCTCCTTGGAAAGACAGCTGACCTGGAAAATAGATCCAGGAGAGATAATTTGAAAATTATTGGTCTACCTGAAAATCATGACCAAAATAAGAGCCTAGACATCATCTTCCAAGAAATTGTAAAGGAAAATTTCCCTGATATTCTAGAAGCGGAGGGTAAAATAGAAATTGACAGAATCCAATGATCACCTTCAGAAAGAGATCCCAAAAGGAAAACTTCTAGGAATATTATAGCCACATTCCAGAGATCCCAGGTCAAGGAGAAAATATTACAAGCAGCTAGAAAAAAAGAATTCCAATACTGTGGAGCCACAGTCAGGATAACACAGGATTTAGCACCTTCTATATTAAAGGACTGGAGGGCATGGAATATGATATTCCGGAGGGCAAAGGAACTGGGACTACAATCTAAAATAACCTACCCAGAAAAACTGAGTATAATGTTTCAGGGGAAAAATGGGACTTCAATGAAAAAGAGGACTTTCAGGCATTTGTGATGAAAATACCTGAACTGAATAGAAAATTTGACTTTCAAATACAAGACTCTAGAGAAGCATAAACAGGAAAAAGAAATCATGAGGGACATTAAAAGGTTAAACTGTTTACATTCTTATTTGAGAATATAATACTTCCAACTCATAAGAACTCTCTCAGTATTAGGGCAGCTGAAAGTAATATACTTAGACAGAGGGCACAGTGTGAATTGAGTATGAAGAGATGATACCTATAAAGCATTTGTCCTTGTTTTTTATGGGGCAAGCTGTCTGCTGTTGGGTTTGGGCTTGGGGCCTCCTGGATCCAGGGCTGGTGTTTTGTCCACTGTACCACCTAGCAGATCCATGATGACATCTTTAAAATAAAGTTAAGGGGTAAGAGAAATGTACTGGAAGAAAGGGAAAGGGGGAGGTGGAAGGGTGTAAAAAAGCTCACATAAAAGAAACAAGAAAAAGCTTATGGAGTGGAGGGGAAAATGGGGAAGGAATGGGGGAGTGAGTGAGCCTTACTTTCATCATAATTGGTTCAAAGAGGGAATAACATAAACACTCAAGTGAGTATAGTAATATATTTTGCCCTGAGGAAAAGTGGGAGGGGAAGGGGAAAAGCAGGGGGAGAGAGGTGAAGGAAGGGAGGGCAGATTGGGGCAGGGGGCAGTAAAAAGCAAAACACTTTTGAGGAGGGATAGGGTGAAAGAAGATAGAAAATGGAGTAAATATCAAGGGGAGGGAATAGGATGGAGGGTAATACAGTAAGCAATAGTAACTGTGAATAAAATGATGAGCAGGATGCTATCAGAAGGATGTATGAAAAATGCAAACCATCAACAGAGAAAGAACTGATGGGATTTGAATACAGATTGAAGTACAATTTTATTCGTTAGCTCCTCTTTCTAAAGTTATTCTGTCTATTTTCTTTCACAACTTGACTAATGTGAAGATTCTTGGCATAACTGCACATGTATGACATATTGAATTGCTTGATTCCATAGGGAAGGTTGACGAGGGAAGGAGGATGAAAATTTAGAACACAAAGTGGTTTTTTGTTTTTGTTTGTTTGTTTGTTTGTTTTTAGTGAGACATTTGGGGTTAAGTGACTTGCCTAGGGTCACACAGCTAGTAAGTGTTAAGTGTCTGAGGCCAGATTTGAACTCAGGTACTCCTGACTCCAAGGCCGGTGCTCTATCCACTGCGCCATCTATCTGCCCCAAACACAAAATTAAAAAAAAAAAATCAATGTGAAGAAATGATGAGCAAGCAGATCTCAGAGAAATGTGGAAGGACTCACATGAACTGATGCTGAGTGAGATGATCAGGACCAGGAGAACATTGTACCCAGTATCAACAACATTGTTTATTGATCAACTGTGATAGACTTGACTCTTCTCAGCAATACAGTGGTCCAAGATAGTTCCAAAGGACTCATGATGGAAAATCTTCTCCAAATCCAAAACAAAACAAAACAAAACAAAACACGGGGGGGGGGGGCCTGCCCCACCCCCAACGGTGGAATCTAGATGCAGATTGAGCCATACTATTTCTACTTTTTTTCCCCCCCTTTTCGAGGTTTTTCCCTTTTGCTCTGCTTTTTCTTTCACAGCATGGCTAATGCAGAGATATGCTTAGTGTGATTGTACATATATAACCTATATCAGATTGCTTTCTGTCTTGGGGAGGGGGGAGAGAGGAGAGGGAGGGGAGGGAGGGAGAAAAATTTGAACCTGGAAATCTTATAAAAACAAATGTTGAAAACTAAAAACTTAAAGTGACTTACTTCCGGAGGGAGCTCATAAAACTCTTAAGATGATCCATGAGTGCAATCAAAAGGTCCTCCATGGACAATAGAGGGGGTTATGATGGCAATTCAGGTATAAGTAGAAATTATAGAAGAGTTATTCTTTCATTTATTTATTTATATATTTATATATTTATTTATTAGTGAGGCAATTGGGGTTAAGTGACTTGCCTAGGGTCACACAGCTAGTAAGTGTTAAGTGTCTGAGGCCGGATTTGAACTCAGGTACTCCTGACTCCAGGGCCAGTGCTCTATCCACTGTGCCACCTAGCTGCCCCTGAAGGGTTATTCTTAAGGAGCCCAGATTTAGAGATCAATGTAGAGAATTGTTTGATCCTCAAGCTTTCATAAAATACTATATTCCAGTCATTGTGCTAAGTACTGGGTATAGAAAGTAAGGCAAAATAATTTTTGCTCTCAAGGAGCTCACATTCCAATGGGAGAAGCAAACAAGGAAATAAATAGGCTTATACAGATTATAGAGTAAGTGGAAGGTATTCTTAGAGAAGGTACTAGTATCTGGGAGAATTGGGAAAGACTTTTTTTTGTGTGTGTGAGGCATTTGAGGTTAAGTGACTTGCCCAGAGTCACACAGCTAGTAAGTGTCAAGTGTCTGAGGCCAGATTTGAACTCAGGTCCTCCTGTCTTCAGGGTCGGTGCTCTATCCACTGCGCCACTTAGCTGCCTTGGGAAAGACTTCTTGTAAAAGATGAAGGAAAATAGTGGAGATTATGCAACATGTTACTGTAGGCCAAAAAATCTTAGCATGTACCAAATACCTCACAAGATATAACATTTTGACCAAAACTATATATCAGAAGCTTGCTCTCTTTCATGGACTGATGCATGATAAATTTCCATGGACCAAATATGGACCTTAAAATATTCTGGAGAACTCAATCAATAAATTGTATTGAAATCAGAACATTATCACAGATTTAACTGTTGCCCACAATTGCCTGAACAGAACAATGATTCATAAAAATTTAAGAGCAAAATTTAAATGTCATTATTTAAAATACTAATAATCTATAAGCTACACAGAATGAAAAACATTCAAAGCATAGACACCTGAAAAAACACAGTGAGTATAGGTACCTAGCCCAGGAGTTCAAAATTATATGGGAAAAAGATGAGGTATTTATCATGCCTGTTCGTATGTATACTATTGGAGTTGTAAGAAGGAGGATGCTTTCAATGAGGAACTTGCATTCTAATGCTTTTATTCAATTATAAGAAGGAGTCATTTTATCTACCTGTTTAACAATAGTCCATAGAACATTTATTGTAAAGGAATAATAGCAGGAAAAGTAACTTACCCCAGTACCATTTCTATCTCCATGAAAAAGGTGAGAAGCAGTGGTAAACAACACTTTTATGAAAATTGACCATGTATTAGAAAATGTCTATTTTCTGATAAAGATGTAGAAAAGAAGAAATATTAAATACATAATTAATGACCATAATGTATGAAAATTGTATTTAATAAGGGGTCTTTGAGGCAAAAATAAGAAGTACTTGGAAATTAAATAATACAATTCCAAAAAACTAGTCAAAGAATCAATTAAGAAAACAATTAAAAATTTCATCAAAGAAAATAACAATAATGAGACAACATACCAAAATTTATGGGATACAGTTAAAGCAATCTGTAGGAGAAAATTTCTATTTCTAAATGATTTTTTCAATAAAAAAGAACAAACCCAAGAATTGGAGCATGTAACTAAAAACACTGAATGACAACAAATTAAAAACCACCAACTAAGACACA
Source organism: Dromiciops gliroides (assembly GCF_019393635.1). Lineage (NCBI taxonomy): Eukaryota > Metazoa > Chordata > Mammalia > Microbiotheria > Microbiotheriidae > Dromiciops > Dromiciops gliroides. The sequence goes on along the minus strand of NC_057863.1, from coordinate 269,593,483 downwards.
AAGTAAAAATTTTGAAAATTAAAGAAGATATTAATAAAATTAAAGCAGAGATTAACAAAATTAAACTTAACCCCTTCCCCTCCCCCACTGAACTGATAAATAACATTTTTGGAGGGGCAGGAGAATGAATAAAACAATTAAATAGCTATTCTGATTTTAAAAAAAAGAACTTCAAATGTTCACATTAAAAATTTAAAAAGAATTCACAACAAATGGAGAGGAATAAAGGAAATCATTAGAAAATATTTTGCTTAAAACAAAACTGATAATTTAGAGGCAATGGATGAATTCTTACAAAAACATAAAATATACAAGTTAACAAAAGAAAAAAGAGACTATTTAAATAACTTAATATCAGAAAAAGAAATTAAATATACCATAAATGAACTTGCAAAGAAAAAAATCTCCAGGAGCAGATGAATTTACAGGTGAATTTTATCCAATGTTCAAAGAACAATTAAAACATGCTAATCATATAAATAATAAAAACCATGATCACTTCTTCAGGGGCACATTACATAGCTTGTTGTCACTTCTGCTATATTTGGTTTTCCTTTTCCAGACCTTCTTAACTAAATCAGGTCTTTTGAATCTCTGATATCAGGGTTGTTCAGTAACAGCTCTAAGTCCATTTTTAAGTCGTTAAAGGTCTCTGAGAAGATCTATGGTTACTTACCCAGTGGTGGTGTGTTGTAATAATAATATCTATCCCATTCAGGCTTAGTTAGTGTTTTTCTTAAACGGTATTAAAGTGGAATACTATTGTGCCATAAGAAATGATGAGTTGGCTGATTTTAGAAAAACATTGAAAGACTTGTCTGAAATAATGAAAATGAAATGAGGAGAAGCAAGAGAGTATTGTATACAGTAACAGCAATATTGTTTGAAGACTAATTGTGAAGAACCAAGTTATTCAGAGTATTACAAATACTCAAATCAACTACACAGGTCCTATGAAGGCAGATGCTATCCACCTCCAGATAAAGACAAATATAAGCATGCATAGTATAGTTTTATATATATTTACATATGTAAATATATAAAATATGTATGTATAGATAAATATATGTGTACATATGTAAATATATATAAACACATATATTTATAAGTTGTGTCAAATGGTGACCTTCTCTAGTGGGAAGTGGAGACATAGGAAGGGAGGACTAATGAATTGGATATACAATTATGAAACTAGAAAAAGAACAAATTAAAAATCCCCAATTAAACACCAAATTGAAAATCCCAAAAATTAAATGTGAGATTAATAAAATTAAATGTAAGAAAACCATTGAATTAATAAATAAAACTAGAAGTTGGTTTTATGAAAAAACCCAATGAAAAAGGTAAATAATATGATTTCTTAGAAAAGAGGGAAGAAAACAAATCACTAGTATTAAAAATGATAAAAGGGCAAATATACCATTAATGAAGATGAAATCAAAGCAACTATAAGGAGTTATTTTTGCCTAATTTTATGCCAATAAATTTAACAATTTAAGTGAAATGGAAGAATATTTACAAAAATATAAAGTACCTAGATTAACAGAAGAAGAAACAGATTATCTAAATAAACCTACTTTAGAAAAAAGAAATTGATTGGGCCACAAATGTGTTTCCTAAGAGAAAAGTATTAGGACCATATGGATTTATAAGTGAATAACCAACCATTTAAAAATCAGCTAATCCAATATTAAAGAAATGATTTGGGATACTAGGGAAAGCAGTCCTACCAAACTCCTTTTATGAAACAAATATGGTGCTGATATGTAAACCTGGAAGAACAAAAACAGAGAATAAAAATTATAGACCATTTTCACTAATGAATATGGATTTGAAAATCCTAAATAAGATACTAGCCAGGAGACTACAATAACATATTACAAAGATTTATACATGGTGACTAGGATTTATAACAGGAATGCAGGGATAGTTTAACATAAGGAAAATTATTAACATAACTGATTATATCAATAATAAAAGTAACAAAAACCATAAGATTATGTTAATAGATGCCAAAAAAAGCTTTTGACAAAATATAACACTCATTCCTATTTTAAAAAACACACTTGAAAGCATAGGTAACAAATGGAATTTTCTTTAAAATGTTAAGAAGCATCTATCTAAAACCATCAACAAACATTTTTTTTTTTTTGCAATGGGGATAAGCTAGAAGCCTTTCCAAAAAGATCAGGAGTGAAACAAGGATGCACATTATCACCAATGTAATATCAATTATAATTAATTAATAATATAATGTAATAATAATTATATTAATTAATAACAGTGTAATAACATTGTAATAACAAGATTGTATTTGAAATGCTAGCAATAGCAATAAGAGAAGAAAAAGAAATTGAAGGAATCAGAATGGTCAATGAGGTAATAAATAACTTTTTTTGGAGATGATATGATCATATACTTGGAAAATCCTGGACATTGAACTAAAAAGTTAGCAGAAATAGTAATTTTAGCAGGGTAGCAGGTTATAAAGCAAATCCACATAAATAATCAGCATTTCTATATGTTGCCAACAAAACCCTGCAAGAAGAGATAGTAAGAGATAATCCATTTAAAATAACTGTAGACTGCATAAATTTCTGGGATTATACCTGCTAAGACAAACACAGGAAGTACATGAACATAATTATAAAATACTTTTTATACAAATTGTCAGATTTAAATAACTGAAGAAATATTTAATGTTCATGGGTAGGCAGAGCCAATATAACAAAAATGACTATTCTACCTTAACTAATTTAATTATTCAATGCCATCCCCCTTAAATTACCCAAAAATTATTTTATCAAAATAGATAAAATAATAATAAAATTAATTTGGACGATCAAGAATATCTAAAGGATTAATGAAAAAATGTAAAGAAAGGAGGTTTAGCTGTACCAGATCTTAAACTATATTATAAAGCAGTAATTATCGATACCATCTGGTACTGGCTAAGAAACAGAAAGATGGATCAGTGGATTAGAATAGACATAAAATACATAATAGTAAATTATTATAGTAATCATGTTTTATAAATATAAAGATTTAAACTTTTGAAACAAGACTACACTATTTGTTAAAAATTGTGAGGAAAACTGGAAAGCAGTCTGGCAGAAATTGGGCATAGACTAATATCTTACACTATTTACCAAGATATGGTCAAAATGGATACATGACCTACATTTAAAGGGAGATATAAGAAAATTACAAGAACATGGAACATTCCACCTATCAGACTTATGGAAAAGAATTTCGGAATAAACAAGATATAGAGAGAAGTGTGAGATATAAAATAGATAATTTTGATTATATTAAAAAGTTTTTGTATAAATAAAACCAGTGTATTCAAAATTAGAAGAAAAGCAGAAAATCAGGGGAAATTTTTTATAGACAGTTTCTCAGATAAAGGTCTCATGTCTCAAATAAAAAGACAACTTAGTCAAATTTATAAGAATTTGAGTCATTCCCCAATTGATAAATGATCAAAGGATATGAATAGGCAATTGAAGAAAGCAAAACTATATATAGCCATATGAAAAAATGCTCTAAATCATTATTGATTAATGAAATGCAAATTAAAACGACTTTGAGATATCATGTCATACCTACCAGATTGGTTAAAATGACAGAAGGGGAAATGACAAATGTAGGAGAGAATGTGGAAAAATTGTGACATTAATACACTGCTGGTGGAACTGGGAATTATTACAACCATTTTGGAGAGCAATCTAGAATTATGCCCAGAGAGTTATAAAACTATATACCCTTTGACCCAGCAATATCACTATTTGCACGTTAGGATTTCTGCTTAACTCTGGTCTTTTCATTGGGTGCTTGAAATTTCCTTATTCTATTAAAGGTCCATTTTTTAAAAACCCTGTAGTAAGTGTTTAACCTTCAAAGTAAATTACTCCTTAGTTGTAAGCATTTATCTTTTACATTTTGTTATACCATATTTCTGGATTTTCTCTCTATTATAGAAATTGCAGCATAGTCTTGCATGATCTTGCCTATGGATCTTTGGTACTTAGACTCTTTCATTCTGGCTACTTGCAGTATATTTTCTTTGACATAGAAATTTTATATTTTTGCCATGATTTTCTTAGGCATTTCCAACTTGGTGTTCCATTAAAGAAGAAACATATGAATTCTTTCTATTATCAGTTTGCCACTTGGACAGTTTCTTTTATGATTTCTTGAAATATTATATCTAAGTTTTTAATTTGATTATGGTTTTCAGGGAGTCTGATGCATGAACTCTAATTGAGTTCTTTTTTATTTCTCCTGTTTTTTCAAAGAGCCTATTAACTGGATCATTTTTCCTACCTCGTATTCTAAGGTAGTTAATCCCCTTTAAATTTTTTTCTAAAGCTTTTATTTCAACTATAATTTCATTTTTTATATTTTTGCTTCCTTTTTCCTAAGAATTTTTATAGCCTTTGTGACCAAGTAAATTTTTGTATTAAGTATTGTATGATTGTTCTATACTGGGTTTATCTCTTATTCCTATTCAATTGTTTTCAGTACCATCTGCTTTTGTGTCCCTATTTAGTTTTTTGTTTTGTTTTGTTTTGAAAAGATATTGGAGTGGTTTACCATTTCCTTCTCCAGCTCATTTTACAGACGAGGAAACTGAGGCAAACAGGGTTAAGTGACTTGCCTGGAGTCCATGGCTAGCAAATGTCTGAGGCTGGATTTGAACTCAGATCTTCCTGACTGTAGGCCCAGCACTTTAATCACTGTGCACCTAGCTGCTCAGAGTTTATCTTATGGTTTTCTCTTAATCCATAGCATTTTTTGATGTGTTCAGTGTTTTCTTCTTTTGGCTAATAAATCCAGTCTCAGTTCCTGGATTGGCACTTTGTGTTTGAGCCAGACTCCTCTTATATCTGCTCTCTTGGATGGAATGGACAGTAACTGCTTTGTGTTATCCCTGATTATGGTCTGGATGCTGATATTTTTGCTTTTCTGAATGTGGTGGCTAGAACTAGGCCCCACCCTCTGTTGCTCAGTTTTTTAGTGTGCCAATGGTGCCAATGGCGTTGGTGCCCTCTGTCTCTTACTTATGTAGTCTCCAACCAGGGGTTGGCTTTGTCTCTTGGTGTAGGCCCGACAGATCCCAAGTACATGTCAATTATTCTGGTGTCAGATTTTCTTCAATATGCCTAGTTCTTTTGTTGGCTCTGTCTCCTGCTTTGGCTCTGGTATAGGCTACCTGGGTGCTGTACTGGCCCTTTTATGGGTTGTGGCTCCAAGAGTAACCTTTCTAGGCAATGGTTTCTTTCCCTAGTTTGTCTCCACTCTGAGCATTTGTGACTTCTGGCAGTCTTATGTAATTCTAACAGTGGATGGAAGAGTTTATAGCTGTTTCTTTTTAATTTTCTTTATTATTATTCCTTCTTGTATACTTTAAGAACTTCATTTGAGTGTTTTGTGGAGTGCTGGGCTCCTCCAGGACCTTTCAAATCATTATCTTAACTAAATATTCAGAATTAACTTTTTTTTTCTTCATATTTTTTAGTGAGGCAATTGGGGTTAAGTGACTTGCCCAGGGTCACACAGCTAGTAAGTGTTAAGTGTCTGAGGCCGGATTTGAACTCAGGTACTCCTGACTCCAAGGCTGGTGTTCTACCCACTGCGCCACCTAGCTGCCCCCTCTGAATTAACTTTTAAAGGTCAGACACATGTAGCCAATCACTGTTCATCTTTGGGTATTGCTCTCTTTCTAATTTGTTCAAGGGATTCACACCCACCTCATAAAAGGATTACTTAATACAGCTGAATTTTTATAGTTTAACATCTTTTTATAGATCTCTTTTTGGTTAGGTGCTGGTCTTTCAAAGAACAACTTCCTAACATATATTAAGAATAAAAATGCCTACAATTACTGTAGGGCTTTATGATTTTCAAAACACTTTCCATCCATTTCATTTTATTAGATTCTCAAATTTACTCTGTAAAGTAGATAGGCTATTTTCATAATTATCCACTGATGGAAAACTGGACTGGAAGAGATCTTAGAGATCAATAAGTCCTACCAGGTAAAGAAACTATGTGCCAGAAAGTGACACAAGGTCACACAGAGCCAGCTTAGAACCCAAGTGTTCTGATTTCTAATTCAGTGCTCTTTCCGTACTGCAATCATACCCTTTTTTCTTTTAAGGATCCTCTACTCCAAAATCCTTACATTTTAATCAATCTTAACCTCAATAACTTTTTTTTTCTTTTTCTTTCTTTCTTTCTTTCTTTTTCTTTTCCTTTGTTTTTGTTTTTGTTTTTGTTTTTTTTGCAGGGCAATGAGGGTTAAATGACTTGTCCAGGGTCACACAGCTAGTAAATAAATTTCAAGTGTCTGAAACCAGATTTGAAGTCAGATCCTCCTGAATCCAGGGCTGGTGCTTTATCCACTGCACCACCTAGCTGTCCCAACTTTAATAGCTTTTTTTTGTTTTTTTTTGTTTTTTGTTTTTTTTTTGTTTTTTTTTCTTTTGCAGGGAAATGAGGGGTAAGTGACTTGCCCAGGGTCACGCAGCTAGTTAAGTGTCAAAAGTCTGAGGCTGGATTTGAACTCAGGTCCTCCTGAATCCAAGGCCAGTGCTTTATCCATTGCGCCACCTACCTGCCCCCTTTAATAGCTTTTTTTTTTTTTTTTAAAGATGTTTACTTTTTAAAAAATCTGACAAATATGGTGATAGTTGTCACTTGGCCTCTTTCTCTGTCTCAGTTTCCTCATTTGTAAAATGGGGATGATAATAGTAGCACTTCCTTCACTGGGCTGTTGTAAGGATCAAATGAGATGATATTTGTAAAGTGCTTGGTACTGTGCCTGGCACATAGTGGGCACTATATAAATGGTAACTATTGTTATTGTCATTGTTTTTGTTATTATTACTTTTGCCGTTGTTAGCTATTGTGAACAAAAAAGATGATTTGAGCCTCTTCTTTGAAAGGAAAGAGATGTGCTATCACTTTCGTGAAATATTGAGAGGGAGGAATCCTTACTGTCACATCTCTTCCTTTTGTTGATTGCTGGGCAGAGGTTGCCTTCATGAGAACCACTTGGCATTTCTGACTCTCTTACTTGTGTGTGTGTATCATATCCCTTACTCTTTTATAACTTTCTGAATGGTTATTTATTCAACCATCACTTACAGTTAAGTGGCACTATGGAACAAAGGAACAGCAGTGGATAGAGTGCTAGAACTGGAGTCAGGAACACGGGTTCAAATTCTGCCACCTCAGACATTTACTAGCTACATGACCCTGAGTGATCTACTTACTCTCTGACTGCCTCAGTTTCCTGGGGCATAATAAAAGCACCTACCTCCTAGGACTTTTGTGAGGCCCCAAGAAGACATCTGAAAAGTGCTTTGTCAGTCTTAAAATTTGCTCTATAAATGCTAGTTATTATCATTATTATTTCCATGCATACACACACACAAAGCCACATCAAAATTAAGACCAAACCCAACAAACTCCCTCTTCCCAACCCCATCCTGTAATGTCAAGTGTTATTGATGTCAGTTAAAAGAAAGAGGAAAAAAAAAATCTTAGTGTTCATGACTCATGGTAGCTTTGACAAACATCTATCTTGAGGTAGCTGGTGAGTCACACTCTTGTGATGGGCTTTTATGCAGAGGAAAGGTTCTAGAATGGAATTAATATCATGGGATCATGTTGTAAAATTCCACTACTCTTGAGTCAGATTGTTAGGTTATTAAGAGATTGCTCATTTTCTCACTCCAATTCAGTGTGTGGTGCTGGGGACCCTCAGGGATGTTCATCTGTCTAGGAAAGGGAGAAAAGGGATTATTACTAATCAGAGAAAATGTTATCTTGCCATACAAAGTGCCCTGTTTAACCAGCTTCACCAGCTTCTACAAGCTGCTGCTGGATTTTCTTGAAGGGCATCGGATTGCTTAGCAACATGGAAGCATACATCATTTAGCTCACTCATCGGCTCCTGAGTTGTGACTCTGCAGAGTACACTGTTTTTCCCCCAGCCAAAAACATCCATTTGCAGCTTGCAGAGAGAAGCTGTGGCAGGTGATTCTATGTATAAAATGTACAACTGCGTCATATGAAATGCAAATGTTGTTTTCAGTTACCAAGTAGAGAATGGCTTGGTTGGAAGTCAGATGAGTTATGTATACTGCAATTTATGAGCAGGGATTGTCACAGGAAGACCCGGAAAAAAACTGATAAACTGAAAAATGCACCTTTTCATGGATCTTGATGGGCTATGTTCCTCAAATACTCTATGTCTATGAGCTTATCTCTTCATTTATGTTCTATTGTCTCCCAAGTTCTCTCCCTTAAAGATGATGTTATTACTGTTTAATGTTCATAAAGTCTGTTCTTTACTTGAAATTCTTTCCATTTCAGTTCACCAGGAAAGCCTATGAACTGGCTAAGGATTTTAGACACCATTTACAAGGCTTGTCATAGTTTTCTTTGACTTCAGTTCAACAAATACATATTAAGTAACTGTTATATACTATCCTAGGCCTGGGAGAGATACAAAGTTTAAATAAGGGAAGGGAAAGGGGAGGGAAATAGGCATTTATATAGTGTCTATTATGTGTCAGGCACTATGTTAAGTGCTTTACAAATATTGCATTTCATCCTCATAACAATCCCGGGATGTAGGTGCTGTTATTGCCCCCATTTTACAGTTGAGGAAACTGAGGTAGGCAGTGTTTGAGTGATTTGCCCAGAGTCACACACTTAGTGTTTGAGGCTCGAATGAACTCAGATCTTCTTACTAGCTGTGTGACCCTGGGCAAGTCACTTAACCCCAATTGACTCACAAAAATAAATAAACAAATAATAAAAAAAAAAGAATTAGCAGCATTAGGAAAGATTTCTTGTCTGAGTTAATATTTAAGTTGGGGGATTAAGAGATGGATAAGATTTCAACCTTTGAATTTATCTGTATCTGGAACTCCCAGAATACAAATGCATTCTACCAATGTAGATCAGCAACTCATCTGAACTTTTAGTCTTAACAAGTTGTGTAGGGTACTGAGAGGTTAAGTGACTAGCTGGTATGCATCAGAGGCCAGCCTTGAACCAAACTTTCCTGATCCCAGTGAGAGTTCTCCATTCACAAAAACAGGGAATATATGTGGTTTAGTCTAATTCTTGTCTGGAGTGAAGAGAATGTTAAAAGGAAGTAATATACTAAAAACCTGGAGAGATAGGGTAGTATCAGATTGTGGAAGGCATTGAATGTTATACAAAAGGTTTTGAACTTAAATAGATAGGCAAAAGGATCCAAGATAGGGTTTTAAACAGAGCATGATCAGATTTATATATAAAGTTATGAAATATGATTTTCAGGGGTGAAAGGGCAGAGGTGGAAAGAGTTGTTTGGATTCATTCAGGAGAATAAAGAGATCCTATATGAGGCTGGTGAAAACAGAGAGGAGCAAATGTAGTAGACAGATTTTTGTTTGTTTGTTTTTGTTTGTTTTTTGTTGTTGAGGCAATTGGGGTTAAGTGACTTGCCCAAGGTCACACAGCTAGTAAGTGTCAAGTGTCCGAGACCGGATTTGAACTCAGGTCTTTCTGAATCCAGGGCCAGTGCTCTATCCACTGTGCCACCTAGCTGCCCCAGTAGACAGATTTTATAGAGCCAGAATCAATGCAATTGAATGGATTAGATCAAGAAGAGAGAGGAGACAAAGACAGCAACAAAGTTTCTGACATGGTAGACTAGGAGAATGGTTGATGCCATAAAGAAAAATAGTGAGGGGGCGGCTAGGTGGCGCAGTGGATAAAGCACCGGCCCTGGATTCAGGAGTACCTGAGTTCAAATCCGGCCTCAGACACTTACTAGCTGTGTGACCCTGGGTAAGTCACTTAACCTCCATTGCCCCGCAAAAAAAAAAAAAAAAGAAAGAAAAAAAGTGAAGTGCAGAGGAGAAGCAAGTTTTAAGGGAAAGAAAGATAACAAACTTGGGTTGGGACATGTTAAATTTGAAGCAATCGTTTCTTTGACTCATTGGTGTTTGAAATTATCTTCCAGGGGGCAGCTAGGTGGCACAGTGGATAAAGCACTGGCCCTGGATTCAGGAGGACCTGAGTTCAAATCTGGGCTCAGACACTTGACACTTACTAGCTGTGTGACCCTGGGCAAGTCACATTGCCCTGCAAAAAAAAAAAAAGAAAAGAAAAGAAATTTTCTTCTTGAAACTGGTTTTATATTGATTACCTAAGTGGGTTTTACTTCCTGCTACAATTTTTAGAACCACAGAATCTCAGTCAGATGAGCCCCCAGAAGCCATTTAGTATACTTTGAATTAGAACACGAACTTCCTCTAGAATATATTTGACAAATGGCTGTCCAACCTTTTACTTGACAACCTTAATGAAGGTGAACCCTCTGTATTGAATGGCAGTCCATTATACTTTTGGACAGCTCTAGTGGTTACGGAGTTTTCCCTTATCTTTTCCAAAGCAGATGCTCTATAGCTTCTACCTGCTGCTCTTACTTCTGTCATATGGATACAAGAAGCACAAGTCTAATCTCTCTTTTATGCAACAGTCCTTCAAATAGATAGCTATATTCTCTCTTGTCCAAGCTAAACTTTCTCAGTTTCTTCAACTGATGGTATGATTTTAATGCTATTCATTATCCTGATGGTCTTCTTGATTCTCTCTAGCTTATAATTAGCCTTCCTGAGATGTAGCATTCAGATCTGAATTTAATACTTCAGATATGGTTAGCCTATGGCAGAGTAAGGGAGAAAATAATTTCCCTAGTCCTGGCCACGTCTGTCTTAATTCAGCCTAAAATGTTAATAAGAGGTTTTTTTTTTTTTTTTTGGTCTGTTACCCCTGTTCACTTATATTAAGCTTCTGCTATATAGAGATGCTTCCCCCTTCTTGTACTTTGAAACAAACTTTTTTTTTTTGTGAGGCAATTGGGGTTAAGTGACTTGCCCAGGGTCGCACAGCTAGTAAGTGTCAAGTGTCTGAGGCTGGATTTGAACTCAGGTCCTCCTGAATCCAGGGCCGGTGCTCTATCCACAGCACCACCTAACTGCCCCACAGTGAACTTTTTTGGTACTAAAGTTTCAGACTTTTGCATTTATTCGAGTTAAAATTCATCTTTTCACATTTGGCTTAATGTTTTGGCTTAATAAGATGTTTTTGGATCCTGACTCTATTGTGAAATGTGCTTGCAATGTGTCAACTGCAAATCTGACCATCAATGTCATTATCCAAGTCATTGATAGAAGTGCTAAGTAACAAGACCTAGAACAAATCCCTAGGGCAGTACACTAAAGAGCACTCTCCAAGTTGACATTGAGCCATCTAGGTGCAACCACTCAATGAATTCTGAATCCAACTAACTGTATTATCATAGCATCTATCTATCGATAAGCATTTATTAAGTACCTACTATGTTCCAGGCACTGTGCTAAGCACTGGGGATACAAAAAGAGGCAAAAAAGGAAACAGTCCTCACTTTCAAGGAGCTCACAGTCTAATAGGGGAGACAAAAAGCAAACAAATCTTTTAAATATCTCACATTGTTTCAACTTTTCCATAAGAATAACATGACTTCATCAAATGCCATGCTAAAACCTAGGTGAATTATAGCTACAGCATTCTCTTAATCATCTAGTTTATTAACCCTGTCAAAAAAGGAAATAAGTATTCTGGCATTATCTGTTCTTTTTAAATTAAATAAAAATTATTTACACTTTATTGATGTCTTTTGTTTTTTTCATACCATACTCATTTTCCCAAATTCTTTCCCTTCATCAAATCTTCCTTTGTAATGCACAATAACAATTAAACAAAACTAATCAAAAGAGACCACATCTGTCATTATAAACCGCAATCTTCATCCATAGTTGACCAACTTGATATTGAAGGGAAGGAAGGATAATTCATCATCTTCCTTTATTCCTATCTTCTGCATATCTTTTAAATAAACATTAGTTGGTTGGCTTGTTCTCTCAGCAAGGAGTTAGCACTGGCGGTGTTCATCTCCTCTGCCTCTGCCCTTTCCTAGGCAATCTCTTACCTGAAACCACCTGTATACTCACATCATTATTCCTTAGAGGACAAGCGGCTACTTTCTCTTCAGAGGTCCAACTTCAAGGCTTTTTGCCTTGAGTTTCATATCTTTTACTTACCTACAAAAGTTTCTCCTTCCTTTGGTCCTCTGTTCTAGTCTTCCTCTCTTTAACCTCCAGACAAAGGTCAGGAGTTATTTCTTTCTATTAAGAGTCTTTTTTTTAATCTTTTTTTTTTTTTTTTTAACAATGAAGCCTCTGACTCTGTCTGTTTCTTTGTCTCTGTGTCTCTCAATCTGTCTCTGTTTCTCTTTCCCCCTGATAACCATAATGGTATAAAGACATCCTTTGAGTCCCTCTACCTTCTCTTCTAGGAAGAAGGCTAATGTGCAATTTGAATATAGATAGCAATTACTTAGCAGTAACAGACAAGAAAAATAATGAATGCTCAGTGCAGCCCACTTCAAAAGTCTCCATGCTAGACATAAAGTCAGGAATACCTCTGTTCAAATCCAGCCACTTACTAACTCTGTGACCTGGTTCTTAACCTCTTAATTTCTGATTGCCTCAGTTTTCTGATGTAAAAGAGGAGTCATAACAGTACCTACCTCACAGGGTTGTGAGGACCAAATGATGTAATATTTGTAAAAAGCTCTTACTACAGTGTCTGGCACATAGTAGGTGCTAAATAAATGCTTCTTCCCTCCCTACAATCCCCGATAGGCTCTAGTTGCCTTACCTACATGTATTTCTTTTTTTTTTTTTTTTTTTTTTTTTTAGTGAGGCAATTGGGGTTAAGTGACTTGCCCAGGGTCACACAGCTAGTAAGTGTTAAGTGTCTGAGGCCAGATTTGAACTCAGGTACTCCTGAGTCCAGGGCCGGTGCTCTATCCACTGCGCCACCTAGCTGCCCCTACATGTATTTCTTATGTGTGTACCTCCCTACAAGGGTGTCTTACATGGAGTTATTCTTCCTACTGCTTTGTAGTCCTTTGGGAAAGTGAACCCCAAATGTATAGAAAGGAAGGAAATGTTTCAAAGCTGCTATTCTTACTATACCTTTTTAGCAAATGCCTTTGCTTTGAACTAATTGAGTCTCCTAGCTGACTATTAAAGGTAAGTCCATTGATAAAGGTTTATGAGCTATAGTTTTAGGACTGTGGATTAGAAAGGTAATAGGGTAATGACTGCTTCCTGGAGGGCCCAACTTGTGAGTGTAAGTTGTGGAGAGGGGATTAGCACTGGAAGGTCAACTATAGTTGTGTTCTTGTACTGAAGATGACTGGTGTCAGCAGCGCTGATAATGACCTTAATTATTATAATAATATGAATGAAAATGTCATTTGTGCTTTTTCAGTTCTACTCTTGTGGGAAATCAAAGAGATTCCCTCATCTGTTGCTCAAGATTCCAGTGATTTTGATGCCCTTCACCAACTTGAAGCAAGGAAATAACATCCTTAAGTTGGTATTCCTAGCCAAGAAGGAAATATCTATACCTCATTATTTTGGACCATGTAGCCTATACACTCATCTAATAACCTGCTCCAGCAATAGCTTCGTGTCTTAATTTTATTTTTATAGGTTTAATTAACCACATCTCTACCTGGTAGGATTCTTGGGTAACAGAACAAGGGTGATTATTTATGGCTTTATTTTGGGTTGGGGAGGGTGGAAGGGAAGAAATAACTTTATAGAGAATGTTGGGTACAGTATCCTACCGACTGTGCCAATTGTTGGGTATAAGCAGGGACTCAGATGTATACCTTCCCAATACCCCTGAGATAACAGCTCAATACCAAAGAAAGCCATTGGCACCTTCAGGGATAAAGAGATAGAATTTATTTAAAGGAGACTTACTTACAGAGGGGTTAGTGTCCAGGATGGCTGGTGGACATTATGTGAATTCCTGTCTAGCTCCTCTCCAACCTTCCCTGGTATTTATACATGTAGGTTATATAAGCATACTTGGCAGAAACCCTTCTTTGTCTGTGCCCCATGCTTGGCTAGCTCATACTGTATACACCTTAAGTGCAGTACAGAAGTCTCTTCCTAATTTGGATATTCTATTCTTCATGTCTTGGAGCCCACACTCCGCCTATACTTCCCTGAGAAACTTGATAAGAAAGTCTCCAAGACTGTCAAGGATGGGCTAATGATGTGGTAGTGTGCCTAAAAGATGTGCATGCATACATACCTCATCTTATGTAATGAGGTAAATGGGAGGTCATATTTTTCCTTCTGAGGCCCAGACATATAGCTAAAGTCATAGTATCCTACAGAGAAAAATAAAAGGACACAAAAAGGAGAGACAAGCAAAGGCATCCTGATATACTGAAAAGATGATAGTGATTGGAATAAGATGTAGATTTGATTTCATTTCTGCTATTTGCTATGTGGGTGACATTGGGCAAAGTCATTTCTGCCTCTTTGGGTCTCAGTTTTCTCCTTGGTAAAATGAAATGGTTGGACCCAGATGGCTACTAAAGTCCCTTCTAGCTTTAAAAATCCAAATGGAAGAAATTAGTGTCTCAGGAGAGGGAAATAAACAGCAACATTCCCTCCAGTACCAACATCATGATAAGGGTGAACAAGGGTAACTTACAGATAGAGATAGCCTGAATGGACCTGCTGACCACTGAACAGGTCCATTAATGGTTATAAGTTCTTGGCAGGGTTCTTCTAAGGGCAAGTAGCAGAATACCTGGTAATATTGACAGAAAGTAAGGGGGCAGCCCTTGGTACATTTCTATGTAAGCCCTCACATTTTTTCATAAATATCAGGCTCTAACATTCCTGCCATTTGCCTTTTCCCTTGTCCCTTAATATCTTCTTTTTTTAGTAAATATTTTATTTATTTTTTCCCATTACATGTAAAGATAGTTCTCAACTTTTGTTTATACAAGCTTTCCAATTTCAGATTTTTCTCCCTCCCTCCTGTCCCTCCCTGCTCCCCTAGTCAGCAGGTAATCTGATATAGGTTATATATATATATATATATATATATATATATATATATATATACACACACACACACACGCACATATATATATACATATATATAATAGCATTAAACATATTTCTGCATTAGTCATGTTATAAGAGAAAAATCAGAGCAATGAGGAAAAACCTCAAAATAGAAATAAAACAGCACCAAAAACAGAGGAAATAGTATGGTTCATTCAGCATCTATACTCCACAGTTCTTTTTTTTCCCCCCTCCATTTGGAGATCCTCCTCCATGTCCTTTAATATCTTGCAGCCATAGATTAGAAATGAAAGCTCTTTCTGGGAAGCTCCAGCGTCATCCCAAAGGCTAAATAATCCTAGATTTCCCAGAAAAATTATAGAAAAACTTGTCTGTGTTTGTACTGTAACTGCGCTTTTCTCATCATGACCTCCAGAAAATAGACAAGCTCCCAAATGGATGATTTGCTTTTTAATTTGTGTCCATGGTTTGAGGTACATCATTATTGTCATATGGGTGTCCTTAAAAATAAAAATTCAAGTAATGCTACTGTGTCCTGTGATTCATCTTAGTTTCCATTAATCAGGAAGGTACAACTTGTGAAGCAGGGATTACACTGGAAAAATTTCCATGACTTTAACAGAGGCTAATAACCTGGCTGCTTTAGAATAGTGAGTTGCTTAGGTATGATCTCTAAGAGCCTCTCAGTCATGTGGTGTCCAGGCTGCATGAGTCATGGCCCACATCCCGAGCAAGGTCAGGTGAACTGCTGCATGTTGGGATGATGGATGACCCTGGGAGACCTGTCAATAATTACAAAACCATAGAGTAGTTCTTAAAGTGGCCAGATAGGCCTAATCTCTATCTCCCTAAGTTATCACTATCTATAAGTAGAGCTTGACCATCTTCTAAATGAAGAATAAAGATGAAATAAATTAATAATTTTAATGTTTGATAATTGTTGCTACCTCTTTGCCCCTCCTCTCATTCTTTTTTAACCTTCCCTAACCCTCTAATGAAAATCATCTTGAAGTTATTCAAGTCAGACCTAAAAAAAGACTATCTTCCTATGTGGATGGAACTAAGAAAAGGAGGGAAAGAGTAGAATATTGTTGGAATGGACAGTTTCAACAACAATTGGGGGTGCCACCAAATTAATCTTCCTGAAACATTTTTATATGCTGTCCTTAAAAACCATCAATTGCTCCATTGCCTATAGTCGAAAGCCCAAATTCATTGGCCTTGCTGGCATTTAAAGACTTGTAAAATTAAACCCCAGTCTGTGGCGCAGTAGATAAGGCACCAGCCCTGGATTCAGGAGTACCTGAGTTCAAATCCGGCCTCAGACACTTGACACTTACTAGCTGTGTGACCCTGGGCAATTCACTTAACCCCCATTGCCCTGCAAAAACCAAAAAACCAAAAAAACCCCCCCAAAAAACCCCAGTCTAAGTGACTTGTCACTTACATGACTACTATTGTTTTGTTGTTGTTATTCGTCCTTCATTTTTTTTCCTTTGCATAAAACTTTTTTTAAATTATTGAATAGAATTTTATTTTCCAAAATATATGTAAAAACAAATTTTAACATCAATTAAAAAAAAAATTGTGTTCCAACTTCTTCCTCCTCCATTCCCACCCCCCACCCACTAGAACTCAAGCATTTCAAAATAAGTTATACATGAGTAGTCATGGAAAACATTCCCACATTAGCTAGGGTGTGAGAGAAAACAGTCAAAAAACTCCCAAAACTTCAGACTGAGGAATTGTCAAAGAGAAAAAAAAATTTTTTTTAAATGTGTTTCCAGGGGCAGCTAGGTGGCACAGTGGACAGAGCACTGGCCCTGGAACCAGGAGCACCCGAGCCCAAATCTGGCCCCAGACACCCAACACCCACCAGCCGTGTGACCCCAGGCAAGCCACCCAACCCCAATTGCCTCACCAAAAAAAAAAAAAAAGAAAAAAGAAAAAAAAAAGAAAAGAAAAGAAAAGGAAAGGAAAAAATGTGTTTTCATCTATTTTCAGATACTATCACTTCTCTCTCTGTAGATGGGTTGCCATTTTCATAAGTCCTTCAAGGTTATATTGGACCATTGCCTTGCTGAAAATAACCACATGCTTCCCAGCAGATCATCTTACACTATTGCTGTTATTTTGTATACAGTACATTTCACTCTGCTTCAGTTCATGTAGGTCTTTCCAGGTTTTTCTGATAGTATCCTGTTCATCATAACCTAAATAAAGTACCTTAAACTTGACAAAGAATTTTCTTCATATTAGCCCAGCAAAGTAGGTACCATATGTTTTGCCATTATATTCAATCATCATAACTATTTCCCTCCATCTTATTCCCTTCCCATGATATTTAATCTATTTTCTATCTTCTTTTAAACTATTCCTCCTCAAAAGTGTTTTACTTCTGACTGTCCCCTCCCCTACTCTGCACTCCCTTTTTTTTTCACCCTTCCTTCCTTATCCTCTTCCCCTCATACTTTCCTGTAGGGTTAAATAGATTACTCCTCCCAACTGGGTGTGAATGTTATTCCCTCCATGAGCCAACTCTGATGAGTTTAAGGTGTTTGAGCTAATTCTATGTTCCAAATTTTCTTCCTCCCTCTCTCCTCAACCCTCCCTATGAAATCAAGCAATTCAATATGTCATACTTGTGCTGTTATGCCGAACATCTTTACTTTCCTTGAAAGTATTTTGCTTTTTACTACTCTCTCCCCGAATCTGCCCTTCCCTCCTTCCCCTCCCCCCCCCCATCTCCCTCCCCTCCCTCAGGGCAAAAATATATTACTATACCCACTTGAGTATGTATGTTAGTTCTTTGAGTCAATTCTGATGATATTAAGGTTCACCCACTCCCCAATTCCTTCCCCCTCTTCCCCTCCCCTCCATAAGCTTTTTTCTTGTTTCCTTCATATGAATAACCTCTCCCCAGACCATCTCTCCCTTTCCCCCTCCCCCAGTCTATTTCTCCTACACCTCAACCCTATTTTAAGGATGTCATCATGGGTTAGTTAGGTGGCACAATGGACAATACACCAGCCCTGGACCCAGGAGGCCCCAAGCTCAAATCAGGCCCCAGACATAAGACACCCCACAAAGAACAAAATATAACATCCCTTTGTATTCAGTTCAGACCTGTGTCCTCTGTTAAATCCTTACTGAGATAGTTCTTATGAGTTTGAAGTATTATCTTCCCATGTAGGAATATAAATTGTTTGATCTTTTAATATCCCTCATGAAGTCTTTTTCCTGTTTATCTTTTTATGCTTCTCCAGGGTCTTGTATTTGAAAGTCAAATTTTCTATTCAGTTCAGGTCTTTTCATAACAAATGCCTGAAAGTCTTCTTTCTCCTTGAAATTCCATGTTTGCCTCTGAAAGATGATGCTTAGTTTTGCTGGGTACGTGATTTTTGGCTGTAGTCCCAGTTCCTTTGCCCTCTGGAATATCATATTCTATGCCCTCTGGTCCTTTAATGTAGAAGCTGCTAGATCTTGCTTTATCCTTATTGGAGCTCCACAGTATTTAAATTCCTTTTTTCTAGCTGCTTGCAATATTTTCTCCTTGACCTGGGAGTTCTGGAATTTGGCTATAATATTCCTGGAGGTTTTCCTTTTGGGATCTCTTTCAGGAGGTGATCGGTGGATTCTTTCAATTTTTATTTTAGCTTCTGCTTCTAGAATATCAGGGCAATTTTCCCTCACAATCTCTTGGAGGATGGTGTCTAAGCTCTTGTTTTGGTCATGGTTTTCAGGTAGTCCAATGATTTTCAAATTCTCTCTCCTAGATTTATTTTCTAGGTCAGCTGTTTTTCCAAGGAGATATTTCACATTGCCCTCTATTTTTTCATTCAATTGGATTTGCTTTACTGTGTCTTGGTTTCTCATAAGGTCACTAGCTTCCATTTGTTCAATCCTAATTCTTAGGCAATTATTTTCAGCAGACAGTTTTTTAATCTCCTTTTCCATTTGGCTTTTCAAACTGTTGACTTTTTTCTCATGACTCTCCTGCATTGCTCTCATTTCTTTTTCCATTCCTTCCTCTCTTTCTCTACATCTTCGTTCTATCTCTCCTACTTTCTCTTCAAAGTCCTTTTTTGAGAGCTTCCATGGCCTGAGACCAGTTCATATTTTTCTTGGAAGCTTTGGATGTTGGAACTTTGACCCTATTATTATCTTCTTCTTCTGAGGATGTATTGTGGTCTACCTTTCCCCCAAAGAAGTTTTCGATGGTCTTTTGCTTTCTCTGCCTACTCATCCTGGCTTACTATTTCTTGGCTTTTTACTCCTTAAAGTGTAGCGCTGCTTCCAGGACACACTGTTCATGCTACAGTGTGGCCCAGGGGGTGATTGGGCAAACAGAAGTCTGATTGAACTCTGATTCTCTGTGGTTGGAAGCTTGGCGTGCTTTTACCCCTCCCCCACTGGGCCACCACCACTCGATTCAGCCCACTGGTTCAGACCCAGGGCGCTTTGCCCCAACTCCAGTAGATACTGCCTCCACTTCACCCCAGCCTACTGCCGAACCCCCTCACCAGTCCGTAATCGGAGCCTCAGAAGCTGCTGGTGCTGAAGACTCTGACATGCGCTGGAAGCAGTGTCCGTGGCTGGGTCCAGACCACACGCTGAGCTGTTCAGCCTGATCAGTAGGTGATCAGAATTGCCCTCTTTTGCGGAGAAATAGTCTCACTCTGTTCTTATGTGCATTAGGCTGTTCTGGGTTTTGATTTTTACCGCATTATTTGGGCGTGAATGGACGGGTTTATCTGGAGCTTGTGGGAGTCACAGCCTCTCCTCCGCCATCTTGGCTCCGCCTCTTGTCCTTCATTTTTGAGTTTGTTTTTGTTTGTTTGTTTGGTTTTTTTTTGGTGAGGCAATTGGGGTTAAGTAACTTGCCCAGGGTCACACACCTAGTAAGTATTAAGTGTCTGAGGCCGGATTTGAACTCAGGTCCTCCTGACTCCAGGGCCGGTGCTCTATTCACTGTGCCACCTAGCTGCCCTGTCCTTCATTTTCAAAGAGGACCAATGACATAAAAGGTAAAGTCTTGACTTGTGGGTAAATTGGATTTAAGTGAAGTAGACTTGCATAAAGTCATTAGCTTTGCTCTCTTTCCCAGAGTCATCAAAGTCTAATGGCAGAACAAAAATCAACACTGGCCCAGGATGCATGGATGACCTTAGAGTCTTCAATGTCTAACCAAGCTCTAACTTCCTTCATGACGTGGGAACAAATTGTTCACACTCACCGTGCTTGGGGTAGACATCCCCCTTACTTGCCAATGGGTTTGAGGCTAGTCAGTTACCCTCAACCCGATGAGTTGGGGGAAAGGTGGATGAGCAGCACTGAGAAGAGCTCAGTAAGCCCTCACTCCAAAGGTGCTAGTCCTCCAGTAACACCCCACTCCCTTCACTCCATATGACCATAAGCACATGCAATACAGAGTCTGAGTTTGAGCTGTCTTTTGTGTTTATTTTTTCTTCCTTTTAGGTGAATAAGTTATCTTTCCCAAGATGGATGTGTCTAGGCTTGGAGGATTCCTTGTGAGCTCAAAAGATCCTTGATCCCACTGGATTGGAGGTGAGCGGTTATTGGGGGAGTTCTCAACAACACCATCAGACTTGGAGAGGAAGGCTACCAACAAGAAGACTGGCCCAAGCTTACCTACTTTACCAGGAGACAAGTACTGGCAGTTGTTTGGACACTGCAGAGTCAAGGTGAAATATAAAATGCCTAATTAAAGGCTACAAACTGCTTCATGTTCTGATGAAATTTAAGTATCAGCCTTCCCTCAGATTTAAATTTTTTTTTTATTTTTTGCAGGGCAGTGAGGGTTAAGTGACTTGCCCAGGGTCACAAAGCTAGTAAGTGTCAAGTGTCTGAGGTCAGATTTGAACTCAGGTCCTCCTGAATCCAGGGCCAGTGTTTTATCCACTGCGCCACCTAGCTGTCCCTTCCCTCAGATTTTAACAGTAATTTTAAGTCCTTATTTTATCTTTTTAAAGCTATTTAATTAATGCACTTTGTGACTCTTTTATAGTTGGCACTTCTTAAGTATAGATGAATAAATGAACTGCCCTATGCCTGATTCTTATGGTACAATTGAGTACCTTCTTACTTCCCACTTTTTTGGGGAAACCCTAGATGTGAGTCATAACCTAAAATATAAGTCCCTGGGATTCTAGGATAGAGTTTTAATGAACTGAAGATGGTGAAAACAGAGTCTAGGCTCCCATTAGAATCCAGCCTCCCTAGAACTGAAGTCCAAACCACATGCCTGAGGACTCAGCAGGGATTCCTTGAGGTTTGATCCATGTTACAAATTTTCCAAACTATTTACTCCATGGAACTTGATTTTCACACTTTCAGTTACTCGGTACCCTCCTGCTTTTCTGCTTCCTCTTTTCATATCAGAACTTGTAAGGATCTTATGTCACTTATGCCTCAGTATGAATTCTAGTCAATAAATTCTCTCAGGGACATTTGCATTTTAAACCTTAGCTTTTCACAGTAGAATGGAAGTGGAATAAAACTGGAATGAAATGAATGTCTCTATTAAAAAATTTGCATGCATTGGTGAGTAATTATGGGAGTTTTTTGAGGAGTAGGTCAGAAGAAGGTGAGGAAGATGTAGACACTTCACAAAAACCACATGGTATAGGCCAGCTATATCAGTTTACTACCTAGATATAGGAGCCTAGCAGATCATAATATAAGCACAGATATTCAACTTTTGATTATTCACAGAAAATTAGGGAAATAGTGGTACTGTGATCCAAAATGGTGGGTAAGTATTTGGCTATGGAATGTGCTTTTGTACTAACATTTGAATGCCCAACATTCTAAGAATTCATAGCATTTTGTGAGTAACAATGTAGCTGCACTATGAAAGGCCTGTCTAGCTTCTTCTTTGCACTCAGCTCTCCTACTCTTCTTTCCATGTTGGGGAAAGACACCATCACCTCTAAGACCATTTTCTTTTTTAAACAATTATAATTTTGTGTTTAATATAAATTTGCTTTTTACCAATGAACTTAACAAACATGAACATTTTTCTTTACAAATGTAAGAGGGGCTTGATTCTACCCTCTCTCCCCCACTCTGTAGTCACAGAAAACAAAGATTAAATTACAAAATAAAGAAGGTATTGATCTGTAGCCTAAATACTCAGCAATCCCTAGTAATCCCCTTCCAAAGTATAAACACCCTTTTCTGATGGAATTTAATGAAGTTTGGACATTAGAAGCATAGAAAATCAACCACATCTCTGAGGGCCATTAAAAGGTTGAGTTGATAGTTCTGGAGGCAATCCAAGCCAGGAGTCAGAGGAGAAGAAACCCAGTCCATGAGATAGGATTGCTCTTGGCATGGAGGGGATTTCTCTTTCCTGTTACATTGCCTGAAAGTGGATCAACTTGCATCTAGCAAGAAGCAGAGACATAACTCCAGACAACATGGATTCAGAGAGAAGCAATTATCTGAGGCCAGAAGCACCTTTGACATATGAGATCTCTGGAAGCAGAAAATGAGAGTCATCTGTGGAAGGGGTAAGGGAATGTGTATTTATTAATCACCTACTATGTGCCAGATACCATGCTAAGTGGCTTTAAATATTGTCTTATTTGATCCTCACAATAGCCCTGGGAAGCAGGTGCTATTATTATGCCCATTTTACAGATAAGGAAACTGAGGCAGACAGAGGTTAAATGACTTTTCCAGGATTACACAGTTAAGTGTCTCTAACCACTGTATAATCTAGTCACCTATAGAGCCAAGTGAGACCTTGCCTTGGTAATTGAGAATTGCTCTGTGGAGGGTAGTAGACCCTGGGAACCAGCCTGTGTGACCTGACCAAAAAAGATGCTTTTCCCAGGGGGCAGCTTTGCGAAGATTTCACAAAGAGAGAGTGTTGGGGCTCTGTAGTACATGAGTTGTAAGTTGCCTTGGCCACATGTCTTCTCTATATGTGCGCATCACTACCATTGTACTCTAAGCTGTACCCACTTTTCTCAGTGCATATATTTATAAGGAGATTGTGCTCCTGGTTTATGGATAGCCAGTGTGTGTATTTTGTTTTACTGTTTCTATCATGCCATCTTAGTAAGTGCTGTGGTAAAAAGTTTTAACAGTCGGTTAGATAATGGAGAGATGCCAGTTTTTTTTAGGACCACCCTTTTGGGGAGGAGAGGAGGTTAAGTAGGGTAGATTTATGATCTAATATCCAATTTTAATCTCACAGTGCTTTGCTTAGGGATAATTGTGTCTTCTAGCTCACTATTAATGGAAAACACACCTTCAGGGGTTTGTTTGTTTTAGGAATGGGTACCTACAGGTGCCTTATTGAATCCAAAGCAGCAAACAACCACTGGAGACTCAAACCACCAATAACATTTAAGTTAGGGAAGTAGACTTAGGAGGGCATTCAATGCAAAGAAGAACTGAAAGAGAGTATTGAATATGAAACTGTGAATCTCTACTATAGTTTTAAAAAATGTATACACTAAATTGAACAGATTAATAACAATCCCCTGTTTGTGTCCCTTTCTGAAAATCAGTGGTTTTATTAATATTTTAAATATTTCATTAATATTCTTTTCCTTTTTTTAAAAAAATACTATCACTATATGCTCAGTCGCCCACCACCATTTTCTCCACACAAAATAAAAGTCTTATCCCATAACAAATAAGTACAGTCAAACAAAGCAAATCCTGAAGATATATGTCTCATTCTTACCTGCTCCATTGTTGTTCTATTAAGAGATGGGAGGAATATTATTCATTATCAGTCTTCTAGAGTCATGATTGGTCATTGTATTGATAGATTTTTTAATCTTTTAAAGTGGTTTTCTAAATTATTCTCCTCATTCTGCTCACTTCACCCTGTATCATTTCATACATGTCTCCCCAAGTTTCTCTGAATCCATTCCTTTCATTATTTCTTAGGGCACAATAAAATGTACTACAATCACATTCCCCAATTTGTTCGTCCAGTCTTCTTTCACTGAACTATAAATGTTTTTGCACATATAGATATTTTTCCTTTGCTTCTGGGCTCTTTGGGAGATGTAATGGTTTTAGGACTTCATCAAAGGGGTCCAAGAGTATTTAAACAACTTTCTGTCTGCTGGATTTACAGGTTCCCTGAATTTTATATTCTAGTCAAAAGATCTGAGTAAAAACTTATGGCTAGTTTTTTCCTGGTGCTAATTACAGCTTCAGTATAAGATGCTTTGCAAAAGTGGGTGCTGTGGATGTCAGTTCATCTGGATAACTTATTTTGATGTGGTTCTCTATCTCAATGTACCTCTTCCCTGCTTAGATTTACATAAACCAATAGTTGGGACAGCTTCCTCCAGGTCAACACTGGAGAAATACAGACATTTCTCCAGACCAGCACAATAGACATTTTTCAGTGGTACAGCTCTGCCCATCCAATATGAAGCAGACTGCAACATCCGTACTATAGGGAAGAATTTCTGGGCATGCATTGCTTATGTTGCTTTCCCCCTACTTGTTTTTATTTTATTTTATTTTTTTATGGGGCAATAAGGGTTAAGTGACTTGCCCAGGGTCACACAGCTAGTAAGTGTCAAGTGTCTGAAGCTGGATTTGAACTCAGGTCCTCCTGAATCCAGGGTCGGTGCTTTTTCCACTGTGCCACCTAGCTGCCCCATCCTATTTGAAAAGTACAAAAATATGTTTATGCCTAGAACCCTGAGCAAATACCTAAATGTTGTCTGAAATAACTAATCCAGCTCTGAGGACAAGTTTAGCTGCATAGAATATTCATATATTCATACTCTTTTATTGGTTAGCTTTGAATATTTCATACATATAAATATATATACACATACACATGCACATGTATCTGCACATACACATACACACACATACACATATCCATACCCATACATATACCCATACCGATACTGATACCCATACATATACATACACACACACACATACACACACACACACACACACACACACACACATATACATATACAAGCAGTCCTTCAAGTTGAATTACTTAATACTTTCATGGAGAAGGAGGAAAACCAACTAGAAACTCAAAAAACAAAAAAAGCTATGAATTCTGAACTAGGTAATGCCTTTGTCTTTTCATGGACCTTTATTATGCCACTAAATCTATGTTAGATCTGTCACTGTCAGATCACGTCACTTAGCTCATCTAGGCTAAAGGCAGTTAGATGGTACAGTGGATAGAATACTGGGTCTAGAGTCAGGAAGCCGAGTTCAAATCGGACCTGAGACACTTGCTAGCTGTGTGACCCTGGGAAAGTCACTTCACCTCTGACTGTCTCAACTTTCTCTACTATGAAGTGGGAATAACCTCTCAAGATTGTCGTGAGGATAAAATGAGATAATATTTGTAAAGTACTTAACATATTGCTCAGCACTTCCTTCCTCTGTTCTATCTTCTTTATTCATAAAATTAATGTCACCTCTCTTTGGCATCAGTTAATAAACATTAATTAAGCACTTAATATAGGCACAGTGCTAAGTGCTGGGAATAGAAAAATAAGCAGAAAACAGTCATTTTACACCTATAAGATTGGGTCAAAAAATTGAAGGGGAAAGTGACAAATGTTGGAGAGGATGTGAAAAAATTGGGACACTAATTCATTGTTGGTGGAATTGTGAACTGATCCAACCATTTTGGAAGCAATATGGAATTATGCCCAGAGAGATATTAAATTGCCTATGCCCTTTGACCCAGCAATACCAGGTATATTTCCAAAGATGATTAGAGAAAAAGGAAAAGAACCTACATGCTCTGATATACTTATAGCAGTTCTCTTTGTAGTGGCAATGAACTGGAAATTGCATGCCCATCAGTTGGAGAATGGCTTAACAAAATGTGGTATATGATTGTGATGGAATACTACTTTGCTGTAAGAAATGATGAGCTCAGTGTAAGAACATTAAAAGACTTGCATAAAATAATGAGCAGGGGGCAGCTAGGTGGCACAGTGGATAAAGCACCAGCCCTAGATTCAGGAGGACCTGAGTTCAAATCTGGCCTCAGACACTTGACACTTACTAGCTGTGTGACCCTGGGTAAGTCACTTAACCCTTATTACCCAGCCGCCCCCCCCCAAAATAGTGAAGAGCAAAATGAGAACCAAGAAAATATTGCATACAATAACAGCAATATTGTGTTAAGAATGACTGAGTGAGAGGGGAAACTAGGTGGCATAGTGGATAAAGCACCGGCCTTGGATTCAGGAGGACCTGAGTTCAAATCCAACCTCAGACACTTGACACTTACTAGCTTGGTGACCCTGGGCAAGTCACTTAACCTCCATTGCCCTACCAAAAAATAATAATAATAATAAAAGAATGACTGAGTGAATAAGTCATTTTGACTTTTATAAATACCCAAATTAATTATAAAGGACATATTTTCCTTTTCTGGTATATTTATCACTCTGATAGGTGTGAGGTAACACCTCAGAATTGTTTTAATTATGGCTGATACCTTGGATTTTTCCCTCTGAGATTTGCCTCTTCTTTGACCATTTATTTGTTGATGAATGGTGCTTGTTTTTATATATTTGAATCAGTTCATTATAGATCTCAGATACTAGACCTTTATCAGAGAAATTTTCTGCAAAAAGGTTTTCTTCCTCAGGCTACTAATTTCTTTCTAATTTTTAATTTTATGTAATCAAAATTATTATTTTTATTTTCTGTTATCCTTTCTATTTCTTGGCTGGTCATTTTCCTGTCCATAGGAACAAAAAGTATTTCATTCCATTGCTCTTAAATTTTTATGATGGGACCTTTTTATATGTCATGTATCATTATTTTGATACATGGTGTGAGATTTGGGTCTAAATCTAATTTCTGTCAAACTGCTTTTGCATTTTTTTTACTGAATTTTTTACTGAATACTGAGTCCTTACCCCCATTTCCTTGGGTTTGTTGATCTTTATGCTATTATGTTCATGTTCTTCTGAATGTTGCATATATAATATATTCTACTTTTCTATTTTTAATCACTATTAGATATCTTGATGATTACTGTTTTGTCATAATGTGTGAGACCTGCTTGCTTGGCTCTCTTCCATCTCACTTAGAAAATTTTTTTTCTCTTGTGATTCCCCCTACCCCCACTCCCAGTGGTGACAGGAGGTGGGAAAGAAAAAAATAAAATTTTGACAAAAAATTAAATTAAATAAAAAGAAGGTAAAACAAAAAGAACATGTTATATTAAAAAGGGAGGCAGCTAGGTAGTACAGTGGATAGAGCATAGGCCCTGGCATCAGGAGGACCTGAATTCAAATCCTGCCTCAGAAACTTAACACTTACTAGCTGTGTGACCCTGAGCAAATCACAATAACCCCAATGGCTTCAACACAATTTTTTAATAACATTTGTTATCAAAATAACATTCGTTCCTCTAGTACTATAAAGTAGATTTTTGGTAGTTTGTTTAGTATGACAACAAATCTCCAAAACTGTCACTTTATCATATTGATACAGACCAACCATGAATAATTAATTCCCATCCAAATTAAAATTTTTGAAAATTTCTGTAAATAATATTTTAGTTGTATTCATATAATTCCTCTTTATATTTTGGAAGCTGGTCTTCAATATATTTTATACATTCTATGGTTCTTTGACTGGAATTAATTTTTCTAGCTCTCCTGACTGGGTTTTGTTAGTAATACACTGATGATTTTTTGTGAATTTATATCATATCCTGATATATTACAGGTTGCCAATTATTTAAGCCAATTTTAGTAAAATCTTTAGGGTTGTCTAAGTAAACTATCTTATTATCTGGAAACAGTGATAATTTTTCTTCCTCTTTTCTTGCAATTATTCTCTAAATTCCTCATCCCTGTCTTATTGATATAGCTATTATTTCTATAACTTTATAAACACAAGTGGTGATAATGGACATCTTTGCTTTATTTCTGATCTTATTCTAAAAGTCTCTTGCTTCTTCTCATTATAGGTAATGTTTTTTAGTTTTAAGTGCATATTATATCAAGGATCAATAAATTTATTCTTATGCTATTTAATGTTTTAACATTAAAGCATGTTGTATTTTGTCAAAGGCTTTTCCTACATCTCTGATATCATTATGACTTTAAAAATTGTTTTTATTATTGAGAGTCAGTGTGCAATAGTGCATAAAAAGCTAGTCTTAAACCCAGGAAAACTTAGGTTCAGGTCCCACTTCTGACACATACTGGCTCTGTTAACCTTGGGCAAGTTATAAACATTCTAGGCACTCTTTAAGACTATAAATTGTGGAGAAGGTAGCAACCTACATTGGTAGGAGAAACTCTTCAATAGTAGTTCCACACAACAATGGAGTAATAAGCCTCTACGCTATTTATAGTTTTATTTTAAAAAGTTTATTATATTCTTATCCAATATATTATTTAAATATATATTATTATATTTAGAGTTTTCCTAATATTGAATCAACACTACATTCTTGGCATAAGTTCAGCTAGTCATAGCATATATTTAAAATATATTATTGTGGTGGCAACAAGGGGGGAAACCAGATATTTTCTCTGAATCCCATGAACTCTCAAACCTCACTGAAACAGAAATTATATGCCACAGATAAATCAACTTCGGTTGTCTCCATTGTCTAGGACATCAAAAATCCAAAAGAAAGTTAAAATCTCCCACCAAAACTCATTCATCAAGGTTGACTGACCCTGAGCTCATGTAGCACCCTTCTGGTACCTTCCATGCTACTAGCAGTGAGACTACACTAATATACCCAAGGACATGACACAAGATTACAAAAAATAATCCACCCCTACACTTCAGTCCCTCTTCCTCTTTCCAGTATTAGGGAGACCCTGGCTATAGACTGTGGAAATTTGCCCTGTCTGGGACAGATGGCCAATTAGCCATAGCCCCTCAGAAGATAAAGCCTGCCAGGGGCCAACAACCCTGTAGCACCAGCACTGCAAAGCTCTAAACTGCTATTGCTGGGGATAACAGTGCTGCAAAGCTTTGAACTTCCAGTGCCAGGCCAGAGAACTCAGAAAAAAAAGGAACTGGGAAAGGTCACCAGGACAGGATACCTTGTGTGTGTGTGTGGGGGGGGGGGGGGGAAGGCTGTGCAGCACTCTACTGAGCCTGAGAGAAGAGCACAATATTTAGCTGGGGTCACTTCTGACCACCTCAAAAACATTTGTGTGTATGTGGTACTATGTTACAACATGGAAGGTGTATGAAAAGGGTAGGGGAGCAAGGGGAAAGAGAGGAGTGTTTGAAGTGGGAGGGCCAAATCAAGGGAAAGGTGATCCCCATGATCTCAAAAATAGAAGAGTCTACTGGGGAGTGGGTTAAATGCTAGGGGGAATGATTTAAAATGGCTTAGGAAGGAAGGAGGCCTTAGTTTGATGGTGGAACACAGTTCCATTGGTGAACACTCCTATAGGTGAAGAGAGATAGTCTGTGAAAGGATATGAGGACTTTACACTGGGAGATTTAGTGTTTGAAGACTATTCATTCTACATTGGGGAGGGGGTGGGAAGTAGGAATTCCTGGAGAATGAAAGATCATAGATCCAACAAAAAGATTCAAGCAAGTGTGTGTGTGTGTGTGTGTGTGTGTGTGTGTGTGTGTGTGTGTGTGTGTGTGTGTGTGTGTGTATAAGGTAACCAGAAACAGTATAGATCATTGGTGGGCTGCATAATCAGGGATGTAGTGGGGAAGAGACCCTACTACAGGGCAATGTTTCTGACACCTTCAATAACTGGCACTTTCTGGGAGTGAGGCACAATGGAAAGGGGAATCCAGGGGGCTAGCCCTATAAAGAAGTGGCAGAAAGCTCCTAGAAGAGAGAGCCTAAAAGGGATACCTTGGAAGCTTTGATTTAATAAAGAATATAGAGAAAAGAGAAACTAGATAATTAATGGAAGTCATGAATTACAGAATGAGGGTCTATGGTAAACAGAGAGGATAGATAATAAAGAGAGTGTGAGAAATATTTTTTTGGAAAAGCTGGTTCTTTGAAAAGACTAGTAAAATTTATAAACCCTTAGCTGATCTGATTACAAAAAAGAAAATAGGAAATCAAATCAATAAAGAAGCAAATGAGCAAGGTGAAATCATAGCAAAACTAGAAGAACTTAGAAGAATAATCAGAATGTATTATGCAGCAATATGCTAACAAAACTGAGAAAACAAAAGAAATAGAGGAATACCTTAAGAAGCATAAAATACATAAACTATCAGAATATCATATAGAGATCTTAAATAATTCAATCTCAGAAAAGTAAATAGATCTATCTGCAAAAGGTACCACCAAAGGGTGAAAACCAAAAAACAAAACCTCCTGGTCTTGTTGAATTCACAGAAGAATTCTACGAACCTTTGTTTTTTTGCAGTTAATTTAAAAAATTAAATTTAAAAAATTTTCCAACTACACATAAAGATATTTTTTTGAGCTCCAAATTTTTCTCCCAACCTCCCTTCCCCCCCCCCCGCTCCTGATATAAGTTATACATTACAATCACGTTAAACATATTTCCACATTAGTCTATGAAACTTTTAAAGAACAGCTGGTACCTATACTTCACAAATTATTCTTAATAATTGAGAAGGAAAACATTCTACTAGAGTCCTTTAATGAAACATATTAATCTTAGTACCCAAAGCAGAGAAAGAGAAAACACAGAAAGGAAAATACAGGCCAATATCATTAATGAACACTGACTCAAAACTTTAAAACACAAGACTACAGCAATTTTTCAAGAAATCATTCATTATGATCAACTGAAATTTGTACCAGAGATATGAAAATGGTTCCACATTAGGAATACAATCAACATAATCATATTAAAAGCCAAAATATCCCAAACCACATGATCATCTCAATAGATGCAGAAAAAGTTTTGGACAAAGTACAAGGTATTCACAACCACATTAGAAATGCTCTTAATTACTACTAATAAGAAAAATACAAATCAAAACAACCCTGATGTTTTACCTTATACCATGCAAATTGGTAAAAATGACAAAAAAATGACAATGGTGTAGGTGACGTGAAAGGATAGGCACACTAACATATTGTTGGAAAGCAATTCAGAATTATGCAAATAAAGTGACTAAAATATCCATTTCCTCTGAATTAGAGACTTCATCAGTGGGTTTATATTCCCATGAACCCTCTTAAGATGAAAGTCCCAGCATACTCCAAAATATTTGTAGCAACAGGTAAAGTGGTGGTCATGTGATTGGCTTGACACTGGATGGAAGTGTTTTCATATTTTTCTAGTTCTGAGGTTGCTGGGATAGAGTGGTTATGCCCAAAATATTTACTCCTAACATCTTGCCAATCACATGACCACCACTTTACCTGATCTGTGCATTGACTATGCTGATGATCAGCAAAAACAAAACCAACGAAAATAATGTTTTTTTTTTTTAAAGGCAAGGACTGGTTTTTTTCCTCTCTTAGAATCCTTAATGCCTAAAGGTGTCTTGTACCTAGTTGATGTTTAATACATTTTTACTGAATTGAATTGAATTTTAGAAGGGTCAAGAATCTTGTTGATTTCCAGCTGCAGCACGAGAATTGTGTATAAAAAACCCTTCATCATAAAGTGAATGGGGTTGTGGGATTTGGGCAGGCTTATTGACTCACTGAGCAACCTAGAGAGGAAAGTAGCCACACAATAATTCTGGGTTTGGGACTGAGTTTATAATAGTAATAATGTCTTTGGCAGGAATTTCCTGGAGGTTAATGAATAACCAACTAGGATTAATAGCCCGAATCACCACTGAAGCCTATCAACTCATTCCAGCTTCCTATTAATCTACAGGAAATTCCTTCTGCCCCCAGTTATTATTGCTTCAACAGAATTTCTAGTGAATGGAATAGAAATGAATAGATGACTCACTTTGGCTTTGAAAGAAATCAGTCAACTGCTTATGGTCGCTATGGTTTTCCCCAGTGCAGTTTCTGAATCCATTTGTATTATCTTTCCTGTTACCAGGAAAAGGTGGTGGTGGTCTCAGTTTTTTGAGGGTTGGAGTGGAAGACTAATCTTACTGCATTTACTGAGGGTTCATTTTTGCCCCAGTGATCCATCTTAATCTATAACAAGCAACCTCTGAGAAAGATGGAGGAAGGGGAAGGGATTTCTTATTCCTCTTCAAAGAAATGCTAAGAATATCAGGTTATAGTTCTGTGTTGGAAGCAACAGTTTATTTACAAGTGAGCTGAGCAAAACTGAGCTTGAAATGAAGCCTTGGAAATGAGTACTGATGCCATTATGCTATCTGTAAAGAAAAACTATCCCTGTGTTTAAATAACTGATTACTTCAGGCATGTCTGCAGCTAGGGGTCTGGAGTCTTGAAGACCTGAGTTCAAATCTGGTCTCAGAAATTTGCTAGCTGTATGACCCTGGGCAATTCACTTAATCCTGTTTGGTTTAGCTTCTTCATTTGTAAAATGAGGTGGAAAAGGAAATGATAAACTCCTCCAGTATCTTTGGCAAGAAAATTCCAAATGGGGTTGCAAAGAGAAATAATTGAACAACAACAACAACAACAACAACAAAATTAGATTGTGTCTACTGTGTCCAAGTTGTATCTTTATCTGTAGGAATTCACTTCCTGTTAGAGGTTATTGACAAAATAAGCATATTTTCTTTAGAAAAGCTACATCAGACCAGGTAGTTTTCATTTAATGGAATGTTCTATATTAATTCTACGTAATTCACAGTAGTTGAAAGAAGTTCTGTAATGGAGAGCTACATGATTCTGTTGTTGACCTTATTCTTTTGAACATTTTTGATCAATCCATTGGATGGAGGTATAGATGGATGTGCTTAGCAAATGTGCAAATGGCATAAAGCTGGGAGGGAAAATGATCCCAATCCAAAAAGATCTCAAGGCTAGAATGGTGGGCTGAAGGGTGTGATAGATGCCTTTGATTTCATTGGTACAGGGAACTTTCAGATGATAAAACTCCCAAATGTAGCTCTGTAGAAGCTCTTAACTATGTCTTAGAGTTAGTCTCTGCAATTTAGGCTTAGCTAAGACTAAGTTTAAGATTTAGCTGGTTTTAACAATTATTATTTTTTTTTGCAGGGCAATTGGGGTTAAGTGACTTGCCCAGGGTCACACAGCTAGTAAGTGTTAAGTGTCTGAGGCCAGATTTGAACTCAGGTCCTCCTGAATCCAGGGCCGGTGCTCTATCCACTGTGCCACCTAGCTACCCCAACAATTAATTGCATAGAGAACTGAGAGGTGAAGAGACTTGCTTGCACTCAACAGCTTGTATATCAGAGGAAAAACCTGAAACCAGGATTTTTTTTGGTTCCAAGGCCACATCTCCAGCCACTGTGTAAGGCTGCTGAAGGTGATGGTGAAATTTAATATGGATAATTTATAGAACCAGAGAATCTAAGAGTTAAAAAGGAATCTCAAAAGTCATCTAGACCACCTAGTAGCTGAACAGCCATCAAATCTATAATATACTAGAAAAGTTGTTAGCCAGCCTTCAGTTGAAAACATCTAGTGAAGAATAACTCATTACTTCCAGGGGCGATCCATTCCACTTTTGGGTAGTCTGAGTCATTAGTAAAATTTCCCTTACATTAAACTCCAAATCTTCCTTTATCTGCACCATATACCCATTGGTCCTAGTTCAAGCAGGATGTCTAATCGCTCTTCTACATTATAGCCCTTCATGTAATGGGGTGCTTCGTAAGGATACCCCAGGTCAATTGATTTCCTACCCAATCCAGTTGATATAATCACTAAAAGAAGGAACAAACAATAGAGATGGAGCAGCTTCTTTGGGTTATCCCCCAAATTCCATTTGTAAGTTTTCAGGTTAGATGCTCAATGGGCAACTACTCTCAGGTGCTAGGGGTAATCTTTAGGTTATCACTCATAATGATCTAGTTGATGAGCCTCCATTGGTGTGCTTCCCATTGGCAACTAGCCAGAAGATTTAGTTAGCTCTTGGTAAAACCATTTACTAAGATGGATAATAAGGAGAGTAGAAAATATTTCCTGCCCCCTAAACCTGGGACCAACTGTCCCACAAATACACATAGCATTTAGGGGACTCAAATGAGTGTATATTGGTAGGAAAGCACACGTGAAGGACAAACTTGTGAAACAGATCAATTCTCTCTCTGCCTCTCAGTCTCTCTGTCTCTATCTCTGTCTCTCTTCTCTTCCTTTCTCTTCCCCTTATATGTACGCAAACTTTACCTACCTTTGACTATCAAACTCAAACACTATTGATCTAGGGATTAGCTATTTAAAATCCCCAGAGGCATGGTTAATTTATTTGCTTGGTGATATTATTGCTTTCTTTTTTGAATCAATTAGAAAGGAATTTGCACCTCATAAAGGGACTGGAATCTAGACCGGTCATGTCTATATGCTACCTCATTATGTGTGACTTAAAACATAAGCTGGGGGGAAGCTAGGTGGCACAGTGGATAGAGCACCGACCCTGGATTCAGGAGTACCTGAGTTCAAATCCGGCCTCAGACACTAGACACTAGCTGTGTGACCCTGGGCAAGTCACTTAACCCCCATTGCCCCGCCAAAAAAAAAAAACAACCATAAGCTGGAAGGGGGGTAGAAATCATACTCTTCCTTATAGATACAGTAAAGTGTTAATGTGTTAAACAATGTGCAACAATGTATATACTCCTTGTTAATTGTTTACAGAATAATTTTCATTGACATAATTATCAGACAACTTGCCATTGGCTGGATGAAGATTTGCCACACACCTGATAGCCTTTAAAAAGCTACACTTGGCAGTTCTGGAGATTGTGGAGGCTGGATAACTCAATCATGTGTGGCCTTTGGCAGTTTAGAAGAGAGCCACTGTAGGAGAACCCAGGTCATCAGAGTGGCAAATATAATAAAAAAGGAAAATATTGGATGTTGGAGGGGATGAGGGAAAGCTGAGTTGTTAATCCACTGTTGGTGAAATTGTGAAAAGATCCAACCATTCTGGGAAGCAATTTGGAACTGTGCCCAAAGGGCTATAGAACTGTGTATACCCTTTGATCCAGCAATACCACTGCTAGGTTTATATCCCAAAGACATCCCCCAAAAGACAAAAATATCTATTTGTACACAAATATTTATAGCAGCTCTTTTTGTGGTGCCTAAGAATTGGAAATCAAAGGAATGCCTATAAACTGGGGAATGGCTAAACCAGCTGTGATATATGATGGTGATGGAATATTATTGTGCTATAAGAAATGACAAGGAGAATGTTTTCAGAAAGGCCTGGAAAGACTTGTATGAACTGATGTATAGTGAAGTGAGCAGAACCAAGAGAACGTTGTGCACAGAGACAGCAAAATTGTCTGATGAACTGTGAATGACAACTACTCTCAGCAATACAATGATCCAAGACAATCCCAAAGGACTAATGATGAAGCAAACTATCCACCTCCAAAGAAAGAATGGATATTGACTGAACACAGACTGAAACATACTATTTTTCACTCTTTTATTTTTTTCCTTTTATTCAGGTTTTCTTGTACAAAATGACTAATATTTTTGTTTTACCATACTAATTACAATCTAATATTTATACTAATAATTACATACTAATATGTATATTTTACCATAATCATATATGTATAACCTATATCTGATTGCTTACTGACTCAGGGAGGAGGAGGAGAGGGAGGGAAGGAAGGATAAAATTTGGAACACAGAACTATAAATAAAAATGTTTATTGTCAAAAAAAAAATAAGAACCCAGGTCCTGAGAGGGAATTGCTCTTCTATTTTTTTTTTTTTTAGTGAGGCAATTGGGGTTAAGTGACTTGCCCAGGGTCACACAGCTAGTAAGTGTTAAGTGTCTGAGGCCTGATTTGAACTCAGGTACTCCTGACTCCAGGGCCAGTGCTCTATCCACTGCGCCACCTAGCTGCCCCTCTTCTATTTTTTTTTTAAGGGAAGAGGGATTTCACTTTATTCTTCTCCCCACCCCACTGCCATGGCATCTTGCAGTGAAGCTACTTACTCTGAAAGAGAGCCTGTGACAGAAGAGAGAGGAGAGAAAGACACACACACACACACACACACACACACACACACACACAGAGAGCGAGAGCGAGAGCGAGAGAGAGAGAGAGAGAGAGAGAGAGAGAGAGAGAGAGAGAGAGAGAGAGAGGGAGAGAGGGAGAGAGACAAAGAGAGAGACAGAGAAAGAGACAGAGAAAGAGAGAGAGAGAGAGACAGAGAGAGGGAGGGAGGGAGGCTGAGAGGGAGAGAGAGGGAGAGAGAATTAGTTAGGGGTGCCTACAAGGATTGCTGCCCTTTGCAGCAGAGTGAATTCAAGAGAGAATTAGTGCTGGAAATAGAGCTATAGAAAGAGGTACATAATGGGAACCCAGCTGAACCTCTTGTACAGTAGAGATGTATCTCTAGAAGGGAACAGTGTGATGACATCATGAGAAGGACATTGGGGCCCTGAAGTACAAGAGTTTTGAATTGCCTTGGCCTTATATAATCCCTACAAGTGTGTTTCACTACCATTGTATTCTCTATTTGTACTCATTAATCTCTATTTATTTACTTTTTTTTTTTTGTGGAGTACTCATTCATCTCACTGATGCTATGTAAATAAAAAAAATAATAGGTGAATGTAACTACTGTTACTATTCTACCTTATTAAATGCTTTTTCTTCAAGCTAATTCTGTCTAATGACTAACTATTAAGGACAATCATATCAGTAAGAGCCTATGAGCTACAGTTTTAGGATCATAGATTCACAGAGTACCTTTGAATCTGGGGTAGGAGCCACTTCCTGGGCACCCAATTTGCAACCTGCAAGTGCCTAGTTGAAGAGGTGTAGTCTCAGGCAAGTGGAATCCTGACTGCTATCATATGCCCTTAAATTTTCTTTACCCTAGGTTAAACATTCTCAATTCTTTGTATAACATGATCTCCAGTCCTTCCACCATCTTAGTCATCCTCATGCCATTCTGTTAAAAAAAAAATCATCTGCACAAATACAATATGGAGAAGGCATTATTTGGCAGGAATCATGTACAAAAGACCTAGGAGTTTTAGTGGATTGGAAAGTTCAGTGGGAATCAGCAATATGAAAACTAATTTAATCTTGGCTTACATTAACAGATGAGTGGTATCCACAATAAAGGAGTTGTGACCTTTTATATTTGTAATACCACATTCTAGAGTATAGTGTCTAGTGCCAGATTTTCAAAGGAACACGTGCAAAGCAGGATAACCAAGATGGATAGAGGAATGAAATCTATTATGTATTTTCCCTTTTCCTTGGGGGAAAGGGTTTTTAAGGAAAGAGATTTGGAAGCTCCTGATCCAGGAACAGAAATCTCTCTAATCCTACTAAGGAGCCTATTCTGAGTTAAATCAATAATTTTAGTGAGGCAGCTAATCAGTGACTTTTATTTGGAAAAAGAACAATGTCAGCCTGTGAGAAACAAGATGTACTGTGCTGAGTCGGGGCAGTGTGCCATCAAGAATAGGGTCTGTCTCCAGGGGAAGCAATACATGTTTCTTCACACTTAGTGAAGTGCTCCGGCCTGCTCAATAGCCAATTATGGTTCTGCATAATCAGAGCAGGACAAAAAAATACTTTAGCCTTTCTCTCAGCCTTCAAACATACTCAGGTCTCATGTGTCTTAAAAAAGTCTTCTATTCCCTTGGTGCAGCCATTCTCTCAAGTTATCGTCCTATCTTGATTGTCCCCTTTGCTATCAAACTCCTAGAAAGAGTCATCTATGCTTGTTGCCTCCATTTTTATCACCATTCATTCAACTCTTTGCAATTTGGTTTCTTTCCTCACCCCTTGATCGCAACAACTTTCCTCAAACCACCAATGATAGGGAATAGTAAACAAAATAAAACTAAACAAAGCCCACTGGATTTGGTGTCAGAAAACCTGGGTTTGAAGCCCAGTTCTGCTACTTAACATCAGACATTGAACAATCCACTTAGCTTCTAAGGGTCTCATTTTCCTCATCAGTAAAATGAGGTCATTGGATAAGATGATCACTAAGATCTTTACCATCTCTAAATCCTGTCATCCCATAGGAGACAGTATGTACAGTGGAATGAGTGCTGAACATGTAGTCACAGAACCGCAAGTAGAATCCTGGTTCTTTCATTTACTGCCTGTTTTACCTTGGGTAAGTCACTTGACTTCCATGGGCCTCAGTTTCTTCATCTCTAAAACAAAGGAGTTGGACTATATGACCTCTGAGGCACAGCTTCTACTAAATTCTTGTGATGTAATTCTTACTGGCCTCCTTGGTGCCATGAAGAGTCCCAGTAGACAATCCAGCATCATTCTTAGATGCTGTATTTAGTAAGGGTCCTGACCGGCATACCCTAACTGGTGAGCCTGGAGATGATTTTTATCCCAAAATTCAAAGTTATACAAATCTGGAAATCTAACAATATGTTACAAAGTTCTCATAGGTTACAAGCATCTTCCTGGTACTTTCCAAAAGCCTATCCCAAACCAAAACAATTAGTTTAGTAAAAATTAAAATTGAACAAAAACAATATAAACCATAGAGAAAAGGAAAAAAATGAGCTTCCTTTATCAGATGGAATATCTCCTTTCAAATAAACTCCCAGAGTAGGTGAGGTTCTCCCAAGAGAGATTGGAGGGTTTGGAGTTGACTAGAAGTTATCCCTTCACATTTAGGTGAGATACTTATCTGTTCTGGGTAAAATTTTCTCCCACAAGTCCCTTAAGCACCTAGATTAACTCAAAACTTTCTCCAGTGAATCCCTTGCTAATGCATAGGGTGATCCAGATGTGGAGGTATAGACAAAAATATCTCCAGGAATGGCTACAACACACAGGGCACTTCATATTTCTTTAGTGGATCCCTTTAAAAATTAAAGGTTATTCCAAATGATAGGATGAACAGGCTAACTTTTTTTTTGGGGGGGCAATGAGGGTTAAGTGACTTGCCTAGGGTCACACAGCTAATAAGTGTCAGATGTCTGAGGCCAGATTTGAACTCAGGTCCTCCTGAATTCAGGGCCAATGCTTTATCTGCTGTGCCACTTAGCTGCCCCCAAATAGGCTAACTTAAAAAAAATCCAACAAATTCAGGACACATGTGGGGTTCCTTCCAAAGTATTAAATCCTCAATTGGAATCAATACCTCAGATCCAGAGAGTCCCCAAGATGTACTTATAGCCTAGGGGTGTTCCTTCTGACTCTGGTTTCATACAGAACCCAGATTCATCTTGGGTATAGTTTGACTCCAAAGAGGGGAATCAGGTTTCTCCCATTTTTCTCTGGCTTTTTAGGTTTCAATTTCATAATAGAACTTTAATGGGAATCTCTTTTTTTGAATAACTAACATTTTTACTTAAAGTTTTGAGTTCCAAATTCTCTCCTTCCTTCTCTCCTGCCCCTCCCCTTCAGGCAGTAAGCAATCAGATACAGGTTATATATGTGCAATAATGTAAAACATTACCATATTAGTCATTTGTACAAGAAAACTCAAATAAAAGAAAAAAATGAAAGAACAAAGTGAAAAATAGCATGCTTTATTAATGGTAATCTCTAAAACTAACCTTAGGGAGGGTTCATGTTTAGGGTCTCCCCAAAAGGCATTTATAGGGTCTCTTCTAGACAAGGTATTCAGTGCACAAAATAGATACCAGGTATAGGATAGCTATTTGTCTTCTACACCATCAAATATGCTTAAAATACAAAAGATTTATAAAAACAAATTAACAAATTCTTTAAAAATAAAACAATATAGCTATGTGACCCTGGGCAAGTCACTTAACTCCAATTGCCTCACCAAAAAACACCAAAAAAACAAAAAACAATAATTCATCACAATCACTATGATCTCTCTGCAATGGTAAAGTCAACTTTGTGCAAATATTAAACATTTTTTCTCAGACCTACACTATCCAAGCAAATTACAAGGTACAGATCTCACCAGCCCACCATAGAATTTTAGTTCTTGCAGGTTCAGGACAATGCTCCAGGTAATCTTCTCCTCTGAGAAGTGGCATAGTTGCAGGAAACATCTGCTGGGTAGCCAGCAGCCAACTCAGGAACTCATGAGACAGTCACCAAGGCTGGAAATACTCATCTCTCCAGACTACAGTTTGGTGACTTGTGCACAGAGAAAGAACACAAAGCAGAAAAGGCAGTCAGGGAATTGAGGTCTAGTCTTAGGTCTAGGCAAACACATGCTTTTGTAGCCACCACTGTTGCTGGGGGATGGAGAAAGATCTTCTGCCCACCTTGTTGAAAGACTGAGGGTTAGCAGGGTTCCAAAGCTATGTGCTCAAAAGAGAGAGAGAGAGAGAGAGAGAGAGAGAGAGAGAGAGAGAGAGAGAGAGAGAGAGAGAGAGAGAGTGCAGAGCCTTTTTTTTCACAGCTCTTATTACAAGACCAGCTGAAATAATCTTTGATTTAACATCCAGTAAAAGTGATGAAAAGACCAACCAGGAGTTACTGCATTGTACATGTCCTTAATCAAGGGATCGTGGCACATGTCCACCTCATTGAAAAGTGCTACATTGTAGCAGATCACATTGTTCATACCCAACGCAACCAAACGATGTAAAAGAAATGGTAGATAGTACTAGATTCCTTCCCACATTAAAATAAATCTCAAATTAGGACTGCGGGTCTGTGTTCAGTGCAACATGCCATTTTCCTGGAGCTATTGTGACTAGCTAGGAGACACTCATGTCAGTTGTTTTTCATTATTTGTTACCATTTTGTGGTAACTTTCAGTCATGTCCTACTTTTTGTGATCCCATTTGTGTGTGTGTGTGTGTGTGTGTGTTTTGTGGCAAAGATACTGGAGTGGTTTGCCATGCCCTTTTCCAGATCATTTTCCAGTTGAGGAACTTAGGCAAACAGGATTCAGTGACTTGCCCAGGGTCTTGTAGCAAGTAAGTGTCTGAGGCAGGATTTGAAACCCACAAAGATGAGTCTTCTTGACTCCTAGCACTCTATCCACTGCATCACCAATGTAATTTTTTTTTCTCTACTCTGCTAATCCAAATCATTGGTGAATGGTATATTCTCATCAAGTATTTTGTAAAATGGTTTCATTTGAAACTTATCTATAATGATGTGTGAATGAATTGGGACAAAGTAAAATAAACTTGATATGCAATAAATTATATTTTTTACATTAAAAAATTTAATATGCAACATATACTACTTTCACTGCAATTACTTGTTCTATGTAACTAGTCATTGGGTTAATAAGGTTTTGTTACATGTTCTTTAATTCTTAACCATGAAATCATTCTTTTTTTTTTACATTAGAGTCTATTTTTCTAAGATTAATCTTGGTTATAGTCCATAGGTTTTTTTTTCTTTTTTAGTATTTTATTATTTTCCAGTTACATATAAGGATAGTTTTCAACATTTGTTTTCATAGGATTTTTAGTTCCAAATTTTTCTCCCACCCTCACTCCTCTCCCTCTTCCCCAAGACAGAAAGCAATCTAATATAGGTTATATATGTGCAATCACATTAAACATATTTGTTCTTTAGTCATGTTGTGAAAGAAGAATCAGAGCACAAGGGAAAAACCTTAAAAAAGAAGAAAAAAATCAGCCCCAAAGTAAATACAGTATGGTTCAATCTGCATTCATAAACCACAGTTCTTTTTTTCTGGATGTTGAGAACATTTTCTATAATGAAGTTCTTTGAAATTATTTTGGATCATTACATTGTTAAAAAGAGCCAAGTCCATCACCACTGTTCATCACACAATGCTGCTATTACTGTGTACAATGTTCTCCTGGTTCTGCTTCTCTCAGTCAGCACCAGTTCATGTAAGTCCTTCCAGGTTTCTCTGAACTCCTGCTCATAATTACTTTTCACATTGACTTTTTAAAACTTTGTGTTCTAAATTTTCTTCCTCCCTCCCTCCTCCACCCTCCCTATGAAATCCAGCAACTCAATATAAGTCATATATGTGCAGTTATGCAAAACCTCTTCTCATTAGTCAGGTTGTGAAAGAAAATAGACAAAATACCTTTAGAAAGAGGAGCTAACAAATAAAATTATACTTCAATGTGTATTCAGATACCATCAGTTCTTTCTCTGTTGATGGTTTGCATTTTTCATACATCCTTCTGATATCCTGCTCATCATTTCTTTGACAGTTACTATTGCTAACTGTATTACCCTCCATCTTATTCCCTCCCCTTTATATTTACTCTATTTTCTATTTTCTTTCACCCTATCCCTAGGGCACAATATATTACTATACCCACTTGAGTGTGTATGTTATTCCCTCTTTGAGCCAATTTTGATGAGAGTAATGTTCACTCACTCCCCCACTCCTTCCCCATCTTCCCCTCCACTTCATAAGCTTTTTCTTGTTTCTTTTATGTGAGCTACTTTCCCCAGTCCACCTCGCCCTTTCCTTTTCTTTCAGTGCATTCCTCTTACCCCTTAACTTTATTTTGAAGATGTCATCATGGGTCAGCTAGGTGACACAGTGGACAAAGCACCAGCCCTGGATCCAGGAGGTCCCGAGTCCATATCTGGGCCCAGACATAAGCTACCCCAC
Source organism: Dromiciops gliroides (assembly GCF_019393635.1). Taxonomy (NCBI): domain Eukaryota; kingdom Metazoa; phylum Chordata; class Mammalia; order Microbiotheria; family Microbiotheriidae; genus Dromiciops; species Dromiciops gliroides. The sequence continues at coordinate 269,550,895 of NC_057863.1, read as the reverse complement.
CCTGCCTGCCCCACAAAAAATAAGGATAAACAAAAAAACAAATGCTTTACAGATATCATCCCTTCATATTCAATTCACCCCTATGCCCCTTGTCTAAGTATATTCCTTTCAGCTACCCTAATACTGAGAAAGATCTTATGAGTTAGAAGTATTATCTTCCCATGTAGGAATGTGACCAGTTTAATCTTTTAATATCCATCATGAATTCTTTTTCCTGTTTACCTTTTGATGCTTCTCTAGGGCCTTGTATTTGAAAGTCAAATTTTCTATTCAGTTCATGTCTTTTCATCACAAATGCCTGAAAGTCCTCTTTTGCATTGAAGTCTCATTTTTCTCCCTGAAAGATTATACACAGTTTTGCTGGGTAGGTGATTTTTGGCTGTAGTCCCAGTTCCTTTGCCCTCTGGAATATCATATTCTATGCCCTATGGTCCTTTAATGTAGAAGCTGCTAGATCTTTTGTTATCCTGACTGGTTCCACAGTATTTGAATTCCTTCTTTCTAGCTACTTGCAATATTTTTCCTTGACCTGGGATCTCTGGAATTTGGCTATAATATTCCTGGAAGTTTTCCTTTTGGGATTTCTTTCTGGAGGTGATCAGTGGATTCTTTCAGTTTCTATTTTACCTTCTGCTTCTAGAATATCAGGGCAATTTCCCCTGATAATTTCTTGGAAGATGATGTCTAAACTCTTATTTTGTTGTTCGTTTTCAGGTAGTCCAATGATTTTCAAATGATCTCTCCTGGATCTATTTTCCAAGTCAGCTGTTTTTCCAAGGAGATATTTCATATTGCCCTCTATTTTTTTATTCAGTTGGATTTGCTTCACTGTGTCTTGGTTTCTCATAAAGTCATTAGCTTCCATTTGTTCAATCCTAATTCTTAGGCAATTATTTTCTTCAGAGAGCTTTTGTATCTCCTTTTCCATTTGGCTTTTCAAGCTGTTGACTTTTTTCTCATGACTCCTGCATCTCTCTCATTTCTCTTTCCATTAATTCCTCCATCTCTCTATATCTTCCTTCTATCTCTTCTACTTTCTCTTCAAAGTCCCCTTTGAGTGTTTCGATGGCCTGAGATCAATTCATATTTTTCTTGGAAGCTTTGGATATTGGAGCTTTGACTTTGCTATTATCTTCTGAGGGTGTATTCTGGTCTACCTTGCCCCCAAAGAAGCTTTCTATAATCTGCTGCCTTCTCTGCCTACTCATCTTGACCCAGAAGCAGATGTCTGATTGAAATCTGATTCTCTATGGTCAGAAACTTGGCATGCCTGTGCCCCTCCCGCACTGGGCCACCACCACTTGATTCAGCCCACTGGTTCAGAACCAGAGTGCTTTGCCCCAACTCCGGCAGAGATCATAGCCACTTCACCCCAGCCAATCCCTGAACCCCTCACCAGTCCTCGAACTTCACTTCAGAAGAAGCCGCTGATGCGGAAGACTCTGAGGTGCTGGAAGTGTGGTCTGTTCCTGGCTGGGTCTGGACTGTGTGTTTAGCTACTCTATCAGCTGGATCAGCAGGTGATCCCAGTTGCTGTCTTTGACTGAAAAATAATTTCACTTTGTTCTTATGTCTAGTCTATAGGTTGTTGTTGTTGTTGTTGTTTTTTGGTGAGGCAATTGGGGTTAAGTGACTTGCCCAAGGTCACACAGCTAGTAAGTGTTAAGTGACTGAAGCCGGATTTGAACTCAGGTACTCCTGAATCCAGGGCTGGTGCTCTATCCACTGTGCCACCTAGTTGTCCCCAGTCCATAGGTTTTTGATGGGGTTTAAATAAGGTGAGTTCCCAAGCCACTGAAATACTTTTAATTTCATCCCTTTTATAAGTTTCTTAATCTTCTGGAATGTGTAAGATGGTATAAAGTCTCATTGTAGTGTTCTTTCTCCATTTAGAAATTTCTATTCTTCTAGAACAACTCTACTTTTCAGGATATTAATATATTTATCAGAGTCTAGCATTCCCTCAATGGAGACAAGACTTCCAAGGAAACAAAAAAAAAATCCTCAGAACAAGTTTTGTGGATCAATGTTCTACAGTATGGTGAAGATGCCCTGATCTTATGGACTCACTTTTCCTTCTGATAATGGCTGTGATGCAGTCTTGGACTCATGGATAAGTAAGTGATGCCAAAAGTCGGAGCCCTTGGTCCCCTAAGCTAACCAAATGGATCTCAATATCTTTTTTTTTTTTTTTTAGTGAGGCAATTGGGGTTAAGTGACTTGCCCAGGGTCACACGGCTAGTAAGTGTTAAGTGTCTGAGGCTGGATTTGAACTCAGGTACTCCTGACTCCAGGGCTGGTACTCTATCCACTGCGCCATCTAGCTGCCCCTCAATATCTTTTAAGGAAACACTATCCTAATCTGAATGAGGGTAGGGCTTAGGCTATTGCTCCTACCACAGAAGAAAATTAAGGAAAAGTCTTGGGCACCTTAATGATGTTATTCTCTTGTTTAAGAGTAAGCAGGTCGGGGCAGCTAGGTGGTATGGTGGATAAAGCACCGGCCCTGCATTCAGGAGGACCTGAGTTCAAATCCAGTCTTAGACACTTGACACTTACTAGCTGTGTGACCTTGGGCAAGTCACTTAACCCTCATTGCCCTGCAAAAAAAAAAAGTAGGGTCCTCAGGATATTACTGATGCCTTTCAATAGACTTAGAGATTGTGACTCTATGGCTGCTATACTAGTATTTGACATCAGTTGTTCTGAACAGAGAAGGCTTTCTCAGAAATTGTTTCTCATCTTTCTGGAAGATATTTGACCTTTTCAAGCCACCAGGTTCCATTTAGTAAATTTCCTACTCCAGTACAGAAGAATTCACATATATCTTTTGATCATCTTTACAAGTGAAGTGAGGACTATGGACAAGGGGCATCCTTAAAACTTCCTGGTTCCACCTATGATCACCTGTCACTGCCATGTGGCCAGGCATCCATGGCTCCTATCTACACATCCCGCCTTGCTTCTCTGTCATCCCACTGCCCTTGGAACTATGATCAGAACAGTTTCCTCTTTTTTACCTTCTCTTCAGGATATACTTCTGATCCCTCAGACTAATGGGAGCAGGCTCAATAATTCTAATGTTAATGGAATGCCTGAGTAATCTTATGTTCACATGAAAAACATTAATAGTTTGTCATAATAAATGATATTATGGTGAATAATATAGTTTTAGGTTAAAATGCCTTCTTACTTTAGGAATAAGTTTCCTTGTTCCTTCATATTCATCCTTTCTGCCATTGATCTGAAATGAAATATGACGTTAATCATTATGACTTTAATCCCGGGTCAGAACTCTTTTTCTGTTGTAAATGCACTGTCCATTGATAGAAGATGAATTAACTTTTTGAAATCAATTTAAAATGTCAAAATCATGCTTGGAGTTATAGGCAAAATGAATGACAATTTCTCAAAGGTTCATGAGATCACAGAACCTTGAAGGGTGGCTAGAACAATCTAACTTGGTCTAGAATCTCCACAACATGCTCGACAGTGACCAGCTGTCCATTTAACTGCCACTGGAGTCTTCACAACCAACATTTGTTAAGTTGTGCTACTTCCCTCCCCACAGTGTTCTCTTATTTAGGCAAAATAACCTTACTTCTTTCACCTGATTTTTTACATGACATGATCCCCAGGCCATTCCCCACCCTGGTATCCAGTCATTTCAGTTAACTTCTGGCATCATATTACTGTCATTTAGCTTACGTCTTTTCATCCTTTCCATAATAATATCACGAAAGATTTTGTCAAATGCTTTGCTGAAATCCAGATGTAACAAAAGTCTGACAAGTGTTTAGACCTCATCAGCTCTCAAAGACATCTTCCCAGGGAGGATGCGGGATAGCTGCTTCTGGGAAAATTGTGATAAAGTATGCGGGGAAATAGGGCAGCTAGGTGGCGCAGTGGATAGAAATGCCAAGACTGGAGTTAGGAAGCCTCATCTTCTTGAGTTCAAATCCATTCTCAGATACTTACTAGCTATGTGACTCTGGGTAAGTCATTTAATTCTGTTGGCCTCAATTTCCTCATCTGTAAAATGGTGTGGAGAAGGAAATGGCAAATCACTCCAGTATCTTTGCCAAGAAAACCCTAAATGGGGTCATGAAGAGTTGAACAGCAACAAAATGAGGGAAATGCATGTGTGGACATTTGGTAACTGGTTTCAGTTGTCTTACCTTGTGGTCAAGAGGAGCCTTTTTCCATTGGTTGCATAGTTGGAACTCCTAACATCTTCCAAAAGGCCTGGGTCAGCTCCAGACATCTCTTTTGCTTCTGGGAGAATGAGGTGACACCTTCATTCACTGCTTTTTGTGAGTGAACTATGATGTGAGGGGAAGGGCTGTGGGACCTTCCCCCCTGAAGACCTGTGGCCCCAGAGAAATAGGCCAAGATTCTTGACCTTTTTGTTAGTTCCTTTCCATTCTAGGTGCTGGGAGTGGAGTCTCTGACCTTGGAAGTTTCAGTGGCTGGCAGCATGAGCCATAGGAATCCAGGAATCCAGGCTAGGTGTTGTAGCTAGCCTAGCATGAACAGTCACCTGCAGTTACCTTTGAGACTCCAGCCTGATAAATGTCAGCAGCAATGCCAAAAAAAAAAAGTCTGGTTAGTAATAGAACCAGAACTGGAACCCAGACCTCCTCACCAATAGTTACTTAGTGTTATATTGTTAATTACTTCACATTTTTCTGTTGCAGAAAATCAAAAAAATAGATTTCCCCTTAAAGATCTTAGTCACAACACCATATATGTTTCTCCTATGATACATTCCCTAATTACTCTTCACCAAATCTCTGTGAAATGTGTAGAAATTATTCCATTTTTTTTGAGGGGAAGAAAATAAGTATTGGGTTGCAAATGACCAATAAGCAAATATTTCTCTCTTATATTACTGCCTTTGGGGCTTGTGGCAAAAACTGGCCCAGGATCATTGCTACGAGATCGTCTTATGAATGAGAGAGCCTATAGCATTAGCAACTAGTCTACTTTGGAGAGCACCCAAGATGAACCTAGCTTCATATTGAATTCTACTACATAAGGAACAGTGTTAAAATGAATTCCAGTGAGGTGGCAAAGTGGCGGATACCTGACTCTGTATCCTTTCTGAAAAGGCTTCCTTGCTTTATAAACTTCATATGATAAGAGCATCTGTCTACTGTCAGGTTACACAGTGTCATTAAAAGGATATGACTATGCATATAAAACACATTATGGGACCTGAGCTGTAGTATAATCCATTCCATGCTTCTCCATTAGATTCCATTATATCACCATTCAAAGGATTGCAAAATAATATATAATATACATATATGTATGTGATACACACATACATGTATGTGTATGTATGCATATATGTGTATATATTTTACATTTTTATTGATTTCTGGAAGAAACATGGGTCAATTTTACTTTTTAGTGAAAAGTACATAGTTTATCACTAGTTCCAGTTCTAGATTGTCTTCTACTAGCTCTAACTTTGTAAGGTAAGGGAACATTTTAAGTTTAAAATATAATTTTATTTCATCTAATCAAAATTTTAAAACACATTTTTCTTCCTGTTTTGCCAAACATTTTAAACTAAAGTAATAATGTTTTAACATAAGGCAGTTCACATATAAGATCAGAGAATTTTTTAGTTGGAAAACAATTTAGAGATTATCTATTCCCCTCATTTCACTTCACATAATTTTTTATATTTCTATAGGTTTGTTTTTTTTTTTTTGGTGAGGCAATTGGGGTTAAGTGACTTGCCCAGGGTCACATAGCTAATAAGTGTTAAGTGTCTGAGGCCAGATTTGAACTCAGGTCCTCCTGACTCCAGGGCCAGTGCTCTATCCACTGCACCACCTAGCTGCCCCTCTATAGTTTTTAAGGATTACAAAGTACCTTTCTTAACAACCATTCTGTGAGGTGGGTAACATTTGTAAAATGAAACTGGGAGCCTGATTGTATAAAGCCTTAGATTCCATGTTTCGGAGTTTGCACCTTACCCTACTTGCAATAAGGGGCCACAAAAGATTTGTGTGACCTACTAGAAGGGGAATGATTTAGTCAGATCTGTGAATTAAACAGTATGTTAGTCCAGGAGAGAGGCCTTGAGGTCCTAATCCAGGGTAGTTTGAGTGTGAGTAAAAGGAAGTAAAAAGATGTCAAAGATGTTGCAGAGGGGAGACAATAGGACTTGGCATCATTAAGACTTAGCAATTGTATGGAGGTATGAGGGTGAGGCAAGTGTCCTCTAAAAATCTTTGAGGTTTCAGGGTTGGATGATCTGGTTCCACCATGAGAAATAGAAAAGTTGGGAGAAAGGGTGGGTTAAATGTTGAATCTGATCTTGGCCATAGCGGGAGGAGGAGGAGGGAATGTGTGTCATCTTTCTCTCCAAATCTGAGGAATATTGCTTTTAACTAACAATTGGAATGACACCACCTGCTGGAGACTTACTGTAGAAAAGCTCCGCCATGAGGAGAGGGCCTCTGAGGGCAGGACCATGCGGCTTTCTTTGGCATCAGGAAGTGACATTGGCTCGTGGGAGGAGGAAGGGGAAGGCTGGCATGCTGGCTCGCCCTCTTTCCTGAGGACTCTGGTGGAGAAGGGAGCTAGAAATGTGCTCTCCCTTTAATAGATAGATGAATCTAAGCCTTTCTCTCTCTCTCTTTACCAAATTCTTATTCTCCTTAATAAATGTTTAAAAGTCTAACTCTTGCTAAAGCTTATAATTTATTGGCGACCACTCATTAGATATTTTAGACAGTATAGCTAGAATTTTAGACCCATACATAACCTTGAGGGAGTCTTAGTCAATCAGTCAATAAATATTTATCAAAAGCCTACTATAGGGGCTGGCTAGGTGGCACAGTGGATAAAGCAGCAACCCTGGATTCAGGAGGAACCTGAGTTCAAATCCAATCTCAGACACTTAATACTTACCAGCTGTCTGACCCTGGGCAAGTCACTTAACCCTTATTGCCCTGCACAAAAAAACCCAAACAACCAACCAAACAACAAAGGCCTACCGTATGCCAGACACTGTGCAAAACACTGGGGAAACAAAAAGATTGAAAAGACCTTCCTTGCTCTTATTGAGCTCACAATCTAATGGGGGAGACAGCAAACAAACCAAAAGGCACAAACAAACCATACAGAAGGAAAATAGAAAATAATGAAAAAACAGCAGGCACTAGAAGTAACAGGGCTAGGAAAGGCTTGTAGAAGATGGGATTTTAGATGGTAGTGGCTGAGGAAGACAAGTCTTATAGCCTGGCCAGAACATCAGAACAGCACGAAGCTGAGCAATCACGGGAAGAAGGAGGAAGTGTCTAGATGGAGGACTCCTAACCATGCCACAGTGAGCCTGTAACCTGGAGCCCTTGAGGTAGCTTTTCCACTCATCCATGTAGGTTTCTGCTGAGTTTCTAAATCACAACTAGTTCATTGGGATTAATCCCCTTGTATTGGGATAGTGGGTAGGGGACAGGTGGGGATATAACCATCCAAAGGGTCTTTTCAAATTCTCTTCACCTTTCACTATACTCTCCAGGGGATTTCTGGGATATGCCCAGATGTTTATGCTGGGGTAGTAGAGGCACCTATCAATGATAGGAAGTTATTGGTCACCTAGGTGGGGTGAGGAATTCAGCTCTGATCTGGGCAGGAATTTTGTTTCCCATGGACTTCTCATCTTCATCCTTGTTCAGAGTGAGTCTCACACATCAAGATGTTTTCCACATCAGCAGGATCATGTGTGCCTGAGAATATAATGTTAAAAACATTTAACCAGTTCTAAAGCTGCCTCTAGGGACATTTCAAACTGCCTGTCCTTAAGGCTTATAAAATGTAACATTTCCAAAACAGAACTCATTAACTCCCCACTACCCTCCCTAAAACCCAACCCTCAACTGAACTCTCCTATTTCTTTCAAGAATACCACCTTTCTTCCAGTCTTCCAGGTTTATAACTTCGGCATTTTATGATTATATGTGTCTGGTTCCATAAATTACAGTGGCTCCTTATTGCCTCTAGGATCAAAAATAAACTCCTCTGTTTGACTTTTAAAGTCTTTCACAATTTAGACCCAACCTGGCTTTTTAGCCTCGTTATATATTAATCCCTTTCCTACACACTGAAATCCAGTCAAACTGGCTTTCTTTCTGTTCCTGACCTACAACAATCCATGTCATATGGCTATGTCTCTGCTCTGTTCATGCTGCATGTCTGGAATGCACTCTTTCTCTACTTCTATCTCATAGAATCTTTTACTTCCTTTAAGGCTCAATTCAAGCATCACCTTCCATGTGGAAGTCTTTCCTGATTCTTTTAACCCAGAGACAGCCTAACCATCGAATAAGAAGGTGAGAGAAGGAAAAGAGATGACCCAGGGGGAAACCAAGCAGGGCCAACCAACCGAACACAATGCACTAACTCAACCCCTCCCCACCTAATTTAAGAATTAAACCTAGAGAGTAAATAGAAGAAAATGCTGGCCAGTATAAAAAATTATTGTAGATTTAGAGACCTTCAAGAAAGAGCAAATAACCATATTATAATTGCAAGCAGAGTCAGGGGAAAAGTTATCTCCCTCCCCCCCCATAAGGACTGCATGAATCTCTAGAAGAAATTAGAGATTTTTTAAAAAGTTTATTAAGGGGGGGCAGCTAGGTGGTGCAGTGGATAAAGCACCGGTCCTGGATTCAGGAGTACCTGAGTTCAAATCCAGCCTCAGACACTTGACACTTACTAGCTGTGTGACCCTGGGCAAGTCATTTAACCCCCATTGCCCCGAAAAAAAAAGTCTATTAAGGAAAGAATTAGGAGGAGAATAAATAGTTTAGAACAGAAAATGGCAAACCTTTCCCAAGAAATGGACTTCATGAAAACTAGAGTAAATCACAGAAGTCTTTGACTTCATGAGATAGTAAGAAATGTTGGAACAAAATTAAAATAAAAAATAAGAAAATGTAAGATATCTGACATAAAAACAACTGACCTAGAGAATAGAATAAGGGGAAATATTTTCAGAATCTTTGGACTTCCTGAAAACAATGAGTACAAAAAAAAAAGAACCTAGGCATTACATTTCAAGAAATCATAAAACTTTCCAGATCTATTAGAACCAGAGGACAAAGTAAGGATAGAAAGAATCAACTAACCCACTTCCTGAAATGAACCCTAAGAAGAAAAGTCCCAGAAATATGATAGTTAAAATCCAGAGCCTACATAACAGAGGAAAAATACTGCAAGTATTCAGAAAGAAGCAGTTCAAGTACTGAGAAAAGAGTCAGGATCACACAAAACCTGACAGCTTCTGCCATAAACAAGAAGAGATCTTAGAATACAATATTCCTAAAAGCAAAATATTTAGATTTTATAACCAAGAATAACTTTTCTTGCAAAGCTGAGTATAATCATATAGGGGGAAAATTCACCTTTAATAGAATCAAGGACTTTTAAACATTTCTGATGAAAAGAGCAGAACCGAGTAGAAACTTTGAAGTAAAAAAAGAAACCTAGAAAAGTACATTTGTTTGAGCAAAAAGAACATTGCTAACATTCTAATTTTTTAATTTAAATTTTTGTTTTGTTTTGTTTTGTTTTTGCGGGGCAATTGGGGTTAAGTGGCTTGCCCAGGGTCACACAGCTAGTAAGTGTTAAGTGTCTGAGGCCAGATTTGAACTCAGGTACTCCTGACTCCAGGGCCAGGGCTCTATCCACTGTACCACCTAGCTGCCCCTGATTGCTAACATTCTAATAAGAGGAAAGAAATAACTGTCCACTCAGAACTTTAAGGATATTGAAGGTGTTAAATAAGTAAAACAGCGTTCCTGAGGGTGGATTGATTCTGTTTTGAGGGTTTTTTTTTTTTTTTTTTTTTTTTTTTTTAGTGAGGCAATTGGGGTTAAGTGACTTGCCCAGGGTCACACAGCTAGTAAGTGTTAAGTGTCTGAGGCCGGATTTGAACTCAGGTACTCCTGACTCCAGGGCCGGTGCTCTATCCACTGCGCCACCTAGCTGCCCCCCTGTTTTGAGGTTTTAAAAAGGATAAAGGGAAGGAAGGGTTAATAGGAATACACTAGTGTAGATAGAAGGAAGTGGGGAGGTGGGTTGTAACTCACTATTTCTCATAATTGGAAAGTATGAGAAGAGTATAAAAACAGGAAGGAGTGAGGAGAGTAGGCATCAGATGAACATCACTCAGTTGAAACAGATAAAGGGAGGTTGAATATATACACAAAAAGTTTAATATAGAAACACTTTATTTCATACTTATCAGGGAAACAAGAGAGTCAATAAAACAGTATAAAATACAATAAAGTAAATTGAAAGAACACTACCACAAAACAATAGAAAATGAATGTTGCAAAATCAATCAATAAATATTTATTATATACCTACTGTGTGCCAGGCATTATACTAAGTGCTAAGGATACAAAAAGAGGCAAAAGACAGTCTCTTACCTCAAAATGCTTATAATACAATGGGGAAACAACATGAAAACTAAAAACACAAAACAAGTTAAACATAGGATAAATAGAAAATAAATCACAAAAGGAAGGCACTAAAACTAAGAGTGGTTGGGGGAGGCTTCTAGTAAAAAAATGAGACTTTAATTGAAACTTAAAGGAAGTCAGGGAGCTCAGTAGGTAGAGTGGAGAAGAAAACATTCCAGGTATGGAGGGCAACTAGAGAGAAAATGCCTGGAGCCAAGAGATGGTATATCTTGTTCATGGAAAAACCAGGAGGTCAGTGTCACTGGATGAGAGAGTACATGAGGGGCGATGTTGTTGCCCTCTTCAATAATAGGGAAAGTAGGAGCGAGGGAAGGCTTAGGGTGGAAAATAATGCATTTAGTTTTAGACACCGAATGAAGACTTCACCTGGACATCCTGTTTGAGATGTCTGAAAGGCAGTTGGAGATATAAGATTAGAGGTCAGTCTTGAGTTTGGGGTAGGATAGGTAAATTTGAGAATCATTAGCATACAGATGGTAATTAGATCCATGGTAGCTGGTGTTAACACTAAGTGAGGTAACACAGAGGGAGTAGAGAAGGCCCAGGGTAAAACCCTGAGGATACCAACAGTCAGAGGGCATGAGCTAGAGGAGGATTCAGCAAAGCATACAGAGGAGTGGTCAGAGAGATAGGATGGGAATGGAGACAGTGGTGCCCTGAAAAGCTATAGAGAAGAGAATATCAAGGAGGAAAGATTGGTCAAGAATGTCAAAGGCTGCAGAGAAGTAAGGGAAATGAGGATTGAGAAAAGGCCATTGGATCTAGCAACTAGAACATCATTAGCAATTTTAGAGAGAGTAGTTTTGGTGCAATCATAAGGTGAGAAGCCAGATTTTAAGGGGTTAAGAAGAGAGTGGGATGAGAGGAAGTGGAGGCACCTATTGGGAATGACCTTTCCAAGGAGTTTATCTACAAAAGGCAGAAGAGATGTAGGATAATAGTAGGAATGAAAGGACCAAGTGAAGATTTTTTCAAGATGGGGGAAACATGGAATGTTTTTTGGCAATAGTTAATGAGCCAGAAGACAGGGAGCAAGATTTTTTTAAAAAGTCAAAGAATGGGGATGACAAAAGGGGCAATCTGTTGGAGGAAATGGGATGGAATAGGAGTCACTTGAACAAGTAGAGGGGTTAGTTTTGGTAAGGAGAAAGACCACTTCATCATGTGACATGGTGATGAGAGATAGTGACAGAAGGCATTTGAGTTATAAGAGATGAAGAAGATGGGGTAAAGGAAGCTCACAGTGAAGGGCCTCAGTGTGTTTTTGTAAAATATGAGGCAAATTCCTCAGCCGAGAGAATTGGGTGAAGGGGAGTCATGAAGGTTTGAGGAAGAATGAAAAGGTTTGAAAGAGTCATTGTAGAGAGCTGGATACTAAGTTTTTAAAGGAAATACCATAGGATTGCCTAGCAACTTTGAGGACCCAGTTAGTTATGTAACATAAATGGAAGTGGACCTAGTCCGAGCAGTGGTGTGATTTTCTCCACCTTTGTTTGGCAGCACACCTATAAGTGTGAAGGCAATAAATGATGGGAGTGAGGTGTGGCTGAATGTAATTGGCAATATGATGGGGGTGGGGGGAGGATTCAAGAGAGGACAGTGTAGAGTTGAATTGGTTCACTAAGGAGCCAAGATGGAGAGAAGAGAGATTGGTTACTGCAGGGGAGATAGCCTGGGAGAGAATAGAGGGGTGAAGGGACTGAAGGTCAAGATGTGGACACATGGTAGGGTTTTGTAAGGGAAGGCAGAGGGAATAGTGAAAAGCCAATAGATTATGGTTGGATAAAGGGATTTCAGAATTCTTGAACGTAGGATGGTACATTTGTGGGTGATGGCAAGATCAAAGTATGACTAGCTTTGTGTGTGACTGAGGTGGGTGGAAGAGTAGCTCATGGGAAGTAAATAGATTGAGGAACTACGCTGTTAGGATGTTTGAGGGAGAGTGAATATGTATACTGATTTCTCTAGAATGAGGGCAGGAGTTGGGAAGAAAAGGAAAGTTGTGAACCATGTACCAAACTCAGTAAAGAAGGAAAGAGAGTGACCTAGGGATATGTAGACAATAGCCACCAGAATTTCGATTGAGTGGTAGATAGGAATAGCATGAACCTCAAAAGAAAAGAGGTTATTGAATAATGTAAGTAGGGAGAGAACCTGGAAACAGCAATGGGGAGCAAGGAGTATTCCTACTCTCATGCTTCAACTAGTAAGCTGAGGAAAAAGAATGAAGGTGTAGCCAGTATTGAAAAAGGTGGCCAGAGAGGCCGGGTCAGCAGGGAGGAGCCAGGTGCCAGTGATAGTTAGTAGACAGAAGGAGTGAGAAAGCAACAGACTTACAATGAAGGGAAGTAAGTTGCCTAGATTGTAAGGAACAGACATTCCAGAGGGCACAGTGGAAAGACTGGTGGTTTTGGGGTGTGAAGATTGAGGGGGTGGGAATAGCATTTGGATGATGATCTTTAGGAGTTCAGAATCACTGATGATGTAAAAGGTATGATCAGGCATGAGAGTGTTCATCATTGCAAAGCACAAAAGTGGTCCCAAAGAAGATATATGAGAAAATACTTTTTCCTCCTCTTGTGTAGAGGTTGCAGGGCTGGTGGAGATGGAGAAGTGTTTTTGTGTGGAACATTGAATATATTGTCTGTTTTTTTTTTTAATATATTGACTTGTTCAGATTTTTTTCTCTTCCTCTTCCTCTTTCTTTATTTTCCCCTTTAGAATATTGTTTCTTATATGAAATTGCTCCCTTTGGGGAGATACAGAAGGAAACAGGTGATATAAAAGCAAAAGATATAAAAATTTCTTTAAAAAATCAAGTGGTATGAAAGATTCACAGTTTCAAATAGGATCCTCTTTTGGGGGTCTGCTATGTATATGAAAATTCTCTTTTCCTTGTGTTTAATTTCAGAAACAACAACAACAACAAACCCCATATAGACCCCCTCAAAGGATAAGAGACACTTGATCGTCTTTCCCTTATCCAATGACTTTGGTTTTCTAAAAGTGCTATGGCCAAAGGCTTCACACTTTAAAAGATGAAAGAATGGCTAGGTTCATTCCTTTTTTTATGAGGAAGGGGGAGCACATCATTTGTGAAACCCAAATAAGCCAGGAGCTGGAAGCAGAGAGGAACTCCATATACTCATGCTTCATAGAAACATGACAGACACTGACCAACATAGATGATGGCAACACTGGAGCCCTGTCAATTAATAGCTATGTGAGACTAGAAGATACTATATTCATCATAAACACATGAACAGAGAAAACACGTCTGCCTGAGACTCAGATTACATAGCAATAGTGGGAAGCAGGCCCAGAGGCAATAGTACAATGACATCATCAGAAGCCCAGCAGCACTTGAGGAACATGTGCTTCTCCAGTCACTTTCCTCAATTGCACATATTCTCTCTTTATTTTATTTTATTTTTTGCAGGGTATTGAGGGTTAAGTGACTTGCCCAGAGTCACACAGCTAGTAAGTGTCAAGTGTCTGAGGCCAGACTTGAACTCAGGTCCTTCTGAATCCAGGGCTGGTGCTCTATCCACTGCGCCCCTAGCTGCCCCCAATTGCACATATTTTCTATGACTATGCTCCTCCACTCTTGTCTCTGAGTTTCTCCACTCTTTCCATTGATGATATATGTATTTGTGGAAGAGTATACTCTTGGTTCATGAGGGAATTGACTTATTGTTACTTTTCTTGCTCTGCTATTTCATTAAATTCTTTTGCTTTCTTAGAAACTTCTCAGTAGGAGGTGCTTAGTTCAATTTCTGAATGAAATGCCTTTTCCAACTACCATTGTATCCAGTATTTTTCAATTATCCAATAGGACAGGTAATTCACAGAACACTGAATGGTTTCTCCAGCCAAGATCTGACTGCTAATTATTCTGTAAATCAACCAAATCTTTGAATTTTCTTTTCAATGTCCTTATAATGCCCCTATTTTAAATCTCTGGGTCCACTCCTAGAATCAGGAGACCCTCATTAGTTTCTACTTCAAAAACATAATAATACTTTCAAAGTAAATCATACTTCTCACTTGACTGATCCAAAATCACAATATTTGATTAATACTGAAGAATAATTCACTAACTGACTATGTAGTTTGGCCAATAATACAACAATGCAAATCAACTATTATAACAAGAGTTGGTAAATCATGCTCAGCATAAAAACAGCTATAATCACAGGGGTATGCCACTTTCACATCAAATGGGCAATTGTATAATGGTATCACTTTGGCATCATCAAATACAAATATTAATATTCACACCCAGTATGGTGGGGGTAGTTAAGACATTGGAAATTCATGATATTAATTCTTAGTTATCTAGCGCCTACTATATATCTACTAAGTGCCAAACACTTAAAAAATATTATCTTATTTGATACAACAACCTTGTGAGGTGTAGATACTATTACTATGCTCATTTTACAGTTGAAGAAATGGAGGCAAAGAAATTTGCCCAAAGTTACATGGCTAGTAAATATCTAAGGTCAAATTTAAACTTAGGTCTTTCTCATTCCCAAGTATAGCATCCTATCCACTGTACCATTTAGCTGCCTCTTAAATTTATTTTAAAATAAGAGAATGTTTTAAAAATATAATTATAAAAGTAAAATAAAAGAAATCCCAAAAGAAATACTGGGGGTGGGGGTGGGGAGCAGGGAAATCCAAAGAAATAAAATTTCATTCAAAACAAAAGAAATTCCAAATGATAACTTCAGTGAGAAAAAATAAAAATAAAACAAAATATCATAACAAGCAATAAAACTACTTCAAAAGAAAATTGTGTATCAAAATTGAGGGGAAAAGAAAAGAGAAAAGAATTCATCAACATGCAAAATTAAAAGAAAATCTGGGGGCATCCAGGTGGCACAATGGATAAAGCACAGGCCCTGGATTGAGGAGGACCTGAGTTCAAATGTGGCTCAGACACTTGACACTTACTAGCTGTGTGACCCTAGGCAAGTCACTTAACTCCAATTGCCTCACACACACACACAAAAAAGTTAAAAGAAAATCCAATATCCAAAAATGTTCCTTGTAAGTAACTAATATTGAGCTAAATGCAACCTTAAACTTGTTTTAAAAATGATTTAATATAAAACATAAACAATGGGGGCAGCTAGGTGGCGCAGTGGATAAAGCACTGACTTTGGATTCAGGAGGACCTGAGTTCAAATCCAGCCTTAGACACTTGACACTTACTAGCTGTGTGACGCTGGGCAAGTCACTTAACCCTCTTTGCCCTGCAAAAAAAGAATAGAAAAAAGAAAAAAAACCATAAACAATGAAAATTCAAAACCATAATTTTGAATTCTTATAGTACAGGCATAAAATGATAAGCAAAAAAGTCCATTTAAGAGAAAAATGAAAACAGTATTTAAATAATCAAAAGAAAGAAAAGAAAAAAATCTCAAGATTCCCACTTGATGGGGAACAGATGTCAAAGGCAGTTTGAATGAACACTTTTCCCTACTTTTCTTCAGGATAGTAGGTAGAATTGACTGTCACTGACCCAGAGCTATCTCCGCCTACTTAGGCTATTCAAACTTTTCTCGTGATCTCTGCCTCTGCTTTGCCTCCCTTCCCTCACATTGGTAGGTAAAGAAAAGCCAAAAGCCCCTGGTACAGAGGGATTCATCTGCTCAGAGATAATGAGATTATTTTATGAGAATTTTAATCTAGGGAAATAGTCCTGACTCCATATGTCTTCACTTTTCTGTAGAGTTAGAAAGCTTAAAAATGCATATTATTGACAAAATTCATAATGATCTGAGCTGACATGCAATCATTTTAATGACTAGGCCAAAAAGCAGATTTCTCAGTCAATTGGATTTGGTATAGTTAATAATCCACAGGCTTAACACACCCCACACTATTCACACTATCTGTAGCAAAATCTCTAATTTAGGATGCAATTAAAATTATCTTATTAGCATCTAGAAAATTATTGCTAAAATTACAAATAATCAGTAAGCAAAATTTTTAAATAGCTGAGAAATGCTTAGCAATGAATCATGCCGCTTTTTGCATGCAGCAATAAAACAGAAATGGGGAAGCACAGAATGGAGTAAATTCACTAGTTCTAGTAGTTTCTCTGAGAAGACATAATCCAGTCACTTCCTTCTAGATTGTCTTAAACTGAGGAGTAAACTCAATAAAGAAAAAGACTCTAACCACTACAAGGCTTAAAGTTGACTGATCTAGAAATAATCCCCCATCTGCTGTTGTTACTGCTGCTTTCACCACTCATCTTCCATCCCTCTCTCCCTCCCTCCCTCCTCCTCCTCCTCCTCCTCCTCCTCCTCCTCCTCCTCCTCCTCCTCCTCCTCCTCCTCCTCCTCCTCCTCCTCCTCCTCCTCCTCCTTCTTCTTCTTCTTCTTCTTCTTCTTCTTCTTCTTCTTCTTCTTCTTCTTCTTCTTCTTCTTCTTCTTCTTCTTCTTCTTCTTCTTCTTCTCTCTCTCTCTCTCTCTCTCCCTGTGTGTGTCTCTCTCTGTCTCTATTTCTCACCTGTTGTGTCACTCTGTCTTTTTCATTTTAAAAATTGCTGTTGCAGTTGAAAACCTCGCTCTCCAGTACCAATCCTTTCATAACTTTTTTACTCCTTAATCTGGAAAGAAATCCAACTCCCAGGATTATAGGAGGTTTGGGCCCCTCAAAGGCACCCTGTCCAAGTTTTGCCCTAATGACTATTACAATTTCAACTAACTGTGTCTTATAGCTGATTGAGAAAAGTTGACATTGGTAAGAACACATGGGCTATGCTTTGGAGCAGGTGTATATTTTGAACCTGGAGTAGCTTTGTCTGAGGGCAGCTAGGTGGTTCAGTGGATAAAGCACTGATCCTGGAGTAAGGAGGACCTGAGTTCAAATCTCACCTCAGATACTTACTAGCTGTGTGACCCCGAGCAAGTCACTTAACCCCAATGCCTTCAATATCCAGGGCCATCTCCAGTCATCCTGATGTATATCTTTGTCAGTGGACTTAGATGACTCTGGAGAAAAGAGTGAGCCTTGCATAGCCTTCCCTCACTTAAATCCAATTCACTGTAAGTTATGACATCAAGATGATGTCATGGTCCTCTTCAAGAATGAAGGACAAACAACAACAGCCTTGTTTGTGGTTGGGGGATGCCCTAGGTGCTCCATAAATATTCTTGGAGAAGTCACATTGTTGGCTTGGGAACAGGGTTATAGAAAGTAATAAAGTTCTTCCTGTGACTGAAAGATTATCAGCTTTGGTTTCTAGCTCTTCCAAGATGATTATAGCAAGCCATGTTTTGAAAAACAAAAGGTTTTCTATGCCAGGTAGTGCCAGGAAGAGATGTGCAAATAGCCATAATCAGCCCCAAATATGCAGGTGCATGATTAATGATTTGCTTGCCACATGAGGTCGCATATTTTTAGCAGACCCATTGCACTTAGGTTCTTGGAAGCATGCTTTGCAATAGAATTCATTGCCTACTTGGGAATGAAGCCTCCAGGCTTGGCTTGTAGTCCTTTCTTTGCCCATGCACTGGGTCTTGGATGCCAACAGTGAAGTACAAATTTCTTATGTTCACTAATATATCCTAGATTTACTTTACCTAAATGTAAATTTTGTTCCTGTGTCTGAGTTTTCACTGTAGCACTGGCTAGGATTTTGTATCTAGACATAATCTGCTATTTCTACCATTTTTTTGCAACTGTAGCTTACTGGGTTTTCTTTCAGGGAAAACAGATACCTTATTTGTGGTGTGCTGCCCATAATGAAATTGCTTGTTGGGAAAATGTCAGTTCTCTTCAATTTTTTTTTTAGCATTGGAGTTAGGGATAAAATGGAGAAAAAGAAAGTGGGAAGAGACCCAAGAAGATTTAATATCATCAATTTCTATTCCCTCCTCTACTTCATGCTACCCCAACAGAGCTGATTTTTGTAGTGAATTTCTTAAAAAGTCTAGCTTAATGGAACTTGGAAGAATTACGGTGCGGGGAGGAGTGGGAGTGGGTTTTGTACTATGGAAAGAAAAAAAAAGCTAAAAACATAACTTTTGGGAGGGGCACAAACTTCTGCTGATACCCCTTCTTATGACCCCATAATTTTGTCCCTTTTCCTGTATTCTGCTGAGTACTTTCAGACTTCAAGCTACAAGTCAAATATCTATAGAGACAATTTGTCTGTGTCTGTTCTAGCCTGTTGCTAGTGTTGAAAGGAAAAGATCACTGAAGACTTCAAGGTGGGGCCAGCTTTTATTGGCATCTTTCATAATGAGATTCAGACAGGTCAATATCAGCAAAAGAGGTTGGGCCTGTCCATCTCAGTTCCTTCCCAAGGTAGCAGAGTACGTGACAATTTCCAGGGAAGGGTAACAATGTCACAGGTGGGTACGTGACAAAGAGCAGGTAATGCAAAAAGCTTTGGACTCAATGTCACCTTTCCCAGTGGGGCTTCCCCAACAGTGATGGACAAACAGGGGTGGTAACAATGGGTCACTGGGTCGACATAGCTTTCAATAACTGTGCAGCAATTTGTGACAAAAATTACTGAGGTCTCTGCTCTTGGGAGACTTGAAACTGTGGGAGATTCAAGAATGAATGAATGAATGAATGAAAAAGCTTCCGGATATGGTTCGAGAACAATATTTCCTGGCAGGTTCATTCACCCATTTTTTTTTTTTTAGTGAGGCAATTGGGGTTAAGTGACTTGCCCAGGGTCACACAGCTAGTAAGTGTTAAGTGTCTGAGGCCAGATTTGAACTCAGGTACTCCTGACTCCAGGGCCGGTGCTCTATTCACCGTGCCATCTAGCTGCCCCTTGCGCCACCTAGCTGTCCCTCATTCACCCATTTTTACTGATGAAGGATGAAAAGTTGTGAAGTAGGCAAGCAATGTGTTTGAGAATTCATGGCTCCTTTTTCAGTCTAATCTTCACCTACCCCCAATTTTATTTTCAGCTACCAGTTACTATAAGATGTTAGCACACAGTGGCTACTGGCGTTGCCGCTCTCCAGTGTGGTGTTTTTCTTTTGGTAATGGCTGCTAGATGACCCAAACTGTTGGGGACCAAAGGGGCGAATCCACAAGAATTTCACCATAGAAGGGGTGAATCTGTTAGAATTTCACCATAGAAATGGTCACCTATTCATGGTAATAATAATGTCTAACATTTATACAATGCTTCAAGGTTTACAACATGCTCTACATATAAAATCTCATTTGATCCTCATAACAAAACTCTAACTCTAATGTAACTCACATGTTACATTAAGCAAAATGCTTCACAAACCTAATACTATATCGACACTAGAGATTATTATTAATAAAAACCTAGATCTTAAAAAAATAACAAAGCTCTGAAATAGATGCTATTATTATACCTGTTTTACAGATGGGGAAACAGGGGAACTGATTCACAGAGGGTCAAAAGCTAAGAAGTGTCTGAGGCAGGATTTAGACCTGTCTTCCTCTCACTAATACAGCCCTAGATCCACTGCAAGGCCAGCTTTATCTCTGACTGACTTTCCTTAAAGCCTTGGGTTGTGGTAGGAGGACCAAATTCTTCTCTGTATTTTCCTCCCCCAGAACAAGTTTTAGGCACCCCACATGCCAAGCTTCCCTTTACAAATTGCCAAAAGGACAAGCTAGGCTTTTGGCTACTTTGAAATAGGGCCGGGGCAGCTAGGTGGTGCAGTGGATAGAGCAACAGCCCTGGATTCAGGAGGACCTGAGTTCAAATCTGGCCTCAGACCCTTGACCCTGGGCAAGTCACTTAACCCCAATTGCCTCACCAAAAAAAAAAAAAGAAAGAAAGAAAGAAGGAAAGAAAGAAAGAAAGAAAGAAAGAAAGAAAGAAAGAAAGAAAGAAAGAAAGAAAGAAAGAAAGAAAGAAAGAAAGAAAGAAAGAAAGAAAGAAATAGGGCCAATTTGATTGCCTTCCTTGCTCTTTAGTCCCTTCCTCCTTATGAAGCCCTTAAGAGACAGTATCCTGAGCAGAAAGAAGAAACTCTTCCTATAGAAAAGCAGATGAAGAGCTTCCTTTGATGATCAAAGGGATGGGGTGTGTATTGTGGGGGGATCGGGAAGAATATATGACAACATTTATCTGTTCTGTCATTCCATTAAGAATGAGTCTTCTGATGAATATTATAGTGCCCATCTCTCCAGCTTTGTTTTTAGGGTTTGGATAAGAGGATTTTTAAAAAAAGAAAGAAAAATCCTCTCAGAAATTACACATTTTATTCACCTAAGGGCTATTTATAAGGGAAATTTACCAGAACTCCTCTCTGTTACAAAGACTCTTTTCTTGAAAAAGTAAGTTCATTGTCTAGCCTGAGAAAAGCTTTTCTTCTTCTTCTTTCTAATCGCTTTTCTCCATTTAAACATGGGCTCAGGTGGCCAAGTAATAAAAACAGAGAGCTAAATCTTCCTCAGAGGCTGGCCCTACTAACACGTGAGTGAAGTTGAGATTTGTTCTCTCATCTTTTAATACAGATATAATCTATCTTTCAGTAGTCCTTCATCTGGGAAATTAAGGAGGTGCCGAGAAAGCCATGTGTGGGCTGGGTACCCATTTGAAGACATACAGGTATAAAAGATATGCCCAGGAAGAGCCTGGTAAGAACTTTCTCAATTCTTCTTTTGTCTGCTTTATGATGTGTGAGAACCTTGACAAGGTTAGCTCTTTGATAAAGGGTGAACTTAGCTGTCCCAAGTACTGATTGATTCTCAGAGAGTTCACATATGTACTGTACACCCTGAGACTTTGCATTTAAAAGGAAGAACAAAGTTAGATGTTGCCAGAGAAGCAGAGCTGAGAGAAAGAAAACTACAAACAGAGAGACCAAAAGGTGAGGCCTGAACATCCATGGAAGCCCCTTCCTGGAATCACATGGCCCCAGAGTTGGCAAGGTTCAGAGGCAGCAGCAGAGTAAAGAATACGGGGAGTTCCTGGACCAAGATAGAAGAAGCAGGAATGCAAGCTAGCAGCAGTAGAGTAGAAGCACAGGAACCAGATGATGGGTCCTGAACCCTAAGGAAAAGTTCCTGCTGAGGAGCAGCAAAGGATAGAGCCCACAATGTGGGAGAGCAAACCTAGACCTTGGCCTTCACTGGTGCTGGGAATGAACATAAATGAGATAGGTTCTGGACCATGGGTTACTTTTTAAAGTCTTTCTCAGATTCCCAGACACATAGAAATGAAACTTTGGAGTAGATTCAATCTGGGAAGCATTTCTTACATTTCTCTCTTTTGCCTTATGTCCCCATTCAGCATTTCCCTTGGGATCATCAGAATTTGACTTTTGTCTCACTATCCATAACAAATGAAAAGGATCTTCAGTCTCAGGCAAGTGCTCAGACTCTATAGGTTACTTCATTTGTTTCTTCATACCCCCAGTTTACCTGAACACATAGTCTGTACTTAAGTGGTTGTTGAATTGAAATTGAATGACAGACTAATTCTACAAGTAGTTTTGAGTGGATCGGAGTGATACAGATGTGTATATGTTGAGGGGATGGGGGAGGATTTTTATAGGAACCTGGTACAAGCCTCTTTATGAGTCAACCTCTTTGTGCCTCAGTTTCCCTCCCTGTAAAATGTGGGGATTGGACTATATTATCTCAAAGGTTCTTTCCAGCTCTAAAAACCTATGATTCCTATGAACTTAATTCCTTTTCTTTTTGTTTTTTGTTTTTTGGTGGGGCAATGAGGGTTAAGCGACTTGCCCAGGGTCACACAGCTAGTAAGTGTCAAGTGTTTAAGGCCAGATTTGAATTCAGGTCCTCCTGAATCCAGGGCCTGTGCTTTATCCACTGTGCCACCTGGCTGCCCCCGAACTTAAATTCTTAACTGTGATGTCTCTTACCACATCTTCTAACTACATGAATTTTTCCTCACCTTTTTTTGATGTTATAAGAGAGTTTTTGGTTTAACTTCTTGAAAGTTAATTTTTAGGAGAACACAACAGACTCCATTTTGTTTTATATTCACCATTTTATTGTATATGACCCCTGCATGAACTGTAGGACCAAATGCAACAGCTGGTTCTCTTCAGTGTCTTTCTTTGCTTCTCTAATTGGTACTAAAAGACTTAATTGCTAAAAAGAGAGGATTTCAATCTTTGGAATGTTTCCCTGACTTATCTAGTGAAACCAGCTACACTAATAAGGGCATGTCCCTTATCTATCTCCAGTAGCTAATGATAGACATTCTTTTTAAAAATCATACTTTGTAGGGGGCAGCTAGGTGGCACAGTGGATAAAGCACCAGCCCTTAATTCTGGAGGACTGGAGTTCAAATCCAGCCTCAGACACTTGACACTTACTAGCAGTGTGACCTTGGGCAAGTCACTTTGCCCTAACTGCCCCACGTCCCCCCCCCCAAATCATAATTTGTTTCCATTGGCTAACCAGCTGCCCTATAATGCTCAGCCATCTTTTTTCTTTGTATCATGTAATGTATACATACTTCTATTGTTGCTGTTTGTTCTTCATTCTGGAAGAGGACCATGACATCAGAGAAGTGATGTCATGACTTGAAGTGAATTGGATTTAAGTGAGACAGGGCTGCGAAAAGTTACCAGCCTCACTTTCTCCTCTAGAGCCATCCTATTCCAGTGGCAAGTTATATATCAGGATGACGAGAGATGGCCCTAGATGCAGTGGGAAACATTGACCCTTTTAAGCTGTGTACTACGTACTACTAGTGGAATTGTAAAAGACATCATACATTCCCATCAATGGCTGATGGGGTATGTCACATTCTGAATGTAATTAACTGCCCCCTCTCTCATTCGTGATGGCTTATTAGTTATTTGAACTGATGTCTAAATTCATGGAATATTGATATTCCATAAAGGGTAGGGCTGCTAATTTAGTGCTCTATCACTGAACTTGATTTGTGCCTGCATTCTTCTAGCAACAACATCAGGTGTGTTTTCAAAAAGGTTAACTAAAACATCAAGCATTACTTTCAAAAATGTCCATTTTATCCTCTAACTGAGGGTTCTCTGGCACTTTCTACAAATTTTACAGGTTTCTTGAATGTTTCTAAAGCACTTTACCAAGAGCTAAGGAGGAAATGAGTGGACTGAAAATATACTGTCTCCTATTTGGGGGGCTTGGCTCTAGGGCAGGGATCCTCAAAAGTTGTAGTGACTTTATGAATACCCCCTCCTCTTCTTCTGGCAAGAAGTGATAGGTGCTGATTCTGTACTGCTACATGAAGAAAAAAAGAGTATAGGGCACAATGTGGTAGGCAGGGTACCAGTGTGGGTTGCTTTACAAGGCCTGGAGGAAAAGAGACTGAAACCCAACTGAACCAGTTCTGTCCTCCTACAACTTACTTATAAGCCAAAACAACTGCCTTTGAAGACAGGATGCACAGCAACAACTTAAAGACCAAGATTCTTCCAAAAGAACATGACAAATAAAAAACTGAGTACTGTAATGCAGGAAATAATACAAGAAAACTGTCCAAAATTTCTGAAGATGGGCAAAACATTGGTCAAGACAATCTACAGATTACTAACAGCAAGGGGGTAACCCCCTCAAAAAACAATCATCTCCCCACCAATGCTACTTTATTTTTTGTCTCAAACTCGACATATAGTGGTTACATTGAGCAGCTTTGATGACAAATCTGAATTTTTGCAAGTGGCTTGGTAGATCTTCAAATACAAAAGTAAGGAAATTTGAATATAGCAAGATTATTCTTTAGTTGTAATAAATCACTGAGGAAATGTAACAACATATTTATAAAGTCCTTTACTATTGTCATTTTAGGATTATGCTTAGGAAAGAAGAATGGAGAAATTTAGGTCAAAGAGGACAGTTGTCTTTTCCATTAGAATTTCAGACAAGATAGAAAGGAGAAGCATACAGAAAAGGTACTGGAAAATTACTATTTCATATCCCTAGATTTTCATGGATCAGGTCCAATTTGGGGGGCTTCCCACATATCATGTTCTCTGTATCATGTTCCTTACTCAGCATTTCCTCTGGGAACTTCATAATTTGCATTGTGCCTAGATCTTTAAAAAGAAAGAAAGAAAGAAAGAAAGAAAGAAAGAAAAAAGGCTTTCAAGAAGAGAAAAATACATCAAAAACAAAACAGTCTTTATTTAACCTGAACAAAAATTCTTTAACCTGACTTGCATTTGAGCCCTTCAATAGCCATAAGAACTCTTCTTCCCTCTTTTGTGAGCATCACATCACCAAAGGTTCAATTCAGTTCTCCCAATGTATAGTGTTGTTCTGTGTTCAAGGCCCCTCCCTGCAAAGGGTAAACATTTGGGGTTGTTGAAAAGTTGATCCCATTTCCGAGGACCTGCACAATTTACATAACTCATAGTATTAGTCAAAGTCATGGTCTGGTTTGGCTCCTCTACATTATATTTCCATTCTTAGTTCCTTAGTGCTTTCATGAAAACAGAATACCCTTTCCCCACTTTTTTGTAAAGACCTAGGCACAACACAAATTGTGAAGTTCTTAGAGGAAATGCTGAGTAAAGAACATGATACAAAGAATGCGATATGTGAGAAGCCCCCCTAAATTGGACCTGGTCCATAAAAATCCAGGGATACAAGATTGTAATTTTCCAGTACCCTTCTTATGCGTTCTCCTTTCTATCTAGCTGGGTCAAAGAATTTAGAATTAATTATCTAGGAACCTCTCTGGGTCTGGGAGGCCTGACCCAGAATTCTTTAATTTTTTTGGGAGCTCCTTTGTTGTTCCAACAGCACCATTTCACTGTTTCTCCTGGGCACAAGCTCCACATAAAAATGGTAGAGGAGACGGCTGAAAGCTGAATAAATATGCCATTTGAAGAAAAAAAAAACTGGAGAAAGAGAGATTAAGGAAACAAATAGGAGTAGTGTTTGGATGGTTAGAAAATAGGCCAGGTGAAGAAGTTTCTTAATTAAAAACAAGTTTTTATTGATACCTTTTGTCATTATTCCTGAGATTGGAAGGAAAAAAAAAACCACCACAGAAACAAGCAGCCTCTCCTCTATCTTTTCTTCAGAATTCATCTTCCCTGGTGACAAAGAAGCAAATTAATCAGACACATCTGATACAGTGACCTTTCCTGATACTGTGTACCATGTTAAATCCTAGTGCTTCTCTGCCATGAGGATGAAGAGATATTTCATTAATTGTGGAATTTCACTGTTTTTTTGTTTATTAGAGTTCAGTTTCCCTTTAGTAACCTTTTCATTTACATGGTTACAATGATACATATGCTTTTTTGTTTTGCTTGTTTTATTCATATTCATCTTTTCATATTCTTCTGATGTTTCTTTGAATTTCTTTTATTTGTTATTTCTTTTTAGATAATAATATCCTATTATATTCTTTTAAAAAATATATCCTATTATATTCACCTACCATAGTTGTTTTTTTTTAAATCTCTTGTTAATAAGCACCCATTTTGTACTTTCTTGGGGTACATAACCAATAGTGAGTAAAAGGGTATGGACATTTCAGTAATTTTTCTCACATAATTCTAGCCCCTCCCATATTTGCTAATCATATTTTTTCCCATCATTTTTGCCAACTGAAGTGTTATAAGGTAAAATCTCAGGGTTGTTTTAATTTTAATTTCTATAACTACTAGTGATCTGGAGCAGGTTTTTCAAATGGTTATTTGTAGTTTTAAAGTCTTTTGAAAATTACTCATTCATGTGCTCAAAGGGCTATATAAAACTGTATATACCCTTTGACCCAGCAATACCACTACTAGGTTTGTATCCCAAAGACAGCATAAAAAAGGGAAAAGGACCAACAAAAATGCTTATAGTGGTTCTTTTTGTGATGGCAAAGAATTGGAGATTGGGGGGATGCCCATCAATTGAGGAATGGCTAAACAAATTGTGGTATATGAATGTGATGGAATACTATTATGCTATAAGAAATGACGAGCAAGTGTATTTCAGAAAAACCTGGAACGACTTACATGAACAGATGCTGAGTGAAGTGAGCAGAACCAGGAGAATATTAGCTCTTCTCAACAATCCAATGATCCAAGACAATTCCAAAATACTCATGATGGAAAATGCTTTCCACATTTGGAGAAAGAACTATGGAATCTGAATGAAGATGAAAGCATGCTATTTTCACTTTTTTTGTTGTTTTTTCTTTCTTGTGTTTTTTCCTTTTGTTCTGATTTTTCTTTCAGGACATAACTAGTGTGGAAATATGTTTAACTTGATTGTAATATATAACCTACATCAGATTGCTTGCTGCCTTCAGGAAGGTGGAGGGAAGGGAGGGAGAAAAATTTGGAACTTAACAATCTTACAAAAATGAATGTTGAAAACTATCTTTACATGTAATTGGGAAAAATATTATTAAGTAAAAAATTACTTGCTCATATCCATTGACTACTTATCTCTTAAAGTAAAGTATAATTGACAATTAAATAAAGCCATTACTTTATTAGCATCCATGTACACATGGATTGAGGTTTGGGAGTGGGAAGAATACTTGAATGAGGTTTTGGAGTTGGAAGAAAGCTTTAATGGTTGAAGTCACTTTATTCCACATTCTATCAGGCTTCTTTACTAAACACTTCCACATCTCTACAATATAAGGATAATGGGCATTCATAAAGGTGACTGGGGGACACTGAATTGCCATCTGAATCAGTAATGTAGTACCTCTCTGTGGGATTACTGCTGACTTGTACTCATAGAATGAATCCCTGCTCTGAGGATTCATAGGTGAATCCATATTCCTAAAACTATAGCTTGCAAGCCTTTACTGATAGCTTTCTCTTCAGCCAAAGGATACAATTAGTTCAGAGCAAAGGCACTTAACTGAAATGACATAGTAAGAACATTAGCCAAAAAACATCCCTCCATAAATCTGTATTGCATTCTACCCCAAATACATGCAAGGTCAGTGAGATGAGTGGGTACACAGTACACAAAAGGAACACATGTTCCTAAGGGAACTTACACTCCTAGTACCCTGGACTCCTGAAGTCTTTCCCCTTCTCATGGTATCCTTTTGCTACAGCATCTCTCCTGGAGATTTCTTTAACTAAGAGTGCTGATTGCAGAAGGCAGACTATTCTTGCTGAAGAGCTGACTTGGTTTATCAGGATTGTTCTCTAGTGCCATTGATAGCCTGAGAGGTTCTGCCCCTCTCGGGGGTGCCCTTTACTTCCCTCTACAATTTGAGAGATGAGTAAAGAAAGGTTTTTAAAACTTTTGCTGTAATCTATGCAGCTATATTTCAAACAAAGGCATAGATGACCAAAGATAATCACTACTCTAATCAATGAACCTGCTAACAACTGTTCCTTATTTATGGACATAGATTACACACAAAAGCAATGATTAGAGTGGACATTTAAGTTTGACTTTCCTACATCTGAGTAAGAGCAAAACCTTCCAGAGCACCCTTTCCCCCTCCTCTTTCTTTTTAATACCTGTTTTTCACAATATCTTTTCTCCTCCTCCTCTTTATATTTACTCTTTCCTGCTCAAAATACAAACTATAACCCCCCCAAACAATCCTACCCCAAACCCAGTATATTTGGACAGGTAGAGGATGGTTGGGCATAAGAGGGCAGTTAGAGTTAGTAAAGGAGAGGTGGTGATTATTTTAATTACAGTATGTTATATATCTGCTTTCTAGGATTTGTATTTTATGAGGGTTTTTTTTGTTTTAGTATTGATATTTGTGCTTTTGGGTGTGATTTAATAAGCAAAAAACAAGACCTCTACCACCCCAAAGCCACTAATTAGAGAAACCAGAGGAATAGTTTTTCTCCTAATACTTAGGTGAGAAGAGTTACAGTAAGGGGAGTTTGGATATAAAACAATGGGTAAATCATAAGATACTTCAGGATTTCAGAACTAGGTGAAGTGCTATAGTTGGGATGGGGGAAGCAAATGTTGGACAGCTTTAGGACAGGACATGTCCACTGGGTATATAAGTACAAGAAGAAATACTGAGAGGTGGGAAGGTACTAAAGACAGTACTTTGCCCATATTGCCTTTGTCCAACCATCACTCTTCTAGTACATTCCATTGGTAGTGACACCAACCTTCCATCTCTCTCATCCAATAGGCTAAACCCTAGAAGTGAGGGGAAAAGCAGCAAATAAGATTAATACTTGAAAGACAACAATGGAGAGTCTTCTAGTTTTGATGTTTTTCTGCCCATAGAGAGTAAGGTGTTTTTCATAATTTTATAATTTAGACATTTAGTTACTGAAGGGCCCTGTCAAGAGATGCATTGTATTGTGTTATGTAGTTTGCATGCTTTGTTAATGTGCGTTTGTTTTCATCGAACACTGTGGCACGAATACTTGGTATAATTACTCATATTATTTTCAAGTGTTGCTGTTTCTTGTGATGCTTTTCTGCATACAGTATTTGCAGCTTGTAAGCATACAGCTGTTTTTTGAAAGGAACTGCAAAATTCCTGGCAGTGGGGGTGGGTGGTTGGGGGGATGGGAGGATGTAGCACCTATGTTGCAAATGATGCTATGAAAAATGTGAGACTCAAACAGGTACCATCCCAGAATTCAGTAGTTTGGGAAAATCTTTGAACTTTCCTTTCTGAAACTGTTTTTGAGACTTCTGGGAAATGAAAGCTTAAAGATCAACATCTCTCTGGTTCATAGTACATAGGTAGACAAGATTGAGCTGTGCACCCAATCTCTGAGCATTAGCTCTCCTGACCTCTTCCTCCATGACCCTATGAGTCTCTTTTTTGGAAGATGGGGTCAAAAATAATCTTTTCCCACTCCCCAGTGGAGAACTAATGGATCTTCCTCTCCCTTGCCTATTTATTTATTTATTTATTTATTGTTTTGTGTGGGGCAATGAGGGTTAAGTGACTTGCTCAGGGTCACACAGCTAATAAGTGTCAAGTGTCTGAGGTCAGATTTGAACTCAGGTCCTCCTGAATCCAGGGCAGGTGCTCTATCCACTGTACCACCTAGCTGCCCCTCCCTTGCCTATTTAATGGGACTTAACTCCAAACTTTTATTGACGTTAAGTTCATTGATGATCTTTTTCCAGACAGCTCCCCTTCCTCTGAGAGAGGAATAGACCGTAGGAGAAATAATATAAAGAAAATTTGGTGACCTCTAATCCTTGTTTGTGTAGTTAGTATGTTTGTGGCACTTTTAGAAATATTGGAAGAGGTTTTGATTCCTGTAGAGAAATGGGAGACAAATCCCACATCTGAGTAAAGGAAACACAAGTGGGAGGGAAGGGAATATACTGATACCATTTGGAGGCATAATGATATCATGCCTCTGTGAATATGTATATGTGAACACACAAATTCACATACATAATAAAACAGAAGCGTAACTCAAACATGTATTGATTAAAATATTAATAAATAAATATATGCATTTCATGTATAACCTATATCTGATTGCTTATTGCCTCAGGGAGAAGGGATAGAATTTAGAACTCAAAACTTTAAATAAAAGTGCTTTAAAAATAATAAATATATGTAATTACATTGAAAATGGATTTAATCAGGGGAACTCACCCACTGCTCTGATCAGTTCTGATGAGAGTGTACTCATTATGGAGAATAATGGGTATAATCAAAAGAAGCCACAGTCTTCTCTAACTCTTGAAACCCCAAAGCACAATAAGTAGGTATGACTCTTACCTGAAGGTAATCAAGAATGGTGTGAAGACTGTGTCATCATTCCTGGTGAAGTTGTACTTATATACTGGAAATATATTCACTCACCTGAGATTTTTGTTTTGTTCTTTGGGTTCTTAACATGTTGAAAATATGAGGTTGAAATGCTAAATCTGTGGGTCTCCTTGTGGGTGCTGATAGGATATTAGGGTTCTAGACTTCTTGAAATGCTTCTAGTGGTAACATTGCCTTGAATAACTTGTTCTCTAAGTCTTTTCCTTCATCAGAATCTAAACAGAATCCTAGAAAGTATCCAAACATTGAGAACATTTTAGAATCCATGAATATTTTGTGGTTATTGCGCATACATGGCAAACTGATCAGTCACTAATAAGACATGTGGTCTTACTTTCTTTCTAGAGATGAAAAACCAACATAGACAAGTTCTGAAAGTTCATTAGTGCATATATTCTCCAAATAGTCAGATTAAGTTGCCAGTATTTTCTCCCGTGCACAAGCACACATTTAACTCATCTAAATGTCATCTACTATCTTTTTTTTTTTTGTGAGGCAATTGGGGTTAAGTGACTTGCCCAGGGTCACACAGCTAGTAAGTGTTAAGTGTCTGAGGCCAGATTTGAACTCAGGTACTCCTGACTCCAGGGCCAGCGCTCTATCCACTGCACCATCTAGCTACCCCTCTACTATCATTTTAAGCTTACAAAATCAGTTTTTTTTTTTAAATTAGCACCAGGGTCTTTCTTGAGTCATATGTCCAAAGTTAACATGTGGTGCTTTCATGGCTGTAGAGTAATGGAATACTACCACCTGCTTTTAGGTACCATGCTTGGGATCAGTCACACCTATTGTACCCTATTGCAAAACTTCAACTTCTTCCATTATTTCAACAGGAAGGTACCATCAAACTCGAGTCATTTAACATCATTTACTTGCCTGTTGGCTTGTATGATTTTTCTCAGTCCTTCATTAGATATCTTCTTTTGTGGCTATAGAAGAAACTATATCTATCTATAGAAGAATGTTGTAAAGAAAATTGGTTCAAGGAAACATGATTCACAAATGCTGCTGGCTTCCCCTGGGTATTATACATAACTTTCATACCTTATGTCAATATCACTAGAGTTTTGTGGTCATGTGACTTTTGGTACAAAGCATTCACATCCACATTAGTGGTAGTGGATTCTGAATTCATGGCTGGCTAGTGCTGCTATTCATTTCTAGAATGTAGCAACCAACTTACACAGATCAAAATGAGTCAATAGACTTTTTTAGTGAGGCAATTGGGGTTAAGTGACTTGCCCAGGGTCACACAGCTAGTAAGTGTTAAGTGTCTGAGGCCAGATTTGAACTCAGGTCCTCCTGACTCCAGAGCCAGTGCTTTATCCACTGCGCCATCTAGCTGCCCCGATAGACTCTTATCAATCCTCACTTGGAATTTTACTTCTTCAACATGGTTAAGTGACTTGCCCAGGGTCACACAGCTAGTAAGTGTCAAGTGTCTGAGGCTGTATTTGAACTCAGGTACTCCTGAATCCAAGGCTGGTGCTTTATCCACTGTGCCACCTAGCTGCCCCGTCTTTGAATTTTCTAATGACAACCCATTTCAGAACAAAGAAGTCTCATTTGTGTGTGGGGCCATCAGGTCTTTCTGTCACTAAATCCTTTGTTGGAGATTACAGTTGGCTTCTGGTGACTATTACTCTCTTTCTACAGGACAACTCCCAAATCTTCCATACTCGTGTCTATGTGCAGGACAAAAGAGCCTTCGTGCAGGTGTTGGTACAAGTATCTGGCAGTTGACCTAGTCTTTGAATACCTGTTCATATTTATCTATCCATTAATCTCTGAATGACTTTGTCCAGAGCCATGCAAATTAAGTAGGATAAAGTAAATAATTAAATTTATTGATATAACCATAATGTTTAACATTTTTCACATCTTAAAAAATTTTAATATGCAACCTGGTCCCCATTTGACGCATAACACATTTTACATGATTTTGGATCGATAAGATTTAAACACAATCTTTCATTGTTCATTGTGAAACCACACTTTTATTAATTGAATATTAAGCATCTTTCATGTACCATAGATTTTTTCCATATTTAAATTTGATTATGATGTATGATCTTCACTCCTCTTCTGCCATAAACACAATACCATATTTCTTCAATTACTTTAGCTTATTCTTTTTTAAGGTGGCTCTCTCTTCCCCTCCCCCTCAATCCATTTCTCCCATTAGTTACCCCCTTTCCATTTGGGCTTTTGTTTATTCCTTTTTCTTACTGATTTTATCTGGTTATTTAATTCTTCCTTCGCTTTTTCCCTCTCAATTAGTCAAGTAGATTCTCTTTTCCCCTCTTCCCTTTCTGCTGGTCCTGTTTATTAGGTTTTTTAAATTTCATTTTTTATGCCCCCTTTCAGAAAAGGTTTCTTTCACTCTTTTCATTGTCCATCTCCCCCTTTTTTCTTTTTTCTTTCTTTCTTTCTTTTTTTGGTGGGGCAATGAGTGTTAAGTGACTTGCTCAAGGTCACACAGCTAGTAAGGTAAAGTGTCCGAGTCTGAATTTGAACTCATGTCCTCCTGAATCCAGGGCCAGTGCTTTATCCACTGTGCCACCTAGCTATCCCCCCTTTTTTTCTATCCACTCTAGCCCCCAATTCTCTGGTTCATAACCCTTATAATTATCTAATCTTTTTCTATTCTCTATATTCCTTTTGAAATCAAAAGTTCCAAAATATCTATTCTGGGATCTCCCTTCTAGGCAATTTCTACCACTTTCTTGTAGTTTGTTTGGTAGATTCCCCCTTTCCATTTTGCCCATTCCCAAAACAAATCAAATTTCCTATGGGTAAGAGAAAAGACTCCCCGTGTTAGGATTCCCTGCCCCTCCCATCCCTGATTATACAGCCCAATACTGACCTCTAGCCTCCCCTGGTTATCTTCTTTTGCCTCAAAATCTGCTCTCTGAGTTCATGCCCTTACATTTTCCCAGGTCCCAGTAGCCCCCAGGAATTCTCACCCCTCTTTTCCCCAAGTAGGACAAGTGGTCTTTACAAGCACTAAATCTCACTGACCACACTAATCACAAACTCTCTGTATCCCTTTATAGAATCTCTCTCCACTCATAGGAGCATTCATTGGTGCAACCCCCTCCCACTACTAAAACAAGGCCTCCCTCCTTCTTCCACCTTTTCAGTCCTTCTTCTTTACCTACTCCACTGCAGACTCTTCTCTTCCTGAGACCCCAGGGGTCACCCTTCCTTTGTTTTGAGCCCTTAATTTGACCTGTGCACATCACATACTCCCCTCTATCCCCCGGAACTGTGCTATAGCTGGCCAGCTGTCACCACTGAAACAAAATTCTGTAGTCTGGAGTCATGACCTCTGCATCACAGGAGAGAAGGAGAGAGGACAGGGTGTGGGGCTGGGATTTGTGAGCCTGTGGGATGGATCCTTGGGTCAACCAGTGCAGCCTAGCTGCCAGTAGTGTGGGAGGTAGGGGAGGACTGCTGGCTGAGTAAGCATCAGTTCATGGCTATTGTTGTCAACCTTCTTTTGGATTCTGTGTGTCCTAAGTCATGGAAATAGTAAAAGTTGCTTTATCTTTGGTGCATTAGTTCTGTTTTGGAGAGGTTGAGGGTATCAGTGAAAACATCTAGTCATCCATCTTGTTACTAATGTGACCCCAAAGCCTCAATCCAAGATTTTAAAATCATCTGATTTTCCATTTCAGGTATGTTTATCTATAGTTCTTGGATAACCTTTCAAGATATCAATCCATCAAAACCAATTATTTCTTTGTTAAGCACTTCTTATTATGCCAGGCACTATGCTAAATGTTGTTGTTGTTTGTCCTTTGTTCCCAAAGAGGACTGTGACATCAGGAGGTGATGTCATGACTTGCAGTGCATTGGATTTTAAGTGAAGGAAGGCTGTGTAAGATTGCCAACTTCATTCTCTCCTCCAGAGTCATTTGGGTGCAGTGGCAGGATGACTGGAGATGGCCTCAGATGTTTTAAGGTAATTGGGGTTAAGTGACTTGTCCAGGGTCACACAACTAGTAAGTGTCTGAGGTGAGATTTAAACTCAGGTCCTCTTGACTTCAGGGCCAGTGGTCTATCCACTGTGCTGCGTAACTGTCCCATGTTAAATGCTATAGTAACAAAGAAAGGGAAAAGACAGATCCTGCTCTCAAAGAGCTCACAGTGTAATGGGGAAGACAACACACAAACAAATATGTACAAACAAACTATAAATAGGATAAACTGGAAATAACCAACAGAATGAATGCAGTCGGATTAAGAAGAATTGGGAAAGTCTTCATGGAAAAGGTAGGATTTTAGCTGGGACTTAAAGGAAGACAAGGAAGCCAAGAGGCAGAGATGAGGAGGGAAAGCATTCCAGGTATAGGGACAACCAGTAAAAATAGTCAGTGATGAGTTCAAATAAGGCCTCAGACACTTTACACTTACTAGCTGTGTGACCCTGGGCAAGTCCCTTAACCCCAATTGCCTCACCAAAAAAAAAAAAAAAAAACAATAGTCAGTGAGGACATGGAGTATCTTGTTCAAGGAACAGTAAGGAGGCCAGTGCCACTGGATGGCAGAGTTTATGTTAGGGTCTAAGGTGTAAGAAAACCAGAAAGGTGATGGGGTGGGAGGGGGGAAGGTTATAAAAGACTTTAAATGTCAAACAGAGGATTTTATATTTTATCCTGAAGGTGATAGGGAGCCATTTGAATTTATTGAGTAGGAGGGGGTGACGTAGACATACACTTTAGGAAGATGACTTTGAGATCTGAGTGAGGGACTACAGGTCTTGGCAAAAGTTGGATATGGTGGGTAAGAGAAATCAAATAATTGAGGGTGACATATAGGTTTTGAGCCTAGGTGGCTAGGAGGAGGGTGGTGCCCTTGACAATAATAGGGAACTTTGGGAGAAGGTTTTTTTTTTGTTTTGTTTTGAAACAATGAATTCACTTTTAGGAATGTTGAGTTCAAGATTTTATAGAACATCAAGTTCAAGATGTTTAATAAGTAGTTGGAAATTTGAGGTTAGATGTCAATAGAATGTTTAGGACTGGACATGCAGATTTGAGAATCATCTGAATAGAAGTGAATACATCTAAACCGATGAGATCAAGTGAAATAGTATAGAGTAAGAAGAAGGCCCAGGGCAGAGCCCTGGGGGATACCCACAGTTAGTGGGCATGACATGGATGAAGATGCAGCATAGGGGACTGAGAAGGACTGGTCAGACAGGTAGGAAGAGAACCAGGAAAGGGGAGTGTCACAAAAACCTGGAGAGAAACAAATATCTTGGAGAAGAGGGAGATCAACAATATTAAAGACAGAAAGATCAAGACCGAAGAGGATTGAAAAAAGACCATTATGTTTGGCAATTGAGAGATCATTAATAAGGGGGCAGCTAGGTGGCCATCGGCCCTGGAGTCAGGAGGACCTGAGTTAAAATCCGGCCTCAGATACTTGACACTTACTAGCTCTGTGACCTTGGGCAAGTCACTTAACCCCAATTGCCTCATCAAAGAGAGCAAGAGCGAGATGGGGGGGGGATCACTAATAACTTTGAAGAGAGCAGTTTGCATTGAATGAGGGGGTCAGAAGCCAAATTATAGAGAATGGAGTAAGAGGAAAAGAATAGAAGCACCAATTATTAATGGCCTTCTCCAGGAGTTTAGCTACAAAAGGGAGGAGGAGGGGTGTCATTTGGTACCTCAAAGGGCTGGACAGATGAAGTGGGTATTTTTGGAGGATGATAGACAGACACAGGGCATTTTTATGGGTAGTAGGGAAGCAGCCAGGGAGAAATTGAAGTTAAGTGAGAGAGTGAGGATGATAGAAGGGGTGATCTGCTGGATAAGACAAGATGGAATGGGATCAATTGTGCAAGTGGAGGGGTTTTCCTTTGTAAAGAAAAGATCCACCTCATGTGAGACAATGGTGAAGAAGGAGATACTAGTAAAATCCATCTAGGTGATGTGAGATTAGGAGGTGGGAAGAAAAGGGAGCTCTCAGTGTATGTCTTCAATTTTGTTCAGTAAAATGTGCGACAAGGATCTCAGCCTTCCCTCTGTCACTCTCAGAGGATAGGGGAAGGGGAAGCCATGGGAAGTTTGAGGAGGGATGAAAAGAGTTGGAAGAACTTTGGTGATGAGGATAGTTAATTAATTAGGGAGATGTAAAAAGATTACCTTGCTCCAATGAGGGTCCAGTTGAGATTATGTGATATAAATCTGTAGCAGACCCAGTGAGCAGTTACTTGATTTTCTCCATCTTCATTCAGTGTAGGAGCAAAGGCTCCTACATGGTACTCCTACGTGGATGGTGGGAGTGATCCAAGCCTGAGGCTTTTCAGAGTAAGATGAGCAATACAATAAGGGGACAAGGGATTCAAGAGAAGAAGACATTATAGAGGTGAACTATTTCACCAAGGGGTAAAGCTGGAGAAAGGAGGAGAGCATGGCTAGTGCAAGGGTGATGACTTTGAAAAGAAAAGGGAGAAGATACCATGGTTCAGACAAAGGAATGGGTTTGGGGTTACATGGCAGAAGGGAAGATGCAATGACAATAGATTATGATCAAATAAGAGAATTTCAGAGTTTACGAGCATGAAAATGGTGCTTTATGGGAGATGGCAAGATCAAGGGTATAATCATCCTACTAAAGTGGATGATAGGTTTTGAGAAATTACTAAGGTGAGGAACTATAAAATTAGAGTGTTTGAGGGAATATCAATATGTATGAATTGGAACACTAATGCATTGTTGGTGGAGCTGTGAACTGATCCAACCATTCTGCAGAGCAGTTTGGAACTATGCCCAAAGATATAAAGCTTTGCATATCCTTTGACCCAGCAATACCACTATTAGGACTTTTTCCAAAAAAGATCATAAAAACGGAAAAGGACCCACATGTACAAAAATATTTATAGCTGTTCTTTTTGTGGTGGCAAGGAATTGAAAGTTGAGGGGATGCCCATCAATTGGGGAATGGCTGAACAAGTTGTGGTATATGAATGTAATGGAATACTATTGTGCTGTGCTATGAGCAGGAGGAGTTCAGAGAAACCTGAAAGGACTTGCATGAACTGATGATGAGTGAGATGAGAAGAACCAGGAGAACATTGTACACAGTATCAACAACATTGTGTGTTGATCAACTGTGATAGACTTGATTCTTCTCAGCAATACAATGGTCCAAGATAGTTCCAAAGGACTCATAATGGAAAATGCTCTCCAAATCCAGAAAAAAAAAGAACCGTAGAATCTGGATGCAGATCAAACCATACTATTTCGATTGTTTTTGTTGTTGTTGTTTTTCTTTTTTGAGGTTTTTCCTTTTTGCTTCGATTCTTCTCTCATTACATGACTAATGCAGAAATATGTTTAATGTGATTGTACATATATAATCTATATCAGATTACTTGCTGTCTTGGGGAGGGGGAAGGGAGGGAAGGGATGGAGAAAAAATTTGAAACTAGAAATCTTATAAAAACAAATGTTGAAAATTATCTCTAAATGTAACTGAAAAATAATAAAATATTTATATGGGAAAAATATCAATATGCATGTTGAAGTCCCCTAGTATGAAGTCATGAGTTGAAGAGGAGAGAAAAACCATGAACCAAATATTAAACTCATTGTGTCAGAAACAAAAATACTGGAGTTTCCCTTTTGGTGAATATATGAAGGCTTTATTACATTCTTGAAAGAATGGGCACACACTATAGAGGAGTGGCACACCTTGCCACAGCAAACTACTCTTTTTAATCCCTAATCCTATCGCAAAGGTCCCTCCCCTCTTCATCTCATTGGTTGAGGACTAAGAGGTGTACAATCTTCCTGGAACACCTCTACATATTTCCCCTTAACATGTCCCCCATCCCATGACATACATTGTATGTTTGAAAATGGTAGCAATCTTAGACTTTGGGGTGTTGGCTGTTAATATACATAAGCTAATTAAGCAAACATACTACAAATTAGCTTTAACTTTTGGCACACTTGGGTTAGCAAGACTACTAGCCTTGAAATTCTCTTCTATATCTACTTTTAGGCACCTGTAAGACTGTCTTTTATCCTTGAGATCCCCTTTCTGCAATCCTCCTTTCTTACCCAGACTCCCTCCCTGTCTCTTTTTTTTGAGATAACAGAATTTTTATGGTGGGAGACTTTTTCTCTTTCTCTCAGGGGGAAGTGGCAACATCTGTGCTGTGTCCCTGATTTTCCTGGGGCTGCACCAGCTTACTGGTTCATCATCACCACCTTGATTTAGGAGACCCACTGTGAGCTGCAAAGATATAGAGGCATTCTGGGCAAGATTGTACACCTCTTAGTTCTCAACCAATGATATGAAGAGGGGAGGGACCTTTGTGATAGGATTAGGGATTAAAAAGAGTAGTTTGCTGTGGCAAAGTGCACCACTCTTCTATAGTGCATGCCTATTCTTGCAAGAATGTATATTCACCAAAAGGGAAACTCCAGTATTTTTTTTTCTGACGTCAAACAATCAACAATTCGTCGTCATGCATCAGGGTCATGTATAGTAAAGTGGCTAAAAATTCCTATGCCTCTTGCATGCAAACTCTCCTGGAATCTAAGTAGGTACTGAAGTTCTCCTAATACTAAGTGATCCCTGGCAAACCCAGCAAATCCTCCCCTTCTCTGATAACCTTTCCTGAGAGAGGAAATTGTATGAAATCTTTGCCACCTAGAGGTTTCTGTGGAGGTGCTTCCACTTTCACAGAATCTAAACAAGAATTCTCTCTTATCTCCATCCAATAGAAGCCTCCTGTGTTCTACTTATCTTGTTAGAAGAATCAGATTGCATCACCGTATTCAAAATAGGCAACTCTGGACAAAGGGAGATTATATTAACCTATATCATCTTTTTAGAAGTAACTAGGACCCAGTCACAGCCATCAACATCTTTCAAAGGTAGTATAGTTAAGTGGTTGCCCTGGGGAACTTGGAGTTCTAAGAAGCCTAACAGTTGTTTATATTGGCCACCTCTTGGTGCCTACCAAAGGTAGAATATATTGGAGTCCTTTTCAGGTTAAAGCAAACTGTTCACTAGCATTTTAAGCCAAAAGAATAGCGATAAAAAGCATTAGAAAAGGTTGATAACTCCATAACAGTAACCCTTGTCTTAGATTACCTGGTATATGACACTGATGAGGTCAGAAATGGCTATAGTGATGGACATGTCAACAGGAACAACAACAGATTGGCTAAGAAACATAATTTGAACCAACTAGAGTTCAATGAATTTTCCAGTAGGAGAGTCTCACCCCAAGAGGGAAGGACTACCCAAATGAACAGTATAAAGGTTTATATATAGGTTTCAAGGAGTGAGGATAGGGCACAGGAAAAAAGTTGATTGGTCAAGATCTCTTTGGGGCCCGAGGCTGATCTGGTACAATAACCCTTTTACCCAGTTTTGGGGTTGGGAGGTTTTGGATAACAAGAGGGGGATGGAATCACTAGGCTGTTTTTCAGGACAGCTTGCACAACATGTATAACATATCAAATTACTTACTGGGGGCGGGGTGGAAGAGAGGAAGAGGAGGGAGGGAATTTAGAACTCAAAATTTTTAAAAAATGAATGTTAAAATTGTTTTTACATGTAATTGGGAAAATAAAATAAATTATTTAGAAAATGAATAGGTTGCACAACAGGAAACCATGGCATGTCCTCATTTGTGTTATTTACATTGTAAGAAACTAATGGGGGGCAGCTAGGTGGCACAGTGGATAGAGCACCAGCCCTGGAGTCAGGAGTACCTGAGTTCAGATCTGGCCTCAGACACTTAACACTTACTAGCTGTGTGACCCTGAGCAAGTCACTTAACCCCAATTGCCTCACTAAAAAAAAAAAAAAAAGAAACTAATGGAAGAGTACAGACATACATGTGTGAACAAAACAGAGTAGCTCTGGATCCACAATGCCCCACTTCTCTGCTATAAAAGCACAGCATCCTGACTAAATTAGGGACCACGGATCATATTCTTCTAAGTGGGCTGGGCGATTGGTTCATTGTGATGGAAAAAGTCAGGGATGTCTTTGGAGATAAGGGTCTGCAAGGGTTTGACAACCACAGAATTGTCAGTTTCAAAGGCAGCAGGAGTTAGCTATCCCCAGTAAGGCACAAAAAGCCTTTTTAATCTCAGGGGGGTATAAATCAAGGGACTTAAATTTATACTAGGAAACAAGTGCACTATGCTCACAAGTATCACCAAGAAATCATAATCCCATGTTACCTACAGTGTTATTAAAGTTGAACAAACTAAGATAAACAACCATAATCTCACACTTCCCTTAAGGTGACAAATCTTGTGAAACAGACTCTATGGGTAAACTAAGTCAGGTTACAGATTAAATGACAAATTTAGAGGCTTCACAATGGATTGATAGAGAGGAAGAGTTTTACATATCACCAGTTACCTAGGGTAGCTGACAACTAAATCACTTTAGGAAGCTCAAACTTCCCTCTGGCTTCTGCTTGAGGAATGTCAAATAGTTAACATTATTATTTCTCTTAGTTAAGCTTTGCTCAGATGAGGTTAATATAAACAGAGGACAGGTAGGTTTTCAGTGGACCAAAAGTTGCTCGAGGAGATGGCCTTGATTCGTGAAAAATAAATAAAATAAATTTGGGCATAATAAACAACATGAAATATTAAAGCCAAAGGAATGCAATAATGATGATAAATATTACATAACATGGTCTTCTTGTTGGTAACCCACTCCCAATGCCCATGTAATTATAAAATACATTTTGATTCTCAGCTGTCTCATGTAGTTGTCTGGTCCCTTGAAACACCTTCTTTTGGAAATTCTGGAATAGGCTTCATTCTTAGGGCACCTCTAGAGGGGGTTCCTCCTGCTAGATCCACTTCTCTGGTTCTAAATCATTTGCAGAGACTC
The DNA here is from genome assembly GCF_019393635.1 of Dromiciops gliroides. Taxonomy (NCBI): domain Eukaryota; kingdom Metazoa; phylum Chordata; class Mammalia; order Microbiotheria; family Microbiotheriidae; genus Dromiciops; species Dromiciops gliroides. The sequence goes on along the minus strand of NC_057863.1, from coordinate 269,509,801 downwards.
TAATACTGCTAAATCTGCCAGTAACAAGATTCAGTACAATTTAGTACAACCTCCTAAATTTGGTATTTCAGTGACTAGTTCATGTGGTGAAAAACAGTTCAAAACTTACGGAGCTAATCTTATTAACAACAGAACCATAGAAGAACATCAAGTTAGGAACCCATATTTCATAGAATTTCGATGTTGCCATACCACTTGCTCTTACTATCTTTACTTGAATCTTGTATTGGCCATGGACAATGTCATCAAAGGATAAAGGAAGAATCTTTAAAAGGATTCATGAGGGCCTGACTTGGAAAATGAGCCCTCTGTCTCTCATTATCTGAGAGAGGCTTCAAAACAGGAAAAGAACATGATTTAAAATTTTCTTAAGAATTATTAATGCAATTTTACATGTAAAATCCTTAATCCAATCTTGAGAACTTGATATGAAACCATATTAAAAGTCTATATATCCCACTGGAAACATTTGTAAGTTAATTATATCTATATATCTATATCCATAGATATATCTCTTAGTCCTTAGAGAAAACAGTCTGATCTCATTACTTTCTCAGAGTTTTTGTTGTTCAGTCATTTTCAGTCATGTCTGACCCTTCATGACCCCATTTGGGGTTTTCTTGGCAAAGACACTGGAGTGGTTTGCCATTTCCTTCTCCAGCTCATTTTACAGATGAGGAAACTGAGGCAAGCCGGGCTAAGTGACTCAAAGTTTACTACTTCATTACAACTTTTACATCTTTATTCTTCTGAGGATATGTTAACTACATGGCATAGTTGGGTAATTTTAAACATTTTCAGGTGTCCCTATTCCCAATAATATGCCTAGAGATTGCTGGAAGGGCCCATGAAGATACTGAGCACATAATACCCCTTTCCTCCATGGTCTATACTCTGTAGCCTCCCCTAAATGTTCCAAATGGGGGGAGATTCTTTAGAGAAGGTCTCAGGCTTAAGTCATGCTAAAGGGACCTTAATAACATGGTGTTATAATTTCCCCATACAGTTTTACTAACACCTCCATAGGCTGGACATCAATTGTTTTCTCATCAACCCTATGTTTCATGGGCCACATCCAAAACTCCCTTAGGAAGAGAGTGTCATTGTCCTCCACCCACCTAGCAGGGGATCAGGTTCTGTGACTCATCTCTTCATTACATGAGTACCTATTTTCATTGACAGCAGTATTTGCCCAAGCCACAACTCTCCAGACCTCCTATTCAAATATCAACAATTTATCATCCCATATATATATAGTTGTATAGTGGAAGAGAGCCATAGCTAAAAACCTTAGGGCATCCTGGTGGGACTCCACCCAGAAGTCTGTATTAATTGCCCCTGAGGCATGTTGGGCACAGGTTATAGTAGGCTCTCTCTGTCTCTGTCTGGCTCTCTGTGTACACATAAATTCAATCTATCATTGCCTTTAGGAAATTTATTTCTCCCCACCCTCCTTGCAGATCCCTTTAGGGAAATGGCTGCAATGGGAATTTCTTTCTTTCTTTTTTTTTACATATAAGGTATTTTATTTTTTCCGTTACATGTAAAGATAGTTCTCATCTTTTGTTTATACAAGCTTTACAATTTCAGATTTTTCTCCCTCCCTCCCCTCCCTCCCCCCTCCCCTAGACAGCAGGTAATCTGATATAGGTTATATCTATATCTATATAGATATAGATCTATACATATATATATACACATAATAACATTAATCCTATTTCTGCATTAGTACTGTTATAAGAGAAAAAATCAAAGCAATGATGAAAAACCTCAAAATAGAAAAAAAAAAACCAGCACCCAAAACAAAAGAAATAGTATGGTTCATTCCGCATCTATACTCCACAGTTTTTTTTTTTCTTGGATTTGGGGATCCTCTTCTATCATGAGTTCCCTGGAACTCTTCTGTACCATTGCATTGGTGAGAAGAATATAGTCCATTACAGTAGATCAACACTCAATGTTGATGATACTGTGTACAATGTTCTTCTGGTTCTGCTCATCTCACTCATCATCAGCCCACGCAAGACCCTCCAGGTTTCTCTGAACTCCTCCTGCTCATCATTTCTTACAGCACAATAGTATTCCATTGTATTCATATACCACAACTTGTCCAGCCATTCCCCAATTGATGGGCACCCCCTAAACTTCCAGGGAATTTCTTTTTAAGGGTCCAAGTAAGAACAATTCCCATTTGAGCCACCTCAAAAGAAACAGAGTGTTCCTGTTTGAAAGTTCTAATAAATGTAGCTGATTCTGTAAAAGTATTTCCTGAGAAAGTTCCCCAATCTATGGAAGTCAGTTGAGGAAGAAGGACTCAGCATTGGCTTCATGAACTCACACCCCCAGGAACCATTCATTGCTCTAGTGACGGACATATCAGGTTCCTATTTGAATTTCTTTTGCAATCACCCCAGCTCTCTGAAGTGCCCCTCTCCAATTTCTGCCCTCTTGGGGTGGGGATAGCATCATCTTTCTCTTGGGATAAGTCTCTTCTTTATATTGGCTCTCATCCTTCTTTCTCATGGCTCAGATCTCAGCAGGAACTGGTATCTCTCTTGTTAGAGTCCAGAGGGTGGGTTTTGTACTGTGGCCTTTCAGTTGCCACTCCTATTAAGAGGTCCCTTTACTTGCCCCCTACCCCCTACTAATTTGATTAGCTGCCCCATTAGCTTTCACTTTTTTCTGTAGAAAGGTGCTTTGCTCAGGTGTCTCTTATTTTTTAAAAATATCTTTTATTTAGTTTTAAAAGCACTTTGGAGACTGATTGCAACTTTCTTTCTTTTTTTCTTTCTTTCTTTCTTTCTTTCTTTCTTTCTTTCTTTCTTTCTTTCTTTCTTTCTTTCTTTCTTTCTTCTTTCTTTCTCTCTTTCCCTTCCTTCCTTTCTTTTGTAAGGGCTAAAATTCTAGCTATACTGTCTAAAATATCTAATGAGTGGTTGCCAATAAATTATAAGCTTTAGCAAGAGTTAGACTTTTAAGCATTTATTAAGGAGAATAAGAATTTGGCAAAGAGATAGAGAAAGGCCTAGATTCATCTATCTATTAAAGGGAGAGAGAATTCCTAGCTCTGCTCTCTGCCAGAGTCTACACGAAAGAGAGTCAGACACTAGTAATGTAGTGTTTGATAAACCCAAAGACTCCAGCTTCTGGGATAGGAACTCAGTATTTGACAAAAACTGCTGGGAAAACTGGAAGATAGTATGGCAGAAATTAGACATAGACCAACATCTTACACCTTATACTAAAATAAGGTCAAAATGGATACACGATTTAGACATAAGAGGTGATACCATAGGTAAATTAGGAGAGAAAGGAATAGTCTACCTATCAGATCTTTGGAAAGGAAAACAGTTTTTGACCAAACAAGAGATAGAGTATATTATAAAATACAAAGTGGATGATTTTGATTACATTAAATTAAAAAATTTTTGTACAAACAGAAACAATGCATCCAAAATTAGAAGGGAGGCAGAAAGCTGGGAAACAATTTCTGAGGCCAGTACTTCTGATAAAGGCCTCATCTCTAAAATATATAGGGAACTAAATCAAATTTATAAGAACCCTAGTCATTCCCCAATTGAGAAATGGTCAAAGGATATGAACAGGCAGTTTTCTGATGAAGAAACTAAAGCTATCTATTCCCATATGAAAAAATGCTCTAAATCTCTAATGATTAGAGAGATGCAAATAAAAACGACTCTGAGGTACCACCTGACACCTATCAGATTGGCTAAAATGACAAAAAAGGAAAATAATAAATGTTGGAGAAGCTGTGGGAAAATTGGAACACTAATCCATTGTTGGTGGAGCTGTGAACTGATCCAACCATTCTGGAGAGCAATTTGGAATTATGCCCAAAGGGCGATAAAGCTGTGCATACCCTTTGACCCAGCAATACCACTTTTGGGTCTTTTTCCCAAAGAGATCTTGGAAGGGGGAAAGGGACCCACATGTACAAAAATATTTATAGCTGCTCTTTACGTGGTGGCAAAGAATTGGAAGTTGAGGGGGTGCCCATCAATTGGGGAGTGGCTGGACAAGTCGTGGTATATGAATACAATGGAATACTATTGTGCTATAAGAAATGATGAGCAGGAGGAGTTCAGAGAAACCTGGAGGGTCTTGCGTGGGCTGATGATGAGCGAGATGAGCAGAACTAGAAGAACATTGTACACAGTAACATCAACATTGAGTGTTGATCTACTGTGATGGACTATATTCTTCTCACCAATGCAATGGCACAGAAGAGTTCCAGGGAACTCGTGATGGAAGAGGATCTCCAAATCCAGGAAAAAAAAAAAAAGAACTGCGGAGTATAGATGCTAAATGAACCATACTATTTCTTTTGTTTTTGATGCTGTTTTTTTTTTCTATTTAGAGGTTATCCATCATTGCTCTGATTTTTTTTCTCTTATAACATGACTAATGCAGAAATAGGATTAATGTTATTATGTGTGTGTATATATATATATATATATATATATATATATATATATATATATATATATATATAATCTATATCAGATTACCTGCAGTCTAGGGGAGGGGGGGAGGGAGGGGAGGGAGGGAGAAAAATCTGAAATTGTAAAGCTTGTATAAACAAAGGTTGAGAACTATCTTTACATGTAACGGAAAAAAAAATACTTTATTAATTAAAAAAAGAGAGAGAGAGAGAGAGAGAGAGAGAGAGAGAGTCAGAGTGCCAGCCTTCCCCTTCTTCCTCCCACAAGCATACATCACTTCAAAGACGCATGGTCCTGCCCTCAGAGGCCCTCTCCTCATGTTGGAGCTTTCCTACAGTAAGTCTCCAGCAGGTGACATCATTCCAATTGTTACACTTTCTATTTTTTCAGTTTGAATTCTCTATTTTTTTCTTTTTAAAATAATAATAATAGACATTTTTATTTAAAGTTTTGAGTTCCAAATTCGATCCCTCCTTTCCTCTCTTTCCTCCCCTCTCCCTGAGGTGGTAAGCAGATATAGGTTATACATGTGTAATTATGTAAAACATTACTATATTAGTCATTTTGTATAAGATAAAATGAATAAAAGAACAAAAATGAAAGTGAAAAATAGCATGCTTCAATCTGTGTTCAATCAATATCAGATCTTTCTTTGGAGGTGAATAGTATGCTTTATCTTTAGTCCTTTGGGATTGTCTTGGATCTTTGTATTGCTGAATGTTGGAAGTAACAAGTACTTACAAATAATCAAACTTGCAGGGGAGTATGGATGAAGTCTATTAATTACATTCTTGTGAGAACAGGCACCCTTGCACATGCTCAGAGGAGTGTGCCTGAGCAATGCCACAGACCAGTTTATATTCCTACTCTTAATACACAAGGTTCCTCCGCTCCTTTACCCAGTTGAATGGAGAAATGGGAGGTTCACAGTCTTCCCATAAATTCTACCTATGTAACCCCTTAGTTTGTTCTCCTTACAAATTCCTTCATACATCACATGCTTGAAAATGGTGGCAGTCATACTCTTTGACCCAGCAATTCCACTTTTAGGTCTTTTTCCCAAAGAAATCATGGAAAGGGGAAAGGGATCCACATGTACAAAAATATTTATAGCTGCTCTTTACGTGGTAGCAAGGAATTGGAAGTTGAGGGGGTGCCCATCAATTGGGGAATGGCTGGACAAGTTGTGGTATATGAATACAATGGAATACTATTGTGCTATAAGAAATGATGAGCAGGAGGAGTTCAGAGAAACCTGGAGGGTCTTACGTGAGCTGATGATGAGTGAGATGAGCAGAACCAGAAGAACATTGTACACAGTATCATCAACATTGAGTGTTGATCTACTGTGATGGACTATATATTCTTCTCACCAATGCAATGGTACAGAAGAGTTCCAGGGAACTCATGATAGAAGAGGATCTCTAAATCCAAGAAAAAAAAAAAAGAACTGTGGAGTATAGATGCTGATTGAACCATACTATTTCTTTTGTTTTGGGTGCTGTTGTGTTTTTTTTTTTTCTATTTTGAGGTTTTGCAATACTGCTCTGATTTTTTCTCTTATAACAGGATTAATGCAGAAATAGGATTAATGTTATTATGTGTATATATATATGTGTGTGTATAGATATATGTATATGTATATGTATATAGATATATAGATATAAAGATATAACCTATATCAGATTACCTGCTGTCTAGGGGAGGGGGGAGGGAGGGGAGGGAGGGAGAAAAATCTGAAATTGTAAAGCTTGTATAAACAAAAGTTGAGAACTATCTTTACATGTAACAGAAAAAATAAAATATCTTATATGAAAATGGTGGCAGTCTCTGCCTTTGGAGCATTGGCAGCTAATATTCATGAACTTATTAATATTGATTAAGCCTACACAGTTAGCAACTGGGTTCACCAAAAGTTCAGACTTGCCTACCTTACTGGCTTGGACCAATTCCAACTGGTTCTAGCTGGCTATCAACTATCCCCTCTCTTGTTCCTTTTCCCCTTATCTTTGAGAAGAGCTACATGTTATCATTTTCTCTCACTGAGAATAGTTAAGTCATTCACAATTCTTCATCAAACACTAATGTTGTCTCTGTGCACAACGTTCTCTTGGTTCTGCTCACTTCACTACATATCAGTTCATATAAGTCTTTCCGGTTCTTCCAGCTGTCTCTTATACAGCTTTTGGAATTTAATGTTAATTTTAGACTCACTACTCAATATAGGAATGTTGTCTACATCTTTAATTGTCAGTGTTACCTGTGTATGGGGACCCTATTAGTCCAGGACTAGTAGATTCATAAAGACGAAGTCATTGTCACTGTTTGGGGATAAATTTCCTTCCTGGTCTTTATTTCTCAGGTCAGGTTTTAGATATCTATGTTTCTACATGAATAAGGCTAAATTCTTTTTGACTAATTTATCCAACATATGAAAACGATATGATTTACAATTATAACAGCAGATTGGTCTTCCTTTTTGGTTATATCCAGTTGGAGGTGTTCTTGTGTCAGGCCTCCATATCTCTGTTTCTTTGCTCCTTTAACTTTCCAAGGGGAATAGTTATCCACTGTTCTATTTCCTGCCCGATCTTCTGTGAGCTTCTGGTCTCAGACACTTACTAGCTGTATGACCCTGGGCAAGTCACTTAACCCTGTTTGCCTCAGTTTCCTCATCTGTAAAATGAGCTGGAAAAGGAAATGACAAACCACTCCAGTTTCTTTGCCAAGAAAATCCCAAATGGGGTCATGAAGTCAGAAATGACTGAACAACAACTTTTCTCCTTGACACTACACACTAGAATGGATGCATGTGTTATAGCCTTCCTTTTCAAAGATTATTGACAATTGCTTAGAAATAACATACTAATTCTTTCAGTACTCTAGACTGCTGTTCATCTGGGTCTGATCACTTGAGCACATCAAGTCACCTGCTCATATCAAGAATAGCTACTCTAGGACATTTTTCTTTACTTTAAGCCTAAATTTGTCTGTAACTTCCACCAGTTACTCCTTGTTGTATCTCCGGAAGTCAAGCAGAACATTATAGCCTTTTAAATACTTAAGTAAATATCTATTGCGCCCCTATACCTACCCCATTCCCAAGTCTCCTCTCTTTCAGGTTAACCATCTTCATTTCCCTCAATTGACCTTTATATAGCATGATCTCAAAGCTTTTCCCCAGGAAGACTAGCTTCCTCTGGAAGTTCTTTGATTTAACAACCTTGTTCCTAAAATTTGTCTCTTAGAATTCAATACAAAATGTGGTCCAACCAGGGTAAAGCACAATGGGACTATCGCCTTCTGGGTCCTGGACACTATTCATCTCAAGGATGCTTAATATTCCATTAGTTTTCTCTAAAGCTAAATGGTATAGAGGATAGAGCACCATGCTTGAACTCAGAAGACCTTAGCTCAAATCTGGCCTTAGAGATTTCTTACCTGTGTGTCCCTGGACAAGTCACTTAACTTCTGTTTGCCTCAGTTTCCTCAACTGTAAAATGGGGATAATAATAACACCTACCTCCCAGGGTTGGTGTGAGGATCAATTGAGATAATATTTATAAGTTGGTTTATAAATAAGATAATATTTATAAAGTGTCTGGCACAAAGCACTTGATAAATAAATGCATGTTCTCCTTCATTCCTTTCAGGGAACTGGGTGATTTTGTCAACTTGTTTGGTCTTCATCATCTCTGACCCCTTTTGGACTAGCTCCTCAGTCTGTCCACCCTTCTCCTCCTCCCTCCCAAGCAGAGAATTAAAAGGGTATTTACCTGAACTCCCTGGGACTTGACAAAAATTTTGCCTAGGTCTGGTTTTTCACAGGCATAGTGGCTCATTATTTAACTTGCGAATTAATGCCTCACCATAAGCAGTAACAAAGCTTCTTTAGAAATCTTTAGTTCAAAGAATCCAGAGCTTTTCTCACCCCTGCTCCACCCACATGGAAACTAATGAGTTTTTCATATTGAAAAGTTGGCTTTACAAACTGCAAACAGGAATTCCCATAAATATGTCATTACTCATTATAGGGCACGGGGGATGGAAGAGAAGAATAGCTTTTAAGCAGAGGAGCTTTTGCTAAATGCAGCCTCTTCATTCACTCTTCCTCAAAGGAAAAACTGATGAAAAGTTGGATCTGTTAAGGGGCAGCTAGGTGGCACAGTGGATAAGGCACCAGCCCTGGATTCAGGAGGACCTGAGTTCAAATCTAGCCTCAGACACTTGACACTTACTAGCTGGGTGACCCTGGGCAAGTCACTTAACCCTCATCGCCCTGCACAAAAAAACAAAAAACAAACAAAAAAAACCCCTTGGATCTGTTCAAACTGAAAACCCAGCAGGTGTAAATGAAGAGAAGAAATGCAATTTTTAATGACCATCAGGAAGATGAATTCAGGCAAAGAAACTTATTTTTAAAATGAGATGTATTTTTATGCATTAAATAGGAGAAACAGATCCTTGCTGAATTTGGGGGGGGAGGCAAATAACTGATTAACTGCAGAATGTTAGCCTATCACATTTCAAGAGTCGACTGAAAGTCCAAATAAACTTTGTTTGGCTTCATTTCCTGAATTCTTTTTTGGTGGTCAGTGACAAGCTAGCAAGAACCAGAGGATAAGGGATAAGAGGAGAAGTCAGAAATCCTTATCCCTGAGGTGTTTTAAAAAAATTAATTGCTATAACTGTGTTTTATAAATTAAATTGCTATTGCACCACTTTTGGCAGTAAGCATTTATTATTAATTAATATTATATATGTCAGTAAAGAATTGATGGTGTGGCAGTTAGCATGAGCAGGAGCAAAGCCTGAGACCCATGCTGTGTTTCAAAGAGATAGCAAGTGATCTCCAGGAGAGTTCAGAAGACCTACAAAACCTACACTGCCCTAAGAGGAAGAGCCTGCACCAAGAGATTGAAGCCCTGGCACGGCCAAGAGTTTTATACTTTTTTGATAGAGGCAGGTAATCATATATTGATCAAAGCTAATAGGTTAGCATCATTCAATTCCATTGATTGACAATTCTTGGGGGCAGCTAGGTGGCTCAGTAGATAAAGCACTGGCCCTGGATTCAAGAGGGCCTGAGTTCAAATCCGGTCTCAGACACTTGACACTTACTAACTGTGTGACCCTGGGCAAGTCACTTAACCCTCATTGCTCCGCCAAAAAAAAAAAAAAAGACAATACTTGAAGGTGGTCTAAATTCAAATAAACTCTACAGATGACATCAGGGAGGAGAATGCAACAGACTCTCACTGAAGGGCAAAGGTGAAGTCCAGTATCTAGGTGTGGTTTGATCCCTTCAATCCTTCACTGAGCTAGACAAAAGAGTCTATCTCCATTTCTTTTGCTCACTTGGGTTTGTCCCAAATAAAATCTACTGAAGTTCCTCAAGAACTGGACTTTCTGGAGTTGGGGTGGGGGAGTGCGGAGAAAGGACTGAAACTGATCTCTGGGTCCCTCCAAGAAGTCCATTATTAATAATTGTTTTCCAAAAGGTTTCCATATTGCCCCCATAGCAGAGGTCGAATTGGCCATCCCAGTAAGCTTCTCTTTAGAGTTCCCTTGGAAGCTTTTGGAGACTCCAGGGACACAGGTGTCTACTCAGCTTCGGGAGGTATGAACTTCTTGGCTGCTTCTGGACATATGGTGGCTCATGCCCCTTGGATAGCCCCTATAAGTTAATTTAACCTTCACTACATCTCAGTATTACAGCATTAGGAGAAAACAGATTATTCTCATAGCTTTACTTTTTGTTTCTATTAAACTTTGGTTGAGTAACCTGAAGGCACTAGCCTTCCAAGCATATGAGATAGGGATGTATATCTTGCCACTGGACCCTGGTAGCTCTGGAGGTAAGAGTGAGGTTGGTGGTCTTGCACAGCCCTCCCTCACTTAAATCCAATTCAGTGCAAATCATGACATCTGTCATGGTCCTTTTTGAGAATGAAAGCCAAACAGTAACAACAATAAAATAGGGAAAAAAATAAGAAGAGACAAGGTTGCAGTTGAAAGGGAGGTGGGAGAAGGCCAAACATAGAATTGGGATTCTATTTGAGGCAGGTTTATCTTTTAATTACAGAATTTGAGAGTTGGGAGGGAGATCAGTAGCATTTGGTTCAACTCAAATGTCATAGAGACTCTGTTATAATAAACTTAACAAGAGGTTGTCCATCCTTTGCTTGAAGACCTTTAAGGATGGGGAGTCTTTTCATGGTTTTCTAAGATCATTGAGCCCATCATTTCTTATAGCACAGTAGTATTCCATCACAAGCATATACCATAACTTGTTCAGCCATTCCTCAATTGATAAGGAAGCCAGCACTTTTCCAAGCAAACTCTACTCATAGACAGCTCTGATTAGAAGGAAACTTCTCCTACCATTAAGCCTAAATTGGTCTCTTTTCAATTTCCATTTACTATTCTTGGTCCTGTGCTTTGGGGCCAAAAAGAACCAATTGAACCCCTTCTTTCCAGGAGAGCCTTCAAATACTTGAATACTGCTATTATCTTCTTCTCTCTTCCCTCAATTTCCTCCAGGAGAAACCTGCCCATTTCTTTCAATTGATCCTTATATAACATGGAGTCAAGGTCCTTCCTTCACCTTCGTGGTTGCCTGTCTTTGGACATTCTCCTATTTATCAATGTCCTTCTCAAGTTGTGGTACCCCAAAACAAACCCACATGAGGGCTAATAATCACAGAATGCAGTGGGACTATCATCTCCTTATACTCCTAGAAACTTTCTCTCATATATCATGTATCATATGTCATATATCATATATCTATATCTATACCATCTATCTCTATCACAATTGATATTTATATCCATATCTAGTTCCCCCAATTATATTTTAAACAGTTTTTAAACATTATTTTTAAGGTTTTGAATTCCAAATTCTATCCCTTCCTTTCTCCTTCCCCTCCCCTTTCTCTGAGGTGGCAAGCAATCAGATAGAGGTTATACATATACAATCATATAAAGTATTTCCATATTAGTCATTTTGTACAAGAGTACTTGAATAAAAGAAAAAGAATGAAAGTGAAAAGCTATGTCTCTCTTAATGAAATTCAAGATCACATTAGCCTTTTTGGCTGCTACATCACACATTTGACTCACTTTGGGCTTGTACACTACTAAAACTGACAGATTTATTTTTTAGACCAACTTTGAAAAATCTTTTTTTTTTTTTAGAACTACTATCTACCTATGCTTCCCTCATTTTGCACTTATGAAGCTGATTTTTTGTACTTAAGTGTAAGACTTTACATTTATTCCTACTGGATTTAATTTTATTCGATTCCACCCAATGGTCTAGCCTATTGAAATCTTTTTGGATTCTGACTCTCATATCTACTGGGTTAGCCATCTCTGCCAGTTAGGGATCGTTTACAGATTTTATAAGGAGACCATCTATGCCATTATCCAAAGTGATGAAAACATTAAGCAGTACAGGACCAAACATAGATCCTGCTATTGTGACATTGAACCACTAATAATTATTTGGAGTCTGTTCATCAAATCAGTTTCTGTATCCATCTAACTCTTATCATATAATCCAGGCTTTTTTAAACTTTTTCCACTCATGACCCCTTTTCACCCGAGAAAATTTTGCATGACCCCAGGTATATCAGTATATAAAATAGGTATACATAACTTTTTACTGTTGCCAAATTTTTCATGACCCCCCCCCCCACTCAGTTACTCAAACCCATATGGTGTAGTAACCCACAGTTTAAGAAGCTTTGATCTAATCCACATCTCTATACCTTCTCGATAAGAAGAAGGTGAAGTACTTTATCAAAAGATGTACCAAAATCTAGATGAATTATATCTTTAGCATTCACCTCATCAACAAGTTTACTAATCTTGAAAAGAAAAAAGGAAATAAATGACAGCCAGGTAGCACAATGTATAGAGCACTAAACCTGGAGTTAAGAAGACCTGCATTCAAATTTAATCTTAGACATTTCTTATTGTGTGACTCATGGCAAGTCATTTAATATTGGTCTGCTTCAGTTTCCTCATCTAAAAATGGGAATAATAATAATAGCACCTACCTCCTAGAGGTAGTGTTGTGAGGATAGATGAGATAACATTCGTAAAGTGCTTTGTGAACCTATATAATATACCTCAGGCCATAGAAGTGCTCAAAAAATACTTTGAAGATAAGGTAAGAGAGGTAGAGGAAAAATGGAAAGAGAAATGAGAGTGATGTGGGAAAGTCATGAAAAAAAAGTCAACAGCTTGAAAAGCCAAATGGAAAAGGAGATACAAAAGCTCTCTGAAGAAAATAATTGCTTAAAAATTAGGATTGAGGAAATGGAAGCTAATGGCTTTATGAAAGACACAATAAAGCAAAACCAAAAGAATGAAAAAATAGAAGGCAATGTGAAATATCTCCTTGGGAAAACAACTGACCTAGAAAATAGATCCAGGATAGATAATTTGAAAATAATTGGACTACCTGAAAACCATGATCAAAAAAAAAAGAACTTAGGGGGCAGCTAGGTGACTCAGTGGATAAAGCACCAGCCCTAGATTCAGGAGGACCTGAGTTCAAGTCCAAACTCAAGACACTTGACACTTACTAGCTGTGTGACCTTGGACAAGTCACTTAACCCTCATTGCCCCGCAAAAAAAAGAGAAAAAGAGAAAAACAAGAGCTTAGCCATCATTCTCCAGGAAATAGCCAGGGAGAATTGCCCTGATATTCTATAAGCAGAAGGTAAAATAGAAATTGAAATAATCCCCTGATGACCTCCTGAAAGAGATCTCAAAAGGAACACCTCCAGGAATATTATAGCCAAATTCCAGAGCTCCCAGGTCAAGTAAAAAATATTGCGAGCATCCATAAAGAACAAATTCAAGTACTATGGAGCCACATTCAGGATAACACAAGATCTAGTAGCTTTTACATTAAAGAATTGGAGGGCTTGAATTATGACATTCTGGAGGACAAAGGAACTGGGATTACAATTAAGAATCACCTACCCAGTAAAACTGACTATAATCTTTCAGAGTAAAAAATGAGACTTCAATAAAAGAGAGGACTTTCAGGCATTCATGATGAAAAGACCTGAACTGAATATAAAATTTGACTTTCAAATACAAGACCCTAGAGAAGCATCAAAAGGTAAAGAGGAAAAATAGGGGCAGCTAGGTGGTGCAGTGGATAGAGCACCAGCCCTGGAGTCAGGAGTACCTGGGTTCAAATCCGGCCTCAGACACTTAACACTTACTAGCTGTGTGACCCTGGGCAAGTCACTTAACTCCAATTGCCTCACTAAAAAAAAAAAGAGGAAAAATAAATCATGATGGATATTAAAAGGTTAAACTATTTACTTTCCTAAATGGGAAGATGATACTTCTAACTCATAAGAACTTTCTTATTATTAGTGCAGCTGAATGGAGTATAAGTATACTTCATTCTAAATAGACAGAGGGTACAGGTGTGAGATGACTATGAAGGGATCATATCTTTAAAGCATTTATTTTCTTTATTATTATTTTTTGTGGGGCAGTCAGGTTTGGGTGGCCTGCCCAGGGTCAAGCAGCTGTTGATTGTCTTGTGTCTGAGGCAGGATTTGGACTTGGCTCCTCCTGAGTCCAGGGCTGGTGCTTTGTCTACTGAGCCACCTACCTGCCCTATATTGATATCTTAAAAAAATAAAATTAACGGGGGAGAGGAATGAGCTGGAAGAAAGGGAAAGGGAGAGCTGGAGTGGGGTAAAGTATCTCACATAAAAGACGCAAGAAAAAAGTGTATGGAGTGAAGGGGAAGATGGAGGAGGTGCAGGGGAGTAAGTTAGCTAACCTTCATCAGAATTGGCTCAAAGAAGGAATAACATACACACTCAATTGGGTAAAGTAATATATCTTGCCCTGCAGGAAAGGGGGGAGGGGCGAAGGAAGAGGGGACAGATTTGGGGAGGGGGCAGTCAGAAGCAAAACACTTTTGAGGAGGGGTAGGGTGAAAGAAGATAGAAAATAGAGTAAATATCAAGGGGAGGGAATAGGATGGAGGGTAATAAAATTAGCAGTAGCAATTGTGAAAAAAATTTGAAGCAAGTTTGTCTGATAGGCCTCAGTTCTCAAACACATAGAGAAAGGAGTCAAATTTGTTAAAATGAGAGCCATTCCCCAATTGATAGATGATCAAAAGACATGAAATTTTCAGATGAAATAATTAAAGCCACCTATAGCCATATTAAAAAAATGCTTTAACTCACTATTGATTAGAGAGATTCTGGTCAAAACAATTCTGGGTACTACCTCATACCTATTGGATTAGATAATAGAACAGCAGAGGGAAATGAGAAATATTGTAGGGGATATGGGGAAAATGAGACATTATTATACTCTTGGTAAAGTTGTAAACTTATTCAAATATTCTGTAGAGCAATTTGGAACTATGGCCAAAGGGCTATAAAACCATGCACACTCTTTGACCTAGCAATACCACTACTAGGTTGGTATCCTAAAAGAGTTTTTTTAAAAAGTTGAATTTGAAATTGGGATGATCCCCATCAATTGGGGAGTAGCTGAAAAAATTGTGGGATGAGATTAGGATGGAACACTATTGGGCTGTAGGAAATGATGAATGGGATGCTCTTAGAAGGACTTATGAAAAATCCAGGGGGCAGCTAGATGGTGAAGTGGATAAAGCAGTAGTCCTGGATTCAGAAGGACCTGAGTTCAAATCTGGCCTCAGACACTTGACACTTACTAGCTGTGTGACCCTGGGCAAGTCACTTAACCCTCATTGCCCCACCAAAAAAAAAAAAAAGCAATCCATCTACAAAGAAAGAACTGATGGTATCTGAATACAGATTGAAGTATAATTTTTTTTGTTAGTTTCTCTTTCTAAAGTTTTTTTGTCTGTTTTCTTTTACAACCTGACTAATGTGGAAATATTTTGCATGACTACACATGTATAACTTATATAGAATTGATTGAGTTCTTAAGGCGGGGGATGGGGAGGGAATGAGGAAGAGAATTTAGAACACAAAGTATTAAAAATTGATGTGAAAATTTGTTTATACATGTAACAGGGCAAATTCTAAATAAATAAATAATTAGTTATAATGCTATATAAATGCTTGCTATCACCATCATTATTATTAATTTAGTATGGAATAACTTACTCTTGATGAAATCATCCTGGTTTTTGGTAATCACTACTTCTCTTTCTAGTTGTTTGCTAGCCATCTTTTTAATGATCTACTTTAGGATTTTCCCAGGAATTGAAATGAAGGTCACTAGTCTATAATTTATGACTCCCCTCCCACCTTTATAAAATCAAGACATTTGTTCTTCTCTTCCATCTTCCATGATTCTTCAAATCTGATAGGAGCCTCAACAATTAAATCTGCTAGCCTTTTCATACCAGAGGATGTCATTCATCTGAGTCAGATGACTTGAGTTCATCAAGGACAGCTAGGTGATCTCTTACTATCTCCTTACTTATTTTGGGTATAAATTCCCTGTCATTTTTAGTGCAAAGTTCATTCTCCTTGGCGGAGAAAACCAATGCAAATTGGACTGCTCATCCTTTTCTTTGTTTTTAGTTATCATCCTTTTTTGATCCTCCTTTTCCACTCAATATAACTTAAAAAAACTCCTAACACCTTTTTGTTGTCCTTAGTTTTCCTCACTAGCCTCAACTCATAGTGCCTGAATTCCTGATACTGTTTTTTTATAGGATCATGCCATATACACATCTGTTTATCATCTGTTAGCTGGACTTGTTTCCATCTTCATTTCTTTTAAAAATCTAATTTGGTTGGTGAATTATCTGAGCACCCACAATTGAGTATATACAATAAGGATGAGTATCTAACTCTATTTAGACAAAATCAATTTTTTTCTTCTCATTTGAAGTCCCCTCTCCATGTGTTTAGAATTTCTTTCTTGTGCAATCCATTCTCTCCTAGGCTGACTTCCATGTTAGCATTTTAGTCCATGGTATCCTACCTATCTTTGAAATTCCTTTTGAAATCTGATTTTCCAAAATCTAGGATGTAAGTCACTCTATTCCAACATTGCCTCTCCTTTATCACAAAGTCCAATAAGGAGTAATCGTTTCCCTCCAGGCTTCCTATCATTTCCACCCCAGCAACCAGTTCCTTCCAATTAATGAGAATCAAATCCAGAATAAGATTTCCCCTTATTCCTTCTTTTACCATTACAAGGGTAAAATTATCACTAAGACAAGTTAATGAATCAACAAGCATTTATTTTATTTTATTTTTTTAGTGAGGCAATTGGGGTTAAGTGACTTGCCCAGGGTCACACAGCTAGTAACTGTTAAGTGTCCAAGGCCGGATTTGAACTCAGGTACTCCTGAATCCAGGGCAGGTGCTCTATCCACTGTGCCACCTAGCTGCTCCAACAAGCATTTATTAAGTACCTACTAATGCCAGGTACTATGCTAGGCTCTGTGGAGACAAATATAATAAATAAATCAATCCCTAATCTGAAGGAATTTATATTCTATGAGAGAAGACAGCATGTACATATATAAGGATATGCAGAATAAATACAAAGTAAATGTAAGGTACTTAGGAATGGAGGGCACTAGCAGTTGGTGCTTGGGCTATGTTTTGAAGGAAGACAGTTATTTGTGGAGGAGATGAGTGCATTTCAGGCATGGTGGAAAGACAGCATAAATGCATTAAGACCAGAGATGGAATGCCATGTGTGAAGAACAAAGAGAAGGTCAATATGGTTAGATCATAGAGGGTAGGAAAGCGAATAATATGTAAAGAGGCTTGAAAGATAGATTGGGACCAGATTGTGAAGGGCACTAAAATCCAAAGAAAGAAATTTATATTTGATCCTAGAGGCAACAAAGAACCAGTGGAATTTGTTAAGTAGGGGAGCACCATCTTCAGATCTGTAATTAAGGAAAATCACTTTGGCTTCTTTGTGGAGAATAGACTAAATGGGAGAAGCCTGAGGCAGAGAGACCAGTTAGGAACACTTTGCAGTAATCCAAGGGAGAAGTGATAAGAATTTGATCTGAAGTGGTGGCTCTGTGGGTGTAACAAAGGCACTGGATTTGAGATACATGGAAGTAGAGATGGCAAGATTTGACAACTCATTGAATCTGTGCCCCATGATGGGGAGTGAGAAGGCAAGGACAAAAGTTCCTGGGGACTGGAAGAATGGTGGTCCCTTTGATAGAAATGAGTTTAGAAGAGGAAGTTTTGGGGGTGAGAGGAAGATAATGAGTTCTGTTTTGGACATGCTAAATTGTCTAGATAAAGATGTCTAGATAATTAAAACCAGACTTTAATTTCTTCATTTCTTTCTTTTCCTTCTTTCTTTCATTTTTCTTTTTCTCCATCTCATCTATTCTTTCTACCTAGGTGGTCTGTAGTATGCTCCAATGACAAAATCACTACTGTTTCTCTTTCCATTACCCTTCACCTAAATATTCCTCATCATGCTTCCCTACTGTGGTTCCTGGATTTCCTTCTGGATTTCCTTACATGAGTATGGTTGTTGTTGTTTGCCCTTCATTCTTTTTTTTTTTTTTTTTTGGTGAGGCAATTGGGGTTAAATGACTTGCCCAGGGTCACACAGCCAGTAAGTGTTAAATGTCTGAGGCCAGATTTGAACTCAAGTCCTCCTGAATCCAGGGCTGGTCCTCTATCCACTGTACCACGTAGCTGCCCCATTTGCCCTTCATACTTGAAGAGGACCAGTGACATCAGAAAGGTGATGACATAACTTGCAAGTGAATTGGATTTAAGTTTGGCTCGGCTGCGCAAAGTCTTCAGCCTCACTCTCTCTTCCAGAGTCATCTGGGTCAAGTGGCAAGATATAGATCAGTATTACTGGGAGACCTTGGCCTTTTTAAACTAAGGTCTTTCCCAGGTCTTAGTTTGAGGCAATGCCCACTTAGTGATTAAGTCTAGGTAAGAAATAACACAAAGAATGGCCTCTTTTACCTAGTCAAAAAAAAAAAATCAGTCTGGGAGTGGAAGAGCCTTAGGGTTTCTGGCCAGAACAGCTATATCTTAACTAAAGGAAGTTTCTTAGAATAGTTATTTAGCCTGAGGGAGGAACTCTTGGTTCCTTGTTTGCCGCCTTTTGTACTTAGGGTACCAGGAAGCTACATCAATGGTTTAAGCCTTATTCCTCTGGGTCAATTAAGTCTTAAGGACAGGTTCAATACCACAGGAAAGGCAAAACTAGCCTACATTTAAAGGAAAAATTAACCTAGCCTGTGAGAAGTAGGTGCTAGCTCTGCCTACCTGACAAGGATGCTAGTAGATATTCCTCCTGCTACACATGTAGTTTCCATGTTATTAGGTAATTTTGTTGAAAAATAGTTCCCTTGGCATAGAATTCTCTCCTTATTGGCAGAGATCAATGCCCTATGCCTGTGGAAGGGGAAGGAATGAGAACAGGAGAGTTCTTCGATTCTCTTGGTGTTTAAGAATGTGTCAGTCTGCAGGTTCTGTAGTCATTTTAGGTGCTTTTGGCTTTATCATCAAGAGAGGAGAAGCAACTCCCACTTCAGGTTGCTGAAGAAAAAGACTTTGGGAAGAAACCAACATGAGAGGAGCTGCCAGACTCCATCATGTCCTTATCCCTGGCTTGCTACATTAGAGACTTCAGGAAACTTCATCTTGAGTGAGATCGGAGACTCTCTCTTGGCTGAGCTGTTAACTCTCTTCCAATGGGAGAAGTTATGTTTGATTTTAGTACCACTTCTGCTAGAACAATGGAAATCTCAATAAAAGAAGAGCCTTGCATGGTACAAAGTGTGGGAGGCATCACATGAATGCCTCCAGATTCCTTTCCAATTATAGCTCTGTCATCCTCTGAACCAAGTCCTCCATCATGGTAGCCAAGGAATGGAATTCCCAAGCTTTCTGAAGTACCGTATGACTATTAATGATTTTAGGACAACCCCCGAATGGAAAAGGGCCTTTGGAGTCTCCCACTAAAGCAGATAGTTTCCTATTTGTTTATACTGTTTAGGTTCTGCCTTATTAAAGGCTAGAGGTATGTGGTAAGATGTTTGTACCTGGTATTGTATTTCAATTTTCTTGTTATTGGTGATTATTAAATTTATAATTTTAGTAAATGAAGAGTAGATGCTCATTAAACTACCCTGATCACATGACTATGGGCAGTGAGAATCTCTGGAGTAGATTCAGCACATCTCTTGAGAGTGAACATGGATTATGTCCTTAGAGAGGAGGCTTGAGGGAAAAGAAAAGCATTCTCCTTGTTCTCCTTTGACTTCCTCATTAAATATTTAATGAACACCTACTGGGTGAACAACAAAACCCTGGGCTAAGCACTATAGCAATTAGTTTGCTGGGGTAGATGTCATCCCTACACTAAAGAAACCAATTCAATTAACCTTTCTAGTCCATATGTAAACATTGCATTAAATTCTCATAGAATAATGAATGGCTTAGTTAAGCTTTGGGGAACTTTCCCCATTTTCTCCACTGTTAGTCTCCTTACCTAGGAAACCTAGGACAATATATACGTGCTATCGCCATGCATACTAAGTCAGAGACCCTGCTTGCAAGTACATATTTGTCAGTTGGCCAATAAGTATTTATTACGTGCCTACTATGTGCCAGGCACTGTGCTAAACACTGGGCATATAAGGAAATAAAGAAAAAGTCCCTGCTCTTAAGGGGCTCATAGTCTAATGAAGGAGAAAACATGCAAATAGCTATGTATAAATTGTATATATATATATATATATATGCATATATAATATACACACATACAGGATAAAATTATATGTATACACGCACATATATTGTATATGTGTATAATAAATTGGAGGAGGCATTAAGATTAAGGAGGATTGGGAAAGGCTTCTTGCAGAAGGTGGGACTTTAGCTGAGACTTGAAGGAAGTTGGGGAAACCAGGAGGCAAAGATGAGAAGGTAGTTAGAGGCATGGGGGAGAGCCAATAATAATGCACAAAACTGGGAAGTGGAGTAATATTTTCAAGGAACATCAGGGAGGCTGGTATTATCAAAATTTCAGAGTACATGGAAAGGAGATTGGAAAAATAGGAAGGGGTTAGGTTATAGGTTGCAAAAGCCAAGCAGAGCATCCCATATTTGATCCTAGAGGTGACAGGAAACCACTGACGTTTCTTGAATAGGAGAGTGACATGGTCAGACCTGTGCTTTAGAAAGATCACTTTGATGGCTGAGTTGAGGATGGCCGGGAGTGGAGAGGCTCGAAGCAAGGAAACCAACCCACTCACCATTGCAATAGTCCAGGAATGAAGTGATGAGGTCCTGTACCAGGGTAGTAGCACTGTCAGAGGAGGGGATGGATATGAGAGATACAATGGCAGAAACAACAGGACTTAGCAACTGATTGAATATAGGAGATAAGAGAGTGTGAGGAGGTGAGGATGACACCTAGGTTGGGAGCCTGGGTTACTAGGAAGATGGTAGTGTCCTTGACAGTAATAGAATAGTTAGGAAGGGAATTAAGGAAGGTTTTCTCTGGTGAAGATAATGAATTCAGAGTTAGAAATGTTGACTTTAAGATGTCTATGGGACATTCAGTTCAAGATGTCTAATTCAGATTTGAGGCTGGAGGTCAGACTTAGAACAATTGATCTGAAAATCATATGAATAGAGATGATCATTGAATCCAAGCATATTGATATATGAAGTGAAATAATATAGAAGGAGAACAGAAGAGGACTTAAGAAAGACCCTGGGAGTGTCCATTAGCAAGCATGATCTGGATTAAGATCCAGCAAAAGAGACTGAAAAAGAGTGGTCAGAAAGGCAGAAAGGAAAGCAGGAGAGGAAATACTTGAAAACCCAGAGAGAAACTAGTATCAATTGGTTGCATAGAAATGAATGAGAAAAGTACTTGAAAGGAAGAATTTGCTCTTAGTATATGTAATAGGAGTCTGACACAGGGGCAGAATGCTGCTGACACAGATCTTTGGGGGACACCTACAATAAGCAGGCATGACCTGGATGAAGATCTGGCAAAGGAGTCTGAGAAGGAGAGGTAGGTCATACAGGTAGGAGGAGAACTAGGAGAGAGCACTGTGATGAAAACATAGAGAAAAGAAAATATTAATGAGAAGTAGATGATCAACAGTGTCAGAGGCTATAAAGAGAGGCCAAGAAGGATATTAATAAATAAAGTTCATTTTTTGTTGTTAAGAGGAAGGAAATGTATGAGCAATCATTGGTCCTAAACAGATGTGTAAATTGTTAGAATCACTTGAAGTTCAAAGTGTGAGAGCTTTTCTAGCAAATTCTTCCCCTCTTCCCTTACCTCAAAGTCTATCTTGGCTCCCTATTGTTGGAGGTGGACAGGGAAAAGGAAGGTGCCATTCTTCTGCCTTCTTGTCATAACTCATGATTCCATAATTTGGTCATCAAATTCTCAGTTTCTTGGGCCAACTAGGATCATTTTTTATAGAGTCCTCAAATCTTTCAGTGTTATTTGCATGCTATGGGATAGGGTGAAAAGTACTGGATTTGGAGTAAGAAGACCTGAGTTCAACTCCCCTACTGTTACTTACAACCCGTGTATCCTTGGGTATATCATAAGCATTGTATCCTTGGGTATCTCAAGCTTTTCAGGAACTCAGTTTCCTCATCTGCAAAATGAGAGGTGTGAACTAAGAAACTCTAAAGTTCCTTCCAATTTGAAATTTTCGATTGCTGTAATGCAAAATCAAGACATACCATTATCTCTTTGGACCTTCTGTGATCTCTTTCCAGCTATCCTTACCTTTTTTCCTCTCTTCTGTCTCTCCCTTTACCTGTCCTATCCTTTGGTCAAAGATACTTTGTTTCACCTCACTTACTCATATGGAAGAGAGGTAAATGGGCAAAGATCTCGGTATTCACTACACATTAAGTGGGATAAGTAGCACCTGATTTATTTCAACCATCACTGTACTAAAGGTTAGTGGCATGCATCTATTAGTAAATTCATAAGTTTACCAATTAGAATGCTCCCTGTTATGGGCCATTCTCCAAGTGCTAGAAGTGGTACTTCCAGTTGCGTTATGAAGGGCAAATAAACAATAAAGTCTTTATTTCTGAGAATTTTTCCACAGTTAGGTTAGAAAATGATCCAGGGAAGATATAAATTGGTCCTTTCATTTAGCAAAAAAAAAAAAAAAAAAAAAAAAGTCACCCCACTTGGTAATTCTTGCAGAGGAAGTCCCTGCCATAAACTTGTTTTTAAAAGTTTTATTTTTAAGTTTTCACCCTCTAGCATTAGGTCAAAGAAGAATAAGAAAAACAGAGAGGAGAGAATGCTCTGGCCAATGATTACAGGTGACGTGTTATGTTATTGAAAAATAGCCTCATTTGATTTTCATATTAAATAATATAGATAGAAGCAAAAGTATTGATGAAAAAAGGTTGATACATTTTCTGGGTTTTTGTTGTAGCTTAACAAATATGAATAAAGGTAAAGTCTCAGTTTTCAGAGTTAAGTTTTTTCATTATGTAAACAGAGGATTTGGCTCCACCCCTCATTATCAATGCAGTTATAGAAAGCAAAGAGTAGGTAACAGAAATAATTAGGTGTTATTATGTTATCAAGGTGTTAGTACCCAATTTTCCTGTTTGTTAAGTGTGAACATCTTTCTCTGATAGAAATAAAGATAGCAACCTTGTTGGATAAGAAAAAAATGGTCACACCTTTCCACAGGTGTAGTGTAATGACTGTTGAGAATACCTAGATTGCTTACTTTATTTTGATGAGTCCAGACAGCTTGTCTGGGGATCCTTTATGATCTGAAAAGTGATACAATGAAATTTCTCTGCTGGCCAAAAATCAATCCCAAGTAAATATTCCCCTTTGGGGAATCTTGTACCTCATTGGGGCTTTTATGAGTTTGTTTTTCTTTTGAACTAACCTGCTTGTCTTAGTGAAAGTTGAGTTTAGATCATCATTTGATTCACCTTATGTGTTACAGGGCTCCAGAGGGGAATCTTGGAGGCTCTATATTGGAGAATCCCATTAGAAGTGGGTTTTTGGGGATCTCCACTTCCAGTTGTATTGCCCTTTGTATTTCAGAGGATCCCTGGGTAAAATTCATGTGGGCAGCAGAATCATAGTAGCAAAAGGAACTGTGAGATATGTATCCCCAGAACTTAGCACAATGCCTCAAATTGTTGTTGGTGGTGGTCCTTTGTTCTTGAAGAAGACCAATGACATCAGGAAGGTGATGTCTTAAAAGTGAATTGGATTTAAGTGAGGGAGGGCTGTGCAAAGTCACCAGCCTCACTCTCTCTTCCAGAAGCATATGGGTCCAATGGCAAGATATATATCAGGACAATTGGAGATGGCCCTGGATGTAGTGGGAGACTTTGACCCCTAAGGTCTTTCCCAGGTTTCAGTTTGTTTGAGACAATGCTCATTCAGTGATTAAGGCTAGGTAAGAAGAGATGCAACAAAAGTGACCCCTTTTACCTAGTCAAAAAAAAAATCAAAAAATCAATCTGGGAGGGGAAGATATAGTCAGTTCTTAAAGCTTGATAATTGATTTAAGTACTTGTGAGATAACTTTGCTGAATTGTGTAGCTTGCCAAACTTGCTTCAAGGAGATTTTTTTCATGCTGTTGATTCTTATTGTTTCATAAGGCAATATTATTCAAAAATTTACACCTTACTTTTCCATAAGTTTTTCCAGATTAGTTTCTATTTTAAACTGGGGTTGTCCTTGGCTTCTTTAGTATTCTGCTTTATAAGTAAGATGTGTATTTGCTGAATAAGATGGGTTTAAGGCTCTTTTGGTCTCTGTTATAGCCAATAACTTGAATTCATTAAATTTCCAAATAAAGTTATTATATTTGGCAACAATACATTTTCTCTTATCCTATTTCTTGGTATCAATAACTTGTTTAAATAGATCAGATTGAATTTATTTTAATTCTGCATTCTACCTCTTTCATTTTTATTCTTCTAGCTTTGTATTAATTTTTATCCTTGTTATAACAAATTAATTATGTAATTATACACAGTTAATTCAGGAATTACTCCCATATCCCCACTGAATAATTTTCTCTCTATTAAAATATAATTACTTCTAATTTGGGGGTAATATTATTTGGTGCTTGCTATATCTAGGGCTTTTGAATTATTTTCTTCGAATATTCATCATCTAGACATGTTAGGCTTTTCCATAGTTTACATGTTTTTGGATTATTCTCATTCCTTACTACTAAATCACATTTCCAGCATATTTTTTTGCCATATTCACCCTTTTACACCTTTACCAATGTAAAGTCATCAAATATCAAAGTATATGTTGATTGAATATGTATGAAATTAATTTTATAAAAATTTTCTACTTTATTTTCTACAATAGATTTTAGCACATAAACTTTATTTTTTGCGATGGTATTTTTGCACTTGTCATAAGCTGATATGAAATAACCAAATGGCCCATGAAATAGTATTTTGGTTGCCTTTAGAGGCTTGATAAAACCCATTCTACCAACTCTTTTTTTTTCCTAACCCAGGATAACCTGTGAGTCATTCAGTCTTCTGGTTTCATCTATTGTGAGAAAGTCAAGATTAGTAGATTCAGTGCTTTAAGAAATCCTCGCAAAGACTTGAATTTTAGAATATATCAACAATCAAATTAATGCTTTTTGGACATTCTTTAAAAAACCCAGTGTGATTCTTAAATCCTCTTAGTAAGGAGATCATAGGATTATAGCTATGATAGAGAGCCAGAAGACACATGAGACCATTTATTCTAACCCCCACATTTTACAGATGAGGTCACTGAGTCCCAGAAAAGGTGATTACAGGAAACAAGTTGCAGAACTGGGATTAGAACCCAAGTCTCTCTGACTGTGAAATCAGTATCCTTCCCACTGTCCACTTTTCTGCTACTATATTACTATCACTGCTGAAGTAGAAGGGGATCATAGAGGACTTGAAGGTACTTTCATATTTTTCTTTGCTTCATACATAGCCATGTCCAAGAATTTATCACCAAGTGGCCAGGACACTGGAAGAAAGTATCTCTGTACTTTCCTAGTCTGGCTATTGGAAGAAAATTTGTTGCCAAGAGCATAATGGATGGTTCCTGAGCATGGCAAAAATATACTGGAGTTAGGGGCAGCTAGGTGGTACAGTGGATAAAACACTGGCCCTGGATTCAGGAGGACCTGGGTTCAAATCTTACCTCAGACACTTGACACTTACAAGCTGTGT
Organism: Dromiciops gliroides; assembly: GCF_019393635.1. NCBI lineage: Eukaryota > Metazoa > Chordata > Mammalia > Microbiotheria > Microbiotheriidae > Dromiciops > Dromiciops gliroides. The sequence goes on along the minus strand of NC_057863.1, from coordinate 269,484,119 downwards.
GACCCTGGGCTAGTCACTTAACCCTCATTACCCCCACCAAAAAATAAAAATAAAAAAGAAAGAAACAAAAATATACTGCAGTTTATGCTTCCCTGTATACTTTTCAAGAACCCTAAAATGAGGCATTGGATGACTATCCAAAGATTGGACACAGAGATTAAAAATGACAGGATTCTTGCACTTGAGAAGTTTCTAATCAATTAGAGTTCTTTTGATTCAGACAATTTGTTTTTCTCAAAAATGTCCAAGAACCTTATGGTACCAATCCTGAATTTGCATGGGTTTCTCCAGTGACTTTTCAACATTAAAAATGAGCATCAGTCTCCCCCAACACCATAGTACCACAGAGAGGGAAGGAATAATGGAGTCCTCTTTCTCCTAAAAAGTGAAGTGAGCACAGGGTCTAGATAAACCCTATAATCTGAACACAGTGAAATAAGAGTTCATTTGAAATATCCTAACAATTTTTTTAGGCTCTCTACTTTTGGAATGTGGGTGGAAGGGGTTTCCTGAGTTCTATTCCCTTCTCGCTCTTCATTCTCTACTTGGACTTCTCAGTCAGCAATTATTCCTCTTTCTAGGGGTGCCTAGTTTTGTATGTATTCTGAACAGTGCTTAACATAGGGTAAACCCTTAATAAATGCTAGATAATAATAGAAAATTGATATGATAAGTTTATCAGTGGGTTTTATGCAACCTTTTGACAGTGTTTTTAAAGAATTCTAAATAATAGCAGCTAAAATGAGCATTTCCATATACTTATATATTATATATACAGGTGTTACTGCTAGATGGGTTCTTGAAAACATTTCTCTTTCAAAGAATTACTCACCCACACAATCCAATCAAAATTTAAGTAAAAGTTTTATTATTTGGTACACAGAGGCATGGCCGGGAGAAGAAGCCTAGATTTGACTCCCGGGGAGGTATAGGTTTCTGGCATGTTCCTTAATCAGACAGCACATACAGGTATGGCTGGGAGAAGAAGCCTAACTTCAACTCCCCGAACAAAGAAGAAGATGACAATTTTATAGAGGCAAAAAGGGGGTGGGGGTAGAGACCTAAGACTGAAAAGTTACAGCAGTTTGAAAATGATAATGTTAGCTATTTGGATATATGAATAATAAAAATTCCACATTTCTAACTTGAGATTATTGTCATTACCTGGTCCTAATCACATAGTAAACACGACTGGCTCCCAACTAAGCTCATGTTGTAAATTCAAGGAGCCCAACTTTCTGGGTGGCTGCTTTATTATCTGTTTGACCAACCACTGCCTAGTTAATCAACTACTTTGTTTCTCCAAAGAAAGAGTCATCTCTAACTGATCCCAACAACGTGATCCACCGCATTTCTCCATGGTCACAGTGTTCCCCTCAGGGCCATGGCATCCCTAACTGGACTCAGGCCTATCAGCCTGCTACTACACATGTATATATGTATATGCATGGTAGTGTTACGGGGAAATGGGGTACGGGGTAGGATTAGGGGTAGGGGTTCTTAGGAATTCCTCTTTAAAGAAATACACCCTCTTGCACACAAAAGCAGTTAGAATAAGATGGTAGTTTATTTAGGGGCAAAGGAAGGGAAGGGGGGGGGAAGGGAAACCATGAAAGAAATCCTTGGACTTCTCATGGGGAGATAGGCACAAAGCACGTGGCTCTGAGGTACCAGTCTCCTCGACTAGGACACTGGCAGGTACTTTTATAGAGGACTGATGGGGGGAGGGGTGACCATTTTACTGTGGAAAGTTCCTTTAGTGAGGGAGGACCATCCCCCACTGGTAGTGACTAGAGGAATTGGGTGAGGGGTGACAGTAGAATGGAAGGAAGGTTGTACATGATACTATTGATATAGGGAGAGCCGATAGGAGAAAGCACGTGGGTCCTTAGGATTCCTCTGTAAAGAATTACACTCTCGCACAAGACCTAATCAGGAATAAGAGAACAGGTTTATTGGGGTACACGAGAAACCGGCCGGGAGGAAGGGTTTGCCAGAACAAAACGCTTCCCCCCAACTGACTTGTGGGGTGCCATTTTATAGGGTTTCGATGAGGGGTGGGTAAGAGTCTCTTATTGGGTGCGGGGCTGGTGGTCTTCCCGCGTTGCGCTGTGGTAGGAAGAATCCCTCGTGAGAGATCTGGTGGTGGGTGTCAACTTGGTCCTGATGGGTCTAAGCAGTCTGCTGATGGGCGGTTCCAGGTGGTCTTCTCCTGGATTACCTCATCCAGATGCTTAGGAGGACTGGAATGTGGGGTGATGGTCCTGGAGCATGCTCAGTTCAATCTGTGCCGCTTATCTCCGTTAGGTGAGTGTGTGTGTCCTTGATTGTGTTCAAGGAGAGGCCTACTTGATTTCAAGGGAAAACCCCTGAGGTTTCAAGGAAAAGGTTCCTTGAACCCCCCAGAGAATTGTTGGGGTGACCGGGGCCCATAATCCTCCCATGACATTCCCCCCTTCTTATATCTAGGGAAAAAGGGCGGTGGTCTCATCTTCTGTAACTACTTCCTGCTGGTTATGGACGTAGAGATGTCCCTGAATCATTGGGGGTACAGCAGAAGTCATTATGGGCCTGGTCCAGGGAGCGAAGAGGCATGTAGGCCGGGGTAGTGGCTGCCATAAGGTTGAAAGCCTTGAGTCTGCTTGAGACAAATTTAACAAAAAGGTTAAAGAGACAAGGGCCAAAGATTAGAAGAACAACAACTAATATCACTATCGGAATGAAGGGAGTGAACCAAGAAAGGAACCAAGAATTCCAGGAACCTGCGTGAGGAGAGAAAAGCTGCTCACGTGTGTCCCTCATCCAGTGAGAGATATCATGGAGATGTTGTACTCGGGTCTCGACTTTCCTTGAATTGTTAATATACACACAACAAGATGTGTTCTGAACCATACACACACCACCTTCAGCCGCTAGGAGATAGTCTAGGGCTATTCTGTTATCTAACACTACATTGGCTAGAGTGTCAAGGGACTCTTGTAAATCCTCTAGCCCAGCTGCTGTTTCGTTTGAGAGTCTTTCTATGGCCAGAGTAAGATTGGTTAGTATGGCATCCTGCTCAATATAACCTATGAAAGGGATAGTGAGAGCGGCTGCCTTCTTAACCCACCAGAGAAAATTATCCCAGGAACCCCGCTTAACCCTTGAGGGGTGATTAGCAGGTAGGGTTGAGGGGTTGTGGAAAACCTTTACCCGGGGATCCAAAAATCCCATTGTGCACTGTCCATATTGTTTATAGGGACTGAGACATGAGGTTGTCAAGACTTTCTGGGGGTGCTCTTCAGGAGTTAAGCCTGTAACAAAAATTGGCAGATTCTGGTGTCCACAGACAAAGACATACCCCTGAGGGGCACATAAGGACCCCTGGGTGTTCCTGAGCATTGTCTCAATCTCCTTGCCCCATTTTGAGGTTGGATTGCATGAGGGTATAATGCCAGGCCAAGTCTGGCTGTTCTTAAGGGTCTTTAACATACCCCAAGAAGCTGGAGGCCGTAAGGGCTGCTGGAGGGTGGAGTAGTCTTTAAAACTGTCACCTGGAGTCAGGACAGTGTAATCAGGTTGCCAGTATGTACACCTGGACAAGTAAAAGAAACCCTTTTTATCATTCGAGGGGATTGGTGATCCTGTACAGTTTACACACAGGGCATGTGTGAGGTTGTATGGAAAGGAGGTACCTTTCCAATTCTCAAGGCAAGTAAGCTTGTGAGGTCCATTGATCACTTTCCCTTCCTTAATCATCATTGTCCCTGTATACTGTTTCTTGGGATAAGTGATATTGAAAAAAGGCCTACCAGCAGTGAAGCATTGAATGCCCCTAAAGGTCTCCCACAATGGTATTGCAAAAATAGGGAGAGTTGCATAGCGAGGGGACATAAAGGGAAGAGGCATAGGAGTAGAAAAATTTACACCATGTACTATAGGTAGGGATCCATCACTATCCTGGGGATGTCTCTTACACACCCAGCAATCTGATGGTCCAGCCCTGGCGACTGCATCACCTAGTTGGACGATTGCATTATCCTGCCAGGTGCCAGGGCTTATGACTGAGGAGGGGAAGGAGGGGAAGGAAGCAAAGAGCACAAGTAAGAGGAGTAACATAATAAAGTGATAGTGAGGGGAAGGTACACCGATGATGGTACTAGACCAGTCGCAGGCTGTCTCAGGATCAGCTCTTTCTTTTAAATAGATACTTCAGGTCCTCGACTGGTTCGCATGAATATTCAGCTGTGTCTTCTGCATCAGGTGCTATAGGGACGAAAGGTTTAATCCGAGAAAGATGAGTCCAGGAGTGCTGCCCCTCCAGTTTTACTGCTGTAGGGGTAGACAAGATTACCCGATAAGGCCCCTCCCAACGAGGGGTTAGCTGGTCTGAGGCCCTGCCTGTGTCCCAGACTTTAAGGAAGACTAAGTCTCCTGGCTGGGCAGGGTATTGGATGCCCGAGTCATCCTGAGGTGAAGGTTTAGGCAGTATTTGGTCTGCATATTCCCGTATGGCCCGATGCACAGACCCTAGCTGTCTGGAAAAACTAGTAATAGCATGAGTGTCTGGGTCGAGGAGGGGATCCATTACAAGGAATGGTCTACCATACATGAGTTCAAAAGGGCTCAGACCCAGCTTAGCCCTAGGGGCCATCCGTACTCTAGTCAGAGCAATGGGGAGTGCCTGGACCCAATCTATTTTTGCCTCTGTACAGATCTTAGTAAGGGTTGTTTTTAGAGTTTGGTTCATGCGTTCTACCTTCCCCGAGGACTGGGGATGCCAGGCAGAGTGAAAGTGGTAGGTAATGCCTAATGCCTTTGTTATGAGTTGAGTAACTCGAGAGGTAAAGGCAGTGCCATTATCACTCTGGAGAGATTTGGGTAGACCAAATCGGGGAATAATCTCATTTAAGAGGGCTTTGGCTACCTCAGAGGCCTTCTCTGATCTGCTAGGGAAAGCCTCCACCCAACCAGTGAATGTATCAACAAAGACCAGGAGAACTCTATATCTCCGGCATGTGGGCAGATGAGTGAAGTCAATCTGCCAGTCCTCTCCTGGGAGCTCCCCCCTGTGCTGGACGGGCTTCAAAAGGGAGGGAGGCTTTAAGGCTCCACCTGTATTAGTCTGGGCACATAGGGAACATCTGTGGCAGACTTCCTCCACAGCTTTGGTAATGCCCTTCCCGGTGAACAGAGTTTTAATTAGGGTAGTCAAGGACTCCCTTCCCAAATGGGTGGTCTGGTGCAGTCCTGAAGCTAACTTCCAGACCATGTTGCCTGGAAGGAGGAGCTGACCTGTGGGAGTCTTGTACCACCCTGTGGCTTCGGGGATAAAGCCCTGGTTGCTAGCAAAGCTGATTTCCTCTTGAGTATACGAGGGAGAAATCCCTGGGGGAAGGGAAGGGTGGAGGGGAGCTAAGGCAAGGGCGTGGTGGCCCTTTCTGGCTGCAGCCTTTGCGGCATGGTCTGCTCTCCTGTTTCCCTGAAAAATTGAGGAATCTCCCTTTTGGTGCCCCAGACAATGCATCACGGCCACCTCCCGAGGTAGGGTTACTGCCTCAAGAAGGTGCATTATTTCTGGCCCATGTTTTACGGGGGAGTTCTTAGAGGTCAATAATCCCCGCTCTTTCCATATGGCCCCATGAGCATGGAGGACATGGAAAGCATACTTGGAGTCGGTATAGATATTAATTGACCTGCCCTTAGCCAACTCTAAGGCCCTCGTGAGAGCAATCAATTCTGCCTTTTGAGCAGAGGTCCCCGGAGGGAGGTTCTTTGCTTCTATAGTGTCCGTAAGGGAGACCACAGAGTATCCCGCCCTTCTCTCTCCACCTTCAACAAAGGAGGAGCCATCGCTAAACCAGATTAGGTCGGGGTTGGATAAGGGCGTGTCCCGCAGGTCTGGGCGGCTAGAGAAAGTGTGGTCAATTAAGTCCATGCAGTCATGGTCAGTACTGGTGCTACCTTCAGGGTGTGGGAGAAGGGTAGCAGGATTTAGGGTTCTGCATACTTGTAAAGTGAGCCCTGGGGTGTCTAACAAAAGAGCCTGGTATTTAGTCATACGCCCAGTGGTAAGCCATCGGTGTCCCCTATCCTCCAGAATGCTGAGGACCCGATGGGGAGTATGGACCTCCAGAGGCTGGCCTAGAGTTAGCTTTGAGGCTTCCTCAATCATTAGGGCGGTGGCCGCTACGGCTCTTAAGCATGCTGGCCAGCCCTTAGCTACATGGTCCAACTGCTTGGAGAAATAAGCGACAGGGCGAAGATTAGATCCTAAGGGTTGGGTGAGCACGCCTAAGGCAAACTGTCTCTTTTCATCTACAAAGAGTGTGAATGGCTTCTCAAGGTCTGGAATGCCAAGAGCAGGGGCTGAGATAAGTTCTTTCTTAAGATTCTTAAAGGCTTGCTCCTGCTCTTTCCCCCATTCCAGTGGTTCCGAGTCGGGGCCAGCCGTGGCCTCGTATAGGGGTTTAGTAATTACCCCAAAGAACGGGATCCACATGCGGCAAAACCCAGCCATTCCCAAAAAGGTACGGAGTTGCCTTTTTGTTGAGGGATGGGGGATGGATAGGATAGCCTGTTTCCGGTCAGGGGTCAGAGATCGGGAGGTAGGGGTTAATATATGCCCAAGGTAGGTTACAGACTGGGAAACAAGCTGGACCTTTTTTGTTGAGACCTTATAACCCCGCTCCCCTAAGAAATTTAGGGTACATATAGTATCCCTAAGACATGCTGCCTGAGAAGGACTGCAAATGAGGATATCATCTACATACTGCACAATGGAGCTGTCTCCTAAGGATAAGTCACTCAGATCTTTCCTGAGGGCATTCCCAAACAGGTGAGGGCTATCTCTAAAACCCTGGGGAAGCACGCTCCAAGTTAGCTGTTGGGGCAGAGGTTCCCCTGGAAAAGTCCATTCAAATGCAAAAAGATACCAACATTCTTCCCTTAGGGGAATGCAAAAAAAGGCATCTTTAAGATCAATTGCAGAAAACCAACCAGAGTTGCCCGGAATCTGAGTTATTAGTGTATATGGGTTTGGAACAAGGGGGTGCAATGGAGTCACACTCTCGTTGACCGCCCTAAGATCTTGTACCATTCTCCAAGACCCATCCGGTTTCTGAACCGGAAGTATCGGGGAATTACAGGGAGAATTACAGCGAACCAAAAGTCCATGAGCTAGGAATTTCTCAATGAGGGGCTGGAGCCCTTCCCTAGCTGCCTGGGAAATGCGGTACTGCTTTTTGTTTGGATAAGAGGCAGAAGGCTTGAGCTGTACCATGATAGGATCTATTTGTTTTGCCCTCCCTGGAATTCCTACATCCCAGACTTCTTTGTTTATATTTTCCCACATTTCTAAGGGGATGTTATCAGGTCTGAGGGGGACAGGTGCCCCGGGGAGTAAAGGAAGAAGAGGTATTAAGGTGAATTGCGACCCCAGCTTCCCCATAATGTCTCTCCCCAGTAGGGGGCAGGGTGAGGAGCTTAGAATCAGAAAGGAGTGTTCGAATATACGGTCCTCATACGCACATGTTAAAGGCAATGTCTGCCTACATTTTAGAGTTTTACCCCCAATTCCCACAACCTTATGCCTTGATGGGATAGTGGGTCCTGCGTGGCAGATTAAAACGGAGTAGCTGGCCCCAGTATCTATTAAAAAATTAATTCTTGTCCCAGCCACCTCCAATATCGCCCGGGGTTCCACCATGGAGAGTCTTGTTAGGGGCTGGCCGGCCCCCGGGCACCCTCAGTCCCGGTCCACTGGGGACGGGACAGTTGGGCACTGGGTTTTCCTACGGCCAGACCCCTGGGGGCAGTCGCGAGACCAATGGCCTCCTCGATGGCATTTTGGACACGGAGAGGTGGGGAGATTGTTCCCTTTGGAGAGGCACTCTCCTTTCCAGTGTCCCGGCTTGCCACAGTTGAAACAATTGCCCCTACCTTGGCCACCTTGAGAGCTGATGGCTGACCTCATGGCTGCGGTTATGAGAGTGGCTTGCTCCATCGAGCGTGCTCGATCCTTCTCTTCTTTCTCTGCCGCTATCGCAAGGTCCCTGTTATTAAAAATCTTAAAAGCAGCATCAAGGAGCTTTGAGGTTGGGGTTTGAGGGCCCAATTCCAATTTCTGAAGTTTCCTCCTAATATCAGGAGCAGATTGGCCAATGAAGTGCATATTGAGGACAGTTATCCCTTCCTCCTTTTCTGGGTCTAAGTTCGTGTATTTCTTCATAGAGTCCGCTAAACGGCTCATGAAGACAGCAGGATTTTCATCAGGTCCTTGTGTCACCTCCTTCACCCTTTCATAATTAACCTGTTTCTTGACCCCTCTTTTCATACCCTCAATGAGACAAGTAACCATGTGGTCCCTACGGGCTCTATCTTCCCTGTCGTGATAGTCCCAGCCGGGATTGCCCGAGGGTACTGCTGCCGTGCCTGGGGTTCCTGCCCAGGTGCCAGCCTGTGCATATTCATCACCGGCTTGTATAGCCAGGTCTACGATTCGCTTTTTCTCATCAGGGGTACAACAGCCCCCAAGGATAACTTGCAAGTCAGACCAAGAGAGGTCAAACTGCATGGTCACAGACCTAAAACCATCTAGAAACTTTGTGGGGTTCTCTGAATAACGCCCTAATTTCTCCTTAATCTGATACATATCACCCATTGAAAAAGGAACATGGACCCTAGTTGTAGAATCCCCCATGGGGACTTCCCGTAAGGGGAGCAGGGGGGCTGGTGGGGATACAGGAGCAGGTGGAATTGGTATGCAGATTTCCTGAGGCCTGACCAGGCTAGAGGGTTGATTAGGACCGGGTGTGGTTGATGAAGGAATGGAGATAGCCACCTGTGGGGAATCAGGTGGAGGGAGAGGAGCTGAGAGGGTAGTCTCAGCGGGAGAAGGGTCACATGGAGGGAGAGGAGCGGAGGTAGTGGATGGGGGAGGGGTGGCCATCGTGGGTAGAGGTGGAGCAAATGGCATAGACAGAGGAGAGTAGGGAACAAACTGGGCAGGGTGGGGGAAATATGGGGAAGGGTACTGAAACCCCTTCCAAGAGTCGGCTGAGAAGTTCGGAAGGGAGGGGTAAAGAGGAGGGGGTGGGGAGCAAGGAGTAAAGGGAAAACCGGGAGGAGAAGAGGGTGGTGTGGCCAGAGGGGAAGGAGTAACAGGGGAGGAAGACGAGTCAACCCGTTCCTTGGACTTGTAAGGATTCCCCATTAATAGGGCATCGTCTAAGAACTCATCTGATACCTGAACCCCCTGTGAGGAAGAAGGCCTTTTACGGTTATCCTGAGCCTTCTGAGATTCAATTGGCCTTGCTGGGCATATCCTACTCTGTTCTTTTGACCTCAGGCTTAAAATCATAAAGGCCGATATGTATGGAATCTCTGTCCATCTCCCTTCACGCTTACAAAACTTGTCCAATTGCAAGATGGTATCATGATCAAGGGTGCCATGTACAGGCCAGTTTCTTTCCGTTCCTAGTGGATAATGTGGCCATAAATCGTTACAAAAATGTATCATGCATCTTTTTCTCAAATTTTTAAGTTCTAGCTTATTCCAATCTTTTAGGATGCATCCCAGAGGAGAATTTTTCGGAACGCTCACTCTCTGCCCCATGGGCCTAAGGTCCGTTTAAACCTTTGCCCAGAGAATTCTACTGGTCTGAACGTGGTTCAGACGACTGGTTAGGCCTCCGGCAAGGGAGGGTAACTACTCTTCCAGTCGCTTGAGAGAGAAAAACCGGAGCCCTGATAAGGGTCTGGGGGAGAGATTATGCCGAATGCGTTCTTACCTCCTCCGGGTGCTGTATGGCGAGCAGAGGGAAATCCAATACCCAGTCACGTTGAAGGCGCCAAATGATATAGGGAGAGCCGATAGGAGAAAGCACGTGGGTCCTTAGGATTCCTCTGTAAAGAATTACACTCTCGCACAAGACCTAATCAGGAATAAGAGAACAGGTTTATTGGGGTACACGAGAAACCGGCCGGGAGGAAGGGTTTGCCAGAACAAAACGCTTCCCCCCAACTGACTTGTGGGGTGCCATTTTATAGGGTTTCGATGAGGGGTGGGTAAGAGTCTCTTATTGGGTGAGGGGCTGGTGGTCTTCCCGCGTTGCGCTGTGGTAGGAAGAATCCCTCGTGAGAGATCTGGTGGTGGGTGTCAACTTTGTCCTGATGGGTCTAAGCAGTCTGCTGATGGGCGGTTCCAGGTGGTCTTCTCCTGGATTACCTCATCCAGATGCTTAGGAGGACTGGAATGTGGGGTGATGGTCCTGGAGCATGCTCAGTTCAATCTGTGCCGCTTATCTCCGTTAGGTGAGTGTGTGTGTCCTTGATTGTGTTCAAGGAGAGGCCTACTTGATTTCAAGGGAAAACCCCTGAGGTTTCAAGGAAAAGGTTCCTTGAACCCCCCAGAGAATTGTTGGGGTGACCGGGGCCCATAATCCTCCCATGACACTATGAACCTGTCATGGGGTGCAGAGCACCCCAGAAGTTCTCTGGGGCATATCAAGGAACCTTCTCCTTGAGAAACTAAACCAGAGGACAGATAACACCTAGAGAGATAAGTGGAACCAAATCGGACTGAGCTAGCTTCAGATTCCTACCCTTCATTCTGGTCTCCCTTACCCTGGGGAGATAAATTTGGGTGTGGCTGTGGTCTTTGTGTCCTGAAGAGAGATCTGTAGCCACCCCTCACCCAATTCCTCCAGTCACTACCAGTGGGGGGATGGTCCTCCACTCCTCACCCAGTTCCCCCAGCTACTACCAGTGGGGGATTGTCCTCCCTCACTAAAGGAACTTTACACGGGCAGATGGTCCACCCCCATCAGTCCTCTATAAAAGTACCTTCCAGTCTCCTGTTTGAAGAGATTTGGTACCTCTGAGCCATGTGCTTTGTGCCTGTCTCCCCATGAGAAGTCTAAGGATTTCTTTCATGGTTTCCCTCCCCCCACCCTTCCCTTCCCTTGCTCCTAAATAAACTACCACCTTATTCTAACTACTTTTTGTGTGCAAGAGGGTGTAATTCTTTAAAGAGGAATTCCTAAGAACCCCAACCCCTAACCCAACCCATACCCCATTTCCCCCCATTACAAATCTCTATTACATACAACTTGCTTTTTTTTTTTTCAAGTATGTAATCAATTCTACATGTTACTTTCAAAGCTATGCTGCCTGTCTGTGATTCCTCCTGTCAGTGGCTTTTGTGAGTAGCCATGTAAAATTTAATTTAATATTCATGTAAGTATTTGTGAGAAAATAATTATTAATAATGGATTTATAGGGGGAACCCAGAGATCGGTTTCAGTCCTTTCTCTCCCCTATTCCAGAAAGTTCAGCTCTCAGCCAAGGGAACAAAAGAAATGGAGATAGACTCTTTTGTCTAGCTAAGTGAAGAACCACACCTAGATACTGAACTGTGCCCTTCAGCTAGGGTCTTTTGCATACTCTTCTCTGAGGTTATCTGTAGAGCTCATTTTAATTTAGACCATCCTCAAGTCTTGTCAATCAATGGAACTGAATGATGCTAACCAATTAGCTTAGATCAATGTATAATGACCAGGAGACATGGGGAGACACGAGGACAATACTTTAGTGATATACAATATTAATGAATAATAAATGCTTACTGCCAAAACTGGTGTAATAGCAATTAATTTATAAAGCACAGTAGTAGCCATAATAATAATTTTTAAAAACACATATTGTTGGAAATATAGTGAAATAATCTGACTCAGTCAAAGGTTTGGGACTAACTAAATGAAGTATGCAGCATGTATTCTTTGTTGTTAACTGAGATGGATGAACTGAAGAATAGTCTTCCATATTTTAAATTAACAGACAATATTTTCTTTCCCTCCCACTCCCCACCAGTTAAAAAAAAACAAAGAAAAATTTCTTGTAATAGATATGCACAGTCAGGCAAAACTCCCTCATTGGCCATGTTCAAAAATATATATATATATCACATTCTGGTTTTGTTTTTGTTTTTGCTGGGCAATGAGGGTTAAGTGACTTACCCAGGGTCATACAGCTAGTGTCAAGTGTCTGAGTTGGATTTGAACTCAGGTCCTCCTGAATCCAGGGCAGGTGCTTTATCCACTTCACCACCTAGCTGCCCCCATATATCACATTCTGTACCCTGGATTCAACACCTCTTTGTTAGGAGGTAAATAGCAAGGTTTATCATGAATCCTTTGGCGTCATGGATGGTTGTTGTGTTGATCAGAGTTCTTACAGTTTTCAAAGTTATTTGTCTTTAGTGTTGTTGTTTTAGAAATTGTTCTCCTGACTCTGCTCACTTCATTCTTTATTACTTCATACATTTTCAAAGGTGTTCATTTTTAGAATGTTGATGTGATAGTACAAATTGTTCTTCTGATTCTGTTTGCTTCACTCTGCATCAGTTCATACAAATCTTTCCAGATCTCTTTGAAATGAATCTATTTCCTTATTTCTGACAGCATAGTCAGAAATGTCTATTATATGCATATACCACAATTCATTCAATCATTTCCCAAATGATGGGCATTCTCTTACTTTCCTTTTTTTGTCACAGCAACAAGAGGGCTGCTATAAATATTTTTTATACATATAAGACCTTTTCTTCTTTCTTTTATCCCTTTTGGGTAAAGCTCTAGCTGCATCAAAGAGTATTTACTATTGAGTAAAATTTTCTATATACTTCCAAATTATTTTTCAGAATGGCTATACCCATTCAGAGGCCCGCCAACATTCCCTCCAACATTTGTTATTTTCCTTTTTTGGGGGGTCATTTTTGCCAACTTATGGGTGTGAGGTAGAACATCAGAATTGCTTTAATTTCCTTTTCTCTAATTATTTGTGATTTGGAGCATTTTTTTCATATACTCATAGATAGCTTGGGTTTCTTCCCTTAAGAACAACCTATTTATTTCCTTAGACTATTTGTCATTTAGGGAATGGCTCTTATTCTTATAAATTTGAATCAGTCCTTCATATATCTTGGAAATGAAAGTTTTATCAGAGAAATTTATAAAGATTCCACTGCCCCCATTGCTTCCTTCTTAATCTTAGATTTTGTAAGGGCCAAATTTAATATGGGGAAAGTTTGCCATAATATTGGGGTTCAGAAAATAATGAGAGACCTCTAGGTCCAAAGTTTCCTCCCTTCCAAACTGCCTTTTTTTAGTTATTTCTCCCACACTAATAAGAAAGGAGATCAACAGCCTCTTTTCCACAAACAAATCAGGTTTTATTAATAGGAATAAAAGATACAAAAAAGGTGAAGTTAATAAAGCCAGGGACCATGAGAAAGGGAATAGGGGAAGAGAAAACAAATAAGCTCCCTGGCTCTAGCAAAGACTGATTCAAACCCCAAACTTGCTTCCAACTCAGCTAGCTCAAAGAGCTGGCCTTGCTTCCACAACACAAACTCACCACCACCAGGTGTCCATAGTTTCAATGAGAGTCAGCTGTGCAGTCTCACCCCCTGGTTCTGTCTGAAGCTCAACTCCACAGCTCCTCTCTCTCTCTCTCTCTCTCTCTCTCTCTCTCTCTCTCTCTCTCTCTCTCTCTCTCTCTCTCTCTCTCTCTCTCTCTCTCTCTCTCTCTCTCTCTCTCTCTCTCTCTCTCCCTTTTTTTACCTCTCCTACAGGAAGGGGAGGTTCTTCGCCATGCTGAGTCTCCAATTGGTTCAACATACCCCCTGGGCTGTCCCCATTATAATTTGGCCAGGCCCATGTGGGTGTAGGGGAACTACTAGGGGAGGCTTAGATACTTAGTTTGATACTTTCACTCAATAAATGTTCTTTTCTATAATCTCTTCAAGTACACACCCATCTTCTCTTAGGCTTTTCAAGATTACATCTTTTCAGTCTGACCATAATGAAGAAAGGATGTGGTCATGGAAACCCCAAATTGCAAGTAATTCCTTATACTTCATTGAATTTGTTTGCACAAAAACTTCTAAATTTCATGTAATAAAAATTATCCATTTAATCTTCTATAATACTCTCTATCCTTTTTTTGGTCATTAACTTTTCTTCTAAACATAAATCCCATAGGTACCCCCCCCGCCCCCCCCCCCCCCCCAGTTTCTCTAATTTGTTTATGATGTCCAATTTCTTCCTGTGAGATTGGATTATTTAAATTATTCATTTCTTGTTTTATTAATTTAGATATTTTGTATTTTTGTAAGGGGCAGCTAAGTGTCATAGTGGATAGAATGCCAGGCCTAGACTCAGGAAGCTTCATCTTCCTGAGTTCAAATCTGGCTTCAGACACTAGTTGTATGACCTTGGACAAGTCACTTAACCCTGCTTACCTCTCTTCTTCATTTGTAAAATGAGCTGGCAAAAGAAAATGGCAAACCACTCCAGGATCTTTGCCAAGAAAACAACAAATGGGGTCTCAAAGAGTTGGATATGACTGAATAAAACAAAACAAAAACATATTTTGTAAATATCTATTTCATTTAAGTTGTCCACAGTATTGGACATATAGTTGGATAAAATAGTTTTTAATAAATATCCCTTATTTCTTCTTCATTTGTTGTGAATTCTATTTTTCATTTCTGATGCTTATAATTTGATTTTCCTCTTTTAAAAAGAAATAAATTAGCTAATCATTTTCATATTTTATTGTTTAAAAATCATTTTATAGTTTTATTTATTAGTTCAAAGATTAAAACAAGTTTTTTTCTGTTAATCTCTTCCTTGATTTTCAGAATTCTGGTTTGGTTTTTAATTGAGGTTTCACCTTTTTTGTTTGTTTGTTTTCTAGGAATTTTAAAGCTGTATTCCTAATTCGTTTGATGTGCTTTCTCTTCTTGGCTAATAAAAATATTTAGCAATGTCAAATTTCTTTTAAAGACTGCTTTGGCTATACCCCCTCAAATTTTGTTATGATGTCTCATTGATAAGATAATCTTTTATGAAATTATCTAACACTTCTCCAATTTGTTCTTTATACTACCAATTTTTAAAATTATTTAGTTGATTCTCAATTTTTTCAATGACATTTTATGCAATATAATTTTTATTGTATTGTCATCAATAAAGTCAATATAAAATAATTCTCCTTTTCTGAATTTTTTGGGGATATTTACATGGTCAATTTTTTAAAAGGTGCTATTACACTTGAGAATATGTATATATGTATACATATGTGTATATATACACGTACATATTGTATATATGTATCTATACACTCATTTCTATTCCTATTCTGAAATCACCAGCATCTATCATACCAACTTTTATAAAATTTTATTCATGTTTTTAAGTTCTTTCTTATTTATTTTTTGGTTAGATTTATCTAGGGCTAAGAGGGGATATATTGAGGGTCTCCACTAGTATGGTTTTACTATATTTTTCCATGTAATTCATTTGGCTTTTCATACACACATATGCATGCACTATTTGTAGTATGTATGTTAAGTATTTAAATTAATTCATTGTCTTTATTACCTTTCAGCAAAATATAGTTTCCCTGTTAATCTTTTAGTTGTTACTTTTTTGCTGTTGCTTTTCTGAAATCATAATTGCTACCCATGGTTTTTTGTTGTTGTTATTCATTTGAGGCATAATAGATTTTTCTCTGTTCTAATTCCTTATTTTAATTCTTCCTGAATGTTAATGTTTCAATTGTGTTTTAGATAACCAACATAGTGCTGAATTTTGCTTTCTAACCCATTTTATATTAGGTTTTTTTTTTTTTTTTTTTTTTTTAGTGAGGCAATTGGGGTTAAGTGACTTGCCCAGGATCACACAGCTAGTAAGTGATAAGTGTCTGAGGCCGGATTTGAACTCAGGTCCTCCTGACTCCAGGGCCTGTACTCTATCCACTGAGCCACCTAGCTGCCCCTTTTTATTTTATATTAGGTTTTTTTTTAAATTTATTTTATTTTTTTTCTAACCCATTTTACTATTTACTTTCATTTTATGTGTGAGTTCATCCCATTCACACCTACAGTTATGATAGTTAATTTCTCTTAATCCTATTTTCTTGGACCATTTCTTCTCTATACTCCTTACTCCTTCTTTATGTCCTTCACTTTTTTCCCTTTCCTTTTAACTTCATCTTTGCCATTCCCTTTCCAAGCTTAGGGTTTGTTTTTATGACTGATCTCTCTCTGAATCTTTTCCCTTTTCCTTTTCCCATGCTCATATGTCTCATTGTTGAATTGAATGTATTCCTACACCAAAATCTGTGTGTGTGTGTGTGTGTGTGTGTGTATGTTCTGTACTCTTGACCAATTTAGATTAAATTGACCTTCAACGGATACCTATTCCCTTTACTTCTTCCACAGTTATATTATGTGAAATAATAAATTACTCTATCCTGTATCCCATTCTCCTTCACTATATCCATTTCCCTCCCTTTCTTTCATCTTACAGCATTGTTAAAATACAACAAAACTTGGGGGCAGCTAGGTGGCAGAGTGGATCAAGCACTGGCCCTGGATGCAGGAGGACCTGAGTTCAAATCCAGCCTCAGACACTTGACACTTACTAGTTGTGTGACCCTGGGCAAGTCACTTAACCCTCATTGCCACGCCCCACCCCCAATACAACAAAACTCTTTATAGGTCTTCTGTCTCATTTAATTATCTCTACAACCCCGTATGACATTAGGATTCTGAAAGAATTCTTTTACTTCACTATCCCCCATCAGAATGTAAGCAATTTATTTTTATAATGGCCTTTCTAACTGTTCACTTATATTTACCATTTTATTTCCTTTTGACCCTATTATTTGTACTTCAAAATTCCTTTTCAATTCTGGTTTTTTCATTAGGAGTATTTGAAAGTCCTTTTTATTGAAGATTTACTTTTTTCCTTGTAGAATTATATTCAGTTTTGCTGGCTTCATTTTTTTTTTGCCCTTCTTGGTTGTAGTGCTTTATCTTTTGCCTTTTAGAATATCTCATTCCACATTCTCTGTTTCTTTAGAATGGTAGCTGCTAAATCTTGTGTAATCCTGATGGTAGTTCCTCAATATTTGAATTCTTTCTTTCTGACTTAGTGTTTTTGTTTTTAATTTAGAACCTCTGGATTTTGGCAATGATATTGCTGGGAGTTCTCATTTTAGGGTTTCTTTTAGGAGGTAATTGGTGGATTTTTTCTATTTTCATATTGCCCTCTTGTTCTCATGTATCTAGGCAATTTTAATGCATTCTTTTTAAAAAAATTATTAATTGATTAAAGTTTTCAACTTTTGTTTAGATAAGATTTCCCATTTCAAATTTTTTCTCCCCCCCTCCCCTCCCTGCCCCCCTCCCCTAGACAGCAGGTAATCTGATATACAACATTAAACATATTTCTGCATTAGTCATGTTATACAAGTAGAATCAGAGCAAGAAGGAAAAACCTCAAAAAAGAAAAACAACAGCACCAAAAACAAAAGAGATAGTATGGTCCAATCAGCATCCATATTCCACAGTTTTGTTTTTTGTTTTTGTTTTTTGGAGAGCCTTTTCCATCATGAGTCCTTTGGAACTTTCTTGTACCATTGGATTGATGAGAAGAATCTAGTCTATCATAGTTGATCAACACACAATGTTGATGATACTGTGCACAATGTTCTCCTGGTTCTGCTCATCTCACTCATCATCAGCCCATGCAAGTCCCTCCAGGTTTCTCTGAACTCCTCCTGCTCATTTCTTACAGCACAATAGTATTCCATTACATTCATATACAACAACTTGTCCAGCCATTCCCCAGTTGATGGGCATCCCCTCAACTTCCAATTCCTTGCAACCCAAAAAGAGCAGCTGTAAATATTTTTGTACATGTGGGTCCTTTTCCCTTTTCCATGATCTCTTTGGGAAAAAGACCCAAAAGTGGTATTGCTGTGTCAAAGGGTATGGACAGCTTTATAGCCCTTTGGGCATAATTCCAAATTGCTCTCCAGAATGGTTGGATCATTTCACAGCTCCACCAACAATGCAATTTTAATGCATTCTTAAAATTTGTTATTGAGGTTCATTTTCTCATCATGTATTGCAGCTAATTCAATGATTTTTAAGTTATTCCTCTCTGAGCTGTTTTACAGATCAGTTGCTTTTTATATGACACCTTATATTTTCCTATGTTAACCAATCTTTTGGTTTTGTTATAATAATCTTTATTACCTTTTGGAGTTATTAACCTCTATTCAGTCTAGTCTAATTTTTAACAAGTTTTACTAAAGTAGGGTTTTGTACCTCTAGCATTAAGCTATTGATTCTTTTTCCAAATCTCTTCTCAATGGTTTGATGGCATTTTTAAACTCTTTTTAAAATGTCTTGCAGCTTTTCTTCTAGGAATTGTAATTGTTCTTTTGATCAAACTGTTTTATTTCTTTGAGGTTTTGATTGTTTTTGAGTTATTCTTCTCTTCTGAGTTTGTGTCTTGGTTACCTCTGGCATTATAAAATGTATTTGAATATGCTTTTTTTTCTTTTTTTACTTACTCATTCTTGTTGCTGAGGTGCCAGGAGTTGAATTCTAGACATTTCCTACTATGGGGTTTAAATAAAGTGGAGGGTTTTTGTTTTGCTCTAGAGTGCTTTTTTTTTAGTTTGAACTCCCTTTCTTTGTGAGTCAGACTAAGTAAGAGCCCCTTCTTTTGATCTGTACCTTTTCCTTCACCAAGGACAGTGATATGACCCTCTCTTTCTCTTCTTTGGTGATTAGTTATATTTGAAGCCCTTTCCTTGGGAGGAAAGAGTTAGGGAGGCCTTTTCTTTAATCTGCCTTTAGGTCTGAGGTTGGGGTAGCTAGGTGGTGCAGTGGATAGAGCACTGGCCTTGGAGTCAAGAGGACTTGAATTCAAATCCATCCTCAGGTGGATTTGACTTGACACTCACTGGCTGTGTGACCCTGGGCAAGTCACTTAACTCCAATTGCCTCAAACATCTGGGGCCATCTCTAGTCTTCCTGATGCATATCTTGCCCCAAGACCCAGATGGCCCTGGAGGACAGAGTGAAGCTGGTGACTTTGCATAACCCTCTTTCATTTAATCCAATTCACTGAAAGTCATGACATCACCCAATGTCATGATCCTCTTTGAGAATGGACAAACAACAAGTCTGAGGTTGAGCCTCTACTGCTGGAATGCACACATTTGAGGCCCTTTCTTTGAGGGGGAGGTAGGAGAAGGGTGGGGGAATAAAGGAACTTTTGTGTTTGTTTGTTTACCTCACCCTTTTCTTTCACAATCAGCTAAGGCCCTCTCTCACTTCTCTAAGCCTGCCCCTCATCCCACCCCAGCCATGTTATTTCCACCCCCTCTACTAGCAATGGGAAGCCAGAACTGAGGTTCACATTGATGTTTTCCTCTCCCCCTTCCAGCTGAGATTTTTTCTGAGCTTTGAAGGATTTAAAATTCACCCCTTAGGAGATTTGGGTCATATCTATCACTTGTGTAGAGAGCTTGTTCTGTGGTAACCTGGACTTTTTCCCATTTTGGTAGTAGAGAGAACTGAGCTCTAATTTCCTTCTACTAAGGGGTGTGCTAGTAAATGTTTACCAATTGGTTCTCAAAAATGTATATATAAATGGAATACTATTGTGTTGTAAGAAATGAGCAGGTGGATTTCAGAAAAGCCTGGAAAGACTTAGGCGGACTGATGCTGAGTGAAATGAGCAGAACCAGGAGAACATTGTACTTAATATCAACAACATTGTGTGATGATCAACTGTGATAGACTTAGTTCTTCTCAGCAAATCCAAGACAATGCCAAAAGACTCATGATGGAAAATGTTCTCCATATCCAGAAAAAGAACCATGGAGTCTGAATGCAGACTGAAGCATACTATTTTCACTTTCATTGGTTTTTTTTGTTTCTTCTTTCTTGTGTTTTTTCCTTTTGTTTTGATTCTTCTCTCACAACACTACTAATATAGAAATATATTTAACATGATTGTAATGTATAACCTATATCAGATTGCTTGCTGGCTTCAGAAAGGGGGAGGGAAGGAAGGGAGGGAGAAAAATTTGGAACTCAAAATCTTTTTTTTTTTTTTTGGCAGGGCAACGAGGGTTAAGTGACTTGCCCAGGGTCACACAGCTAGTGTCAAGTGCCTGAGGCCACATTTGAACTCAGGTCCTCCTGAATCCAGGGCTGGTGCTTTATCTATTGCGCCACCTAGTTGCCTCCTGGAACTCAAAATCTTTCAAAAATGAATGTTGAAAATTATCTTTACATGTAATTAGAAAAAATAAAATACTATTATACACAAAAATGCATACATAACACACTTTTTTTGGGGTGTGTGTGAGGCAATTGAGGTTAAGTGACTTGCCCAGGGTCACACAGCTAGTAAGTGTTAAGTGTCTAGGCTGGA
This sequence comes from Dromiciops gliroides, assembly GCF_019393635.1. Classification (NCBI taxonomy): domain Eukaryota; kingdom Metazoa; phylum Chordata; class Mammalia; order Microbiotheria; family Microbiotheriidae; genus Dromiciops; species Dromiciops gliroides. Next base: position 269,463,831 of record NC_057863.1, on the reverse strand, counting down.
TTTGAACTCAGGTCCTCCTGAATCCAGGTCGGGTGCTCTATCCACTGTGCCACCTAGCTGCCCCCATAACACACTTTTAAGTTTAATCTGTACTTTGACATTTTATTCTTCACTTTCTCAAGTCAAACCCTGTCTTGTAATATTTGCTTATTTCTTTTGTGTGAATGCTCACACTGAAAACTTAACAATCAACTCTCTATATCCAAGTCATGGCAGCTCCAGGATACTTCTGATTCTACTGTACCATCTTGGTCCATGTAGAAGAACAGTATTTCCAATTATGTTTTGTGGTAGGGTCTTGGAAGTAACCAAAGAGGGATGATCCACCTTTTCACAGATGAGAGTGGACATGTGCTTGGGTTTTTTTTTGTTGGTTTTTTTGTTGTTTTTTTGTGGGGCAATGAGGGTTAAGTGACTTGCCCAGGGTCACACAGCTAGTAGGTGTCAAGTGTCTGGGGTTGGATTTGAACTCAGGTACTCCTGAATCCAGGGCCAGTGCTTTATTTACTGCACCACCTAGCTGCCCCGACATGTGCTTGTTATCCTACAACTACTGAAGCTGTGCAAGGAACTTCTCCTTCCCTGTCTGCTTCACTTAGACCCTCTTGGCATTCTAAACAAAGGCTTGGGTTGGTGGGGAACAGAATATTGCTGAACTTTTGCTAGCTTCAGGAAAACTAAATCAAACCTTTGGCAGGCTGTCGAGCTTTGGATTGCTTTTGGTTGCTAAACCAGTTGATTATGAACCCTTGCTTCTATACTACCCACAGGATGCTCTCTTGGCCTGGTGACTGTGGAAACAGAGGGAAATAATAACAACAAAAATGATTTTGAAGTATATCATTTTAAAGTGGGCTCTTTTTTTCTTGAAATTATTAAAGTGGTTTTTAATTGGATTTTTATGGTCCAAGAGTATGATTGCATTTTAAAACCTCACATTTTATTGCCAAATCAATAAGCATTTATTAAGTACTTACTATGTAGCAAAAGTTAAAAATAGATCCTAGCCTGTAGGATCTCACAATCAAAACAACTTAAATGACTATGTTTGAATAAGATATATTCAGGTTAAATTGAAGGTAATCTCAGAAGAAAGGCACTAGTGGCAATGGGAAAGGCTTTTTGCCGAAGGTGAGATTTTAGCTGAGATTTAACAGAAGTCAGAAGATGGAGAAGAGAGAATTCTAGACCTGGAGTTTGGAGTTCATAGACCTGCCAGTGAAAATGTAGAGTTGGAGGGGGCAGCTAGGTGGCATAGAAAATAAAGAACTGGCCCTGGATTCAGGAGGACCTGAGTTCAAATTTCACCTCAGAAACTTGACACTTAATAGCTGTGTGACCCTGGGCAAGTCACTTCACCCTACTTTCCCTGCCAAAAAAAGAAAGAAAGAAAGAAAAAGAAAAGAAAAGAAAAAAAAAGAAAATGCATATTTGGGAGATGGAGAATCTTGTTCCAGGAAGAGCAAGGCGGACAGTGGCACTGGATCTCAGAGTATGTGAAAGAGAATAAGGTATAACAAAGCTAGGAAGGCAGGAAGGGGTCAGGGTTTTATACTTGATCCTGGGTATAATAGTGAGCCACTTAATGAATAGGGAGGAGACATGGTCAGACAGACCTACACTTTAGGAAAATCACTTTGACAGCTGAGTGAAGGATAGACTGGAGTGGGGGAGAAAGTGTGGCAGAGTAATTAGTGGGCTATTGTGATAGTTAAGATGCGAGGTGATGTGGGCCTATACCTGCATTGTGATAGCGTCAAAGGACAGAAGGGAAGGTGATATACAAGAGATATCGTGAAGGCAAAAAAGGACAGGACTCAGCAGGATTGGATATGGGGGAGGGGAAGGGGAGACTGAGACTAATAAATGATCACACCCAGTTTGGGAAACTGGGTAACTGAGAAGATGATGGTGCTCTTGACAATAACAAGGATATTAGGAAGAGGGGATGATTTGGGGAAAACAAAAATGAGTTTAATTTTGGACATGTTGAGCTTAAGATGTCTATAGCTTAGCTTTTTAAATTGTGGGTCTCAACCCTATGTGGGGTCATGTAATTGAATGTGGGAGTTGTGAAAAATCTGGCAACAGTAATAGGTTATGTATGCCTATTATATATACCTATAAGCCCGGGGTTAAGTAAAAATTTCTTGGGAGAAAAGGGGTCATGAGTGGAAAAAGTTTACAAAGCCCTGATCTATATGACGTCCAGTTCAATATGTCCAATAGACAGTTGGAGATGCAAGGCTGGAGGTCAGCAGAGAGGTTAGGGCTGGTTAAATAGATCTGGGAATCATTTGCATAGAAGTGGTAATTGAATCCACAGGAGCCAATGAGATCACCAAGTGAAATCACATATAGAGAGAAGAGGACTTAAGAGATCCTTGGAGAACCCTCAGCCCATCATTAGCAAGCATGATCTGGATGAAGACCCAGAAAAGGAGACTGAAATGAGAAAAGTTGGATGAAAAGGAGAGGGAAAGATCTTGAAAACTAGTATCCTGGAGAAGAGGGTGGTCAACAGCGTCACAGGCTGCATAGAGGTCAAGAAGGCTTAGGACTGAGAAAAGTTCTTGTGAGGACAAATTTGCCCTTGTATGTGAAAAATCAAGGAAGGCAACTCTTGTGTTCACATTGGCACAGTGCAGAATGCTGCTAACACCATTCCCCAGGAGAGGCTTGAGAGTCTACTTCTTAGACAGTTGGAATAATGTGTAATGGAAGTGCCTGGGAGAGATCTTGGAGCATGCAGAGACTTTTTGTAAAGGCTCTGATGTGCTCACCATGTGGTGCACATCTTGATTGGCTAGGGTAACTAGACTTCAAAAAGCACTAGCACATCAGATCCTTGGCCATTCTCTTCAGCTGCTCTCTCTTGCTGCATGCATCTCTGCAGGCTGATATTTGGTCCTATTACATAGCCCTTGGACCTTTGCCTCCAAATTTATTATTTTCTGTTTTAGGTGAAGGGATTGGAAACTACAACCTTGAGAATTTCAAAAGACCAGAAAAATAGGCTTTTAGGAGCACAGGAGTCATCCAGAATTCTGTTCCAAAATTCTCTGTGCACATGCGCGCGTGCACGTGCGCGCGCGCGCACACACACACACACACACACTTAACTTCTCTGTGTCTCCATTTCCTCATCTATAAATTGGGAATAAATAATAGCACCCACTTCAAAGGGTTGTTGTGAGGATTTGATGAGTTAGCAGATATAAAGCCCTTTGCAAATGTTAAAGTAGTCTATAAATGAAAGCTATTATTAAGGCAATTTTATTAATTATCTATTCAAACAATAGATATACATGAACTCAGTTAACTTTTGTTTATTGAAAAGTCTCTGTTATAGCCAATGTCTTCTTACATTTTGTACTATTCAAGAAACAAATGCAAAATCCCATAATGAAAGATTAAACTTCAAGTTTAGGGTTCTTTGCTCAAACAGAAATATTTGGAAATAAACCCTTGAAAGATGATCTGACTCGCTGGAAACTTAATCAGGTCCAATGTGAACACAAGAGTTGCTTTCCTTGATTTAGTCTTTATAAAACTCAGGGGGCTTGTCTTTTGGTTAATTAAAGGACATTCCCTATTTATCCCCTCTTTATAAGGATTTTCCTTTTAATATAGTCAGAAGTGAACAAAGAAGTACTTATTTAGACTAACTAAAATATAGCTCTTGACCTTAGTTTGGTTTACCACAGTAATATGCTTCAGAGGGGAGGATTCTTTTCTGATCCCGACTGAGTCTAGAAACTGATTAGAGATTTGATGGGAAAAAAGATGTCAAGCACTCCAAAAAAAGATAGTAGATTGCAAACCACACTAAACATGCTTTAATGTCAACTTAAATAGTAAATAATTGCCCAATTATGTACAGATATATTTTCCTCATTGATATTAAGTATATGCATGTTTAAAGCATTCTAGATTCGTTTTTTCTTTTTTTTGCAGTAATTCAAAACCATCATGATCAAATACACAATGATTTTGGTATTTAGGTAGGGATCTTATCAAACTGACCACTTCTAAGTGCAACATGCTTTTGCAGTTTCTCAATCTAACATCAAATTGTTTCCAAGCCATAACAAAAACTTCACAAATTTCCAAGGGATGGTCAGATACATATGCATATCTTCATCTGTATTCTATACATTGCACCCAATTAACTCCTTTGATCCCCTCTGTTATCTTATAATTGTCCTTCAACAGCTATATAATCACATGATCAATATGTTAGGAATATTTACATTCTTATAGCATAAATGTCAGGCTGTTTGAAAACCATGAAAAAAGTTCAACATCAAAATTAAGTTTATATAAAGTTGTTTGTTAAATGCTTTCCAAGTTGTAACATTTCATTAGAAATGTTATTTATATTTGACAAAACTTGTAAAATAAATAAATTTAATATGAAATCTTGTAGCTAATAGTAAGCATATGAGGTCTATTAATTCTTTTTTTTTTTTTGGCAGGGCAATGATGGTTAAGTGACTTGCCCAGGGTCACACAGCTAGTTAAGTGTCAGGTGTCTGAGAATGAATTTGAACTGAGGTCCTCCTGAATCCAGGGCCAGTGCTTTATCCACTGCACCACCTAGCTGCTGTCTATTTAATTCTTACAGAATGTCCCACATAAAATATATGCAATTATTTTAGAATTAGGGTTCAATAATTTTATAATTTGAATTTTATAATAGAATAAATGCATTTTACAATTATATTATTTAAATGCTAGTTTGTTCCTTTGGGGATAAAAGTTATCATTGTAGTTATTTTAAACACTTAATAAATACATCTAAAAGAATATTTTGAGTATAGATTACCCTGGAGGTTCACAACATATTTTTGTTGTTGTTGAAAGATATTTGTGGAACAAAGAAGTAGGAATCACTGCAGTGGAATATTGTTTCTTTGGAATCTGATTAAGTATAGATAAGTTTTGGGAGCAAAGTCTTTAAGCAAGGAGAAGAAATAATATTATTTCTTAATTTTATCCTTAGAAGAAAGGTAGGTGTTAATATGCTTCCTCAGTATTAAGGAAATCATGAAAGACTGCTCCAAGTCACTAGTAATAAAATAAATCTAAAATAAACCAACCTTGAAGATTCATTAGGTCCAACTATTCAAAGCAGCAATTTGGACTTTATACATACACACATGTATATGTGTAGATACATATATAATTATATACCTATGAAATATACACATATATAATATTAAATACATATGTAATACTATAAATATTTATAGCATTACTTTTTGTGGCAGTAAAGAATTATAAATAAGTAGGTGCTCATTCACTGAGGATTGACTAAATAAGATGTGATATATGAAAGTAATGGAATATTATTTTATCATAAGGAATGATGACTATAACGCCTTAAAAGGAACATGATTTGTATGAACTGTTGAAAAGTGAAGTAAGCAGAACCAGGAAAATATTATGCACACAGTCTACAACAATGACAATGTAAATAACTGCTGGGCATTATGTAATGATCAATCTTGTCCTAAAATGAGAAACAAGGAAATGCACTTCCCTCCTCTTGCTGGAGAGGTGGAGAACTATGGACATTGAATGTTAAATATTCTACCAGGTATGGTTGATGGATTGGTTCGTTTTGCTTATTTTTTCTTTGTTAAAAGGAAAGATGCATTTAATTTTATTTATTTTGGCAGGGTAATGAGGGTTAAGTGACTTGCCCAGGGTCACAGAGCTAGTCAGTGTCAAGTATCTGAGGCCAGATTTGAACTGAGGTCCTCCTGACTCCAGGGCTGGTGCTCTATCCACTGCGCCACCTAGCTGCCCCCTTGCTTGACCTCTTTTAAGGATAGCCCAGAGTCAGTAGAATTGCAAAAGAAATGTAGATTGACCTTCCTGACTACCTAAAGAAAGTTAACTCACCTAGCCTACCTCCCAACTCATGTCATCAGTGAACTGGCCAATTAACTTGGGCCAAGGTACAGTGACCAGCCAGCCTCTACCTGAGAGAGGATAAAAATCCTCGGGAGAGGGGGCTTGCACTCTCTCCCTCATTCTCTGCTCTCCCTCTCTTGGCCTGGGCCTCTAGAGGAGGCAGACACACTGCCCTCACTCTCTCCTTTCTCTAATTAGGTATGCAGGGCTTCTGAACTTTCGGAGCCACATGCTCTCTTTACTAACATTTAATATGCTTTAATAAATGCTTAATGCCAAAGACTGGTGCTGTCGCCTCTGATTTATAAGTAGCAATATATTAGAATTCCCAGCTAAGTTCCCTAAAACCTAGAATTGAGACAGGCACCCCCATATATTTTCAAACAACACACATCACGCAACAAATAAATTTATTTCCTGAGTCCAAAATTCTTCTCTGTAATAATTGTGATTCACCAACAGAATGCAATGTTTTCCCTATCTGAAAATTGTTAAAAAAAAAACCCTAGGATTTTGTGTGATCTATTCAAAGAAAATAAAATAGCTATAACTTTGATGCAGATAAACCTTATCCACAAACTTTAGAGTTGGGCTTTATGTTGAGGGCCTTCTATTTGCTCCTATATTTGTAGGTTGATCCATCTCAGAGATGAAAGAGTAAAATAAGACCTGTGCAATCTGTTCTGTATGTCTCTAACTTCTCATTTCTGGAGAGAGGTTGAGGCCTGTATCCAAGGTAATAAAGCTGGTCTCTGAAGCCATTAGGAACCAAAAGCCTCCTTCCAGTAAATAAGGTCTTCTATCAAAATAACTCCCTTCCCTTCCCCTCCACCCCATTTTAGAGCCATTTAATTTTACCTATTGCAATTATTCTTTCTTAAAAGCAGTAGAGGGCAGCTAGGTGGTGCAGTGGATAGAGCAATGGCCCTGGATTCAGGAGGACCTCAGTTCAAATCCGGCCTCAGACACTTAAAACTTACTAGCTGTGTGACCCTAGGCAAGTCACTTAACGCCAATTGCCTCACCAAAAAAAATTAAATAAATAAAATTTAAAAAGCAGTAGAAAAAGCATGTAGATTTTTGTTTCTTTCTCTTTCATATTAAGATTTTATTTGCTTAAGATAATCACATGATGGAGTAGTTGAGAATAGTCAAGACAATCATTAGAGGGAGTGGCTATGCCCTTTTCCCCTTTCTGAGACAATCACTTGAGGGAGAGGCTGCTTCATATTAAAGTTAAGGGGATCAATTCTCTTCAACAAGAATCAAATAACAAATATATACCTGCATTATCCTAACTTTTTCAAAGAAAACAACTGTATATGCTTCTTTGGATTAGAAATGTGTTTTACTGGCATTTGCTGAATTGGATTCTCTGATAAGTATTGTACTAGTGAATTTCTTACATGTCCCTTATATATGTATACGCTTTATGTAATTATATTTCAGAAAACCATTTGTATTAGAACAGGAGAATGTATCATTTGTTTCACTGTTTTGTTTAAAGATGTCTCAGAGCTTTCTACCTCATCACTGACCCCGAATTATCATGACTTGTCTGCTATCTGCCTGAGCTCACCGTTAGCAAAACCTTTGAGCACATAGATGAATCAACCATCTGAAAAGTAGCCTTGTTATTATCTTATGGGCAAATAAGAATGTCTCTTCAAGAAACCAAGACCAAGGATTGCTATGAAGTTAAATGGTTAAATTCAGTCTCAGATCCCATCATCCTCCAGTGGCATGAATTTGCAATTAGGGAAATTGCTTACAAAAGGAAATAAGATTCCTTTCTGTAAGAATGGGGGCACCAAAAAACCTTTCTTGTATTACATCTGTTGGCACTCATGTTGTTAGGGATCAATAATGTTCCCAAAGCTAGAAATAATCCCACACTAGCCCTAATTAGAAATACATAGGGTCCAAATCAATAGTGATGTTCCTTAATCTTGTCAGAGTCAGCTGATTGTACACTATAGGTTTAGCTCAACAGATTTGCCTTCAATTATGTCAGTTTTATATTTGTGTTGTTTTCATTTCTCTGGTATGGCTGCTGACAACACAAAAGTCACTTATTTAAAAAGCATATTGTACTAAGTGTGAAGAACAATATAGTTCTCGAATAAGCTGCCCCTGAAACAACTGAATGTTACAAGTCAGTTGTTGTATTATTTTGTGTTTTTCTAATGCCAAGCAGGGAGTAATAGAAACTTTAGAGATACTTGTAGACCTTAGAAACTTGACACAATGAAAGTTTGCCCCATTTGATTTGTAATCTTTCAACATTATTAAGATCAGAGGAATTATTTCTCTATATTACAATTCTATTATGTTTGGTCCAAAATAGGCTCTTAAAAATGGATTCCTTATTTCCTTTTACAATCAAATCTTTATTTTCTACTGAAGAGTTAATTTTGTTCTTATATGTTGTATGGGGCACATTCAGGATTACAGTAGTCAAATTAATTGGATAATGTTGGAAAACTCTTTGAAGATGAAATTCATGAATTTTATATTCATGTAAATAATATGTATAAAATGATAGGCATCAAATGTATATATGAACACCTATCACGTAAAATATAATGCCTTTTTTGTATGCCTACAAAAATCATCTAATAAACAATTCCTGAAAATAGATAGTGGCCCTTGTTAATGATATAATTTCGCTTACAGGAAATAAAAAAAATATTTTGGCACTGATCTAAATTAACTAGTCAATCTTAAATCAAATGGGTATATATTAATGATTTTGTCATCTTTTAGGAAACAAAATTGGAAATGGTGGTAGTGGTGGTGATAAATCACTAAAAGTGTTTTTATTCCCTCAAAATTTTGCTGCATGTTTTCCTCTATTAAAAACCATCATTAAAAAAAAATCAGGGACAGCTAGGTGGCGCAGTGGATAGAGCACCGGCCCTGGAGTCAGAAGTACCTGAGTTCAAATCCGGCCTCAGACACTTACTAGCTGTGTGACCCTGGGCAAGTCACTTAACCCCAATTGCCTCACTATAATTAAAAAAAAAATCAGGGCAGCTAGGTGGCACAGTGAATCTGTGCCCTGGAATCAGGAGGACCTGAGTTCAAATCTGTCCTTAGACACTAGCTTAGCTGTGTGACCCTGGGCAAGTCCCTTAACCATGATTGCCTCCAAAAAAATAAAAGGTATCACACGGTTTTCATCCCTTTTATTGGAGAGGGAAAAAAATATAGATGTTTTCATTTTTTGGGGAAAAAAAGGCGGGGGGGGGGGGAGTTTGATTTGTGTTATGCCTTCCTTAGTAGGATCCAGCAATGGTGGCAAAAAAAAAAATTATAATCTGTAAAGGTACCATAATAGTTATGAGAAATTTTTATGCTTGATCCATATAATTATAGGAATTTCTTTTTTCTGTGGGCCAAGTATCCTTAGACATGTGGACTGAAACACAAAGAATTGTTTCAGGAATAAGTTAGCTTCTAGTTACCAAGAAGATAATCCTAAAGCAGCCAGCCCTACTTTAAATATCTGTTCCTGCATACTTTGTAATTAATCCCATGAAAATTTCTCTTGGTTTTTATTTCTAAGATTGGCAAGGAGATCATTCATTTAAGTGTATACCTAATAAGTGGACCTCCAAAATCTTATGGACAGTCAGTGGCTTTCTGAAAAATATTTATGCAGAATAATACATAAAAAGAAAAAAGGAAGCAGTATTTGACCTCCTAAACTTTGTCCCTGCATGCCATTTGATTAGTGGGTGGCAGGAGCAAAAGCACTTCTCCTTCTTTGTTGTAGGTGTTTTTATGGGGCACAAGTGACAAAGAGCCAAAGAGGATAAAAATTGGTGGAAAACTACCAACAGCTGTTTGAGACAGGGCTCTACAACATTGACTACCCCCCCCCCCCCAAAGCTATTTTGAGTTCATGAATTCATGCTAATCCATAAATCCTTATCTGGGACCTCAATGCCATAGCTGTACTGTACAAATTATTTGTAAGGGTATTTGTCCAGCTAAACAGATTTAAGCTTTCTTGTTCTTTATCCTCTCTCTCCTCTTATTTCCTCCTCCATTTGGGAGATTTTTATTGAAGTAAAACCAAAAGAAAAGACAACAACTGAAACAAACAACAACCCCCAAATGAAACACCAAAAAGAAATGTAATTCACTTGCTCTCTAATCTGTGGTTGTCGCCATCTATCTGTTAAATGTGTGCTTGAAGTGGTCTGGGAAATATCTTTAGAGCACAGCCATGTAATTGAGTTACTACAGCAAAGGATTTAAGAGGCATTTACCTCTATGCACTTTGTGGGATCTTTCTTTGGGGGCAGGGACAAGCTCCTGTGAATCACCCAAATCAACTCCTTTTATTCTTTATGTCTAATAAAGTGTGCCTAGTGCTTTTGGAGCAAGGGGCAGCATGGCATAGTGGATAGAGGGCAGTCCTTATAAAGTCAAGAAGACTAGCATTCAAATCCTGTCTCTGATGAACTGATAAAATCACAGGATTAGAACCAAAAATAAGCACCTGTGACATTTTTTTTGGTTGTAGTAAGTAATGTAAAGGTTTTTCACTTAATTTGGATCTACAATCAATTGGATTTAAAATTAGAATACTGTCCCTTCCACTGACTCCTAATACATCAGGCAACACATTTACTCCCTCTATTGCTCACTATCCCATCTGTAAAAATGAGGATCAAAATATCTTCTCAGAGAAATGCTGTCAGAGTTGAGCTCTGAGCTAAGAAATAAAGCATACCACATGGATACACCAATTTGTCGCTGTGGTTTCTAGTGGAATCCTACTCATCATTAACTGAATGTAAATGTTCTACACAAAAAATGTTAAATCCCCAACTTCCCCCTCAATTCTCAGGCATGTTCCTAGCCAAGTCTTTTCCTCCCACACAACTGATATAGTCTCAGGGAAAGAAGACTAATTTTAATACCAGTGTTAAGATAACCATAATTAAAAAGTGAAATTTGAAGCCAAAACATAGATGTATAATAGGTGAATTTTTCATTATTTACTTTTTTTTTTTATTATTGGAGACACTGTTCCTTTCCATTAAGGTAGACAGACACTGAGACCTAGCTAGGCTTTAATGGGCTTCTTTGTATTTAGGACATTAAAAAAATATACTATAACAGAGGCAATCTTTTTTTGGGGGGGACAATGAGGGTTAAGTGACTTGCCCAAGGTCACACAGTTAGTAAGTGTCAAGTGTCCGAGGCCAGATTTGAACTCAGGTGCTCCTGAATCCAGGGCCGGTGCTTTATCCACTCTGCCACCTATCTGCCCCTAGAGGCAATCTTAAAATCAAAAATTGTTTTCTCTTTTGGAACTCAAAGTTCCATTCTTGTCCAACAGAAATTTGGCTTGAAATCTAATCTTATGCTACCTTAATACACAATGACTGTATTCTCTTTCTTTTCCCCCTGAAATATCACAACACTTTATTTTTCATATCTTTTATACACTTAAATTCTATTTTGTATTATAGCTATTTGCGTATATTTTATATTTCCATCTAGATTGCAAAATCCTTGAGGGCAGAGAGCTGGTGCCCTATCTTGTGTTTATATTTCCCTTAGCACTTATCACCTGGGACTGTACATAGTAGAACTCAATAGAGATTTATTGACTTGAATTCAAAACATGTATCTCTTTATTGGTCTGGAAGAAATTATTTTTCTAGGAGAAGTGATGGGTTAAGTTCCTTCCTATCTGCATTTATCATAGATGGAAGTTGGTGGTTTTAGCCTACTTTCTTTAAAGTTATTTGTTCTTTCTTTCATGGAACTTTGCTGTAATCTTTTTTTTTTTTTGTGGGGCAATGAAGGTTAAGTGGCTTGCACAGGGTCACACAGCTAAGTGTTAAGTGTCTGAGGCTGGATTTGAACTCAGGTCCTCCTGAATCCAAGGCCAGTGCTTTATCCACTGCACCACCTAGCTGCCCCCCATTTGCTGTCATCTTTTACTGGTGATCTTAGTGCACTCCTATTTAGCTTTGTAGTTCCTAATTCTATTTCTGCCTTTTGGGGATGATGGGGAAGTGAAATGTTTGTGCAGTAGTTTCTCAGTTGTGGTGAGGCCTATCTAAGGTCCATTCAATGGATTTAAAATGCTTTACAGTTAGATAGGGATCGATATTTTCTTGTCCTCCCAAGTCAATTCAGGGAAATTATTTGAAATCCTAATTTTTCACATTTCCTTCAGTGTGGTCTTTTTGACTCCAAAGCTCCTCTCCATGGTAGAAGACACTGCTAAGTATTTAAAATATGCTATGGGAAAAGGAGGAAAATGTTAAACGTGGTTCTTAAGTGAAATCCTTTTACCAGAAATAGTTCTTGAAATCTTTTTTTTTTTTCTTTAGCAGGAAGAAAGCTCTGAGTCCCTATAAAGGTTCTCTTGGTAGGGTCAACCCAAGGAGATTTCAGAATGATCCCAGACACTGGGGCAGCTAGGTGGTGCAGTGGATAGAGCACTGGCCCTGGATTCAGGAGGATCTGAGTTCAAATCCGACCTCAGACATTTAACACTTACTAGCTGTGTGACTCTGGGCAAGTCACTTAACCCTAATTGCCTCACCAAAAAAAAAAAAAAAAAAGAAAGAAAAAGAAAAAAGAAAGAATGATACCAGACAGTGTTAATACCAAAGATGTCCTCAGGTAAGGCTCTATTACAGATTTATACAGCGTACATTCTTTTTATTTTTAAATGCAATTTACCTGATTTCCACTTTTTCCTCCTCCCTCCTATGTTCCCCCTTCCCATCTGCACACAGTGTATTTTTATAAGGGGTAAGGGTGACAAATCAGGCTACATCCTAGGGAGTAGGAGCCAGAAAGTCTAGCCTTCAGAGTCCTGGAAACCCACATGGAAAAACAACTACACAAGATACTGAATGCCTTGGCTGTGAAGGTTAGTGAACCATAGTATTCCGAAGTAATGGAATTTTCTTGTTCCTCTGAGTGCTTACCACTCTGTAGCTTAGGCTGTGCATACTACAGAATCAGACAAAAGACCAAAAGAGGAAAATCCCACTGGGATTTCTTCACTTCTTTTTCTAAAAAAAATTGTTTTCAGTTCCAAATTCTTTCCCTCCTTCCTTCTCCTCTTCTAAAGAAAACTTGCTATTGGCCCTTCTAGTCTTGATCCCACAGGCTTCCAGAAGTCAACAAGCATTCTGAAGTTAGGCCTAGAAACAAAGAGTCGATTGTTTTCCCCATAGAATTGTGGTGAGCAAAGTTCCAGAACCTGAAAGAATATCTGGAATTTGATGATCCGCTGATTAAGTAGCATGCTTCTCAATTTTTTTTCTAATTGTAAATCTTTAAAAAAAAAAGTTGTCAGTTTATATGTATTAATTAATACATATAAAAATTATAGCTAGTATTTATATAGTACTTTACAGTTTGCAAAACACTTCACAAATATCTCATCTGACCCCTACAACAAGAGTGAGAGGTAGGTGCTATTATTAACCCCTATTTACAGATGAGGAAACTGAGGCAGGCAGCAGTTAAGGGACTTAGGATCACACAGCAAGTGTCTGAGGCTAGATTTGAACTTGGGTCTGTTTGAATCCAGGGTACAACACTCTATCCATTGTGCCAGCTTTAGCTCCAAACTTACTATGTGTCCCCAATTCACTCTTCTTTTTAGGTACAACATTTTATGAAATTCTCTAGAAGTATACTATAGTTTGAGATCATCTGGCTCAATTCCTACCTTCAGTACAACATAATTATTATATTAAAGATCTGGAGACCAGAATTTGGGAACTGTTTTTCTTGATGATAGACATTTTCCAGGCTGTGCCTGACTCAGGCCAGTCTGTTTTTAATTTATATTTGATACTAGAATGAAATGAGACACTCATAGGTCATTCAACAGTTAACAGAATGAGCTTTATGTAGTCAGAGAAGGACAAAGACGTTCACCAAGGACATGTTTTGAGAATATCCAGAATCGATTCAGTTAAACCAAGGTTCTTTGCCTGAGTGGGCCATTGTGTTCTTCCATGCAAGCATCAGTGAACTTCTGGAATTCTTGACTGTAATGTGCTCAAGAGCAGGAAGTGAAGTCAACAGCCTGAACCTTCAGTTATTGAGCCAATTAGGTGTCAAAGATTATTTCAATATGCTTTTTTCCTCCCCGGGGCAATGAGGGTTAAGTGACTTGCCCAGAGTCACACAGCTAGTGTCAAGTGTCTGAGGCTGGATTTGAACTCAGGTACTCCTGAATCCAGGGCTGGTGCTTTATCCACTGTGCCATCTAGCTGCCCCTCAATATGTTTTAAGGGAAAATTAGCCCAATTTGCATGGGGGCAGATATTAGAATATTGTTCCCATTACAAATAATTTGCTTTATGTCATCTTGGAATTCATTTAATGTACTGTGTGTTTGGAAATGCCTCAGGATATCGACCTGAATTTGTACCCTTTGGATACCAAGGATGGTATAACATGCATAGAAATAAAATTGGTGTCATTTGTTTGCAATCCAAGAGTTAATTTAAGTCTAACAACTGCTTCTTTGCTAATGAATCAAAGAGCTCATGCCAAACCCTGTGTCTGGTTTATAACCTGTATTTTCACACAGAGGTGCAATAGTGTAGTAATTCTCCAGAATGTTAGAGCACTGTGCTACTTTGCTGACACATAGCTATTTGCCTTCAAATTCAAAATAGGTTAGCACAGAGTTCAGGACTTAATGGGAAATATATCGCTTTGCTTTGCTAGGAAGAAGAATCAGCATCATCTATTGTGTGAAGTTTCTGGGCATGTAAAATTCTTTTCATTTTATGAATAAGGAAAACAAAGGTACAAAATGGTCATGATATACCTATAGTTAGGGAGTGTGCAGTGGTCAAATTTGTCCATAATTTCTTTTGGCTTTGAGTACTAGCAAGACGAGAAATCAACAAGGTCATTATCAAACTGAATTATCTTCCTCTTTCTTTCTTTCTTTCTTTCTTTCTTTCTTTCTTTCTTTCTTTCTTTCTTTCTTTCTTTCTTTCTTTCTTTCTTTCTTTTTCTTTCTTTCTTTCCTTCCTTCCTTCCTTCCTTCCTTCCTTCCTTCCTTCCTTCCTTCCTTCCTTCCTTCCTTCCTTCCTTCCTTCCTTCTTTCTTTCTTTCTTTCTTTCTTTCTTTCTTTCTTTCTTTCTTTCTTTCTTTCTTTCTTTCTTTCTTTCTTTCTTTGGCAATGAGGGTTAAGTGACTTTCCCAGGGTCACACAGCTAGTAGCGTAAAGTGTCTGAAGCTGGATTTGAACCCAGGTCCTTCTGAATCCAGGACCAGTGCTTTATTCACTGCGCCACCTAGCTGCCCCCATCTTCCAGTTTCTTAAAAGATGAGCCACACAGAAAATGTGTCTTAGTATGAAAAGAAGTGACACCTTTCTCTCTCCTCCCACCTTATCTTGTGTATCCTTATCTTTCCTGAAGGAGTTATGAACTATTAAATTTAAAGACTGTGGAGAGAAAGAAATATTCAAAATACATCTTCTGAAGGAGCATTGGAGAACTGAGGTTCAAATCCCACCTTTCATGTTTACTTCTTTTGTTATCTTGGGCAAGTCACTTAATCTTTTTAGTTCTCAGTTTCCTCATCTGTAAAATGAGGCATTGTACTAAATGGGCTCTGATGTGTCATCTAGCTTCAGATTTATAATCGTTGACTCTAGGGTTATTTCATGTTTTTAGGGTGTGCTTTAGTGTTTTATTTTCTGTATATTCTCACTTGGTCGCCTAATCAGCTCATAAGGGCCTAAATTTTTATCTCTTTGCAGATTTTTCATGGATCTATTTATGGGTCTCAGTCCCTCTTCTGAGCTGAAGTCCCACATCACCAACTGCCTGTTGAAAATTTCAAACTGGATGACCCAGAGACATCTCAAACTCAATGTGTCAGCAACAGAATTCAATGTCTTTCCTCCCAAACTCACCCCTCTTTCAAACTTTCTTATTTCTGCTGAGGGCTCCACCATGTTTCCCATCTCTCAGGGTCACAAGCTCAACATTGTCTTTGATTCTTCACTCTCTTCTTTCCTAATATCCAATCAGTTGTAAATCTTTCCATTTCTCCCTGTATAACATTTCTCTCACCTATATCCCTGTCATTACTCACACAGGCATTACCGTAATGTCACCTCATATCCCCTCTTACTAAGTTTATTACAAGGGTCTCCTAAATGGTCTTCCTGCACATCTTTCCCTGCTGCAATCCATACTTAACCTGGCTGCCAAAGTGATGTTACTTAAGAGTAGATCTCAGGGGCAGCTAGGTGGCACAGTGGATAAAGCACCAGCCCTGGATTCAGGAGGACCTGAGTTCAAATCTGGCCTCAAACACTTGACACTTACTAGCTGTGTGACCTTGGGCAAGTCACTTAACCCTCATTGTCCTGCCCCCCCCCCCAAAGAGTAGATCTGATCATGTTACATCCTTGAGCCAATGAACACCAACAACTCCCCTTTGCCTCTACAATCACTATACATTTCTCTGTTTGGCTTTTCAAGTCCTTTATAACCTGGTCCAAAGCTACCTTTCTGGCCTCATAGATTTTACAGGCTAGCCAAATTGACCTTGCTGTTCTTCATACATTTTCCAGTTCTGTGTTTTTACACTGAGAACCGCCATGACTAGGATGTTGTCTCCTTACCTCTCTTAATAGAATCTCTTACTTCAAGACTCAGCTTTAAACACTGCCTTCTATGTGAAGTTTTTCTTGATCCTACTGTTAGGGCCCTCTCTCTAAAGTAGTAGGCTTCCACCAGTCACAAACGATCATGGATCAGCACCTTGAAGAGACACAGGCCACAGTGTGGCTGTGCAGTCCGATACGGGAGCCGCAACTCCTGCCGCAACGAGGACATCGGAAAACTGCTCTCTCTATAGCCCATTGGTTCCTGCGTCTCATTCGTTTTTCTTCCTCCCGAGCTTGAAGGCCCATCTCAGCTGGGTGCAAGCTGCTCCTGAGTACTGAACTCCATCAATGCCGTCCTTGGCCATCTCCTCCCAGCTGCCGGTGTCTATTCCCAGAGCCCTCAAGTCTCACTTGCATGCATCTCTGTAGTGAAGCTGGGGGTGTCCAGCAGGTCTCTAAAGTATTTACTACTTATAGCTGTACATATTATCTCTCATAATAGAATATAAGCTCCTTGAGAGCAGGAACCATTTCCTTTTCATCTTTTTATCACCAGGATCACCCCCCTTCCCCTGCTCAGTGCCTGGCATTTAGTAAGTGCTTTAATAAGTTTGTTGATTGATTGATACATGATTAGATAAGATAAGAATGTGACCTTATTCAAGAAAAACTCAAAGTTTAAATCCCAAGTCCCTTTAGAGGGTTTTTAATTTATTAACAATATTCATTCAACAATGTTGTATGTCCTGCATTTTACTTGGTACTATTATACTTCTGGTTAAAACAGTGGAATGAAAGATTGCAGAAGAGCCTTGCTTTCCCACACACTCCCTGGTAAATATCTGAAAAAGACACCAGTTAAAGCAATCATAAAGAACATGAAGAGAAACAAAAGTAAGCACATCCATATAATACAGTCCAGAATTGTACAGAAAGACCACCCAGAAGCCATTTGGGGCTTTTAAAAAGGGCCCTACATGGGAAGTCAGCACAAGTTTTGGTAAAAAGGTCTGAAGCTTGCTAGGTGCCAGAGGAAGCAAGCCCAAGTCTCAGTAACTGGATCTGAAACCCAATCTTATTTCTGAATCATTAGAACAGAAGTGAGAGACAGAACTTTCTCCTATAGGTCACTGTGCATGGAAAGAGGGTCTACTTGGGCATTCCTTTCTGCACTTGGGACCACAGCAAGAAACAGGCAAACAATGTCCGCATGTCCTAGGCCAGAGGTCTTGCAGAAGGTCTGAGATTAGCTCAATCTCCAACATACAGTTGAAGCCTGAGGAAAAATAGGAATTCCTGAATGTGGCTTGCAAAGAGAGAGAGGTTGAGGCTGGCTCCTGCAGTGCTACTCAAAGGAAGGGAAGCAAGCACTCATTAAACACCTATGTGCCAGACACTGTACTAAGCACTTAACAAATATTAGCTCATTTTATCCTCATAACAACCCTGTGATATAGGTCCTGTTATTATCCCCATTTTTCAGTTGAGGAAACTGATGGAGACAGAGATGATGTGACTTGCCCAGGTCGCATAGCTTCTAAGTATCTGAGGTCATATTTGAACTTGGGTCTTGCTTATTCCAGGTCCAGCACTGTATCCACTGTTCCACTTAGCTTCCTGAAAGGAAATGGAGACAGAAGGTAGAGATTGAGGTTGAGGAGGAGAGATAGTTAGTTCCAGCCACCCCATGTAGAAACAGCAACGGAAGTAGCATCCAGACTACAGAGGGCTAAGGACCAAATAGAATCTAACTAACCTGTCCATGAGTGCCTAGGTGAGAGGCCAAATCCTAACTCTGGCACAAATCTTGCGATCCATGAGCTGAGGATGAAAAAAAATGATTAAATAGAAGACAACACCAAACACAAAAAGGAAATAACATTGGCTAAAAGAAGCCCAAGAATTAAACCAGGGGCGGCTAGGTGGCACAGTGGATAAAGCACCGGCCCTGGATTCAGGAGTTCCTGAGTTCAGATCTGGCCTCAGACACTTGACACTTACTAGCTGTGTGACCCTGGGCAAGTCACTTAAACCCATTGCCCCGTAAAAAAAAAAAAAAAGAATTAAACCAAGAAGAAGAGTAACTCCATGACAACTACGACCATGACCTTAGAGAAAAAAGTGGTATCACCATGAAGATTAAAAAAAAGTGCTGGAAGAAATGAAGGGACAAATAAATAATGAAATTTGAACTCCGAAGGTACCTTAGAAATTCTAAATCTATGAAAAATAGAGACTAAAGAAGGACTGAATAAGTTCAGAGGCCATGAACCAAAGAATAAAAATCTATCGTAGACAGAAAGGAAGGCAAATAGTGAAGAGAATGGGGAAAAGAAATGCTTTTTAGGAAAAAGGTGTAGGAAATGAAATTTTAAAAACTAACAAAACAAATTAAAAGGGATGAGAGGAAGAAGATTTTACTTGACTGCTTAACTGAGAGGAAAAAAGAAGAGGGAAGGAATTATATAATTATATAAAAGCAAGCTAGTAAAAGGAATTATTATGCAAAATTCCCAAACTAGGGTAATAGGTAACAAATGGTGAAGGAGGCTATGAGTGAGGGGAAGGGAGCCTGTGGGGATAGTTGCCTTAAAACAGATAAAATTAGAATAACTGAAGAAACATAATACCATATTTACAGAGGAAGAGGGAAACATCTTAATTTTGAAGAAAAAAAGGAATTAGAGACGGAGGAAAATATAAACGCAACTCTTAAACCTTTAAGTGTGATTGGATTAAACAATCCAATAAAATGAATAGTGACAGATTGGATTTTTTAAAAACCCAACCTCAATTTTGGTTACAAGAATTTTATTTAGAAAACAAAGATTTATTCAGAATTAAAGTGAGAGTCTGAAATTTTTTTTTTACTATGTATCAGGTTAATTTAAAAAATCAAGAATTGCCATCATGTTTTCAGACAAAGCAAAAACAAACTTTCACAATGTAAAAAATTGATAAAAAAGGAAACTACATTATGTTTAAAGAAATGATAGAGAACTAAATATCTTTTTTTTTTTTTTTTAGTGAGGCAGTTGGGGTTAAGTGACTTGCCCAGGGCCACGCAGTTAGTAAGTGTTAAGTGTCTGAGGCTGGATTTGAACTCAGGTACTCCTGACTCCAGGGCCAGTGCTCTATCCACTGCGCCACCTAGCTGCCCCACTAAATATCATTATTAACCTTATTTAACTTATATGCTTCAAATGCCTTAGCATCTAAATACATGAAAGGAAAGTTAACTGAACTACAAAGAGATATAGATAGTGACACAATAGTGACAGGAAATTTCAATGTCTCTCCCTCAGTTTGGGAGAAAGAAACAAAAGGGTCTGGGCTTGGCAAAGAAAGGAGAGGCAGAGGAACAGGAACAGACCACTTCAATTATGGAATGCTAGCATTAATCAGATTACTTTTCTTTCTTTGCCTCCTTTGCAGATGGGGGCTGGGTAAAAAAAAAAATAATGAGAATACAAAGAAGGGAAACACATAATTAATAATTAAAACGAATGGGAATGGGATGAACTCACCCCTAAAATGGGGGAGGATAGCATAATGGATCAAAAAAGCAGAATCAAGAGTATGTTTATAAGACATGCATTTGAGACATAAACATTCACACCCTAAAATGAGACCCTGGAACAAAATTCATCAGGGCTTCTGATAGTTGGCACTATTCCTGGTTGGACATCTTTGCAAAGCAGTCTTAGTAAATGCCCTGGAGGTCTAGCAATTGGGCAGAGATTTTTAGTGGTTGGAAGTTATTGATACCACAAATTCCTACCTTGATGCCTCATCATGCCACAGAGGTGACTTGATTCTCAAGGGTTGTGCCAATGGAATATAAGTTGTAGCAGGTTCTACCATGCTAGAAAAGCTTTTAGGTTAATCCAGACAACATTTTTTTTATTTGTTATTTTTTTTTGCTGAGGATCAGCCTAGCTAAGTACAGAGAGGTACATCACCAAAAGGCTGGTCACCTGGTGATGAATTCTTTGGCCGTGGCAACCCAGAAAACAAAGAAAAATACAAAATGACTCAATTCTATGTAGCCCCATCTTGAGTCTGCAGTGACAGTGGCAGAGTGGCTAAAAAGGGGGCAGAGAGGGCTGAAAAATCACACCACTTTTAGAGGGTAAATAAACAAGAGTTTAACTATTAGTAATCTACATATGTGATCCTTATCTGGTATCCAATAAGTAATACTGAAGGAACTTTATTCAATTTTTGGTTGTATACTCAATTCATTAATCTTCTCTTTTTCTATTTTGCTAATATGTTTTCATAGATATGTTTTTTTATTCTGAGAATTGCTTTATATGCATTCGAGAATCTTGATATGTTATCTCATTATTATTCTTTCACATAGTTATTTTGCTTTGACCATTCATTATTCAAAATGTCTTTATTCATTTATTCATACTTAGGTCTTTTTGTATCTTTATAACTTTTGTTTGTGTTCCCTGTATTAATTCTATTTTAAAATTGCAATATGGTATAAAAAGGACATGTTTTATACTTTTGTATTTTAAAATATGTTTTAGGGACTAGCCAATGAAAACTCAACCCTTATGAAACATATATCCCTCATATGTGCTTTGTAGCAAGTATTCTGTGAGTTTCCTGTGCACTTACCTCATTGTGAAGATATAGGGCTTCCTAGTTGGGTGCTGAGGCAGAACTGAGTGTGCCTTCAAAAGGGCACTAACTTGCAAAAGTCAGCCTTCTTTCCTGCTTGGCTGAAACCAAGTAAGAGGGTAATATCTACTATAAGTCTCAGAGTGGGGAGAGCACCAGCAGTTTTTTCTTCCCACCTGGGTCAACATAGAGCCACGAGTCTATCTATGACTCTGATGTTGCTTCTGTTCCTGTTTTATCAATTCTTTCCTCATTTAGGTGAAGGAGTGTGGGAGACATAAAGGGGTAGGCTGTGACCTTGTGAGCTTCAGAATTTCAGGATACCACTAGGGGTCCAAGAATTGGAGTCCATGCCCGAGTTTGCCAGTAGCTGAGACAAGGGAAGAGCAACCTGCTTGAGATAGTGTAGCTGTAGATTGAAGGCAGCCAAATGGGAGTGATTCATCCATTGGCTATGGCACACTTGAATGTGAACTTGGTGAAGTAAATGCTTTGCAGTAGTCTCTTCAAGTTTGAGCCCATTGTCCCTAAAGACCAAGGTGCTAAATGAAAGAGTGTGCCTCCAGATCAGATGGATGTTTTACTATTTCACTTATTACTGCATCCTGTCAATTAACTACCTTTTGTAAATGTTAATTTACATTAATTGGTTGAATTGGAACAGTAATTAATGGGTCGATCAATCATATAGGAGAATATTAACTGTCATTGGCAAATGATCTTAAGAATTAAGAAGACTATATTGGAATTGAAACAGACCAATGACATTAGAGAAGATTCTCATTGACTCTCCAGGGTACTACTAGAACTGTGAGGGTGAGATGTAGTCAGCCCTCTGGAAACCCAACTTGACAGTGTGAGTAGGGGTGTGGATAAAGACTCCCAGAACTTATATGGGCTACACATTTATTTATATCTCCTTCCTTAGCACATGATTTGTTGTTGTTGTTGTTGTTGGGTGTTTTTTGGGGGGCAATGAGGGTTAAGTGACTTGCCCAGGGTCACACAGCTAGTAAGTATCAAGTGTCTGAGGCCGGATTTGAACTCAGATCTTCCTGAATCCAGGGCCGGTGCTTTATCCACTGCATCACCTAGCTGCCCCTAGTACATGATTTTTTAAAATAAAGATGCCATGTTGGAAAGAAATATGTCTTCTGGTTAAGACAGTGACATAAAAGGTCATAGAGAAGCCCATCTCTTTCACATATTTAAATATGTAAAAAGGACAATAGATTGAATAATGATCAAGAACTCCAAAGAAAAACAGTAATAAATATTTTTCGTTAATATGTGATTAAGCAAAAGGACAAGAATTCTTCTGGCATTAGAATAGAGATCCTGCCAAGGAAACCCACATTAACTCAGGTATACAGGCTGGAAAACTTTTCAGGATGCTGCCACCAATCTCATAGGTATATTCCAGGAAGACTGACAGAATCCACCAGTTACCAACTAAAAGAAAGCCCAAAATAGGGGCGGCTAGGTGGCGCAGTGGATAAAGCACTGGCCCTGGATTCAGGAGTTCCTGAGTTCAAATCCAGCCTCAGACACTTGACACTTACTAGCTGTGTGACCCTGGGCAAGTCACTTAACCCCATTGCCCTGTAAAAAAAAAAAAAGAAAGCCCAAAATAAAACCTGCGAAAATCTCAAAGCTAAAATTCAGGGCTTCTAGGTCAAAGAAAATATAATGCAAACATCCAGAAAGAAAAAGTTCAAATACCAAGCAACCACTTAATTAGAATCATATAAACATTAGCAAAAGCAATCCATGTCTCCAAGAAGCTATATAGCATGTGTAGCAGCCACACTCAGCATCAGCTGATGGGCTAAACCAGGTTGAGGTGACCTACAGATTTCAAACCTGTCAGTGAGTTAGGGGGATGTTGACCCCAAGCATCTGAAGACTTTCTCTAGCCAAATGGATGGATAAGAACAATTTGTTCCAACAGCCATGAAGGCAGCTGAAGCAGGCAGTGCTTAGAGCTTGGTCAGACATTGAAGACACCAAGGTCATCCCCCGCTTCCCCAGCAATCCATCACGAGTCATAATTTTTGTCTTGCCACTGCATTTTGATGACTCTGGGAGAGAAGGTGAGGCTGATGACTATGTGCACCTCTGCCTCATTTAAATCCAATTCATGCATGAGTCAAGACATCACTCTGTGATGTCATTGTTCCTTTTTGAAAATGAAGGACGGGGGCAGCTAGGTAGCACAGTGGACAAAGCACTGGCCTTGAATTCAGGAGGACCTGAGTTCAAATCCAGCCTTCAAATCCAGCCTCAGACACTTGACACTTCCTAGCTGTGTGACCCTGGGCAAGTCACTTAACCCTCATTGCCCTGCAAAAAAATCAACTAACCAACCAAAGAAAATGAAGGACAAACAATAACAACAGCAAAAACTACTTTTAAGGAGGGAAAAAAAATCTCAGAATACAATATTCAAAAGGCAAAAATTAAAGACCCATGTCCAAGAATAAGAATGATATCTTGTGGGAGGAGGGTAGAAGAGAGCTTTAATAAAATTTCCAAACATTTCTTATCAGAAGGCCAGAGCTGACTACCAAGTCTGAAATACAAACAAAAGAGTCAAGAAACCTAGAAAAGTAAATATAATTGAGCAATTGAAGGGGAGTAAACAAAGACAAAATACAGCTAGGTCATTATTAGTGTAAATAATGAATCCTATGGATTGGTTGCATTATTTAAACTTTTGTCATTTGAAGTTATAATTATATGTAAAATATGGTAATTGGCTCCAACCAAGTGGAAATAAGTAATGAAAAAATTTAAAATAAATTATCTGTTTATTACTTTAATATAGCAGCAAAGGAGAAGAAAAAATTCTCACTCAGATTTATTACAAAATAATAGTAATAAAAAATAAAACTTTAAAAATTAAAAATATTACTGAATGTTATACTGAAAAATAAACCTACACTGATGATATGACCAAAATGTTATTCCTGTTATTTAAAATACTTTAGTAGCATAGACTGTCTTCTCTTTAAATCTTCTTAAATAGGTTGGTGGGGGCAGAGAGCTTTACCTATATCTTTGTGAATTTGCATGTTCATCTTCTCAGTTATGGTATAGCTGGGTGACCTGGGGCATTATCTAAAATCAGTAATGCTTTAAATACATTTGTCTTTGCAATTTTTTCCAACAGTTCAGCTAAAATAACTTGAAATCCAGACTTCAGAAATAGCTTTAGTCACTTTTGCTATCTGACCACTAAAGTACCAGACATGATTGATGGTTTTAGCCACTCAGAGCATGAAGATTTTGAGACAAGCATTGGTTTTAATTTAAAAATCTCCTTTTGTATTACCTTCCAATAAAAGTGTTAAGCAATCCTTGGACACTTTAAAATCCAGGTTGAGTTGTTCCTTTTTTTAGAAATGTAAGTTCTGGAAGGCACCCTTTTTTGGATTTTTTCATCCATATTAAATTTTGTTGAAAGCATGTCCATATTCTTTGATTATTGTCTTCCAAATATCAAGATATTTACCTCTCATATCCTTATCTGCACTGGCCACCTCTGCAGTAATTTAAACATGAAATTGAACTCAATTTTTAAAGCAATTGAACCAGCTAATGCTAACAGTCAATGTTTCTTCACTATCTACATCATTTCCATTTTTTTTCATTGCCTTAAATAAACTTGAGGCTTTCTTCAGAATAGTTGTTTTCCTAAGAGGAACGCATTTTTTATTGCATTCTTCAATCTGTCCAACTGGAAACAGTTTCACTTCTATCACTGTAACTCCTCTATTGTAGTTGTTTGCAAACCACAAAAAGCTGATACCAGTCAGTCAGACGACAAGCATATATCATATCATATCATATCATGTTACATTACGTTACGTTATGTTATGCTATGTTGAACTATATTATGCTATATTGTGTTACATTGTATTACATTGTATTGTATTGTATTGTATTGTATTATATCATAATAATATTGGCACACATATATGTGCCAAGCCCTTTAGAATGCTATAGGAATACAAATATAAGAAGAAAGTTAATCTCTGCTCTCAAGGAGCTTTAAGTTCTGATGGGGAAGACATCACATAAAAGGGAGCTGAAAAGGGGAAAGGGAGAGGGAAGAAGGTGTTGCTTAGAGGTTAGGAGTTCATAATGGAGTGCAGCTAGGTGGGAAGAGATGGCTGTCCAGGATACTGTCCTTAAATGGACATTCTGGGAAGAGCTATCCAATCAGAGGTAGGGGTACCAGGGGTTAGAAGATACTTTTGAATTCTAGAACTGAAGTAGTCTTTCAGGATGAAGAGGTTTCTGGAGGCATAGTAGAGAAGTCTGGAGGAACACAGACTGGTGGCAAATGAAGAGATGGCTGCCCTGGGCACTCTCCTTAAAAAAAAATATCCCATGCTATACATTCATTTTTGTGTGTGTGTGTGAGGCAATTGGGGTTAAGTGACTTGCCCAGGGTCACACAGCTAGTAAGTTGTCAAATGTTTGAGGCCGAATTTGAACTCAGGTCCTCTTGACTCCAGGGCCGGTGCTCTATCCACTGTGCCATGTAGCTGCCCCCATGCTATACATTCATGCATTTCAACATATTGTCCTATTTTAGAATTAATATAACCACATTCATGCCATTTAGCTTTTTATATGCATGTAATAACAAGCCTTTTCTTTTTCCTGAAGTATTCTTTCTTTTATCTAAGTAGCACCTAAGTACTTAAAAGAAAAGTTAGCTGAATTATAGGGAAAAATTGACAACAAAACCATAATAACTGAGTCTACCAATGTTGCTCTACTAGATATAGACAAATCTAAGAAAAATATTAATAAGAAGTTAAGGACCAGAATAGAAGTTCTGAAAAACTAGATATGATAGATCTCTGTTCAATTTATGCATGAATATTCATATTTTTCAAATATGAATGACATTTACAAAAACTGGATATCTTCTAGTGCATAAAATTTCATGCATAAATGCAGAAGAGGCAACATTAAACATCATTTACTGATTGCAATATGACAAAATAATAATCAATAAAGGGAATTTGAAAAAAGATTAAGATTTAAATGAATTAGAAATACAGGCATGTCACTTTTTATTGTGCTTCATGCTATTACACTTTGCAGATACTGTGTTTTTTTCTTTTCTTCAAATTGGAGGCTTGTGGCAATCCTGTGCTGAGCAAGTCTATCAGTGCTATTTTTCCAACAGATATGCTCACATCTGAGTAATTATTGTAATATTTCAAACTTTTTCATTATTATTATATCTGTTATGGTGATCTGTGATCAGTCTTCTTTGATGTTATTATTGAACTTGTTTTGGAGTGCCACAAACTATGCCCATTTAAGACTACAGACTCTTTTTTCCCCTCTTTTCTTTTTTTAATAGTATTTTTTACAATTACATGTAAAGACAATTTTTAACATTCATATAAAAAATTTTTTGAGTTCCAAATTATTTCCCTCCTCTCACTATCCCCTCCCTAAGACAGTAAGCAATTTGATATAGGTTATATATGTGTAATCATGTAAAACATGTTCCCATATTAGTCATGTTGTGAAAGAAGGCACAGGCCAAAAGAAAAAAAAACATAAAAAAAATAATAAAGTGAAAATAGTATGCTTCAATTTGCTTTCAGTCTCCATCATTTCTTTCTCTGGATGTAAACATCATTTTCCATCATGAATCCTTTGGGATTGTCTTGGATCATTGTATTGCTAAGAAGAGCCAAGTCATTCATAGTTTTGTTTGTTTGTTTTATTTTTTTTTTTGGTGAGGCAATTGGGGTTAAGTGACTTGCCCAGGGTCATACAGCTAGTAAGTGTTAAGTGTCTGAGGCCAGATTTGTACTCAGGTACTCCTGACTCCAGGGCCGGTGCTCTATCCACTTCGCCACCTAGCTGCCCCTCATTCATAGTTTTTATTAAAATAATAAGCATTTTTATTTATAGTTTTGAGTTACAAATTTTATCCCTCCTTCCTTCCCTCCCTACTCCCTTCCCTCCCTCTCCTCTCCCTTCCCTGAGGCAGTAAGCAATCAGATGTAGGTTATACATGTACAATTATGTAAAATATTACCATTTTAGTCATTTTGTATAAGAAAACTTGAATAAAAGAAAAAAATGAAAGTGAAAAATAGCATGCTTCAGTCTGTGTTCAATCAATATCAGTTCTTTCTTTGGAGGTAGATAGTATGCATCATCATTAGTCCTTTGGGATTGTCTTGGATTGAGTTCCAAATTATTTCCCTCCTCTCACTATCCCCTCCCTAAGACAGTAAGCAATTTGATATAGGTTATATATGTGTAATCATGTAAAACATGTTCCCATATTAGTCATGTTGTGAAAGAAGGCACAGGCCAAAAGAAAAAAAACATAAAAAAAATAATAAAGTGAAAATAGTATGCTTCAATTTGCTTTCAGTCTCCATCATTTCTTTCTCTGGATGTAAACATCATTGTATTGCTGAGAATAGTTGTCATTTATAGTTCTTCATCAAACAATATTGCTGCTACTATGCACAATGTTCTCTTGGTTCTGCTCACTTCACTATACATTAGTTCATATAAGTCTTTCCAGGCCTTTCTGAAATCATCCTGCTTGTCATTTCTTATAGCACACCAATATTCCATCACCATCATATACCACAGCTGGTTTAGCCATTCCCCAATGGATGGGCCTTCCTTTGATTTGCAATTCTTAGCCACTACAAAAAGAGCTGCTATAAATATTTTTGTACACATAGGTCTTTTTCTCTTTTTTTGGGATGTGTTTGGGATAGAAACATAGCAGTGGTATTACTGGATCAAGGGATATGCACAGTTCTAGAAGTCATTCATAGTTGATCATCTCACAAATGTTGCTGATACTGGGTATAATGTTCTCCTCATTCTGTTCACTTCACTTAGCATCAGTTCATGTAAGTCCTTCCAGGTTTTTCTGAAATCAGCCTTCTGGTCATTTCTTTTAGCATAATAGTATTCCATTACAATCATATACTATAACTTATTCAGCCATTCTTCACAAAATGAGCTGTTATACATATATTTTTTTACATGTTGGTCCTCTTTCTTTTTTATGATCTCTTTGGGATATAGACCTAGTAGTGGTATTGCTGGATCAGAGGGTATGCAATTTAGATTGATCATCAGGATAATTTCAGAAAAACTTGGAAAGACTCACATGAACTAATGCAAAGTGAAACAAGCAGAACCAGGAGAAAATTGTTGATAGTAACAACAATCTCATACAAGGAGCAATTGTGAATGACTTAACTATTCTTAGCAATACAAGGATCCAAGACAGCCTCAAAGAATTTATGAAGAAAAATGCTATCCAGATCCAGAGAAAGTGCAGATGGAGTCTGATGGCAGATTAATGCATACTTTTTTTAAACTTTATTTTGCTTCAAGCACAGGAAGGGGAGGTCCAAAATCAAGCACAGGGGAACCTAAAGTTGTGTAAGGTGCAGAAATAGGTGACAACTGGAAGAATTGTGCTCACTGGCACAATTCTGAGTCACAGATCCAGTGCTGACTGGAGCAGTGCCCTGTGCCTAGGGATCACATTTTAGGCTGAGCTATGGTCAAAGTCCGCAGGTTCTGTCCTGAGCAAGAAGCAGATTCAGAAGAAGGTAGCCGCTGGGTGGCTCTGACTCCAGTTGATCATGGTCTAATTTTCAGCTTCCAGCCTAGTCTGAAGACTGAAATGGAATAACCAGGGTAGGAATTCCAGAACCAAGGGGAGTTGGCAGTTCTCTCACTTTGAACAGAGCTTTCCAGATGGTTAATTGTGGCTGAGTTCAGCAGCATTCAAACAGAACTCTAACTAGGGTCAAGTCCACAAAAGTATTGCTCAGACCAGTGTCAGGAGCCTGCAGGTTTTGGACCTAGAGGTACCATCTATTAGACTTTTTCCTGTACCAAACCACTTAGGGAGCGCTGAAAGCTTGTAGGTCCCCAGTATGACCTGTCCTTGAGATTCTGGAATAACACAACACCCATCCCAAGAAAATAGCATCAAGAACCTACAAGACTCAAAGTCAATGTAGACATTCCCTTTAGAAATGTGCAGAACTTGGCCCAAACAAAGTCTGAAATCAGGAAGTAATATGTAAGAACAAGGTTTTTTGAATCCCACTATAAAAAGTTACTATGCTGAAAGGGCTGCCCAAGACAAAGATCCAGAAAAAGCAATGGCTTCGAAACATCTAGAGTCAAAGTCTTAGTTCAATTTGTGCCCAAGCTGTGTTTTTGCATAACATTCCTAGAAGAGATAAAGCTAGTATTTTTAAAAGGGAATTTATCTGAGGTATCATCTCATACCTATCAGGTGACAAAAAAGGGAAATAATAAATGTAGGAGAGGATGTGGGAAAACTGGGTCACTAATCCACTGTTGGAGTTGTGAACTGATCCAACCACTCTGGAGAACAATTTGGAACTATGCCCAAAGGGCAATCAAACTATGCATAACATGGAATAACATGGTTTGATTTTTTTGTTTTAGGAAAATAATTTTACCAGCTATTGGAGGCTAAACTGAAGAAAGGAAAGCCTTGAGGTGAGGAGACTGATCAGGAGGCTATCATATTAATCCAAACAAGGGCCAATGATGGACAGGTAGGGTAGTAGTTATGTGTGTAAAGAGAAGGGGACAGATGTCAGAGAATTGAGAGAGCAAGTTGCTGAACATAACACTAAGGCCACAAACCTTCAAGACTGGAGGGCTAGTAAGTTTACAAGGATATATAAAGAGAAGTAAGGAATTTTGGAAAAGTGGTAGGTTTTGGGGGAAAGAACATTCTGCTTTAGACATGCTGAGTTTGAGCCGTTTGTGGCACATGCAGGCAAAGATGAGCAGTAGGTATTTAATAATGTAGGAATTTAGCTTAGGGGAGATAATAGTATTCAATATGCAAACCACAGAGGTCACATATTTAGACATTATTTCACCTCTGAAATCCCTGGCTGCCTTTGGGGCTCAGCTTAAGTGACGCCTCCTACAAATAACCTTCATGGTGTTTTTAGTGCTCTAACCCAATAACTGTACTTATGATATTTTGCATATAACCTGCACTTGCTTTCTGTAAATATGCTGTTCCCCCACCCTCATGTTAGCTATTTGAGGGCAAAGATTCTCTCACTTTTGTATTTATAAGCATAGAGCCTAGCACAATGCCTGGAACACAGGAGGCATACAATAAGTACTCATTTCACTTTTGTGTTTGTATTCTTAGTTCCTAGCATGGTGCTTACCTAGCACCTAGTAAATGCTTAATAAATGCTTATCGATTAATATACAGACACAAAACCTTTCTCTCTATACAAACTTTCAGACTCTTTCCTTTCTTACTACTGAATTATGTTTTCCACTGTAAGTGTGTGAAGTATTGTATAAATTGTTTTTCTTCTTTTCAGGTCACTCTGCTTCATTATCAATTCATACTGATAACAGGTGTAAGAAGTGGCCACCCACATTGTAACAACTCATGCTTCTTGTACTGGGCATTTGGCCATCTAATTACTCCCTGGGCTGACTCACTCCCTCCAATCCATCCTTCCGTTGGCAGGTCTTGGTTCCCAAAAAGGATTACCATCATGTGGTTACACTGGAATTCTCTCAGGATCCTACGTAGGGTCTACAAATGGAAGAACCCAAGGTACCATGTATTCACAACCACATAATGGTTGGTTTAGGGGCTCCCCTGTCTGCTAGCTTGAAACAGTTCTTCCTCCTCAAAAGCCATCAGGCAGGAAAGAGGTCATCTGTCCAAGCCCCTTTAGTTCCATCTCAGCAGCCAGCTAAGAGGCACCATTTAATTGTTTGGTTGGTTTTTGTCCTTCATGCTTGAAGAGAACCAAACCACCACTATACTGGGGTCAAGGTATAGTGTTTCCAGCCATGGTTGATCAGACAAGCTTGGGAGGTTTTACTAAAGTGAGGCACAAATAGTCCAGAGGAACATTTGGAGTGGACATTTCTCCAAATTTGTGCAACTCACATTTCTTTTGAACTACGCTGCTTTGCTTGTAAAGCACGGTGCCTTCTTCGATGTAGGTACACCATTCTGGATGGTTCTGTGCTACTGTTTCCCATATCTCACAATCAGTTCCAAAGTTTTTCAGAGAGACCCTGAGAGTGTTCTTTTATTGCTTCTTCTGACCTCCATGTGAGCCCTTGAGTTGTGTGAATTCTTTGTGAAATTGTCTTTTAGGCAAATGCATGTTTGACATTCATTTGGCCAGCCCTTCAGAGTTGGGGTCTCTGAAGTAGAGTTTGAATGCTGGGTAGTTCAGCTCCAGAAAGGACCATAGTGTCTGGTACCTTGTTTTGCCAGCTGATCTTCAGAATCTTCGTAAGGTAATTCAAATAGAAGTGATTCTGTTTCCTGGCATGGCACTGGTAGACTGTATAGGTTCCACAGGCATACAACAATGAGGTCAGCACAGTAGTCTTTTCAGTTTGGTAGGCAGCCTAATTTAACCGTTTCTCTCCCATACTTTCCTTCAGAGCCTCCTAAACACTGAGCTAGCTCTGGCAATGCATACATCAACCCCATCATCTATGTTTACATGCTTGGAAAGTATACTGCCAAGGGAAATGAACTTATCTATGGCATTTGAAATCTCTCCATTTGCTGTAACCAGTGGTTTCGTGTACAGATGATGTGATGCTGATTGGTGGAGAACCTCTGTTTTCTTGGTGTTGTCAGGTCAAAATTATCACAAGTGGCAGAGAATCAATCCATTCTCCTTTGTAGCTCAGACTCAAAGACTGCAATCAGAGCACAGAGCCCTGCCTCATTCTATTGGTGACTGGGAAAGTTTGAAAACTTCAGCCATTATCCAGAATCCAGACAGACATGCCATGGTGGAACTCTTGTATAATGCTGATGAACTTCTCCAGGCAACCAAATTTTGCCATAATCTTCCACAAGCTCTCACAACTGACAGTACCAGAGGCCTTGGTCAGATTGATGAACATTGTATACAGCCCTTTGTTCTGTTCTTGGCATTTCTCCTGGAATTGTCCAGCAACAAACAGCATATTGGCCATTCCTTGGCCCTTTCTGAAGGCAGTCTTGGGTACAGTATCATCTTCCAGGTGAAACCCATTAAGGAGGACTCTGGCAAGAATCTTGCTGGCTATGACCAAGTGAGAGACACTCCCCATCCTCCCCTCCCCCACTATGATTGTCACAGGGCAACCTTTTTCCTTTCTAGAGATGGACAATGGAGGCATCCTTGAACTCCTGGGAGATAACCTCCTCTCCCTATATAACCCAGATGATTTCGGCCAGATTTTATATGAGCAGTAGGCTTCTTGCCTTGTAAATCTCATTTGAAATAGTCAACACCAGACTTTTTTTTTGGCAGGGCAATGAGGGTTAAGGGACTTGCCCAGGGTCACACAGCTAGTAAGTGTCAAGTGTCTGAGTCTGGATTTGAACTCAGGTCCTCCTGAATCCAGGGCCAGTGCTTTATCCACTGAGTCACCTAGCTGCCCCCCAACACCAGACATTTTGCCACACAAGAGGAGCCTAATGGCATTCAAAATGTCTCCTTCATTTGAAAGTTCAGCTAGAGAGGGTCAATGACTTCAACATTGGTTGATGATGGTCTGCTTAG
The DNA here is from genome assembly GCF_019393635.1 of Dromiciops gliroides. Lineage (NCBI taxonomy): Eukaryota > Metazoa > Chordata > Mammalia > Microbiotheria > Microbiotheriidae > Dromiciops > Dromiciops gliroides. The sequence continues at coordinate 269,431,008 of NC_057863.1, read as the reverse complement.
AATACTATGGAAGCATTCGGTCCATCTCATGTGTTTATCACTAATCAATATGGTTCTATCAGGACTGAGTAGTTGAGATGCACCATAGGTTTTTGACCCATAAATAGCCTTCAGGGCATCATAAAATGCTTTGGATTGTTACTGTTAGTATAAAACTGAATTTCATCTGCCTTCTTAATGAGCCACCTCTCTGTATCTTTCTAAGGTTTGCTTGCATCTTACTTTTGATGGATTTAAACACTGCCTTCTTAGAGAAGGACAAACTATTCTGCTTGTAAACCTCGTAGAGTTCTTATTTTTCATTTAGTAGCTTCTGAATTTCCTCATCATTTTTTGTCAAACCAATCTTGATGTTTGTGAGTGTTCTGGCCTACATGAGTGAATACAGTGCAGTATACCAAATCTCTGAAAGCTTCTCACTCCTTTTCTTTGCTACTGTTGCCAACCATGTGTCAATTCAGCATTCCCTCCAAGTTAGCAACAAACTAGCCCTGCTTGGAGAAGCACTCTAATCTGTTGACATTAAGTCTTCTGGAACCTGACATTTTTGTTGAAAGCAAATATTTACCTTGGAGAGGATGTCTATGATTGGTCCAGCACTCTGCTCCACATGCTGCCTTTGTCACTCTCACATCCCCTCTTCTCTTCTCCTTACAATGACATAGCATATTAAATGCCAATGTTTGCTGTGAGGGTGCATCTATGAAGTTTTATCATGTTCAGGTAATTTGACTTGGCATAATGGAAGAAGGGAGAAATTTGGGATGTACTAAATAGTTTCTGCCCTTGGAAGGGATCATGGCAGCATCAAACACATACAAATAGAGAATGAAATTAGTCTTCTCTGCCAAACTGGAGGCCATAGCAATTTCTGTTGTGTGGAGAAATACTGGTAAATCAGTTTTGCAGGCTTCCCATTGATACTGCATATGAAACTCATCTAGAACATGAATGTAACACCAAAGATAGATGTAGATCACGAGGCCACCACAGTATTTGGGATAGCTACCACTTCTTTTCAGACCTAAAGCTGAATCTGTCCCTTAATGTTTCCCTGCTGCCTTGCTATTGTGTCAAATAATGCATTGGTTTTGCTAACACAGCTTCCCAGTCCTCATAATTTCTTAATCACTAAGACATTAACAACAGGAAGAGACTCACCTACATGGCTGATCCCTTATATCAACCAAGCCAAAGCTTGATTGAAGAGATGAGAATGCTTCTAAGCCCTAAAGGCTGATTCATTTAGATTCTGACTGCTGTGACATAAAGAAGAAAAATATAATCTATAAACTTTGGGTAATTACAGAATGTTAAGCCTTTGAAAGAAGGATTTAATAAGAGTATTATGAGGAATACTTAATACTTGGTTAGTTGGGATAATTTTAACCTTTGGGATGATTATATACCTAAGTATTTGTTATTAAATGGACTTTCTTTTTAAAAGAGAGAGTTAAAGTCTCAAAATACTGTTTGTATCATGTACTTCTTGTAAAAGGCAAACGTTTCTAAATCCAAATTGATTTATGGTGCAGATAAAATTAGAAAGATCATTTGATTGTTTCCAATTATCTAGCTTTTTTCTGGGATTTTTCTGAAGAATAACCAGTTTGTTATCACCATTACTCAATTAAAAAAATTAATTTGGGTGAACTCATGAAACATGTGCTCTGGATTCATGAGAATAGACATATATCTTGTCTCTTGTTAAAGGACATTGTGACCAGGGGTGTCTGGGGTGGTTGGGTCCTGAGGTTACAGATTAGCCATTGAGAAAGGAGGAACTGCACATTTGGTGGACTTTAAGAGGAGTGACTTTTCTCTCTGTCTGTCAGTCTCTGTCTCTACCCTCCCCCATTCCTTTCTTCAGAATGTGTTATTTGAGACTCAGGCAGCTTCTCCCTTAGAATTCCAGTGAGGATGAGGAAGGGGTCTCTCCCCTTTCCCCCAGTGGCAACAACAATTTCACATACATGGCAGCAAATACATGGATTTGCCTAGAAAAGCCTGAAAAATTTTGTGAAGTCTACTGGCTCCTCTCAGTTCATGGTCCCCTCCTCTTGGCCCCCTCCCTCCCATCACAGGGACCGAGGGACCAACCAGAAACCTCTGGACACTTGTTATTGTCCATGTGTCTATGACACTTGCTATAGCAAGAAACCAACGTGTGTGGCCATTTCCATGAAACCAGAACACATGCTCCTTGGACTCAATCATCTTTCTAGCTAGATATTTACTATTCCTAGCAAATCAGCAGGAGGGCATTTGGCATATATGTATATATATATCTGGTTCTAGAAAGTTCCCTGGGGTCCTAGGGAGGTTCAAACATTGTCTTTTCAAGTGGCTTCTTCAGTGTTTTACACTAAAGAGTCCTACCAAATCCATGTGGCCTCCCAGCAATCCATTTAGCACAGTTCTTAGACAATCCCAAAATTTATAGTCTTTTTTTGAGAGCCTACACCTACTACAACTGGAGGGCCTAGAGATTACATCTGCCTTCAATAGCACCATTGCTCAAGTGGAACAAACAAGATATAAATTTCTCAGATATTACTATCTCCTTTTAAAGAACTCTTCTAACCAAAAATAATTTAGTGCTGCTCAGTCCTTTCATTTGTGTCTGACTCTGTGACCCCATTTGGGGTTTTCTTGGCAAAGATACTAGAGGGGGTTGCCCTTTTCTTCTCCAGCTCACTTTACAGATGAGGAAAATGAGGAAAACAGAATTATGTGACTTGCCCAGGTTCACACAACTACTGTCTGAGGCCACATTTGAACTTAGGAAAATGAATCTTCCTGACTTCAGGTTTGGCATTCTATGCACGATATCATCTAGCTAAGAAAGAGCAAAAATTTAAAACTGAGAGAAACTAACAAAAGAAAAAAACATAAAGGAAATGAAAAGTGAGCTTCTCAGAGGAAAACTCTGGTTCCAAATGAGCTTCCAGAATATATAGGGCTTTTCCAATAGCAGCAGGCAACCTGGCATTGACTAGGGGTTACTACCATATTGTACTGGGTGAAAATTCTTCCCATGGGTCTCTCTCTCTCTCTCTCTCTCTCTCTCTCTCTCTCTCTCTCTCTCTCTCTCTCTTTTAAATTAAATTAAATTTCTTTTTTTTTTGTGGAGCAATGGTGGTTAAGTGACTTGCCCAGGGTCACACAGCTGGTAAGTGTCAAGTGTCTGAGGCCAGGTTTGAACTCAGGTCCTCCTGAATCCAGGGCCAGTGCTTTATCCACTGCGCCACCTAGCTGCCCCTCCTATGGATCTCTTTAACACATAGAACAACCCATTCTTCATCACTCCAGCAAATTTCCTGTCAATGTAGAGCAATCTACCTAGAAGAGCAGACAAAGAGTTTATTGGAATTAGCTTCTCAGATCCTGGATAAGGTTACAAAATATAACTAGTATGAGAGATGAACCTACACATGTAAAGTGAATAGTTCTCAGCTTCCACTTAGGGAAAGGGTGCTCATGTATATTGATACTGGTCCTGGACAATATAACCCTAATGTTCTCTGGTATTACTATCCTAAAGTCATGTTTGTTACATTCTTCTTTAGGGTTCTAGAGGTACTTCTGAGGGGATTTGGGCTATGTCCTCTCTAATGTTATTGACATTGGAACACCAGTTGTGTTTCCCTCAAATGATAGCTGTCATTGACTGACTAGAGCCCTAGTTATATCTAACCACTTATCATCAATTAGTTTTTACCAAAGAATATTTCCTCAAAGATATAGCAAGTACAAACATCTCTCTTCCTCTCCACACCTTGGGGGGTGGTACATGTTCCCTTTATACTCTCTTGTGAGAGTGGGCTTGAAATTAGCATATTTTCTAAATGGCATTGGTCTTATCAAATTCATATCCAAATATGGTATCACTGAGAATGAGTCCCCATCTCAGCCACCACTGGTCTTGCTTTGGGGATTTTTTTTCTTTTTTGGTCTTTTTTCTTTTTTTTTTGAGGCAATGGATGTGTGTGTGTGTGTGTGTGTGTGTGCGCGCGGTCACAAGGTTTGGACAGTTTTCTATTATTTTCTTTTATTATGGTGTTTGGATTTGTTTTGTTTTGCTTTGCTTTACCTCATGTTCCTCTGGGAGATATATAATTCTAAAGTTTTCTTTATGCATTCTGTTTTCAAAATCAATATGTTTTGCTTGTAAAGAGATCATATTTTCTTTTTTTTTTAAAGAATTGAAGAATTGTTTTTATTTTATTTTATTATTTTTTTTTTAGTGAGGCAATTGGGGTTAAGTGACTTGCCCAGGGTCACACAGCTAGGAAGTGTTAAGTGTCTGAGGCTGGATTTGAACTCAGGTACTCCTGACTCCAGGGCCAGTGCTCTATCCACTGTGCCACCTAGCTGCCCCATCATAATTTCTTTTAATGTTATTACTTTTTGCTTCTCTTCCTCCAGATTATCCTTAACTTTTATGTAACTCAGTTCTCAATCAGTTGTTCTCTCTGGTTTTTGGTGAAGTTTCTACTATGGATTCAAGTGTTTTCTATCATGCTAAATATTTCTGCAGTGTAGGACATACATTCTTACTTTCACAATTTTTATTTCTCTATTAAACATTCAGAAACATTCCTGTGTGGCTCTATGCTCTTTTGGGAATCTGTAAGATGATGCAGTGGATATAGTGCTGTGTCTAAAGTCAGGAAGACTTATCTTCCTGAGGTCAAATTTGGCCTCAGATACTTACTAGCTATATGACCTTGGATAAGTCACTTACCCTGCTTGCCTCAGTTTTTTCTTTGTAAAATGAGCTGGATAAGAAAATGGCAAACCACTTGGCAATTTTTGCCAAGAAAAATACAAATGGCATCATGAAGAGTTGGACGTGACAACAAACTCAACAAAAGGCCCTTTGCCTCATCAGATATTGATTCATTTTTCTTTGTCTTACAATGTTTATTCTCAGATATTTGTACTTGTTTATATGATCTGAAGATCTTCTTGAGATCAGCATAGCATACTGCCAAGACATATTCTTTTATACTATTTATATTATCTCTGGTGACTTACCTGTTTGTACTCAAGGTTTTTAAACTGGGATTTTTTTCTCCTCAGATCTTTGGTAATTTCAGTCTTTTTCCTCATGTTCCCCTACCACTGACTCCTTTCCCTGGGATGACAATTTCCTAGAGGCTGGACCTCAAAATTACTTCAGTCTCTCCCATGTTTCATTGCCCTTGACTTATGCCTTAAGTTGTTGTTGTTTGTCCTTCATTCTTTTTTTTTTTTTTGTGGGGCAATTGGGGTTAAGTGACTTGCCCAGGGTCACACAGCTAGTAAGTGTTAAGTGTCTGAGGTCAGATTTGAACTCAGGTCCTCCTGAATCCAGGGCTGGTGCTCTATCCATTGCACCACCTAGCTGCCCCTATCCTTCATTCTTTTTTTTTTTTTTTTTGGTGAGGCAATTGGGGTTAAGAGACTTGCCCAGGGTCACACAGCTAGTAAGTGTTAAGTGGCTGAGGCCGGATTTGAACTCAGGTACTCCTGACTCCAGGGCTGGTGCTCTATCCACTGAGCCACCTAGCTGCCCTTGTCCTTCATTCTTGAAGAGTACTGTTATGACTTTCAGTGAATAGGATTTAAGTAAGGGAGGGCTGTGCAAAGCCACCAGCCCCACTCCTCCAGAGAGAGCCATCTGGGTTTTGTGGCAAGATATACATCAGGATGACTGGAACTGGCCCCAGGTGTTTGAGGCAATTGGGGTTAAGTGACTTGCTCAGGGTCACCCAGCTAATAAGTGTCAAATGTCTGAGTCCAGATTTGAACTCAAGTCCTCCTGACTCTAGGACCAGTGCTCTATCCACCACATCACCTAACTGCCCTATGCCTTAAGTAACTTGTAAAGGGACAGAACTGGCCACAGGCCAGCTAGATGCCAGCCCAACTCCCCTTTTCTGAAGCTTGGTAGTCTCATATACATGCCAACATCTTTCCCTACTTCCCTGTGTTCCTTAGTTCTCTGAATGAATACTGATCATCGTGGTATCCTGCCAAGATACAATCCCAGCCAGAGCAATCTTCTGATTTGAAGAGTAGGGGACAAAAATAAGTTCTCTTGTAAGCCAAAGAATAAGCTTGTGTAACCCTATTAAAGCATAGTAGCTGGTGGCAGAGGGGATACTGAGTGAGTTTATTAAGCATTAGCTATTAGGGGTAGCTACGTGGTGCAGTGGATAAAGCACTGGTCCTGGATTCAGGAGGACCTGAGTTCAAATCCAGCCTCACACACTTGACACTTACTAGCTGTGTGACCCTGGGCAGGTCACTTAACCCTCATTACCCTACCTGCCCCCCAAAAAGATTTAGCTATTAGTCTTTTCTGCTGTTAGTTCATTGGGTTATTACCTCATTAGGATTCTAGGTGTTTTAGACTGTGAGGAGAACTGGAATTGTTCTATCTCTTGAACATAATTCTTATTCTGGAAAGGTTTGAGAGGTATGATCAGAGAAGGAGTAATGCCTTCCATCTTGTTGATCATGTGACCTGGAATTTGCAGCAGTATAGTTCTTAATAAATTTGCAAAAATAACCACTAAATCCTAAGAAATCTCAAAGGTTCCTTGGATATGGTCAGTTAAGGAGCTCTTCTGCCTTCTTGAGCTCAGTGCTCATGTGATATTGACATAGTACATAATCCATATGCTTGACAAAATCTTTGACAAACTGGCATTTGCCAATCAAAAGTTTCAGAATATTTTTATCTAGATGATCCTACACTTTCATCAGTTTTTCCTCATGTTTTTTCACTGTCTTTCCAAAGATAATGAGGTCACCTAGGTACAACAACAATTCTAGACATGTCACCAGATATTTTCTCCATCATCTGTTAGAAAGTAGTAGGCACCTTCAAGATGAGTTATGGCATGTGTTATTGTTCAGTCATTTCAATCATGTCTGACCTTTCATGATACCATTTGGGGTTTTATTGGCAAAGATTTTGGAGTGGTCTGCCATTTCCTTCTCCATCTCATTTTACAGATGAGGAAACTGAGGCAAACAGGGTAAGTGACTTATCCAGGGTCATACAGCTAAGTAAGTGTCTGAGGCCAGATTTGAACTTGTGAAGATGAGTCTTCCTGACTCCAGATCTGGTCAGTGTTCCACCTAGCTGACCCATGTTAGGCATCTGTGTGAATTGGTAAAATCCTGAGGGACACATGAAAGCAGTTGTCTCCTGCTTTTCTGTCAAAGGAATCTGATAGTGTTTGCCATATAAATGCATGACTGAGAATCACTGGCTGTCTAAAATATAGCTCAGGGCATCTTGAACCCTTGACATAATATATAGCTCCACTATAATTCTTTTGTTAAAACATTTGGTCATATAGACATAGTCCATTCTTGTGGAAGTCATTCACTATGGATGATACATAGATCCTGCTGGACTCTGTGATGATATTATTGACCAGAAGTTCTTTAAGATGGTTTCTGAGGACTTTTATCAAAGCTCAATAAATCTTCCTCAATAGTTCTCTTAAAAGCCAGGAATTGGTGATCCAGATTTTCCATATTACGCTCAATCTTTCAGAACACACCCATCCTCTTACTGAGGTTCTGTCTCATCCATTTCTTCTATTTTTATGGTACTGGAGAGTCACAAAATTCAAAGTTTGCAGGACTCATAATTGATTGAGAAAAACTAGCATCCTTACCATGTACACTGCCAACAGTTGCCTTTTGGCCTTTGTGCAGGCTCCCTGGTGGTAAAGAATGCAAGTATTGTGTCTCAGCTTGTTGTCTGTAATATCCTGCCTGAACTGGCTGGAATTGGTTCTGATCAGTGCTGATTCCAGTGATTGTTGGTAGATATGGATGTACCAGAGATGGTATCCACCTTCCTGTTGGCATCAATAAGTTACTGGGGAAACTTCAAGTTCAGTCAAATGTATTCCAGAAAAGGATAGTCCCTGTCACTCAGTCCTCCAAGTCAAAGCTCTTTCAAAAGGTATAAAGGTACTTTCCTTATATGTCTTTCATAAAATAACTGGGATATGATAGTCACTTGAGTCCTACTGTTCAAGATAGCAGTGCAGTCCATATTCTCAATTTTTACCATAACTTCTGAATGGAATCCCCTGCTTCCAGATTCAATAGACCCTTAAGGAATGCAAAATGAGGATATTTTTTAGTGTCAGTTAGTCAACAAACATTCACTTATGTGCCAGGCAGTATTCTAAGCTTACAGTTCTTGAGATCCAAGAAAACCTCCTTTCATGGCCCTATCCTTATTTCCTCATGCTCAGTATTTGGAAGTCAGTCTCTCCTATACCAGCTCAGGATTTGTTTCTCACATGCTGGCACCAATCATGTGTCCTTTCAGATTACAGGTTCAGGAAACTATAGTTTTCCTTTCCTGTCCAAATTCTGATGGTGATATTTATGCATGGGGATATCACAGCCTCCTTTCTCTTGGTTCTTTATCTTTCCAAGGAGAATAGTTTTGTCTGTTTTTCCATCTCTCACCAGATCTTCTGTGGAAGATCTTCTTAGCTGGAATTGCTCTTATACTTGTTTCCTGTTGGATTCCCTTTGGTGCTTCCCTCACTGTTAGTTGTCTATCATCTCATTACTGGGGCTGGAAAGCCTCACAGAGCTTCAGGTGGAGGTCATAGGTCAATTTAATGAAGTCAAATCTCTACCAAATTTAAAGTATAGCAGTTTCAAACTCTTCATGTGCTTTGCCACATGTAATTCCTTTATACATATTTCTGATGAGCTCTAATAAACTTGCAGTAGGGAGAACAGCCCCATCCTGAGAGGGCACATAAAGAGTGTTTCTAAACCCATCTGAAGACTTAGGAAGGATACTATTACCCTTGTTTTTCCATTAAAATGTGTTGATAGGGAATGCCCATCACTTGAGGAATAGCTGAACAAGTTATGGTACATGAATGGAATAGAATACTATTGTGCTATAAGAAATGATGAACAGGCAGATTTCAGTAAAAACCTGGAAAGACTTACATGAACTGATGCTGAATGAGGTGAGTAGAGTCAGAAGAACATTGTACAGAGTAACAGCAACATTGTGCGATGATCAACTATGATTGACTTAGTTCTTCTCAGCAATACAATGATCCAAGACAATTCCAAAAAACTCATGATGGAAAATGCTCTCCACATCCAGAGAAAGAACTATGGAGTCTGAATGCAGATTGAAGCATAATATTTTTACCTTCTTTGTTGTTTGTTTGTTTGTTTGTGTGTGTGTGTGTGTGTGTTGTTTGTTTCCTTTTGTTTTTTCTTCTTTCTTTCTTTCTTTTTTTTTTTTTGTGGAGCAATGAAGGTTAAGTGACTTGCCCAGGGTCACACGGCTACTAAGTGTCAAGTGTCTGAGGCCTGATTTGAACTTAGGTCTTCCTGAATCCAGGGCCGATGTGCCACCTAGCTGCCCCCTGTTGTTTCTTCCTTTGCAACATGACTAATGTGGAAATATGTTTAACATGACTGCATATGTATAACCTTTAAAAAAATGTATTGATAATTTGGGTTGTGACACTCAAGAAATGATACTTTCTGGTTCTCCAGAAAGCATCAAACTCAGGGATGAAACATGACAGGAAGACAGACACTGTATGGTTTATAGCTACATGATGATGACTATTTTCTAATTCTCTGATTTTGATCCCTTCAATGACAGTAGAAGGTCATTAAAGGCTGGTACTATATCTTCTATTTAGTGTTTCCCCCATACCCCCCAGTATCCTGAGATGTGATGTCTTAGTCACTAAAAAGATGGAGCAAGATACTTCATCTTCTGACTCTGGCATTTTCAGTGGCTTCCCTTCATTCCCGGAACACTCCCTCTTCATCTCTGACTTCTCCTGGCCTCCTTCAAGTCCCAGCCAAAGTCCTACTTTCTATAGGCAACCATTCTGAACCCCATTAATTTTTATGCCTTCTCTCCATTTATAATTTCCAATTTATCTTGAAGTTAGTTTGTACATCATTGTTTTCATGTTGTCTCTCCCATTATTTTGTGTGCTTCTTAAGGACAGGGACAGTCTTTTCCTTGTTTTTGTATCCTCAGAGCTTGGTGCAGTGCCTGGTACACAGTAGGTATCAAATAAATGTTTTTTGACTGACTGATTATTTCAACCCCATATCCTTTCTGCTCTTAGCCTCACCTCTGGATAATGAGGCATAGAAAAAAATCCAAAATAGAAGTTATAGTATCTGTCCTTCAGAAACTTGTATTCTTTTTTGTTTGTTTGTCTTTTTTTTTTCCCCTTGTGGTTTTTTTCCCCGGGGCAATGAGGGTTAAGTGACTTGCCCAGGATCACACAGCTAGTAAGTGTCAGGTGTCTGAGGTCAAATTTGAACTGAGGTCCTCCTGAATCCAGGGCTGGTGTTTTATCCACTTGTGCCACCTAGCTGCCCCCAGGAACTTGTATTCTTTTTTTTTTTAATTAATAAAGTATTTTATTTTTTTCCCGTTACATGTAAAGATAGTTCTCAACTTTTGTTTATACAGGCTTTCCAATTTCAGATTTTTCTCCCTCCCTCCCCTCCCTCCCCCCTCCCCTAGACAGCAGGTAATATGATATAGGTCATATATATATATATATATATATATATACACACACACACACATAATAGCATTAATCCTATTTCTGCATTAGTCAAGTTATAAGAGAAGAATCAGAGCAATGATGAAAATCCTCAAAATAGAAAAAACATCAGAACCAAAAACAAAAGAAATAGTATGGTTCATTCAGCATCTATACTCCACAGTTCTTTTTTTTTTTTCTTTGATTTGGAGACCCTCTTCTATCATGAGTTCCCTGGAACTCTTCTGTACCATTGCATTGGTGAGAAGAATATAGTCCATCACAGTAGATCAACACTCAATGTTGATGATACTGTATACAATGTTCTTCTGGTTCTGCTCATCTCACTCATCATCAGCCCATGCAAATCCCTCCAGGTTTCTCTGAACTCCTCCTGCTCATCATTTCTTATAGCACAATAGTATTTCATTGTATTCATATACCAAAACTTGTCCAGCCATTCCCCAATTGATGGGCATCCCCCTCAACTTCCAATTCCTTGCCACCACATAAAGAGCAGCTATAAATATTTTTGTACATGTGGGTCCCTTTCCCCTTTCCATGATTTCTTTGGGAAAAAGACCCGAAAGTGGTATTGCTGGGTCAAAGGGTATGGACAGCTTTATCACCCTTTGGGCATAATTCCAAATTGCTCTCCAGAATGGTTGGATCAGTTCACAGCTCCACCAGCAATGCATTAGTGGAACTTGTATTCTTAATGAATAAACAAAAACTTATATGAACAAAGCCATTGGAGAATAAAAACAAATGCATGATCATTAGCATAAATCTACATATGAGAACAGAGGGATAAAATAAAGGAATGAAGTAGGATTAAGTCAAAGGAGGCTTCTCTTAAGTGGGTCTTCATTTCTGTGTAGGCCCTCCTGACTCATGGACTTTTTCTATAATGCCCCAGAAACCTCACCCTAGAAGCTTACTCTAGCCCTGAACGCCACACATAGGAAGTATCCCACCCCAAGGCTTCTCCCTCTAATTGGCTGGTTTCTTCCAAAACTTTCATTTTAAGAAGGAGGCCCAGACAGGCCATGTGTTCATTCCTCTCCAGGTTGCACTCCTGACTCTTGGTAAAATCTCACTGTCCTGGGTAACTTCATCTCTACCCTTCAACCCTTTTGCAGGTCTCTTTTATATATTGACCTTTAGAATGTAATCCCTTGGGGCAGCTAGGTGGCACAGTGGATATAACACCAGCGCTGGATTCAGGAAGATCTGAGTTCAAATCCAGCCTCAGACACTTGACACTTACTAGCTGTGTGACTCTGGGTAAATTGCTTAACCATCATTGCCCTGCAAAAAAGGTCCTTGAGTAGAGGGATTGTTATTTTTTTCTGCTTGTCTTTGTATTGCCAGCATTTAACACAGTGCATGGCTTATGGTAAGCATGTATGTAACAAATGCTTGTTGATTTGACTTGTTGATTTAAATAAAGTGATGGATATAGAGGCATGCAGTAGATGCTAGAGGTTTTCTCTTAGAAAAGAGTTCTGTGTGGTACAAAATTGTCTAACTGAAAATACATTTTTCAATACATATCAGTGTACAAAAAGCATGAGAAGAGAGAAAACATGTTCAGAGCCCTGTGGAAATATTTTAAATTAACTGGCCTAATTTGGGGGGCTAATCTGACTGGAGGACTAATCTGGGGACTTTTGACTGACTGGCTATCTGACTGCTATTAACTTAATATGAGCTGTTTATAAAGTTCTACCACACTGCTCCACTCCCAAAATTGATAAGCAAAATATTAAGAAGCCTCTTAACTAAATAATCAAAGCAGAGTTTATTTATGAGATACTATTGAAAATTAAGAATTCAAGGAAATAAAATGTACACCCTGACTGTGTTCCCGGTGCTGTAACCTGCTGCCCCTGGAACTTTTTCAATACAATAAGGGCCTTAGCTGCCTCTTGCCTCAGGGCATTCAGTCCTTTATTCTAACTCCAAGCCCCTTTCACTTTGTAAATCCCCCTGCTTCTAACTTTCCTCTCCCTACTGCCACTGCTGAGCCCCTGTGTTTCTCTCTCACCAACTTTCTGTCTGTCTGTCTGTTCCATCAGTCTGCCCTTCAGCCTCTCTTTTCTCTGCTCCTAGTCCTTCTTGTCTTCTCCTGTGTCCTTGTAGCCCCCTGTCTGTCTTCTCCAACCTTTGCTGTCTCGTCAGCCGACTCCAGTCCTCCTGTCTCTCTATCTCCAACCTTTCTAATCTAGTCCACAGTCTCTTGACCTCTTCTCCGTCTCCTCTAGTCCATCCTCCTGAGTCTAACCCCCAGGTCTATATATAATCTTTCTTTTCTCCACTCAAATCTCGGGGCTTCTTGCACCCACACACCAAGCTAATCCGCTAGCTAGGATGGGGGGGAGTGTGCTTGAGCCTCACGTGCTATACCAGAGCCAGCCTGGACAAGCCTAGGATCTCTTGGATACCTCCGCTCAGGTTGGAGGAAGCTGGGGGCTTCCCCCCCCCCCCAGCTGTCTGACCTGGCATTTTGTACAGCCCATGGGGCTTTTTGGCTCAGCTGAGGGGGAGGGGCACCAGCACCTCCCACATAGAAGAGACCCTGAGGGCCTAAGGCTTTCTAATCTCTGCCCAAAGGTAGGTTCCCCAAATCAAAATAAATTTCCGCAGCTCAAAGGATTTGAATGGCATTCTTTTGGTTCAGTTACTCTTCAAGACCCCATTCCTTCTCTGGGGGTGCACCAGCCACCCTAGTTTCAAGTGGAACATGGACCACAGGGAGGTAATAAATGTGAGTAGAATAATCTAGCTAGTCAAGATAACTTCCAACTTTTATACTCCTATAGAAATAAACTGAGATACCCTTTAAGCAGCCACATATAAATATTTTACTGTCATAGATCATTCCAGAACAAACAGGGCTGTGTTAAAAATACAAGTAGCCCTGATACCACATAGTGGGATGAGATTTGAGGCACCATAGTGGTGGTGGCAGCCGTGGTTTTGTCCTTCATTCTCGAAAAGGACCATGACATTGGGAGGTGATATCAGGAGTTACAGTGAATTGGATTTAAGTAAAGGAGGGCTGTGCAAAGTTACCATCCTCACTCTCTCCTCTGGGGCCATCTGGGTCCAGTGGCAAGAGAAAAAGAGAGAGAGAGAGAGAGAGAGAGATGGAGATAGAGATAGAGATATGTGGGTCTAGTGGCAGACTCTCTCTCTCTCTCTCTTTCTCTCTCTCTCTCTCTCTGATAAATCACTATCTCTACCTATAAAATTTTTTAATCAGGATAACTGGAGATGGCTCCAGATGTTTTGAGGCAATCAGGGTTAATTGACTTGCCCAGGGTCATACAGCTAGTAAGTGTCAAGAGTCTGAGGCTGGATTTGAACTCACATCCTCCTAACTTCAGGTCCTGTGCTTTATCCACTCTGCCACCTAACTGCCCCATGAAGAAAAGGAGACAGAGGTGGAACGGGAACATGGTAAGTTTTTGGAAAAATGGTAAGAAGATGGACCTGGTTAGAGCTAAGAAATCACAAGGAAAAGGAGAAGAGCCTTTGGGAAGACTTTGGGAGAAGTGAGAATAGAAAGTACACATAATTAAACCACCCAGTTAATGGAAGGGTTTAGACTTGATTAAAAATTCTAATGAGGCTCCCCTGAAGTTTCTAAAGCAGGTGAGTGACTCTTGAGGAAAGTTATTCCATCAGATAAAAGCAGAATGGGCCTGGAGCAGACAGACTACTACCTATACCTCTTTCTTTTCTTTCCTATTGACTACTGAATCCTTAGCAAGTAGCCAATATGATATTGGTATATCATATATATATATATATATATATATATATATATATATATATACATATATATATATATATACATACATATATATATACATATATATACATATATATATACATATACACACACATACATATATACACACACACACATACATATATATATATATATATATATATATCAGGGCAGGTCCTATGAGTAGGTGGCACATATGGCTACTTATGTAGTGAGGTTTCAGAAATACCAAGAAAGTTTCCTGCTCTAAAAATACCTTCTTCATTTGGCTCACTACTGTCTTAAATTCCAAAATTAGAACTTCATTCCTTTAGTTAATCCAAGCAGGTAAGATGCAAATACCTTTAGAAGAAATAATAAGCCAACTGAGTCTAGGTTCTCAGAAAAAAAACAACAAACCTCTTATTAGCAATGAGGAACAGCGCCATATGAAATAACAGAACTAAAGAAAAACGCTTCCATTCATGGAATGAAATTCTTCCATCCCATATCAGACTCCTCAGGAAGACAGGACCTGAAGCAAAGACCATTTCAAAGGTCAAGGCCTTCTGGTAGGTGATGGTACAAGGAAACTGGGCCAAGGCCAGTGCAAAAGGGATCTCAGGAGACCAGACTAAAGTCAGCTTGATCTAGGGTCAGCCCACTCCAGGGGCTAAGGGCTGAAACCTTGGACTTCCAGTAGGTGAAACTATATAGTAATGGACAAAGTCAGCTTCAAAGTTCAAGGATTCCCTAAGAGTTTTCTGCAAATGATATCAGCGGGTGGGGCTTGGTTCCAACAAAGCTTCCTATTGTCAGTACCAGACCAGGGCTGGGCAAGATAGGCCTGTGCCTAGGCAGTCTCCCATCCTGGAAATATAAATGGAGGAGCTAGGACTGAAACCTAACCACACCATCCAGGATTGAGGCAGTACAACAACTTTTTCTTCCTTTGTAAAAAATTCATTTTGAACTTAAATACAAAAAGAGAAAAAAATAACATTTCCATGTACACAGCAGAACATAATGAGAGGATTTAATATAAAACTGTGAATTTCCATTTCAGGCAGTTTACTTCCTTTTTAAAAAAACAAAACAGGGGCAGCTAGGTGGCGCAGGGGATAGAGCACCGGCCCTGGAGTCAGGAGTACCTGAGTTCAAATTCGGCCTCAGACACTTAACACTTACTAGCTGTGTGACCCTGGGCAAGTCACTTAATGCCAATTGCCTCACTAAAAAAAACAAAAAAAAACCCCAAACACAACACTATGTAATAAATACTTCCCATTGTTTTCAATGCTACCCTGCTTTTTTATACTTCCTTCTAAGTTTTCTCTTGTTCTCTGCTGTGCCTTTTTTTCCTCCCTCTCTCCCCACTTGATACAACAGCTTTCAGACTACAATGTGGACAAGAATAACCCTAGTACAACATCATTCCATTCCAGACCTGGGCCTACCTCAGAAGTTCAGGAAGAGACAGATCTCGACTTTGACACAAAGTTCTGAATCAGGAACTGAAGATGAAGGTGTAAGCAAACAGAAGAGAACACCTAATACAATTAAAAAAAATACTATGAGTTAATATAAAGATAAAAATCCCAGAGAAAAGAATTAGCTCTGAAATAATCATAAGTAGAACCACAGGAAAAAAGAATGTTTTGGCCACACAGACTCTTTGAGTGGCTGTAAGAAGGAAGAGCTGAAATAAGTGTATAATAATGAAATTAGAATATGTGCAAAGAGAATAAACATCTTAGAGCAGAAAGTGATCAACATTATTCAAATAATGGATATATTGAGAATGGAAGAAATATAACTCGATTCAATAAGGCAAGAAGAAATATTAGAATTTTGTTAAAAGACTGAAAACTTAGAAAAATAAGAGAAATATCTATAATAGAAAACTTCCTCGGAAGACAACATAATAAGAGATAATTGAGAGCTAGTGACAGTCTTGGCAAGGTGGTACGGTAGGCCTAGAGTCAAAAGGACCTGAGTTCAAAACTACCCTCAGTCACTTACTTGCTATATAACCCCAGGTGAGTCACTTAACCTTTGGTTACCTCAGTTTCTTCAACCATAAAGTGGGGGTGATAATAGTGATTAACTCTCAGAGTTGGTGTGAGAATTAAAGGAGATAACATTTGTAAAGCACTTAGCACAATGTCTGACACAGAATAGACGCTTGTTTTCTTCCTTCCTTGCCATTGTACTCCATGGAACCCATGACCTAAGCAAGCAAAAAACCAACCAAATAAATAGTCAAACAGGCAATTAAATAAATAAATAAATAAATAAATAGCCAGATTAGTAAGTAAATAAATGGGTAGGTAGGTTAAATAAATAAATAAAAGGAAGGTATATTTTTAAAAACTGTAAAATGAAATTCTCCAGAACTATTAAAGCCAGAGGACAAAATGAAAATAGAAAAATTAATTGATATCAACCACCTATTGAAAGAATTTCCAAATTAAACACATCAAACAATGTAACAGACAAAGTTACCAGGCCAAAGAAAAAATATTCTAATTAGTCAGAAAGAAAGAGATCAAGTACCAAAGAACTAAATTCAGGACCACATATCAAATATAAAAGAAAAAAAAGATTTTGGAATTGGATACAGTAAAAGACCAAAAAAAAAATTGTGAACTCTTGAAAAACAACCTGTAAAAACATCTAATTCTATAAAGGAAAAAATGGTCCTTTAACAAAACAGAGGGTTTTTAAAAAACAACAACATTCCTATTGAGAAAATCACAGGTAGGTAGAATCTTTAATCTTTGAAATGTAAACATAAGAGGCAGGAAGAACTTGGATAAATATATTTGTGTAACTTGAAAAGACTAAATGATGATTGAATGCTCATGCCCAAATAGTGAGAAAAAAGACAAGCATACCTTCAAAAATCCCACAATTTTTTAACAGCCAAAGAATGAGTCAATGAAGACAAACTCAGCCTCGTGGAATTTTGTGTTGTTTTGTTTGGATTTAAGAGTAAAGAATAGGAATGGAAAAAGAAATATATGCCGGAAGAAACAAGGAAGAAGAGGGAGGGATTTATTATTTTTCATTATTAGAACTCTGTCAGAAAAATAAACAAACATGAAGGTAGGGGAAGGAGGAACAGCCATCTCATGAATATCACTCTCACTTGAACCAAGAAATGAAAGTCTGAACCCCAACACATGGAGTCATTATAATTAAGATGATAATGGGTGGAGGTAGGGAAAGGCAAAAGGCAGGGTTTGAGAGAAGGGATAGAGTTGGGAAGGGAATATTCACAAGCAAAACAAACTTCAGTTATGAAGAATGAATTGTAAAACAGGGTATAAAAGGAGAAGATGGAAGTATTGGTGACTTAAGTTTGGCTGGATAAAGAGAGGAAAGTCAAAAAAGGAAGAATCATATAATTCCAATTATGTATTGCTAGTGAAGCTTCCACTCTATTTCTTTTGTCACCCTTTTTTCCCCTTTGTAAAAGGGAAAGGACGTCGAGAAGAAATCTTTTTTTATAGGTTATAATGAAAGGAAAACATTAACAATCATAACCATGAACTGATTCAAATGAACTCACTTATAAAATGGAAGAGGGTAGCAGAATGGATTAGAAAGTAGAATACAAAAAAAAATGTTGTTCACAAGGAACACAGCTGAATAATAAAAAATGTTCACTAGGAACACACCTGAAAGAAAAAGATTCAGAAAGTGTAAAGATGGGGAAGATTGACTCAATTGATCATCCCACCCCACTTAGAATAACCCCTCTGTCATGCCTACTGCACTTTGTCATCTCCCACATTCCTTCCCACCAGAACCTTGAGATCCACCATCTGGGTAGCCTGACTCTGATAGATAGATGTTATCTTTCCACATTAAAATGTAAATTCCTTGAATAATTTACACAATAACAATATGGCAAGAATAACTTTGAAAGACTCAGGAACTGATCAATATAATGAAAAACCTCAAATCCAAAGGTCTCATGATGAAACATTCTATCCATCTCCAGATAGAGAGCTAATGAATTCAGAGTACCTATTGAAACATATTTCTTTCTTTGAAAGGGGTGAACAGATAGGGGGATCCCAAATGAGGGAATTTGTTTCGCTTGACATACATATTTGCCACAGGTTTTTTTTTTCTTCTTGCCTTCTCAAGGAGTGAGGGAGGGGGAAATGCGAAGGAGAGAATTCAGGACTGAAAATAAAATGAAATCGAATCGAATTTTAAAAAAGAATGTAAACTCCTTGAGGATATAAACTATCTTGCTTATTTATATTTGGATCCTAGCACCTAGCACAATACCTGGCACATAATAAATGCTTTATCTATGTAAACAACAAGATCTCCTATACCTTGTAACTTTACCCTATAAACTATACCCTGTATTCTGTTATAAGTGCTATAACTTTATTAGATAAGAATACCTCTACTGAAAGTCATTAAACTAGATATGGAGAAGTCTTACATTAGTTTGGAAGGAGTAAAAGTCACTGGTTGAAACGAAATAATTTTACAAAGGATTGGGATTGGTTGAGATAGTTATGTTTGTGGGGTGTGGGTAAAACTGCAAGCTAGTTTAGAACCAGTAATTTCAATGATGAATCAGTCTGGAGAGAGTAGCGTCAGCCAAGCCTCTTGTGGGGTGGGTGGATGGGTGGAGAGAGAGCCCCTGTCTCATTCCAACCTTGACCACAGGATGACCTTGTGAATTTTGAATGGTCAGAAGATTTTGGAGTTTCCATAGCCATTTTAGAAGTGTCCCTAGGAGGATCATGGTAGTGTAGGAATTGTGATTAAGAAGAAAGAGGGAGGGCAGCTAGGTGGCACAGTGGATAGAGCACCGGCCCTGGAGTAAGGAAGACCTGAGTTCAAATCCGACTTCAGTCACTTACACTTACTAGCTGTGTGACCCTAGGCAAGTCACTTAAGCCCAATTGCCTCACCAAAAAACCCCACAAAAAACCAAAACCAAAACCAAAAAACAAAAAAAGAAGAGGGAAATTAGCTTCATGATCCTAGAAGGAGCCCAGCAGAAGGCTAGACTATGTCCAAAGGGAATTTCATAAGGACTCCATGAAGAGAAATGAAAGGACTTCCAGCAAATAAGAACTGTGAGTTACCCCTTTGCCAGATGTTGTCTTTTAGTGTGAACACACTTTTCCCTAGACTGGTTTGGGAGAATGTGTGTACCAACTGTTTTTACTATGCCAGCTTAGTAAATATCTGCTTTTAAAAGCTAATGAGAAACTAATAATCAGTGAAGACAGGTACACAACAGTGGTGGCAGTGGGGGGCTTGCGAGCAATAGCATTAGAAGTTCTAATTACCTACAGAATCCTTTGAAAATAAGATAGCCACCCTTTGGTGACCTAGACTTTCAGTATGAATGGGGGTTTGGGATAGTATCCCCAGAGCCTATATTATATAGAATTAAAATGAGGAGCTTGAGTAGAATCTAGTATTCCTCAAGCAAATGAAAAAAAAAATAGGAGTTCCAATTTAATTTTTATTTCAGACAAGGCAACAGTAAAAATAGATGTGGTTAAAGGAGATAATCAGGGAAACTTATGCCTAAGGCACAATAGATTAATAATATTTATCTAAATATATTTTCACTAAATGATATAGTATCCAAGTCAAACTATAGGAAGAAGTAAACAGTAAAACTATGATTCTTGAGGAACTCATTGTAGCATTTTCAGATTTAGCCAATAATAATAACAACAAAAAAAAAAACAACCCAAGAAAAAAAAATTAAGGATTCTAATAGAATGTCAGAAAATTAGATGAGGATAAGTAACTGGTGACAACTGAATGGCACCTGTAAGGAATATACAAGTTTCTCATTTTTGCCTGACACCTTTACAAAAACTAACCATGTAATAGGGCATAAAATCCCCCCAAATGCAAAACTATTAAGCATATTTAAAAATAATCACAACACAATAAAAAGTATAATCAATGAGGGGATTTGAAGATAGGATTCAGACTCAAATGTAAATAATACAATTTTTAAAATGTGTAGGTTGGTGGAAGAACAAACCAAGGTACAATAGGAAATTTTTTATCAAAGAAAATGACTACTATGAGTCAACATACCAAAACTTTTAGCATATTACTTTGTATCTCTAAACATTTCTATCAGTGAAATAAAAAACAAGAGATCAATGAACTGGACTTGCAGCTAAAATGAACTAGAAAAGCAACAAATCAACTTCTCTAACAAATACAAAAACAAAAATTCTGAAAACCAAAGAAGAGATAAATAAAACTACCTCTGAATTAATAAATAAAACGAAGAGTTGGTATTCTGAAAAGACTAATAAAACAAATAGAATATCAGCTAATTTGATTTTTCGGGGGTGGGGTGGGGCAATGGGGGTTAAGTGACTTGCCCAGGGTCACACAGCTAGCAAGTGTCAAGTGTCTGATGTCGGATTTGAACTCAGGTCCTCCTGAATCCAGGGCCAGTGCTCTATCCACTGCAGCACCTAGCTGCCCCCCTAATTTGATTTTTAAAAGAGAAAAACCAAATGACCAAAATAAAAATGGGTAAGGAAAAATCACAGAACAAAAAGAGGAAATAAGGGAAATTCCTGGAAACTCTTTTGCCTGGCAATATGCCCCTCAACACCTGATAAAGGAAATAAATGAATACTTAAAATGTACAATACTGAGATTAAGAGAACAAGAAAGGAAATTTAAACACTTTGATCTTAGAAAAGAAATTTAATAAGCCACAAATAAGTTCCTAATTAAAAAAAAAACCCAGAGCCAGAAGGATTTGTAAATGAATTCTATTAAACACTAAAAGAAAAATTAATTTCAATAATATAAATTATTTGTAAAAATAGAGAAAAAAATATTCTTCCAAATTCATTCTGTGAAACAAATATGTCCCTAATACCTAAATCTGGGAAAGATTAAACAGGGAAATATTAACTGCTTGTGGCCTCACTATGCCAATAAAAATGATGATACTCCTAAATTAATCTATATTTATTGCCATAACAATCAAACCATGAAGGGGTTATTTTGTAGAACTACATAAAATACCCATGAAATTTATCTGGAGAATCAAAAGGGAAATAGTGGGAAAATATAAGAATGAATGAAGAGAACCTACTCGCTCCAAATCTCAAACTATATTACACAGAAGTAATTGTTATTTGTTGTAAGTAAAGAATTAGAAAAGTTGATCAATAAACCCATGGACATTAACTATGGGGTAAGATTCCCCTATTTGAGAAAAACTTCTAGGAAAACTAGAAAGCAGACTGGCAGAGATTAGGTTTAGATGAACATTTTATATTATTTAGCACATTAAACTCCAAATGGACACATAACCTAAATATCATCATATCATAAAAAGATAACTTTCACCACTCTGACTAGGAGGTTGAGTTCTTACCAACAATAAATAAAGGTAATAATAAAAGATAAAATAGGAAATTCCAAAAATGAAAAGCTGTTTGCAAACAAAATCAATAGGTAGAATTTGAAGGGAAACAATTGGGGGTAAAAATCTAAGCAAATTGGGGCAGCTCAATGGCTCAGTGGATAGAGCACCAGTCCTGGAGTCAGGAGTACCTGAGTTCAAATCCAGCCTCAGACACTTAAAACTTACTAGCTGCGTGACACTGGGCAAGTCACTTAACCTCAACTGCCTCACTAAAAAAAAAAAAAAAAAATCTAAGCAAATTTCTCTGGTAAAAGCCTAATTGCCACAATCTATAAAGAACAGATATAAATATGTATGAACACAAGTCATTCTCAATAGATAATTGTTTAAAGGATATGTACAGTCAGTTTTTTTTTTAGTAATACATGCAAGTTATCAACAACCATATAAAAAGAATGTTCCTGGTAATTAATAATAGAAATTTGAATTACACAATTCTGAGATTCCATATCCATATCACATCCATTAAATTAGCAATGATAACAAAGGAGGAAACTAGCAATTGTTCAGTAGGATTGTGGGAGGACAAGTGGACCAATGCACAATTAATAAAGCTGTTCGATCATTCTATAAAAATTTTGAAAATATACTCTAAAATATTGCTAAACTGTATATACCCTTTGACCCAGAGATATTATCATAAGATGTATAATCCAAAGAGATCAAAGACAGAGGGAAAGGACTTATATATATATAAGCTAGCACTTTTAGCTGTAGCAAAAGACTAGAAACTAAACAGTTACCCATCAATTGGGAAATGGCTGAACAAATTGTGGCATACGTAAGTAACGGAGTATTATTAGGCCACAAAAATACAAATATGGCCAATTCAGAGAAATATGTAAAGCTTTCATATATTATGGGGGGCCTTATTTCAACTGCCACTTTTACTATTAAGTCAGATTCCCCAGAAGGCAGGTATATCTCTACCTCAGGAGTCTAGGGGTAACCTTGAGGAGTTTGGACCATCTTTTTAGTACTATTTGTTGAGCTCTTATTCTGATGTATTGCCCAAATATATATTCCCAGTTACAATTTATTTCTCCCCAATATCACTGATTGGCTCAGTTATTAATTTACAATCTATTTAGCCATTAACATCAATTAGCTTTTATCAAGGGATATTTGCTGAAAAGATATAGTTAAAAACCAAAGTGCAGAAACATCCACCTGAACCACCTTCTTCCCTGGGAGAGCAGGCTCAAACTTCAAGCAGTTTCTACAAAGCATTTGCCTCATCAAGTTCACTTCTGACTTTGTTATTGTCACTGAACAAGTATTTCCCTTGCTTCAGGACATAGAGTCTCAGCTACTGAATCGGCTCACACACTGCTGGCCGGGATCCTGCTGGTCATTCCTCAGGACTATGTTAGTGCCTCACCTTGCTCAATGGCCAGCACACTCTGGTTTGGATTTTAGGTTGGATCACTGATACTCTTCCAACTTTTTCAAGCTCACGAGCTTGAATATGTTCTATCTTCTCCAATATCCCTTCACCAAAGGCAGGAAAGAATAGACACAACAAGGACAGTATGTGAGCTGGGCAATGTGTTCATGGTTTCATGTTGACTGAGGTGGGAAGAGTGCCTAAAGGCTCATTGCAATTAATACTTCTTTTGCCATCAGGGAAAAACAAGCTGTTTAATGGTTTCCTATGTTGTGCATCTCCTCCCTCATTTACTATTTCAGGCTATTTGACTATTTGACATCTTCCAATATAATTAATTCCATGCTATTTGACATCTTCCAATAATTTGATAATATTCTAATCTGATTCATTATTTGTATTCATATATCTTCCCTCCCACTTCATTGTAAGCCTTTGAGAGCAAAGATCAAGTCTCATTTATTTTTGTATCCTCACAGTAGGGGACTTGTAGATTGTAAGCACCTGAGAAATGTCTCTTGATGTTAATTCAACATTTGTTGAATCAGGAGTCCAAGATAGAATTATTAGGGATACTTTTTAAATGTTAGTAAGAATTCCTCAAGTGAATGAGACTATAGGAAAAAAAAACTTTTCTTTTGAAAATCCCACCCTTGAATTTTAAAATGATATAATAAATTAAACATGTTAGTTTCAAAGGTGTCCTCTTTGTCTACATCTGCTTCTGAACTTCCTTCTGTTCTTTTCTGTACAATAAAAAAAAAAATGCTACCATGACCTTCTTTTCCTTTTAGCAACCTTATTGCTTGCCTTCTCCTTCTGAAATCTGCATGCCCTCAATCCCTCCCACCCCCCAATAAGCACAGCTTCACATTGATCATGTCTCAAAATGGGTATCTGAATCTGCCCCTGGAGTTCCTTTTTTGAGTGGGGTGGTTGGCAACATGGTGACATTTTAACAAAGCATATCTGTTCAATATGATTGGAAAGCAGATGTCATTAAATAAATGTTTTTTTTTTTAATCTAGTTCCATGATTTCTTTGGTGTAGGGAACTCCTGATAGAGAAATTTCTTCTTCTACCATGGATCAACTGGCGTTCTGCATTCATAATCTTTGATAGCTTTCTGGGGGCACTGAGAAGTTAATCAGTGTATCCAGGGCCACACAGTCAGGATGTATCAGAATTAGGACTTGAACTTACATTTTACTAACTGTGAAGCCTGCTGGACTAGGCTGCTTTTTACTAAAACGTATTTTAGTCATTTTTCAGTTGTGTCCTACTCTGTGTGGCCTAATTTGGGGTTTTCTTGGAATAGATACTGGAGTGGTTTGCCACTTCCTTCTCCATCTCATTTTACAGATGAAGAACTGAGGGAAACAGGGTTAAATGACTTGCCTAGGGTCAAACAGCTAGTAAGCTTCTGAGGCCAGATTTGAATTCAGGAAGATGAGTCTTCCTGACTTCAGGTCCAGTACTATATCCACTGCACCAACTAGCTGCTCAGTAGGGTACCTATTTTACCCATTAACACCTCATCCTTAATTACATCTTGTGACCACATCTACTGATGTTGGAATAAAGGAGAGGGAAGGAATCAAATTTTCCTCTCCTTTACTTATTCTCCTAGCTAAATATTTGTTATCATCATCAGATCAATAGGGGTACTTTTTTTTTTGAAAAATCCAGTTGATACAGTTCATAAAAGATCCAGAAATTAATATTCTTCAACAAGGATACAGGAGTACCTGTGCTAGCAGGATTATTTCCAAATTTAAGGTGACATGATTTTAAGAAATAGACATTTTACAAAATTTTCACAAGTTACTGTTTATTTTAATTCTTGAAAAAGCCTTCCACAGTTCAAAGAAAATAAAGAAAAAGGAAAAAAGAAAATAAAATCTCTATCATCAGAAGGAAATCCTGGTCATTACAGAATTTTCCAGAACATGTGAGGCCCTCACCAAAGGAATTAAGGCCCTGAGCTCAACTAAAAGCCACTCCCTTACTTTGCAGGTGAAAAACCACTATGCTTTGTCCTGGTGTTTGTGGACAACAAAGATTTGCTATATTCAGGAGAGATGAGAAAGTTTGTCCTCTCTGTCCTCTGCTATTGACATAGATTGGATTCAGTTTGGAAAAGTAAAAACATCTACGGCTCCTTTTATAGTTGTGTTTTGTGTGTGTGTGGGGGGGGGCAATGGGGGTTAAGTGACTTGCCCAGGGTCACACAGCTAGTAAGTGCCAAGTGTCTGAGGCCGGATTTGAACTTCGGTCCTCCTGAATCCAGGGTCAGTGCTTTATCCACTGCGCCACCTAGCTGGCCCAATGGCTTCTTTTATCACAAAGGGCACCCCAAATTGTTCCAGGGACTCCTGAAGCTGATAGGCAATTCAAATGGAGGTCCAAATTCACACTTTACTTAGGACAAGCAGTTTCACTTAAAAGTCAGGGAAGCCTCAAAGAAGTATACAGCTCCAAAAAAGGGACTGAGTAATTGGGGTTGATTTCTCAGAATTTCTACACAAGTCACATAAACCTTATCTTATAGATTTGAAGTCCCTAAGGATCCTCAGACAAGTTGTCTGGGCTCATGTCACAATGAAGCAAGAAATGGAAATCTGGTTGAAAGTTAAAGAAAAACGATCACGCATGAACTCCTATACTGTAGTCTTGGCAAATTGCTGGGGATACAACAACCATGCTGTTTATATAAGCTTCCATATTCATAAAGGATATATTAAAAAAACCCACCAAGATATAAGTATATCCCTTTATGAAATATAATAACTACTCCCTATTTCATGGCACTACATTAATTGAGCTGGGAAGGGGAGGTGAAAAAAGCAATTCTCTCTTCTTTATAAACTTATTTATAAAATACAGGAATGTACTACGGTACTAAGAATTATACACATTATAAAATTTACTCAAAAATGGAAATCTAAAAAAGAACAAGACAAAGATAAAACAATATTTGATTCTAATAACAATAGGGAGTAAGGAAGCAATATGGTAAAACTTGGGCTTTAGAAAAATCCCTTTGACAGTAGTATGGAGAATGGATTGGAGAGAAGAGAAACGATGTAGGGAGACCAATTAAAAAGGTGTTTGCAATACTATGAGTAAGAGGTGATGAGGTCCAGAACTAGGGTGATAGCTCTGTGAGTAGAGAGAAGGGAACACATGGAGGTTGAAATGACAAGACTTGGTGAATGATTGGATTGTGGAGTGAGAGAGATAAAAATAACAGTGCCTGTGACAGTAATAACTAAGTTTGAAAGAGGGACAGGTTTGAGTTGAAAGATAATATGAGATCTGCCATCTGCCATGTAGAGAAATATTGATATATATCTCAATGGAGCTTGACTGCAAACAGCCTTCTCTTACAAAATAGCTTAATGGCTAGGCGCTGTTCATCCAACTACTCTTCTTGGAAACGCTTTGTAATGTCAACCTCTCAGAGACTGATAAAGGAGCCTTTTTCTGGCTTTCCTCCTCTACCAAACAATCTAATATATTTCTTTCTGTAACTATTTAAGATTTTGGGGTTCCTTCTCCTTGACTAAAAGTCCCTAGTTATCTATGTCAGCTCATATTGTGGGATTTACTCTGTTTTACCCAAAATGAAAAGGAAGGAGACAGGGTTTTTACTCAAAGGTCACTACTCCAGAGTGCAGACCCCACCTTTGAGAGGTTTCTGCATCAATTGACCTTGGGAAAAAGGGATTAGTATGTTTGGTGATAGGAACAAATTTTATTAATAGCTCTTGTGCAGCTGCTGCAATAGGTGCCCAGAGAGGTGGTTATGTTATAACTGGGGCTCTGGACTTAGGGACCAGCTCAGTTATTGGCAACTGAATAAGTCCAAATTAGCATAGTATGTCCATTCTAGTTAGCATTTACATAGTGCCTACTATGTGCCAGGCATTGTGCTAAATGCTTTACAAATATTTTCTCAATTGATGCTCACAACAACGCTGGGAGGTAGATACTACTATTATCCCCATTTTACAGATGGGGAAATTAAGGCAAACAGAAGTTAAACAACTTGCTCAAGGTCACAAAACTAGTAAGTATATGAGGCCATATTTGAATAAGGACTTCCTGGCTCCAGGCTGGCCCCTAGAAACCAATTGATGCTTTATCTTCAAATCTCATCTAGTCATCTGTCTATCCACAGTGTATGGCATATAGTAAGTGGTTAATAAATGCTTTTACATTCATTCATTCATTCATTCATTCATTCATTCATTCATTCATTCATTCTCACTCACTCAACTGACCTGAAGTGCCTATACTTACCTGGCTCAGAAGTGGGGAGATTTTTAGCTAACACAACCCAGGGAGGGTTGGTATAGAAAAGTGTTGGAGGATAAGAGGCATGATTATTTTGGGACACAAGTCCCATTATTGGCTATTGTGGGGACAGTAAGATATGATGTTTTCTAAAACTCCAGTTGGTTGATGACACACACCTTGGGGTCAGGCTATGACCACCTCTTTAGAAACTACTGAAAATAAGGAAACTTAGATTTTTTTTCGGTAGCAGTTGGGCCAGAAATTGGCTGTCAAAGTGATAATGGCAATGACAATTTATTTAAAGTTTGCAAGTGAAAGAAAAGAGGGTAGTAATAGTAAGGGGGTTACAGGATCAAGTGAGAT
This sequence comes from Dromiciops gliroides, assembly GCF_019393635.1. Taxonomy (NCBI): domain Eukaryota; kingdom Metazoa; phylum Chordata; class Mammalia; order Microbiotheria; family Microbiotheriidae; genus Dromiciops; species Dromiciops gliroides. Next base: position 269,403,133 of record NC_057863.1, on the reverse strand, counting down.
TTTTCTTTTTTTTTTTCCAAAGTAAGGAAAACATGAAAGTTTGAAAGCAGATGGAAGGAACCAGGAAAGCAAATGATTGAAGACACTGAAAAGGGAGGATAAAAATAAGAGGAGTAATAATAGATAATACTTATATATCAATTTAAGCAATTGACATAGACTGTTTTATGTTTATTATCTCATTTGATCCTGTGAGCTTGGTATACCATTGACATCACTATTTTATAGATGAGAAAGCTAAGACTGAAAGAAGCTAAATGAATTGCCCAGGGTCACATAATTAGTAATTTTCTAAATCAGGATTTGAACTCAGGTCTTCTTGACCCCAAATTCAGTGTGTGAGCCTTTCCTCCGTCTAGCTCCCTTTGAAAGGAAGATACCTTTCTCTCAGGAAGGTGGGAAGAGAATAAAGATATTGAAATTGTTATTTTGAGGTGAAAAAGAAGTTAAATTGGTTCATCATATTGATCTTGTTAGTATTGATGTTGCTCTTAGCCTGGAGCAGTTCCTGTTCTCCCAGCTTTCTTCTACCTGAGTCCACTTGTTGGCTTCTCATGTATTTACTACCCCCACCTTATGAGATTTACTTACCTTACTTATGAGATTTCTTCTCCCACTTTTGAGAAGAGATAAAGAAATAAATACACCATTGCCCTTTAGTTTTTCTTTAAAAGTTTTTCCTGTTAGTCATTACAGGGACTTCTACTTATGCCATATTCTGTTGTCCCATTTTGTGTCAAGGAGGAGGCCTTTGGTTCTCAAATGCTAAGACAGGAATGTGCAGATTCTAGCAGTTTCTATCAAGCTGGAACAGCTTCAGGGATGGTACTGACCATATATCTGTTGTCTATATACTATCCTAGTCAAGTTTGGGGAGATTCTTTATTAGAGAAAGATTAGGTAACAGAATAGGTTTTTGGGGGGCGGGGAGAAGGGGATTACAGGAACTAATGAATTCCAGTTTGCATCTACTAAAGTATGGAAGGGTTCTGACTTGTACAAGTGAAGGGTATATTCACACTGATGAAATTGTAGCTCTTGGATTTAAGGAAATACAGGGAGGATGATAGATAGATAATAGAGCATTATTAAGCACTTACTTTTTGCAAGGCACAAACCAAAGAGAAAAATTACAAATATACAGACATAGTCTAAACCAGGGTTTCTTAAACTTTTTCCACTCACGTCTTTTTTGACTGAGAAATTTTTATGTGATCCAGGGTATATAGCTATATAAAATAGCTATACATAACCTTTTACTATTGCCAAATTTTTCACGACCCTCACATTCATTTATGCGACTCCATATGGGGTCTTGACCCACTGTTTAAGAAGCTGGGTTCTAAACTAACCCTGGTTTTCTAAGCAAAGCTATGCTTCAAACTTTCTTAGCTTTCCCTCGTTGACCAAAAGACTCTTCCACAATTAAACTCTCCTCTCTTCTTTTAGTTCTTCTCTTTATGGAGTTTTGAGGCTTCAGTATTGTCTAAACTGAATCTAATCCAAGATCCTTGACTCATAGCCTAAGGGAGATTTGTTTTGGCAAGGCCCTCAGCCCATATTTATTTCCCAATCTAATCTCCAGGTGTGGGATTTTTGGCTAAAAAAGTCTCTATAAACATTATGAAATGCAGCCTCAATCATTTTGACTACATTAAATTAAAAAGGTTTTGCACAAACAAAACCAATGCAAACAAGATTAGAAGGAAAGCAGAAAACTGGGAAACAATTTTTACAGTGTTTCTGATAAAGGCCTTGAATCTAATATATATATAAAACTGAATGAAATACAAGTCATTCCCCAATTGAGAAATGGTCAAAGGATGTGAACAGGCAGTTTTCAGATTACAAAATTGAAGCTATCTAAGCCATATGAAAAAATGTTCTCAATCATGACCAATTAGAGAAATATAAATTAAAACTACTCTGAGGTACCACCTCACACCTATCCAATTGGCTAATATGACAAAAAAGGAAAACAATACATGTCAGCAAAGATGTGGGAAAATTGGGACACTAAAGCACTGTTGGTGGGGCTGTGAACTGATCCAATAATTTTGGAGAGCAATTAGGAACCATGCCCAAAAGGCTATAAATCTGTCCATACCCTTTGACCCAGGAATACCACTACTAGGTATTTTTCCCAAAGAGACCATAGAAAAAGGAAAAATACCCACATGTACAAAAATATTTATAGCTGCTTTTTTTGTGGTAGCAAAGAATTGGAAATTTGAGGGGATGTCCATCAATTGGGGAATGGCTAAACAAGTTGTGGTATATGAATGGAATGGAATACCATTGTGCTATAAGAAATGATAAACGAATGGATTTCAGAAAAACTTGGAAAGACTTACATGAATTTATGCTGATTGAAATGAGCAGAACCAAGAGAACATTGTACACAGTGTCAATGACATTGTGTGATGATCAACTGTGATACTTAACTGTTCTCAGCAATACAATGATCCAAGACGATGCCAAAAGACGTATGGTGGAAAATGCTCTCCACATTCAGAAAAAGAACTATGGAGTCTGAATGCAGAGTGAAGCATACAATTTTCACTTTTGTTGTTGCTTTTTTGTTATTGTTCTTGTTTATTCTTTCTAGTGTTTTTTTCCCTTTTGTTCTGTTTTTTCTCTTTCAACATGACTAATGTGGAAATATGTTTAACATGATTGTAATGTATAATCTATATCAAATTGCTTGCTGGACTTGGGAGGGGGGAGGGAAGGAAGGGTGGGAGAAAAATTTGGAACTCAAAAAATATCTTTACAGGTAATTGGGGAAAAATAAAAATAAACATTTTTTAAAAGTCTCTATTTCATCAAGTACTCCAAGATTCCTTCTGTCAGCTTCAGGCCATGTTGTTTGGAATTTTTAGCCTCTTTTTTCATGCTTACTGAAGGTGTTGATGATTTCAACTGCTTTTCAGTTAAATTCAAGAAGCATTTATATTGCCCCTATCTTGTGCCAGATACTGTAGGAACAGTATTCAGGCGGGTGAGGCATGTAAGCCTTGGCAGGCAACCCACCTAAGGGAAGGAACCCTGATTTTAAACCTCCACTGCCTTGTGGCTACACTCATATATGGGAAAGGCTTCGGGAGTTAACCCTGAGGAAAAATCAGTAGTCAGAGTCCCTTAGGCAGTTGGATGTTGGATATCACATCCCTCTGGCAACTCATGCGGTGGCACTGTTGCCAAACTGTATTGGCTCTGCCTCTCCTTTGGATCTACCAATGTCATGGAGAGGGAAAACCTGCTGCATGGGCAACAGCTTGTTTTCCATATTGATCTGCCCAGGCTAGCGCCCTGGAGAGGACACTCCAGCTACTCCTCATGGGGTAGATACAACACGGGATGCGGCAGTTACCAGTTACAAGTCACTCAGGAGCTGCGGCTCCCACATCGGACTACACAGTCACACTGTGGCCTGTGGCTCTTTAAGGCACTGATCCATGGTCATCTGCGACTGGTGGAGGCCTACTATTACTACTACTACCTTTAGCTTGCTGAATAAGAACATTTTTCTGTTTGCTTAAACATTCCTATCATGGATTTTTAGGTCATTGGGCATGATCTTGGCATTTACATGCTTTGCTTTCAGTGAAGAGATCAATAACTCTGGCTCCTGGGAAGCACCATTTTATCCTTGACTTGAATCTTTCTTGGTTACTTTGATTTTTGGTAAAGTCTTGCTTCTGGGAAGCTAGGTGGCACAGTGGATAAAGCACTGGCCCCAGCTTCAGGAAGACCTGAGTTCAAATCTGGCCTCAGATACTTAATACTTACTAGCTGTGTGACCCTGGGCAACTCACTTAACCCTAAACCCCAATTGCCTCAACACACACACACACACACACACACACACACACACACACAACAACAACAACAACAACAACAACAACCAAAGTCTAGCTTCTTCACGTCTTTTTCTAGACTGGGACTTCTCAAAGGTCCACCATTTTTTGAAGCCTACCTCTTTTTTTTTTTCTGAATAGAATTTTATTTTCCAAAATATATGTAAAAACAAAATTTTAACATCAATTTTTAAAAAAACTTTGTGTTCCAACTTCTCTTCCCCCCTCCATTACTACCCCCCACCCACAAGAATTCAAGCAATTCAAAACAAGTTATAGATGAGTAGTCATGGGAAAATTCCCTTATTAGCTAGTTGTGAGAGAAAACAGTCAAAAACTCCAAAACTTCAGATTAAGGAATTGTCAAAGAGGAAATGAAAAAAAAATTTTAAATGTGTTTCCATTCATTTTCAGATACTATCAGTTCTTTCTCTGCAGAAGGGCTGCAATCTTCATAAGTCTTTCAAGGTTATATTGTATCATTGCCTTGCTGAAAATAACCACATGCTTCCCAAAAGTTCATCCCCCACTATTGCTGTTATTTTGTATACAGTACATTTCACTCTGCTTCAGTTCATGTAGGTCTTTCCAGGTTTTCCTGATAGTATCCTGTTCATCATAACCTTTATATAGTACCTTAAGCTTGACAGAGAATTTTCTTCATAAAAGCCCAGCAAAGTAGGTACCATACGTTTTGCCATTATAATCAATCATCATAACTATTTCCCTCCATTCCACTCCCTTCCCATGACATTTACACTATCTTCTTTTTACCTATTCCTCCTCAGAGGTGCCTTACTTCTGACTATCCTCTCCCTCGCTCTGCACTCCCTTTTTTCACCCTTCCTTCCTTGTCCTCTTCCCCTCCTATTTTCCTGCAGGGTTAAATAGATTGCTCCTCCCAAATGGGTATGAAAGCTATTCCCTCCAAGAGCCCACTCCAATGAAATCAGGGTCCCTGAGCTAATTCATTGTTCTAAATTGTTCTTCCTCCCTCCCTTCTCAACCCTCCCTATGAGATCTAGCAATTCAATATGTCATACTGATGCAGTAATGCAGAACATCTTCATCTTCCTTGAAAGTGTTTTGCTTTTTACTGCTCTTTTCCCCAATCTGCCCTTTCTTCCTTCCCTTCTCCCCGCCACTCTTCTCCCTCCCCGCCCAGGGCAAAAATATATTACTATACCTACTTGAGTATGTATGTTAGTCCTTCTTTGAGCCAATTCTGATGATATTAAGGTTCACTCACTCCCCAATTCCTTCTCCCTCTTCTACTCTCTTCCATAAGCTTTCTTCTTGTTTCCTTCATGTGAAATACCTCTCCCCAGACCATCTCTCCCCTTCTCCCTCCCCCAGTTTATTCCTCCTACACCTCAACCCTATTTTAATGATGTCATCATGGATTAGTTAGGTGGCACAGTGGACAAAGCACCGGCCCTGAACCCAGGAGGCCCCAAGCCCAAATCCAGCCCCAGATATAAGACACCCCACCCTGATTGCCCTACAAAGAACAAAACATAAATGCTTTACAGATATCATCCCTTCATATTCAGTTCAGCCCTGTCTTCTGTGAATTTCTTGTGAAGACTTTTTTGTTTTGTTTCGTTTTGTTTTTTGGTGAGACAATTGGGGTTAAGTGATTTGCCTAGGGTCACACAGCTAGCAATTGTCAAGTGTCTGAGGTCACATTTGAACTCAGGTTCTCCCGAGTCCAGGGCTGGCGCTCTATCCACTGTACCACCCAGCTGCCCCTGAATTTCCGAGATAGTTCTTATGATTTCAGAGTATTATCTTCCCATGTAGGAATGTAAACAGTTTGATCTTTTAATATTCCTCATGAAGTCTTTTTCCTGTTTACCTTTTTATGCTTCTCCAGGATCTTGTATTTGAAAGTCAAATTTTCTATTCAGTTCAGGTCTTTTCATCACAAATGCTTGAAAGACCTCTTTCTCATTGAAATCCCATTTTTGCCTCTGAAAAATTATACTCAGTTTTGCTGTGTACGTGATTTTTGGCTGAAGTCCTAGTTCCTTTGCCCTCTGGAATATCATATTCCATGCCCTTCGGTCCTTTAATGTAGAAGCTGCTAGATCTTGCTTTATCCTTATTGTAGCTCCACAGTATTTGAATACCTTTTTTCTAGCTGCTTGCAGTATTTTCTCCTTCACCTGGGAGTTCTGGAATTTGGCTATAATATTCCTGGAGGAATATTATATAGTGTGACACAATGCAGCACATATGTCACAATATGCTGAAAGTGAATGAAGGAGGGCACCATTGACAACACCCCTGTATTGTAGACTCCAATTTCCCTCTCAGAATACTTCATGTACTATATGTGATGTGTGACTTTGACATATGACTAAATAAGAGTGCCAATGTTACTCCAAATGTTGAATATTAGTTTTATCTAATTTTTCTTTTTATATAAAATAAATATAAATGGAAGTTTTAATATTTTCTTCTTGTACTCCAATTTGAAGACTGTAGCTCTAAGGTATTAATGTAGGGTACCAATGGGCAGCTGATAGACTACATAGCCTGGAGTCAGGAAGACATCTTTCTACGTTCAAATCTGGCCTCAGACACTTATTAGCTGTGTGACCTGGGCAGGTAGGTTACTTGACCCTATTTTTCTCAGTTTCTTTATTTGTAAAATGACCTGGAGAAGGAAATGGCAAACTACTCCAGTATTTTCACTAAGAAAATCCCAAATGGTTTATGAAGAGTCAGACATGACTGCAAAATGACTGAACAACAACAACCAATGCAGCACAGCATTACTACCACTTCTCTTATACATGCTATTTATAATTCCAAATTTAATTTCTGAATCCTTGTATTAGAAGGGCCAAATAATACAGAAACCTCCCACCTTCCACTTGCAGCACTCTTGCTTAGCCTTTTTAGATAATCAGAGGAAGGGCCCAAATGGAAGCTTCTGGGCACAATGGGAGTAGGGAGGGTCTACTCTTGGTTTTAAGTGGTGGTGCAGAGATATAGTAGAGTGGAAAGAATAAGAGATTTAAAGAGAGAACTTGGGTTTACATCCTGGCTCTACCAATTCCTTATTCATGTGACCCTGGATGAATCACTTTACTATTCTGGTTCTATTTCTTCATCTCTAAAATGAGGGGGGTTGATCTAGATGATATTCAAAATGTCTGTTAAGCTCTGCATCCATGATCCTAAAATTCACTAACTATAGTCTTATGACCTACTCCTTCCTTCATTCCACCTCAGTTATACACAGGGATAACCATACCTTGGATCTCACCATTACCTATATGTTCTACTTCCTTAATAAAAAAGCTGATATTCTTCTATATTACTCAAACCTCCTAGCATTTCATCTTTCCTTGTTCATTTCCCCTCCTAAACCTAGTCTTTCTTCCTCATCACAACCTTTAATTCTTTAAGGCAGAAGTACTTTCTTTCTGTCTAAAAATTAATTTTAAAAAGTGATTGAGGATTTATTTTTCCCACTCACTCCACTACCCCATGAAAAAAAAAACAACCCTCATAACAAATATGCAGAGTCAAGAAAAACAAATTCCCATATTGACCATGTTAAAAAAATGTGTCTCGGGGGCAGCTAGGTGGCACAGTGGATAAAGCACTGGCCTTGGATTCAGGAGTACCCGATTTCAAATCCAGCCTCAGACACTTGACACTTAACTAGCTGTGTGACCCTGGGCAAGTCACTTAACCCTCATTGCCCTGCAAAAATTTAAAAAAAAAATGTGTCTCATTCTATATGTTTGGTCCATCACTTCTTTTTTAAGGAGGTGGGTATCATTTGTCATCATTAGTCCTCTGCAGCTATTGTAGATCATTTCATTGATCAGAGTTCTTAAATCTTTCAACATTTTGTGTTTTTTTTTTGTTTGTTTTATTTTGTTTTGTTTTGGTGAGGCAATTGGGGTTAAGTGACTTGCCCAGGGTCACACAGCTAGTAAGTATTAAGTGTCTGAAGCTGGATTTGAACTCGGGTCCTCCTGAATCCAGGGCCAGTGTTCTATCCACTGTGCCACCTAGCTGCTCCATTTTCTGTTTTTGTAATGCTGTTGTTATAGGATAAATTGTTCTCTTGGTTCTGCTTACTTCACTATACGTCATTCCATAGAAGTCTTCCCAGTTTTATCTGAATCCATTTCTTTCTTCATTTCTTATAGCACAGTAGTATTTCATTAAACTTATGTACCATCATTTGTTCAGTCACTTCCCAGCTGATGGGCAGCCTCTTAGTGTCTGGTTCTTTGACACTATAAAAATAACTGCTATAAATATTTTTATACATATAGGACTTTTTTCCTCAGGCCTAGTAGTGCTATTACTAGATCAAAGATATGCACATGTTAGAAACTTTCTGAGCATAATTCCAAATTACTTTTCAGAATGGCTGGACCAACTTATAGCACAACTAATGGCGCCTTAATGTATTTGTTTCTCTGAAGCCTCTCTAATATTTTAAATTTTCCATTTTTCAAAACTTTGCAAATTTGATAGGTGGGAGATAAAACTTCTAAATTGTTTTAATTATCATTTCCCTAATTATTAGAGTTTTGGAACTTTTTTCCACTTAGTTATAGACAGCTTGGATTTCTTCCCCTTAGAACTGCCTGTTCATATCATTTGACCTTTTATCAAGTGAAGAATAACTTTTAAAAAATGACCCTTCAGGATTTTCTTAGGGCACTATCCCTGCTCATTTCACTTTCCTCCCTTTCCACTCTCAGCCTTATAGTTGGCCAATTCAATTCTGTACTGTCGTCTGTTCTTGAATTCCTTCCCTTCTTATGGTATTACCCCTTATCCTTAGCCAAACCTCAGTTCTGGATTATTATCTCACTTCATCTGTCCACTCTGCCCCTACTCAACTTCCTGCTCAACGGAGCTAGAAGAAGTCACATACTAATGTTGATTGTGTACGTTATAAATTCTGTTAACCAACTTGAACTGAGTCCTAATTGCAGTGAGACAGCAGTTTATTCCTCCCTAAATGATTCTCTCTCATTCCCCACAGAAGCTATTCCAAGCATTCTTTTCTCTTCCTAAACCTCTGTTGTCTCCATTCTCCCTCCCTGCTTTTAGTTGAGGACCTTCCCTCTTTACTGAGAAAACAGGCCACTTAATAGGAGCATCTTCATTTCCCCTTTTCTTAATCTCAAAACACTTTGACATCACCCCCCATTTTCTTTTCCTTTCCCCCCACTCTCTGGCAATGAGGTACAAGACCAACCCCTATAGCTGATCCTATTCCATCTTCTCCTGTCTTTTCCAGCAGATTGCAACCTCAATTATTCTCCCAATCTTCAACCTTGCCCTTTCTACTGGTTCCTGTTCTACTACCTTTAAACATATTTGTCTCCCTCCTCTTTAAAACAAACAAAAAAACAACTTTAAAAAGATCATATCTCGGGGCAGCTAGGTGGCGCAGTGGATAGAACACCGGCCCTGGAGTCAGGAGTACCTGAGTTCAAATGCGGCCTCAGATGCTTAACACTTACTAGCTGTGTGACCCTAGGCAAGTCACTTAACCCCAATTGCCTTGCTAAAAAAAAAAAAAAAAAAAAAAAAAAGGTCATATCTCTCCCTCAAACTATCATGCTATAACTCCTCCTTCTCTTAGCCAAACTCCTAGCAAAAGCCATATATTTCTTGCCTCTGTAAGGGGCTAAAATTCTAGCTAAACTATCTAAAATATCTAATGAGTGGTTGCCAATAAATTATAAGCTTTAGCAAGAGTTATGCTTTTAAGCATTTATTAAGGAGAATAAGAATTTGGTGAAGAGAGAGAGAAAAGCCTAGATTCATCTATCTATCAAAGGGAGAGCGCCTTTCTAGCTTCACTCTCTACCAGAGTCCTGACGAAAGAGAGCGAGAGCACCAGCCTCGCTCCCTCTTCCTCCCACAAGCACACCTCACCAGTGATGCCAAAGAGCCACATGCCTTGCCCTCAGATGCCTTCTCCTCATGGTGGAGCGTCCTGCAGTAAGTCTCCGGCAGGTGGCGTCGTTCCAATCGTTACACCTCTTCTCCCTCTCCTTTTATCTACTCTTCAACCCTTTGCAGTCTGGCTTCTGGCCTCAATTGAAACCTACCTCTCTCTGTCTCTCTGTCTCTCTCCCCCTCTCTCCCCTCCCCAGTTTTCTCTTAATTGCCAAATCTTACAGTCTTCCCACCCTCATGCTTCTTGACTTCTCTGTTGCACTTGACACCACTGGTTACCTTTTCCTCCTGTATATTCTTTCTTCTCTTTTCATGACACTCTTCTCCTCATACCTATCTAACTGTCCTTCATTCTCCTTTGCTGATTCATAATCAGGTAATAACCTGAATGTGGGTGTTCTCCCACAGTTCTGTTCTGGCCCTCTTCTCTACACACTCTCTTGGTGAGGTGACTTCATTGACTCCCATGAGTTTAATCATCAGATCAGGAAAACACAACAGTGGCTACTGGACCGGAAAAGATCAGCTTACGTCCCAGTCCTAAAGACGGGCAGTGCCAAGGAATGTTCAAATAACTGAATTATTGTGCTCATTTCATGTGCCAGCAAGATTATGCTTAAAATTTTATAAGTTAGGCTTCAGCAATATGTGACCTGAGAATTACCAGAAGAACAGCCTGATTTTTGAAGAGGCAGAGAAACTAAAAGCCAAATTGTCAACATTAGCTGGGTTATAGAGAAAGCAAGGGAGTTCCAGAAAACATTTACTTCTGCTTCATTGACCACACTAAAGCCTTTGACTGTGTGGCTCAAAACAAAACGTCGTAAGTCCTCAAAGAGATGAGAGTATCAGATTATCTTACTTGTCTTCTGAGGAACCTGTATAAGGGCCAAGAAGCAATAGTTAGAATTGAATATGGAATATTGAAAAGGAAATATGACAAGGCTATATATTGTCACCTTATTTATTTAACTCATATGCAGAACACATCATGTGAAATGACAGGCTGGATGAATCAAAAGCCAGAATTAAGGTTGCCGGGAGAAATGTCAACAGTCTCAGATATGCAGATGATACCGCTCTGAAGGCAGAAAGTAAAGAGGAATTAAGCCTCTTGATGAGGGTGAAAGAGAAGCTGGCTTGAAGCTTAATGTAAAAAAACTAAGAACTTGGCAACTGGTCCCATGACTTCTTGGTAAATATAGGGAGAAGAAACAAAAGCAGTATCAGATTTTATATTCTTGTCCTTAAAGATTGCTGCAGATGGTGACTGCAGCCATGAAATTAAAAGATGCTTGTGTGTTGGAGGGAAAGCTATGGCAAATCTGGACAGCATACTAAAAAGCAGAGACCTCACCTTGCTGACAAAGGTCCGTATAGTCAAAGCTATTGTTTTCAAGTAGCAATATATGACCATGAGAGTTGGACTATAAGGAAAGCTGAGCACTGTAGAATCAATGCTTTCAAATTGCGGTGCTGGAGAAGACTTTTGAGAGTCCCTTATACTGCAAGGATATCAAATCAGTCACAATTTAAGAAATTAATTCAGACTATTCACTGCAGCTGAAGTCTAAATATTTGGGCCACATGAGAAGATGAGATTCACTGGAAAAGACCCTGATGTTAGGAAAGATTGAAGGTAAAAGGAAAAGGGGAAGGCAGAGGATAAGATAGATAGATTGTATCATGGAAACAACAAACATGAACCTGGACAGACTTTGAGAATTAGTGGAAGGGGGCAGGTAGGTAACGCAGTGGATAAAGCACCAGCTGTGGATTCAAGAGTTCCTGAGTTCAAATCTGACCTCGGACACTTGACACTTACTAGTTCTGTGACCCTGGGCAAGTCACTTAACTTCCATTGCCCTGCAAAAAAAAAAGAGAGAGAGTTAGTGGAGGATAAAAGGGCCTGGTGTACTATGGTCCATGGAGACAAGAAGAGTCAGACACAGCTGAACAATTGAATAACAACAACAACAAATGCAGATGAATCCTGGATCTATAGATCTAGTCCCCTGGGCTTCAGTCCCACATCACAAATTGCCCATTCAACATTTAAAATTGTATTTCTAGAGTCATATCAAACTCAATGAGAAGTTGCATGATATGAGACAAGAGTGCTAGACCCAGAGTTAGAAAGAGTGGGATTGAAATCTTACCTCTGACATTTACTAGTTGTATAATACTGGCAAGTCATTTAATCTTTATTTTCTTAAATTTCCTCACCTGCAAAATTAGCATAATAAGAGTACCACCCCTCCTCCCAAGGATTTGGTCAATTGAGATAACTTACAGAGAACCCTTTACAAATCTTAAAGTGCTATATAAATATTAACTATTATTACTATAAAACAAAAGTTATTATCTTTCTTTTCAAATCTACCACTATTCCAAATTTCTTCTTTCTGTCGAAGGCACCACCATTCTTTCAGCCTCTTTAGTTCAGAATTTCAAGGTTATCCTGGGTTCCTTACTCTCTCTCACCCCATATAACCAACTGGTTGCCAAATCTTGCATTTCCACTGGGAGATCATTTTTCCTATTCAACTCTCTTTATCCACTAGGCTACCTAGCATAGCTCAGGCCCTCATTACCTCTAGTCTAAATTATTGCAGCAGACTCTTAATTGGTCTTCCTGTTTCAATTTTCTCCTACTCCAATTCATCTTCTATGTGGCTGCCAAAGTGATTTTCCTTAAGTACAGATCTATGTCACTGCCTTCCCTACTCAGTAGTTTCCTATTGCTTCTAGGATAAAATAAAATTCCTGTTTAGCTTTTGTAGCTTAACACAACCTGGCCCCAACATATTTTTTTCTAGCTTTACTATACAGTCCTCCCCTTTCTGACATGGTGCTATTTCATAAACTTGAGTAGCTAGAACTTATTTCCAGGATCAAATATAAAAACCTCTGGTTGGCTTTTAAAGCCCTTCAAAACCGAGTCCCTTCCAACCTTCCCAATCTTTTTACTAGCCATATTCTCTATAATCCACTGATGCTAGTTTCCTTGCTTGACACAGGATCCTCTCCATGCCAGGAACTTTCTCATCTCTGCCTCCTAGCTTTCCTGGTTTCCTTTAATTCTCGGTTAAAGACCCACCTTCTCCAAGAAGACTTTTCCAGTCCTCAAAATTAATGCTTTCCCTCTGAGACGACCGTTAATTTGTCCTGTTTATAGCTTATTTGTACATAGCTGTTTTCATATTGTCCCTCTCATTAACAAGTGAGGTGTTTTTTGTGTTTTTTTTTTTTTTTTTTGAGATCAGGGACTGGTTTTTTGCCTTTCTTTGTGTCTCAGATTCAGAGCACAGTGCTTGGCACTTAATTGTCAGGCTTGCTGACTATTTCGCTATCCATTGGTCTTTCACTTCACCGGCCTTTCTGTTCTTACAAAAGACCCACCCATCTTCTCTCTCAGTGTCTTTGTACAGCACTGGCCAACCCCAGAGCCTGGAACGTCCTGCATGTAGACTGTGAGCTCCTTGAGAGCAGGGCACTGATTTTTGCTTTTATATCTCCAGGTTGAGTAAACGCTTAATAAATAAAAGATAGCCGACTAACTGCTTCATAGTTAGCATCTCTCTTAATCCAGGATGGCGCTGGAGCATCACTTCTCATTTGTTGTAGCCTTTCTTGATTCCCCTAGCTGCTGGTGTCCTGCTTCCCAAACTAACTAGTATTCCTTTACTTTGTATTTATTTTCCTCATATTTGCCCTCCATTTAGTTACTGGCGTACTCGTTTCTCCCATTAGAATGAATCAGGGTGGTTTCATTCTTTAGATTTGCAATCTCGGAGTTTACCCCAAGCCTGGTACATAGCAGGCACTTATTTATTATGTTTGTGGACTGACTGTTTTGTCTCCAGAAAATGTTAACTTCCCCGTCCCAGCCCCTTCTCCAGCAGGTTCCTCCGGAGCTCTCGAAGCCTGCTTTTTTGTCTCCAGGTCCGCTCGGACCCGAATCCGGGCTGCTGGCGTCCCCGACCCTTCCCTGGAGATCAGAGCACCAGCCCCGGGCAGGGAGCGGGGCGGACAGGCAGCTGCAAGCCCAGGATGGCAGAGCATCTCAGCGAAAGGACGCAGTAAAGTGCGAGAGGCTTCCAGAAACCTAGGTGGTAGGCGGGGTAGCGGAGGCAGCGGGAAAAGGCGAGAGGGTGTTCTGCCCCTGTTGTCCCAGGAACCCAGCCCGGACTTGGCAACGGTTTACAGGGCCCAGTGGGGGGCCCGCAGGACCCAGGGACCACGTGCGCGGCTGGGGGCGGGGAGCTAATGGGGAGCGGGTGGAGGGGGCGGACGCTTCGTCCGAGCCGCCGCTGCCCCTTTAAGACCGGGGAGGAGCCTACTTAGCCGCGTATGGAAGAAGCGCTGTGCGCAGCTGCGGGAGCCTTTAAGCCTGGACACCCGGGGCTGTAACTTGCCTTTGCTGCTGGGAGCAAGGCAGCAGACGTTCGTCCTTGTCTCTCCCCTTCCCCGCCCCGGGAACTCCCCTCCGGCGCCCGCCCGCTCTCTCACCCTCGCCACACCGGAGCCTGTGCCCGCGAGCTCCGGGATGCCTCGCTACGAGCTGGCTTTGATCCTGAAAGCCATGCAGCGGGTAAGTGACCCGGCCCAGCCCCGCTCCTCTCTCCCTCCCTCCCTCCCTCCCCGCGCCCTCTCCGCACCGCGCCCCCCTCCCCGGCCTCTGCATCCTCGCTGTCTGCTCTGCTGCTATGGCATTGTCACCCACCGCCCGCGAGCCGGCGCATCCTCCTTCCCTCCCGGGAAGAGGGGCTCTTGTGCTCCTGCTCCTGCCTCCTCTTGGGCTTCTAGGGCGGGGGCTGGGGTGGCCGGGGCAGGACGCAACCAGGTTCATTCATTGCTTCACACACACACACAAACACACACACAAACACACACACACACACACACACACACACACACACACACACACACACACACACACACACACACACACACGTTGCCCGCGCCTGGCAGGTTCCGGCCCTGGAGACGGGCTCGTGCGTGTGTTTGAGTAAATGAGTGGAGGCGTGGGCAGCTCCGTGAGCTTCCGAGGTGCTGCATGTGCTCGCCATGGCCTTAGCTAGTAATTCCATAGCGCTTTTAGATTTTCAAAGCGCTTTGCAGCCAGTGCCTCCTTTGAATCTCATCACAAACCCCGGCAGGTAGGCGCTATTGTTAGTCTCGTTTTCAGATAAGGAAACTGAGGCTCGGAGAGGGTACCTGACGGCTACGATGTGTCTGAGGCTGGATTCGAACCTTGGTCTTAATGACTCAAGGACCAACTCTCCGCCCCCCTGCGCCACCTAACACCTCCTCTGTGTATGTGTCCGCGTGTGAGAGCTTGGCCGCTGTAGCTGTGTGCCCCCGCGTGTATGTATGCCTATGCCCATGGGTACGATGCGGTGTATGTCTGCCCACCTGCCTGTGATCTCGTGTGTGTGTGTGTGTGTGTGTGTGTGTGTGTAGTGGGTTACGTTCATTTCCCGAATCTTCTCGAAAAGGGGGTGGTTCCGCTCACTCCCCGAATGCCAGCCCTGCATCATGTATACACAGGTATGCCCCTTTAGGATAAATGTGGAACTTAAACCAAAAAATCTTGCCAGAATAGGGGAGAGAAAAAATCAAACACTGAATGTCTTCTGCCCTTCCTCGAGTTGGGAAATCTTGCAAATGTTATTACAAAACCAAACGAAATCCAACTTTCTAATTCTCTGCCGCTTGCACTGTCCTGCCTGTAATATGCTTATTGCTAATTACCTTATCTTAGATTCTCCTAGTAAAATGCGCTCTTAATTTTTGCTCATCTTTTTATATGCCTCAAATATTCTCTCCCGGTTTTTGACCGAAGTGCATGTGTTTTTAACCTTCCGCACAGTTCAATAAAATTATCTTTGAATCCTCATGTGTAGTACTCCTTTGACTTGTTGCAGTATCTCTGGCTTGAATGAATTTCAAAGAATTAAACTTTAAGGGGGGGGGGAGGGGGAGGACTCCTTTAAGACTATCCTAATCTTTACTTTATTCATCCAAAGATTGTTCTTTCAGCTTTTCTCTGAGAAAATTTTTCATGTGAGAAAGAGGGAGAAAGCCTCAGGGATAGAGAGAAGATGTACAAAAAGGCAGGCAAAGAGAGGGAGAGAGAGACAGACACAGACCAAAAGGTAGGTAGAGGTAGAGACTACCTTAAGGGAGCTTTTGAAGGCAATGGTACATGATAGCTCAAAGTTGACTTTTGTGCTTTATAAGCGATAGTGAAGACTAATTGAGCTTATGGAGACAGTTTTTCATCCCAGCATACTGTGTCTGATATCTTAGAAATTCGGGCTTTTCCTAGGAACTCTTCTCAGTACTTAAAAAAATAACCTGAAAAAATTGCTCTGGGAGCACTCTGGTATAATGGTTTTCAGTATTTTACTGACAGAAGTTTTCATATCATAGCTATCTAAAACTTTGTTAACTTTAGAATGTGTAACAAATAGTGAGTGAACATCTTCAGCTTTTGAGGATGTCACATAATATGAATTAATGTTAATAATCACAAGGTCTAAAGAATTTAAATAAATGCCACAGAAGAGGAGGAAATCATTTGAGTGATTTGCTAACTTTCCAAGTTATTTACTAGACTGGATACTAAAAATTTTGAGTTCTGCCTTGAGAGTCTTTGACCAGGTATAATGTTGTGCCCTTGACTGTTTCTTTGAACTTGAGAAAATAAATCAAGAATTTGAAGTTTATGAGACTCCCAAAATAGTACTCTTTCATATTTTTCCCAATTCACATAACCATGAAATTTAATTGGAGACAGAAAAAAAGGAAGGGGGGAGGGAAGCAAGAACAGGAGAAATATCCTTGGTGGGAATAAGGAGAGTATGGGAATTAACATTGTTGTGCCCTTCTCAAGATATATGATAGAAGGTATTTAAATTTTGGTTTATTGGCATCTACCCCCCTTCCCTAGTTTTTCTTGTGGGTAAAGTGGAAGGTGAGCAAGAAAATCTTGTTAATCAGTATTGGCACTACCTGTGTATATTTGAGTTTTGTCTGGAAGCCAGGAGCTAAGTTAAATCATAGCCTCTTTCTCCTTATAGTGTGTATGCAGGCACATTTGTTAAGTTTTGCTTTTTCTCAGCTAGTTGTCAAGAGATCCCAGGTAGGTGGGGGACTACCTAGTTTAGGGCTATGAATGGGGGTACCACCTGCCATCAAAAGATGTGTTGATTTAATCATTTTTGTGTTTAAATATTAAGTAGTTAATAACAGCGATGGGGGGGTGGGAGCAGGAAGCTATGTTTGGAGGAAGGAGAGTCATATGGAAACTCTTTTTGAGTTTTGTATGCATGTTCCTTGGTCACCAGGGTTTGTAGAGGGAACATTTCAACAGTGATGTTATGCTTGAAAAGGCTGAAGAAATTATCTTGGATTTAAAGTAGATTAGGAGTAAAAGGTATTATAGCTCGCATTTTTTTTCCTTCCAACCTTTTGAAATGCCTCTGTAATGACCATGCAAAATTTTTCTGGTTTCAGAAAAATTTCAGAAAATTTGTTGTGCCTAAGTTGCTATTCAGAAAACTGGCATTTGAAACTCTTATGATCAATAGTTGTGAAGATCAGCTTGAACACATGTATTTAGAGGTTATATTTTATAGCATATAATGTCTACATATATCTATCTATATATAGTACATACATATCTGTATGTGTGCATATATATATACATACATATGTATATATAAATAAAACACCCCATGTATAAACTAATACTTTTACAGAACCCAGATCAATAGGATTATAAATTTAGATATGGGGGATTTTAGATGTCATTCTTGTCTGGGCCTCCCCACCTCCATTTTACAGATGAGGAGACAGATCTAGCAAGAAATAATTGACTCAGGGGCAGCTAGGTAGCACAGTGGATAAAGCACTGGCCCTGTATTCAGGAGGACCTGAGTTCAAATACGGCCTCAGACACTTGACACTTACTAGTTGTGTGACCCTGGGTAAGTCACTTAACCCTCATTGCCCCGCAAAAAAAAGAAAGGAAATAATTGATTCATGGTCAGAATGGTAGTAAATAGCAAAGTTGAGATTTGAACTCATGTCTGCTGACTCTTCATCTGGGGGAAAAACTTAATTGACAAATATTTATGTTGCCATAGTGTGTTAATAAAAAAAATAATATTTGATATAAGAGATAGTTGTATCATTACTGCCTTTAGATTGGATTGGATACCTAGAGGTGTTTCTTTCCCATCTGTTTCATGCCTGTTATATTTGTAGGGCAGTGGGTGATTCTCAATCTTCTTGGAATTATGACATCCATTGTTTGGTTTCCTTTTACCCCCACCACTCCCTTCCTCCTCCCAGCACTACCGGCACAAGTCCTTCATGAATTTTAAATACTCAAAACAGAATACTTTGTTTTTCATCACCTCTAAGGTGCCCGAAAACCATTAGGATGTGACCAAGCTATTTTGGGGGGGAAATCCCTGCTATACATTTCAGGATCTGTTAAGTACATTTTTGAAACATGATTTAATGTTGGTGAATTCATGCTTGAACTAGAGAAAACTTTAATGAGATGGAATGGAAAAACCCAAGTCTTAAATAAGTGCCAGACACTTGTGGAATAGGAGTCCTCGGTAAAAATAAGCAAATAAATGAAAAATTTGCAAGTAAAATTTAGTTTAAACTTAGGTGTGCATGTTTAGTACAAGGACCTTTAACTCCTTTAGGTCCTTCTCTGGTTAAAAATATTTTTAGTTCTCAGTTGTTAAGCATTGCATAGCAGAGTAGTGGAAGTCATACCATCATTTCTTCAGATGTAATTGCTTAAAATAATGAAGTGTAGTGGACCTCATCCTCTTAGTTTATGCAGGTTAGAAACCATGGGGTCATCTGCTCCTCATGCAGTTCAGATATCCAGTCCATTTCCAAATCTTGTCATTTCTACCTTTATAACATCTGTGGTATGTCTCCCTTCTCTCTATTCACATGGCCACTACCCTAGAGCAGACCTTCATCACCTGTCACCAAGACTCTTTCAGAAGCTTTCTACCTGGTCTTCCTGACTCGGGCATCTCCACTTCAATCCGTCCTCCCTTCTACTAAAATAAACTTTTACAAGTTTGTCTAGCAATGTCATTTCCTTCTCCAGCTCATTTTACAGATGAGCAACTGAGGCAGTCATGGCTAAGTGACTTGCCCAGGGTCACAGAGTCACTAAGTATCCGAGGCCAGATTTGAGCTCTGGGAGATTCCAGGCCAGTACTCTATCCACTGTACCACACTTTCCATGTATTTGGTACACACAAGAAGAGGGCAGAGACTGTTTGCCTTTCTTGGTATATTCAGCATTTAGCATAGTACCTTGCAAGTAGTAATTGCTTATTGGTTATTAATGGATGTGGCCCCTCTAGATTGCTAATGCATTCACATTGATTTAAAGTGTTATGTTTAGAATAAGGAGGTAATACAACTTTGTGATCACTGGAGAGCATTAAGCACTTAGAACACTAATAATGGACATTTACATAGTGATATATTATTTCATTTGTGAGATAGGTACAATAGTTACTCTTCCTGTTTTGCTAGAGGGAACCAAGGCTAAGAGAGGTTATGGTACTTTACTTTGTCCATGATTATTGAGTCAGTAAGCATTGGAACCCCACTGGGGCGACAACCAAAATAGTGAGTTTTCCATCTCTTGAAATGAACTGTTAAAAACATTGGCTGAATGGATCATTTGCTGGAGATATTCTTTATTGCATGAAAGATCACACTTGATAACCTTTCTTTAGGCACGGAGATTAAAAATAAGGGCATGATTCATAATTTGTAATAACCTTTGGAAATAAAATTAAATTAGCAGTATGTTTTGGGAGAATGTGAGAATATAACAGATCTTTGGTGGAAGATATTGGGTTTAGTAAGGAAATAGAGGGGAAAACCTAAGATGAAAAAGTAAACTTTTTGTGAATTTTGTTGGCAAGGGGAGAAGATGTTTATGTGTGTGTGTGTATATATATATATATATATATATATATATATATATATATATATATATATATATATATATAGTATTTTTTCAGATTTTCACAGATCAAAAAAACATTATTAGGTTAGGAATACAATGAGGTCCTGATTAGTGTTAATAAATAATCCCCTGAAGTGTTGGTATAAAAGTATTATGGGTAATTTGGTTTACTCAGAAAGTTATCATAGTTTATGAGAAGGCTTTGGGCTGGGTTAAAGGGGAAGAGCGATTGGAAAATTTTTTTTCTATGCCTTTGCATCACTACCCAAGTATTTTAAACTTGGGAATGAAAAATTAATGGTTTAAACAATAGCCTTATGTAACTTAGGTACTGAATGAATGCAAGCTCATGTATAAAAGCACCAGATTTGTCTTTTGGTAATGTAGCAACAATGCTGTTCATAGTCCCCATGGAAATATGTAAAAAATAAAATAAACATTTATGTCACCCTTTTAAAAAGTTGTACCAAATGTTAGGCTAGCTTTAAAGTAACAACTAGTTAAAATTATTTTGGTTTTTAGAGATGTTTTGGTTTTCCTTGACAGTTTATGACTATATCTCAATCTTACTGCCTTGACAGTCTGTCCCAATTCTAACTTGGTTTTTAAGGATCACCATTTCTTATTTAGAATAGAAGCAAAGTTCCTCTCCCATTTTTAAACAGTATCCTTTGCTCTTTCAGAAGTAGTTAATCATCTGTTTATTGCACTATTGCGGAAGCAGAGAGCTATGACACTCAGATAGGTAAGCCATGGTTGGGTGGGAGGGAAGGAGGGTGGCTAATATAGTTCAGAGTGGGGGGGGGGGTGGTGTTCCTGGAGTCAAGCAGTTTTTATGTACCAGTCAGCTTTCAGTTCAGCTTTGCTTATAGATAATTCTCATGCACCAACACTTTACCTGTTGTGCATGATGACCAGGGAAGTCCTTGCTTCATTTCATTTTCCTCTGTTTGTCTGTACCCTGGGCCTGTCCTCAAGATACTTTGGAAAGGGGTAGTTTCTGTTTGGGGGTAT
The DNA here is from genome assembly GCF_019393635.1 of Dromiciops gliroides. Classification (NCBI taxonomy): domain Eukaryota; kingdom Metazoa; phylum Chordata; class Mammalia; order Microbiotheria; family Microbiotheriidae; genus Dromiciops; species Dromiciops gliroides. Next base: position 269,382,274 of record NC_057863.1, on the reverse strand, counting down.
AGAAGTGAATCGACTGTGATGTAACTTAGGCACTTGTTATTTGACCATATTAATTCTTTGCCCTTGGGTTACTAGCACTATCTATACAGTCTGCTATGAGTAATCTCCCTTAGCCTTTTCTGTCTTGCTTGAAATCAGACAATTAAAACTAGATATTCAGCCATTAAAGGGCTTTGAAGGATACCAAACTTTCACTAGGGCCTTTGTTCCTTAAAAAAGACTGGGTTATTTAACCCTATGAAGGGATCGATAGATTTTATTTACCTCCTTACCATTGCAGCTAAGGTACAAGAAATGAAGGGGTGGAATTATGAGAATACATTTTGTGGAAATGGTTTCTGAATATTGTCCAAAGTGAACAGTTCTCTTAAGAGCTTTCTTTTCCCCTTCTCTCCCATATTGACTGTTCCCTGCCTCTCTTGCACATTTAATAAATGCTGTGCTAGTGATAATTTGAAAAGTGTTTTGGTTGATGTAGTGATTGAGGAAATAACTTCTACCAGGGCACATCAGCACAACACCTTTTCCATTATTTATAAGCTATAAGAGTTGCATTATGTGACTTGGTTGGTATCACCCAGCCAGTAAGTGTCAGATGGAACTTGAACCCTGGTTATACTGATTCTGAAGCTGGCCCTCTGTCTACTATATCAAACTGTCTTTCAATTAAAAATCTAGTTACAACAGGTCCCTGTCTTAAGGGCTTTCTATAAAAAGAGATTAAAAGGCATTTTCCCAGCCCTACTCTGCTAGTGTGAGGCAGGATTTGAACCCAAGTCTTCCTTACTCTGAGCCCACCACTCTTTCTACCGTGCTGTGTTGCTTCTATGTGAAGTTACTCTCCCTCTTCCCTCTTTAATGTCTGGACCTTTGATTTCATTGAAACTCTTGTATTGACATTTCCTCCTTGGTTAACTGGTCTGTAACTTACTGTTTAAAGTATTGCCTGGAGGACTGAGATTTGCCAGTTTGTTGGAAGTAGACCTAGAATTCATGTCTTCTGGATCTAAACCAAAATATCTTCTCATCTAGCACCATACTTTTGTTCATTTCATACCAGATATGCTGGTATAAGGCACAATAAATATCACTTTAACTCTAAGCATACTAGGGAATTTATTTCATAAATTAAGGTATGCTCACACTTTTTTACAATTTTTTCTTTTATTTTTTTAAATTGAGATCTTGTCCTATATCATTGTTTGCTCATTTGATGCTCTAAGTCTTTTCATAAGGAATTAAAAGATTGATTATTTCCCCCCCTCTGGGATTATACTCAGCTTGTTTTGTTGTTTTTTTTTTTGATAAATTATTCTCAATTGTAAACCTTTGCCTTCTCCCTCCCTCCAAGACTCTCTCTCCCTATCCTTCCTTCCCCTTCCTCTTCTCTCTCCTTCCTCTCCCTTTCCACTATACACACACACACACACACACACACACACACACTCTCTTTGTCTTCTTATCTATATTGAATATATCATATTCCAAACTCTTTCTTCTTTAGAATGGTGGCTGCTTTACAGGGGTTGTAGTTCCTTGATATTTGAATTCTTTGTTTCTGGCTATTCGCAGTATTTCTTTTCTTTGACCTGGAAACTCTGGATTTTGGCTCCTGGGAGTTTTCATTTTGGGGGTTTCTTTCAGGAGGTGATGATTGAGTTCTTTCTATTTATTTCCTCTTTGCCCTTTAGTTCTGAGAGATCTGAGCAGTTTTCTTTTATGGTTTCTTGAATTATAAACTCTCTCTCTATTATATTATCTTATATATAATATATATTATACATATATTTATTAAAAATTTTTTTTTTATTAGGGATTTCAGGTAGTCCAGTGACTCTTAAATTATCTATCCTCCATCTCTTTTCCAGGTCAGTTGTTTTGGCTATGAGATGCCTGACATTTCTTCTTCGTTTTTTAGTCTTCACTTCATTTTAGTATTTCTAGTCATTATCTGCTATTTGGTTCATTCTGATTTTCAGGGTAAGGTTTTATACCTTTTGTGCCAAGCTGTTTTTTTTTTCTCTTCTAATTCTTCTATGGCTTTTGCTTATTTTCCTATATATATTTTTAATAGCTCTCCTTTTATAAGGCTATTTTAAATTTAAAAACAACAAACAATTCTTGCTTCGTCTCTTTGACAAATTCTAGTTTAATTTATGACCAGAATGTATTTTTCATTGAGGCTTCTCTTGTAGATATTTTGGAGTCTCTATCTTTTGGGTTTGTCTTTTGAATATTCCCTCCATTACAATAATAGCTTTTTATGGTGGTATTCTTTTGTTTGTTCATTCTTTCAGCTTACTTCCTGACTTTGGACTTGATGTTAGGGCCAGGCTCCACACACTTCTTTTGGGAAAGTCTGGGCTGATCCTATTTTCTTGGGATATTGAGGTTTGTCTTTATTCTAGGATTTATGGACAGTCAGGCTGGTGGCCTGCAAGTTTTAATTGTCCCCCAAATTGCTTTGATCCAGGGCTAAAGCCTGAAGGCTTCGCCCCCTCCTCCCTTCCTGCTGCTGAAAATTAGGTGGTGTTGACTATATTCATTTGTTCATTCATAGAATATATATGTAAATGTACTTAATATTTAAAGTTCCTTCAAACTTGTAAAGACATTTTTGATTTTCATAAAGACCTTTTCAATTCTTGTAAAAAGACCTTTTAGATTTTATTGTCACAAATTAAAGGGAAAACTATGCCTTCTGAACACCCATGTCTCTCTTGTACTTTGCTGGTCTTATGTATGCCTAGTACACCTGTTTTGTACTTTACCATGCTAAATATAAAACTTTAATGAAGATTATTAGTCATTGTGATATAGTTTCTAAAAAAAGCAAGGCAAAGGACTAGAGTAGAAAGAAATGCGTTCCTTTAAATAATTTTACTCTAATCCAAGATTTCTTTAATCTTTTTAATGTCACAGAACCTTTTGTCAGTATGATGAAGCTTATGGCCCCTTTATCAGAACAGTGTTTTTAAATGTATAAAATAGGATTACAAAGGAAACTAAATTATATTGGAATACTATTATTGAAATATTTTTTAAAGCAGTTCATAAGCATCAGGTTAACAAATTACTGTAATGGATATTTCTCTGGGAACAATATGTGGGTTTATTCAGGGAAGACTGTCACACTTTTGAAGTGACCAGAGGTCACTTTGGTTAGTGGCAAGTCACATGGTCCATCACTTTTTACCATGTTAATCTTAATTTTTTTTTCTGTCACCTTTTTTCTTTGACCACTTTTCTGGTTTTGGTTTGTTTGTTTGTTTTTTTGGTCTGCCAGTGATACCTGGTATGTATGTAAAATCAGTAGGTAGCTCTCCTGTTAATAACACTCATTGGTTCCTGGGCACATCATGACCTTGTAGCTAATTGGTGGCCCCTAGGCAAAGTGTAAGAAATTGGATGAATGGCAAGGAATACAAGTTTGTTTTTAATTAATTGCAATCTTTTTGAGCCTCTTGGAAAAAATTGTAAGTAATAATCTAACTACTCCCCCAAAGGACATAAAAGTTATTCTAGATGTTTGCATATATAGACCTATGTGGAAAGTGACTTTTTATTCCTTAGTCTTTTTTTCCTTTTCAGATTATTGTATCCTGAGGTGCTAGTAGTAAGCTCCTTCATGGTAGGGACGGGTTTTATTTCTTGATTTTCTTTTTTATCTATGTGTCTATTAGTACATAGTGGATGTATAATAAAAGCAAACCGAGTTGAAAATATTATTGGGTGTTATTTGTCTTATTTAATTTAAATAATTCAAGTAACAAATATAATTTAACTTTAATATAACTTAAGTAACAAATAACTTTTTTTCAGACATAAGTTTTCTTCTATCTCGCAAAAGGCCCATTGGAGAATAGTCTGATTATAGAGAATTGTGCAAGGAGCCTTAATACAATTGAGCTATATTACAACTTAGAATAAAATACTTTTGACTAGAAAATTGTCAGAAATTGGTATTCATAGACCATTTCTTCCTCCTTTCTGTGTATTTCAAGTAACCATTAGTACAAGTTAATGTATACCTTTTTGCAAAAGACTTTGGAAGTTTGAATAACATCTCTAGGCAAGGCATAATTTCTTTAGAAAATGATGATTCTCCTTCCTCCCCCCACCCAAGGTATGTTTGTGAGGGTTTAAATTACTTTATGTTAATAATGATACTGTAGCATCCTTTATTGCCGTGAAGTTTGTTATAGCCTAGTAAACACAATCCTTTACCAGATGATTCCTTACAAATTGTATACTGAAAAGGACCATTTGGAGTTTTAAAGTTCTCACTTTTTTTGGCATTTAAGGATGAAGTTTTTGGCCTAGTGACTCATTACAGTTTTCTTCTTAGTTTTAATTTCATTAAAACTTTATTTGGGTGAAGATGCATAAATGACTTCTTTCCCAACAAAAGAAAATGGAGACAACCAAGCAGAAAAAGCTGACCACATTTTTGTTCTTCGCTATCTCTTCAACAAGGCATACTTTTCTGTGTTCTGAAGAGTCTTTTTTAGATTCTCCAAATCAGCACATTCTTAGAGTGATTATAAGACCTTAGTTACAGATAATCCTTAACAACTTTTTGTGTATATAGAACTCAGATTTAAGTGCAAATATAATCAAATCAAATGATATTTAATTGCATCACATTTCCTTTCAGTGTTTCAATGCTTTCTAAAACTCAACTTTTTTTTTTAACAGTTAAAAAAAGTATTTGGAGACTATAATATAGAGGAGAATTGTATATCAGAAAAATGTTCACAAATTCTTTGCAAACCTTAATGCTATAGAACTAATTAGCTATTGTGACCTGTGTTAATGTCTTATTTTCTGGTTGGAGATGATGCAAAATCTATCTTGAAACAATCTTATACATGATATATTAAATATTTTCTTTAAATCCAACAAATGCAGGCCAAATTTCTTCATAAAAAGTAGTTGCATGGTATAATGGAAAGAATGTTGTATTTGTCATTAAAGAGCACGAGCTAAAATTCTGACTGCTGCTGTGACCTTGGGTAAGTCACCTCCTCTCAATAACCATCTGTAAAGTAAAGGTGTTGGATTGGAGAAAAGTCAGAGCAACCTTACAGATAGCGATTTTAGGACTAGGAGGGACCCTAGAGATCTTCTGGCTCAACTCCATCGCTTTATCAGTGGAAAACTTAGACCAAGAAGTTAAAGTGATTTGCCCAAGGTCACATGATTAGTGAGCCTCAGAGGCAGGATAGAAATTCATGTCAACTCCAGCACCTTGTCTTTTGCAGTTTGCAACAAATCTACCGTCCATGGTCCTAGACTTAATAGCTTTGAAACTATTCAGTAGGAAATGCTATCATCAGTTTGGAAATCCATAAGCACCTAAACCAGGGCAGCAGTATTGGGATGAAGTATGATAATCATTTTGTGGTCCTATAGTTGAGGACTGCAAGTCAGTCTCAAATTCAGTTTGCTCTCAAAAAAATGAAAACTTGGGTTTTTTTTTCCACTTTAAAATATTGTCACTTCCATTTTTATTCCTTTTATGATCATCTGGTCAAGATTTGAGCAAGTATGTTAATTTTAGGATTCTTTCTCAGTTGGGGACAAAATGTGGAAAAGAGATTGTTCTCTTTGGCCTGAGAGGGTAGAATGGAAGTTAGAAAGAACCCAAAGTAGGCTTGATGTTAGGAAAAATTTCCCAACACTTTTAGAGCTCCCAAAATGGAATGGCTTGTCTTGAGAACTTGTGGATTGCCTGTCCTAGGAGTTCTTCAGGTGGAGGTGGTACAACCACTTGTTGAAGATGTGGGGATTCCTTTGTCCATGGGTTGCACTATTATGTGACTATAATTTTTTCTAACCTTCAGGCAAACTAGCTCTAAATTTATTTAGAAGCCGGATTCTCAAATTGTGCCTACTTACACAAGAGGTTGTTATTCTGTAGCATTATACTTGTCTTCTATCCTGACTTCAGAAATGGGATGACTTGAGTGTAAGTACCATCCTTGACTTAAGTGATTTGGGACAAGTCACTTAAACTATCACTGCTGCTCCTAACAAGTCTCTATAAGGTTACCAGTTGCAGAGAAAGTGCTCACCTGTATTAATAGGAGTTACCAGATGGCACAGTAGTCAGGAGTCCCTGAGTTCAAATCCGGCCTCAGACACTTAACACTTACTAGCTGTGTGACCATGGGCAAGTCACTTAACCCCAATTGCCTCACTAAAAAACAAAAAAACAAAAATAGGAGTTACCTTACCTGTAAGTTTCCTGTATTCCATTAACTCCTTTTCACCTCCAGGATCACTTATAAAATCCTCTGTCTGGCATTTGAAGCCCTTCATCACCTACCCACCTCTTGCCTTTTCATTCTTTTTAGCCTTATTCCTTGCTACACACTACGTGATCCAATGGCATTGGCCTCTTTTTGGTGCTTTGTCTCCCAGCTCTGCATTTCATTGGCTGTCCTCCACACCTGGAATTCTTTCCCTTCTGCCTTACTTGGCCTTTTTCAAGACCCAGCTAAAATTCTGCTTTCTGCAAGAAGCCTTTCCCAGTCCTTCTTGTTGGGATGTAGCTTCTGGCATTTCTTTCTGGCTTTCTTCCCCTATTGGTTTGTAAACTCTTTGAGAGCAGGAACATGCCTTTTGCCTTTCTTTGCATTCCTAGTGGTTAGCATGTAATATAGTAAGCACTTATTAAGTGCTTGTTGACTTGACCACACCAATAGGATGCTCTTTTAGTTCCTATTCCTATTTAATGTTTTTTTCTTTCAAAGTACATTGATTTAGGTGATGTTTCTATTTTTCCACATACTATTCTAATTGTATTGGTATATGAACAAGTAATTTTAGTGTATTGCTCATTTAATTGGAACAATAGGCATTTTTGGCATCAAAAATCTTGGAAAGAAATAAAATTGTTATGCATTTTCTTTCTAACCTAGAGAAATTTCAGTGAAGAAACATCTCCCAAGTTATAGGATGTTTAGTAAAAGCTTACTTGCCTGCTAAAGAGTCTAATTCAGAGCTGGAAGTCTTTGGTCCACCAGAAATGTGCTTTTATATTTCTGGCATGTTTCCAGTTGGAAAACTGAAAAATAACCTTGTAGAGTTGTGCCTTCAGGGAAGGTGAAGTTGGAACCTGGTGGGAAATATGTATGAGTAGAGCCGAAAGAACATGGGAATGTGAGCTCCAAGGTTGTCCTGATGGATGTCCTTGAATAACATGATTTATCTAGGTGACTTTGATCATTAGCTCTCTGGCAGAATAGAGGGGTAGTATTAAATTTGCCCCCTGTATCAGAAAGGAAATAGATGCTTACAATAACATCCTCATTTAGCTTGTATACTTTTAACAGGTGAAAAGCAGCATGCAAGAAACTACTGGACTCCATCTCAGGAGAAGACTTGGGTGCAAATCGTGCTTTTGATACTTCCTAGTGCTTTGACTATGTGAAAGTCACTTAACCTCAGTAAACCTTTGCCAACTTAGACTTTATGTGAAGAGAAATTACTTGGTCACTATTGCAGTCTATCAGTAGAGGAAGCTTTCACAGAGGACCAAGGAAATCATAGGTCCTTTTGTATTGATTTTTTAAAAATTTTAAAGAATATTTTATGCCTTACTTAACAAAGGTGTGCAGGAGGGAGGTGAAATGTCTCATCAGTCTTTAAGAATGAGCATTTCCACCTTGGAAATAGCAAACTTACATTGATTTATTGTTTTGTTGATTGTCTAGACTTAAAAGTGATAGAGAAAATGTTAATAATGGAGAATAAACTTAAAAAGTGTTTCATGTGTACAAAGAAGTTGTTTTTTTTTTGAGAGCTGTTTTTTAAAACATTTACCAGCATACCACCTCCTTATACATCACTTTCATTTCCATATATATCTCTCTCCCCTACCCTATACTGATCCAGTATATGCAGTGTTCCTTATTCATAGCATGCTGGCTCTTTGAAGAAGGACAAGAAGTATTTTTTCATCTCTTCAGAGACAAGCTTAGCCATTATAATTATATATCTTATAATGATAATATAATTTTAATTCAGTAAATTAAAAAAATGTTTCTTCTATTTAGGTTCTAGTTGTATTGTTTACCTGGTTCTGTTAATTTCACTTTTACTTACTTTTTTTTAATAGCATTTAATTTTTTCCAATTATATGTAAACACAATTTTAACATTGATTAAAAAAAAATTTTGGGGGGGTGGGGTGGGACAATGAAGGTTAAATGACTTGCCCAAGGTCACACAGCTAGTAAGTGTCAAGTGTTTGAGGCTGAATTTGAACTCAGGTCTTCCTGAATCCAGGGCTGGTACTTTATCCACTGTACCATCTATCTGCCCCTTTAACATTGATTTTTATAAAATTTTGAGTTCCAAAATTTTCTACTCCCTCCCCTCCTCTCTTCCTAAAATGGTAAGCAATTTGTTATGGGTTATATATGTGCAATCGTGTATAACATTTTTATATTAGTCATAGTTATAAAAGAAGAAACAGACTAAAAGGAGAAAAAACCATGAAAAAAATTAAGTGATATGCTTTGATCTGCATTCAGAATCTATCAGTTCTTTCTCTAGATGTGGATATAATTTTCCATCATGAGTCCTTTGTAAATTGTCTTGGATCATTCTATTACTGAGAAGAGCTAACTCATTCATAGTTGATTATCATCATACCATGTTGCTGTTACTGTGTACAATGTTCTCCTGGTTCTGTTCATTTCACTTTGCATCAGATAAGTTTTTCCAAGTTTTCTAAAATCATCCAGCTCATCATTTCTTACTGTACAATAGCAGTCCATTACATTCATACCACAGCTTGTTTGGCTATTCCCCAATTGATGGGCATCCCCTCAATTTCCAATTCTTTGCCACTACAAAAAGAGCAACTATAAATATTTGTGTACCTGTGGGTCCTTTCCCCCTTTCCATTGACTTTTTTTTTTTTAGTGAGGAAATTGGGGTTAAGTGACTTGCCCAGGGTCACACAGCTAGTAAGTGTTAAGTGTCTGAGGCCGGATTTGAACTCAGGTCCTCCTGACTCCAGGGCCAGTGCTCTATCCACTGTGCCACCTAGCTACCCCCTCCATTGACTCTTAATAGATGTAGGTTGACTGTCCTGTGTTTGAGTTTTTGTTTGCCTTGCAAGAATCTTTATCTAACTTAATTGAAATAAGAAGCATACTATCTGTATATTTTTTGAAATCCTATTTGTTCTTCTGTGTTTTAATACCTCTGTGAATCAAAGAATTTTTAGAGATCAGAAAACGAAGGCAAAAATAGGTTGTATGCACAATTAAATCTTAAAACATTTTTATTTGATAGATGTCATTGTCCTTAAAAGTGATGAAAAATGTTAAGGTTTTAAGATGAGAAATTTTGGGAGTGGTACAAAATCTCTCCATGTTCTTCAGTGAGCTCTTAATTGGTTGGCTCCCCTCTTTATGGGAGTAGTCATACTTACCTACATACAAATGAACGTCTTTGAGTTAAAGACTTAGGACAAATTCAGGTGACCTTTCAGTTTTTAAAAAAGATAATATCATGGTGAGGTAAGAAAGAACACTGAATTTAGAGTTAATGGAGCTGGGTTCAGATTCACACTGCTACTTACTACCTTTGTGGTCTTGGACAAGTCGTTTCTCTGAGTCTCAGTTTCCTCAAATGTGGAAATCAGACTTGATAGAACTCAAAGGCATATTGCAAAGATCATATTGTAAAGATCTCTCTGATCCTTTTACTCCCCTATGCAAAAACCTTCAGGTGTTTCCTCTTTTTGCTATTAGGAAAAAATAGAAACTTCCCTATTGGATATAGAAAAGCCTTTCACAAGCTCTTCTGCGTTTCTAGGCTGTTTACTAGCCTATTTGCCATTCACCCAAATGGCATTTCATCTCCTGCCTTTGCACAGAATTTCTTCTTATACTACCCCCTGTCCTCGTTTCTCAGATTCCTCTGTCTTCAACTCTGCCCCTTGGAATCCCCAGCCCCCTTTAGGCTTAGCTCAAGGACTGTTTCCTACATGAGGCCTTTCCTGATACTCCTTAGCCCCTGCCTGTTAATGCCCCTCCCTATTTCATTTATATTTAATTTAGTAAGTGTTGTTTCCCCCCAGTAGAATGTGATCTTGAGGTGAAGGGCTGTTTTGTTTTTGATTTTGTATCTTCAGCTTCTAGCCTAGTGCTTGGCACATAAAAGGTGATCGATTAGTGAATGCTTCTTCAATTGAAATACAGGGAAACAGACTAAAATGAAAGGTGATGAATATAATAATTCTTGGAACAAACTCTGAAAAAGAAATAAGCCCATTGAAGATAAGTACTATTGTTTCTTGTTGGGTACATTGGGTAAGTGGTGGTTCCAAATAGACTAATTCTGTGCGTCATGGATAGAAGAAAGATTTTTGTCTGGCCAAAGAATGTGCTACTTGGCTTATTTCTTTTCTGTTGTTCTGTCTTTCTTATCTTCCCTATCTTCTTAGAACTCTATTTTCCTGACACATCTATATGATATGTATATGATTTAGAATAATGACCTCATAGTAGTGATTCTCAACATTTTTTCCAGTTTTCTGACTAGAGAAGAGAGGCTTGTGAATTCCACTAGTCAACAACTATGTGACATTAGGTGAATGATTTTATCTCTCTTCACTTGACTTTCCTTACCTGTAAAATGAGAGACTAGATAGATAATCTTTAAGGTTTCTTTTTGCTCTTAATTGATGATCTCCAATTTTTCATGACTAACTACACTTGAAGCCAGGCGACTTTAGTTCAGATCCCATTAGACAGGTGCTAGTTTTGTGGACTTAATTTTACTTACTGTCTCAGAACTATAATATCTTGATCACGTGTGCTACCTATTTCATGACTTTTTGTGAGGCAGGCACTGTTAAAAATGCAATGAGGCCATTTCTTTATGCATTTCAGTGTCATTGCTATCATTTTGCTCTTTTTGAGAATGTAAAATGATTCCTTAATTATGGAGAATCAAAGAAAACTCTAAGAAGTAACCAGGCCCTTCTGCTTTTCGTAGCTCTGAATTATTCTATGACTTTTCAGTGAGTTAACTTGAAAGCCAGCCCAGTCTTAAAAATAAACATAAAAGCATAAATTGGTGATAGATTTTGGCTGAGGAAGAACTTATCTATTTCCATGTATTTTAAGAAAAATGGATGTATCACCATTCATTTTACTATCACAGTGAACATGTATGCGTCTGTATAAAATAAAGGTATGAAAGCTAGGAAATTCCAAATATATTGGATAGAGGGCACTCAGTGATATTCAGTCAAATCAATAAACATTCATTAAACATCTACTATATGCTAGATGCTGGAGCCATGAATTTTTTAAAAATGGCCACTTTGAAGTAGTTTATATTCTATTAGGGAGGGGTATTCAAAACATGTGCCATATATGAATTATATGGAGAATTAATATAAAATAAATGCAGAGCAGTTTGGGAACTCAAAGTTGGAGGGATCAGGAGAAGGCTTTAGAAGTGATGCACTCCCAGCGCAGCTAGATAGAGCACTGGCCCTGGACTTGAGGACCCGAGTTCAAATTTGACCTCAGATACTTACTAGCTTTGTGATCCTGGGCAAGTCACTTAAACCTATTTACCTTAAGGGGGGAAAAAGACTTTATTGAGTGGATGTGGTGAAGGCATGCATTTTAGTTAATCAAAGGTATGGAAAAGGGAGTTAGAGGAAGTAACAAGAAAGTCCAAGTCGACTGGCCACACTGTAGAGTTCAAGGAGGGAAGTAAAGTATAATAAGACTGGAAAGACAGGTTGGAACCAGAGTTGTGAAGAGCTTTAAAAGTTAAGCAGAGGGCTTCGTGCTCTATCCTAGAGTTGGTCAGTAGGGAGTGGGAGTGACATGGGCACATAACTTAAGGAAAATTACTCAAGCACTTTTGCGAGGAATGGATTGGAGTAGGGAGAGGCACAAATCACCAAATAGCGAGACCATTGCACCAGTGGGATGGGAACCGATGAGGACTTGAACCAGGCTGTGAGTGGCTCTGTGAATGGAGAAGAGGGTGACATGTGAAAGATGTTGTAAAGATAGAAAGTGTTAGATTTGGCAACTGATGGGATTATGTAGAGTGAGTGAAGCCCCCCCCCCCAAGCATGATATTGAGGTTCAGAATCTGGGTAACTTGAAGAATTATCACATCCTTGACAGTAGAACCGGATCTTGGAAAGTGGGGTGGGGTGGGGAGTTGGGGATAGGCAGGATCAGGGCAGGTCTTTTGACAACAGGGAAGAAATGGATAGATAACAAACGAATAAAGATTAGAGAGAGTTTAACAGTGTGGTCCCTATGCAGGAGATGACTGTTAATCATGGAACCAAGGGCACGCTCAGTGAGTGGCCTCTTTTGTCAATAAAAGATGAAGGGAGGACCTCATCTGAGAAGGTGGTTGGAAGAAGTATTATGGGAGATTTGGGAATATAAAATAGTAAACAGTAATGATACAGTAAAAAAAAAAAGATCTTGGATTTGGAGTTAGAAGATGGGTTCAAATCCTCTTTTTTCTTAGTCTTTTTTAGTTTACTTATCTAAAAATTAAATTAAAACAGACAACCTCTGAGGTGTGAGCAAAAAAGGTTGCAAAAGCTTTTGGGTGGAGTGAGGCAGATAACATTTCTGGGAACTTTTCCTTTATTATTTCCTGAAACATGAATGAATGAAGTAGCTTAAGTGCTTCTTGTGTGCCATGGGCTGGGAGGACAAATAGAAATAGTTCAGTAGTCCTAGAGCTCATACTGTGATGGGAGAGATGACATGAATTCAGCCATAAGGCTGATGGAAAGGCCCAGGGGCTGTGATAGTTCATCAGGAGGTCAGACGGCAGTGCTCAGGGAGATTAGAAGACAGCAGATGGTAACACCTCATGGTTTTCTGTTGCATCAGAAAGTTTATAATTAGTTATTCCTACTTTGTCCAAACAATGTGGGCTTCTTTTGGGTAGAAAGGGGTTTGAGGGAAGGGTGAAGGTAAGGCAGGGGCAAAAGGCTTTAATTCTTCATTATCTTGAACTTGTGTCATTATTTTTTGCATTCTCCCCAGGGATTATAAGGAGGCAGTGTTAGAGTGCCTGTGGAATCATATGATCTGGGTTCAAATGCTACCTCTGATATCTAGGCCTCAGATTCTTCATCTATAAAGTAAATGAGGTGGTTGTACTAGATAAACTCTGAGATGCCCTCCAGATCTAAAGCTAGGATCTTTGATTTCTCTGAAGTCAGGGGTTATTTTATTTTTGTTTTGATGAAATTTGTGATCAAAGAAATATATGTTAGGAAGTGAAAGTGGACTGGTTATGTGTCAAGTGCAAGGAATGACAAGTGAACTGCTAGAGTAGTCCATTGGTTATCTTTGATGTCAAGAGAAAGTGAGACAGGCTCATGTCACATTCATTGGATGTCCCTCCTGGAAAATTTATGGGAGAACATGGATGAGTCATGTGGCATGGGGCAGGTAGGATGGGTTGTGAACTGCATTGTTGGAGTCATCTTCTAAATTGATGTTTTTATGGTTATTTGACTATCCAAAGGGCCTAGCTAATAGAATGCATTGCACATGGTTTACATTTAAGTATTCACTGAGTTGCATTGACTTCTTGCTTTTCACAAAGTCCAGTAATCAGCCTAGCATCTTCCCTGGTGTTTACTCTCCTAGCCTGCCTTCTGTCCAAGGTTGACTGACTGCCCTTATTAGCAAGTTAATTAACCTATTTGGGCCTCAGTTTCTTCATCTGTATGCGGCAGATATGTGGCGCAGCAGATGAAGAGCAGGGCTTGGAGTTGGGAAGATTCATCTTCCTGAGTTCAGGTCTGGCCTCAGACACTTAGCTTTGTGACCCTAGGCAAGTCACTTAACCCTGTTCACCTCAGCCTCATCTATAAGATGAGCTGCAGAAGGAAATGGCAAATCACCCAGGTTTCTTTGCCAAGAAAACCCTAGCTGGTGTCACGAAGAGTCAGACATGACTGAAAAACAACAAATTCCTCATCTGTAAAATGGTGGAGTTGAATTCAAGGGTTTCTGAGGTCCCTTCTAACTGAGTCTCAAATTCTTAAATTGACATGTCCTGAAGATTGATTGCTTTAGTGTACGAAGATTCTAAATCTTTTTCTAGCTATGTAATTTTCTGACCATATTTTTGTTTCCTCTTGTAATTCCTATGTTCCTTGCCTTCCAGTATCATAGTTCTGCTTGCCATTGAGTCTGTTGTCTTCTATATTCCACTGATACTCTTTACCTAATGAGTTTCATTGTTATGTTGACCTAGGCATTCTTCTTAGTTGCTTTATTTTGTTTTGTAATGATTTGGGCTCATTTTATTTCCTTTAAAGAGTTTGCCTATTTCGTTATATTTTGATAAAACTAGTTTTGTTTCTGGTTGCTTCTGTTGTCTAAGTACATTTTTCTTCTGGCAGATTTTCTCTGTGTCTTTATGATTTGTAATATTTCTTTGTGAAAGAAGATTTTTGACTTGTTTTCTTTCTCCTAAAGCCAGTTTTTCTACTGGGGTTTCTGGTAGCTTGGTACTCTGGTCATTCCATTGGTTTGCTACTTTGGGGATGGTTACTCTATTAGAATGTGAGGTGATTTTTGAGACAGGATTCCGCCTTCCCTTCCGCCTTCCCTTCCGCCTTCCCTTCTCCTTTCCCCCTTCCCTTCTTTCTTTCCCTTCTTCCATCCTCAGCACGAAGCACAGTGCCTGACACGTAGTAACTAACTACTTAAATATTTGTGATTGATTCCTGCTCTTCTTTTCCTCTCTTTGTGAGATGTGTTCCTTACAGGGATCAAGGACTTTGGGGATCATGGCAATAATATCAGCCTTTGACTAGCAGGGTCATATTCTCTTATAATTATGGTTGAAGAAATCTTAACGGTTATTGATAAATTAGTACTCTTTCTCCCTCCTCTACCACCTGAAAGTAGCATTTCACCAAAAGATTAGGACTCACTTCCTTAACTATTATTGAATAAATGCCTGTTTTAAGTGAATGTGCCTGTGTATGCATACACATGCATAAGGGTCTAGAAAAGGGAGGCATGAGAATGAAATGAAGTAGTTTTGGTTAGTTTGTAAAATTTATTAGGACCAATCAATTAAAAAATCTATATGGTTGTGGGGGGAGAGAGAAGGAAGATAAAAGTAATGATTTTAAACTGGATGTTTTAAAAACTTGAAATGCTTTCTGTATTTAGGACAAAAATCCACATATGATTTTAAGCTATTTAAATATGGCTTAAATTAGCTCAAAGACAACATTATTAGATAGTCATAATAACTTTTTATGATGTTCTGATATTGTAGTAGGGAGAGAACTGGCCTAGGAGTCAGGAAGGCCTGGGTTCAGTCCTGCCTCTGACATCCTCTGGCTGTGTGACCTTGGGTAAGTCACTTAACTGCTCAGTACCTCAGTTTGAAGAACAGAAGTTACAAAGCAGATTTGGTTAGAGGTATTCTCTCAGAATTCCATTTACTAGTGAAATTCATACATTCAGTTATTTCCCCCAGTGTACAGAGTAAGGTGTCTTTTTAAAAAGGAAACAGCAATTAAAAAAAACCAAAAAACTTTTGTCTTTTCCCCATAACATATTTTTTTGTTTTGTTTTGTTTTTGGTTTGTGTTTTGCTTAATACTCTGCTAGGTTTTATAGTAAAGTTGGATGACATCTAGGAGTGGAAACATAGCAGTGACTTTTGTTTGTGTAGTTCAAAATGAAGTTTTAAGAGCCCAGCAAAAATGTCTACTTGGAGATTAGTTGCCATGAGTGAATAGATCTTGACAGTATCATATCATTCTCTTTAAATCGTTAGTGATTTTTTGTTTTGTTTTTGACTAATTTCTCTGAAGAGTTGTAGAGGTTTGCTATATCTCTATCCCTTTTGACAACCTGTATAAGAATGTTTCATGGTGTATGATTCTTAACTGTTGGTAGATTGTTGTTAACTGTGAGCCAAATTTGTGTTTCCTGCCCAACTACCTGTTTCAAATTTTGCTTTTTCAAAATGAAAAGTATTCTGTGTCAGATATGAGATGGCAGTGTATTCTTGACTAAAGTGTCTTGTTGACTAGCATTTTTGTGTGATTTTCCAGTTACATTTTGAAAAGTTTCTTTTTTTTTTTAAAGTCCATCTTCTCGCGTCATTTGTTTGCCAGACTTTAAAAAAAAAATTCCTCGTGGTTTGGTGAAATCCTTCTCTAATTCAATCTTTGTCTTTTGTCTTTGCTGCCTTGCAGGGTTGGTACAGTAGGCCTCACTAGACTTAGCTGCAACTCAGAATTTCTCCTCCACCAACTGAGTAAATGCTGATGGTCTTGTGGAATGTGGATTAAAAGTTCGGGCTAAGTTCTCAAAATTCCAATTAAGAAGCGGAGAAAAATTTTAAAAACTGTCTCCTTCAAAGTTTGTCACAACCAACACCATCAAGACAGCAAATCAAAGGACAAAGACTTTGACCTGCTATATTACTATATTTAGTCCAGTCCACGTATGGCATAAAGACTTGGCTGGGGGGACCAAAAAGTAAAGTTGAATACATCTATCATTGGAAGCTGTTGACTTAACAAAGTTACCAAAATGAGGGCTGTGCTGGAGACAGCAGACATTGCCATTGTGGCCCTGTACTTTGTGCTGGTCATGTGCATTGGGTTTTTTGCCATGTGGAAATCCAATAGAAGCACCGTGAGTGGATACTTCCTGGCAGGGCGCTCTATGACCTGGGTAGCTATTGGTGCCTCTTTGTTTGTGAGCAATATTGGGAGTGAACACTTCATTGGGCTGGCAGGATCCGGAGCCGCAAGCGGATTTGCTGTAGGTGCATGGGAATTCAACGCCTTAATGCTTTTGCAACTTCTGGGATGGGTTTTCATACCAGTCTACATCCGGTCAGGGGTGTACACCATGCCTGAATATTTATCCAAGCGTTTTGGTGGCCATAGGATTCAGGTCTATTTTGCAGCCTTGTCTTTACTTCTCTATATTTTCACCAAGCTTTCAGTTGATCTGTATTCAGGTGCCCTCTTTATCCAGGAGTCTTTGGGTTGGAACCTTTACTTATCTGTGATCCTGCTGATTGGAATGACTGCTTTGCTGACTGTAACTGGAGGCCTTGTTGCTGTCATCTATACAGATACACTTCAAGCTTTGCTCATGATCGTTGGGGCACTTACACTAATGGTTATCAGCATGATGGAGGTTGGTGGGTTTGAGGAAGTTAAGAAAAGGTACATGTTGGCAAAACCTAACGTAACTGCGATCTTGTTGACTTACAACCTTTCCAATACCAATTCTTGTAATGTTGACCCAAAACCAGATTCCCTGAAAATGTTGCGTGAGCCGACAGATGAAGATGTTCCATGGCCTGGATTCATTCTTGGGCAGACCCCAGCATCAGTGTGGTATTGGTGTGCTGACCAAGTTATTGTGCAGAGGGTCTTAGCTGCCAAAAATATCGCACATGCCAAAGGTTCCACTCTGATGGCTGGCTTCTTAAAGCTTCTGCCTATGTTTATCATAGTGGTCCCGGGGATGATTTCAAGGATACTATTTGCAGATGATATTGCTTGCATCAACCCAGAGCATTGTATGCAAGTCTGTGGCAGCCGAGCTGGATGCTCCAATATTGCTTATCCACACCTAGTGATGAAACTGGTACCTGTGGGCCTGCGAGGGCTGATGATGGCTGTAATGATTGCAGCACTGATGAGTGATCTTGACTCAATATTTAACAGTGCCAGTACCATATTCACCCTTGATGTGTACAAGCTCATTCGCAAAACAGCAAGCTCAAGAGAGCTAATGATTGTGGGGAGAGTTTTTGTGGCCTTCATGGTAGTGATCAGCATTGCGTGGGTGCCAATCATCGTGGAGATGCAAGGGGGCCAGATGTACCTTTATATTCAGGAAGTGGCTGATTATCTGACACCCCCAGTGGCGGCTCTTTTCCTTTTGGCCATTTTCTGGAAGCGTTGCAATGAACAAGGGGCATTTTATGGTGGAATGGCAGGCTTTGTTCTAGGAGCCCTTCGCTTGATCCTGGCATTTACCTACCGTGCCCCAGAATGTGACCAACCTGATGAGAGGCCAGCCTTCATAAAAAATATCCATTACATGTATGTGGCTACGGCTTTGTTTTGGGTCACAGGACTCATTACTGTGATAGTCAGCCTTCTCACACCACCTCCTACCAAGGAACAGATCCATACGACTACTTTCTGGTCTGTAAAAGTCCCAGACAAGAAAGAGAGCATCCCACGAGAGGATCCGTACAAAATGCAGGAGAAGAGCATCTTGAAATGCAGTGAGAACCTTGAGGGTACTAACCACATTGTTCCTAATGGAAAGTCTGAAGAGAACCTCAAGACCATGCAGCCAGAGGACATCAACCTCTTGATGCCATGCAGAGATGAGAGCAACCCAGCATCTTCACTAAGTCATTCTGAGGCCGAGACACCAGTAGACTGTTACTCCAATGGACAGGCAGCTCTCATGGGTGAGAGACAACAAGAGAAAGAGATCAAGGGTAGACACCAGTACTGGAAATTCATAGACTGGTTCTGTGGTTTTAAAAGTAAGAGCCTAAACAAAAGAAGCCTTAGAGAGGTGATGGAGGAGGAGGCTCTTTGTTTACAAATGTTGGAAGAGACTCCTAGAGTTAAGTTAATACTCAACATTGGACTCTTTGCTGTCTGTTCACTTGGAATCTTCATGTTTGTTTATTTCTCTCTGTGAACTTTTAAGGGGATGGTGAGACACTAGCTTGTGAGGATACTTTTCTTTGGGGGGAAAAAAAATTATCCGTAACGGTTGCATCTCTCCGGCACTGTTTGTGCCAAGGTTTTAGCCAAATTTGACTTAGCAAAAAAAAAAAAACAAAAAAAAACACAACTATTTGCAAGACTTTTAAATCTACCCAGAGTTGAACAAAAACAATACTCTTCCGTTGAAATGAAGCAAAACTTTTTTTTAGCCTCCTCAGTTGTACAAATGAAATTAAATTTTTCCTTCAATACCAAAGTAAAGAAAATGATTTTATCTTAATGTTATACTATGAGAGAACCTAGACCAGCTACCAATGGGACCTTTAAAGTAAAATATATTTATTTTACAATACTTTGAACAGATGTATAGTATATACTGCCAAGTCTGGGTAGGATTTTTCACACCTCAGAGTACAAGATGCATTCAAATGTAATTCTCTTGCATCTTCTTAACCCTGTTTTCCCCACCCCCATTCAATTTTTCTTAAAAAAAAAAAAGGATTCTTATTGCACAATCAAATTTTGCTATAAAGCTATTTATTGGAGTTCTATGGTAATTCCATCAGAATGAATTAGCCAGTTTTATTGCCAGAATTTGCAGGACAAAAGTCTTTGTGAAAAGAAAGGAAAACTATTATTTTCCCAAGGTATTCTTGCAGCAACCAATATAACAGGATTTTGAGAATAACATGTTCTAGTTTCTTTTCTTCTTTCCTTCCATACAAAATCCTGGGCCCTTGCAAATTGTCGGATGTCTTTCCCTTAATGGGTGAGAGAATGTGAATGGTACAGTTTACAAATGAGCACTGTTACTGAGGCAACTCAGAACAGAAGTCCTGCTGACAAAGTTGGTTGACTGTCATCTCTGAAGAGGATGGGAAACATTCATGTGATGGCATGCTGTGAGGAGAACCCTCTTCTGGTATTGGAGATGCTCCCCTTGAAGGAGCTGGCTGACTGGCCTGGCTCCTGTCTACCTTCAGTAACAGATCAGAGTTCCATGTCCTATCCCTATGAGTACTGAATTCATGAGCTGGCTACCTTGGTTGAGGGTGGCATAAAAGCACATATTGAACAAATCCATACTTGCTCCCTGTTACCGAATCCTGTATAGCTATATTGGTCGTCACTCACCACACATTTGCAAAAATTAAAAAAAAAAAAGTGGAACACTTATACTTCGTTTGGATTTTATCAAAACCATATAACTTAAATGTTACCAAGATTCTTACAACTTCTGGCTTTCAGTAAACTATGAACCCTTAACTTAAAGATTTTTGTCTCTAGACTATTTTTACTATGTTGGACTACTAATTAATCCAACCTTGATTAATTTTAAAAGTTATCTGGTAACACAACGTCTTCCCATCCCCATAGGGACTTTGTAGAGGATGTCTGTGGTTTATAATAATTACTTGTATTAATAGCATGTCTTTATGGAGTGCCTTGTGAACATTATTGAATTCATTCTATATGTTTATACTCCTGGGATAAATAAGAAGGGGTCAGCCTTATTTATCCAAGATACCAAGTTGACCAAGTCTCCCAACTTGTGTTTTTCCCATTAAGGTATACTTTCCTAAAGACTGAATTCTCTGTGTCTGTTGAAAGGTATGATTAAAAAGTTAGGAGTTTTCTGATAACTTTAAGAAATGTTGTAATGTAAAGATTTGTCCTAATTTAATTTTCTTTGGTAGCTTATTGTATTGCTATGTGAATCATCTGTATGCCGACTTGCATGCTCTTGGTGTCATCTTCTACATTTTACCCTACTTCTATATTACTTCTACATTTACTGATTTAGAAGCAATTTTTAAAACAGATTTTAATTTTTTTTAAGAATGAAATTTAGAACCATTGGTTCTCTCCCTCCAATTGTCTTAATTGATTATTATACAGATAATAGCATCTGTGTGTGTATACATACATACATACATACATATATATATATATATATATATATATCTATCTTAAACCTGGGCTAATGTTTATGAATCAGGAAAGCTATCAAATTTGTGGTCAATTAAAACTATCTGTTAGTTTAAATTGAAAACTTTTTCAGCCAGAAATAACCTTCAGTTTCGTAGGTATATTTGACTCACAGACAAAAATATCAACATATTCTACAGGATTGCTTGGAGAGAGATGTGGACTATTTTTAATAAAATACTTTTTAACAATGAAGCCAAATAGGTATCTCTTTAGAGACATTAGTGTGAACATTATTTGTTATTTTAGTTTAGGGATCATATTTGGTTTGTGGTAACAGTGACCAAAGCTACTAAGAATCAAAATGAGGGAAATGAATGAATTTGTTCTGCAAAGTTGAAAAGAATTCTATTAGCTGTCCTGTGTTCCAAGTTATTTTAATGTTTTTAGGTATTTGTCTCCACAGGTGTCCTTACTATGGGCAGGGCTTGTAACCCTCTACCCTGGAGTGACTACCTCAGCCCTTTCTTTCCCCAGAACTCATCAGTCTCCTACTCTAGAGAGGAGAAACTCGGGTTCTGAAGGACTCCTGTTGGCAATGCCAGCAATTTTTTGGGTCCTTTGACCATTCCATTTTTATAGCCAAAACCCCCTTCGCATTTGGCTGCTGTGATACATTCTCTGTTGCAAAGAATCTGTAGTTTCCCAATGAAAGGGGTTGTTGCAACACAGTCAGTCAAGGTGGCCCATGGTTGCAACTCTTAGGGATGTTCACACATTTTTCCTAAAGCACTCTTAGAATGTAACTTTTTGTTACTGGAATGGATATTAGCATTGATCTAGCTTACATTTCTACTTGCTTTCTTATTCTTCAATTGAGGTAGTTGAGACTGAGATGTATTTAATGACAGATTCTTAAAAACCTAGAGCCATTCCAGTGAGGGTTTTTTTTTTCCTACTATGCCGTACTTCTTATACCTATTTACCAAGAATCAGCAGCTATTTGCAGCTCAGTTTTTCTACCAATGTCTCTGTGGTCTAGCTGCGTCCATGGCTACTTACAGACAAGCGTGATCCTTTCCATTTTTGGATATATTGGCAGCTTTTACAATCTTTTCCTCTTCCCTACTAGCTATACTAAAGCTAGTTCACCTCTGAAACCTTGCTTCTGGTACAGAATTATCAGGTACAGAAGGATAGGAAAACCAAAGGTGTTAGCTAGCCTAAGTGTATAGGACCATATACCTTTTCATGCGATTATGGGCACACAGGAGCAAAAATATTTTCTAGTACCTCAGAGATAACTAAAGCTCATAAACTTTTCTAGCCATTTATTTGGGAAAATGAACTGGGCAAATAACTGGGGATTTTGTATATTACTTACATAATATAAACATGAGCAAAGCAGTCAATGTAAATGCTGTAAATCGAAATGATGACTTCCCAGACTCAGATTGGAAAAAAAAATGAATGTAGTTGATGTTGGCATTTAACCATACTAAGGAAGGCTGGTTTGAGCTTAAATTTTGTGATGGACAAACTGTTAACCTTTATAATTGAAATTATGACAGTGGGTGATCTTCATTGACCATAATTTAGTAATGACAGTGTTTCAATTTTTGCTTCCAAAGATTTTAACGTTTGTTTGGCATGACGTCTGGTTATTACCAAGATTATCTAGGATGAGTTTTAGGTGTAATATTGTCTACACAGATGTGCTCCTCTCCTTTCTTTTTCTGACTTCATTTTCCTTCCATCCCCTACTTTTCCTCTTTTCCTTTTCACATTTTAATTGGTCATTGTTTTGTTAGCTTGAAGTAATTTCAAACTTGTTGACATTGTATGAGAATCTTACTTTACTCTGGTGTGGCAGATTATAATCCCAAAGAACACCCACTAAATTTAGTTATATAAAACAGTCAAGAATAATAGATTAAGATTATTTTCACTTTTAACGCTTGCTGCTTTTCATTAGAAAAAATGACAACTTTTCCCCAGCTTCATTCAAGATTCTTCTTAGCTAATAATGTGAACCCTAACTTGACGACCAGTATTACTTAATTCCCTGATGGGTTTTGTTCTATTTAAAAAAAACAAAAAACAAAAACACCACCATAAAACTTCAGGAAGCTACAGTAAAGAGTTCATATTAATTCCAATATGGTGGCAATAGCTTAATAGAATAAGAGAGTAGTGCTGTGCTGCCAAAAGAGGAGAATTTATAGGTAGTTCAAAAACATTACTTTTTGGAGAAGAAGGTATGGGAATTGATGGCTGGTTGGGCATAGCATAAGATGATGTTTGATGGACTGAATTTTTCATCTCCCAATTGTTAGAGTGTTGTTGGTAGGTCTGAGGTTTAACTAAATTCAGAAGGCAGTAATCCCTGATTACCTTGAATCATAAGACTTGCAAGCCCTTTTCCCTTTTTTATTTTTTAAAGTACTCTAAAGCAGAGAATTGTAACCTTTTTTGTCATGCACCCTTTGAAGTTGCTAGATTCCTAAAAAGTTTAATTTAAAAATCAACATGGAAAGAAATGCTAAATTTCACTTAGATATTAGTGAAAATAAAGATGTAATTTTCCCCCTCTATCCTAATAAAGTCTACCCAGAGCCCTCAGTTATGAATGCAAGCAGTAATGCCTTACTCAACTACCTTTGTGGCAAGCCAGCATATTTGGCAATTTTGATCAAGGTATTATTGTCTTTGTTTAGGAGCTTAACAGGTATCTCAGACTTAATTACAGTTCCCAAAGGCTGCTACTGTCTCCTTCATTTCATCTAAGTTTCTTAGCATTCTTCTCCCCAGATAATGGGAATAAGGCTTAAACTACTGATGGACCTAATAATGATGCTGTGAGGATAAATGAAATTTGTTTTGTTATTTTTAAGCACTTTGAGATTTTCAGATTGTTGTGTTCATGACAAATATAGTACCACCCCATTTACGCAATAGTTAGTCTAGCAGTTGCAACAAATGGGACACAGCCACGACTCTAAAAGGCTTTCAAGTAGAAACAAAATCTGAGTATTTGAAATATCACTTGTAAAGACCTGGGAGCCCCTTGAAGACAGGGACTGTGCCTACTTATTTATCTTGCCGTTTTAGCACTTAGCACAGTGCCTTGTTAACAATAGGTGCTTAATAAATTAGTGTGTTTTTAAATGATTGAATGAACAAAAATGCCCATGCACTTTATTCCATAGAAGAAGCCCTTACCTAGAGCCTATTGACTTAAACCATTATCCTTACTTTACCAAGAATTTTGATTGTATGAATTTTTTTTTTCTGGCTGTAAAAAAAAAAAAAAAAAAAGCAGGCACAATGATAGCAATAAGCCTTTTGAAAATGTGTAACCTAATACATAATAAGGGAGAATATGCAAGGTAAATGATGCATAACCATTAGGGTCTACTTAGTATATGACATCTCCTACACAGCTGTAGTGCCCCCCCCCCTTTTCTAGGCACCATGGCATTACAGCACAGTAGAGTGATGGATGGTTGTATAGATCACACACAGTTGTTAAGAATATTTAACTGTTAAAATGGTAGTTCTGATACGTGGTAGGAATACTTCCATAAAATGTTTTAAAATAAAACTTGGCACTTAATAGCAATTCTGATGCCCACTTATGGCATATCCCACTTAACTACTGTAGTGTTCTGGGTCAATGAGACATTACTGTACTCTATATTTTACTTTTAGGTAGGCAATTTGGATAGTTTTTAATCATTATCTAGAGATAGAATTAATTAGCATGTTTAAAAAATAAGTTGTTCTATTGTAAATACTGGTCTGGGTTGAGGATTTGGTAGTAATACCTCAGGAAAATTGCCCCATGTATTTTAGTGGTAGGAAGATTAACTTTTCCCAGTAATGTGGAAATCAAAATTTGTTTGACTTCCTCATTGTATGGGGAAACACAGCATCTCCTGGGTTACTTGTGGTGAGGCTTTTAAAATTAAGATTATCTGTATTTGACATAGTGCCTTCAGGTAGTCAATCCTGACTTTTCTGGGTCTTTTAACTTTAACTATAGTGGTATAAATACTAATTCTTGCAATTTTTCTTTTATAGTTTAATATAACTAGGAAGAACAAATCAATATATACACAAACTCACTGTATAGCCAACTTTTTATTAGACTAAAAGAATCCATAATGTGATATATTTGTGTTTTAGCTTAAAATTATATTTATTTTGGTGTTTGTGTGTGTATGGGGCGGTGGTTACTTTTTAATTTTTTGGTGACCTCACAGAAATTTATGTATTTGCTTATCTGAAGCATAATCTTAAATTGTAGGTTTTCAGATTCCTGTAAGGTTGCTTTTTATTTTGTTTTGTTTTTTTTTTTTGCTTTTATGTTTGCCTAGTATAACTTTATGATGTGATGTTTGCTAAAATCTTTGTGTGAAAAGAATATTTTTTTATTTTCTATGGCGGGGAGCTACAAGTGCATTGAAAGCCCAGGATTTATTCTTTTTATGTGTATATAAAATATATGTATATATATATATATATATACATACACACACACACACACAAAGCACAACATAAATGATGTTTTTCCAGTATTGCCCCAATTTTAACTCTAAACCCCACCAAAAACATTTCCATTTTGTTACACATAAAGATGGAGAACCTGATATTGGAAGTTCCAAATAATAGGTTATCTACTCATGTCATCAGGGATCCTAGATTATTATAAATTCTATCTCTTGTTCTGTGTGTCTTTTTGTATGTCATCGAGGGAACAGGGGAAGCCTAACTATAAGAAGACACAATTATCGAAACCTACTGCCAATATATTCACTGTCCATGTAGGAAGCGGGTCTGATGATCTGTAGCTTCCCTGGCCTTTTTTTCCAGAGCCTCTTAGGGCAGGGGACCAAATCTGGAACTCCTTATTGTTGGACTGGTGGTATATTAACACTCTTCTTTAGGCTGCCAAGTCTGTTTTCATTGTAAAGTTATTTTGGACACTATTACCCATTACAAGGAATTCCCTAAATAATTTTTAGATTAAAAAAAATGATTCACATTTTAATAGTCTGAAAACTTTATATAGTTAATTCCTGTATGAACTTCTATTTGAGAGACCTGGGTCACCTTCTCCGTGCCCCCCCCCCCCAATGGGGGACCTAAACTAACCTGAATCAAATTTAGATAATGAACAGTGGATTTGAAACTTAAATGTTTGTCACCTTGCCTTTCATTTTCTCAGAGTAGTTACATTGGACCATCTTATTTATACAGGTGCATTCTTCCCACTCGGTTGTCTTGACTTATGATGCAGTGGTCTTAATCATGAAAAGAATTAGTATTCTTTTTGTGATTATTTCCCCTTCAAACCAGTATCCATTCAGAATTTTTTGGGGGGAATGCATTTATGTGATATATATGTACATGTATATATGTGTACCTATACATATACACACGTATATTTCAGATTCCCATGGCAGAGGAGTTGTGGAAAATTCTTGATACTACTGCCTAAAGAGTACTGACATCAGGGACCCACATAAATTCCACATTTTGGAACTGTTTCCTTTAAGAATTCTAGGGAATGATAGAGCACCACAGAGTAGAAAAACCTGGTGTAATCTTAAAAGCTGGGAATTATCTCAGTAAAGGAGAGAGAATCTTTAGGGACAGGGGTACCAAGGAGACTGAGAAAGACAGCACATAGTGATTGTTACTTCTCAGAAGTTTAAGGAGGGGGCTTGGCTTTGGCAGTGTATGGTAAAGCAAAAAAAAAAAAAATTACAGTAATACAGTATGCCTGTTGTACCCTTTACTTTTGTTGTTTTGAAGTTAAAATGGTTATGTGTGATAATTAAAAAAAATGTTTGGAAGATTCTTTTAAAATGTGAGTGCTCTTTTAATAATGGGCATATGCTACATTTTTGGTGGTGTGTGTTTCTTCTCTTATACCATTTCATTTTATTAGTCAACAAAAGTTAGAAAAAGGGCAGAGGAAACCATTCTCACTTTTGGAATTCCCAACTGTTTAGACCAGTGCTGACTATCATATATGGCAATTCTATATAAATGTGCTATGCGTCTCAATACTTTTATTTTTTAATAAGGTGGATATCAAAAATAGTTGCTGTGCAAAATGTTAGTAGTCTTCTTCAAGAAGAAATAAATTCTTTTTCTAATATCCTGTGAAATCTCTTCATTCATTCCTTTACTTTTAAGCCAAATGTCAGCAGAGTACTGCTGCTTTTATCTAGTAACTTTGATATGTAAGTATTAATGCATTTTTAAAAGATGTCTTTAATGAATGACTTGTTCTTCATCTTGGCCCACTCTGCTATCTTGTGCAGCTTTTCTATGAGAGACCATTTAATACACTGGGGCCGTGTATTTATGTGTATGTATTGTTTTAATTTGTTGGCCATGTGAACCGAAGACCAAAAAATTATTGTAAATGAGCTTGTGGAAAAAATTAACTTTATGTTTTTAATGTTGGTCAATTTTCCTTTCATTGATTCACCCTTACCCCCAATTCTTGACAAATAAAGTGGGCTTATTTGGTTTCAGCTCATTGTACAATTTAGTTTAATGCCCAATTGAATTTTGTATATCAGATTAATTCCAATATTGAAAAGGGGTTTAGTGAAAGAATAGATTTTAAATTAACTAGTCATGACTAATTTCACTATTCTAACCTAATTTATATTAAATATGATTTTAAAAGTTATAGACATATTGTGATACCAGTTTGATGTGTTTTCAAAAGTGTTATAAAAATTAAAATGAATCTGCTTAAGAATGGCAGTTTTCATTACTGACTTGGTATAAAATATGAAAATATGATGTTTTTTGTGTACTTTGTGTGTGTGACTTTGCCAGCTACATTAGCCTTCAAAAGTATTTGGATACCTTAAACAAGCCACATTTCTTGCAGAGTACATTCCTTTCTGTGGTATTTTGTCCTGTACCTGATGTATAGTAATTATTTTACAGACATGTTAGCACTTCTGTACCAACTTTGAATAAAAATAGAAAATCTAGACACTTTGTTGTGATTGAGTTTTTTCAGACTTTTAGTCATTTCCTTTGACCTGTATTCTGTTGATTATCCCTATCACTTACTTTTAAAATTTGCCTTGTTTTTGTTTTTTAAATAAATTTTTATTCTGATCTTGACAAATACCAACAAATGAGCATTTCCACATACAAAGAACTGAAAAGATTGTACATGAAATTCCAAATTTCCATTATGCATTACTTTAAAAAAAAAGTATGTAATTTAGTATGTTATTTCTAAAGCTACCTTGCTTTTCTGTTTCCCTCTGAACCTCACTCTGTATACCTTTAAAAATACTTCATTGAGACCCCCATTTTTCTGCTTATCATGACCCTCTATCTTAACTATTCTTACCACCCCCTTAAAAATTGATCATGGTAGATATTTTCAGATGTTCTTGGTATCTTGCTGTCATTATAATGTTCATTCGAAACTTTAGGCATTTTATCCAGCTACCAGTGGGGATGGGTCAGGTTGTGGTGTTAACACACTTTGAGGGAAAATTGGATCCTCTACTGTGTGTACCTAAATATGTATCTTTATTTCATTGCTCTGGAACTGAATCCACATGATGGTAGGAATGAGTTAAATGTGGAAATAATATTTCTCTCCCTTTCTCTCTCTTTTTTTGGAAATAATATTTCTCATTAATCTTAATTGGAAAAAAACAACCCACTGGCCCTTATGATCAGGAGAGTGGGATTCTCCTGCAGTTTTGTACAGCTGTGCCTTAGTGATTGGGTACGCCACTTAGGCCAGTGGACATCTGTCTTCTACCCTCACAACATATTTTATACAGTTCCCTTCTCTCCACTCACAGCTGCTACCCTGGTGTAGGCTTTCATTACCTCATGCCTGGATTATTGCAGTAATGATCTTTTGGTTGGTCTTCCAGTTTCAGGTCTCTTCCCCACTCTATCTTTCACTAAGCTATTGGAGGGTTTTTCATAAAGTGCAAGTTTGACCACATCCTTCTCCTCTGGACCCCCCCACCCTCCCTTCAATCAATAGGGGCTTTCAGTTAACTCAGATAATAATCTCTTTGGTCATTTAAAACCCTTCAGAATCTGACCCCTTTCTGCCTTTCTAATCTTAGACTTTACTCCCTTCCATACATGTTCAATCATACTGGCCTAATCCATTGCTACATTTCATCTCCCCACCTATGCCACTGACTTTCTCTCAGGCCTACTTTGCTCACCTTTATCTCCTGGCTTTCTTCAGGAGTGGGCTCAAACCCTTTCTTGGAGCCTCCTTTTCAGATTGCATATGTTTTATATGTATGGACTTTTTTTTTTGCATGTTGTCTCCCCCATTAAAATGTGTATTCCTAGAGGACAAGAGCTATCTATTTCTGGCTTGCTTTGTATCCCCACTGCCTATGCCCAGCAGTCCCTGAAAGAAAAGCTTATCAACTGACATTTTGGAACATGGCTTAGGATACTGGGTTCTTGGCCAGGGATGGTGTGTTTGCATGTATGCATGTATGCATGTGTGTATATGTGTGTGCATGTATGTGTTTGTACATATGTATGGATATGCACATACCCACATAGACATATACATACACACACTCATATATGGGACTAGAATCAATATATGAGCTGTAGATTGTCAGATCTGTTCTAGAGGCAGAGGGGGAGAGGAGAAAGTATCTAGATGCAGCTGCTGACCTCATGAAGCCTCTGCTGGTCGAGAGAAGTAGGAATGAGTCAGGAAAACTAACACTGGAGGTGCTCCATAATTCACTGGAAACAATCACAGATAAAAGGGGTGGAAAACACACTCAAGCTTTGATGTCTGTACACCAAAGCGTGGGTAAGAACTAACAGAAAGAGCCCAGAGATCTTATTATCTAGAGGCATTGCAACTGCATCGATATCCAACGAAAGACAGTGGGATGTAACTCAGGACAAGCATCGTGATGAAAAGGAACAGAAAGTACAGATGAGAAGGGAGGGGGGGATGCAGAACAGCATAAAAAAATCACCTGTGTAGAAATCCACAAGAACGAGGTGGCTAAGGGCAGGCGGCTATGGGGAATGTTAGGGTGTAGATCAAAGGAAGGAAAAAGAGGCAGTGTTAGGGGCTGATGAGTTCTTGATGTACATCGCTCAAGTAACTGGTACAGGAAAGGGATTTAGATGTGATGGCAGGCTTGAACACTTCAGATTTCTGTTAGATGTCTTCTGTTAAAAGCAGAGAAGCTAACAAATATTTGCATTGTCTCCCTGAGGATTTCATCTTTCAGAAGAAAGGAAGTGATCTGATTTCAGGCAGTAAATAAGGAAGGCATATGTTTGGTGAAGAATAAGAAGCACCAAGAACAGTGAGAGCATGGCATCTTGGAATTGGCTACATAAGGAGAGAACTGGATATAAAGTAACCTATTTAGGATTGGGAAGCCCTTGAGGATCGAGGTCTGGTGATTGGATTGTTTCAGACAATGAGTAGGGAAAAAAGGAGGTTGTAATATCTCTATACAGAGACCCACGTGAGTATGTAGGGAAACTGACCACTCTTACAATATTACTATCACTTCCCTCCAAGTGAATTCAAAGAATTTTGATTGGGAAGGGACCTCATAGACAATCTGATGTGGCCTGTACCTGAAAGAAAAAATATGCCTTTTTTTTGGCTACATACATGATAAATGGTTAGCCAGAGTTTGCTTAGCATAGTACCTGGTTCGTAGTTAGTGCTTAATAAATGTGTTACCTGATCATTCCTCCACTCCTACCTCAGTGAGGGGCATTTATTTCTGTCCCAGGAAACCTGATTAGTTTTTGGCCAGCTCTTCTTAGGAAATTTTATTTTTATAAAAGTCTCTGTTTGAGGGATAAGATTCTCTAGTTATCATTTCCACGCACTCTTCCTCATCTCTTCTCAAATTGCTTTGTACTTAACTGTGTACATTGTGCTTCTCACAATGTAAATTGCTTCAAGGCATCTGTTTGGTTTTGTCTTGATAACTCTGGAGCCCCAAACAGTGCCAGGCATACCAAAAATGGTTTTTTTTTGGATTCATTTAGTCAACAATCATTTATTAAGTGTACTGCCAAGCAATGGGGGTACAAAAAAAGGTAAAAGCAGAGTCTCTCCCCTTGGGGACCTGACATTCTGATGGGGGAGACAGCATGTAAAAAAATGTAGATACAAGATAGATACAGTGAAAATAGAAGATAATTTCGAAGGAAATGCCACAGAAGCGGGGTGGGGTTAATATCCTCCTCTAGGAGGTAGAATTTGAGCTCAATTTTGAAGGAAGCCAGGAGGAAAAGGTGAGGAAGGGCATTCTAGATTTGGGGGACAGCCAGTAAAAAAGATGTGAAGTGGTGCATGGAGTGTTATATGTGAGGAATGTCCAGAAAGCTAGATGGTAGGAGCCCTCTGGGGAGTAAAATTAAAATGTAAGAAAACTGGAAAGGGTCCTCAAGGGCTTTAAAACCCAAACAGAGGATTTTTACATTTGATCTGTGCTTTAAGATCACCTTTGGCAATGAAGTAGATGATAGAATGGAGTGGACAGAGATTTGAGGACAGGAGAGATCCATTCAGTTTTGGACATGTTGTATTTAAGATGTCTATAAAGGCATTAAGTTCAAGATGTTCAGTAGTCATTTGGAAATGAGAAGCTGGCAGTCAGAGGAGAGGTCAGGGCTGGATAAGCAGATCTGAGAATCATCTGCATAGAGATAAGGATTGATTCTAAGGGCGCTGATTTCACCATGTGAAATGGGATAGAATTGATTTGTCATAGGCTGTGCTACTTGTAAAAGTCCCTGAAAATGTAGCTGATTTTAGAGGCACTTCCTTCTGTCCCAGCTCCTGGAGCTCGCTTCAGATTTTCATAACTGTAGTGGTTTGTTTTTTTTTTAACCAACCTCCAAGCAGAATTTTGAGAGTGCTCTGACAACTGAGCTTTTCTGACAGGTCTTAAGTGTAGTCTTTGGAAGTTTGAGGCCAAAGGGAAAACTTAGAGACCACCTTCATTGTTTCCTGAAACCTGCATCTCTGGTATACATAAGGAAATTTCTATAAGCTGAATTGAAGGGAAAACTGAATGGATAATTCGAATTATTTTATTAGCAGTGGCTTTCAGTGAGTGGAGACTGATCAGGACACAATAGAGCATCAGGGAAAATTAATCTCAAGATAGGTGAAGGAATTTGAAGTGAATGAAATCAAATTTTTGTCTTTCTCTAGGCCAATCTAGGTAGAGTTTTTCCAGATTGAAGTTAGCTTTATGCCATTTTGGAAACTTAGAGTACTTTACTCCTTGCCATTGTTAAATTTAGTAGACAGTCGAAGTTATATTACACTGTGTAGTTGGACTTCCAGTTCCTAAAGAGAATAGCTAAAAACACATTTCATCAGTGCTAAGCCTGAAATGTTACTATATCTTTATTTGTTTTCTAATTTTTAATATTGGGAGTCTGGTAGCTATCTACAGATTCAAAAAGACCTATATTCATGGGTAATTCATATAACCTTTCACTGCCACACAGCAATTTTCTGAGACTCATATACAAACTGCACCGAGACTAAAAAATAACTTATTAACCATCTTAGAATATAATCTTGAAAGTAGGGACTTTCTTGCTTTCTTTTTGCATATGCTGTGCTTAGTCTATATAGTGACGCTAAAGAAAAGCGTTTTCAGGTTCTCTGGAAACCTTTTCAGCATGTCAATGCAGATGACTCAGATCTATAGATCCAAGTTCCTCTGAGCTTCAGTCCCACTTCACCAGATGCACATTTGACTTTTCAGACTGGATGTTCCATAGACATCTCAATCAAACTCAAAATGTTTTTTTAAAAAACAACAACTCTATTCCTCCATGTCTCTTTCTGTCAAAGGCACTACCATTCCAATATTCCACTAACTTATTTGGGGCCCTCATCCTTGCTTAGATTATTCCAGCTGTTTTCTCACTGGTTTTCGTCTCCCAGATCTTTCTCTGTATCACCATTCATCTGCACAGATGCCATAGGAATTTTCCTAAAGTGTAGATCTGACCATTTCATTCCCCTATTACTCAGTAAATGCCATTGGATGATTGCCTTGTGCTTCCAGGATCAAATATAAATTCCGTTTAGCCCTATCTTTTAAGTCTCATTATACATTACTACCTATAGTCCTCAGCTAGGGTAGTACAGTGGATAGACCTCTGAGCCTGGAGTCAGGAAGACCTGAGTTCAAATTCAGCTTTAGGAACTAGGTGTATGACTTTGGGCAAGTCATTTAACCTCTGCCTCAGTTTCCTCATTTGTAAGATAGGGATTATAATAACAATAGCACCTACCTCCCTGTGTGGTTGTGAGCATCCAATGAGGTAATATTTATAAATAGCTTTGTCCAGTGCCTCACACAATGTAGGTATTTTATTAAATGCTTGTTTCCTTCCTCTTCCTGAACTCTGATCCAGGTTGATGGTCTTTCTGCTTCTCACACAAGGGACATCATCTTCTGGCTTTTTGACATTTTTTGACTGTCCCCCAAAGCTTGAAATACACTCTCATTACCTCCATCTCAGAACTCCCCTCTTCCATCAAGCACTACTTTTTTTTATCTAAAATGTTAGCTGATTTCTTCTCGCTAGCTTCCTTTTCATCCTAACTACCTTGTATTACCTTCTTTCATTGTATCCTCTTCATATTCTGTATGTACTTATTTCTACATGTTGCCTTTCCTCTCCCTTCTTCCCCTCCCCTCTCCCTACCCCATGTAGAATGTAAGCTCATTGAGAACATTTTTTGTATTTCCAGTACCTGGAACATAGTAGATGTTCGATAAATGCTTTTTGATAATTTGCCCGTTTTCAGCTTTCACTTGTTGCCCCTCGTAACCTTCACTGGGATCAGACAGATCAAGGAATAATAAATTACGGTCCACACATAAAGTTGGGTCATACTCTTTCACCAATGTACTTGATTTTTGTGGGGGAAAGTGGGCACACAGAGAAACATGCCAAGGAGCCACACGAGTGAGGAAAACCCATGTGCTTGGGTAATTCGAAATTTTGAAACAATAGACTGCAGCTACCTTACTTGATGAACATAGCTTTTGAGTTGAATATGGGAACGAATGGAGGATACGGTATGCTTAAGTGCCGTACAGATGAAGAAGTGATTAGAGAACTTTTTTAGGTTAGTAATTGGGGAAATTTGGATACTAGAACTGTTCTGTGATATCTGTACATAAACCAGAGAAAATTTGATTAGGAACCAGACACTAAAGTCGAATTGCTACCTTAAAGGACTCAAGATCTGAAAGGAGAGATTTCAAACCTGCATCTGGAAGGGACAGATACTACAGTTACTGTAGAGGTGTCAAACTGGCCAGGGGTTAGTGGTACCCTTGACAATAATCAGGAAGGTAGAAAGAAGGGAGGGTTTGAGGGGAAAGATAATGAGTTAAGTTTTGGACATGTTGAATTTATAATGTTGATAAGACACTGAATTCAAGACATTCAGTAGTCAGTTGAATATGGGACTGGTGATCAGAGGAGGAGATTAGGGCTAGATAGTAGATTTGAGAATCATCTGCATAGAGGTGATAATTGAATCAATGGGAGCTGATTTCACCTGGCCAAATAGTAAAGAGAAGAGAAGAGATCCCAGTACAGGTCCCACAGGGATACCCACATATCTAGAGGAAGTTCCAGTAAAAGTGATGAAGAAGGGGCAGCTAGGTGGTGCAGTGGCTAGAGCACCAGCCCTGGATTCAGGAGGACCTGAGTTCAAATCCGGCCTCAGACACTTAACACTTACTAGCTGTGTGACCCTGGGCAAGTCACTTAACCTCAATTGCCTCACACACAAAAAAAGAATAAAATGAAATCATATATGTAAAATGATTTACAAACTTTAAAGTGTTATATAAATGTTAGCTATAAAAAAAAAAGGAAAAAAAGTGATGAAGAAGTGGTCAGAAAGGCAGGAGAATAGAGCTATGTCAAGAAAACCTGGAGAGAAGAGACTATCAAGGAGAAGAGGGTGTCATAGGCTTCAGAGAGGCGTAGAAGGTTGAGGATTGTGAATAGACCATCCGATGTGGCAATTAAGAAATCATTAGTAATTTTGGCAACAGCAATTTTGGTTGGATGATGAGGTCAGATGCCAGACTGTGGAGAGTTAGAAAGAGAGTGAGAGGAAAGGAGGTAGACACACCTGTTGGAGATGGCCTTCTCAAAGAGTTTAGCCACCAAAGGGAGAAGAGATATGGGACAATAGGTAGCAGGAGTGGACGGATCAATTGAGGGTTTTTGAGGATGGAAGAGGTATAAGCATGTTTGTAGGCAGTAGGAAAAGAGCCAGTAGACAGGGAGAGATTGCAGATGAGTAAGAGTGGGAGCGATAGAGGGGGCAATCTCTTGAAGGAAACAGTATGTACTAGGATCACCTGTGCATGTGGAGTGGCTCGCCTTGCGAGGAGAAGTCCCTCCTCATATGTGAGACAGGTGAAGGAGGAGATAGTGACAGAAAGTGTCTGGGTGATGGGAGATGAGAAATTGGGGAGAAAAGGGAGCTATTGGTGAATGGCCTCATTTTTTGGGGGGGTAAAATATGAGGCAAAGTTCAGCTGAGAGAATGGGGGAAGGGAAACCTTGGAAAGTTTGAGGAGGGATGAAAAGTTTTAAAAGCGCCACCGTGGTGAGTGGTATAGTGAGTTAATTAGGTAAGAAAATAATTGCCCTTACAACAGTGAGGAACCAGTTTTGGTTATGTGCAGTGAGCCCAAGTGGTACAGTTTTATGATTTCCTTCAACTAAATTCTGCATTAGGCACATAAAAGCAAAGGTAGCAGATGGTGGTGTGATCCAGGGTTGAGGCTTTGCATGGCACGGTAGATAAGCAGTATTGGGAGGGGGCAAGGGCTTCAATAGAAGAGGACAGTGTAGAGTTGAGACTGGTTCAACAAAGGGTTGAAATAGGAAAGGGAGGAGAGTGTAGTTAGTGCTGGACTGGGAAAGAACTGAAGTGTCAAAGGATTGAAGGTTCTTGTGTAGATGAAGAAAAAGGTTTGGGGCTGTAAGGCAGAGAAACAGAGGTGGGATGATGATAGATTGTAGTCAGACAAGGGAATTTCAGAGTTCATGAACATTCGTGTTCAAGGGTGTGATCATCTTTGCATGTAGCTGAGAAGTAGATCACAAAAAAATGAGTAAGTTAAAGAACTGTGAGGGTAGGGCATTTGAAGGATTGTCTTATGTTTGTTCAAGTCCTGTAGTAGGAGGGCAGGAGTTGGAGATGAGACTGTGAGCCAGGCACAGAACCAGCTGTGGAAAGGAGAGTGCCCCGGAGATCAGTATAGTATATACAAAGCACCAGAAGTCAGATTATCCAGGCTGGATTTATACCAGGAATGCAGGGTTGGTTTAATGTTAGGAAAACTATAAACGTTATTGACCTTGTTAATGGCAAGAACAAGTTGTATGTTAATTTGCAGAAAACGCTTTTGAAATATATGATACCTGTTTCTGTTAAAACACTAGATAGGTACTAAATGTACCTTTCTTTAAAATAAGTAATAAGATTGCTAGGTGGTGCATTGGGTAGAGCCCTGGACCTGTGGTCAGGAGGACTTATCTTTCTGAGTTCAAATCCTGTGTGTGACTCTAAGCAAGTCACTTAGCCCTGTTTGCCTTAGTTCCTTGTCTGTTAAAAAAAATTAAGTGGAGAAGGAAATAGCAAACCACTCCAGTATCTTTGCCAGAGAAACCCCCAAAGGGGTCACAGAATCAGACATGACTGACCACAAAAGGAGTCATGAAGAGTCAAACACAACTGAAAATGACTGAACAGCAAGAAGCATACCTAAAGTCAGGAACCAATATTATATTTAATAAGATGAGAATGAAGCAAGGATGTCCATTGCCACCATTTTTATATAACATGGCACTAGAAATGCTAGGTATAGCAATAAAACAAGAAAAAGAAATTAAGGGAATAAGCAGAAGTAAAGAAGAAGCAACCCCCCCTTTTTTTTTTCCTGGCACTTAAAATTATTATTTATTTAGAACATTCTTTTCTTTTTAAGTTAAATTCCAAATTCTCTCCCTCCTCCCCATCTACTGAGAAGGCAAGCAAAATAATATCCATTATACAGGTGAAATCATGTGAAACATATTTTCATATTTGCCATATCAAAAAAATAAAGCAAGAAAATTATATTTCAGTTTGCATTCAGAGTTCATCAGTTCTGTCCCTGAAGGTGGATAGTGTTTTTTCATCATGAGCCCTTTGGAATTGTCTTGGATCATTATATTGCTCAGAGTAGCCAACTCTTTCACGCTTGATCATTATTACAACATTTCTATTACTGTGTATAATGATCTCCCAGTTCTTCTCACTTTGTATCAGTTCATAGAGATATTGATTGCCATTTTTTTTCTGAAACCATTTCCCTATGTCATTTCTTATAGCACAATAGTATTTCATCACAATCATATGCTACAACTTGTTCAGCCTTTCGCCAATTATTATCCCCTCAATTTTCAATTCTTTGCCACCACAAAAAGAGCTGCTGTATATTTTTTACATATAGGCCCTTTTTTAATCTTTTCGGGGTACAGACCTAGTAGTGATACTGCTGGATCAGAAGGTATGCACAGTTTTATTTATAGCTTTTTAGGCATAGTTACAAATTGTTCTCCTTAATAGTTGGACCATTACACAACTCCACCAGTAGTTTATTAGTGTACCTATTTTCCCTCATTTCCTCCAGCATTTGTCATTTTTGATAGGTGTGAGATGGTACCTCAGAACTGCTTAAAGCAGTTTGCATTTTTTCTAATCAACAGTTTTAGAGCATTTTTTCATATAACTAGATAGCTTTGATTTCTTCTGGGGATTCCTATTCTTTGACCACTTATCAATTGGGGAATGACTCTTGGGGTTAAGTGACTTGCCCAGGGTCACACAGCTAGTAAGTGTCAAGTGTCTTAGGCTGGATTTGAACTCAGGTCCTCCTGAATCCAGAGATGTTGCTTTCTCCACTGTGCCACCTAGCTGCCCCTTGGGGAATGACTCTTTATCTTTGTAAATTTGATTCAGTTCTTCTCTGTCTAGTTGAGAAATGAGGCCTTAATCAGAGATGCTTAATATAAAAATTTTTAATATTATTTCATTGTCTATGGTACCTTTTAGCAAAATGTAGTTTCCTTGATTTTCTCTTTTAATTAGGTCTATTTTTTCTTTTGCATTGTCTGACATCTTGATTGCTACTCCTGCCTTTTTTTTTTAACTTTAGCTGATTGAAGCATAATAGATTCTGCTCCAGCCCTTTATTTTAATTCTGCCTGTGTCTTTCTGTTTCAAGTGTGTCTCTTGTAAACAACATATTGTCGGATTCTGATTTCTAATCCATTCTCTGTCTGATTTCATTTTATGGGTGAGCTTATCCCATTCCTAGTCACAGTTACTATTACTGTGTATTTCCCTGTATCCCATTTCTTTTCCTGTTTACTCTTCTCTTTTTATCCTGTCCCTCCCTAAAAGTTTGTTTAGCTTCTGACCACTTCCTCCCTTAATTCACCCTCCATTTTATCATTCCTTTCTTCTCCCATATCTTTTATTCCATTCCTCTCCTATTTTTTGTATTAAGACTGGTTTCAATACCCAGTTGAGTGTATATATACATACATACATGCATACATACTGTGAGAAAATAATGGGTTTTGGAACATGCAGAGGCCCCCCCCCTGTTCGAGCAGATTATATTAAGATTGATTGGATTAAAAAAAAAAAGATTGATTGGATTGACTTTGCTGGTTGATGTCATTGAGACCATATCTACCTGAGAGCCTGGTTCTCAGGGGGTGGGTTCTCTGACCGTAACATGTTCTGCTCATGGACTGTCCTCAAGTCCAGTGAACTGATAGATTTGGGTGATGCTAGCCAATTGGCTTGGAGTGGTGTGTAGGGGCCGACTCTTGTCTGGACCCAGAGGTAGCTTCCATTCTCACAGGCACAGGAACTTGCTCTTTTTGGCCAGAGACACTGAGGTGGTGGCTTCTTAACTTTCTGAGCCAGGTGTTCTCTTTTTACTAAAACTTGGTATGCTTTAATAAATGCTTAATGCCCCAAACTGGTGCTAAAGCTTCTAATTTGTAAGTAACAAATATATTAGAAACCCCAGCTAATTTTCCCAAAACTTGGGACAGTAATAGGGCTACCACATATAATTTTACTCGTCACATTACACACATATATACATACATACATACATATTCATTCTTCCCTCTTTGAACCAGCTCTTATGAGTGAGGTTCAAGCATTGCCTGCCAGCCCCTCATTTTTTTCCTCCATTATAAAAGCTCTTCCTTACATGTCTCTTTTATGGGAAAAAAATTTCCCCATTCTACCGTTCCCTTCCCTCTTCTCCCAGTGTATCCCTCTTTCTTACTCCTTCTTCCCTTTTTGAGATCATCCCAACATAATTGATTTGTATTCATACCTCTGTCTATATAGACTCCTAACTGCCCTAATAATGATGTTCTTAGGGGTTACATGTATCCTCTTCCCATAGAGGAATGTAAGTATTTTATCTTTATTGAGTCCTTTTTGATTACTCTTTCATGTTTACCTTTTTATGCTTTTCTTGAGTCTTGTGTTGGAATGTCAGATTTTTTATTCAGCTCTGGTCTTTTCATCAGGAATGCTTGAAAGTCCTCTGTTTCATTAAATGTCCATTTTCCCCCCTGAAAGATTATGATTAGTTTTGCTGGTAGGTGATTCTTGGTTATAATCATAGCTCCTTTGCCTTCTGGAATATCAGATTCCAAACCCTCTACTCCTTTATTGTGGAAGCTGCTAAATCTTGTGTGATCCTGACTGTGGTTCCGTGATAATTGAATGATTTCTTCTTGGTTGCTTGCAATATTTTCTTCTTGACTTGGGAGCTCTAGAATTTGGCTGGGAGTTTTCATTTTGGGATTTCTGTTAGGAGGTGACAAGTAGATTCTTTTCATTTCTATTTTACCCTCTGATTCTCAGATACTGGGGTAGTTTTCCTTGATATATTTTTTTTCATTTCTTTTTGTGTGTGTGTGGGGGAGGCAATGAGGGTTAAGTGACTTGCTCAGGGTCACACAGCTAGTAAGTGTCAAGTGTCTGAGGCCAGATTTGAACTCAGGTCCTCCTGAATACAGAGCTTTATCTACTGTGCCACCAAGCTGCCCTTCTCTCCCTCCCCCCTCCTCCCCGCCCCTGATAATTCTTGAAATGTGATATCTAGGCTCTTTCTTTGATCTTGGCTTTCAAGTAATCCAATAATTTGTAAATTATCCTTCTTTGACCAATTTTCCAGGTTAGTTGTTTTTCTGATGAGAGATTTCACATTTTCTTCCAGTTTTTAATTTCTTTTGACTTTGTTTATTGTTTCTTAATATCTCATGGAGTCATTAGTTTCCACTTGCCCAATTCTATTTTTTTAATTGTAAAAGTATTTTATTATTTTCTAGTTACATGTAAAGATAGTTTTCAACATTTGTTTTCATAAGATTTTTAGTTCCAAATTTTTCTCTCTCCCTTCCCCTTCCCCAAGAATTATTTTCTTTAGGGAGCTTTTGTACCTCTTTCTCTCCTCCATTTGGACAATTTTGCATTTTAAGGACTTCTTTTCTTCGATGAATTTTTGTACTTCCTTTTCCATTTGGCCTGTCCTTTTTTTTTTTTTTAGTGAGGCAATGGGGGTTAAGTGACTTGCCCACGGTCACACAGCTAGTAAGTGTGTAAAGTGTTTGAGGCTGGATTTGAACTCAGGTACTCCTGACTCCAGGGCCGGTGCTCTATCCACTAGCTGCCCCCTGTCCTGCTTTTTAAGGAGTTCTTTCTTCAGTGAATTTTTGTCCCCTTCCCTTCCCTTCCCTTCCCTTCCCTTCCCTTCCCTTCCCTTCCCTTCCCTTCCCTTCCCTTCCCTTCCCTTCCCTTCCCTTCCCTTCCTTCCCTTCCCTTCCCTTCCCTTCCCTTCCCTTCCCTTCCCTTCCCTTCCCTTCCCTTCCCTTCCCTTCCCTTCCCTTCCCTTCCCTTCCCTTCCCTTCCCTTCCCTTCCCTTCCCTTC
Source organism: Dromiciops gliroides (assembly GCF_019393635.1). Lineage (NCBI taxonomy): Eukaryota > Metazoa > Chordata > Mammalia > Microbiotheria > Microbiotheriidae > Dromiciops > Dromiciops gliroides. The sequence continues at coordinate 269,341,455 of NC_057863.1, read as the reverse complement.
CCTTCCCTTCCCTTCCCTTCCCTTCCCTTCCCTTCCCTTCCCTTCCCTTCCTTCCCTTCCCTTCCCTTCCCTTCCCTTCCCTTCCCTTCCCTTCCCTTCCCTTCCCTTCCCTTCCCTTCCCTTCCCTTCCCTTCCCTTCCCTTCCCTTCCCTTCCCTTCCCTTCCTTCCCTTCCCTTCCCTTCCCTTCCCTTCCCTTCCCTTCCCTTCCCTTCCCTTCCCTTCCCTTCCCTTCCCTTCCCTTCCCTTCCCTTCCCTTCCCTTCCCTTCCCTTCCCTTCCCTTCCCTTCCCTTCCCTTCCCTTCCCTTCCCTTCCCTTCCCTTCCCTTCCCTTCCCTTCCCTTCCCTTCCCTTCCCTTCCCTTCCCTTCCCTTCCCTTCCCTTCCCTTCCCTTCCCTTCCCTTCCCTTCCCTTCCCTTCCCTTCCCTTCCCTTCCCTTCCCTTCCCTTCCCTTCCCTTCCCTTCCCTTCCTTCCCTTCCCTTCCCTTCCCTTCCCTTCCCTTCCCTTCCCTTCCCTTCCCTTCCCTTCCTTCCCTTCCCTTCCCTTCCCTTCCCTTCCCTTCCCTTCCCTTCCCTTCCCTTCCCTTCCCTTCCCTTCCCTTCCCTTCCCTTCCCTTCCCTTCCCTTCCCTTCCCTTCCCTTCCCTTCCCTTCCCTTCCCTTCCCTTCCCTTCCCTTCCCTTCCCTTCCCTTCCCTTCCCTTCCCTTCCCTTCCCTTCCCTTCCCTTCCCTTCCCTTCCCTTCCCTTCCCTTCCCTTCCCTTCCCTTCCCTTCCCTTCCCTTCCCTTCCCTTCCCTTCCCTTCCCTTCCCTTCCCTTCCCTTCCCTTCCCTTCCCTTCCCTTCCCTTCCCTTCCCTTCCCTTCCCTTCCCTTCCCTTCCCTTCCCTTCCCTTCCCTTCCCTTCCCTTCCCTTCCCTTCCCTTCCCTTCCCTTCCCTTCCCTTCCCTTCCCTTCCCTTCCCTTCCCTTCCCTTCCCTTCCCTTCCCTTCCCTTCCCTTCCCTTCCCTTCCCTTCCCTTCCCTTCCCTTCCCTTCCCTTCCCTTCCCTTCCTTCCCTTCCCTTCCCTTCCCTTCCCTTCCTTCCCTTCCCTTCCCTTCCCTTCCCTTCCCTTCCCTTCCCTTCCTTCCCTTCCCTTCCCTTCCCTTCCCTTCCCTTCCCTTCCCTTCCCTTCCCTTCCCTTCCCTTCCCTTCCCTTCCCTTCCCTTCCCTTCCCTTCCCTTCCCTTCCCTTCCTTCCCTTCCCTTCCCTTCCCTTCCCTTCCCTTCCCTTCCCTTCCCTTCCCTTCCCTTCCCTTCCCTTCCCTTCCTTCCCTTCCCTTCCCTTCCCTTCCCTTCCCTTCCCTTCCTTCCCTTCCCTTCCCTTCCCTTCCCTTCCCTTCCCTTCCCTTCCCTTCCCTTCCCTTCCCTTCCTTCCCTTCCCTTCCCTTCCCTTCCCTTCCCTTCCCTTCCCTTCCCTTCCCTTCCCTTCCCTTCCCTTCCCTTCCCTTCCCTTCCCTTCCCTTCCCTTCCCTTCCCTTCCCTTCCCTTCCCTTCCCTTCCCTTCCCTTCCCTTCCCTTCCCTTCCCTTCCCTTCCCTTCCCTTCCCTTCCCTTCCCTTCCCTTCCCTTCCCTTCCCTTCCCTTCCCTTCCCTTCCCTTCCCTTCCCTTCCCTTCCCTTCCCTTCCCTTCCCTTCCCTTCCCTTCCCTTCCCTTCCCTTCCCTTCCCTTCCCTTCCCTTCCCTTCCCTTCCCTTCCCTTCCCTTCCCTTCCCTTCCCTTCCCTTCCCTTCCCTTCCCTTCCCTTCCCTTCCCTTCCCTTCCCTTCCTTCCTTCCCTTCCCTTCCCTTCCCTTCCCTTCCCTTCCCTTCCCTTCCCTTCCCTTCCCTTCCCTTCCCTTCCCTTCCCTTCCCTTCCCTTCCCTTCCTTCCCTTCCCTTCCCTTCCCTTCCCTTCCCTTCCCTTCCCTTCCCTTCCCTTCCCTTCCCTTCCCTTCCCTTCCCTTCCCTTCCCTTCCCTTCCCTTCCCTTCCCTTCCCTTCCCTTCCCTTCCTTCCCTTCCCTTCCCTTCCCTTCCCTTCCCTTCCCTTCCCTTCCCTTCCCTTCCTTCCCTTCCCTTCCCTTCCCTTCCCTTCCCTTCCCTTCCCTTCCCTTCCCTTCCCTTCCCTTCCCTTCCCTTCCCTTCCCTTCCCTTCCCTTCCCTTCCCTTCCCTTCCCTTCCCTTCCCTTCCCTTCCCTTCCCTTCCCTTCCCTTCCCTTCCCTTCCCTTCCCTTCCCTTCCCTTCCCTTCCCTTCCCTTCCCTTCCCTTCCCTTCCCTTCCCTTCCCTTCCCTTCCCTTCCCTTCCCTTCCCTTCCCTTCCCTTCCCTTCCCTTCCCTTCCCTTCCCTTCCCTTCCCTTCCCTTCCCTTCCCTTCCCTTCCCTTCCCTTCCCTTCCCTTCCCTTCCCTTCCCTTCCCTTCCCTTCCCTTCCCTTCCCTTCCCTTCCCTTCCCTTCCCTTCCCTTCCCTTCCCTTCCCTTCCCTTCCCTTCCCTTCCCTTCCCTTCCCTTCCCTTCCCTTCCCTTCCCTTCCCTTCCCTTCCCTTCCCTTCCCTTCCCTTCCCTTCCCTTCCCTTCCCTTCCCTTCCCTTCCCTTCCCTTCCCTTCCCTTCCCTTCCCTTCCCTTCCCTTCCCTTCCCTTCCCTTCCCTTCCCTTCCCTTCCCTTCCCTTCCCTTCCCTTCCCTTCCCTTCCCTTCCCTTCCCTTCCCTTCCCTTCCCTTCCCTTCCCTTCCCTTCCCTTCCCTTCCCTTCCCTTCCCTTCCCTTCCCTTCCCTTCCCTTCCCTTCCCTTCCCTTCCCTTCCCTTCCCTTCCCTTCCCTTCCCTTCCCTTCCCTTCCCTTCCCTTCCCTTCCCTTCCCTTCCCTTCCCTTCCCTTCCCTTCCCTTCCCTTCCCTTCCCTTCCCTTCCCTTCCCTTCCCTTCCCTTCCCTTCCCTTCCCTTCCCTTCCCTTCCCTTCCCTTCCCTTCCCTTCCCTTCCCTTCCCTTCCCTTCCCTTCCCTTCCCTTCCCTTCCCTTCCCTTCCCTTCCCTTCCCTTCCCTTCCCTTCCCTTCCCTTCCCTTCCCTTCCCTTCCCTTCCCTTCCCTTCCCTTCCCTTCCCTTCCCTTCCCTTCCCTTCCCTTCCCTTCCCTTCCCTTCCCTTCCCTTCCCTTCCCTAGTTAAGTGTCTGAGGCTGGGTTTGAACTCAGGTACTCCTGAATCCAGGGCCGGTGCATTAACCACTGTGCCATCTAGCTGCCCCCGTTAATTATCTTTTCATAATTTTCTTGCATCACTCTCGTTTCTTTTCTCAGTTTTTCCTCTACTACTCTTAATTCCCTCTTTAAATTCTTCCAGGAATTCTTGGTGAGCTTGAGTTCAATGAACATTTTTCTTTGAGGCTTTGTATATAGCTGTTTTCATGTTGTTGTCTTCTGAGTTCATCTTGGTCTTCCCTACCACTATAGTAGCTTTTGTGGTTTCCTCATTTTCCAAACCATTTCTTGACTTTGGACTTCATGTTAAAGCTGGGCTCTCCTCACCTTGGGGTGAGATGGTACTAGTTTAAGCATCAGGCTTTTTTGTGCTACTGTTTTCAAAGCTGATTTTGGGGGTCTGCAAATTTTTGGTGCTTTCAGGGTGGCATGATACAGGGAGAGGTGTTCTTATTCCTCTTCCAGTCTGCACTCTAGTATTTACCCAGGAAAGGTCTTGGCCCCCTTATAAGCTACAAAGAGCTAGCACTCCTTTTGGCCATGGTACTATGATCCAGGTCCCCTGCTCTCCTGCAGCATAAGAGCTAGTGTTCCTCTTCATCCTGTAACTGAGACTCAGAACTTTGTATGGGCAATAGAGTTGCCAGTCAGTGCCAGCTGCATGCAGTGCCAGCAAAAGGGTCCTCTGTAATCTTGCTTTTTTTTTTTACAATAAATTTTTTATTTATAGTTTTGAGTTCCAAATTTTATCTCTCCTTCCGACCCTCCTCTCCCTGTACCTGAGGCATTAAGCAGATATAGGTTATACACATACAATTATGTAAAATATTCTCTGTAATCTAAGTTTTCCATTCCCCTTACTATTTCTGGGCTACAAAAGTACTCAAAATTGTTGATTTTTTGCAGATAACATAACAGTTTGTTTAGAGAACCCTAAAGAGTCAAATAAAAACTAATTAAAGCTAACTTCAGCAGAATTACAGGTTATAAAATAAATTCTTTGAAATCATCAGCATTTTTGTATAATGTAAATAAAAGAAGGAAGAGTTAGAGAAATACCATTTAAAGTAATTACAGAATATATATAATACTTTAGAATCTATTACCATGCCTACAGGAACTGTATGAATATCATTATAAAATATTCTTTATAGAAGTAAAAATAAATCTAAATAAGAGCACTGTTAATCTCTAATGCAAACCAGTAAAATAAAAATGAAAATAAAAATTAAATTAACTTATTTTGGTGTTTGTTATACCAATCAAACAGCCAAACAATTATTTTATAAAACTAGTAAAAAGAATAATAAAATTTATTTAGAATAACAAAAGGTCAAGAATCTCAAGGGAAATAATGGGAAAAATAACAGGTCTAGCAGTAGCAGGTCTCAGACTATACTACAAAGTAGTAATTCTCAAAACAGTTTGGTACTGGTTAAAAAAAATTCAATCAGTGGAATAGTTTAATATACAATATACAGAAGCAAAGGAACTTATTATCCTGGTGTTCAGTGAACACAAGGGATCCAGCCACCTTGGTAAGGACTTGGTATTTGACCACCGCAGTCTGGCAGAAATTAGTTTAGACTAATACTTCATACATTTTACCAAGGTAAGCTCTAAAATGGATGCATGACCTAGATAACAATCAAATTAGAGAACACTAGGAAGAAATGGGCAGAAATAGGAAATAGGAAGAAATTGCATTTTATTTCTATGGCTGGGGAGGAATGTTTAGTAATAAACAAGTAATAACAGAGGAAGACGTGGAAAATTTTGACTACGTGAAATTAAAACATTTTTATATAAACAAATGCAGCTAATGTCACAAAGGAAACATTTAACTAGGGGAAAAATCTTTGCCACAAAGACAAATAAGACAAAAAGACCCTGATAAAGTCTTATTATGGTGGGCGGGGGACCATGTTTCCCTGTCTCCCTTCCTTTTCCTATGAATGGATGGATGGATGGGAAACTGATTCACATTTATCAAGACAACAGCTATTTCCCAGTTGATAAAGTCAAAGGATATGAATAGGCAGTTATCATATTTCTTTTCAATAAGGTATACCTTTCCCTATTTTATTTCAATCAGAGAACTATCCAGACTAAAAATACCAATTCTTTCCTTTGATTACTTGTAGTGTTATTCTTCCAACAAGCTTTCTGTTTTGTTGTTGTTGTTTTTTTGACCCCTGAAACCTGCTGGTTTATTTCTTTGAATGAATAAACATCATGCTCATTAGAGAGAGGCACCATATGGAAAGAGTAACTTGGAAAACAAAACAAAACCAAAAATCGGAACAAAGCCATTAAACAGTGAGATTTTTAAAGCCTAGATCAAATGCCATCTTTTTGTGTGATTTCTTCATTATCCACAGCATCGTCTCCCCTTTCCTCTAAGCGATCTCACCCTTGTAAAGCCCTTTGTGCCTCAGAGTGAGCTTGAATTGCATTCTTTTTATTGTCTGTATGCAAATGCATCCATCTTCCTTCCTTCCTTCCTTCCTTCCTTCCTTCCTTCCTTCCTTCCTTCCTTCCTTCCTTCCTTCCTTCCTTCCTTCCTTCCTTCCTTCCTTCCTTCCTTCCTTCCTTCCTTCCTTCTTTCCCATCTTCCTTCCCTCCTTCCTTTCCTCCTTCCTTCTCTTCCATCCATCCATCCATCCATCCATCCATCCATCCATCCATCCATCCATCCATCCATCCATCTATCCATCCATCCATCCATCCATTCATCCATCTATCCATCCATCCATCCAGTTTTTTTCCCTGGCTATATTGTAAGCTTCTGAGGACAGTGATTTTATTATTCATCTTTTCTTCCCCTCTTATCCCTCTCCATAATTGCCATTACTGGTGGTGTCTTAATTGCCATATCCAATGACCTTTTCTTCATCCTTCTCCTTTTTGACCTCTGTGGCTGTTCTTGCTGTTGCTGTTTCACCCGAGAGGAACTAACTCCTCCCTCACCTGTAACCTTCCACTCTTAGATTATACTGCTTTACCTCAGCAATATTCTGTCATGTGTATACTTGCTTCACATCCAAACAAACGCTTGTCATTTCTGGCTTCCCAATATCCCTCTTAATGTTCTCTCCACTTAGCTATCACTTTAGTCCAGGTTATCATCAACTTTTCCCTGATCTCTTACTTTTCTGCCTGCCTCAAGTCTCTCTTCCTCATCAAAGACATCCTTGTCTTCTCTCTCTCACCCCATGTGTCTTTTCAGTTGCTAATGCATATTTCACAGCATCTCGTATACACACATCCACTCTGGTCTGCTCATACAGCCATAGCTCTGGGGCAGGCTTGAATAAATAACCTTCTGCTTGGTTTCCCTGCATCATATCTCCCCATGACAGCCCACCCCTTCACTTAGCAAGCTGCCAAAGTGACTTTCCTAAAGACTAGGTTTGACAATGTGACTCCTGTCTGATAAATTCTAGTGGCTCAAATGACATAACATATACGTAAAGGTCTGCAAAACTTAGAGGGCAGAATGGTAGGGTAGAAATAGCCTTAGATGTCAATGAGAGGACTTGGGTTCAGATTCGAGGTCTGTTCCCCACTCTTTTGCCAGTGTTCCCTTGGAGCAGATTCAGTAACTTCATCTGTAAAATGAGTGTCTTCAACTGCATAACTCAAATTACCTTCTAGCTCCAGATCTATAACTCTGTATGATACAGTAAAAGTTGTTGTAAACTTTTAATTCTTAACATTTCTTTTTTCTTTTTCTTTTTTGTTTTGTTTGTTTGTTTGTTTTTTTGGTGAGGCAGTTGGGGTTAAGTGACTTGCCCAGGGTCACACAGCTAGTAAGTGTCAAGGGTCTGAGGCCAGATTTGAACTCAGGTCCTCCTGAATCCAGGGCCGGTGCCTTATCCACTGCGCCACCTAGCTGCCCCATCATTTCTTTTTTCAATCAATAAGCATGTATCTTCTCTTCTTCCCACTTCTCCCTCTCCCCTTGTCCCCTTCCCCCACTTTAAAAAAACAGCAGGGAGAACCGAGGCCCAGTGAAACAAAAGTGATTCATGCCAGGTCACAAACATATTCAAATGGAATTTGAAGCCAGGTGTTTAAGACTGACTCCTAAATCTAATGTTTTTCTACTTTACAACACTGGATGTCTATGTTAACATCAAATAATGAGGATCAGTGCCACATATGCATTTTTTGGTGGTGGGGCGTAGGGATAGGCAATCAGGGTTGGATGACTTGCCCAGGGTCACATAGCTAGTAAGTGTCTGAGGTCGGATTTAAACTCAGGTCCTCCTGACTCTAGGGCCAGGGCTCTTATCCACTAAGCTACCTAGCTGCTCTCCTCTCCCCACAATGTGTATTCTTAAAACAAAGTTACACAGAACATAAATGTAGTCAGAATTTAGAGCAGTCTCAAGGTAAAACTTTGAGGTATTTTTAGAATGTAAGCACATTGCCTTAGTGGTAGTGACTAGTTACCCATGGACAATAACTACCTAGCTAGAAAAAGATTTTATGAAGCCCTTCATGTTGATGTTAAAAATATTTTTTAAACTTTTTTAGGGGCAATGAGGGTTAAGTGACTTGCCCAGGGTCACACAGCTAGTAAGTTTCATGTGTCTGAGGCTGGATTTGAACTCTGGTCCTCCTGAATCCAGGGCTAGTGCTTTATCCACTGCACCACCTAGCTGCCCTCTGATGTTAGAAATATAAGAAAGCAAGAGAGGGTCTGCTCTCAAAGAGCATGGGGGAAGATAATTTGTAAGGGAGAACTGGAGAAAGGGGTGCCACTTCTGGAAACATCCAGTAATGTATTTTCATAGTTCAAAAAGCTCAGTGAACATGAACATTCTGCTTATCCTGAAGGTAGTGGGATGGACTGAATGACCTCTGAATATTCCTTTGTATTTATGGAAAACAGCAAATTTGTGAGACTATTATTCCTTATTCCACTGCTATTTGAAATACCAATATATGAACGGATCTACATGTGGGTATTGAAACATTTTGGAAAATGCTTTAACATTGTATCTTCATTATTAATAAGATCTACTTTTTTTTTTTTTTAAGTAGGAAGGATAGGTGAGTGATGCTGATGATACCAACCTGGTCTCTTCATATAAAGCTTAGTCAGAATTGAAATTCTTCAGAAGTGATTATCTGATTGTCATTTCTTCCTGTTAATTAATCTAGATAACCATTAGATAACCATGTTAGATAACCATTTGAAATAACTCAGGTGGGAGTATTAATTAGTAGTTTTTTCTTTTTCATTCTATTGTAAGGATTATAGTTACAGCACAGCTTACCCAGATGGATTCAGTTCAATTTAATTGTTTTTAAAATGGCTAATGTTTTAATAGTGGTGACAATCTATTGGGACTTGTGACTAAGATATTATAATTTGTGTTTATTTTTAAATATGAAGATAGATTGTGTTCTGTTTTTTTTGTTTGTTTGGGTTTTTTTGCGGGGCAATGGGGGTTAAGTGACTTGCCCAGGGTCACATAGCTAGTAAGTGTCAAGTGTGTGAGGCCGGATTTGAACTCAGGTACTCCTGAATCCAAGGCCGGTGCTTTATCTACTGCACCACCTAGCTGCCCCATAGATTGTGTTTTATGAATATTTGAAATGCAGATTTACACTGGTACTTCCATGTAGTCCGTATTTCTGATGGCCACATGTCATGTGGTATGCAAAATGTCCCGAAGGAAGAATGAGAGTTCCCCAGAATAGAGGTGTTGATAGACAGTGGTGTTTTTGTTCATTCACTTTTTAGCATATCATGAAGTATTTTAGTTTACTTATGTTTGGTTAAGTGCATAAATGCACTATTATTTGATTTTAACCAAATTTAACATTTATAAAATGGACAGGTAGCCTAACAAGATTCCTGTTTTTAAAAAGAAAGAAAACTTGTGGATTGAAGATAGAAAACACAATAGAACAAGAAGAAAATAACAACTGACATTTCCAGTGCTAATATAAGCAATTATTAGCCATATTAGTGATCAAGACCAATGGCAATTTGGTCAGACATGGCAAATTGGCTTCCCAAAGGCAGCCACTATCAGGATTCCTTGAATACATATTTTCACCCATATTCACTAATGATCAATCTTTGATTAAGTGCATATTGTGCTATGAAAAAGTAACTAATAATAATGTGGTGGTGGCGATTGTAGTAATAGCTAGCATTTATATAGTGCTTTAAGATTTACAAAGTACCTCACAGATATCTTATTTGATCTTCACAAAAACCCTAGAAAGTAGAGGAAACTGAGGCCAGCAAAACTTAAGTGACTTTTCCAGGGTCACATAGCTAATAAGTGTCTGAAAGTGGATTTGAACTCAGGTCCTTTTGACTCCAGGTCCAGCACTCTGTTCGCTGAGCCCCTAGGCACAATTATAATTATCAAACATTTTAAAAGCTTAACTTTTGTTGCTGAAAACTGGAAAGTGTATATATGGATACTTAAACATTTTTGGGAAATGAAAATTTTTTAACCTATTAAAATCTTCCAAATGAGTTTTGGTGAGTTTTGAACCCATTTGTTAAAAATATAAAAGTGTCATATATCTCTGATTAATTTTCAAGAACAACTGATTGACATCAGGGGAGATGAAGTCAATAAGTGTCTGTTAACTACTTTCTGGTGACAGATGTTTAGGGGTACAAATACAAAGGATAAAATAATTATTCTTCTTGAGGGATTTTTGTTTTGAGTGGGGTGACAACATATATAAATGGGGAATATATACAAATAAGTACAAAGTAGTTAAATATAAGGTAGTTTAGGAGGGAAGGCACTAGCTGGCATTTGGGAAATCAGGAAAGGTTTCATATAGAAGGTCAATTCTCTCAACTGCTAGTTGGAAAGATACGTTGGGGCCAGGTTGTGAAGGCCTTAGAAGCCAAACAGAGGAGTTTATGTTCAGTGTTAAAGGCAGTAGGTAGGGAACCACTGGAATAGGGGAATGACACAGTCAGATCTGTACTTAAGGAAAACCATTTTGGTAGCAGTGGTAGTTAGGGCTGACTGAAGAGGGGAAAGAGACTTGAGACAGGGAAACCAATTAGGATGCTGTTGTATTAATCTAGGTGAGAGGTGAGGCCCTGAATTAAGATAGTGAGATGGTTGTGTGAGTAGAGGGGAGTCATGGGAGAGATGTTGTGAAAGCATAAAGACAAGATTTGACAAGTTATTAATTGGATATGTGGCAGAGTGAAGTTGAGGATGATACCAAGATTATGAATCTGGGAGACTGGAGTCATGATTGTTTCTTGACAGAAATATGGATGTTTAAAAAAAAGGTAGATTTTGTGGGAAGGGTAAAAACAAAAACCTTTGCATAATTGATACTGAGGTTGAAAAATAAGTATCCTGCTTTAGTATGAGAAGCCAAAGATGCACTTCTTCCATTTGGATCTACTTTTCTTTTTGAGGTATCTTTAAAAAAAAACAAAAACCTTTATTAGCCATTAAAAATCATGTATCAATATAAATTAAATTTAGACCATGAAATCACTGTATCATGTGATGTTAAAACTAAGATGAAACATTCATTTGAATAGTTAGCACTGAAATTATTATTAATGATATGTCTATTTAGAGCAAAACCACCTTTTGTATAAAAACTTGATAATGAAATTACTTTAATAAAAAAAAATTACTTAATAGTTGAAAAGACCTTAGTTCAAATCCAGCCTCAGCATTAGCTTTGTGACCCTGAGCAAGTCATATAACCTTTGTCTGCCTCAGTTTCTATAGCTGGGACCTCTGGAAAAGTTGACAGCGCCACACCTAGAAACATCAGTGAAGATTCCAATAAGATTTTGAGTTCTAAGAAAACAAAAAAGTTATAGCCAAAAATATAGCTCATTAATATTACCAGTATTTTTTGCCTCTTGTATGGAAGATGTACTGTATAAAAGCATTAGATGATTTAATTAGGCTGTGACTAGGTAGAACTCTGGGCCTGGAGTCAGGAAGACTGACTTCAAATCTGGATTCATGGATACTTACCAGCTGTGTTACCTTGGGCAAATCACTTTCTGTCTCAGTTCCTTAGCTGTACAATGAATATAGTTATAGCACCTGCCTCTTAGGGTTGTTGAGGATTAGCTGAGATAATATTTGTAAAGCACTTAGCACAGTGCCTAGCACTTGGTAAGCACTTAAGAAACACTCATTTCCTTCCTTCCTAAAAAAGTGATATCCAGTTAACATAATTTTGACTCAAGTACATTTTATTTTATTTTAGTGAGGCAATTGGGGTTAAGTGACTTGCCCACGGTCACACAGCTAGTACGTGTTAAGTGTCTGAGGTCGGATTTGAACTCAGGTAGTCCTGACTCCAGGGCTGGTGCTCTATCCACTGCGCCACCTAGCTGCCCCCAAGTACATTTTAAAAGAAAGAAGTGAGAACTAGAATAAGTTCCCACAATTTTCCCATTCATAGTCTAATTTTAGAGGAGAAAACCCAGTATTGCTCCTAAATATCCACAAAGCAGAAGTTGGTTACAGATGGTGGTGCCCTTGATAGAAATAGGTCAGTGGGAAAGTTTTAGGGGGGAAAGATGAGGTCTGTTTTGGACAAGCTGAGTTTGAGATGTCTAAGAGGCTGTTGATGGTATAGAACTAGAGTTTAGGAGAGAAACTAGGGTTGGATATGTACTTCTGGGAATCCTTTACATAGATAATATTGTTTTAAGAATGACTTTGGGGGGCAGCTAGATGGCGCAGTGGATAGAGCACCAGCCCTGGAGTCAGGAGTACCTGAGTTCAAATCCGACCTCAGACACTTAACACGTACTAGCTGTGTGACCGTGGGCAAGTCACTTAACTCCAATTGCCTCACTTAAAAAAAAAAAGAATAACTGAAAGAAACGATGAGGAGGTAGGTGGATTTCAGAGAAACCTGTAAGGACTTACATGAACTGATGCTGAGATGAGCAGAACCAGAACATTGTACACAGTATCAACAACATTGTGTGTTGATCAGCTGTGATAGACTTGACTCTTCTCAGCAATGCAATGGTCCAAGATAGTTGCAAAGGACTCATGAAAATATTCTCCACATCCAGAAAAAAAGAACTATAGAATCTAGATGCAGATTGAACTATATTATTTCTATGTTTTTTGGTTTTCTTTTTTGAGGTTTTTCCTTTTTGCTCTGATTCTTCTTTCACAGCATGACTAATGCAGAAATATGTTTAATGTTACTGTATGCATATAACCTATATCAGATTGCTGTCTTGGGGAGGGAGGGAGAAAAATTTGAAACTAGAAATCTTATAAAATAAATGTTGAAAACTACCTCTACATGTAACTGAAAAATAATAAAATACTTTTATGAAAAAAAAGAATGACTTTGAGTGAACAAATCATTTTGACTATTATAATTACCCAAATTAACTATAAAGGAGATATGAAGAAAGATGCTATTTTTTTCCCTCCTTCCCCCCCTCTTTTTTTTTGGGTGGGGCAATGAGGGTTGTTAAGTGACTTGCCCAGAATCACACAGCTAAGTGTCAAGTGTTCCCTTCCCTTTTTACATCCATTCTTGCTTTCCCATTCCCAGTATATTATTGGTCTCCCCTCCCCCTTTTTTGCATAACAATTTTTTGTTTGTGGTGTCTGTAGTATAGCATGTACAGGTGGAATGGCAACTCTAAGGCCATCTTCTCCAACTCCCTCACTTCTCAGATGAGGAAAATGGACCCAGAGGGATTAAATGACTTGGCTAACATTGATTAGTGCCCAAGCCCCTTGACTAAACACATTGTCTTGGAAATGCTATGTGCTAGTTATCTAATTGCATATGATTAGCAATTTATACCCATGACTTCTCCTAGCACTTTGTTTTTCTATTAAAGGAGGAAACTAATGTCCTTTGAGGTCTGGAGATTAGACCCAAGTAAGTTAGCATTCAGCTTATCTGTGTTTTTCAGTCATTCATTCAAACAACACATGTGAAATGATTGCTAGATGTGTGGAAATGTAATGTCAAGTATAGAATGTTGAATACGTACCCTCCCTCTGTTTAAGGAGTTCAGTGCAATTCAGCAGACATTGGGTGTTTCCTATGTTCAACGAACTATGCTAGGCACTGAATTGCTTGCCTTCTACTAGGAAATACAACACAGATGCAGATGAGTATGTACAAATTAATATTGGGGTGGGGCAGCTAGATGGCGCAGTGGATAGAGCACGGACCCTGGACTCAGGAAGACCTGAGTTCAAATCCAGCCTCAGACACTTGACACTTACTAGCTGTGTGATCCTGGGCAAGTCACTTAACCCCAATTGCCTCACCAAAAAACAACAACAACAACAACAACAAAACAAAACAAAAAATTAGTATTGGGGGAGCACTAACTGATTAGGGAAATCTAGAAAGTTCAGTTACTTCTGTGTATGTGAGCCTTTGATCTACTCCAGTCAGATGAAAACATTTAACAGTTATCTTCTACTTTTATATATATGATAAACTCTTTTTTTTTTTTTTAAGTGACTTGCCCAGACTCACACAGCTAGTTAAGTATTAAGTGTCTGATGCCGGACCCGAACTCGGGCACTCCTGACTCCAGGGCTGGCACTCTATCCACTGCGCCATCTAGCTGCCCCTATGATAAACTCTTAATTCTGAGAGTCTAATTCTAGTATCTCTTAGGTGGACTTTTGTAGGGTAGAGATCAACACATCAAGACTTCTCTGATCTGTATCTTGTCACTACCAAGGAGGGATACCCTTGATCTTTTTTTGCTACAAAAATAATCAAATCTGAACATCTCACTGAAGTATATGCCTTTTACTCTCATCAACCTGTGTCTTTCAATTGCCTGTTTTCCTGACCTCCCAACAACTTGCCTTTCCTACTTGTAGCCAAATTTAAAATTTTCATTGAGACTTACCAAGGCAGATTTTCTTTTAAACCTTTTGTCTGTATTGCCAATTCTGTCATCAGAATCTTGTTGTGGTTCATCTCTGCCAAGAAGAACAACCCCTTGATATTTCCCCTCCTCCATAGGAAGGTGTGAGGATGAAGGAGTTGAAATTTGGGGGATGGGGCTGCAAGGAGACAGGGAACAAAACTAGATGGAGAGAGATGAGTCAGAAAGGTAGAATTAAAAAAATATATATATTTACCTGTTTTTTTCCTTTCATCTATCAGTTTCACTTGCTCTGGCATTTAATTTACTTGCTGCCATAGTAACCAGGCCTCCTGCCAATCTTCCCCTTTTTCTTTCCTTTTTTCTTCCTCTGTCTTATGTATGAGGGGGAGGACATAAGTGGAAATCTACCAGTAAAGGGGTTTGCTGCATTTGGAAAGGTCCTAGGATGGTACTATGCCTAAATCTGGTGTTATTTCTAGTGGGTCCAGTAATATCGCCTACCCTACGTCTATCTATTGGGACTACAATATACATTTTTTTTCATTCTTGTTAAGAGAGTGGTAATATTGAGGGATAATACCAGAAAATAAAGCTTTTATGATGGTTGCCAAAATTCCTTTCTAAACTCTTATCCAAATGAGGTCCTCTAACCTCTAGTCATTAAGAAATTCAACAATTTGTTGCAATAATTGAGTTAGCATTTATGAAGCCTCTGTATTTATGTAAGACATTGTGCTAGGCACATGAAAGATTATTGCTTTAATACTTCAGCAGATATGTGAATTCATCTAGACGGATACTCTCTACAGGGGTATATGTCACAATCCATCCATATCCTCTTATCTTATTTCTTATTTTATGCTGTGTGGCTGCTAGTTGAGTAGATGGGTTGTCCATTGGTTTTCCTTTGTTCTTTCTTTATGACTGGCTCACTTCATTTCCTGGTTGTATAGTAACATCATTTGGGAATGCAAAGATGAGATAGAAGATAGAGTTCTTGTTCTTAAGGGGTTTACAGATTAAAAATGCCATCACCATTTCAACTTGGGCCCTTCGAAGTATTGGAAGGGTTGGGGGAGACAGTTTGTGGGTTACTTGTCCAATTTCATTCCATCTAGTGGCAGGCTCAGTGTTGAATCATCTGGATGATTATACCATTGATATAGAAGCATGTAATACTGACAGAACTTGAGGGAGAGAGAGGATCTAGGGGGTTGTCTGTCCAAAATAATCTGAAAATGGGCAGATACAGTAGTTCATAAATAGGATTGAGATGTTTGAATGGAGACAAATCAAAACCAAGGGTGGAAGCAGTATATTGACAGGAAATAGAAGAAGAGTTTGTCTAGAATAATTACTAAGATTATAGGGCAAATCGTTCTAAGCTTAGAGCATTGCTAACGCTGGCAGGCATGGATGCTTTTGCTGGGAGGAAGTTAGAAGTTCTTTCCAAATGTACGCAACATTGCCAACCTGGAGAAAGAAAGGGTATACCATCTTTCCCTCTGTTCCATGAACATTTATTAGAGATAGAATCAGTGACTTACAATTCAAGAAAATAGGGCTTATGATAACAGATAAATGTGTCATCCCTCCCCCATCCCCATTCTCCCCTCCCCTCTTCTCTCCTCCCCCACTTAAATAAGAGTAGCATTGGGGAAGATTAGCCCTGGATTTATCATCCAGACAGGAATTTGAATCCCTTTTGTGCTATGTACTATCTGTGTGACCTTGGGAACGTTTTCACCTTTCTGGGCCTGTTTCCTCATTTATAAATTGAGAGGATTAGGGTTATGTGATCACTAAGATAGATCTCTTCTATTTCAAACCTAAAGTCTTTGTTTTGAAAATAAGATGAAGTAAGAATGGAGGTGTTTCTAGTTTTGTTCAGCTAGTTCTTAGGGCTTAACATCAAAGATGTTCAATATCAGAGCTTACATAGGACTTGAAGGGATTATTTGTTTGTATGGTTTTTTCCTCTCCCTTCCCTCCAGTTGTCAGTATATTAAAACTATACGACTCTTTTTATGCTAGAAAAGAAGAAAATTATTCCCGGGGAAGAATTTAGAAGAGTTTTTACAAAATCGTTTTTATTCAGGATTATACAAATAACTTATACTAATTCAATGAATATTATTTTGACCTCTTTGTTTTAAAAATAAAATGGTATCTTTAGAAATCTGATTTAACAACCAATTGTGTAGTCCATCTTTATATTCTTTAAAAATTTTTTTTTTTTTAGGAATTCTTAGATTTTCAAAATAGACAATAAAAAGACTTTTAAAAAACCCTCTTTTGCTATATTAGCCTTTTCCTCAATATATTGTACATATAACTGTTTGCATGTATGATATGTACCAGTTTTTGGTATTTGGGTTGTGGGGTAAATGATCCACTAAATATAGCATAGCAGTTGAGTTGTTTTGTTTTTATTGCTACCTTTTTTAATGTCATTTCCCAATATACTCCCCCATTGAATAGCAAAGAAAAGCAGTTAAGCAGAACTGACTTAATAAAACAATCATGTAGCATTCCCCACCCATGTAGAACTTCAGTTCACACAAAGTTCTTTGCTGCTGACATTTAAAAAGGGTACAGAGGTTGGTTATCTTCTTAATACTTAGCAACACTTAAGACAGAGAGCATAATACCTTTTTAAATACACAAATACATGCTCAGACATGATTGCTTATTTTTATTTCTTCCATAAACTTCTTCAGTCATGTCCCAACTGAGGCTTATTCTCCTTGGTTAATTTCATTGCTTCTCCAATTGGCCAAGAGATTTTTTTTCCTGTTCTTTAATTCTCAAGTGAGTTGCCACTATAATTGACTACTCTCTTTAATCTGCCATCCAAATTCTTCACAACAGTAGTTAAGAAATGCCAGATCCAAAATGCACATTAAAAACTATTCCAAGAAAAGTAGTTGTTGAGCCCCCTTTTTTGATAATTTACAAGTTAGAAGATCATAGATTTAGAGATAGGGCTTTAGAATTGGGAAGTTCTGTTACACAGAGATCTTAAGGATGATCAACTTCAAATCCCTCGTTTTACAGATGAGGAAAGTGAGGCCTAGGGAGATGAAATAACATCTTTAAGGTCAGAAACTAATGATTGACAGCACTGAGATGTGAATCAGAGGCCTCCAGATCAGGGGGTCTTTACACGACTTTGACATGGAGAGAGCACTTTTAGTGACCTTAAGTTTTCCCCTGAAACAAAAGCCCATGTTTAAAAATAAATCAGCATTTTTCTGGTTATGCTGTATAGTTGTGAGTGAAATACTACAGTCTGAAAAATTAAATTTGCGTAAACCTGATAGGCAGTAAGACATGGAGTGTTTGATTTGTAGTAAGGATCTTGGGCATTTGAGTCTGGGTCCTGAATCTCAACCATGACCTTGACATGTGTTGGGCCTCTATGGGCCTTAATGTTCTTATCTCTAAAATGAATATTTTTTAGTCCTCAAGTATGAGGAAAATATTTGGAATGGAAAAGAACATTGGTAGCCAAATAGTGTGAACTTCCTGAGAAAGAAGGGGGAATGAAGTAGGAACCAGCGGGGTGACTACAAGGATCTAGACAGATGGAATGAACCTGGAAACATGAGAGATTGTTGAGTGAGGCTAGAAGTTTTCTTGAGAAGCAAGAAATATATGAATATACAATAGTGGCAAGGTTCTGAATCAGGGATGGGAAAACTGTTGAGTCAGGAATTTGCACCCTCGTTAGATTTAAGCTAAAGAAAGCATAAGTAAATGTTCTGGAGTGATATCTTTGTTGGTTTGTTGTTGTTGTTTGTTTTTTATTTTGTTTTTTATTTTTTTTGGAGTGATATCTAACCAGGGGTTTTTATTCTTTTTTGTGTTGGGGACCCCTTTGGTAGTCTGGTGAAGCCTGTGGATCCCTTTTCAGAATAACGTTTTTAAATTTTAAAAATGAAATATATAACTGAATAACTGAAGCAGTTATTATTTTTTAAAATTCACAGACCCCAGGTTAAGAACCTCTGGTCTAGAGAATAGTAAGTAGAAATATTAGGCTTATAAGATCATAGATTTAGAGCTTTAATGGGCCTTAAAGGTCAACCATTGCAATTCCTCATTTTTACTGATGAGAAAAGTAAAGCCCAGTTACTTGCCCAGGGTTACATAAGGAGTTAAATATGGGAGCTGAAATTCTGGCATTGTTCTTCCAATTACAAATCCAGTGAGTGTCCTTTCCATTTTATAATGCTATTTTTCAGTAAGTAACTTCTTTGGATTTCAGAGCCCTGTGGGGTGTTGTTACATGGAGCCATTGAGATGTTCAACAGACTGGTGGTGTGTTCTAGGTTGTTATCAAATGCAACAATTTAAAATTTAGAAGAATTAGCCAGGATGGGTTGATATAGGAGACATGTATTTGTGGACATATGGTGTCAGGAATTCACAGTCCAATTCAGTGGACTACAGTCAATCAATGTTTATTAAGTATTTCCTGTGTACCAGGCACTGTGTTAAGTGCTGTGGGTACAAATATGAAAAAAAGACAACCCCTTGCCCTCAAGGAACTTATAATGTAATGGAGGAAGACAATGCACAGAAGGAAGCTGAAAAGGGGATGGGGGCGGGGAAGTGCCCGATGTGAGGGCAAGGTGCAGAAGTCAGAAAAGTGCCAACATCGTGCAGCCAGGTGGGAAATGAGGAAATGGCTATTTGTTATGGTCTGCATCCTCGACTCCACCCAAAAAACAATGACCTAGTAAAGAATATGGTCATGGAATCGTAGATACTGTTAATTTATTCTGAGCAAGAATCCCCTCTATAGACATGACTGATGAGTGATTAGTTAGCCTTTGATTGAAAAATTTCAGTGCAGGTAACCCGCTACTCTCCTAAGTATCCAGTTCCGTTTTTGTCTAGCTTTCATTGTGAGGGATTTTTTTTTCTTATGTGAAGCCTAAAAAGGCCTTTCTATAATTTCTATCCATTACTCCTATTTGGGGCCAAGAAGAACAAATCTAATTATTTTTCCATATGACAAGTCTTATATTCTTGAAACCCCCATTTTCTAGGCTAAATATAACTAGTTTTTTTAACCAATCGTCATATGCTTTGATTGCAAAGAAATTTATTTTCAAGAGTATCAACCAAAATAATTTAAAAATTTTTTATATTTTTTCTGCCAATTACATATTAAAACAATTTTTAACATTTGTTTTTTCTTAAGTTTTGAGTTTCAAATTTTATCCCTCCTTCCTTTTCTCCCATCTTCTTTCCCTGAGACAAAAAGCAATCCCATATAGGTTATACCTGTGCAATCATGCAAAACATTTCCATATTAGTCATTTTTTGTTTGTTTGTTTGGTGAGGCAATTGGGGTTAAGTGACTTGGCCAGGGTTACACAGCTAGTAAGGTTATGCACAGTTTTATAGCCCTTTGGGAATAGTTCCAAATTGCTCTCTAGAATCAACCAAAATAATTTTAATGAAAGCTATTGAGGGATAGTGGAACCAATTACTAGACTTAAAATGATAACATCTAGGCTTAAATATTGGCTTTTTCTGGCTTTGGGTAGGTCATTTCACTTCTCAAGGCTCAGTTCCTATATAAAATGGAAGTAATGATACTTGTACTATCTGCTGTAGCCTGATATAAATGTGAATTTCCTCTCTATGTATATTGGACATTGCTCTTGTAGCATATTGAGTGTTTGTTTTTTAGCAATTTTTTCTTCCCTTTTAATTGGCAGGCCATTATCTAGAATCTTGGCATTGACCATATGGTGTGCCTGTTTAACATTTCAAAGTTGTCATAAATCCTAGAATGTTTCTTTCTTTTTTTTTTTTTTTTGTCTAAGCATAATGAGTTGCCCTAATACATTTTAAAAAAATCTCTTTACAAAGGTTTTTCTTTTCTTACTGTTTGGGTAACCTGAAATCTCAAGATACCAATTGTGCTGTGCAAGTACATTAATCCTTGAGTTAACCTTTATATTTAGCGAATAAAACAAGAAAATATGTTTTGGTCATTTCCTTGTTCTTGGTGCTATTAAGTATCTTGTTTCCTCTTTTTCAGATAGAGATCATAGGATTAAAGGATCATAGATCTAGACAAAATTAAACTTTTTAAAAAAATTGATTCATAAGGTCTTATTTTACAAAGAATATTCCAAGTTTCTTGCTAATAATGTTTGTTAGAGTTATCACAGAGAAATGCTTTTTAGACAAAATTGAAACCAAAATGTGTAATATGGCTACTAATCTAAGGGGCTACTGCATCAACCAGAATTGTCTTCTTAATCTAATCATACCTGATTTGTATATAACATGCATGCTTTTTATTTTAAAGGAGTTAATTTGGAATTATACCATGAACTATCAAAAATAATACTTTTTATTTTATGGGTATTTTAAAAAGTTACCAGCTTGTTAAAACAATAAAAACTGGGGGAAGCTAGGTGGCGAAGTGGATAAAGCACCGGCCCTGGATTCAGGAGGACCTGAGTTCAAATCCAGCCTCAGACACTTGACACTTACTAGCTGTGTGACCCTGGGCAAATCACTTAACCCTCATGCCCCGCAAAACAAAACAAAACAAAACAAGAACCATAATAAAACCAATTATTTGTGTTCTTATTACACATCTCTCAGAACTCAACATATTTGCCGAACACATTTAGCAGTTCATTAGGATTTGTGGAAAGAAAGATTTCAAATGTTCAAATTAATCACTTTTCTTTGGTAATATATATGCAGATTTCATTAGAGGAATTCAGAAATAATTTCTTCATGTTCTGGAACATTTTATTTGATCAAAACTCAAAGCCCTTAAAAAAGAGTGGTAGATCAATGGAATAGGCTAGGCTCAGGAAATGCAGTAGTAAATGACACTAGTAATGTAGTGTTTGATAAACCCAAAGACTCCAGCTTCTGGGATAGGAACTCAGTATTTGACAAAAACTGCTGGGAAAACTGGAAGATAGTATGGCAGAAATTAGGCATAGACCAACATCTGACACCTTATACTAAAATAAGGTCAAAATGGATACACGATTTAGACATAAGAGGTGATACCATGGGTAAATTAGGAGAGAAAGGAATAGTCTACCTATCAGATCTTTGGAAAGGAAATTTTTGACCAAACAAGAGATAGAGTATATTATAAAATGCAAAATGGATGATTTTGATTATATTAAATTAAAAAAATTTTGTACAAACAGAAGCAATGCATCCAAAATTAGAAGGGAAGCAGAAAGCTGGGAAACAATTTTTGAGGCCAGTACTTCTGATAAAGGCCTCATCTCTAAAATATATAGGGAACTAAATCAAATTTATAAGAATCCAAGTCATTCTCCAATTGAGAAATGGTCAAAGGATATGAACAGGCAGTTTTCTGATGAAGAAACCAAAGCTATCTATTCCCATATGAAAAAATGCTCTAAATCTCTAATGATTAGAGAGATGCAAATTAAAACAACTCTGAGGTACTACCTGACACTTATCAGATTGGCTAAAATGACAAAAAAGGAAAATAATAAATGTTGGAGAAGCTGTGGGAAAATTGGAACACTAATCCATTGTTGGTGGAGCTGTGAACTGATCCAACCATTCTGGAGAGCAATTTGGAATTATGCCCAAAGGGCAATAAAGCTGTGCATAACCTTTGACCCAGCAATTCCACTTTTAGGTCTTTTGCCCAAAGAAATCATGGAAGGGGGAAAGGGACCCACATGTACAAAAATATTTATAGCTGCTCTTTACGTGGTAGCAAGGAATTGGAAGTTGAGGGGGTGCCCATCAATTGGGGAATGGCTGGACAAGTTGTGGTATATGAATACAATGGAATACTATTCTGCTGTAAGAAATGATGAGCAGGAAGAGTTCAGAGAGACCTGGAGGATCTTGTGAGGGCTAATGATGAGTGAGATGAGCAGAACCAGAAGAACATTGTACACAGTATCATCAACATTGAGTGTTGATCTACTGTGATGGACTATATTCTTCTCACCAATGCAATGGTACAGAAGAGTTCCAGGGAACTCATGATAGAAGAGGATCTCCAAATCCAAGGAAAAAAAAAAAAAAAGAACTGTGGAGTATAGATGCTGAATGAACCATACTATTTCTTTTGTTTTTGGTGCTGTTTTTTTTTTTTCTATTTTGAGGTTTTTCATCATTGCTCTGATTTTTTCTCTTATAACAGGACTAATGCAGAAATAGGATTAATGTTATTATGTGTATATATATATATGTGTGTGTGTATATATATATATGTGTGTGTGTGTATATGTATATAGATATATAGATATATAGATATAACCTATATCAGATTACCTGCTGTCTAGGGGAGGGAGGAGGGAGGGGAGGGAGGGAGAAAAATCTGAAATTGTAAAGTTTGTATAAACAAAAGTTGAGAACTATCTTTACATGTAACGGAAAAAATAAAATACCTTATATGTAAAAAACTCAAAGCCTTGTTGTTACATTGGGATTTATATCTATTGGGATGGTTACCTTGGGGTTTAAGAAGGTTCTTATGTTACTTCTTTTGTTACTTCTGATTGAAGCAGCAAACTGTGTTTCTGTCTCCTTCTAAAACTTAACAGCCAGAGACTGCCACTGCCCTGAAGCGCACGATACTAGCCCTAATGGATAAAGGTGCAGTAGTGAGGAATTTGGAAAACCTGGGTGAAAGGGCACTTCCGTATAAGATCTCCATACATAATCAACGCCATCACAGAGGAGGGTAGGTTCTGCTTATATTGACTGACAGATAATCTTTAGTATAAACTAGCTTAACAGACAGTACTGTTTAGTTCAACCTAGTGATTTCTGTCATTGTACTCATTATAATGAATTATATTAATGTGATGTCATTAGTATGAATAAGGAGCTCCTGGATGAAGAAACCCCTCCCACCAATGCAGGTGAGTATAGTAGAATACAAACGACTAATTCTCCTGTCCGGAATGTATTTTCACATGACTATTATATAGGTGACAATATTGTGTTGCAAGGAGGATGCTGTTATTTTTTCCCCAGCCAGGTAATTTCATTGATATAGGGAGTTCCTAATGAAGAAATTCCTTTACTAACATTGGTAGGAACCACTGGGCAACTTAGTCTTAGAAAGTTGACTGGAGGTGCTGAGAAGTTAAGAGGCTTGTTTGGGGTCATATTTTGTGTGTGTGTGTGTGTGTGTGTGTGTGTGTGTGTGTGTGTTGGGGGTGGGGAGGGCAGGGCAGGGGGGGACTTAGAGTAATCCATGTTTCACCGTTTCTATGTCCAGCTCCCTATGCATTCTGCCACACTGCCTCTCAAAGCACAGAAATAGGTCTTGTTGGGAGTTGGAATTATATAAAACCGTAGTATTTAGAGCTTTTTAATATTTAAAAATTTTATATTAGTTTTAATTTATGGGATAAAATACATATTTCCATAACATAGTATCAAAAAAATGATTTCACCTTAAACTGCAAATCTGTCATGTACACCACATACTTTTAATATTCATTCATTCATTCATTCATTCATTCATTCATTCATTCATTCATTCATTTGTTTAAGATTTAGGGCTGAAAGGGGCCTTTGAGATCACTTAGTCTAATTCTTATTTTAGAGATGAGGAAACTGAGACCTAGAGAGGTGATGTGACAAAGTCATACAGGTAGTAAGTACCTTAGTCAGAATTCTGCTTCAGGTCCCTTGATTTCTTGTTTACTGTTTAGGTGTGGCTTATACCCAGTGGTTTCTAAGGTGCTTTCTAACTCTGTGATGCTGCTGCCCAAGCCAGCGATCTTTCTTCCTTTCTTAATGAAAAATAACAACAAAACCCTTCTGCTTTTTTGATCTAAGAGTTCAGCTCCTTTCTCTTGCCTTTTGAACATCTCCAGTAACAATGTGTTGGCAGTATCCTGGCTGTATCCTTCCTAAATGTACGGGCTGCAGTGATTACTGAAATGTCGTACTAAGAGTAATTGACTGATGTGTAGAGCTTACCCATGTAATGGAAAATAGCCACCACCTAATCCAATTTTCTTTACTACCTGCCTCCCAACAACATATACCATTTTCCCTTTTTTAAAAATTACATGTAATTTTTTCAATGAACAAGTCCATTTTTTCTCCTACTTCCTATAATAAATATCTATATCTTTATAATGCAATTATCTATCTAGTTGAGCAAAACAAATCCTACATTGGCCACTTTCAAAGAACAGATGTCTCATTCTGTACTCTGAGTACATCACCTCTGAATTAAGAGATATGTATTGGGCTTCATCATTGGTCCAGCCACAATCTTGTGGTTGTTCATTGCATTGATCAGAGTTCTGAAGTCTTTCAAAGTTGTTTGTCTTTATAATGTGATTGTTATTTTATAAGTTCACCTGGTTCTGCCCACTTTACTTTGTATCAGCTCATTTACCACCTTTCTGAAGCACATAATGAAGATTTGATGCTATAGGGTTGAGTTTCGTAGCAGGAATACATTGAGGCTAAATGACGATCTTAATGTTTCTGTAAATTGTTCCATGTTTGGTAGAATTCTGCTCCCCCTTTCATATACCTCGTCCGTAGTTATCTGAGGATAAACTTGGATATTCTCTGGATGAGAGGGGTGGGGCCGGGGGAGACATGGGAGATAATATAGAAGTCAGATGTTAGAACTGCCTATGGCATGTTATACCAAGCTGTTCTTCCTGTGGGATTGGGGCTGTGTATAATGCATGAGACATTTTCCTTCTCTCCATGTGCCAGAGTGTGGAAAAGATGATTCTTTCCAAAAGGAAAATCCTTCCCAAAAGGAAAGCAGGAGACTTGGTGATGCAGAATGAGGCACTGGATTGGGTTTTATACTGTATGTAAACCTTCAGTCACAGACACATACTGTAAATTCTATCTTCTGGTTGTTTAACCTTGTTAAACAGTAAAAAGCTGATGTTCGGCTCCTCAAGCAACTCTGAAATGAATGCTGGTGTTTAGCAAGGTCTGAGAGATGTTGCTAGGCAACTTGTAATGCACAGAGGCTATCCCATCTTGTGACAGTCAAAATAACAATAAAGGAGGTTTTTTGTTTCCGTTAAAAAAAAAAAAAGAAAACAACCAACAACACACAAACAGGATTGTTTTTAATAGCAAGGATGTAAACCCTTTTCACCATTTATCCTAAAGCCAAAGACACGCACTCCCAAATATTGGATCCCAGAATCATTAACCAATCTCTGCCTGAATCCACCCCTGTTGTATGTAAAGTAGGGACAACCTCATTTCCATCATTCTTAGATAATGTGGATTGAGTGCCCTCATGAATGCCCCACATGTTAAATATCATTGCATGATGCTGACTCACCTCATATGAGAGCTGGCTTCATCCCTTGCCCAGTGGATCTATCTAGTCACAAAGGACTGCTAAGATACCTGGAAGGGTCATGAGTATCAATAGTTAGTGTTGGCTTAGCTTACTATAAGGGCCAGATTTCTTCAGATTATTCTCATTTTAGATTCCTTCCAGGGTCTGAATGAAAAACCAGATGGAGGTGATGGATGGGGTTCCATCTTGTTCATATTGTCTCTAGTCAGTACTGCTTTTGTAAGCCTGTGCTTTTTAGGTCTGAAGATAGTTGTGTAGAAGTGGAAGGTTTTTTTTTACCAGAATATCTGCTTACTAAAAAAATTATAGATTTTGAGCTGTAAAGAACTTCAGATCCAAATACAAGAGCTTCAGATCCAAATACAAGAGCTTCCCGAACAAATTTCAGTACCAATAGTTATAATACTTCACGTCTTTTTTTGAAGTCCTTCTCATTTTAATCTTCCTCTTTGTTGTGCTATATATTACCTCCATTTTACCCATAACAAAAATTTAGAGAAGGTACCAGAGAAGGTGCATTCAGTAACTTTATTTTTGTTTTCCAAAATAATTTAGTTTTAGAATGCTCATTTATAAGGGAGAAGAATTCTCAAGTGAGCATTTATTTCCATAGAATGGTATTACCTGCTGATCCCAGACAGTTCCAAAATGAGAAACCAAATGTAGCATAAAGTGTGTGTGTGTGTGTGTGTGTGTGTGTGTGAGAGAGAGAGAGAGAAAGAGAGAGAGAGAAAGAGAGACAGAGACTCAGGGAGAGAGAGAAATGGAGGCAGAGAAGAAGAGGGAGAGACAGATTAGTCTTTGATAAATGGATCTTTAATTCTTATTTGTAAAAAAATATCACTCTCCTTTGGGAAGAATGTTAGACTCTTGGTTTTTATTCTTTGGCCATTGGAACTTACTGGGATGAGACATAATAGGATTATAGATTTTGAGCTGTAAAGAACTTCAGATCCCATTTAATCCAACCCCCTCATTTTTATGATTGAGGACACTAAGTTTTAGGGAAGTTAACTGACTTGCCTAAGGCCATACAGCTAATAACTATCAGAGATGGGATTCCAACCTTGGTCTTCCTGACTTCAAGTTCCTTATTCTAGCTATGATGCCTTCAATCAGGTGGTCTCTGGTTTTCATTAAATATAACAAATGATTGATTTATGCCTAAAACAAAAGTGTTGGCATTATTAACATTTTATATACTACTAAAGACAATTTATACTTTCTACAAATTTTTATAGCAAAAATGTGTTTATAACCCAATTGTCTGAAACTTAGAACATATTTCCTCATGTAAAAATAGGTATGATGATTATGTTCTGTAAGGGCCTAAAATTAAAGTATATTCGGGTTGGTAAAGAGAAACATGTGGATAAAGTATCCCTATTCTGCCTGTTCCCTGCTGCCTCTGCTGTCAAGCCCAAGTCTGGACACCAAAAAGACCTCTCTCTTCCCAGAAGCCTCTTATGAAACAGGAAACAGGGCTGTCCATACACACACAGCTCCAAGCTAATTGGTTGGTAGCTCTGACTGACAGGACCCACGGGGTGGCAATCATCACTTCCTGATGCTGAGAAACCCCAGAAAAGGTCACTTCCGGGCGCTAAAGTCACATGCTTTCTTTTCAGGCCAGAGCTCACAATGTCCCTCCCAACAGGGGGTGTCATTCCAGTTCTCACAGTTCTCAGTCTTAGAGAGTCAGTTCACAATCACCTCCTATGTGCTAGGTGGTAGGAATACAAGAAAAATGCAACAGTACTTACTTTGAAGAAGCTTACATTCCATGGATTCCATTCTTTTGCAGTAGTCTATAGAGTTAAGAGATATTGTTCTATAGGTATATGCAGATAATATAGTTCAATAGTTTTCAAAGGGAGGCACTAAAATTAGGGCAATTGGGAAAGACTTTATGAAAAAGGTTGTACTTAAGCTGTATCTTTGAAGGAAGAGAGGGATTTTCTGAGGTCAGTCTGAGGATGGAGTGCATAGCAGGCATGAGGAATGGCGAATTTGACTGGACTGTAGCGTGCAAGAATAAGAGAATATATTTTGAGGCTGGAAAAATAAGCTGGGATCAAATACCAGACATAGGAGTTTATAGTTGATCCTAGAGACAATGGGGAGACCCTGTAGTTAGGAGAATGACCCGCTCAGATCAGTGCTCAAGGAAAATGAGTTTGGAAGCTCTGGAGGGATAGATTGGCAAGTTGGGGAGACTTGAGTTCATAGGATTTGAGGAGGTGGAAAAACTGGGTGGTGAGGGTGTTTGGTCACCAACATGAATGTTGAAATTCCCTAGTATAAGGGCAGGAATTGCAGAGGAGAAGAAAAATAAGGATGAACTTCAAAGGAGTTCCTCACTTCATCTTGAAATCTGACTTTTAAGAAAACATTCTATATTAAGGGTATCACTGATAAATAATTTTTTTTCCAAGTCTGGATTTGATCATAGCTCATAGGTTTTCTTTGTAGTTTAAATTCTAGTTCTTAAGGGGTAGCTATGTGGCACAGTGGATAAAGCCCAGTCCCTGGATTCAGGAGGACCTGAGTTCAAATCTGACCCCAGACACTTGACACTAAATGTGTGTCCCTGGGCAAGTGACTTAACCCTCATTGCCCTGCAAAAAAATAAAAATAAAAAATTTCTTATTCTATCAACAGGCTTATCAGAGTTCATCATCCCATCAATGGATTCAAGACTTATAGACTCACAGGAAATAAAATCCCTTAAACATATTTGATGTATTTTTTTTACAGGCTAATGAAGATACAGATATTACTAGTTCACTTGGACTTCTTATGACAATAGTTTTGATATATGGCCTTAAATGAAATAAGTTCCATCGGTAAAAGTTAACCTTTTCCAATCTTTAGTACTCCAATTTTTGTACTGTCTTATCCATAACAAGCATTTTTCCTTCATAGCAGTGGTTAGAAGCTGCTCTTCCAATTTAAAGAAGCTTTTTTTCACCTTGTAGAGGAATTGTTAACAACTCTTCTAGCTGCCAAGTTCTTCTGTATTCAGAGTTCATTAATTCTGGAGTTGAATAGCATTTTTCATCATGAGTTCTTTGGAATTGTCTTGGGTCATTGTGTGGATCACAGCAGTTAAAACTTCCACAGTTGATCATCATTACAATATTGCTTTTGCTGTGTACATTGTTCTCCAGGTTCTGCTCATTTCACTTTGTATCAGTTCATATAAATTGAAGTGGTGTTGTTGTTTTTTTAAGAGCTACAACTTTCACCTGTTTCCTTGGAGTAGTAACCCTTCTTAAAAAATCGAGGATTTAAAAAA
Organism: Dromiciops gliroides; assembly: GCF_019393635.1. Lineage (NCBI taxonomy): Eukaryota > Metazoa > Chordata > Mammalia > Microbiotheria > Microbiotheriidae > Dromiciops > Dromiciops gliroides. The sequence continues at coordinate 269,312,722 of NC_057863.1, read as the reverse complement.
CAACAAAAGAGCAGTGAAATAACATGGAGTTAGAAGCTCTGCTTCCTATGGGCCAGGTACTATGCTAAAGCTCTGGGAATACAAGTACAAGCAATAAGAAAGACATTTCCGATCCTTAAGGGACTAACATTCTAAGGTGGGAGGGGAGAGACGACACATAAAAGGAAGTGAAAATTAGGGGTGGAGGTGAGGAATATATCTTAATGACCCAAGGTGTAAAAGTCAGGAGAGTTATGAGCAGAACTGGGAAGAGAAGTGACTGGTTGGCCTGGGAACATTCTCAAATGTAAGTTCTTGATAGGAATTCATCAATTGGAAGAGGGACTACAGAGGCTGAGGCACCTCGAAGGGTGAGAAGGCAGCTGGGGAAGAAATGTAAAAATTCAAAAAGTCAGAAGAGAAGTGAAATACAGTACTGAAATGACAATTTACTAAAGTGGGAAAACCAATCCATTTTCTTCTGGTTAACATCAAATATTTTGAGTCAGCGTGGTGTCAGTAGAAGCTTACATGCATGACCTTCACTGTCACTGAAAGAAATGATATTTGCACACCAGAGGAGTGTCAATGGTTGGCAGATGAAACGCAAGATTCAGTCCTAGTGAGTGGTGTTGTAGGTACCCTGGCCCTTTGTACACCTCTTTCTCTGCTCTGTAATTGGGGTGTGGAGGGAATCCGGTTTAACTCATAGTATAGTGCTGCAACAACACTTTATTAAACACCAATTGTTTACCAAAAAATTGCTAGGTTATGGGGAACAAAAAATCCTCTGCCTCAAGGAATTTACTTTTTGCTTCTGGAATAGTATTATTTCAAAAATACCTAACTGCCATTTAGAACATTGGTTTTTTTTGTTTGTTTTTACTGTTGTTATTTTTATTTTATTATTATTTTTTTTTTCGTGGAGCATAGAGATCCAACAAATATCCATTTCCCCATAAAAACAATGTTCTAAGAAGGTCTGGCCTTAGAACATTGTTTTTATGGGGAAATGGATATTTGTTGGATCTCTGTGCTCTAACATCAAGAACCAGATTTCCTTAGGCTCTAGACTTCAGTGTGACCATGGGAGAAGCAGTTTTCTCAGCAAGGAGGTGATAAGATAAATATTCTTAAGTACAAATAATGCATACAAGAAAGGATCTGCCCTGTGTTTACATAGGACTAGGCAACTCCCCATGCATTCTGAAAACAAGGGCAGTTTGCCATTGTGTGGAGGGCTGGACTCCAGAGGCGGGCATAGCTACCTTTTAATGTCCCATACAAACAAGAGTTTTTGTTCAGTCATTTTCGGGTGTGTCTGATTCTTCATGACCTCATTTGTGTTTTCTTGGCAGAGATATTGGAGTGGCTTGCCATTTCCTTCTCCACCTCACTTTGCAGGTGAGGTAACTGAGGCAAACAGGGTTAAGTCTCTCATCCCAGGTCACACAGCTATTAAGTGTCTAAGGCCAGATTTGAACATAAGATGAGTCTTCCTGACTCCAAACTGTACTCTCTATCTATTGCACCACCTAGTTGCCCACAAACATGAGTTAGGGACAGACCAGCTCTGAGTTTCCTGGAACAACTGTGAGCACCAGTGGTCCACATGTATTGTAGTTCTTGCAGTAGAACCCCAGAGAACGAGAAGTCAAAAGCCCAAGGTTCCATTTATGGTTCTGTGATTTTGCTTCACAGTTTGGGCCTCTAAGGTCTTTTCCCACAACATACAGTCGTTGCTTTGCCTACCTATCTGCCTATAAGTACCCAATGTAGGTACTGTCTGCCTGTGGGTACTCGCTGAAGATTGTTTGAATGATAACCAGGAGAGCTGATTTAAAAACAAACAAAAAACTTCTTGATTTCAAGGGAAGCATTGTACACCAAGGAAAGGGCATAGCAATACAAGTAGTACCAGTATTTAGACCTTCTTTATGAAAAGCCCAAGTTTTCAAATGTTGAAAACTATTTCTACATGTAACTAGAAAATAATAAAATACTTTTATGATTAAAAAAAAGAAAAAAAAAGCCTAAGTTTTCTGAATATGCCTAATTTCTTTGAGGGGCAATGTGATAGACAAGAAAAAAGGACTGCACATGGAAGCAGAAGAAATCCGAATTCAAATCTTACCTTTGGAACTTGCTTAATTAATTAGCTCTATATGCTATGGGCAAAAATCATTTAACCTTTTGGAGCCAAAGTTTTTGAGAATAATACTCTTCATAGACTACCTCACAGAATTCTTGTGAGAGTCAAAAGGGACGATGTAGAGAAAATATTTCTCATATATTAAAGTGCAGTGTGAATGTCAGTTATTACTATTAATAGTAGAGTGGTGGTGGTATTCTTTAGTCCTTGTCTAGAACCAACCAAGTCACCTGTAGATTTCCTTTCCTCTACTAAGTTGAGTCTTTTTATATCAGATGGAAATTCTTGCATTTCCCCCCTTCTTTCCTCATTATCTTGTCCATGTTATTGCATTAACTTCCTTTTTGGTGTGCCTGCATCAAGTCTCCCTACTCCAATCCATCCTTCATATAGCTACCAGTGATTTTTCCTAAAATGTAGTTCTGACCATGTCCTCCCAGTACTCAGTAGCCTCCTGACATTCAAAGTTTCTCATCCATGGCTAATGCACTCAGCTGTCTAGCAGTACTGCCTTGGTTAGTATTCCTCACACTACAATCATCTTCCATTTCTGTACCTTTGCCCTGCTCACCTTAGGCCTGGAAGGCTTTCCCTTCTCAACTCTGAGTCTTTCCATTAATATTCAGGTTGTCTCCTTCAGGAGACCTTTCATGGTCTTGTCTTCCACCTGCTAGTACCAAGGTTATTTTGTGTCTGTATATGTTTGTATGTATCTGCAAGTTGTCTACAGATTATATATACTTGCACATTGTCTTCTCCATAGGAATGACACCTCCTTAAGAGTAGGGCATATAAAGGGGCAGCTAGGTGGCGCAGTGGATAAAGTACCAGCCTTGGATTCAGGAGGACATGAGTTCAAATCTGGCCTCAGACACTTGACACTTACTGGCTATGTGGCCCTGGGCAAGTCAATTAATCCTCATTGCCCCACAAACATAATAATAAAAATAAAAATAAAATAAATAAAATAAGAGTAGGGAATGTTTTGCTTTTGTCTTGGTATTATCGGTGCTTGGGACACAAGTAGGTCCTTAATACATGTTGATTGATTGATGGAACTGGACTGAGGCTTCATATCTTTACTGCTCCCTGCTGCGATCTGGTGGAAACAGATAGCACAGTACATAATGCAGTGTTTGTTCTTGTGTTAAAAGATCCCCCTATTTGCTTCCTTATTCTCTTGATTTAGAGAGGCTGAGATTTAATTTGCTTAGGTATGGATGACTATGGTAATTTAAATCAGTATTTCCTTGGTTCCAGTGTATACATACATGTTCTGCCAAAAAGCTTTAAAAAATCTTCTGCATTCTACTTCCCCTTCTGTCAAAAACCAGTTTTGACATCTTGTATTTAAATTACCCTTTTATTCATGGTGAGGGAGAAGTGAAAACATCAATGGTACTGTAGGAAATCAGTGGAGGTTTACTGTATCACTCCTCTCACTCTAGGAGAGCCAGCACATTAGCTATACTTAACAAAGGAAATGGATTCTCATTTTTATTTTTCTAATTAGTTAATATTTCCAGTTATTTCCTTAGCACTAGGACCAGGATCATGGTCTTTCTCTGTTGTCTTTTTTCTTCCCTTCAGATTTTGAAGGTTGCTGCATAGTGGAAAGGGAGGCAGGAGAGAACTAGATTCAGAACCTGCCTCTGATACCTACTTAGTTGTTACTGTGGATGAGTCACTTAGCCTCATTAGGCTTGGGTTTCTTTATCTGTAAAATGGGATAATGATATCTCCAGTACTTGCCTCACACAGTTATGAGCATCAGGTAGTTCATATATATAATGTCCTTTGCAAATCTTAAAGTGTTGCATAAATATCAGCCATCATCATCATCATCATCCTTAGTCCAACCTTTGCCCAGTGCATGATCATTGTAGATTAATAAGTTTATTTGTAACCGTCAGTGCTATAGCTTCATTAGAAATCTCCTGTCATTTTGCAATATAACTGAAGTAACACACAAAAGAGATGCATGCTTCAATGCCATTTGCTCCTCCAGTTTTAAAATCAGGGTAATCACTCTCTTTCTGAAATATATAACAAGAAAGGCCAGCGATACAGTTCAGGTACTGTGGTGTTCAAGCTATTCTGTTTCTCTAGTAACAAGTAAGAAAAAGATACTGTTCTAGGAAAGGGCTTGAAGGTGCTCCAGGGAAGTCCATCCTTCCCTGCGGCCCTTCCCCCACCCCTGATGAGCAAGTGTTATCAGTGGAAATTTCCACTGTCTGCTCAAGGGCAGAGCTGGGGAGGCAGACAGAAACATGGAAATTCAAACTGGCCCTTTCTCCCTGACTGACTATTGCAAAAGTGCCTTGCATATAGTGTTACTAAATGGTGAAGACAGAATCTGTATTTAGCAGAGGAATTAAATTATTCCATTAAAACCATAGATTAAAATGACATCTCCATCTCCATCCACACACCTACCCCCTTCCTATATTTATAAATATGTATGTGTGTTATTGGTTATCCTTTGTGTTTTGCCTATGAGTTAATTATATATTTTTGCATAGTGTTAATTATGTTTATGCATATGCTAGCCACGTCCCCAAAGGAGAAGAGAGAGCAAACACTAGGGTTTTTTGTTTTGTTTTTTTAAAATTTTTAAGAAAATGCTTTAAAAAATTTCCTCCCCGCACTCTTCACCAGAGTATGATGGCTTGAGAACTGAGCTCACTTTGATGCTGTGATTTGCCTACATTTGGGTTGCTGTGGAGACTTTCCTGGGGCTTTTTTCTGGTGATGCTGTGACTTCAAGTGCCCTATGATGCAGTGGTCTTTCTAGTGGTTGAGTGTTTAAAAATATAAATGACTACTCCTCCTGAGAAATTTGTTTGCTGAGTTTCTGTCTGGAAATTAATTTTATCTCTCCTTGTCATTGGAAAATTGGGATTTAAAAAATATATATATTGTGGGGGCAGCTAGGTGGCGCAGTGGATAGAGCACTGGCCCTGGAGTCAGTAGTACCTGAGTTCAAATCCAGCCTTAGACACTTAACACTTACTATCTGTGTGACCCTGGGCAAGTCACTTAACCCCAATTGCCTCACTAAAAAAATAAATAAATAAATAAATAACATATGTATTGTGTATATTGAGATTTGTGATAGGAAGTATATTAGCATAATGTGACCAGAAGTCATGCAAATGGCCACATTCATGAACAGTGGCATTCCCTCATATTCTTCACAAATATTTCATTTGGCTTGGGTACCTTGATAACAGATTCCAAAATGGTGAGTTATGTGTATCTTCAGAATTAGACAAAAGAGGACAAATCAGATATTTGTAGAGAATTATGTGTTACTAATGACCACTCCTGTTAAGACACCCTTAGAAGGTATGTATAAAATCATAGAATTTAGAATTGCAAAGAACCTTGAAGATCATTGACTCCAAACCATCCATTATTGTAATGAAAATACTGAGACCAAGAGAGGTGAAATTACAATCTCACTATTAGTTGGCTAGAGTGGATTATGAGTGAGAGATTCATAATTTGAACCTTTCAAATGACTCTCCACAGGCTATTCCAAGATGAGGCTACTATTGAAAATCACTATCCAAATGCGTGATTTAACTTTGTCTGCCTTACAAAACCAGAATCATGTTGTTCTGACCACTAACTGTAATTATTCAGGGCATTCTTAGAATTTAAAATGCATAAAAAGATACTTAGATTTTAGACTGATGCTGACTGAGAGGAGCAGAACCAGGAGAACATTGTACACAGTAACAGCAACATCGTGTGATGAACAATGGTGATAGACTTGGCTCTTCTCAGCAGTGAAATGATCCAAAACAGTTTCAAAGAACTCATGATAGAAAATGTTCTCAATATAAAAAGAACTGGATTATGAATGCAGATTGAACCATACTGTTTCTACTTTTGGACTGTTTTTTTTCCTCCCTTCTTTTTTGAGGTTTTTCCCTTGTCCTCTGACTCTTCTTTCACAATATGACTAATGCAGAAATATGTTTGATGTGATTGTACATATATAACCTAAATCAGATTGCTCTCCATCTTGGGAAGGGGGGAGGGCGGGAGAAAAATTTGGAACTAAAAATTCTATGAAAACAAATGTTGAAAACTATCTTTACATGTAAACAGAAAATAATAAAACACTTTTATTTAAAAAAAATACTTAGATTTTAGTATTGGAACTTAGATTCCCGCCCCCCCCATCATCCATTACAACAGTATTTGGTTAAAATAATTTGGGGTTATTTTTTAAATTAATTTTGGCATTCTCATCATTTCCACAGAACTGCCTGATCTACTATCCTCCACTTCTTATAGTTATGCAACTCTTCCAGCTGAGGCCGCTACAAATTCATGTTACCTTATTTCAATCTGTGCCTTCATGGCTACATGGGAATCCTTTTTTCTTTCCTCATTGACCCTCTAACTTTACCCTGCCCCAATAGCAACTGTTCTAGATTTTCTATTCATACCTCATTCTCCCATGATCCTCTTGTGTTTGTTCCCAAATTGCATAGGTTATGCCTCCTACTCTACTGAAATAATTGAGACCATGCACTCCCTCTTCTTGATGCCAGTACCTCAAAACACCTCCTTGTAGCTTCACCTATCATTTTCTCTAGTCTCTGATGAAGGCGTGGCCCATTTTGTTGCTAAATCCAACCCCCCTATTTGTCTCCTAAATCCTATCCCCTTCTGACTTTCCCATCCATCATTCTTTCTTTTGTCTTCAATCTCTCCTTGTTCACTGCATCTTTCTTTGATATAGTAGACAAATATGATTATTTCCCCACTCTCCTTGATAAGCTTTCCCATGACTGCACCCCCTTGAGATATCTTCTCTTTCATTGCCAACTCCTAGCGTTATCTATAATTCCTAACTTCCACTTGCCCACCACCTACTTCTGAGCTCACTACTCTACTAAAATTGTACTATCAGTGATCATCAGTGATATTTAAATTGCCAATTCTTATGACCTTCTCAGGCTTTATTCTACTTCTCTGCAGTTTTTCTCACACTGTTGACTTCCCCTTCTTCCTGGATGCTTTCTTCCCTCTGCTTGATTGAAACTTCACTTTTTGGGGTTCTCATATTTATGTGACTGCTGCTTCACATTCTTCTTTCCTGGATCGTCATCTACCTCAAGGTTCTGTCCCATTTCTTCTCTCTCTACATTCTTTCAATTGGTGTTCTCTACCATGCCCAAGGGTTCAGTTATTAGCCCTTTCTATATGTAGTAGGCCAGGATTGACTCAGGCTACTCAGCTTCTTCAGATTTGAGATTGGAATGAACATGAGCCACTCAAGACCATCTAAGAAAACCGGGTTTATTTAGCATGGAAAGAATATTAAACAAGAACAAAGGACTGCTGTATCTCCTCCCATTTCTTCATATAGAAATGAGTCCTGTCATGTAGGAAGTAGTGACTTACACAGCTATGGGACATCTACTAAAGCTGAGGGGTACTGACCCCTGGTTGATTTCTTTTATGCCCTTAGCCCCCTGAACCAGTCAAATTTCAGGGACAGCTTCCTTGTTTGTGGTGATGGTAGTAGAGGAATAACAACTAGCCTAGCCTACACAACAGATGATTCTCAAATTTATATCACTAGCTCTCGTTTTTCTCTAGAAATCTGGTGCTCTATCAGCAACTTTTGCTCACTAATTGTCTCTATCTGGATGTCACTTTGGCATCTCCAACTAGTGAACTGGTGGGAGAAAGTCCTGAATTGGGAGTCAGAGGGCCTGATTTCCAATTCTAGTTCTGCCACTTAATCTCAGTGTGACTTGGGGTAACTCACTTTTCTGCCCCTCACTTTCTTCATTTGCACTAGTTGGCTTCTAAGGCCCTCGCCAGTTCCAAATCAATCAATCAGTCAAAAAAATTTATTCAGCAACTACTATATGACAGGTACTATGTTCTTGCTGGGAATACAAAGACAAAAATAAAGCAATGTGCCCTGAAGGAAGTTTACATTCTATCTGCAGAAAGAATGTAAGTAGATATAAAATAAATATAATGTGGGAAATGTCTGAACAAGCGTGGTATATGAATGTAATGGAATACTGATGCACAATAAGAAATAAAGAGCAGGCAGATTTCAGAAAAACCTAGAAAGACTTGTATGAACTGATGCAAAGTGAAATGTGCAGGGCCAGGAAAACACTGTACATTGTATCAGCAACATCATATCATGATCAACTATGAAAGATTTAGCTCTTCTCAGCAATACAATGTTCTAAGGCAGGTTACAAAGGACTCATGATGGAAAATGCCATCCACATCCAGATAGGGAACTGATGGACTTTGAATATAGATTGGAGCATACTTTCCCCCACTTATTTTATCTTTTTTTCATGTTTTTTCCCCTTTTGATCTGTTTCTTTCATAACTATAACTAATATGGAAATATATTTTACATAATTGCACATATATAACCTAAGTCAAATTGCCTACCATTTTAAGAAGAAGGGAGGGAAGGAGAAAAATATGGAGGTCAAAATCTTGTAAAAATTAATGCTAAAATTGTCTTGACATGTAATTAGAAAAAATAAAATGCTATTAAAAGAATTTGTATCAGAGTATCAACAACATTGAATGTTGATCAACTGTGATAGACTTGATTCTTCTCAGCAATACAATGGTCCAAGATACTTCCTAAGGACTCACGATAGTAAATGCTCTCTAACTCTAGGGAAAAAAAAAGAGCTATGGACTCTAGATGCAGATTGAACCATACTATTTCTAGTTTTTTTTCTTTTTTGAGGTTTTTCCTTTTTGCTTTGATTCTTCTTTCACAGCATGACTAATGCAGAAATAGGTTTAATATGATTATACATATATACCCTATATCAGATTGCTTGTTGTCTTAGGGAGGGAGAAAAATTTGAAACTAGAAATCTCATAAAAACAAATGTTGAAAACTATCTCTACATGTAACTGGAAAATAATAAAATACTTTTATGAAAAAATAGTTTGTATTCATAAAAGAAAAATAAAATTAATATAATGTAAGCACAAGAGACATTAGCAGCTGGGACATGAGGAAAGACCTCATGTGAGGCTTGAGTTGAACTTTGAGGGAAGCTAGATATTCTCCAAGGCAGATGGAGGCAGTGAGTTCCACATGAGGGTGTGGGGAGTGGGGGTCAAGCAAAGCCACAGAGACAGGAGATGGATGTTGTGTGTGGGCAACAGCAAATGGGCCAGTGTGGCAGAACTATAGTGAGAAGGGAATGGATGAAAGGGACTCATGTTTAAGTCAGGAAAGGTAGGATGAAACCAGATTGTGAAGGACTCTGATCATGAAATGGGGGACTTTGTATTTTATTCTAGAGGGTTTGGGGACAGAAGAAAAGATTTAAGACATTCACATGTTGTCTTATGCCTTTCTTAGCACAGGGCTTAGCACACTGCCTGACACATAGTAGGTGCTTCATAAATGTTTATTGACTCTTGCTGACATTCTCCTTTTCCAGTTAAATAATTTTTAATCCATCAGTCAACAGGTAATTATTAAGCATTTACTATATGCCAGGCACTATGATATACACTAGCAATAGAAAGACAAAGAATGAAATAATCCCTTCTCTCAGGGAACTTGCTTTCTCTGGTGGATACAAGTAGATAGTTGTTCTCTTAATTCTATTCTAGAGTGTTATGTTCAGAATTTCTAAGAGCACATTCTTCCTGCTATTGTTAATTTAAAAAAATTTATAAATGGTATCTTTTAAAATAGATTATAAATTTATTGAAATGAGGGTTCATTTTTATGCCTTTTTATATCTCATGCTCCCTAGCCCTCACAAAAGCACCTAGTATGGTTCCTTTCAGATAGTTTGCATGTACACCAGTGCAGGGTAAATAAATATTGATGATTGATTGATAAGTTTGCCCCCAAGAAAAAAAGCTAAGGAGATGCTATAGTGGATTGTTTAATGCTTGATCAGTATGGGAACGGATTGCTGCCTGTGGACCCTGATCAATAAGTCTAGTGACTATTGAACATGATCAGCTGCTGGAATGGTGCCAAGCCCTCCCTGTGCCCCATCCAGTCATAGCTTGCTATTGACTGCCCTCTCCCCAACTCCCTTCTACCCACAGTGAGGGAAGGGTTCTGCTTTTAGACAGTGCTGAGTGCAATGCAATCTCTCTCTCTCTCTCAGTACTAACCCCTTCCTTTTGGAAATTTCCACAGAGTTGTAAGAAAGAAACAAGAAGTTTTTGCTCAAAGGAGACCCAGATTAAGATCAGCTAAATGAAAAGCACTGAATGACTATAAGAAGTTTTGGTTGTGGACACAATCTTATATGCATTTTAGCCAGTGATTTTGGTTCCTGAGAACCCACATTTTAGTTTGGCTGAGACTGTACAATTTTCCATGGGAGAAAATGGATAACAAGGTAGAACTGACTGAGGAGTGAACTGTATATATTTCTTTTTCTTTCTTTCTTTCTTTCTTTCTTTCTTTCTTTCTTTCTTTCTTTCTTTCTTTCTTTCTTTCTTTCTTTCTTTCTTTCTTTCTTTCTTTCTTTCTTTCTATCTCTCTCTCTCTCTCTCTCTCTCTCTCTCTCTCTCTCTCTCTCTCTCTCAATGAAGGTTAAGTAACTTGCCCAAGGTCACACAGCTAGTAAGTGTCTGAGGCTGGATTTGAACTCAGGTCCTCCTGAATCCAAGCTAGTGCTTTATCCACTGTGCCACCTAGCTTCCCCTGAACTATATATATTTCAACCCTGGATTTTGCCACTAATCTGAGCTCCAGTTATAGATATGCCAAGTCATCTGGAGTCCTCACCTATTGTCCATATGAGAAGTGAATAATCATTTGTATAGCACCTACTGTGTGCTTTTTTTTTTTTTTTTTTTGGTGTGGCAGTTGGGGTTAAGTGACTTGCCTAGGGTCACATAGCTAGTAAATGTTAAATGTCTGAGGCCGGATTTGAACTCAGGTCCTCCTGACTCCAGGGCCAGTGCTCTATCCACTGCACCACCTAGTTGCCCCTACTGTGTGCTTTTTAAAACTTTTATAAGAATTATCTCATTTGATCCTCACACAGCCCTGGGAAGTAGGTGTTATTATTATCCCTATTTTGCAGTTGAGGAAACTGAGGTAAACAGAGGTTAAGTAAATTGCCCACAGTCACATAGCTGGTACATGTCTGAGTCTGAATTTGAACTCAGATCTTTCTGACTCCAGGCCTTTAATCTCTCCACTGTACCACCTAGCTGCTTCTATGGATGACCTAGTGATCAACTCTAGACCCTAGAAGAGAGGTTCTGATTTGGTCTTGAGCTGTCCAATGAAGCTTAGCCCCAAACTGTGTCTAAATTTTGGGGGTCCCCAGAGGTTGGGCTAGTTCTAGAACCACTTAGAGGTTTCTGGCTTTTCGTGGAGAAGTGTTCTAGACCAAACCATCCACTTTTCACTCCTTTCCCAGCCTTGCTGCCATCATCACCTGGAGTATGTGAATCAGAACACCCCCTGCCTACCCACCTCCTTTCTCTAGCATCGCTTAAGAAGATGTGAAAAGGAATTGTTTTTTCAAGGCAACAAAATAATCCTGCAAAGCCTCCTGAAACTTCCTCCTTGTGTGAAAGTAACTAGAAAAACTAGAGAGGCTTCAGCATAGGCCCAGTGATGTATGTATTGGCATTCAAGGACCAGCCTAGCTAAGGCCAGACACACTTATCAGCTTGGCCAGAGGGTGGTTTGAGTTTTTCTTTTGTTCTGTTTGAGCCCACCTTGCTGAAGCCATCTACTCAAGTATATAGAGGGGTTACAGTCCCCTTGGTAAGAAGTATAACCTCTTTATACAAGATTGGAGTGAAGCAATTAGTTGGGACTGATGTTATAAGAATGTAAGCTGAGGAAAAAGAAAGAAGCCACTAGTTTCTGTGTTTTGTTTTGTTTTTTTTCCTGCAAGTTTCTCAGTAGAGAGGATGGTAGGAAGAGTGCTATGGGAGGCTTAAGGATTTGGAATAATATTAGTAGCTAGCTAGTATTTATCTAGTACTTTAAGGTTTACAGAGAACTTTACATATTATTGTCTCATTGGATCCTCTTAATAATCTTGTGAGGCAAATGCTATTCTCTATTTTACAGGTGAGGAAACTGAGGGAGAGAGAGGTTAAGTGACTTACCCAGGATCACCCAGCTATTAATGAGTGCCTCAGGCAAGAATTGGGTTTTCCCATGGAGGAAGAGCCATGCTTTTATCCACTGCAGACCTCTGTGGAGAGCCAGGTAGCACATTGATTAGCTAGAAGTACAATGATTACCTTGCTGCAGTGAAGTTCCAGTCAGATTAGGTAATATAAATTTATGGTGAACCCAATCAACAGTTTTATGATTTTTACCAACTCTATATAGCAACAAAGGAAACAAGTGGTGGTGTAATCAATGATTGAAATTTGGCAAGCCATGATCTGTAAAAGGATAAAGATGCAAGGTATTTGATAAAAGGGGTTAGTGTAGAGTTGAAATGGTTGATTTACCAAGAGGTCAGTATAGGGAAGAGAGAATCATGTAGCCATACCATGGTGAAGAAAGAACTGAGGGCTGGAGGAAATGGAAACTATGGTGAGTAGGGAGAATAGGCTCAAGGGTTGTAAGGCATAAGCAAAGATGGATTGGTAGAATATCAGATAAAAGAATTTCAGGGTTCACAAACATGGAAGAAGAACACTTTCTGGGTACAGAAAGATCAAGGGTTTTGTGGCCATCTTTGTGGTGGGCGACTTGGGGAGGAGTATGATGTCATGTGAGCTGAGTGGATTTGAGGAAATGAGAAGTTAGAATATTTGAGGGACCATCGTCGTGTATGTTGAAGTCATTGAGGAAAAAAGACAGATGTCTTGAGGGTCAGTAGATATTCCCCAGGATCTGGGCTGGGTGATGTTTGGATAGCGAGTCTCGAAAAAGAATTGGTTGCTGAGTGCTGGTGATAGAGGGAGAGCCTCTGTGGGCAGGGGGAGCAAGCAGCATTCTTCTGATTGATAAAATTTACATGCCTATACATACTTGTATATGCATCAGTATATATACATACACATATGTATGTATTATGATACATATACAAGTATGTATAGGCATGTAAATTTTATA